>NW_027437180.1:8660000-9875000 GCF_033239565.1 Halichoeres trimaculatus
AATTATCAGTTTGGCTGAAATTACATGAAATATGTGTCCCCCGAAGAAGCCCATGCCATCCCAGGTGAGAAAAATGCATCCAGAATCAAGTCTGAGGGCTAAAACCTCTATAACGGGTTTTACCACATTGAGCTCAGAACGTAAAGTCCGGACCTGAAATTTGGAGCCAAAAATCAAATTTTCACATTGGCTGAAATTATATGAAATTTGTGTCCCCTGTGGAAGCCCATGCCATCCCAGGTGAGAAAAATGCATCCTGAATCAAGTCTGAGGGCTAAATCCTCTGTTTTTTGGTTTTACCACATTGAGCTCGGACGTAAGGTCGGGACCTGAAATTTGGAGCCAAAAATCAAATTTTCAGTTTGGCTGAAATAACATGAAATATGTGTCCCCCGAAGAAGCCCATGCCATCCCAGGTGAGAAAAATGCATCCTGAATCAAGTCTGAGGGCTAAAACCTATGGTTTCGGGTTTTACTACATTGAGCTCAGAACGTAAGGTCGGGACCTGAAATTTGGAGCCAAAAATCAAATTATCAGTTTGGCTGAAATTACATGAAATATGTGTCCCCCGAAGAAGCCCATGCCATCCCAGGTGAGAAAAATGCATCCAGAATCAAGTCTGAGGGCTAAAACCTCTATAACGGGTTTTACCACATTGAGCTCAGAACGTAAAGTCCGGACCTGAAATTTGGAGCCAAAAATCAAATTTTCACATTGGCTGAAATTATATGAAATTTGTGTCCCCTGTGGAAGCCCATGCCATCCCAGGTGAGAAAAATGCATCCTGAATCAAGTCTGAGGGCTAAATCCTCTGTTTTTTGGTTTTACCACATTGAGCTCGGACGTAAGGTCGGGACCTGAAATTTGGAGCCAAAAATCAAATTTTCAGTTTGGCTGAAATTACATGAAATATGTGTCCCCCAAAGAAGCCCATGCCATCCCAGGTGAGAAAAATGCATCCTGAATCAAGTCTGAGGGCTAAAACCTCTATAACGGGTTTTACCACATTGAGCTCAGAACGTAAGGTCCGGACCTGAAATTTGGAGCCAAAAATCAAATTTTCAGTTTGGCTGAAATTACATGAACTATGTGTCCCCTGTGGAAGCCCATGCCGTCCCAGGTGAGAAAAATGCATCCAGAATCAAGTCTGAGTGCTAAAACCTCTGTTTTCGGGTTTTACCACATTGAGCTCAGAACGTAAGGTCGGGACCTGAAATTTGGAGCCAAAAATCAAATTTTCACATTGGCTGAAATTACATGAAATATGTGTCCCCTGTGGAAGCCCATGCCATCCCAGGTGAGAAAAATGCATCCTGAATCAAGTCTGAGGGCTAAAACCTCTGTTTTCGGGTTTTACCACATTGAGCTCAGAACGTAAGGTCGGGACCTGAAATTTGGAGCCAAAAATCAAATTTTCAGTTTGGCTGAAATAACATGAAATATGTGTCCCCCGAAGAAGCCCATGCCATCCAGGTGAGAAAAATGCATCCTGAATCAAGTCTGAGGGCTAAAACCTCTATAACGGGTTTTACCACATTGAGCTCAGAACGTAAGGTCGGGACCTGAAATTTTGAGCCAAAAATCAAATTTTCAGTTTGGCTGAAATAACATGAAATATGTGTCCCCCTGTGGAAGCCCATGCCATCCCAGGTGAGAAAAATGCATCCTGAATCAAGTCTGAGGGCTAAAACCTCTATAACGGGTTTTACCACATTGAGCTCAGAACGTAAGGTCGGGACCTGAAATTTGGAGCCAAAAATCAAATTTTCAGTTTGGCTGAAATAACATGAAATGTGTGTCCCCCTGTGGAAGCCCATGCCATCCCAGGTGAGAAAAATGTATCCTGAATCAAGTCTGAGGGCTAAAACCTCTATAACGGGTTTTACCACATTGAGCTCAGAACGTAAGGTCCGGGACCTGAAATTTGGAGCCAAAAATCAAATTTTCAGTTTGGCTGAAATAACATGAAATATGTGTCCCCCGAAGGGGCCCATGCCGTCCCAGGTGAGAAAAATGCATCCTGAATCAAGTCTGAGGGCTAAAACCTCTATAACGGGTTTAACCACATTGAGCTCGGACGTAAGGTCGGGACCTGAAATTTGGAGCCAAAAATCAAATTTTCAGTTTGGCTGAAATTAGATGAAATATGTGTCCCCTGTGGAAGCCCATGCCATCCCAGGTGAGAAAAATGCATCCTGAATCAAGTCTGAGGGCTAAAACCTATGTTTTCGGGTTTTACCACATTGAGCTCAGAAGGTAAGGTCGGGACCTGAAATTTGGAGCCAAAAATCAAGTTTTCAGTTTGGCTGAAATTACATGAAATATGTGTCCCCCGAAGAAGCCCATGCCATCCCAGGTGAGAAAAATGCATCCTGAATCAAGTCTGAGGGCTAAAACCTCTTTTTTCGGGTTTTACCACATTGAGCTCAGACCACAAGGTCGGGACCTGAAAATTAGTGCCAAAAATCAAATTTTCAGTTTGGCTGAAATTACATGAAATATGTGTCCCCTGTGGAAGCCCATGCCATCCCAGGTGAGAAAAATGCATCCTGAATCAAGTCTGAGGGCTAAAACCTCTGTTTTTGGGTTTTATCACATTGAGCTCAGAACGAAAGGTCGGGACCTGAAATTTGGAGCCAAAAATCAAATTTTCAGTTTGGCTGAAATTTCATGAAATATGTGTCCCCTGAAGAAGCCCATGCCATCCCAGGTGAGAAAAATGCATCCAGAATCAAGTCTGAGGGCTAAAACCTATGTTTTCGGGTTTTACCACATTGAGCTCAGAAGGTAAGGTCGGGACCTGAAATTTGGAGCCAAAAATCAAATTTTTCTGTTTGGCTGAAATTGCATGAAATATGTGTCCCCCGAAGAAGCCCATGCCATCCCAGGTGAGAAAAATGCATCCTGAATCAAGTCTGAGGGCTAAAACCTCTGTTTTTGGGTTTTACCACATTGAGCTCAGAACGTAAGGTCGGGACCTGAAATTTGGAGCCAAAAATCAAATTTTCAGTTTGGCTGAAATAACATGAAATATGTGTCCCCCGAAGAAGCACATGCCATCCCAGGTGAGAAAAAAACGTCCTGAATCAAGTCTGAGGGCTAAAACCTATGTTTTCGGGTTTTACCACATTGAGCTCAGAACGTAAGGGCGGGACCTGAAATTTTGAGCCAAAAATCAAATTTTCAGTTTGGCTGAAATAACATGAAATATGTGTCCCCCTGTGGAAGCCCATGCCATCCCAGGTGAGAAAAATGCATCCTGAATCAAGTCTGAGGGCTAAAACCTCTATAACGGGTTTTACCACATTGAGCTCAGAACGTAAGGTCGGGACCTGAAATTTGGAGCCAAAAATCAAATTTTCAGTTTGGCTGAAATAACATGAAATATGTGTCCCCCTGTGGAAGCCCATGCCATCCCACGTGAGAAAAATGTATCCTGAATCAAGTCTGAGGGCTAAAACCTCTATAACGGGTTTTACCACATTGAGCTCAGAACGTAAGGTCCGGGACCTGAAATTTGGAGCCAAAAATCAAATTTTCAGTTTGGCTGAAATAACATGAAATATGTGTCCCCCGAAGGGGCCCATGCCGTCCCAGGTGAGAAAAATGCATCCTGAATCAAGTCTGAGGGCTAGAACCTCTATAACGGGTTTTACCACATTGAGCTCAGGACGTAAGGTCGGGACCTGAAATTTGGAGCCAAAAATCAAATTTTCAGTTTGGCTGAAATTACATGAAATATGTGTCCCCTGAAGAAGCCCATGCCATACCAGGTGAGAAAAATGCATCCTGAATCAAGTCTGAGGGCTAAAACCTCTGTTTTCGGGTTTTACCACATTGAGCTCAGAACGTAAGGTCCGGACCTGAAATTTGGAGCCAAAAATCAAATTTTCAGTTTGGCTGAAATTAGATGAAATATGTGTCCCCCAAAGAAGCCCATGCCATCCCAGGTGAGAAAAATGCATCCAGAATCAAGTCTGAGGGCTAAAACCTATGTTTTCGGGTTTTACCACATTGAGCTCAGGACGTAAGGACGGGACCTGAAATTTGGAGCCAAAAATCAAATTTTCAGTTTGGCTGAAATAACATGAAATATGTGTCCCCCGAAGAAGCCCATGCCATCCCAGGTGAGATAAAAACGTCCTGAATCAAGTCTGAGGGCTAAAACCTCTGTTTTCGGGTTTTACCACATTGAGCTCAGAACGTAAAGTCCGGACCTGAAATTTGGAGCCAAAAATCAAAATTTCAGTTTGGCTGAAATAACATGAAATATGTGTCCCCCGAAGAAGCCCATGCCATCCCAGGTGAGAAAAATGCATCCTGAATCAAGTCTGAGGGCTAAATCCTCTGTTTTTTGGTTTTACCACATTGAGCTCGGACGTAAGGTCGGGACCTGAAATTTGGAGCCAAAAATCAAAATTTCAGTTTGGCTGAAATTAGATGAAATATGTGTCCCCTGTGGAAGCCCATGCCATCCCAGGTGAGAAAAATGCATCCTGAATCAAGTCTGAGGGCTAAAACCTCTGTTTTTTGGTTTTACCACATTGAGCTCAGAACACAAGGTCGGGACCTGAAAATTAGAGCCAAAAATCAAATTTTCAGTTTGGCTGAAATTAGATGAAATATGTGTCCCCTGTGGAAGCCCATGCCATCCCAGGTGAGAAAAATGCATCCTGAATCAAGTCTGAGGGCTAAAACCTCTGTTTTCGGGTTTTATCACATTGAGCTCATAACGTAAGGTCGGGACCTGAAATTTGGAGCAAAAAATCAAATTTTCACATTGGCTGAAATTACATGAAATATGTGTCCCCTGTGGAAGCCCATGCCATCCCAGGTGAGAAAAATGCATCCTGAATCAAGTCTGAGGGCTAAATCCTCTGTTTTTTGGTTTTACCACATTGAGCTCAGAACGTAAGGTCCGGGACCTGAAATTTGGAGCCAAAAATCAAATTTTCAGTTTGGCTGAAATAACATGAAATATGTGTCCCCCGAAGAAGCCCATGCCATCCAGGTGAGAAAAATGCATCCTGAATCAAGTCTGAGGGCTAAAACCTCTATAACGGGTTTTACCACATTGAGCTCAGAACGTAAGGTCGGGACCTGAAATTTGGAGCCAAAAATCAAATTTTCAGTTTGGCTGAAATAACATGAAATATGTGTCCCCCTGTGGAAGCCCATGCCATCCCAGGTGAGAAAAATGCATCCTGAATCAAGTCTGAGGGCTAAAACCTCTATAACGGGTTTTCCCACATTGAGCTCAGAACGTAAGGTCGGGACCTGAAATTTGGAGCCAAAAATCAAATTTTCAGTTTGGCTGAAATTACATGAAATATGTGTCCCCTGTGGAAGCCCATGCCATCCCAGGTGAGAAAAATGCGTCCTGAATCAAGTCTGAGGGCTAAATCCTCTGTATCGGGTTTTACCACATTGAGCTCAGAACGTAAGGTCCGGGACCTGAAATTTGGAGCCAAAAATCAAATTTTCAGTTTGGCTGAAATAACATGAAAGATGTGTCTCCCGAAGGAGCCCATGCCGTTCCAGGTGAGAAAAATGCATCCTGAATCAAGTCTGAGGGCTAGAACCTCTATAACGGGTTTAACCACATTGAGCTCGGACGTAAGGTCGGGACCTGAAATTTGGAGCCAAAAATCAAATTTTCAGTTTGGCTGAAATTAGATGAAATATGTGTCCCCTGTGGAAGCCCATGCCATCCCAGGTGAGAAAAATGCATCCTGAATCAAGTCTGAGGGCTAAAACCTATGTTTTCGGGTTTTACCACATTGAGCTCAGAAGGTAAGGTCGGGACCTGAAATTTGGAGCCAAAAATCAAGTTTTGAGTTTGGCTGAAATAACATGAAATATGTGTCCCCCGAAGAAGCCCATGCCATCCCAGGTGAGAAAAATGCATCCTGAATCAAGTCTGAGGGCTAAAACCTCTTTTTTCGGATTTACCACATTGAGCTCAGAACACAAGGTCGGGACCTGAAAATTAGAGCCAAAAATCAAATTTTCAGTTTGGCTGAAATTACATGAAATATGTGTCCCCTGTGGAAGCCCATGCCATCCCAGGTGAGAAAAATGCATCCTGAATCAAGTCTGAGGGCTAAAACCTATGTTTTCGGGTTTTACCACATTGAGCTCAGGACGTAAGGACCGGACCTGAAATTTGGAGCCAAAAATCAAATTTTCAGTTTGGCTGAAATAACATGAAATATGTGTCCCCCGAAGAAGCCCATGCCATCCCAGGTGAGAAAAAAACGTCCTGAATCAAGTCTGAGGGCTAAAACCTCTGTTTTCGGGTTTTACCACATTGAGCTCAGAACGTAAAGTCCGGACCTGAAATTTGGAGCCAAAAATCAAAATTTCAGTTTGGCTGAAATTATATGAAATTTGTGTCCCCTGTGGAAGCCCATGCCATCCCAGGTGAGAAAAATGCATCCTGAATCAAGTCTGAGGGCTAAATCCTCTGTTTTTTGGTTTTACCACATTGAGCTCGGACGTAAGGTCGGGACCTGAAATTTGGAGCCAAAAATCAAATTTTCAGTTTGGCTGAAATTACATGAAATATGTGTCCCCCAAAGAAGCCCATGCCATCCCAGGTGAGAAAAATGCATCCTGAATCAAGTCTGAGGGCTAAAACCTCTGTTTTCGGGTTTTACCACATTGAGCTCAGAACGTAAGGTCCGGACCGGAAATTTGGAGCCAAAAATCAAATTTTCACATTGGCTGAAATTACATGAAATATGTGTCCCCTGTGGAAGCCCATGCCATCCCAGGTGAGAAAAATGCATCCAGAATCAAGTCTGAGGGCTAAAACCTCTGTTTTCGGGTTTTACCACATTGAGCTCAGGACGTAAGGTCGGGACCTGAAATTTTGAGCAAAAAATCAAATTTTCACATTGGCTGAAATTACATGAAATATGTGTCCCCTGTGGAAGCCCATGCCATCCCAGGTGAGAAAAATGCATCCTGAATCAAGTCTGAGGGCTAAAACCTCTGTTTTCGGGTTTTACCACATTGAGCTCAGAACGTAAGGTCCGGGACCTGAAATTTGGAGCCAAAAATCAAATTTTCAGTTTGGCTGAAATAACATGAAATATGTGTCCCCCTGTGGAAGCCCATGCCATCCCAGGTGAGAAAAATGCATCCTGAATCAAGTCTGAGGGCTAAAACCTCTATAACGGGTTTTACCACATTGAGCTCAGAACGTAAGGTCGGGACCTGAAATTTGGAGCCAAAAATCAAATTTTCAGTTTGGCTGAAATTACATGAAATATGTGTCCCCTGTGGAAGCCCATGCCATCCCAGGTGAGAAAAATGCGTCCTGAATCAAGTCTGAGGGCTAAATCCTCTGTATCGGGTTTTACCACATTGAGCTCAGAACGTAAGGTCCTGACCTGAAATTTGGAGCCAAAAATCAAATTTTCAGTTTGGCTGAAATAACATGAAAGATGTGTCTCCCGAAGGAGCCCATGCCGTTCCAGGTGAGAAAAATGCATCCTGAATCAAGTCTGAGGGCTAGAACCTCTATAACGGGTTTAACCACATTGAGCTCGGACGTAAGGTCGGGACCTGAAATTTGGAGCCAAAAATCAAATTTTCAGTTTGGCTGAAATTAGATGAAATATGTGTCCCATGTGGAAGCCCATGCCATCCCAGGTGAGAAAAATGCATCCTGAATCAAGTCTGAGGGCTAAAACCTATGTTTTCGGGTTTTACCACATTGAGCTCAGAAGGTAAGGTCGGGACCTGAAATTTGGAGCCAAAAATCAAGTTCTGAGTTTGGCTGAAATAACATGAAATATGTGTCCCCCGAAGAAGCCCATGCCATCCCAGGTGAGAAAAATGCATCCTGAATCAAGTCTGAGGGCTAAAACCTCTTTTTTCGGATTTACCACATTGAGCTCAGAACACAAGGTCGGGACCTGAAAATTAGAGCCAAAAATCAAATTTTCAGTTTGGCTGAAATTACATGAAATATGTGTCCCCTGTGGAAGCCCATGCCATCCCAGGTGAGAAAAATGCGTCCTGAATCAAGTCTGAGGGCTAAATCCTCTGTATCGGGTTTTACCACATTGAGCTCAGAACGTAAGGTCCTGACCTGAAATTTGGAGCCAAAAATCAAATTTTCAGTTTGGCTGAAATAACATGAAAGATGTGTCTCCCGAAGGAGCCCATGCCGTTCCAGGTGAGAAAAATGCATCCTGAATCAAGTCTGAGGGCTAGAACCTCTATAACGGGTTTAACCACATTGAGCTCGGACGTAAGGTCGGGACCTGAAATTTGGAGCCAAAAATCAAATTTTCAGTTTGGCTGAAATTAGATGAAATATGTGTCCCCTGTGGAAGCCCATGCCATCCCAGGTGAGAAAAATGCATCCTGAATCAAGTCTGAGGGCTAAAACCTATGTTTTCGGGTTTTACCACATTGAGCTCAGAAGGTAAGGTCGGGACCTCAAATTTGGAGCCAAAAATCAAGTTTTGAGTTTGGCTGAAATAACATGAAATATGTGTCCCCCGAAGAAGCCCATGCCATCCCAGGTGAGAAAAATGCATCCTGAATCAAGTCTGAGGGCTAAAACCTCTGTTTCGGGTTTTACCACATTGAGCTCAGAACACAAGGTCGGGACCTGAAAATTAGAGCCAAAAATCAAATTTTCAGTTTGGCTGAAATTACATGAAATATGTGTCCCCTGTGGAAGCCCATGCCATCCCAGGTGAGAAAAATGCATCCTGAATCAAGTCTGAGGGCTAAAACCTCTGTTTTCGGGTTTTATCACATTGAGCTCAGAACGTAAGGTCCGGACCTGAAATTTGGAGCCAAAAATCAAATTTTCAGTTTGGCTGAAATAACATGAAATATGTGTCCCCCGAAGGGGCCCATGCCGTCCCAGGTGAGAAAAATGCATCCGGAATCAAGTCTGAGGGCTAGAACCTCTATAACGGGTTTTACCACATTGAGCTCAGGACGTAAGGTCAGGACCTGAAATTTGGAGCCAAAAATCAAATTTTCAGTTTGGCTGAAATTACATGAAATATGTGTCACCCAAAGAAGCCCATGCCATCCCAGGTGAGAAAAATGCATCCTGAATCAAGTCTGAGGGCTAAAACCTCTGTTTTTGGGTTTTACCACATTGAGCTCAGAACGTAAGGTCCGGACCTGAAATTTGGAGCCAAAAATCAAATTTTCAGTTTGGCTGAAATAACATGAAATATGTGTCCCCCGAAGGGGCCCATGCCGTCCCAGGTGAGAAAAATGCATCCTGAATCAAGTCTGAGGGCTAGAACCTCTATAACGGGTTTTACCACATTGAGCTCAGGACGTAAGGTCGGGACCTGAAATTTGGAGCCAAAAATCAAATTTTCAGTTTGGCTGAAATTTCATGAAATATGTGTCCCCTGAAGAAGCCCATGCCATCCCAGGTGAGAAAAATGCATCCAGAATCAAGTCTGAGGGCTAAAACCTATGTTTTCGGGTTTTACCACATTGAGCTCAGAACGTAAGGTCCGGACCTGAAATTTGGAGCCAAAAATCAAATTTTCAGTTTGGCTGAAATTGCATGAAATATGTGTCCCCCGAAGAAACCCATGCCATCCCAGGTGAGAAAAATGCATCCTGAATCAAGTCTGAGGGCTAAAACCTCTATAACGGGTTTTACCACATTGAGCTCAGAACGCAAGGTCGGGACCTGAAATTTGGAGCCAAAAATCAAATTTTCAGTTTGGCTGAAATTACATGAAATATGTGTCCCCCAAAGAAGCCCATGCCATCCAAGGTGAGAAAAATGCATCCTGAATCAAGTCTGAGGGCTAGAACCTCTATAACGGGTTTTACCACATTGAGCTCAGGACGTAAGGTCGGGACCTGAAATTTGGAACCAAAAATCAAATTTTCAGTTTGGCTGAAATTACATGAAATATGTGTCCCCCTGTGGAAGCCCATGCCATCCCAGGTGAGAAAAATGCATCCTGAATCAAGTCTTAGGGCTAAAACCTCTATAACGGGTTTTACCACATTGAGCTCAGAACGTAAGGTGCGGGACCTGAAATTTGGAGCCAAAAATCAAATTTTCAGTTTGGCTGAAATTACATGAAATATGTGTCCCCTGAAGAAGCCCATGCCATCCCAGGTGAGAAAAATGCGTCCTGAATCAAGTCTGAGGGCTAAATCCTCTGTATCGGTTTTTACCACATTGAGCTCAGAACGTAAGGTCCTGACCTGAAATTTGGAGCCAAAAATCAAATTTTCAGTTTGGCTGAAATAACATGAAAGATGTGTCTCCCGAAGGAGCCCATGCCGTTCCAGGTGAGAAAAATGCATCCTGAATCAAGTCTGAGGGCTAAAACCTCTGTTTTCGGGTTTTACCACATTGAGCTCACAACGTAAGGTCCGGACCTGAAATTTGGAGCCAAAAATCAAAATTTCAGTTTGGCTGAAATTATATGAAATATGTGTCCCCTGTGGAAGCCCATGCCATCCCAGGTGAGAAAAATCCATCCTGAATCAAGTCTGAGGGCTAAAACCTCTGTTTTCGGGTTTTACCACATTGAGCTCACAACGTAAGGTCCGGACCTGAAATTTGGAGCCAAAAATCAAAATTTCAGTTTGGCTGTAATTATATGAAATATGTGTCCCCTGTGGAAGCCCATGCCATCCCAGGTGAGAAAAATGCATCCTGAATCAAGTCTGAGGGCTATAACCTCTGTTTTTTGGTTTTACCACATTGAGCTCGGACGTAAGGTCGGGACCTGAAATTTGGAGCCAAAAATCAAATTTTCAGTTTGGCTGAAATAAAATGAAATATGTGTCCCTTGTGGAAGCCCATGCCATCCCAGGTGAGAAAAATGCATCCAGAATCAAGTCTGAGGGCTAAAACCTATGTTTTCGGGTTTTACCACATTGAGCTCAGAACGTAAGGTCGGGACCTGAAATTTGGAGCCAAAAATCAAATTTTCAGTTTGGCTGAAATAACATGAAATATGTGTCCCCTGAAGAAGCCCATGCCATACCAGGTGAGAAAAATGCATCCTGAATCAAGTCTGAGGGCTAAAACCTATGTTTTCGGGTTTTACCACATTGAGCTCAGAACGCAAGGTCGGGAACTGAAAATTAGAGCCAAAAATCAAATTTTCAGTTTGGCTGAAATTGCATGAAATATGTGTCCCCCGAAGAAACCCATGCCATCCCAGGTGAGAAAAATGCATCCTGAATCAAGTCTGAGGGCTAAAACCTCTATAACGGGTTTTACCACATTGAGCTCAGAACGCAAGGTCGGGACCTGAAATTTGGAGCCAAAAATCAAATTTTCAGTTTGGCTGAAATTACATGAAATATGTGTCCCCCAAAGAAGCCCATGCCATCCAAGGTGAGAAAAATGCATCCTGAATCAAGTCTGAGGGCTAGAACCTCTATAACGGGTTTTACCACATTGAGCTCAGGACGTAAGGTCGGGACCTGAAATTTGGAACCAAAAATCAAATTTTCAGTTTGGCTGAAATTACATGAAATATGTGTCCCCCTGTGGAAGCCCATGCCATCCCAGGTGAGAAAAATGCATCCTGAATCAAGTCTTAGGGCTAAAACCTCTATAACGGGTTTTACCACATTGAGCTCAGAACGTAAGGTGCGGGACCTGAAATTTGGAGCCAAAAATCAAATTTTCAGTTTGGCTGAAATTACATGAAATATGTGTCCCCTGAAGAAGCCCATGCCATCCCAGGTGAGAAAAATGCGTCCTGAATCAAGTCTGAGGGCTAAATCCTCTGTATCGGTTTTTACCACATTGAGCTCAGAACGTAAGGTCCTGACCTGAAATTTGGAGCCAAAAATCAAATTTTCAGTTTGGCTGAAATAACATGAAAGATGTGTCTCCCGAAGGAGCCCATGCCGTTCCAGGTGAGAAAAATGCATCCTGAATCAAGTCTGAGGGCTAAAACCTCTGTTTTCGGGTTTTACCACATTGAGCTCACAACGTAAGGTCCGGACCTGAAATTTGGAGCCAAAAATCAAAATTTCAGTTTGGCTGAAATTATATGAAATATGTGTCCCCTGTGGAAGCCCATGCCATCCCAGGTGAGAAAAATCCATCCTGAATCAAGTCTGAGGGCTAAAACCTCTGTTTTCGGGTTTTACCACATTGAGCTCACAACGTAAGGTCCGGACCTGAAATTTGGAGCCAAAAATCAAAATTTCAGTTTGGCTGTAATTATATGAAATATGTGTCCCCTGTGGAAGCCCATGCCATCCCAGGTGAGAAAAATGCATCCTGAATCAAGTCTGAGGGCTATAACCTCTGTTTTTTGGTTTTACCACATTGAGCTCGGACGTAAGGTCGGGACCTGAAATTTGGAGCCAAAAATCAAATTTTCAGTTTGGCTGAAATAAAATGAAATATGTGTCCCTTGTGGAAGCCCATGCCATCCCAGGTGAGAAAAATGCATCCAGAATCAAGTCTGAGGGCTAAAACCTATGTTTTCGGGTTTTACCACATTGAGCTCAGAACGTAAGGTCGGGACCTGAAATTTGGAGCCAAAAATCAAATTTTCAGTTTGGCTGAAATAACATGAAATATGTGTCCCCTGAAGAAGCCCATGCCATACCAGGTGAGAAAAATGCATCCTGAATCAAGTCTGAGGGCTAAAACCTATGTTTTCGGGTTTTACCACATTGAGCTCAGAACGCAAGGTCGGGAACTGAAAATTAGAGCCAAAAATCAAATTTTCAGTTTGGCTGAAATAACATGAAATATGTGTCCCCCGAAGAAGCCCATGCCATCCCAGGTGAGAAAAATGCATCCTGAATCAAGTCTGAGGGCTAAAACCTATGTTTTCGGTTTTTACCACATTGAGCTCAGAACGCAAGGTCGGGACCTGAAAATTAGAGCCAAAAATCAAATTTTCAGTTTGGCTGAAATTACATGAAATATGTGTCCCCTGAAGAAGCCCATGCCATCCCAGGTGAGAAAAATGCATCCTGAATCAAGTCTGAGGGCTAAAACCTCTGTTTTTTGGTTTTACCACATTGAGCTCGGACGTAAGGTCGGGACCTGAAATTTGGAGCCAAAAATCAAATTTTCAGTTTGGCTGAAATTAGATGAAATATGTGTCCCCTGTGGACACCCATGCCATCCCAGGTGAGAAAAATGCATCCTGAATCAAGTCTGAGGGCTAAAACCTCTATAACGGGTTTTACCACATTGAGCTCAGAACGCAAGGTCGGGACCTGAAATTTGGAGCCAAAAATCAAATTTTCAGTTTGGCTGAAATTACATGAAATATGTGTCCCCCAAAGAAGCCCATGCCATCCAAGGTGAGAAAAATGCATCCTGAATCAAGTCTGAGGGCTAAAACCTCTATAACGGGTTTTACCACATTGAGCTCAGAACGTAAGGTCCGGACCTGAAATTTGGAGCCAAAAATCAAATTTTCAGTTTGGCTGAAATAACATGAAATATGTGTCCCCCGAAGGGGCCCATGCCGTCCCAGGTGAGAAAAATGCATCCTGAATCAAGTCTGAGGGCTAGAACCTCTATAACGGGTTTTACCACATTGAGCTCAGGACGCAAGGTCGGGACCTGAAATTTGGAGCCAAAAATCAAATTTTCAGTTTGGCTGAAATTACATGAAATATGTGTCCCCCAAAGAAGCCCATGCCATCCAAGGTGAGAAAAATGCATCCAGAATCAAGTCTGAGGGCTAAAACCTATGTTTTCGGGTTTTACCACATTGAGCTCAGAACGTAAGGTCCGGACCTGAAATTTGGAGCCAAAAATCAAATTTTCAGTTTGGCTGAAATTGCATGAAATATGTGTCCCCCGAAGAAGCCCATGCCATCCCAGGTGAGAAAAATGCATCCTGAATCAAGTCTGAGGGCTAAAACCTCTATAACGGGTTTTACCACATTGAGCTCAGAACGCAAGGTCGGGACCTGAAATTTGGAGCCAAAAATCAAATTTTCAGTTTGGCTGAAATTACATGAAATATGTGTCCCCCAAAGAAGCCCATGCCATCCAAGGTGAGAAAAATGCATCCTGAATCAAGTCTGAGGGCTAAAACCTCTATAACGGGTTTTACCACATTGAGCTCAGAACGCAAGGTCGGGACCTGAAATTTGGAGTCAAAAATCAAATTTCCAGTTTGGCTGAAATTACATGAAATATGTTTCCCCCGAAAAAGCCCATGCCATCCCAGGTGAGAAAAATGCATCCTGAATCAAGTCTGAGGGCTAGAACCTCTATAACGGGTTTTACCACATTGAGCTCAGGACGTAAGGTCGGGACCTGAAATTTGGAACCAAAAATCAAATTTTCAGTTTGGCTGAAATTACATGAAATATGTGTCCCCCTGTGGAAGCCCATGCCATCCCAGGTGAGAAAAATGCATCCTGAATCAAGTCTTAGGGCTAAAACCTCTATAACGGGTTTTACCACATTGAGCTCAGAACGTAAGGTGCGGGACCTGAAATTTGGAGCCAAAAATCAAATTTTCAGTTTGGCTGAAATTACATGAAATATGTGTCCCCTGAAGAAGCCCATGCCATCCCAGGTGAGAAAAATGCGTCCTGAATCAAGTCTGAGGGCTAAATCCTCTGTATCGGTTTTTACCACATTGAGCTCAGAACGTAAGGTCGGGACCTGAAATTTGGAGCCAAAAATCAAATTTTCACATTGGCTGAAATTACATGAAATATGTGTCCCCTGTGGAAGCCCATGCCATCCCAGGTGAGAAAAATGCATCCTGAATCAAGTCTGAGGGCTAAAACCTCTGTTTTCGGGTTTTACCACATTGAGCTCACAACGTAAGGTCCGGACCTGAAATTTGGAGCCAAAAATCAAAATTTCAGTTTGGCTGAAATTATATGAAATATGTGTCCCCTGTGGAAGCCCATGCCATCCCAGGTGAGAAAAATCCATCCTGAATCAAGTCTGAGGGCTAAAACCTCTGTTTTCGGGTTTTACCACATTGAGCTCACAACGTAAGGTCCGGACCTGAAATTTGGAGCCAAAAATCAAAATTTCAGTTTGGCTGTAATTATATGAAATATGTGTCCCCTGTGGAAGCCCATGCCATCCCAGGTGAGAAAAATGCATCCTGAATCAAGTCTGAGGGCTATAACCTCTGTTTTTTGGTTTTACCACATTGAGCTCGGACGTAAGGTCGGGACCTGAAATTTGGAGCCAAAAATCAAATTTTCAGTTTGGCTGAAATAAAATGAAATATGTGTCCCTTGTGGAAGCCCATGCCATCCCAGGTGAGAAAAATGCATCCAGAATCAAGTCTGAGGGTTAAAACCTATGTTTTCGGGTTTTACCACATTGAGCTCAGAACGTAAGGTCGGGACCTGAAATTTGGAGCCAAAAATCAAATTTTCAGTTTGGCTGAAATAACATGAAATATGTGTCCCCTGAAGAAGCCCATGCCATACCAGGTGAGAAAAATGCATCCTGAATCAAGTCTGAGGGCTAAAACCTATGTTTTCGGGTTTTACCACATTGAGCTCAGAACGCAAGGTCGGGAACTGAAAATTAGAGCCAAAAATCAAATTTTCAGTTTGGCTGAAATAACATGAAATATGTGTCCCCCGAAGAAGCCCATGCCATCCCAGGTGAGAAAAATGCATCCTGAATCAAGTCTGAGGGCTAAAACCTATGTTTTCGGTTTTTACCACATTGAGCTCAGAACGCAAGGTCGGGACCTGAAAATTAGAGCCAAAAATCAAATTTTCAGTTTGGCTGAAATTACATGAAATATGTGTCCCCTGAAGAAGCCCATGCCATCCCAGGTGAGAAAAATGCATCCTGAATCAAGTCTGAGGGCTAAAACCTCTGTTTTTTGGTTTTACCACATTGAGCTCGGACGTAAGGTCGGGACCTGAAATTTGGAGCCAAAAATCAAATTTTCAGTTTGGCTGAAATTAGATGAAATATGTGTCCCCTGTGGACACCCATGCCATCCCAGGTGAGAAAAATGCATCCTGAATCAAGTCTGAGGGCTAAAACCTCGGTTTTCGGGTTTTACAACATTGAGCTCAGAACGTAAGGTCGGGACCTGAAATTTGGAGCCAAAAATCAAGTTTTCAGTTTGGCTGAAATTACATGAAATATGTGTCCCCCGAAGAAGCCCATGCCATCCCAGGTTAGAAAAATGCATCCTGAATCAAGTCTGAGGGCTAAAACCTATGTTTTCGGGTTTTACCACATTGAGCTCAGAACACAAGGTCGGGACCTCAAAATTAGAGCCAAAAATCCAATTTTCAGTTTGGCTGAAATAACATGAAATATGTGTCCCCTGAAGAAGCCCATGCCATACCAGGTGAGAAAAATGCATCCTGAATCAAGTCTGAGGGCTAAAACCTCTGTTTTCGGGTTTTACCACATTGAGCTCAGAACGTAAGGTCGGGACCTGAAATTTGGAGCAAAAAATCAAATTTTCAGTTTGGCTGAAATAACATGAAATGTGTGTCCCCTGAAGAAGCCCATGCCATCCCAGGTGAGAAAAATGCATCCAGAATCAAGTCTGCGGGCAAAAACCTATGTTTTCGGGTTTAACCACATTGAGCTCAGAACGTAAGGTCGGGACCTGAAATTTGGAGCCAAAAATCAAATTTTCAGTTTGGCTGAAATAACATGAAATATGTGTCCCCCGAAGGGGCCCATGCGGTCCCAGGTGAGAAAAATGCATCCTGAATCAAGTCTGAGGGCTAGAACCTCTATAACGGGTTTTACCACATTGAGCTCAGGACGTAAGGTCGGGACCTGAAATTTGGAGCCAAAAATCAAATTTTCAGTTTGGCTGAAATTACATGAAATATGTGTCCCCTGAAGAAGCCCATGCCATACCAGGTGAGAAAAATGCATCCTGAATCAAGTCTGAGGGCTAAAACCTCTGTTTTCGGGTTTTACCACATTGAGCTCACAACGTAAGGTCCGGACCTGAAATTTGGAGCCAAAAATCAAATTTTCAGTTTGGTTGAAATTACATGAAATATGTGTCCCCCGAAGAAGCCCATGCCATCCCAGGTGAGAAAAATGCATCCAGAATCAAGTCTGAGGGCTAAAACCTATGTTTTCGGGTTTTACCACATTGAGCTCAGGACGTAAGGTCGGGACCTGAAATTTGGAGCCAAAAATCAAATTTTCAGTTTGGCTGAAATAACATGAAATATGTGTCCCCCGAAGAAGCCCATGCCATCCAAGGTGAGAAAAAAACGTCCTGAATCAAGTCTGAGGGCTAAAACCTCTGTTTTCGGGTTTTACCACATTGAGCTCAGAACGTAAAGTCCGGACCTGAAATTTGGAGCCAAAAATCAAAATTTCAGTTTGGCTGAAATTATATGAAATTTGTGTCCCCCGAAGAAGCCCATGCCATCCCAGGTGAGAAAAATGCATCCTGAATCAAGTCTGAGGGCTAAAACCTCTGTTTTTTGGTTTTACCACATTGAGCTCGGACGTAAGGTCGGGACCTGAAATTTGGAGCCAAAAATCAAATTTTCAGTTTGGCTGAAATTAGATGAAATATGTGTCCCCTGTGGACACCCATGCCATCCCAGGTGAGAAAAATGCATCCTGAATCAAGTCTGAGGGCTAAAACCTCGGTTTTCGGGTTTTACAACATTGAGCTCAGAACGTAAGGTCGGGACCTGAAATTTGGAGCCAAAAATCAAGTTTTCAGTTTGGCTGAAATAACATGAAATATGTGTTCCCCGAAGAAGCCCATGCCATCCCAGGTGAGAAAAATGCATCCTGAATCAAGTCTGAGGGCTAAAACCTATGTTTTCGGGTTTTACCACATTGAGCTCAGAACACAAGGTCGGGACCTGAAAATTAGAGCCAAAAATCAAATTTTCAGTTTGGCTGAAATAACATGAAATATGTGTCCCCTGTGGAAGCCCATGCCATCCCAGGTGAGAAAAATGCATCCTGAATCAAGTCTGAGGGCTAAAACCTCTGTTTTTTGGTTTTACCACATTGAGCTCAGAACGTAAGGTCGGGACCTGAAATTTGGAGCAAAAAATCAAATTTTCAGTTTGGCTGAAATAACATGAAATGTGTGTCCCCTGAAGAAGCCCATGCCATCCCAGGTGAGAAAAATGCATCCAGAATCAAGTCTGAGGGCTAAAACCTATGTTTTCGGGTTTTACCACATTGAGCTCAGAACGTAAGGTCGGGACCTGAAATTTGGAGCCAAAAATCAAATTTTCAGTTTGGCTGAAATAACATGAAATATGTGTCCCCCAAAGAAGCCCATGCCATCCCAGGTGAGAAAAATGCATCCTGAATCAAGTCTGAGGGCTAAAACCTCTGTTTTTGGGTTTTACCACATTGAGCTCGGACGTAAGGTCGGGACCTGAAATTTGGAGCCAAAAATCAAATTTTCAGTTTGGCTGAAATAAAATGAAATATGTGTCCCTTGTGGAAGCCCATGCCATCCCAGGTGAGAAAAATGCATCCAGAATCAAGTCTGAGGGTTAAAACCTATGTTTTCGGGTTTTACCACATTGAGCTCAGAACGTAAGGTCGGGACCTGAAATTTGGAGCCAAAAATCAAATTTTCAGTTTGGCTGAAATAACATGAAATATGTGTCCCCTGAAGAAGCCCATGCCATACCAGGTGAGAAAAATGCATCCTGAATCAAGTCTGAGGGCTAAAACCTATGTTTTCGGGTTTTACCACATTGAGCTCAGAACGCAAGGTCGGGAACTGAAAATTAGAGCCAAAAATCAAATTTTCAGTTTGGCTGAAATAACATGAAATATGTGTCCCCCGAAGAAGCCCATGCCATCCCAGGTGAGAAAAATGCATCCTGAATCAAGTCTGAGGGCTAAAACCTCTGTTTTCGGTTTTTACCACATTGAGCTCAGAACGCAAGGTCGGGACCTGAAAATTAGAGCCAAAAATCAAATTTTCAGTTTGGCTGAAATTACATGAAATATGTGTCCCCTGAAGAAGCCCATGCCATCCCAGGTGAGAAAAATGCATCCTGAATCAAGTCTGAGGGCTAAAACCTCTGTTTTTTGGTTTTACCACATTGAGCTCGGACGTAAGGTCGGGACCTGAAATTTGGAGCCAAAAATCAAATTTTCACATTGGCTGAAATTACATGAAATATGTGTCCCCTGTGGAAGCCCATGCCGTCCCAGGTGAGAAAAATGCATCCAGAATCAAGTCTGAGGGCTAAAACCTCTGTTTTCGGGTTTTACCACATTGAGCTCACAACGTAAGGTCCGGACCTGAAATTTGGAGCCAAAAATCAAATTTTCACATTGGCTGAAATTACATGAAATATGTGTCCCCTGTGGAAGCCCATGCCATCCCAGGTGAGAAAAATGCATCCTGAATCAAGTCTGAGGGCTAAAACCTCTATAACGGGTTTTACCACATTGAGCTCAGAACGTAAGGTCGGGACCTGAAATTTGGAGCCAAAAATCAAATTTTCAGTTTGGCTGAAATAACATGAAATATGTGTCCCCCGAAGAAGCCCATGCCATCCCAGGTGAGAAAAATGCATCCTGAATCAAGTCTGAGGGCTAAAACCTATGGTTTCGGGTTTTACCACATTGAGCTCAGAACGTAAGGTGTGGGACCTGAAATTTGGAGCCAAAAATCAAATTTTCCGTTTGGCTGAAATAACATGAAATGTGTGTCCCCCTGTGGAAGCCCATGCCATCCCAGGTGAGAAAAATGCATCCTGAATCAAGTCTGAGGGCTAAAACCTCTATTACGGGTTTTACCACATTGAGCTCAGAACGTAAGGTGCGGGACCTGAAATTTGGAGCCAAAAATCAAATTTTCAGTTTGGCTGAAATTACATGAAATTTGTGTCCCCTGAAGAAGCCCATGCCATCCCAGGTGAGAAAAATGCATCCTGAATCAAGTCTGAGGGCTAAAACCTCTGTTTTTGGGTTTTACCACATTGAGCTCAGAACGTAAGGTCGGGACCTGAAATTTGGAGCCAAAAATCAAATTTTCAGTTTGGCTGAAATAACATGAAATATGTGTCCCCCGAAGAAGCCCATGCCATCCCAGGTGAGAAAAATGCATCCAGAATCAAGTCTGAGGGCTAAAACCTCTATAACGGGTTTTACCACATTGAGCTCAGAACGTAAGGTCGGGACCTGAAATTTGGAGCCAAAAATCAAATTTTCAGTTTGGCTGAAATTACATGAAATATGTGTCCCCTGTGGAAGCCCATGCCATCCCAGGTGAGAAAAATGCATCCAGAATCAAGTCTGAGGGCTAAAACCTCTGTTTTTTGGTTTTACCACATTGAGCTCAGGACGTAAGGTCGGGACCTGAAATTTGAAGCCAAAAATCAAATTTTCAGTTTGGCTGAAATTACATGAAATATGTGTCCCCTGAAGAAGCCCATGCCATCCCAGGTGAGAAAAATGCATCCTGAATCAAGTCTGAGGGCTAAAACCTCTGTTTTCGGGTTTTACTACATTGAGCTCAGAACGTAAGGTCGGGACCTGAAATTTGGAGCCAAAAATCAAATTTTCAGTTTGGCTGAAATAACATGAAATATGTGTCCCCCGAAGAAGCCCATGCCATCCCAGGTGAGAAAAATGCATCCAGAATCAAGTCTGAGGGCTAAAACGTCTATAACGGGTTTTACCACATTGAGCTCAGAACGTAAGGTCCGGACCTGAAATTTGGAGCCAAAAATCAAATTTTCAGTTTGGCTGAAATAACATGAAATATGTGTCCCACTGTGGAAGCCCATGCCGTCCCAGGTGAGAAAAATGCATCCAGAATCAAGTCTGAGGGCTAAAACCTCTGTTTTCGGGTTTTACCACATTGAGCTCAGAATGTAAGGTCGGGACCTGAAATTTGGAGCCAAAAATCAAATTTTCACATTGGCTGAAATTACATGAAATATGTGTCCCCTGTGGAAGCCCATGCCATCCCAGGTGAGAAAAATGCATCCTGAATCAAGTCTGAGGGCTAAAACCTCTGTTTTCGGGTTTTACCACATTGAGCTCAGAACGTAAGGTCCGGACCTGAAATTTGGAGCCAAAAATCAAATTTTTCTGTTTGGCTGAAATTGCATGAAATATGTGTCCCCTGAAGAAGCCCATGCCATCCCAGGTGAGAAAAATGCATCCTGAATCAAGTCTGAGGGCTAAAACCTCTGTTTTTGGGTTTTACCACATTGAGCTCAGAACGTAAGGTCGGGACCTGAAATTTGGAGCCAAAAATCAAATTTTCAGTTTGGCTGAAATTACATGAAATATGTGTCCCCTGAAGAAGCCCATGCCATACCAGGTGAGAAAAATGCATCCTGAATCAAGTCTGAGGGCTAAAACCTCTGTTTTCAGGTTTTACCACATTGAGCTCAGAACGTAAGGTCTGGACCTGAAATTTGGAGCCAAAAATCAAATTTTCACATTGGCTGAAATTACATGAAATATGTGTCCCCTGTGGAAGCCCATGCCATCCCAGGTGAGAAAAATGCATCCAGAATCAAGTCTGGGGGCTAAAACCTCTATAACAGGTTTTACCACATTGAGCTCAGAACGTAAGGTCTGGACCTGAAATTTGGAGCCAAAAATCAAATTTTCAGTTTGGCTGAAATTACATGAAATATGTGTCCCCCAAAGAAGCCCATGCCATCCCAGGTGAGAAAAATGCATCCTGAATCAAGTCTGAGGGCTAAAACCTATGTTTTCGGGTTTTACCACATTGAGCTCAGAACGTAAGGTCTGGACCTGAAATTTGGAGCCAAAAATCAAATTTTCAGTTTGGCTGAAATTACATGAAATATGTGTCCCCCGAAGAAGCCCATGCCATCCCAGGTGAGAAAAATGCATCCTGAATCAAGTCTGAGAGCTAGAACCTCTATAACGGGTTTTACCACATTGAGCTCAGAACGTAAGGTCTGGACCTGAAATTTGGAGCCAAAAATCAAATTTTCAGTTTGGCTGAAATTGCATGAAATATGTGTCCCCCAAAGAAGCCCATGCCGTCCCAGGTGAGAAAAATGCATCCTGAATCAAGTCTGAGGGCTAGAACCTCTATAACGGGTTTTACCACATTGAGCTCAGAACGTAAGGTCTGGACCTGAAATTTGGAGCCAAAAATCAAATTTTCAGTTTGGCTGAAATTACATGAAATATGTGTCCCCCTGTGGAAGCCCATGCCATCCCAGGTGAGAAAAATGCATCCTGAATCAAGTCTGAGGGCTAAAACCTCTGTTTTCGGGTTTTACCACATTGAGCTCAGAACGTAAAGTCCGGACCTGAAATGTGGAGCCAAAAATCAAATTTTCAGTTTGGCTGAAATTATATGAAATATGTGTCCCCTGAAGAAGCCCATGCCATCCCAGGTGAGAAAAATGCATCCTGAATCAAGTCTGAGGGCTAAAACCTCTGTTTTCGGGTTTTACCACATTGAGCTCAGAACGTAAGGTCGGGACCTGAAATTTGGAGCCAAACATCAAGTTTTCAGTTTGGCTGAAATAACATGAAATATGTGTCCCCTGAAGAAGCCCATGCTATCCCAGGTGAGAAAAATGCATCCTGAATCAAGTCTGAGGGCTAAAACCTCTGTTTTTGGGTTTTACCACACTGAGCTCAGAACGTAAGGTCGGGACCTGAAATTTGGAGCCAAAAATCAAATTTTCAGTTTGGCTGAAATAACATGAAATATGTGTCCCCCGAAGGAGCCTATGCCATCCCAGGTGAGAAAAATGCATCCTGAATCAAGTCTGAGAGCTAGAACCTCTATAACGGGTTTTACCACATTGAGCTCAGAACGTAAGGTCGGGACCTGAAATTTGGAGCCAAAAATCAAATTTTCAGTTTGGCTGAAATTACATGAAATATGTGTCCCCTGTGGAAGCCCATGCCATCCCAGGTGAGAAAAATGCATCCTGAATCAAGTCTGAGGGCTAAAACCTCTATAACGGGTTTTACCACATTGAGCTCAGAACGTAAGGTCTGGACCTGAAATTTGGAGCCAAAAATCAAATTTTCAGTTTGACTGAAATAACATGAAATATGTGTCCCCCAAAGAAGCCCATGCCATCCCAGGTGAGAAAAATGCATCCTGAATCAAGTCTGAGGGCTAAAACCTCTATAACGGGTTTTACCACATTGAGCTCAGAACGTAAGGTCTGGACCTGAAATTTGGAGCCAAAGATCAAATTTTCAGTTTGGCTGAAATTGCATGAAATATGTGTCCCCCAAAGAAGCCCATTCCATCCCAGGTGAGAAAAATGCATCCTGAATCAAGTCTGAGGGCTAGAACCTCTGTATCAGGTTTTACCACATTGAGCTCAGAACGTAAGGTCGGGACCTGAAATTTGGAGCCAAAAATCAAATTTTCAGTTTGGCTGAAATTACATGAAATATGTGTCCCCTGTGGAAGCCCATGCCATCCCAGGTGAGAAAAATGCATCCTCAATCAAGTCTGAGGGCTAAAACCTCTGTTTTTGGGTTTTACCACATTGAGCTCAGAACGTAAGGTCCGGACCTGAAATTTGGAGCCAAAAATCAAATTTTCAGTTTGGCTGAAATTGCATGAAATATATGTCCCCCGAAGAAGCCCATGCCATCCCAGGTGAGAAAAATGCATCCTGAATCAAGTCTGAGGGCTAAAACGTCTATAACGGGTTTTACCACATTGAGCTCAGAACGTAAGGTCCGGACCTGAAATTTGGAGCCAAAAATCAAATTTTCAGTTTGGCTGAAATTGCATGAAATATGTGTCCCCTGTGGAAGCCCATGCCATCCCAGGTGAGAAAAATGCATCCTGAATCAAGTCTGAGAGCTAGAACCTCTATAACGGGTTTTACCACATTGAGCTCACAACGTAAGGTCGGGACCTGAAATTTGGAGCCAAAAATCAAATTTTCAGTTTGGCTGAAATTACATGAAATATGTGTCCCCTGTGGAAGCCCATGCCATCCCAGGTGAGAAAAATGCATCCTGAATCAAGTCTGAGGGCTAAAACCTCTATAACGGGTTTTACCACATTGAGCTCAGAACGTAAGGTCTGGACCTGAAATTTGGAGCCAAAAATCAAATTTTCAGTTTGACTGAAATAACATGAAATATGTGTCCCCCAAAGAAGCCCATGCCATCCCAGGTGAGAAAAATGCATCCTGAATCAAGTCTGAGGGCTAAAACCTCTATAACGGGTTTTACCACATTGAGCTCAGAACATAAGGTCGGGACCTGAAATTTGGAGCCAAAAATCAAATTTTCAGTTTGGCTGAAATTACATGAAATATGTGTCCCCCGAAGGAGCCTATGCCATCCCAGGTGAGAAAAATGCATCCTGAATCAAGTCTGAGAGCTAGAACCTCTATAACGGGTTTTACCACATTGAGCTCAGAACGTAAGGTCGGGACCTGAAATTTGGAGCCAAAAATCAAATTTTCAGTTTGGCTGAAATTACATGAAATATGTGTCCCCTGTGGAAGCCCATGCCATCCCAGGTGAGAAAAATGCATCCTGAATCAAGTCTGAGGGCTAGAACCTCTATAACGGGTTTTACCACATTGAGCTCAGAACGTAAGGTCGGGACCTGAAATTTGGAGCCAAAAATCAAATTTTCAGTTTGGCTGAAATTACATGAAATATGTGTCCCCCAAAGAAGCCCATGCCATCCCAGGTGAGAAAAATGCATCCTCAATCAAGTCTGAGGGCTAAAACCTCTATAACGGGTTTTACCACATTGAGCTCAGAACGTAAGGTCTGGACCTGAAATTTGGAGCCAAAGATCAAATTTTCAGTTTGGCTGAAATTGCATGAAATATGTGTCCCCCAAAGAAGCCCATTCCATCCCAGGTGAGAAAAATGCATCCTGAATCAAGTCTGAGGGCTAGAACCTCTGTATCAGGTTTTCCCACATTGAGCTCAGAACGTAAGGTCGGGACCTGAAATTTGGAGCCAAAAATCAAATTTTCAGTTTGGCTGAAATTACATGAAATATGTGTCCCCTGTGGAAGCCCATGCCATCCCAGGTGAGAAAAATGCATCCTCAATCAAGTCTGAGGGCTAAAACCTCTGTTTTTGGGTTTTACCACATTGAGCTCAGAACGTAAGGTCCGGACCTGAAATTTGGAGCCAAAAATCAAATTTTCAGTTTGGCTGAAATTGCATGAAATATATGTCCCCCGAAGAAGCCCATGCCATCCCAGGTGAGAAAAATGCATCCTGAATCAAGTCTGAGGGCTAAAACGTCTATAACGGGTTTTACCACATTGAGCTCAGAACGTAAGGTCCGGACCTGAAATTTGGAGCCAAAAATCAAATTTTCAGTTTGGCTGAAATTGCATGAAATATGTGTCCCCTGTGGAAGCCCATGCCATCCCAGGTGAGAAAAATGCATCCTGAATCAAGTCTGAGGGCTAGAACCTCTGTATCAGGTTTTACCACATTGAGCTCAGAACGTAAGGTCGGGACCTGAAATTTGGAGCCAAAAATCAAATTTTCAGTTTGGCTGAAATTACATGAAATATGTGTCCCCTGTGGAAGCCCATGCCATCCCAGGTGAGAAAAATGCATCCTCAATCAAGTCTGAGGGCTAAAACCTCTGTTTTTGGGTTTTACCACATTGAGCTCAGAACGTAAGGTTGGGACCTGAAATTTGGAGCCAAAAATCAAATTTTCAGTTTGGCTGAAATTACATGAAATATGTGTCCCCTGTGGAAGCCCATGCCATCCCAGGTGAGAAAAATGCATCCTGAATCAAGTCTGAGGGCTAAAACCTCTATAATGGGTTTTACCACATTGAGCTCAGAACGTAAGGTGGGGACCTGAAATTTGGAGCCAAAAATCAAATTTTCAGTTTGGCTGAAATTACATGAAATATGTGTCCCCCAAAGAAGCCCATGCCATCCCAGGTGAGAAAAATGCATCCTCAATCAAGTCTGAGGGCTAAAACCTCTATAACGGGTTTTACCACATTGAGCTCAGAACGTAAGGTCCGGACCTGAAATTTGGAGCCAAAAATCAAATTTTCAGTTTGGCTGAAATTACATGAAATATGTGTCCCCCAAAGAAGCCCATGCCATCCCAGGTGAGAAAAATGCATCCTGAATCAAGTCTGAGGGCTAGAACCTTTGTATCAGGTTTTACCACATTGAGCTCAGAACGTAAGGTCGGGACCTGAAATTTGGAGCCAAAAATCAAATTTTCAGTTTGGCTGAAATTACATGAAATATGTGTCCCCTGTGGAAGCCCATGCCATCCCAGGTGAGAAAAATGCATCCTCAATCAAGTCTGAGGGCTAAAACCTCTGTTTTTGGGTTTTACCACATTGAGCTCAGAACGTAAGGTCCGGACCTGAAATTTGGAGCCAAAAATCAAATTTTCAGTTTGGCTGAAATTACATGAAATATGTGTCCCCCGAAGAAGCCCATGCCATCCCAGGTGAGAAAAATGCATCCTGAATCAAGTCTGAGGGCTAAAACCTCTGTTTACGGGTTTTACCACATTGAGCTCAGAACGTAAGGTCGGGACCTGAAATTTGGAGCCAAAAATCAAATTTTCAGTTTGGCTGAAATTACATGAAATATGTGTCCCCCGAAGAAGCCCATGCCATCCCAGGTGAGAAAAATGCATCCTGAATCAAGTCTGAGGGCTAAAACCTATGTTTTCGGGTTTTACCACATTGAGCTCAGAACGTAAGGTCGGGACCTGAAATTTGGAGCCAAAAATCAAATTTTCAGTTTGGCTGAAATTACATGAAATATGTGTCCCCCGAAGAAGCCCATGCCATCCCAGGTGAGAAAAATGCATCCAGAATCAAGTCTGGGGGCTAAAACCTCTATAACAGGTTTTACCACATTGAGCTCAGAACGTAAGGTCTGGACCTGAAATTTGGAGCCAAAAATCAAATTTTCAGTTTGGCTGAAATTACATGAAATATGTGTCCCCCGAAGAAGCCCATGCCATCCCAGGTGAGAAAAATGCATCCTGAATCAAGTCTGAGGGCTAAAACCTCTGTTTACGGGTTTTACCACATTGAGCTCAGAACGTAAGGTCGGGACCTGAAATTTGGAGCCAAAAATCAAATTTTCAGTTTGGCTGAAATTACATGAAATATGTGTCCCCCGAAGAAGCCCATGCCATCCCAGGTGAGAAAAATGCATCCTGAATCAAGTCTGAGGGCTAAAACCTATGTTTTCGGGTTTTACCACATTGAGCTCAGAACGTAAGGTCGGGACCTGAAATTTGGAGCCAAAAATCAAATTTTCAGTTTGGCTGAAATTACATGAAATATGTGTCCCCCGAAGAAGCCCATGCCATCCCAGGTGAGAAAAATGCATCCAGAATCAAGTCTGGGGGCTAAAACCTCTATAACAGGTTTTACCACATTGAGCTCAGAACGTAAGGTCTGGACCTGAAATTTGGAGCCAAAAATCAAATTTTCAGTTTGGCTGAAATTACATGAAATATGTGTCCCCCGAAGAAGCCCATGCCATCCCAGGTGAGAAAAATGCATCCTGAATCAAGTCTGAGGGCTAATACCTATGTTTTCGGGTTTTACCACATTGAGCTCAGAACGTAAGGTCGGGACCTGAAATTTGGAGCCAAAAATCAAATTTTCAGTTTGGCTGAAATTATATGAAATATGTGTCCCCTGTAGAAGCCCATGCCATCCCAGGTGAGAAAAATGCATCCTGAATCAAGTCTGAGGGCTAAAACCTCTATAAAGGGTTTTACCACATTGAGCTCAGAACGTAAGGTCGGGACCTGAAATTTGGAGCCAAAAATCAAATTTTCAGTTTGGCTGAAATAACATGAAATATGTGTCCCCCGAAGGAGCCTATGCCATCCCAGGTGAGAAAAACGCATCCTGAATCAAGTCTGAGAGCTAGAACCTCTATAACGGGTTTTACCACATTGAGCTCAGGACGTAAGGTCGGGACCTGAAATTTGGAGCCAAAAATCAAATTTTCAGTTTGGCTGAAATTACATGAAATATGTGTCCCCTGTGGAAGCCCATGCCATCCCAGGTGAGAAAAATGCATCCTGAATCAAGTCTGAGGGCTAAAACCTCTGTTTTCGGGTTTTACCACATTGAGCTCAGAACGTAAGGTCCGGACCTGAAATTTGGAGCCAAAAATCAAATTTTTCTGTTTGGCTGAAATTGCATGAAATATGTGTCCCCTGAAGAAGCCCATGCCATCCCAGGTGAGAAAAATGCATCCTGAATCAAGTCTGAGGGCTAAAACCTCTGTTTTTGGGTTTTACCACATTGAGCTCAGAACGTAAGGTCGGGACCTGAAATTTGGAGCCAAAAATCAAATTTTCAGTTTGGCTGAAATTACATGAAATATGTGTCCCCTGAAGAAGCCCATGCCATACCAGGTGAGAAAAATGCATCCTGAATCAAGTCTGAGGGCTAAAACCTCTGTTTTCAGGTTTTACCACATTGAGCTCAGAACGTAAGGTCCGGACCTGAAATTTGGAGCCAAAAATCAAATTTTCACATTGGCTGAAATTACATGAAATATGTGTCCCCTGTGGAAGCCCATGCCATCCCAGGTGAGAAAAATGCATCCTGAATCAAGTCTGAGGGCTAAAACCTCTATAACGGGTTTTACCACATTGAGCTCAGAACGTAAGGTCGGGACCTGAAATTTGGAGCCAAAAATCAAATTTTCAGTTTGGCTGAAATTACATGAAATATGTGTCCCCCAAAGAAGCCCATGCCATCCCAGGTGAGAAAAATGCATCCTGAATCAAGTCTGAGGGCTAAAACCTCTATAACAGGTTTTACCACATTGAGCTCAGAACATAAGGTCGGGACCTGAAATTTGGAGCCAAAAATCAAATTTTCAGTTTGGCTGAAATTACATGAAATATGTGTCCCCCGAAGAAGCCCATGCCATCCTAGGTGAGAAAAATGCATCCTGAATCAAGTCTGAGGGCTAAAACCTCTATAATGGGTTTTACCACATTGAGCTCAGAACGTAAGGTCCGGACCTGAAATTTGGAGCCAAAAATCAAATTTTCAGTTTGGCTGAAATTACATGAAATATGTGTCCCCCAAAGAAGCCCATGCCATCCCAGGTGAGAAAAATGCATCCTGAATCAATTCTGAGGGCTAAAACCTCTGTTTACGGGTTTTACCACATTGAGCTCAGAACGTAAGGTCGGGACCTGAAATTTGCAGCCAAAAATCAAATTTTCAGTTTGGCTGAAATTGCATGAAATATGTGTCCCCCAAAGAAGCCCATGCCATCCCAGGTGAGAAAAATGCATCCTGAATCAAGTCTGAGGGCTAGAACCTCTGTATCAGGTTTTACCACATTGAGCTCAGAACGTAAGGTCGGGACCTGAAATTTGGAGCCAAAAATCAAATTTTCAGTTTGGCTGAAATTACATGAAATATGTGTCCCCTGTGGAAGCCCATGCCATCCCAGGTGAGAAAAATGCATCCTCAATCAAGTCTGAGGGCTAAAACCTCTGTTTTTG
This sequence comes from Halichoeres trimaculatus, assembly GCF_033239565.1. NCBI lineage: Eukaryota > Metazoa > Chordata > Actinopteri > Labriformes > Labridae > Halichoeres > Halichoeres trimaculatus. The sequence continues at coordinate 8,689,433 of NW_027437180.1, forward strand.
GGTTTTACCACATTGAGCTCAGAACGTAAGGTCCGGACCTGAAATTTGGAGCCAAAAATCAAATTTTCAGTTTGGCTGAAATTACATGAAATATGTGTCCCCTGAAGAAGCCCATGCCATCCCAGGTGAGAAAAATGCATCCTGAATCAAGTCTGAGGGCTAAAACCTATGTTTTTGGGTTTTACCACATTGAGCTCAGAACGTAAGGTCGGGACCTGAAATTTGGAGCCAAAAATCAAATTTTCAGTTTGGCTGAAATAACATGAAATATGTGTCCCCCGAAGGAGCCTATGCCATCCCAGGTGAGAAAAATGCATCCTGAATCAAGTCTGAGGGCTAAAACCTCTATAACAGGTTTTACCACATTGAGCTCAGAACGTAAGGTCGGGACCTGAAATTTGGAGCCAAAAATCAAATTTTCAGTTTGGCTGAAATTACATGAAATATGTGTCCCCCGAAGAAGCCCATGCCATCCCAGGTGAGAAAAATGCATCCTGAATCAAGTCTGAGGGCTAAAACCTCTATAACGGGTTTTACCACATTGAGCTCAGAACGTAAGGTCCGGACCTGAAATTTGGAGCCAAAAATCAAATTTTCAGTTTGGCTGAAATTACATGAAATATGTGTCCCCCAAAGAAGCCCATGCCATCCCAGGTGAGAAAAATGCATCCTGAATCAAGTCTGAGGGCTAAAACCTATGTTTTCGGGTTTTACCACATTGAGCTCAGAACGTAAGGTCGGGACCTGAAATTTGGAGCCAAAAATCAAATTTTCAGTTTGGCTGAAATTGCATGAAATATGTGTCCCCCAAAGAAGCCCATGCCATCCCAGGTGAGAAAAATGCATCCTGAATCAAGTCTGAGGGCTAGAACCTCTGTATCAGGTTTTACCACATTGAGCTCAGAACGTAAGGTCGGGACCTGAAATTTGGAGCCAAAAATCAAATTTTCAGTTTGGCTGAAATTACATGAAATATGTGTCCCCCAAAGAAGCCCATGCCATCCCAGGTGAGAAAAATGCATCCTGAATCAAGTCTGAGGGCTAAAACCTCTATAACAGGTTTTACCACATTGAGCTCAGAACGTAAGGTCGGGACCTGAAATTTGGAGCCAAAAATCAAATTTTCAGTTTGGCTGAAATTGCATGAAATATGTGTCCCCCAAAGAAGCCCATGCCATCCCAGGTGAGAAAAATGCATCCTGAATCAAGTCTGAGGGCTAAAACCTCTATAACGGGTTTTACCACATTGAGCTCAGAACGTAAGGTCCGGACCTGAAATTTGGAGCCAAAAATCAAATTTTCAGTTTGGCTGAAATTACATGAAATATGTGTCCCCCAAAGAAGCCCATGCCATCCCAGGTGAGAAAAATGCATCCTGAATCAATTCTGAGGGCTAAAACCTCTATAACGGGTTTTACCACATTGAGCTCAGAACGTAAGGTCCGGACCTGAAATTTGGAGCCAAAAATCAAATTTTCAGTTTGGCTGAAATTACATGAAATATGTGTCCCCTGTGGAAGCCCATGCCATCCCAGGTGAGAAAAATGCATCCTGAATCAAGTCTGAGGGCTAAAACCTCTGTTATCGGGTTTTACCACATTGAGCTCAGAACGTAAGGTCGGGACCTGAAATTTGGAGCCAAAAATCAAATTTTCAGTTTGGCTGAAATTACATGAAATATGTGTCCCCCAAAGAAGCCCATGCCATCCCAGGTGAGAAAAATGCATCCTGAATCAAGTCTGAGGGCTAAAACCTCTATAACAGGTTTTACCACATTGAGCTCAGAACGTAAGGTCGGGACCTGAAATTTGGAGCCAAAAATCAAATTTTCAGTTTGGCTGAAATTACATGAAATATGTGTCCCCCGAAGAAGCCCATGCCATCCTAGGTGAGAAAAATGCATCCTGAATCAAGTCTGAGGGCTAAAACCTCTATAATGGGTTTTACCACATTGAGCTCAGAACGTAAGGTCCGGACCTGAAATTTGGAGCCAAAAATCAAATTTTCAGTTTGGCTGAAATTACATGAAATATGTGTCCCCCAAAGAAGCCCATGCCATCCCAGGTGAGAAAAATGCATCCTGAATCAAGTCTGAGGGCTAAAACCTCTGTTTACGGGTTTTACCACATTGAGCTCAGAACGTAAGGTCGGGACCTGAAATTTGCAGCCAAAAATCAAATTTTCAGTTTGGCTGAAATTGCATGAAATATGTGTCCCCTGTGGAAGCCCATGCCATCCCAGGTGAGAAAAATGCATCCTGAATCAAGTCTGAGGGCTAGAACCTCTGTATCAGGTTTTACCACATTGAGCTCAGAACGTAAGGTCGGGACCTGAAATTTGGAGCCAAAAATCAAATTTTCAGTTTGGCTGAAATTACATGAAATATGTGTCCCCCAAAGAAGCCCATGCCATCCCAGGTGAGAAAAATGCATCCTGAATCAAGTCTGAGGGCTAAAACCTCTATAACAGGTTTTACCACATTGAGCTCAGAACGTAAGGTCGGGACCTGAAATTTGGAGCCAAAAATCAAATTTTCAGTTTGGCTGAAATTGCATGAAATATGTGTCCCCCAAAGAAGCCCATGCCATCCCAGGTGAGAAAAATGCATCCTGAATCAAGTCTGAGGGCTAAAACCTCTATAACGGGTTTTACCACATTGAGCTCAGAACGTAAGGTCCGGACCTGAAATTTGGAGCCAAAAATCAAATTTTCAGTTTGGCTGAAATTACATGAAATATGTGTCCCCCAAAGAAGCCCATGCCATCCCAGGTGAGAAAAATGCATCCTGAATCAATTCTGAGGGCTAAAACCTCTATAACGGGTTTTACCACATTGAGCTCAGAACGTAAGGTCCGGACCTGAAATTTGGAGCCAAAAATCAAATTTTCAGTTTGGCTGAAATTACATGAAATATGTGTCCCCTGTGGAAGCCCATGCCATCCCAGGTGAGAAAAATGCATCCTGAATCAAGTCTGAGGGCTAAAACCTCTGTTATCGGGTTTTACCACATTGAGCTCAGAACGTAAGGTCGGGACCTGAAATTTGGAGCCAAAAATCAAATTTTCAGTTTGGCTGAAATTACATGAAATATGTGTCCCCTGAAGAAGCCCATGCCATACCAGGTGAGAAAAATGCATCCTGAATCAAGTCTGAGGGCTAAAACCTCTGTTTTCAGGTTTTACCACATTGAGCTCAGAACGTAAGGTCCGGACCTGAAATTTGGAGCCAAAAATCAAATTTTCACATTGGCTGAAATTACATGAAATATGTGTCCCCTGTGGAAGCCCATGCCATCCCAGGTGAGAAAAATGCATCCTGAATCAAGTCTGAGGGCTAAAACCTCTATAACGGGTTTTACCACATTGAGCTCAGAACGTAAGGTCGGGACCTGAAATTTGGAGCCAAAAATCAAATTTTCAGTTTGGCTGAAATTACATGAAATATGTGTCCCCCAAAGAAGCCCATGCCATCCCAGGTGAGAAAAATGCATCCTGAATCAAGTCTGAGGGCTAAAACCTCTATAACAGGTTTTACCACATTGAGCTCAGAACGTAAGGTCGGGACCTGAAATTTGGAGCCAAAAATCAAATTTTCAGTTTGGCTGAAATTACATGAAATATGTGTCCCCCGAAGAAGCCCATGCCATCCTAGGTGAGAAAAATGCATCCTGAATCAAGTCTGAGGGCTAAAACCTCTATAATGGGTTTTACCACATTGAGCTCAGAACGTAAGGTCCGGACCTGAAATTTGGAGCCAAAAATCAAATTTTCAGTTTGGCTGAAATTACATGAAATATGTGTCCCCCAAAGAAGCCCATGCCATCCCAGGTGAGAAAAATGCATCCTGAATCAATTCTGAGGGCTAAAACCTCTGTTTACGGGTTTTACCACATTGAGCTCAGAACGTAAGGTCGGGACCTGAAATTTGCAGCCAAAAATCAAATTTTCAGTTTGGCTGAAATTGCATGAAATATGTGTCCCCCAAAGAAGCCCATGCCATCCCAGGTGAGAAAAATGCATCCTGAATCAAGTCTGAGGGCTAGAACCTCTCTATCAGGTTTTACCACATTGAGCTCAGAACGTAAGGTCGGGACCTGAAATTTGGAGCCAAAAATCAAATTTTCAGTTTGGCTGAAATTACATGAAATATGTGTCCCCTGTGGAAGCCCATGCCATCCCAGGTGAGAAAAATGCATCCTCAATCAAGTCTGAGGGCTAAAACCTCTGTTTTTGGGTTTTACCACATTGAGCTCAGAACGTAAGGTCCGGACCTGAAATTTGGAGCCAAAAATCAAATTTTCAGTTTGGCTGAAATTACATGAAATATGTGTCCCCTGAAGAAGCCCATGCCATCCCAGGTGAGAAAAATGCATCCTGAATCAAGTCTGAGGGCTAAAACCTATGTTTTTGGGTTTTACCACATTGAGCTCAGAACGTAAGGTCGGGACCTGAAATTTGGAGCCAAAAATCAAATTTTCAGTTTGGCTGAAATAACATGAAATATGTGTCCCCCGAAGGAGCCTATGCCATCCCAGGTGAGAAAAATGCATCCTGAATCAAGTCTGAGGGCTAAAACCTCTATAACAGGTTTTACCACATTGAGCTCAGAACGTAAGGTCGGGACCTGAAATTTGGAGCCAAAAATCAAATTTTCAGTTTGGCTGAAATTACATGAAATATGTGTCCCCCAAAGAAGCCCATGCCATCCCAGGTGAGAAAAATGCATCCTGAATCAAGTCTGAGGGCTAAAACCTCTATAACGGGTTTTACCACATTGAGCTCAGAACGTAAGGTCGGGACCTGAAATTTGGAGCCAAAAATCAAATTTTCAGTTTGGCTGAAATTACATGAAATATGTGTCCCCTGAAGAAGCCCATGCCATACCAGGTGAGAAAAATGCATCCTGAATCAATTCTGAGGGCTAAAACCTCTATAACGGGTTTTACCACATTGAGCTCAGAACGTAAGGTCGGGACCTGAAATTTGGAGCCAAAAATCAAATTTTCAGTTTGGCTGAAATTACATGAAATATGTGTCCCCTGTGGAAGCCCATGCCATCCCAGGTGAGAAAAATGCATCCTGAATCAAGTCTGAGGGCTAAAACCTCTGTTATCGGGTTTTACCACATTGAGCTCAGAACGTAAGGTCGGGACCTGAAATTTGGAGCCAAAAATCAAATTTTCAGTTTGGCTGAAATTACATGAAATATGTGTCCCCCAAAGAACCCCATGCCATCCCAGGTGAGAAAAATGCATCCTGAATCAAGTCTGAGGGCTAAAACCTCTATAACAGGTTTTACCACATTGAGCTCAGAACGTAAGGTCGGGACCTGAAATTTGGAGCCAAAAATCAAATTTTCAGTTTGGCTGAAATTACATGAAATATGTGTCCCCCGAAGAAGCCCATGCCATCCTAGGTGAGAAAAATGCATCCTGAATCAAGTCTGAGGGCTAAAACCTCTATAATGGGTTTTACCACATTGAGCTCAGAACGTAAGGTCCGGACCTGAAATTTGGAGCCAAAAATCAAATTTTCAGTTTGGCTGAAATTACATGAAATATGTGTCCCCCAAAGAAGCCCATGCCATCCCAGGTGAGAAAAATGCATCCTGAATCAATTCTGAGGGCTAAAACCTCTGTTTACGGGTTTTACCACATTGAGCTCAGAACGTAAGGTCGGGACCTGAAATTTGCAGCCAAAAATCAAATTTTCAGTTTGGCTGAAATTGCATGAAATATGTGTCCCCTGTGGAAGCCCATGCCATCCCAGGTGAGAAAAATGCATCCTGAATCAAGTCTGAGGGCTAGAACCTCTGTATCAGGTTTTACCACATTGAGCTCAGAACGTAAGGTCGGGACCTGAAATTTGGAGCCAAAAATCAAATTTTCAGTTTGGCTGAAATTACATGAAATATGTGTCCCCCAAAGAAGCCCATGCCATCCCAGGTGAGAAAAATGCATCCTGAATCAAGTCTGAGGGCTAAAACCTCTATAACAGGTTTTACCACATTGAGCTCAGAACGTAAGGTCGGGACCTGAAATTTGGAGCCAAAAATCAAATTTTCAGTTTGGCTGAAATTGCATGAAATATGTGTCCCCCAAAGAAGCCCATGCCATCCCAGGTGAGAAAAATGCATCCTGAATCAAGTCTGAGGGCTAAAACCTCTATAACGGGTTTTACCACATTGAGCTCAGAACGTAAGGTCCGGACCTGAAATTTGGAGCCAAAAATCAAATTTTCAGTTTGGCTGAAATTACATGAAATATGTGTCCCCCAAAGAAGCCCATGCCATCCCAGGTGAGAAAAATGCATCCTGAATCAATTCTGAGGGCTAAAACCTCTATAACGGGTTTTACCACATTGAGCTCAGAACGTAAGGTCCGGACCTGAAATTTGGAGCCAAAAATCAAATTTTCAGTTTGGCTGAAATTACATGAAATATGTGTCCCCTGTGGAAGCCCATGCCATCCCAGGTGAGAAAAATGCATCCTGAATCAAGTCTGAGGGCTAAAACCTCTGTTATCGGGTTTTACCACATTGAGCTCAGAACGTAAGGTCGGGACCTGAAATTTGGAGCCAAAAATCAAATTTTCAGTTTGGCTGAAATTACATGAAATATGTGTCCCCCAAAGAAGCCCATGCCATCCCAGGTGAGAAAAATGCATCCTGAATCAAGTCTGAGGGCTAAAACCTCTATAACAGGTTTTACCACATTGAGCTCAGAACGTAAGGTCGGGACCTGAAATTTGGAGCCAAAAATCAAATTTTCAGTTTGGCTGAAATTACATGAAATATGTGTCCCCCGAAGAAGCCCATGCCATCCTAGGTGAGAAAAATGCATCCTGAATCAAGTCTGAGGGCTAAAACCTCTATAATGGGTTTTACCACATTGAGCTCAGAACGTAAGGTCCGGACCTGAAATTTGGAGCCAAAAATCAAATTTTCAGTTTGGCTGAAATTACATGAAATATGTGTCCCCCAAAGAAGCCCATGCCATCCCAGGTGAGAAAAATGCATCCTGAATCAATTCTGAGGGCTAAAACCTCTGTTTACGGGTTTTACCACATTGAGCTCAGAACGTAAGGTCGGGACCTGAAATTTGCAGCCAAAAATCAAATTTTCAGTTTGGCTGAAATTGCATGAAATATGTGTCCCCTGTGGAAGCCCATGCCATCCCAGGTGAGAAAAATGCATCCTGAATCAAGTCTGAGGGCTAGAACCTCTGTATCAGGTTTTACCACATTGAGCTCAGAACGTAAGGTCGGGACCTGAAATTTGGAGCCAAAAATCAAATTTTCAGTTTGGCTGAAATTACATGAAATATGTGTCCCCCAAAGAAGCCCATGCCATCCCAGGTGAGAAAAATGCATCCTGAATCAAGTCTGAGGGCTAAAACCTCTATAACAGGTTTTACCACATTGAGCTCAGAACGTAAGGTCGGGACCTGAAATTTGGAGCCAAAAATCAAATTTTCAGTTTGGCTGAAATTGCATGAAATATGTGTCCCCCAAAGAAGCCCATGCCATCCCAGGTGAGAAAAATGCATCCTGAATCAAGTCTGAGGGCTAAAACCTCTATAACGGGTTTTACCACATTGAGCTCAGAACGTAAGGTCCGGACCTGAAATTTGGAGCCAAAAATCAAATTTTCAGTTTGGCTGAAATTACATGAAATATGTGTCCCCCAAAGAAGCCCATGCCATCCCAGGTGAGAAAAATGCATCCTGAATCAATTCTGAGGGCTAAAACCTCTATAACGGGTTTTACCACATTGAGCTCAGAACGTAAGGTCCAGACCTGAAATTTGGAGCCAAAAATCAAATTTTCAGTTTGGCTGAAATTACATGAAATATGTGTCCCCTGTGGAAGCCCATGCCATCCCAGGTGAGAAAAATGCATCCTGAATCAAGTCTGAGGGCTAAAACCTCTGTTATCGGGTTTTACCACATTGAGCTCAGAACGTAAGGTCGGGACCTGAAATTTGGAGCCAAAAATCAAATTTTCAGTTTGGCTGAAATTACATGAAATATGTGTCCCCTGAAGAAGCCCATGCCATACCAGGTGAGAAAAATGCATCCTGAATCAAGTCTGAGGGCTAAAACCTCTGTTTTCAGGTTTTACCACATTGAGCTCAGAACGTAAGGTCCGGACCTGAAATTTGGAGCCAAAAATCAAATTTTCACATTGGCTGAAATTACATGAAATATGTGTCCCCTGTGGAAGCCCATGCCATCCCAGGTGAGAAAAATGCATCCTGAATCAAGTCTGAGGGCTAAAACCTCTATAACGGGTTTTACCACATTGAGCTCAGAACGTAAGGTCGGGACCTGAAATTTGGAGCCAAAAATCAAATTTTCAGTTTGGCTGAAATTACATGAAATATGTGTCCCCCAAAGAAGCCCATGCCATCCCAGGTGAGAAAAATGCATCCTGAATCAAGTCTGAGGGCTAAAACCTCTATAACAGGTTTTACCACATTGAGCTCAGAACGTAAGGTCGGGACCTGAAATTTGGAGCCAAAAATCAAATTTTCAGTTTGGCTGAAATTACATGAAATATGTGTCCCCCGAAGAAGCCCATGCCATCCTAGGTGAGAAAAATGCATCCTGAATCAAGTCTGAGGGCTAAAACCTCTATAATGGGTTTTACCACATTGAGCTCAGAACGTAAGGTCCGGACCTGAAATTTGGAGCCAAAAATCAAATTTTCAGTTTGGCTGAAATTACATGAAATATGTGTCCCCCAAAGAAGCCCATGCCATCCCAGGTGAGAAAAATGCATCCTGAATCAATTCTGAGGGCTAAAACCTCTGTTTACGGGTTTTACCACATTGAGCTCAGAACGTAAGGTCGGGACCTGAAATTTGCAGCCAAAAATCAAATTTTCAGTTTGGCTGAAATTGCATGAAATATGTGTCCCCCAAAGAAGCCCATGCCATCCCAGGTGAGAAAAATGCATCCTGAATCAAGTCTGAGGGCTAGAACCTCTGTATCAGGTTTTACCACATTGAGCTCAGAACGTAAGGTCGGGACCTGAAATTTGGAGCCAAAAATCAAATTTTCAGTTTGGCTGAAATTACATGAAATATGTGTCCCCTGTGGAAGCCCATGCCATCCCAGGTGAGAAAAATGCATCCTCAATCAAGTCTGAGGGCTAAAACCTCTGTTTTTGGGTTTTACCACATTGAGCTCAGAACGTAAGGTCCGGACCTGAAATTTGGAGCCAAAAATCAAATTTTCAGTTTGGCTGAAATTACATGAAATATGTGTCCCCTGAAGAAGCCCATGCCATCCCAGGTGAGAAAAATGCATCCTGAATCAAGTCTGAGGGCTAAAACCTATGTTTTTGGGTTTTACCACATTGAGCTCAGAACGTAAGGTCGGGACCTGAAATTTGGAGCCAAAAATCAAATTTTCAGTTTGGCTGAAATAACATGAAATATGTGTCCCCCGAAGGAGCCTATGCCATCCCAGGTGAGAAAAATGCATCCTGAATCAAGTCTGAGGGCTAAAACCTCTATAACAGGTTTTACCACATTGAGCTCAGAACGTAAGGTCGGGACCTGAAATTTGGAGCCAAAAATCAAATTTTCAGTTTGGCTGAAATTACATGAAATATGTGTCCCCCAAAGAAGCCCATGCCATCCCAGGTGAGAAAAATGCATCCTGAATCAAGTCTGAGGGCTAAAACCTCTATAACGGGTTTTACCACATTGAGCTCAGAACGTAAGGTCGGGACCTGAAATTTGGAGCCAAAAATCAAATTTTCAGTTTGGCTGAAATTACATGAAATATGTGTCCCCTGAAGAAGCCCATGCCATACCAGGTGAGAAAAATGCATCCTGAATCAATTCTGAGGGCTAAAACCTCTATAACGGGTTTTACCACATTGAGCTCAGAACGTAAGGTCGGGACCTGAAATTTGGAGCCAAAAATCAAATTTTCAGTTTGGCTGAAATTACATGAAATATGTGTCCCCTGTGGAAGCCCATGCCATCCCAGGTGAGAAAAATGCATCCTGAATCAAGTCTGAGGGCTAAAACCTCTGTTATCGGGTTTTACCACATTGAGCTCAGAACGTAAGGTCGGGACCTGAAATTTGGAGCCAAAAATCAAATTTTCAGTTTGGCTGAAATTACATGAAATATGTGTCCCCCAAAGAACCCCATGCCATCCCAGGTGAGAAAAATGCATCCTGAATCAAGTCTGAGGGCTAAAACCTCTATAACAGGTTTTACCACATTGAGCTCAGAACGTAAGGTCGGGACCTGAAATTTGGAGCCAAAAATCAAATTTTCAATTTGGCTGAAATTGCATGAAATATGTGTCCCCCAAAGAAGCCCATGCCATCCCAGGTGAGAAAAATGCATCCTGAATCAAGTCTGAGGGCTAGAACCTCTATAACGGGTTTTACCACATTGAGCTCAGAACGTAAGGTCCGGACCTGAAATTTGGAGCCAAAAATCAAATTTTCAGTTTGGCTGAAATTACATGAAATATGTGTCCCCCAAAGAAGCCCATGCCATCCCAGGTGAGAAAAATGCATCCTGAATCAAGTCTGAGGGCTAAAACATCTATAACAGGTTTTACCACATTGAGCTCAGAACGTAAGGTCGGGACCTGAAATTTGGAGCCAAAAATCAAATTTTCAGTTTGGCTGAAATTGCATGAAATATGTGTCCCCTGTGGAAGCCCATGCCATCCCAGGTGAGAAAAATGCATCCTGAATCAAGTCTGAGGGCTAAAACCTCTATAACGGGTTTTACCACATTGAGCTCAGAACGTAAGGTCCGGACCTGAAATTTGGAGCCAAAAATCAAATTTTCAGTTTGGCTGAAATTACATGAAATATGTGTCCCCCAAAGAAGCCCATGCCATCCCAGGTGAGAAAAATGCATCCTGAATCAATTCTGAGGGCTAAAACCTCTATAACGGGTTTTACCACATTGAGCTCAGAACGTAAGGTCGGGACCTGAAATTTGGAGCCAAAAATCAAATTTTCAGTTTGGCTGAAATTACATGAAATATGTGTCCCCTGTGGAAGCCCATGCCATCCCAGGTGAGAAAAATGCATCCTGAATCAAGTCTGAGGGCTAAAACCTCTGTTTTCGGGTTTTACCACATTGAGCTCAGAACGTAAGGTCGGGACCTGAAATTTGGAGCCAAAAATCAAATTTTCAGTTTGGCTGAAATTACATGAAATATGTGTCCCCCAAAGAAGCCCATGCCATCCCAGGTGAGAAAAATGCATCCTGAATCAAGTCTGAGGGCTAAAACCTCTATAACGGGTTTTACCACATTGAGCTCAGAACGTAAGGTCGGGACCTGAAATTTGGAGCCAAAAATCAAATTTTCAGTTTGGCTGAAATTACATGAAATATGTGTCCCCTGAAGAAGCCCATGCCATACCAGGTGAGAAAAATGCATCCTGAATCAATTCTGAGGGCTAAAACCTCTATAACGGGTTTTACCACATTGAGCTCAGAACGTAAGGTCGGGACCTGAAATTTGGAGCCAAAAATCAAATTTTCAGTTTGGCTGAAATTACATGAAATATGTGTCCCCTGTGGAAGCCCATGCCATCCCAGGTGAGAAAAATGCATCCTGAATCAAGTCTGAGGGCTAAAACCTCTGTTATCGGGTTTTACCACATTGAGCTCAGAACGTAAGGTCGGGACCTGAAATTTGGAGCCAAAAATCAAATTTTCAGTTTGGCTGAAATTACATGAAATATGTGTCCCCTGTGGAAGCCCATGCCATCCCAGGTGAGAAAAATGCATCCTGAATCAAGTCTGAGGGCTAAAACCTCTGTTATCGGGTTTTACCACATTGAGCTCAGAACGTAAGGTCGGGACCTGAAATTTGGAGCCAAAAATCAAATTTTCAGTTTGGCTGAAATTACATGAAATATGTGTCCCCTGTGGAAGCCCATGCCATCCCAGGTGAGAAAAATGCATCCTGAATCAAGTCTGAGGGCTAAAACCTCTATAACAGGTTTTACCACATTGAGCTCAGAACGTAAGGTCGGGACCTGAAATTTGGAGCCAAAAATCAAATTTTCAGTTTGGCTGAAATTACATGAAATATGTGTCCCCCGAAGAAGCCCATGCCATCCCAGGTGAGAAAAATGCATCCTGAATCAAGTCTGAGGGCTAAAACCTCTATAACGGGTTTTACCACATTGAGCTCAGAACGTAAGGTCGGGACCTGAAATTTGGAGCCAAAAATCAAATTTTCAGTTTGGCTGAAATTACATGAAATATGTGTCCCCTGTGGAAGCCCATGCCATCCCAGGTGAGAAAAATGCATCCTGAATCAAGTCTGAGGGCTAAAACCTCTGTTTTCGGGTTTTACCACATTGAGCTCAGAACGTAAGGTCGGGACCTGAAATTTGGAGCCAAAAATCAAGTTTTCAGTCTGGCTGAAATAACATGAAATATGTGTCCCCCGAAGAAGCCCATGCCATCCCAGGTGAGAAAAATGCATCCTGAATCAAGTCTGAGGGCTAAAACCTCTGTTTTCGGGTTTTACCACATTGAGCTCAGAACGTAAGGTCGGGACCTGAAATTTGGAGCCAAAAATCAAGTTTTCAGTTTGGCTGAAATAACATGAAATATGTGTCCCCTGAAGAAGCCCATGCCATCCCAGGTGAGAAAAATGCATCCTGAATCAAGTCTGAGGGCTAAAACCTATGTTTTTGGGTTTTACCACATTGAGCTCAGAACGCAAGGTCGGGACCTGAAATTTGGAGCCAAAAATCAAATTTTCAGTTTGGCTGAAATAACATGAAATATGTGTCCCCCGAAGGAGCCTATGCCATCCCAGGTGAGAAAAATGCATCCTGAATCAAGTCTGAGAGCTAGAACCTCTATAACGGGTTTTACCACATTGAGCTCAGGACGTAAGGTCCAGACCTGAAATTTGGAGCCAAAAATCAAATTTTCAGTTTGGCTGAAATTACATGAAATATGTGTCCCCTGTGGAAGCCCATGCCATCCCAGGTGAGAAAAATGCATCCTGAATCAAGTCTGAGGGCTAAAACCTCTGTTTTCGGGTTTTACCACATTGAGATCAGAACGTAAGGTCGGGACCTGAAATTTGGAGCCAAAAATCAAATTTTCAGTTTGGCTGAAATTACATGAAATATGTGTCCCCCAAAGAAGCCCATGCCATCCCAGGTGAGAAAAATGCATCCTCAATCAAGTCTGAGGGCTAAAACCTCTATAACAGGTTTTACCACATTGAGCTCAGAACGTAAGGTCTGGACCTGAAATTTGGAGCCAAAAATCAAATTTTCAGTTTGGCTGAAATTACATGAAATATGTGTCCCCCGAAGAAGCCCATGCCATCCCAGGTGAGAAAAATGCATCCTGAATCAAGTCTGAGGGCTAGAACCTCTATAACGGGTTTTACCACATTGAGCTCAGAACGTAAGGTCCGGACCTGAAATTTGGAGCCAAAAATCAAATTTTCAGTTTGGCTGAAATTGCATGAAATATGTGTCCCCCAAAGAAGCCCATGCCATCCCAGGTGAGAAAAATGCATCCTGAATCAAGTCTGAGGGCTAAAACCTCTGTTTACGGGTTTTACCACATTGAGCTCAGAACGTAAGGTCCGGACCTGAAATTTGGAGCCAAAAATCAAATTTTCAGTTTGGCTGAAATTACATGAAATATGTGTCCCCCGAAGAAGCCCATGCCATCCCAGGTGAGAAAAATGCATCCTGAATCAAGTCTGAGGGCTAATACCTCTGTTTTTGGGTTTTACCCGATGAGCTCAGAACGTAAGGTCCGGACCTGAAATTTGGAGCCAAAAATCAAATTTTCAGTTTGGCTGAAATTACATGAAATATGTGTCCCCCGAAGAAGCCCATGCCATCCCAGGTGAGAAAAATGCATCCTGAATCAAGTCTGAGGGCTAAAACCTCTGTTTACGGGTTTTACCACATTGAGCTCAGAACGTAAGGTCCGGACCTGAAATTTGGAGCCAAAAATCAAATTTTCAGTTTGGCTGAAATTACATGAAATATGTGTCCCCCGAAGAAGCCCATGCCATCCCAGGTGAGAAAAATGCATCCTGAATCAAGTCTGAGGGCTAAAACCTCTGTTTTCGGGTTTTACCACATTGAGCTCAGAACGTAAGGTTGGGACCTGAAATTTGGAGCCAAAAATTTAAGATTTCAGTCTGGCTGAAATAACATGAAATATGTGTCCCCCGAAGAAGCCCATGCCATCCCAGGTGAGAAAAATGCATCCTGAATCAATTCTGAGGGCTAAAACCTCTATAACGGGTTTTACCACATTGAGCTCAGAACGTAAGGTCGGGACCTGAAATTTGGAGCCAAAAATCAAGTTTTCAGTTTGGCTGAAATAACATGAAATATGTGTCCCCTGAAGAAGCCCATGCCATCCCAGGTGAGAAAAATGCATCCTGAATCAAGTCTGAGGGCTAAAACCTCTGTTTTTGGGTTTTACCACATTGAGCTCAGAACGTAAGGTCGGGACCTGAAATTTGGAGCGAAAAATCAAATTTTCAGTTTGGCTGAAATAACATGAAATATGTGTCCCCCGAAGAAGCCCATGCCATCCCAGGTGAGAAAAATGCATCCTGAATCAAGTCTGAGAGCTAGAACCTCTATAACGGGTTTTACCACATTGAGCTCAGAACGTAAGGTCGGGACCTGAAATTTGGAGCTAAAAATCAAATTTTCAGTTTGGCTGAAATTACATGAAATATGTGTCCCCCAAAGAAGCCCATGCCATCCTAGGTGAGAAAAATGCATCCTGAATCAAGTCTGAGGGCTAAAACCTCTATAACGAGTTTTACCACATTGAGCTCAGGACTTAAGGTCCGGACCTGAAATTTGGAGCCAAAAATCAAATTTTCAGTTTGGCTGAAATTACATGAAATATGTGTCCCCTGTGGAAGCCCATGCCATCCCAGGTGAGAAAAATGCATCCTGAATCAAGTCTGAGGGCTAAAACCTCTATAACGGGTTTTACCACATTGAGCTCAGAACGTAAGGTCGGGACCTGAAATTTGGAGCCAAAAATCAAATTTTCAGTTTGGCTGAAATTACATGAAATATGTGTCCCCCTAAGAAGCCCATGCCATCCCAGGTGAGAAAAATGCATCCAGAATCAAGTCTGAGGGCTAAAACCTCTATAACGGGTTTTACCACATTGAGCTCAGAACGTAAGGTCCGGACATGAAATTTGGAGCCAAAACTCAAATTTTCAGTTTGGCTGAAATTACATGAAATATGTGTCCCCCAAAGAAGCCCATGCCATCCCAGGTGAGAAAAATGCATCCTGAATCAATTCTGATGGCTAAAACCTCTATAACGGGTTTTACCACATTGAGCTCAGAACGTAAGGTCGGGACCTGAAATTTGGAGCCAAAAATCAAATTTTCAGTTTGGCTGAAATTGCATGAAATATGTGTCCCCCAAAGAAGCCCATGCCATCCCAGGTGAGAAAAATGCATCCTGAATCAAGTCTGAGGGCTAGAACCTCTGTATCAGGTTTTACCACATTGAGCTCAGAACGTAAGGTCGGGACCTGAAATTTGGAGCCAAAAATCAAATTTTCAGTTTGGCTGAAATTACATGAAATATGTGTCCCCTGTGGAAGCCCATGCCATCCCAGGTGAGAAAAATGCATCCTCAATCAAGTCTGAGGGCTAAAACCTCTGTTTTTGGGTTTTACCACATTGAGCTCAGAACGTAAGGTCTGGACCTGAAATTTGGAGCCAAAAATCAAATTTTCAGTTTGGCTGAAATTACATGAAATATGTGTCCCCTGTGGAAGCCCATGCCATCCCAGGTGAGAAAAATGCATCCTGAATCAAGTCTGAGGGCTAAAACCTCTATAACGGGTTTTACCACATTGAGCTCAGAACGTAAGGTCTGGACCTGAAATTTGGAGCCAAAAATCAAATTTTCAGTTTGGCTGAAATTACATGAAATATGTGTCCCCTGAAGAAGCCCATGCCATCCCAGGTGAGAAAAATGCATCCTGAATCAAGTCTGAGGGCTAAAACCTCTGTTTTTGGGTTTTACCACATTGAGCTCAGAACGTAAGGTCGGGACCTGAAATTTGGAGCCAAAAATCAAGTTTTCAGTTTGGCTGAAATAACATGGTATATGTGTCCCCTGAAGAAGCCCATGCCATCCCAGGTGAGAAAAATGCATCCTGAATCAAGTCTGAGGGCTAAAACCTCTGTTTTTGGGTTTTACCACATTGAGCTCAGAACGTAAGGTCGGGACCTGAAATTTGGAGCCAAAAATCAAATTTTCAGTTTGGCTGAAATAACATGAAATATGTGTCCCCCGAAGGAGCCTATGCCATCCCAGGTGAGAAAAATGCATCCTGAATCAAGTCTGAGAGCTAGAACCTCTATAACGGGTTTTACCACATTGAGCTCAGAACGTAAGGTCGGGACCTGAAATTTGGAGCCAAAAATCAAATTTTCAGTTTGGCTGAAATTACATGAAATATGTGTCCCCTGTGGAAGCCCATGCCATCCCAGGTGAGAAAAATGCATCCTGAATCAAGTCTGAGGGCTAAAACCTCTATAACGGGTTTTACCACATTGAGCTCAGAACGTAAGGTCCGGACCTGAAATTTGGAGCCAAAAATCAAATTTTCAGTTTGGCTGAAATTACATGAAATATGTGTCCCCCAAAGAAGCCCATGCCATCCCAGGTGAGAAAAATGCATCCTGAATCAATTCTGATGGCTAAAACCTCTATAATGGGTTTTACCACATTGAGCTCAGAACGTAAGGTCGGGACCTGAAATTTGGAGCCAAAAATCAAATTTTCAGTTTGGCTGAAATTGCATGAAATATGTGTCCCCCAAAGAAGCCCATGCCATCCCAGGTGAGAAAAATGCATCCTGAATCAAGTCTGAGGGCTAGAACCTCTGTATCAGGTTTTACCACATTGAGCTCAGAACGTAAGGTCGGGACCTGAAATTTGGAGCCAAAAATCAAATTTTCAGTTTGGCTGAAATTACATGAAATATGTGTCCCCTGTGGAAGCCCATGCCATCCCAGGTGAGAAAAATGCATCCTCAATCAAGTCTGAGGGCTAAAACCTCTGTTTTTGGGTTTTACCACATTGAGCTCAGAACGTAAGGTCCGGACCTGAAATTTGGAGCCAAAAATCAAATTTTCAGTTTGGCTGAAATAACATGAAATATGTGTCCCCCAAAGGAGCCTATGCCATTCCAGGTGAGAAAAATGCATCCTCAATCAAGTCTGAGGGCTAAAACCTCTGTTTTTGGGTTTTACCACATTGAGCTCAGAACGTAAGGTCCCGACCTGAAATTTGGAGCCAAAAATCAAATTTTCAGTTTGGCTGAAATTACATGAAATATGTGTCCCCTGTGGAAGCCCATGCCATCCCAGGTGAGAAAAATGCATCCAGAATCAAGTCTGAGGGCTAAAACCTCTGTTTTTGGGTTTTACCACATTGAGCTCAGAACGTAAGGTCCGGACCTGAAATTTGGAGCCAAAAATCAAATTTTCAGTTTGGCTGAAATTACATGAAATATGTGTCCCCTGTGGAAGCCCATGCCATCCCAGGTGAGAAAAATGCATCCTGAATCAAGTCTGAAGGCTAAAACCTGTATAACGGGTTTTACCACATTGAGCTCAGAACGTAAGGTCCGGACCTGAAATTTGGAGCCAAAAATCAAATTTTCAGTTTGGCTGAAATTACATGAAATATGTGTCCCCTGTGGAAGCCCATGCCATCCCAGGTGAGAAAAATGCATCCTGAATCAAGTCTGAGGGCTAAAACCTCTATAACGGGTTTTACCACATTGAGCTCAGAACGTAAGGTCGGGACCTGAAATTTGGAGCCAAAAATCAAATTTTCAGTTTGGCTGAAATTACATGAAATATGTGTCCCCTGTGGAAGCCCATGCCATCCCAGGTGAGAAAAATGCATCCTGAATCAAGTCTGAGGGCTAAAACCTCTGTTTTCGGGTTTTACCACATTGAGCTCAGAACGTAAGGTCGGGACCTGAAATTTGGAGCCAAAAATCAAGTTTTCAGTCTGGCTGAAATAACATGAAATATGTGTCCCCCGAAGAAGCCCATGCCATCCCAGGTGAGAAAAATGCATCCTGAATCAAGTCTGAGGGCTAAAACCTCTGTTTTCGGGTTTTACCACATTGAGCTCAGAACGTAAGGTCGGGACCTGAAATTTGGAGCCAAAAATCAAGTTTTCAGTTTGGCTGAAATAACATGAAATATGTGTCCCCTGAAGAAGCCCATGCCATCCCAGGTGAGAAAAATGCATCCTGAATCAAGTCTGAGGGCTAAAACCTATGTTTTTGGGTTTTACCACATTGAGCTCAGAACGTAAGGTCGGGACCTGAAATTTGGAGCCAAAAATCAAATTTTCAGTTTGGCTGAAATAACATGAAATATGTGTCCCCCGAAGGAGCCTATGCCATCCCAGGTGAGAAAAATGCATCCTGAATCAAGTCTGAGAGCTAGAACCTCTATAACGGGTTTTACCACATTGAGCTCAGGACGTAAGGTCGGGACCTGAAATTTGGAGCCAAAAATCAAATTTTCAGTTTGGCTGAAATTACATGAAATATGTGTCCCCCGAAGAAGCCCATGCCATCCCAGGTGAGAAAAATGCATCCTGAATCAAGTCTGAGGGCTAAAACCTCTGTTTTCGGGTTTTACCACATTGAGATCAGAACGTAAGGTCGGGACCTGAAATTTGGAGCCAAAAATCAAATTTTCAGTTTGGCTGAAATTACATGAAATATGTGTCCCCCAAAGAAGCCCATGCCATCCCAGGTGAGAAAAATGCATCCTCAATCAAGTCTGAGGGCTAAAACCTCTATAACAGGTTTTACCACATTGAGCTCAGAACGTAAGGTCTGGACCTGAAATTTGGAGCCAAAAATCAAATTTTCAGTTTGGCTGAAATTACATGAAATATGTGTCCCCCGAAGAAGCCCATGCCATCCCAGGTGAGAAAAATGCATCCTGAATCAAGTCTGAGGGCTAGAACCTCTATAACGGGTTTTACCACATTGAGCTCAGAACGTAAGGTCCGGACCTGAAATTTGGAGCCAAAAATCAAATTTTCAGTTTGGCTGAAATTGCATGAAATATGTGTCCCCCAAAGAAGCCCATGCCATCCCAGGTGAGAAAAATGCATCCTGAATCAAGTCTGAGGGCTAAAACCTCTGTTTACGGGTTTTACCACATTGAGCTCAGAACGTAAGGTCCGGACCTGAAATTTGGAGCCAAAAATCAAATTTTCAGTTTGGCTGAAATTACATGAAATATGTGTCCCCCGAAGAAGCCCATGCCATCCCAGGTGAGAAAAATGCATCCTGAATCAAGTCTGAGGGCTAATACCTCTGTTTTTGGGTTTTACCCGATGAGCTCAGAACGTAAGGTCCGGACCTGAAATTTGGAGCCAAAAATCAAATTTTCAGTTTGGCTGAAATTACATGAAATATGTGTCCCCCGAAGAAGCCCATGCCATCCCAGGTGAGAAAAATGCATCCTGAATCAAGTCTGAGGGCTAAAACCTCTGTTTACGGGTTTTACCACATTGAGCTCAGAACGTAAGGTCCGGACCTGAAATTTGGAGCCAAAAATCAAATTTTCAGTTTGGCTGAAATTACATGAAATATGTGTCCCCCGAAGAAGCCCATGCCATCCCAGGTGAGAAAAATGCATCCTGAATCAAGTCTGAGGGCTAAAACCTCTGTTTTCGGGTTTTACCACATTGAGCTCAGAACGTAAGGTTGGGACCTGAAATTTGGAGCCAAAAATTTAAGATTTCAGTCTGGCTGAAATAACATGAAATATGTGTCCCCCGAAGAAGCCCATGCCATCCCAGGTGAGAAAAATGCATCCTGAATCAATTCTGAGGGCTAAAACCTCTATAACGGGTTTTACCACATTGAGCTCAGAACGTAAGGTCGGGACCTGAAATTTGGAGCCAAAAATCAAGTTTTCAGTTTGGCTGAAATAACATGAAATATGTGTCCCCTGAAGAAGCCCATGCCATCCCAGGTGAGAAAAATGCATCCTGAATCAAGTCTGAGGGCTAAAACCTCTGTTTTTGGGTTTTACCACATTGAGCTCAGAACGTAAGGTCGGGACCTGAAATTTGGAGCCAAAAATCAAATTTTCAGTTTGGCTGAAATAACATGAAATATGTGTCCCCCGAAGAAGCCCATGCCATCCCAGGTGAGAAAAATGCATCCTGAATCAAGTCTGAGAGCTAGAACCTCTATAACGGGTTTTACCACATTGAGCTCAGAACGTAAGGTCGGGACCTGAAATTTGGAGCTAAAAATCAAATTTTCAGTTTGGCTGAAATTACATGAAATATGTGTCCCCCAAAGAAGCCCATGCCATCCTAGGTGAGAAAAATGCATCCTGAATCAAGTCTGAGGGCTAAAACCTCTATAACGAGTTTTACCACATTGAGCTCAGGACTTAAGGTCCGGACCTGAAATTTGGAGCCAAAAATCAAATTTTCAGTTTGGCTGAAATTACATGAAATATGTGTCCCCTGTGGAAGCCCATGCCATCCCAGGTGAGAAAAATGCATCCTGAATCAAGTCTGAGGGCTAAAACCTCTATAACGGGTTTTACCACATTGAGCTCAGAACGTAAGGTCCGGACCTGAAATTTGGAGCCAAAAATCAAATTTTCAGTTTGGCTGAAATTACATGAAATATGTGTCCCCCGAAGAAGCCCATGCCATCCCAGGTGAGAAAAATGCATCCAGAATCAAGTCTGAGGGCTAAAACCTCTATAACGGGTTTTACCACATTGAGCTCAGAACGTAAGGTCCGGACATGAAATTTGGAGCCAAAACTCAAATTTTCAGTTTGGCTGAAATTACATGAAATATGTGTCCCCCAAAGAAGCCCATGCCATCCCAGGTGAGAAAAATGCATCCTGAATCAATTCTGATGGCTAAAACCTCTATAACGGGTTTTACCACATTGAGCTCAGAACGTAAGGTCGGGACCTGAAATTTGGAGCCAAAAATCAAATTTTCAGTTTGGCTGAAATTGCATGAAATATGTGTCCCCCAAAGAAGCCCATGCCATCCCAGGTGAGAAAAATGCATCCTGAATCAAGTCTGAGGGCTAGAACCTCTGTATCAGGTTTTACCACATTGAGCTCAGAACGTAAGGTCGGGACCTGAAATTTGGAGCCAAAAATCAAATTTTCAGTTTGGCTGAAATTACATGAAATATGTGTCCCCTGTGGAAGCCCATGCCATCCCAGGTGAGAAAAATGCATCCTCAATCAAGTCTGAGGGCTAAAACCTCTGTTTTTGGGTTTTACCACATTGAGCTCAGAACGTAAGGTCTGGACCTGAAATTTGGAGCCAAAAATCAAATTTTCAGTTTGGCTGAAATTACATGAAATATGTGTCCCCTGTGGAAGCCCATGCCATCCCAGGTGAGAAAAATGCATCCTGAATCAAGTCTGAGGGCTAAAACCTCTATAACGGGTTTTACCACATTGAGCTCAGAACGTAAGGTCTGGACCTGAAATTTGGAGCCAAAAATCAAATTTTCAGTTTGGCTGAAATTACATGAAATATGTGTCCCCTGAAGAAGCCCATGCCATCCCAGGTGAGAAAAATGCATCCTGAATCAAGTCTGAGGGCTAAAACCTCTGTTTTTGGGTTTTACCACATTGAGCTCAGAACGTAAGGTCGGGACCTGAAATTTGGAGCCAAAAATCAAGTTTTCAGTTTGGCTGAAATAACATGGTATATGTGTCCCCTGAAGAAGCCCATGCCATCCCAGGTGAGAAAAATGCATCCTGAATCAAGTCTGAGGGCTAAAACCTCTGTTTTTGGGTTTTACCACATTGAGCTCAGAACGTAAGGTCGGGACCTGAAATTTGGAGCCAAAAATCAAATTTTCAGTTTGGCTGAAATAACATGAAATATGTGTCCCCCGAAGGAGCCTATGCCATCCCAGGTGAGAAAAATGCATCCTGAATCAAGTCTGAGAGCTAGAACCTCTATAACGGGTTTTACCACATTGAGCTCAGAACGTAAGGTCGGGACCTGAAATTTGGAGCCAAAAATCAAATTTTCAGTTTGGCTGAAATTACATGAAATATGTGTCCCCTGTGGAAGCCCATGCCATCCCAGGTGAGAAAAATGCATCCTGAATCAAGTCTGAGGGCTAAAACCTCTATAACGGGTTTTACCACATTGAGCTCAGAACGTAAGGTCCGGACCTGAAATTTGGAGCCAAAAATCAAATTTTCAGTTTGGCTGAAATTACATGAAATATGTGTCCCCCAAAGAAGCCCATGCCATCCCAGGTGAGAAAAATGCATCCTGAATCAATTCTGATGGCTAAAACCTCTATAATGGGTTTTACCACATTGAGCTCAGAACGTAAGGTCGGGACCTGAAATTTGGAGCCAAAAATCAAATTTTCAGTTTGGCTGAAATTGCATGAAATATGTGTCCCCCAAAGAAGCCCATGCCATCCCAGGTGAGAAAAATGCATCCTGAATCAAGTCTGAGGGCTAGAACCTCTGTATCAGGTTTTACCACATTGAGCTCAGAACGTAAGGTCGGGACCTGAAATTTGGAGCCAAAAATCAAATTTTCAGTTTGGCTGAAATTACATGAAATATGTGTCCCCTGTGGAAGCCCATGCCATCCCAGGTGAGAAAAATGCATCCTCAATCAAGTCTGAGGGCTAAAACCTCTGTTTTTGGGTTTTACCACATTGAGCTCAGAACGTAAGGTCTGGACCTGAAATTTGGAGCCAAAAATCAAATTTTCAGTTTGGCTGAAATAACATGAAATATGTGTCCCCCAAAGGAGCCTATGCCATTCCAGGTGAGAAAAATGCATCCTCAATCAAGTCTGAGGGCTAAAACCTCTGTTTTTGGGTTTTACCACATTGAGCTCAGAACGTAAGGTCCGGACCTGAAATTTGGAGCCAAAAATCAAATTTTCAGTTTGGCTGAAATTACATGAAATATGTGTCCCCTGTGGAAGCCCATGCCATCCCAGGTGAGAAAAATGCATCCAGAATCAAGTCTGAGGGCTAAAACCTCTGTTTTTGGGTTTTACCACATTGAGCTCAGAACGTAAGGTCCGGACCTGAAATTTGGAGCCAAAAATCAAATTTTCAGTTTGGCTGAAATTACATGAAATATGTGTCCCCTGTGGAAGCCCATGCCATCCCAGGTGAGAAAAATGCATCCTGAATCAAGTCTGAAGGCTAAAACCTGTATAACGGGTTTTACCACATTGAGCTCAGAACGTAAGGTCCGGACCTGAAATTTGGAGCCAAAAATCAAATTTTCAGTTTGGCTGAAATTACATGAAATATGTGTCCCCTGTGGAAGCCCATGCCATCCCAGGTGAGAAAAATGCATCCTCAATCAAGTCTGAGGGCTAAAACCTCTATAACAGTTTTACCACATTGAGCTCAGAACGTAAGGTCGAGACCTGAAATTTGGAGCCAAAAATCAAATTTTCAGTTTGGCTGAAATTACATGAAATATGTGTCCCCTGTGGAAGCCCATGCCATCCCAGGTGAGAAAAATGCATCCTCAATCAAGTCTGAGGGCTAAAACCTCTGTTTTTGGGTTTTACCACATTGAGCTCAGAACGTAAGGTCTGGACCTGAAATTTGGAGCCAAAAATCAAATTTTCAGTTTGGCTGTAATTACATGAAATATGTGTCCCCTGAAGAAGCCCATGCCATCCCAGGTGAGAAAAATGCATCCTGAATCAAGTCTGAGGGCTAAAACCTCTATAACGGGTTTTACCACATTGAGCTCAGAACGTAAGGTCGGGACCTGAAATTTGGAGCCAAAAATCAAATTTTCAGTTTGGCTGAAATTACATGAAATATGTGTCCCCTGTGGAAGCCCATGCCATCCCAGGTGAGAAAAATGCATCCTCAATCAAGTCTGAGGGCTAAAACCTCTATAACAGGTTTTACCACATTGAGCTCAGAACGTAAGGTCCGGACCTGAAATTTGGAGCCAAAAATCAAATTTTCAGTTTGGCTGAAATTACATGAAATATGTGTCCCCCAAAGAAGCCCATGCCATCCCAGGTGAGAAAAATGCATCCTGAATCAATTCTGATGGCTAAAACCTCTATAACGGGTTTTACCACATTGAGCTCAGAACGTAAGGTCGGGACCTGAAATTTGGAGCCAAAAATCAAATTTTCAGTTTGGCTGAAATTGCATGAAATATGTGTCCCCCAAAGAAGCCCATGCCATCCCAGGTGAGAAAAATGCATCCTGAATCAAGTCTGAGGGCTAGAACCTCTGTATCAGGTTTTACCACATTGAGCTCAGAACGTAAGGTCCGGACCTGAAATTTGGAGCCAAAAATCAAATTTTCAGTTTGGCTGAAATTACATGAAATATGTGTCCCCTGTGGAAGCCCATGCCATCCCAGGTGAGAAAAATGCATCCTCAATCAAGTCTGAGGGCTAAAACCTCTGTTTTTGGGTTTTACCACATTGAGCTCAGAACGTAAGGTCCGGACCTGAAATTTGGAGCCAAAAATCAAATTTTCAGTTTGGCTGAAATAACATGAAATATGTGTCCCCCGAAGGAGCCTATGCCATCCCAGGTGAGAAAAATGCATCCTGAATCAAGTCTGAGAGCTAGAACCTCTATAACGGGTTTTACCA
Source organism: Halichoeres trimaculatus (assembly GCF_033239565.1). Lineage (NCBI taxonomy): Eukaryota > Metazoa > Chordata > Actinopteri > Labriformes > Labridae > Halichoeres > Halichoeres trimaculatus. Next base: position 8,714,136 of record NW_027437180.1, read on the forward strand.
CATTGAGCTCAGGACGTAAGGTCGGGACCTGAAATTTGGAGCCAAAAATCAAATTTTCAGATTGGCTGAAATTACATGAAATATGTGTCCCCTGTGGAAGCCCATGCCATCCCAGGTGAGAAAAATGCATCCTGAATCAAGTCTGAGGGCTAAAACCTCTATAACGGGTTTTACCACATTGAGCTCAGAACGTAAGGTCCGGACCTGAAATTTGGAGCCAAAAATCAAATTTTCAGTTTGGCTGAAATTACATGAAATATGTGTCCCCTGTGGAAGCCCATGCCATCCCAGGTGAGAAAAATGCATCCTGAATCAAGTCTGAGGGCTAAAACCTCTATAACGGGTTTTACCACATTGAGCTCAGAACGTAAGGTCGGGACCTGAATTTGGAGCCAAAAATCAAATTTTCAGTCTGGCTGAAATTACATGAAATATGTGTCCCCCGAAGAAGCCCATGCCATCCCAGGTGAGAAAAATGCATCCAGAATCAAGTCTGAGGGCTAAAACCTATGTTTCCGGGTTTTACCACATTGAGCTCAGAACGTAAAGGCGGGACCTGAAATTTGGAGCCAAAAATCAAATTTTCAGTTTGGCTGAAATTACATGAAATATGTGTCCCCCGAAGAAGCCCATGCCATCCCAGGTGAGAGAAAAACGTCCTGAATCAAGTCTGAGGGCTAAAACCTCTGTTTTCGGGTTTTACCACATTGAGCTCAGAACGTAAAGTCCGGACCTGAAATTTGGAGCCAAAAATCAAATTTTCAGTTTGGCTGAAATTACATGAAATATGTGTCCCCTGTGGAAGCCCATGCCATCCCAGGTGAGAAAAATGCATCCTCAATCAAGTCTGAGGGCTAAAACCTCTGTTTTTGGGTTTTACCACATTGAGCTCAGAACGTAAGGTCCGGACCTGAAATTTGGAGCCAAAAATCAAATTTTCAGTTTGGCTGAAATAACATGAAATATGTGTCCCCCGAAGGAGCCTATGCCATCCCAGGTGAGAAAAATGCATCCTGAATCAAGTCTGAGAGCTAAAACCTCTATAACGGGTTTTACCACATTGAGCTCAGGACGTAAGGTCGGGACCTGAAATTTGGAGCCAAAAATCAAATTTTCAGATTGGCTGAAATTACATGAAATATGTGTCCCCCAAAGAAGCCCATGCCATCCCAGGTGAGAAAAATGCATCCTGAATCAAGTCTGAGGGCTAAAACCTCTATAACGGGTTTTACCACATTGAGCTCAGAACGTAAGGTCCGGACCTGAAATTTGGAGCCAAAAATCAAATTTTCAGTTTGGCTGAAATAACATGAAATATGTGTCCCCTGTGGAAGCCCATGCCATCCCAGGTGAGAAAAATGCATCCTGAATCAAGTCTGAGGGCTAAAACCTCTATAACGGGTTTTACCACATTGAGCTCAGAACGTAAGGTCGGGACCTGAAATTTGGAGCCAAAAATCAAGTTGTCAGTTTGGCTGAAATAACATGAAATATGTGTCCCCTGAAGAAGCCCATGCCATCCCAGGTGAGAAAAATGCATCCTGAATCAAGTCTGAGGGCTAAAACCTCTATAACAGGTTTTACCACATTGAGCTCAGAACGTAAGGTCGGGACCTGAAATTTGGAGCCAAAAATCAAATTTTCAGTTTGGCTGAAATTGCATGAAATATGTGTCCCCCAAAGAAGCCCATGCCATCCCAGGTGAGAAAAATGCATCCTGAATCAAGTCTGAGGGCTAAAACCTCTATAACGGGTTTTACCACATTGAGCTCAGAACGTAAGGTCCGGACCTGAAATTTGGAGCCAAAAATCAAATTTTCAGTTTGGCTGAAATTACATGAAATATGTGTCCCCCAAAGAAGCCCATGCCATCCCAGGTGAGAAAAATGCATCCTGAATCAATTCTGAGGGCTAAAACCTCTATAACGGGTTTTACCACATTGAGCTCAGAACGTAAGGTCCGGACCTGAAATTTGGAGCCAAAAATCAAATTTTCAGTTTGGCTGAAATTACATGAAATATGTGTCCCCTGTGGAAGCCCATGCCATCCCAGGTGAGAAAAATGCATCCTGAATCAAGTCTGAGGGCTAAAACCTCTGTTATCGGGTTTTACCACATTGAGCTCAGAACGTAAGGTCGGGACCTGAAATTTGGAGCCAAAAATCAAATTTTCAGTTTGGCTGAAATTACATGAAATATGTGTCCCCTGAAGAAGCCCATGCCATACCAGGTGAGAAAAATGCATCCTGAATCAAGTCTGAGGGCTAAAACCTCTGTTTTCAGGTTTTACCACATTGAGCTCAGAACGTAAGGTCCGGACCTGAAATTTGGAGCCAAAAATCAAATTTTCACATTGGCTGAAATTACATGAAATATGTGTCCCCTGTGGAAGCCCATGCCATCCCAGGTGAGAAAAATGCATCCTGAATCAAGTCTGAGGGCTAAAACCTCTATAACGGGTTTTACCACATTGAGCTCAGAACGTAAGGTCGGGACCTGAAATTTGGAGCCAAAAATCAAATTTTCAGTTTGGCTGAAATTACATGAAATATGTGTCCCCCAAAGAAGCCCATGCCATCCCAGGTGAGAAAAATGCATCCTGAATCAAGTCTGAGGGCTAAAACCTCTATAACAGGTTTTACCACATTGAGCTCAGAACGTAAGGTCGGGACCTGAAATTTGGAGCCAAAAATCAAATTTTCAGTTTGGCTGAAATTACATGAAATATGTGTCCCCCGAAGAAGCCCATGCCATCCTAGGTGAGAAAAATGCATCCTGAATCAAGTCTGAGGGCTAAAACCTCTATAATGGGTTTTACCACATTGAGCTCAGAACGTAAGGTCCGGACCTGAAATTTGGAGCCAAAAATCAAATTTTCAGTTTGGCTGAAATTACATGAAATATGTGTCCCCCAAAGAAGCCCATGCCATCCCAGGTGAGAAAAATGCATCCTGAATCAATTCTGAGGGCTAAAACCTCTGTTTACGGGTTTTACCACATTGAGCTCAGAACGTAAGGTCGGGACCTGAAATTTGCAGCCAAAAATCAAATTTTCAGTTTGGCTGAAATTGCATGAAATATGTGTCCCCCAAAGAAGCCCATGCCATCCCAGGTGAGAAAAATGCATCCTGAATCAAGTCTGAGGGCTAGAACCTCTGTATCAGGTTTTACCACATTGAGCTCAGAACGTAAGGTCGGGACCTGAAATTTGGAGCCAAAAATCAAATTTTCAGTTTGGCTGAAATTACATGAAATATGTGTCCCCTGTGGAAGCCCATGCCATCCCAGGTGAGAAAAATGCATCCTCAATCAAGTCTGAGGGCTAAAACCTCTGTTTTTGGGTTTTACCACATTGAGCTCAGAACGTAAGGTCCGGACCTGAAATTTGGAGCCAAAAATCAAATTTTCAGTTTGGCTGAAATTACATGAAATATGTGTCCCCTGAAGAAGCCCATGCCATCCCAGGTGAGAAAAATGCATCCTGAATCAAGTCTGAGGGCTAAAACCTATGTTTTTGGGTTTTACCACATTGAGCTCAGAACGTAAGGTCGGGACCTGAAATTTGGAGCCAAAAATCAAATTTTCAGTTTGGCTGAAATAACATGAAATATGTGTCCCCCGAAGGAGCCTATGCCATCCCAGGTGAGAAAAATGCATCCTGAATCAAGTCTGAGGGCTAAAACCTCTATAACAGGTTTTACCACATTGAGCTCAGAACGTAAGGTCGGGACCTGAAATTTGGAGCCAAAAATCAAATTTTCAGTTTGGCTGAAATTACATGAAATATGTGTCCCCCAAAGAAGCCCATGCCATCCCAGGTGAGAAAAATGCATCCTGAATCAAGTCTGAGGGCTAAAACCTCTATAACGGGTTTTACCACATTGAGCTCAGAACGTAAGGTCGGGACCTGAAATTTGGAGCCAAAAATCAAATTTTCAGTTTGGCTGAAATTACATGAAATATGTGTCCCCTGAAGAAGCCCATGCCATACCAGGTGAGAAAAATGCATCCTGAATCAATTCTGAGGGCTAAAACCTCTATAACGGGTTTTACCACATTGAGCTCAGAACGTAAGGTCGGGACCTGAAATTTGGAGCCAAAAATCAAATTTTCAGTTTGGCTGAAATTACATGAAATATGTGTCCCCTGTGGAAGCCCATGCCATCCCAGGTGAGAAAAATGCATCCTGAATCAAGTCTGAGGGCTAAAACCTCTGTTATCGGGTTTTACCACATTGAGCTCAGAACGTAAGGTCGGGACCTGAAATTTGGAGCCAAAAATCAAATTTTCAGTTTGGCTGAAATTACATGAAATATGTGTCCCCCAAAGAACCCCATGCCATCCCAGGTGAGAAAAATGCATCCTGAATCAAGTCTGAGGGCTAAAACCTCTATAACAGGTTTTACCACATTGAGCTCAGAACGTAAGGTCGGGACCTGAAATTTGGAGCCAAAAATCAAATTTTCAATTTGGCTGAAATTGCATGAAATATGTGTCCCCCAAAGAAGCCCATGCCATCCCAGGTGAGAAAAATGCATCCTGAATCAAGTCTGAGGGCTAAAACCTCTATAACGGGTTTTACCACATTGAGCTCAGAACGTAAGGTCCGGACCTGAAATTTGGAGCCAAAAATCAAATTTTCAGTTTGGCTGAAATTACATGAAATATGTGTCCCCCAAAGAAGCCCATGCCATCCCAGGTGAGAAAAATGCATCCTGAATCAAGTCTGAGGGCTAAAACCTATGTTTTCGGGTTTTACCACATTGAGCTCAGAACGTAAGGTCGGGACCTGAAATTTGGAGCCAAAAATCAAATTTTCAGTTTGGCTGAAATTGCATGAAATATGTGTCCCCCAAAGAAGCCCATGCCATCCCAGGTGAGAAAAATGCATCCTGAATCAAGTCTGAGGGCTAGAACCTCTGTATCAGGTTTTACCACATTGAGCTCAGAACGTAAGGTCGGGACCTGAAATTTGGAGCCAAAAATCAAATTTTCAGTTTGGCTGAAATTACATGAAATATGTGTCCCCCAAAGAAGCCCATGCCATCCCAGGTGAGAAAAATGCATCCTGAATCAAGTCTGAGGGCTAAAACCTCTATAACAGGTTTTACCACATTGAGCTCAGAACGTAAGGTCGGGACCTGAAATTTGGAGCCAAAAATCAAATTTTCAGTTTGGCTGAAATTGCATGAAATATGTGTCCCCCAAAGAAGCCCATGCCATCCCAGGTGAGAAAAATGCATCCTGAATCAAGTCTGAGGGCTAAAACCTCTATAACGGGTTTTACCACATTGAGCTCAGAACGTAAGGTCCGGACCTGAAATTTGGAGCCAAAAATCAAATTTTCAGTTTGGCTGAAATTACATGAAATATGTGTCCCCCAAAGAAGCCCATGCCATCCCAGGTGAGAAAAATGCATCCTGAATCAATTCTGAGGGCTAAAACCTCTATAACGGGTTTTACCACATTGAGCTCAGAACGTAAGGTCCGGACCTGAAATTTGGAGCCAAAAATCAAATTTTCAGTTTGGCTGAAATTACATGAAATATGTGTCCCCTGTGGAAGCCCATGCCATCCCAGGTGAGAAAAATGCATCCTGAATCAAGTCTGAGGGCTAAAACCTCTGTTATCGGGTTTTACCACATTGAGCTCAGAACGTAAGGTCGGGACCTGAAATTTGGAGCCAAAAATCAAATTTTCAGTTTGGCTGAAATTACATGAAATATGTGTCCCCCAAAGAAGCCCATGCCATCCCAGGTGAGAAAAATGCATCCTGAATCAAGTCTGAGGGCTAAAACCTCTATAACAGGTTTTACCACATTGAGCTCAGAACGTAAGGTCGGGACCTGAAATTTGGAGCCAAAAATCAAATTTTCAGTTTGGCTGAAATTACATGAAATATGTGTCCCCCGAAGAAGCCCATGCCATCCTAGGTGAGAAAAATGCATCCTGAATCAAGTCTGAGGGCTAAAACCTCTATAATGGGTTTTACCACATTGAGCTCAGAACGTAAGGTCCGGACCTGAAATTTGGAGCCAAAAATCAAATTTTCAGTTTGGCTGAAATTACATGAAATATGTGTCCCCCAAAGAAGCCCATGCCATCCCAGGTGAGAAAAATGCATCCTGAATCAATTCTGAGGGCTAAAACCTCTGTTTACGGGTTTTACCACATTGAGCTCAGAACGTAAGGTCGGGACCTGAAATTTGCAGCCAAAAATCAAATTTTCAGTTTGGCTGAAATTGCATGAAATATGTGTCCCCTGTGGAAGCCCATGCCATCCCAGGTGAGAAAAATGCATCCTGAATCAAGTCTGAGGGCTAGAACCTCTGTATCAGGTTTTACCACATTGAGCTCAGAACGTAAGGTCGGGACCTGAAATTTGGAGCCAAAAATCAAATTTTCAGTTTGGCTGAAATTACATGAAATATGTGTCCCCCAAAGAAGCCCATGCCATCCCAGGTGAGAAAAATGCATCCTGAATCAAGTCTGAGGGCTAAAACCTCTATAACAGGTTTTACCACATTGAGCTCAGAACGTAAGGTCGGGACCTGAAATTTGGAGCCAAAAATCAAATTTTCAGTTTGGCTGAAATTGCATGAAATATGTGTCCCCCAAAGAAGCCCATGCCATCCCAGGTGAGAAAAATGCATCCTGAATCAAGTCTGAGGGCTAAAACCTCTATAACGGGTTTTACCACATTGAGCTCAGAACGTAAGGTCCGGACCTGAAATTTGGAGCCAAAAATCAAATTTTCAGTTTGGCTGAAATTACATGAAATATGTGTCCCCCAAAGAAGCCCATGCCATCCCAGGTGAGAAAAATGCATCCTGAATCAATTCTGAGGGCTAAAACCTCTATAACGGGTTTTACCACATTGAGCTCAGAACGTAAGGTCCGGACCTGAAATTTGGAGCCAAAAATCAAATTTTCAGTTTGGCTGAAATTACATGAAATATGTGTCCCCTGTGGAAGCCCATGCCATCCCAGGTGAGAAAAATGCATCCTGAATCAAGTCTGAGGGCTAAAACCTCTGTTATCGGGTTTTACCACATTGAGCTCAGAACGTAAGGTCGGGACCTGAAATTTGGAGCCAAAAATCAAATTTTCAGTTTGGCTGAAATTACATGAAATATGTGTCCCCTGAAGAAGCCCATGCCATACCAGGTGAGAAAAATGCATCCTGAATCAAGTCTGAGGGCTAAAACCTCTGTTTTCAGGTTTTACCACATTGAGCTCAGAACGTAAGGTCCGGACCTGAAATTTGGAGCCAAAAATCAAATTTTCACATTGGCTGAAATTACATGAAATATGTGTCCCCTGTGGAAGCCCATGCCATCCCAGGTGAGAAAAATGCATCCTGAATCAAGTCTGAGGGCTAAAACCTCTATAACGGGTTTTACCACATTGAGCTCAGAACGTAAGGTCGGGACCTGAAATTTGGAGCCAAAAATCAAATTTTCAGTTTGGCTGAAATTACATGAAATATGTGTCCCCCAAAGAAGCCCATGCCATCCCAGGTGAGAAAAATGCATCCTGAATCAAGTCTGAGGGCTAAAACCTCTATAACAGGTTTTACCACATTGAGCTCAGAACGTAAGGTCGGGACCTGAAATTTGGAGCCAAAAATCAAATTTTCAGTTTGGCTGAAATTACATGAAATATGTGTCCCCCGAAGAAGCCCATGCCATCCTAGGTGAGAAAAATGCATCCTGAATCAAGTCTGAGGGCTAAAACCTCTATAATGGGTTTTACCACATTGAGCTCAGAACGTAAGGTCCGGACCTGAAATTTGGAGCCAAAAATCAAATTTTCAGTTTGGCTGAAATTACATGAAATATGTGTCCCCCAAAGAAGCCCATGCCATCCCAGGTGAGAAAAATGCATCCTGAATCAATTCTGAGGGCTAAAACCTCTGTTTACGGGTTTTACCACATTGAGCTCAGAACGTAAGGTCGGGACCTGAAATTTGCAGCCAAAAATCAAATTTTCAGTTTGGCTGAAATTGCATGAAATATGTGTCCCCCAAAGAAGCCCATGCCATCCCAGGTGAGAAAAATGCATCCTGAATCAAGTCTGAGGGCTAGAACCTCTGTATCAGGTTTTACCACATTGAGCTCAGAACGTAAGGTCGGGACCTGAAATTTGGAGCCAAAAATCAAATTTTCAGTTTGGCTGAAATTACATGAAATATGTGTCCCCTGTGGAAGCCCATGCCATCCCAGGTGAGAAAAATGCATCCTCAATCAAGTCTGAGGGCTAAAACCTCTGTTTTTGGGTTTTACCACATTGAGCTCAGAACGTAAGGTCCGGACCTGAAATTTGGAGCCAAAAATCAAATTTTCAGTTTGGCTGAAATTACATGAAATATGTGTCCCCTGAAGAAGCCCATGCCATCCCAGGTGAGAAAAATGCATCCTGAATCAAGTCTGAGGGCTAAAACCTATGTTTTTGGGTTTTACCACATTGAGCTCAGAACGTAAGGTCGGGACCTGAAATTTGGAGCCAAAAATCAAATTTTCAGTTTGGCTGAAATAACATGAAATATGTGTCCCCCGAAGGAGCCTATGCCATCCCAGGTGAGAAAAATGCATCCTGAATCAAGTCTGAGGGCTAAAACCTCTATAACAGGTTTTACCACATTGAGCTCAGAACGTAAGGTCGGGACCTGAAATTTGGAGCCAAAAATCAAATTTTCAGTTTGGCTGAAATTACATGAAATATGTGTCCCCCAAAGAAGCCCATGCCATCCCAGGTGAGAAAAATGCATCCTGAATCAAGTCTGAGGGCTAAAACCTCTATAACGGGTTTTACCACATTGAGCTCAGAACGTAAGGTCGGGACCTGAAATTTGGAGCCAAAAATCAAATTTTCAGTTTGGCTGAAATTACATGAAATATGTGTCCCCTGAAGAAGCCCATGCCATACCAGGTGAGAAAAATGCATCCTGAATCAATTCTGAGGGCTAAAACCTCTATAACGGGTTTTACCACATTGAGCTCAGAACGTAAGGTCGGGACCTGAAATTTGGAGCCAAAAATCAAATTTTCAGTTTGGCTGAAATTACATGAAATATGTGTCCCCTGTGGAAGCCCATGCCATCCCAGGTGAGAAAAATGCATCCTGAATCAAGTCTGAGGGCTAAAACCTCTGTTATCGGGTTTTACCACATTGAGCTCAGAACGTAAGGTCGGGACCTGAAATTTGGAGCCAAAAATCAAATTTTCAGTTTGGCTGAAATTACATGAAATATGTGTCCCCCAAAGAACCCCATGCCATCCCAGGTGAGAAAAATGCATCCTGAATCAAGTCTGAGGGCTAAAACCTCTATAACAGGTTTTACCACATTGAGCTCAGAACGTAAGGTCGGGACCTGAAATTTGGAGCCAAAAATCAAATTTTCAATTTGGCTGAAATTGCATGAAATATGTGTCCCCCAAAGAAGCCCATGCCATCCCAGGTGAGAAAAATGCATCCTGAATCAAGTCTGAGGGCTAGAACCTCTATAACGGGTTTTACCACATTGAGCTCAGAACGTAAGGTCCGGACCTGAAATTTGGAGCCAAAAATCAAATTTTCAGTTTGGCTGAAATTACATGAAATATGTGTCCCCCAAAGAAGCCCATGCCATCCCAGGTGAGAAAAATGCATCCTGAATCAAGTCTGAGGGCTAAAACATCTATAACAGGTTTTACCACATTGAGCTCAGAACGTAAGGTCGGGACCTGAAATTTGGAGCCAAAAATCAAATTTTCAGTTTGGCTGAAATTGCATGAAATATGTGTCCCCTGTGGAAGCCCATGCCATCCCAGGTGAGAAAAATGCATCCTGAATCAAGTCTGAGGGCTAAAACCTCTATAACGGGTTTTACCACATTGAGCTCAGAACGTAAGGTCCGGACCTGAAATTTGGAGCCAAAAATCAAATTTTCAGTTTGGCTGAAATTACATGAAATATGTGTCCCCCAAAGAAGCCCATGCCATCCCAGGTGAGAAAAATGCATCCTGAATCAATTCTGAGGGCTAAAACCTCTATAACGGGTTTTACCACATTGAGCTCAGAACGTAAGGTCGGGACCTGAAATTTGGAGCCAAAAATCAAATTTTCAGTTTGGCTGAAATTACATGAAATATGTGTCCCCTGTGGAAGCCCATGCCATCCCAGGTGAGAAAAATGCATCCTGAATCAAGTCTGAGGGCTAAAACCTCTGTTTTCGGGTTTTACCACATTGAGCTCAGAACGTAAGGTCGGGACCTGAAATTTGGAGCCAAAAATCAAATTTTCAGTTTGGCTGAAATTACATGAAATATGTGTCCCCCAAAGAAGCCCATGCCATCCCAGGTGAGAAAAATGCATCCTGAATCAAGTCTGAGGGCTAAAACCTCTATAACGGGTTTTACCACATTGAGCTCAGAACGTAAGGTCGGGACCTGAAATTTGGAGCCAAAAATCAAATTTTCAGTTTGGCTGAAATTACATGAAATATGTGTCCCCTGAAGAAGCCCATGCCATACCAGGTGAGAAAAATGCATCCTGAATCAATTCTGAGGGCTAAAACCTCTATAACGGGTTTTACCACATTGAGCTCAGAACGTAAGGTCGGGACCTGAAATTTGGAGCCAAAAATCAAATTTTCAGTTTGGCTGAAATTACATGAAATATGTGTCCCCTGTGGAAGCCCATGCCATCCCAGGTGAGAAAAATGCATCCTGAATCAAGTCTGAGGGCTAAAACCTCTGTTATCGGGTTTTACCACATTGAGCTCAGAACGTAAGGTCGGGACCTGAAATTTGGAGCCAAAAATCAAATTTTCAGTTTGGCTGAAATTACATGAAATATGTGTCCCCTGTGGAAGCCCATGCCATCCCAGGTGAGAAAAATGCATCCTGAATCAAGTCTGAGGGCTAAAACCTCTGTTATCGGGTTTTACCACATTGAGCTCAGAACGTAAGGTCGGGACCTGAAATTTGGAGCCAAAAATCAAATTTTCAGTTTGGCTGAAATTACATGAAATATGTGTCCCCTGTGGAAGCCCATGCCATCCCAGGTGAGAAAAATGCATCCTGAATCAAGTCTGAGGGCTAAAACCTCTATAACAGGTTTTACCACATTGAGCTCAGAACGTAAGGTCGGGACCTGAAATTTGGAGCCAAAAATCAAATTTTCAGTTTGGCTGAAATTACATGAAATATGTGTCCCCCGAAGAAGCCCATGCCATCCCAGGTGAGAAAAATGCATCCTGAATCAAGTCTGAGGGCTAAAACCTCTATAACGGGTTTTACCACATTGAGCTCAGAACGTAAGGTCGGGACCTGAAATTTGGAGCCAAAAATCAAATTTTCAGTTTGGCTGAAATTACATGAAATATGTGTCCCCTGTGGAAGCCCATGCCATCCCAGGTGAGAAAAATGCATCCTGAATCAAGTCTGAGGGCTAAAACCTCTGTTTTCGGGTTTTACCACATTGAGCTCAGAACGTAAGGTCGGGACCTGAAATTTGGAGCCAAAAATCAAGTTTTCAGTCTGGCTGAAATAACATGAAATATGTGTCCCCCGAAGAAGCCCATGCCATCCCAGGTGAGAAAAATGCATCCTGAATCAAGTCTGAGGGCTAAAACCTCTGTTTTCGGGTTTTACCACATTGAGCTCAGAACGTAAGGTCGGGACCTGAAATTTGGAGCCAAAAATCAAGTTTTCAGTTTGGCTGAAATAACATGAAATATGTGTCCCCTGAAGAAGCCCATGCCATCCCAGGTGAGAAAAATGCATCCTGAATCAAGTCTGAGGGCTAAAACCTATGTTTTTGGGTTTTACCACATTGAGCTCAGAACGCAAGGTCGGGACCTGAAATTTGGAGCCAAAAATCAAATTTTCAGTTTGGCTGAAATAACATGAAATATGTGTCCCCCGAAGGAGCCTATGCCATCCCAGGTGAGAAAAATGCATCCTGAATCAAGTCTGAGAGCTAGAACCTCTATAACGGGTTTTACCACATTGAGCTCAGGACGTAAGGTCGGGACCTGAAATTTGGAGCCAAAAATCAAATTTTCAGTTTGGCTGAAATTACATGAAATATGTGTCCCCTGTGGAAGCCCATGCCATCCCAGGTGAGAAAAATGCATCCTGAATCAAGTCTGAGGGCTAAAACCTCTGTTTTCGGGTTTTACCACATTGAGATCAGAACGTAAGGTCGGGACCTGAAATTTGGAGCCAAAAATCAAATTTTCAGTTTGGCTGAAATTACATGAAATATGTGTCCCCCAAAGAAGCCCATGCCATCCCAGGTGAGAAAAATGCATCCTCAATCAAGTCTGAGGGCTAAAACCTCTATAACAGGTTTTACCACATTGAGCTCAGAACGTAAGGTCTGGACCTGAAATTTGGAGCCAAAAATCAAATTTTCAGTTTGGCTGAAATTACATGAAATATGTGTCCCCCGAAGAAGCCCATGCCATCCCAGGTGAGAAAAATGCATCCTGAATCAAGTCTGAGGGCTAGAACCTCTATAACGGGTTTTACCACATTGAGCTCAGAACGTAAGGTCCGGACCTGAAATTTGGAGCCAAAAATCAAATTTTCAGTTTGGCTGAAATTGCATGAAATATGTGTCCCCCAAAGAAGCCCATGCCATCCCAGGTGAGAAAAATGCATCCTGAATCAAGTCTGAGGGCTAAAACCTCTGTTTACGGGTTTTACCACATTGAGCTCAGAACGTAAGGTCCGGACCTGAAATTTGGAGCCAAAAATCAAATTTTCAGTTTGGCTGAAATTACATGAAATATGTGTCCCCCGAAGAAGCCCATGCCATCCCAGGTGAGAAAAATGCATCCTGAATCAAGTCTGAGGGCTAATACCTCTGTTTTTGGGTTTTACCCGATGAGCTCAGAACGTAAGGTCCGGACCTGAAATTTGGAGCCAAAAATCAAATTTTCAGTTTGGCTGAAATTACATGAAATATGTGTCCCCCGAAGAAGCCCATGCCATCCCAGGTGAGAAAAATGCATCCTGAATCAAGTCTGAGGGCTAAAACCTCTGTTTACGGGTTTTACCACATTGAGCTCAGAACGTAAGGTCCGGACCTGAAATTTGGAGCCAAAAATCAAATTTTCAGTTTGGCTGAAATTACATGAAATATGTGTCCCCCGAAGAAGCCCATGCCATCCCAGGTGAGAAAAATGCATCCTGAATCAAGTCTGAGGGCTAAAACCTCTGTTTTCGGGTTTTACCACATTGAGCTCAGAACGTAAGGTTGGGACCTGAAATTTGGAGCCAAAAATTTAAGATTTCAGTCTGGCTGAAATAACATGAAATATGTGTCCCCCGAAGAAGCCCATGCCATCCCAGGTGAGAAAAATGCATCCTGAATCAATTCTGAGGGCTAAAACCTCTATAACGGGTTTTACCACATTGAGCTCAGAACGTAAGGTCGGGACCTGAAATTTGGAGCCAAAAATCAAGTTTTCAGTTTGGCTGAAATAACATGAAATATGTGTCCCCTGAAGAAGCCCATGCCATCCCAGGTGAGAAAAATGCATCCTGAATCAAGTCTGAGGGCTAAAACCTCTGTTTTTGGGTTTTACCACATTGAGCTCAGAACGTAAGGTCGGGACCTGAAATTTGGAGCGAAAAATCAAATTTTCAGTTTGGCTGAAATAACATGAAATATGTGTCCCCCGAAGAAGCCCATGCCATCCCAGGTGAGAAAAATGCATCCTGAATCAAGTCTGAGAGCTAGAACCTCTATAACGGGTTTTACCACATTGAGCTCAGAACGTAAGGTCGGGACCTGAAATTTGGAGCTAAAAATCAAATTTTCAGTTTGGCTGAAATTACATGAAATATGTGTCCCCCAAAGAAGCCCATGCCATCCTAGGTGAGAAAAATGCATCCTGAATCAAGTCTGAGGGCTAAAACCTCTATAACGAGTTTTACCACATTGAGCTCAGGACTTAAGGTCCGGACCTGAAATTTGGAGCCAAAAATCAAATTTTCAGTTTGGCTGAAATTACATGAAATATGTGTCCCCTGTGGAAGCCCATGCCATCCCAGGTGAGAAAAATGCATCCTGAATCAAGTCTGAGGGCTAAAACCTCTATAACGGGTTTTACCACATTGAGCTCAGAACGTAAGGTCGGGACCTGAAATTTGGAGCCAAAAATCAAATTTTCAGTTTGGCTGAAATTACATGAAATATGTGTCCCCCTAAGAAGCCCATGCCATCCCAGGTGAGAAAAATGCATCCAGAATCAAGTCTGAGGGCTAAAACCTCTATAACGGGTTTTACCACATTGAGCTCAGAACGTAAGGTCCGGACATGAAATTTGGAGCCAAAACTCAAATTTTCAGTTTGGCTGAAATTACATGAAATATGTGTCCCCCAAAGAAGCCCATGCCATCCCAGGTGAGAAAAATGCATCCTGAATCAATTCTGATGGCTAAAACCTCTATAACGGGTTTTACCACATTGAGCTCAGAACGTAAGGTCGGGACCTGAAATTTGGAGCCAAAAATCAAATTTTCAGTTTGGCTGAAATTGCATGAAATATGTGTCCCCCAAAGAAGCCCATGCCATCCCAGGTGAGAAAAATGCATCCTGAATCAAGTCTGAGGGCTAGAACCTCTGTATCAGGTTTTACCACATTGAGCTCAGAACGTAAGGTCGGGACCTGAAATTTGGAGCCAAAAATCAAATTTTCAGTTTGGCTGAAATTACATGAAATATGTGTCCCCTGTGGAAGCCCATGCCATCCCAGGTGAGAAAAATGCATCCTCAATCAAGTCTGAGGGCTAAAACCTCTGTTTTTGGGTTTTACCACATTGAGCTCAGAACGTAAGGTCTGGACCTGAAATTTGGAGCCAAAAATCAAATTTTCAGTTTGGCTGAAATTACATGAAATATGTGTCCCCTGTGGAAGCCCATGCCATCCCAGGTGAGAAAAATGCATCCTGAATCAAGTCTGAGGGCTAAAACCTCTATAACGGGTTTTACCACATTGAGCTCAGAACGTAAGGTCTGGACCTGAAATTTGGAGCCAAAAATCAAATTTTCAGTTTGGCTGAAATTACATGAAATATGTGTCCCCTGAAGAAGCCCATGCCATCCCAGGTGAGAAAAATGCATCCTGAATCAAGTCTGAGGGCTAAAACCTCTGTTTTTGGGTTTTACCACATTGAGCTCAGAACGTAAGGTCGGGACCTGAAATTTGGAGCCAAAAATCAAGTTTTCAGTTTGGCTGAAATAACATGGTATATGTGTCCCCTGAAGAAGCCCATGCCATCCCAGGTGAGAAAAATGCATCCTGAATCAAGTCTGAGGGCTAAAACCTCTGTTTTTGGGTTTTACCACATTGAGCTCAGAACGTAAGGTCGGGACCTGAAATTTGGAGCCAAAAATCAAATTTTCAGTTTGGCTGAAATAACATGAAATATGTGTCCCCCGAAGGAGCCTATGCCATCCCAGGTGAGAAAAATGCATCCTGAATCAAGTCTGAGAGCTAGAACCTCTATAACGGGTTTTACCACATTGAGCTCAGAACGTAAGGTCGGGACCTGAAATTTGGAGCCAAAAATCAAATTTTCAGTTTGGCTGAAATTACATGAAATATGTGTCCCCTGTGGAAGCCCATGCCATCCCAGGTGAGAAAAATGCATCCTGAATCAAGTCTGAGGGCTAAAACCTCTATAACGGGTTTTACCACATTGAGCTCAGAACGTAAGGTCCGGACCTGAAATTTGGAGCCAAAAATCAAATTTTCAGTTTGGCTGAAATTACATGAAATATGTGTCCCCCAAAGAAGCCCATGCCATCCCAGGTGAGAAAAATGCATCCTGAATCAATTCTGATGGCTAAAACCTCTATAATGGGTTTTACCACATTGAGCTCAGAACGTAAGGTCGGGACCTGAAATTTGGAGCCAAAAATCAAATTTTCAGTTTGGCTGAAATTGCATGAAATATGTGTCCCCCAAAGAAGCCCATGCCATCCCAGGTGAGAAAAATGCATCCTGAATCAAGTCTGAGGGCTAGAACCTCTGTATCAGGTTTTACCACATTGAGCTCAGAACGTAAGGTCGGGACCTGAAATTTGGAGCCAAAAATCAAATTTTCAGTTTGGCTGAAATTACATGAAATATGTGTCCCCTGTGGAAGCCCATGCCATCCCAGGTGAGAAAAATGCATCCTCAATCAAGTCTGAGGGCTAAAACCTCTGTTTTTGGGTTTTACCACATTGAGCTCAGAACGTAAGGTCCGGACCTGAAATTTGGAGCCAAAAATCAAATTTTCAGTTTGGCTGAAATAACATGAAATATGTGTCCCCCAAAGGAGCCTATGCCATTCCAGGTGAGAAAAATGCATCCTCAATCAAGTCTGAGGGCTAAAACCTCTGTTTTTGGGTTTTACCACATTGAGCTCAGAACGTAAGGTCCCGACCTGAAATTTGGAGCCAAAAATCAAATTTTCAGTTTGGCTGAAATTACATGAAATATGTGTCCCCTGTGGAAGCCCATGCCATCCCAGGTGAGAAAAATGCATCCAGAATCAAGTCTGAGGGCTAAAACCTCTGTTTTTGGGTTTTACCACATTGAGCTCAGAACGTAAGGTCCGGACCTGAAATTTGGAGCCAAAAATCAAATTTTCAGTTTGGCTGAAATTACATGAAATATGTGTCCCCTGTGGAAGCCCATGCCATCCCAGGTGAGAAAAATGCATCCTGAATCAAGTCTGAAGGCTAAAACCTGTATAACGGGTTTTACCACATTGAGCTCAGAACGTAAGGTCCGGACCTGAAATTTGGAGCCAAAAATCAAATTTTCAGTTTGGCTGAAATTACATGAAATATGTGTCCCCTGTGGAAGCCCATGCCATCCCAGGTGAGAAAAATGCATCCTGAATCAAGTCTGAGGGCTAAAACCTCTATAACGGGTTTTACCACATTGAGCTCAGAACGTAAGGTCGGGACCTGAAATTTGGAGCCAAAAATCAAATTTTCAGTTTGGCTGAAATTACATGAAATATGTGTCCCCTGTGGAAGCCCATGCCATCCCAGGTGAGAAAAATGCATCCTGAATCAAGTCTGAGGGCTAAAACCTCTGTTTTCGGGTTTTACCACATTGAGCTCAGAACGTAAGGTCGGGACCTGAAATTTGGAGCCAAAAATCAAGTTTTCAGTCTGGCTGAAATAACATGAAATATGTGTCCCCCGAAGAAGCCCATGCCATCCCAGGTGAGAAAAATGCATCCTGAATCAAGTCTGAGGGCTAAAACCTCTGTTTTCGGGTTTTACCACATTGAGCTCAGAACGTAAGGTCGGGACCTGAAATTTGGAGCCAAAAATCAAGTTTTCAGTTTGGCTGAAATAACATGAAATATGTGTCCCCTGAAGAAGCCCATGCCATCCCAGGTGAGAAAAATGCATCCTGAATCAAGTCTGAGGGCTAAAACCTATGTTTTTGGGTTTTACCACATTGAGCTCAGAACGTAAGGTCGGGACCTGAAATTTGGAGCCAAAAATCAAATTTTCAGTTTGGCTGAAATAACATGAAATATGTGTCCCCCGAAGGAGCCTATGCCATCCCAGGTGAGAAAAATGCATCCTGAATCAAGTCTGAGAGCTAGAACCTCTATAACGGGTTTTACCACATTGAGCTCAGGACGTAAGGTCGGGACCTGAAATTTGGAGCCAAAAATCAAATTTTCAGTTTGGCTGAAATTACATGAAATATGTGTCCCCCGAAGAAGCCCATGCCATCCCAGGTGAGAAAAATGCATCCTGAATCAAGTCTGAGGGCTAAAACCTCTGTTTTCGGGTTTTACCACATTGAGATCAGAACGTAAGGTCGGGACCTGAAATTTGGAGCCAAAAATCAAATTTTCAGTTTGGCTGAAATTACATGAAATATGTGTCCCCCAAAGAAGCCCATGCCATCCCAGGTGAGAAAAATGCATCCTCAATCAAGTCTGAGGGCTAAAACCTCTATAACAGGTTTTACCACATTGAGCTCAGAACGTAAGGTCTGGACCTGAAATTTGGAGCCAAAAATCAAATTTTCAGTTTGGCTGAAATTACATGAAATATGTGTCCCCCGAAGAAGCCCATGCCATCCCAGGTGAGAAAAATGCATCCTGAATCAAGTCTGAGGGCTAGAACCTCTATAACGGGTTTTACCACATTGAGCTCAGAACGTAAGGTCCGGACCTGAAATTTGGAGCCAAAAATCAAATTTTCAGTTTGGCTGAAATTGCATGAAATATGTGTCCCCCAAAGAAGCCCATGCCATCCCAGGTGAGAAAAATGCATCCTGAATCAAGTCTGAGGGCTAAAACCTCTGTTTACGGGTTTTACCACATTGAGCTCAGAACGTAAGGTCCGGACCTGAAATTTGGAGCCAAAAATCAAATTTTCAGTTTGGCTGAAATTACATGAAATATGTGTCCCCCGAAGAAGCCCATGCCATCCCAGGTGAGAAAAATGCATCCTGAATCAAGTCTGAGGGCTAATACCTCTGTTTTTGGGTTTTACCCGATGAGCTCAGAACGTAAGGTCCGGACCTGAAATTTGGAGCCAAAAATCAAATTTTCAGTTTGGCTGAAATTACATGAAATATGTGTCCCCCGAAGAAGCCCATGCCATCCCAGGTGAGAAAAATGCATCCTGAATCAAGTCTGAGGGCTAAAACCTCTGTTTACGGGTTTTACCACATTGAGCTCAGAACGTAAGGTCCGGACCTGAAATTTGGAGCCAAAAATCAAATTTTCAGTTTGGCTGAAATTACATGAAATATGTGTCCCCCGAAGAAGCCCATGCCATCCCAGGTGAGAAAAATGCATCCTGAATCAAGTCTGAGGGCTAAAACCTCTGTTTTCGGGTTTTACCACATTGAGCTCAGAACGTAAGGTTGGGACCTGAAATTTGGAGCCAAAAATTTAAGATTTCAGTCTGGCTGAAATAACATGAAATATGTGTCCCCCGAAGAAGCCCATGCCATCCCAGGTGAGAAAAATGCATCCTGAATCAATTCTGAGGGCTAAAACCTCTATAACGGGTTTTACCACATTGAGCTCAGAACGTAAGGTCGGGACCTGAAATTTGGAGCCAAAAATCAAGTTTTCAGTTTGGCTGAAATAACATGAAATATGTGTCCCCTGAAGAAGCCCATGCCATCCCAGGTGAGAAAAATGCATCCTGAATCAAGTCTGAGGGCTAAAACCTCTGTTTTTGGGTTTTACCACATTGAGCTCAGAACGTAAGGTCGGGACCTGAAATTTGGAGCCAAAAATCAAATTTTCAGTTTGGCTGAAATAACATGAAATATGTGTCCCCCGAAGAAGCCCATGCCATCCCAGGTGAGAAAAATGCATCCTGAATCAAGTCTGAGAGCTAGAACCTCTATAACGGGTTTTACCACATTGAGCTCAGAACGTAAGGTCGGGACCTGAAATTTGGAGCTAAAAATCAAATTTTCAGTTTGGCTGAAATTACATGAAATATGTGTCCCCCAAAGAAGCCCATGCCATCCTAGGTGAGAAAAATGCATCCTGAATCAAGTCTGAGGGCTAAAACCTCTATAACGAGTTTTACCACATTGAGCTCAGGACTTAAGGTCCGGACCTGAAATTTGGAGCCAAAAATCAAATTTTCAGTTTGGCTGAAATTACATGAAATATGTGTCCCCTGTGGAAGCCCATGCCATCCCAGGTGAGAAAAATGCATCCTGAATCAAGTCTGAGGGCTAAAACCTCTATAACGGGTTTTACCACATTGAGCTCAGAACGTAAGGTCGGGACCTGAAATTTGGAGCCAAAAATCAAATTTTCAGTTTGGCTGAAATTACATGAAATATGTGTCCCCCGAAGAAGCCCATGCCATCCCAGGTGAGAAAAATGCATCCAGAATCAAGTCTGAGGGCTAAAACCTCTATAACGGGTTTTACCACATTGAGCTCAGAACGTAAGGTCCGGACATGAAATTTGGAGCCAAAACTCAAATTTTCAGTTTGGCTGAAATTACATGAAATATGTGTCCCCCAAAGAAGCCCATGCCATCCCAGGTGAGAAAAATGCATCCTGAATCAATTCTGATGGCTAAAACCTCTATAACGGGTTTTACCACATTGAGCTCAGAACGTAAGGTCGGGACCTGAAATTTGGAGCCAAAAATCAAATTTTCAGTTTGGCTGAAATTGCATGAAATATGTGTCCCCCAAAGAAGCCCATGCCATCCCAGGTGAGAAAAATGCATCCTGAATCAAGTCTGAGGGCTAGAACCTCTGTATCAGGTTTTACCACATTGAGCTCAGAACGTAAGGTCGGGACCTGAAATTTGGAGCCAAAAATCAAATTTTCAGTTTGGCTGAAATAACATGAAATATGTGTCCCCTGTGGAAGCCCATGCCATCCCAGGTGAGAAAAATGCATCCTCAATCAAGTCTGAGGGCTAAAACCTCTGTTTTTGGGTTTTACCACATTGAGCTCAGAACGTAAGGTCTGGACCTGAAATTTGGAGCCAAAAATCAAATTTTCAGTTTGGCTGAAATTACATGAAATATGTGTCCCCTGTGGAAGCCCATGCCATCCCAGGTGAGAAAAATGCATCCTGAATCAAGTCTGAGGGCTAAAACCTCTATAACGGGTTTTACCACATTGAGCTCAGAACGTAAGGTCTGGACCTGAAATTTGGAGCCAAAAATCAAATTTTCAGTTTGGCTGAAATTACATGAAATATGTGTCCCCTGAAGAAGCCCATGCCATCCCAGGTGAGAAAAATGCATCCTGAATCAAGTCTGAGGGCTAAAACCTCTGTTTTTGGGTTTTACCACATTGAGCTCAGAACGTAAGGTCGGGACCTGAAATTTGGAGCCAAAAATCAAGTTTTCAGTTTGGCTGAAATAACATGGTATATGTGTCCCCTGAAGAAGCCCATGCCATCCCAGGTGAGAAAAATGCATCCTGAATCAAGTCTGAGGGCTAAAACCTCTGTTTTTGGGTTTTACCACATTGAGCTCAGAACGTAAGGTCGGGACCTGAAATTTGGAGCCAAAAATCAAATTTTCAGTTTGGCTGAAATAACATGAAATATGTGTCCCCCGAAGGAGCCTATGCCATCCCAGGTGAGAAAAATGCATCCTGAATCAAGTCTGAGAGCTAGAACCTCTATAACGGGTTTTACCACATTGAGCTCAGAACGTAAGGTCGGGACCTGAAATTTGGAGCCAAAAATCAAATTTTCAGTTTGGCTGAAATTACATGAAATATGTGTCCCCTGTGGAAGCCCATGCCATCCCAGGTGAGAAAAATGCATCCTGAATCAAGTCTGAGGGCTAAAACCTCTATAACGGGTTTTACCACATTGAGCTCAGAACGTAAGGTCCGGACCTGAAATTTGGAGCCAAAAATCAAATTTTCAGTTTGGCTGAAATTACATGAAATATGTGTCCCCCAAAGAAGCCCATGCCATCCCAGGTGAGAAAAATGCATCCTGAATCAATTCTGATGGCTAAAACCTCTATAATGGGTTTTACCACATTGAGCTCAGAACGTAAGGTCGGGACCTGAAATTTGGAGCCAAAAATCAAATTTTCAGTTTGGCTGAAATTGCATGAAATATGTGTCCCCCAAAGAAGCCCATGCCATCCCAGGTGAGAAAAATGCATCCTGAATCAAGTCTGAGGGCTAGAACCTCTGTATCAGGTTTTACCACATTGAGCTCAGAACGTAAGGTCGGGACCTGAAATTTGGAGCCAAAAATCAAATTTTCAGTTTGGCTGAAATTACATGAAATATGTGTCCCCTGTGGAAGCCCATGCCATCCCAGGTGAGAAAAATGCATCCTCAATCAAGTCTGAGGGCTAAAACCTCTGTTTTTGGGTTTTACCACATTGAGCTCAGAACGTAAGGTCCGGACCTGAAATTTGGAGCCAAAAATCAAATTTTCAGTTTGGCTGAAATAACATGAAATATGTGTCCCCCAAAGGAGCCTATGCCATTCCAGGTGAGAAAAATGCATCCTCAATCAAGTCTGAGGGCTAAAACCTCTGTTTTTGGGTTTTACCACATTGAGCTCAGAACGTAAGGTCCGGACCTGAAATTTGGAGCCAAAAATCAAATTTTCAGTTTGGCTGAAATTACATGAAATATGTGTCCCCTGTGGAAGCCCATGCCATCCCAGGTGAGAAAAATGCATCCAGAATCAAGTCTGAGGGCTAAAACCTCTGTTTTTGGGTTTTACCACATTGAGCTCAGAACGTAAGGTCCGGACCTGAAATTTGGAGCCAAAAATCAAATTTTCAGTTTGGCTGAAATTACATGAAATATGTGTCCCCTGTGGAAGCCCATGCCATCCCAGGTGAGAAAAATGCATCCTGAATCAAGTCTGAAGGCTAAAACCTGTATAACGGGTTTTACCACATTGAGCTCAGAACGTAAGGTCCGGACCTGAAATTTGGAGCCAAAAATCAAATTTTCAGTTTGGCTGAAATTACATGAAATATGTGTCCCCTGTGGAAGCCCATGCCATCCCAGGTGAGAAAAATGCATCCTCAATCAAGTCTGAGGGCTAAAACCTCTATAACAGTTTTACCACATTGAGCTCAGAACGTAAGGTCGAGACCTGAAATTTGGAGCCAAAAATCAAATTTTCAGTTTGGCTGAAATTACATGAAATATGTGTCCCCTGTGGAAGCCCATGCCATCCCAGGTGAGAAAAATGCATCCTCAATCAAGTCTGAGGGCTAAAACCTCTGTTTTTGGGTTTTACCACATTGAGCTCAGAACGTAAGGTCTGGACCTGAAATTTGGAGCCAAAAATCAAATTTTCAGTTTGGCTGTAATTACATGAAATATGTGTCCCCTGAAGAAGCCCATGCCATCCCAGGTGAGAAAAATGCATCCTGAATCAAGTCTGAGGGCTAAAACCTCTATAACGGGTTTTACCACATTGAGCTCAGAACGTAAGGTCGGGACCTGAAATTTGGAGCCAAAAATCAAATTTTCAGTTTGGCTGAAATTACATGAAATATGTGTCCCCTGTGGAAGCCCATGCCATCCCAGGTGAGAAAAATGCATCCTCAATCAAGTCTGAGGGCTAAAACCTCTATAACAGGTTTTACCACATTGAGCTCAGAACGTAAGGTCGGGACCTGAAATTTGGAGCCAAAAATCAAATTTTCAGTTTGGCTGAAATTACATGAAATATGTGTCCCCCAAAGAAGCCCATGCCATCCCAGGTGAGAAAAATGCATCCTGAATCAATTCTGATGGCTAAAACCTCTATAACGGGTTTTACCACATTGAGCTCAGAACGTAAGGTCGGGACCTGAAATTTGGAGCCAAAAATCAAATTTTCAGTTTGGCTGAAATTGCATGAAATATGTGTCCCCCAAAGAAGCCCATGCCATCCCAGGTGAGAAAAATGCATCCTGAATCAAGTCTGAGGGCTAGAACCTCTGTATCAGGTTTTACCACATTGAGCTCAGAACGTAAGGTCCGGACCTGAAATTTGGAGCC
Organism: Halichoeres trimaculatus; assembly: GCF_033239565.1. Lineage (NCBI taxonomy): Eukaryota > Metazoa > Chordata > Actinopteri > Labriformes > Labridae > Halichoeres > Halichoeres trimaculatus. The sequence continues at coordinate 8,737,637 of NW_027437180.1, forward strand.
AAAAATCAAATTTTCAGTTTGGCTGAAATTACATGAAATATGTGTCCCCTGTGGAAGCCCATGCCATCCCAGGTGAGAAAAATGCATCCTCAATCAAGTCTGAGGGCTAAAACCTCTGTTTTTGGGTTTTACCACATTGAGCTCAGAACGTAAGGTCCGGACCTGAAATTTGGAGCCAAAAATCAAATTTTCAGTTTGGCTGAAATAACATGAAATATGTGTCCCCCGAAGGAGCCTATGCCATCCCAGGTGAGAAAAATGCATCCTGAATCAAGTCTGAGAGCTAGAACCTCTATAACGGGTTTTACCACATTGAGCTCAGGACGTAAGGTCGGGACCTGAAATTTGGAGCCAAAAATCAAATTTTCAGATTGGCTGAAATTACATGAAATATGTGTCCCCTGTGGAAGCCCATGCCATCCCAGGTGAGAAAAATGCATCCTGAATCAAGTCTGAGGGCTAAAACCTCTATAACGGGTTTTACCACATTGAGCTCAGAACGTAAGGTCCGGACCTGAAATTTGGAGCCAAAAATCAAATTTTCAGTTTGGCTGAAATTACATGAAATATGTGTCCCCTGTGGAAGCCCATGCCATCCCAGGTGAGAAAAATGCATCCTGAATCAAGTCTGAGGGCTAAAACCTCTATAACGGGTTTTACCACATTGAGCTCAGAACGTAAGGTCGGGACCTGAATTTGGAGCCAAAAATCAAATTTTCAGTCTGGCTGAAATTACATGAAATATGTGTCCCCCGAAGAAGCCCATGCCATCCCAGGTGAGAAAAATGCATCCAGAATCAAGTCTGAGGGCTAAAACCTATGTTTCCGGGTTTTACCACATTGAGCTCAGAACGTAAAGGCGGGACCTGAAATTTGGAGCCAAAAATCAAATTTTCAGTTTGGCTGAAATTACATGAAATATGTGTCCCCCGAAGAAGCCCATGCCATCCCAGGTGAGAGAAAAACGTCCTGAATCAAGTCTGAGGGCTAAAACCTCTGTTTTCGGGTTTTACCACATTGAGCTCAGAACGTAAAGTCCGGACCTGAAATTTGGAGCCAAAAATCAAATTTTCAGTTTGGCTGAAATTACATGAAATATGTGTCCCCTGTGGAAGCCCATGCCATCCCAGGTGAGAAAAATGCATCCTCAATCAAGTCTGAGGGCTAAAACCTCTGTTTTTGGGTTTTACCACATTGAGCTCAGAACGTAAGGTCCGGACCTGAAATTTGGAGCCAAAAATCAAATTTTCAGTTTGGCTGAAATAACATGAAATATGTGTCCCCCGAAGGAGCCTATGCCATCCCAGGTGAGAAAAATGCATCCTGAATCAAGTCTGAGAGCTAAAACCTCTATAACGGGTTTTACCACATTGAGCTCAGGACGTAAGGTCGGGACCTGAAATTTGGAGCCAAAAATCAAATTTTCAGATTGGCTGAAATTACATGAAATATGTGTCCCCCAAAGAAGCCCATGCCATCCCAGGTGAGAAAAATGCATCCTGAATCAAGTCTGAGGGCTAAAACCTCTATAACGGGTTTTACCACATTGAGCTCAGAACGTAAGGTCCGGACCTGAAATTTGGAGCCAAAAATCAAATTTTCAGTTTGGCTGAAATAACATGAAATATGTGTCCCCTGTGGAAGCCCATGCCATCCCAGGTGAGAAAAATGCATCCTGAATCAAGTCTGAGGGCTAAAACCTCTATAACGGGTTTTACCACATTGAGCTCAGAACGTAAGGTCGGGACCTGAAATTTGGAGCCAAAAATCAAGTTGTCAGTTTGGCTGAAATAACATGAAATATGTGTCCCCTGAAGAAGCCCATGCCATCCCAGGTGAGAAAAATGCATCCTGAATCAAGTCTGAGGGCTAAAACCTCTGTTTTTGGGTTTTACCACATTGAGCTCAGAACGTAAGGTCGGGACCTGAAATTTGGAGCCAAAAATCAAATTTTCAGTTTGGCTGAAATAACATGAAATATGTGTCCCCCGAAGAAGCCCATGCCATCCCAGGTGAGAAAAATGCATCCAGAATCAAGTCTGAGGGCTAAAACCTCTATAACGGGTTTTAACACATTGAGCTCAGAACGTAAGGTCCCGACCTGAAATTTGGAGCCAAAAATCAAATTTTCAGTTTGGCTGAAATTACATGAAATATGTGTCCCCTGTGGAAGCCCATGCCATCCCAGGTGAGAAAAATGCATCCAGAATCAAGTCTGAGGGCTAAAACCTCTGTTTTTGGGTTTTACCACATTGAGCTCAGAACGTAAGGTCCCGACCTGAAATTTGGAGCCAAAAATCAAATTTTCAGTTTGGCTGAAATTACATGAAATATGTGTCCCCCAAAGAAGCCCATGCCATCCCAGGTGAGAAATATGCATCCTGAATCAATTCTGAGGGCTAAAACCTCTATAACGGGTTTTACCACAATGAGCTCAGAACGTAAGGTCGGGACCTGAAATTTGGAGCCAAAAATCAAATTTTCAGTTTGGCTGAAATTGCATGAAATATGTGTCCCCTGTGGAAGCCCATGCCATCCCAGGTGAGAAAAATGCATCCTGAATCAAGTCTGAGGGCTAAAACCTCTATAACGGGTTTTACCACATTGAGCTCAGAACGTAAGGTCCGGACCTGAAATTTGGAGCCAAAAATCAAATTTTCAGTTTGGCTGAAATTACATGAAATATGTGTCCCCTGTAGAAGCCCATGCCATCCCAGGTGAGAAAAATGCATCCTCAATCAAGTCTGAGGGCTAAAACTTCTGTTTTTGGGTTTTACCACATTGAGCTCAGAACGTAAGGTCCGGACCTGAAATTTGGAGCCAAAAATCAAATTTTCAGTTTGGCTGAAATTACATGAAATATGTGTCCCCCGAAGAAGCCCATGCCATCCCAGGTGAGAAAAATGCATCCTGAATCAAGTCTGAGGGCTAAAACCTCTGTTTACGGGTTTTACCACATTGAGCTCAGAACGTAAGGTCCGGACCTGAAATTTGGAGCCAAAAATCAAATTTTCAGTTTGGCTGAAATTACATGAAATATGTGTCCCCCAAAGAAGCCCATGCCATCCCAGGTGAGAAAAATGCATCCTGAATCAAGTCTGAGGGCTAAAACCTCTGTTTTTGGGTTTTAACACATTGAGCTCAGGACGTAAGGTCGGGACCTGAAATTTGGAGCCAAAAATCAAATTTTCAGTTTGGCTGAAATTACATGAAATATGCGTCCCCTGTGGAAGCCCATGCCATCCCAGGTGAGAAAAATGCATCCTGAATCAAGTCTGAGGGCTAGAACCTCTATAACGGGTTTTACCACATTGAGCTCAGAACGTAAGGTCGGGACCTGAAATTTGGAGCCAAAAATCAAATTTTCAGTTTGGCTGAAATTACATGAAATATGCGTCCCCTGTGGAAGCCCATGCCATCCCAGGTGAGAAAAATGCATCCTGAATCAATTCTGATGGCTAAAACCTCTATAACGGGTTTTACCACATTGAGCTCAGGACGTAAGGTCGGGACCTGAAATTTGGAGCCAAAAATCAAATTTTCAGTTTGGCTGAAATTACATGAAATATGCGTCCCCTGTGGAAGCCCATGCCATCCCAGGTGAGAAAAATGCATCCTGAATCAAGTCTGAGGGCTAAAACCTCTATAACGGGTTTTACCACATTGAGCTCAGGACGTAAGGTCCGGACCTGAAATTTGGAGCCAAAAATCAAATTTTCAGTTTGGCTGAAATTACATGAAATATGTGTCCCCTGTGGAAGCCCATGCCATCCCAGGTGAGAAAAATGCATCCTGAATCAAGTCTGAGGGCTAAAACCTCTATAACGGGTTTTACCACATTGAGCTCAGAACGTAAGGTCCGGACCTGAAATTTGGAGCCAAAAATCAAATTTTCAGTTTGGCTGAAATTGCATGAAATATGTGTCCCCCAAAGAAGCCCATGCCATCCCAGGTGAGAAAAATGCATCCTGAATCAAGTCTGAGGGCTAGAACCTCTGTATCAGGTTTTACCACATTGAGCTCAGAACGTAAGGTCCGGACCTGAAATTTGGAGCCAAAAATCAAATTTTCAGTTTGGCTGAAATTACATGAAATATGTGTCCCCTGTGGAAGCCCATGCCATCCCAGGTGAGAAAAATGCATCCTCAATCAAGTCTGAGGGCTAAAACTTCTGTTTTTGGGTTTTACCACATTGAGCTCAGAACGTAAGGTCCGGACCTGAAATTTGGAGCCAAAAATCAAATTTTCAGTTTGGCTGAAATTACATGAAATATGTGTCCCCCGAAGAAGCCCATGCCATCCCAGGTGAGAAAAATGCATCCTGAATCAATTCTGATGGCTAAAACCTCTGTTTACGGGTTTTACCACATTGAGCTCAGAACGTAAGGTCCGGACCTGAAATTTGGAGCCAAAAATCAAATTTTCAGTTTGGCTGAAATTACATGAAATATGTGTCCCCCAAAGAAGCCCATGCCATCCCAGGTGAGAAAAATGCATCCTGAATCAAGTCTGAGGGCTAAAACCTCTGTTTACGGGTTTTACCACATTGAGCTCAGAACGTAAGGTCGGGACCTGAAATTTGGAGCCAAAAATCAAATTTTCAGTTTGGCTGAAATTACATGAAATATGCGTCCCCTGTGGAAGCCCATGCCATCCCAGGTGAGAAAAATGCATCCTCAATCAAGTCTGAGGGCTAAAACCTCTATAACGGGTTTTACCACATTGAGCTCAGGACGTAAGGTCGGGACCTGAAATTTGGAGCCAAAAATCAAATTTTCAGTTTGGCTGAAATTACATGAAATATGCGTCCCCTGTGGAAGCCCATGCCATCCCAGGTGAGAAAAATGCATCCTGAATCAAGTCTGAGGGCTAAAACCTCTATAACGGGTTTTACCACATTGAGCTCAGAACGTAAGGTCCGGACCTGAAATTTGGAGCCAAAAATCAAATTTTCAGTTTGGCTGAAATTACATGAAATATGTGTCCCCTGTGGAAGCCCATGCCATCCCAGGTGAGAAAAATGCATCCTGAATCAAGTCTGAGGGCTAAAACCTCTGTTTTTGGGTTTTACCACATTGAGCTCAGAACGTAAGGTCGGGACCTGAAATTTGGAGCCAAAAATCAAATTTTCAGTTTGGCTGAAATTACATGAAATATGTGTCCCCCAAAGAAGCCCATGCCATCCCAGGTGAGAAAAATGCATCCTGAATCAAGTCTGAGGGCTAAAACCTCTATAACAGGTTTTACCACATTGAGCTCAGAACGTTAGGTCGGGACCTGAAATTTGGAGCCAAAAATCAAATTTTCAGTTTGGCTGAAATTACATGAAATATGTGTCCCCCGAAGAAGCCCATGCCATCCCAGGTGAGAAAAATGCATCCTGAATCAAGTCTGAGGGCTAAAACCTCTATAACGGGTTTTACCACATTGAGCTCAGAACGTAAGGTCCGGACCTGAAATTTGGAGCCAAAAATCAAATTTTCAGTTTGGCTGAAATTACATGAAATATGTGTCCCCCAAAGAAGCCCATGCCATCCCAGGTGAGAAAAATGCATCCTGAATCAATTCTGAGGGCTAAAACCTCTGTTTACGGGTTTTACCACATTGAGCTCAGAACGTAAGGTCGGGACCTGAAATTTGGAGCCAAAAATCAAATTTTCAGTTTGGCTGAAATTACATGAAATATGTGTCCCCTGGGGAAGCCCATGCCATCCCAGGTGAGAAAAATGCATCCTGAATCAAGTCTGAGGGCTAAAACCTCTGTTTACGGGTTTTACCACATTGAGCTCAGAACGTAAGGTCGGGACCTGAAATTTGGAGCCAAAAATCAAATTTTCAGTTTGGCTGAAATTACATGAAATATGTGTCCCCCGAAGAAGCCCATGCCATCCCAGGTGAGAAAAATGCATCCTGAATCAAGTCTGAGGGCTAATACCTATGTTTTCAGGTTTTACCACATTGAGCTCACAACGTAAGGTCGGGACCTGAAATTTGGAGCCAAAAATCAAATTTTCAGTTTGGCTGAAATTATATGAAATATGTGTCCCCTGTGGAAGCCCATGCCATCCCAGGTGAGAAAAATGCATCCTGAATCAAGTCTGAGGGCTAAAACCTCTGTTTTTGGGTTTTACCACATTGAGCTCAGAACGTAAGGTCGGGACCTGAAATTTGGAGCCAAAAATCAGATTTTCAGTTTGGCTGAAATAACATAACATATGTGTCCCCCAAAGAAGCCCATGCCATCCCAGGTGAGAAAAATGCATCCTGAATCAAGTCTGAGGGCTAAAACCTCTATAACGGGTTTTACCACATTGAGCTCAGAACGTAAGGTCGGGACCTGAAATTTGGAGCCAAAAATCAAATTTTCAGTTTGGCTGAAATTACATGAAATATGTGTCCCCCGAAGGAGCCTATGCCATCCCAGGTGAGAAAAATGCATCCTCAATCAAGTCTGAGGGCTAAAACCTCTGTTTTTGGGTTTTAACACATTGAGCTCAGGACGTAAGGTCGGGACCTGAAATTTGGAGCCAAAAATCAAATTTTCAGTTTGGCTGAAATTACATGAAATATGCGTCCCCTGTGGAAGCCCATGCCATCCCAGGTGAGAAAAATGCATCCTGAATCAAGTCTGAGGGCTAGAACCTCTATAACGGGTTTTACCACATTGAGCTCAGAACGTAAGGTCGGGACCTGAAATTTGGAGCCAAAAATCAAATTTTCAGTTTGGCTGAAATTACATGAAATATGTGTCCCCTGTGGAAGCCCATGCCATCCCAGGTGAGAAAAATGCATCCTGAATCAAGTCTGAGGGCTAAAACCTCTATAACGGGTTTTACCACATTGAGCTCAGAACATAAGGTCCGGACCTGAAATTTGGAGCCAAAAATCAAATTTTCAGTTTGGCTGAAATTACATGAAATATGTGTCCCCCAAAGAAGCCCATGCCATCCCAGGTGAGAAAAATGCATCCTGAATCAAGTCTGAGGGCTAAAACCTCTATAACAGGTTTTACCACATTGAGCTCAGAACGTAAGGTCGGGACCTGAAATTTGGAGCCAAAAATCAAATTTTCAGTTTGGCTGAAATTACATGAAATATGTGTCCCCCGAAGAAGCCCATGCCATCCCAGGTGAGAAAAATGCATCCTGAATCAAGTCTGAGGGCTAAAACCTCTATAACGGGTTTTACCACATTGAGCTCAGAACATAAGGTCCGGACCTGAAATTTGGAGCCAAAAATCAAATTTTCAGTTTGGCTGAAATTACATGAAATATGTGTCCCCCAAAGAAGCCCATGCCATCCCAGGTGAGAAAAATGCATCCTGAATCAATTTTGAGGGCTAAAACCTCTGTTTACGGGTTTTACCACATTGAGCTCAGAACGTAAGGTCGGGACCTGAAATTTGGAGCCAAAAATCAAATTTTCAGTTTGGCTGAAATTACATGAAATATGTGTCCCCCGAAGAAGCCCATGCCATCCCAGGTGAGAAAAATGCATCCTGAATCAAGTCTGAGGGCTAATACCTCTGTTTTTGGGTTTTACCCGATGAGCTCAGAACGTAAGGTCCGGACCTGAAATTTGGAGCCAAAAATCAAATTTTCAGTTTGGCTGAAATTACATGAAATATGTGTCCCCCGAAGAAGCCCATGCCATCCCAGGTGAGAAAAATGCATCCTGAATCAAGTCTGAGGGCTAAAACCTCTGTTTACGGGTTTTACCACATTGAGCTCAGAACGTAAGGTTGGGACCTGAAATTTGGAGCCAAAAATCAAATTTTCAGTTTGGCTGAAATTACATGAAATATGTGTCCCCCGAAGAAGCCCATGCCATCCCAGGTGAGAAAAATGCATCCTGAATCAAGTCTGAGGGCTAATACCTATGTTTTCGGGTTTTACCACATTGAGCTCACAACGTAAGGATGGGACCTGAAATTTGGAGCCAAAAATCAAATTTTCAGTTTGGCTGAAATTATATGAAATATGTGTCCCCTGTGGAAGCCCATGCCATCCCAGGTGAGAAAAATGCATCCTGAATCAAGTCTGAGGGCTAAAACCTCTGTTTTTGGGTTTTACCACATTGAGCTCAGAACGTAAGGTCGGGACCTGAAATTTGGAGCCAAAAATTTAAGTTTTCAGTCTGGCTGAAATAACATGAAATATGTGTCCCCCGAAGAAGCCCATGCCATCCCAGGTGAGAAAAATGCATCCTGAATCAAGTCTGAGGGCTAAAACCTCTGTTTTCGGGTTTTACCACATTGAGCTCAGAACGTAAGGTCGGGACCTGAAATTTGGAGCCAAAAATCAAATTTTCACATCGGCTGAAATAACATGAAATATGTGTCCCCCGAAGAAGCCCATGCCATCCCAGGTGAGAAAAATGCATCCTGAATCAAGTCTGAGAGCTAGAACCTCTATAACGGGTTTTACCACATTGAGCTCAGAACGTAAGGTCGGGACCTGAAATTTGAAGCCAAAAATCAAATTTTCAGTTTGGCTGAAATTACATGAAATATGTGTCCCCTGTGGAAGCCCATGCCATCCCAGGTGAGAAAAATGCATCCTGAATCAAGTCTGAGGGCTAAAACCTCTATAACGAGTTTTACCACATTGAGCTCAGGACGTAAGGTCCGGACCTGAAATTTGGAGCCAAAAATCAAATTTTCAGTTTGGCTGAAATTACATGAAATATGTGTCCCCTGTGGAAGCCCATGCCATCCCAGGTGAGAAAAATGCATCCTGAATCAAGTCTGAGGGCTAAAACCTCTATAACGGGTTTTACCACATTGAGCTCAGGACGTAAGGTCGGGACCTGAAATTTGGAGCCAAAAATCAAATTTTCAGTTTGGCTGAAATTACATGAAATATGTGTCCCCCGAAGAAGCCCATGCCATCCCAGGTGAGAAAAATGCATCCAGAATCAAGTCTGAGGGCTAAAACCTCTATAACGGGTTTTACCACATTGAGCTCAGAACGTAAGGTCCGGACCTGAAATTTGGAGCCAAAACTCAAATTTTCAGTTTGGCTGAAATTACATGAAATATGTGTCCCCCAAAGAAGCCCATGCCATCCCAGGTGAGAAAAATGCATCCTGAATCAATTCTGATGGCTAAAACCTCTATAACGGGTTTTACCACATTGAGCTCAGAACGTAAGGTCGGGACCTGAAATTTGGAGCCAAAAATCAAATTTTCAGTTTGGCTGAAATTACATGAAATATGTGTCCCCTGTGGAAGCCCATGCCATCCCAGGTGAGAAAAATGCATCCTCAATCAAGTCTGAGGGCTAAAACCTCTGTTTTTGGGTTTTACCACATTGAGCTCAGAACGTAAGGTCTGGACCTGAAATTTGGAGCCAAAAATCAAATTTTCAGTTTGGCTGAAATAACATGAAATATGTGTCCCCTGTGGAAGCCCATGCCATCCCAGGTGAGAAAAATGCATCCTGAATCAAGTCTGAGGGCTAAAACCTCTATAACGGGTTTTACCACATTGAGCTCAGAACGTAAGGTCTGGACCTGAAATTTGGAGCCAAAAATCAAATTTTCAGTTTGGCTGAAATTACATGAAATATGTGTCCCCTGAAGAAGCCCATGCCATCCCAGGTGAGAAAAATGCATCCTTAATCAAGTCTGAGGGCTAAAACCTCTGTTTTCGGGTTTTACCACATTGAGCTCAGAACGTAAGGTCGGGACCTGACATTTGGAGCCAAAAATCAAGTTTTCAGTTTGGCTGAAATAACATGAAATATGTGTCCCCTGAAGAAGCCCATGCCATCCCAGGTGAGAAAAATGCATCCTGAATCAAGTCTGAGGGCTAAAACCTCTGTTTTTGGGTTTTACCACATTGAGCTCAGAATGTAAGGTCGGGACCTGAAATTTGGAGCCAAAAATCAAATTTTCAGTTTGGCTGAAATAACATGAAATATGTGTCCCCCGAAGGAGCCTATGCCATCCCAGGTGAGAAAAATGCATCCTGAATCAAGTCTGAGAGCGAGAACCTCTATAACGGGTTTTACCACATTGAGCTCAGAACGTAAGGTCGGGACCTGAAATTTGGAGCCAAAAATCAAATTTTCAGTTTGGCTGAAATTACATGAAATATGTGTCCCCTGTGGAAGCCCATGCCATCCCAGGTGAGAAAAATGCATCCTGAATCAAGTCTGAGGGCTAAAACCTCTATAACGGGTTTTACCACATTGAGCTCAGAACGTAAGGTCCGGACCTGAAATTTGGAGCCAAAAATCAAATTTTCAGTTTGGCTGAAATTACATGAAATATGTGTCCCCCAAAGAAGCCCATGCCATCCCAGGTGAGAAAAATGCATCCTGAATCAATTCTGATGGCTAAAACCTCTATAACGGGTTTTACCACATTGAGCTCAGAACGTAAGGTCGGGACCTGAAATTTGGAGCCAAAAATCAAATTTTCAGTTTGGCTGAAATTGCATGAAATATGTGTCCCCCAAAGAAGCCCATGCCATCCCAGGTGAGAAAAATGCATCCTGAATCAAGTCTGAGGGCTAGAACCTCTGTATCAGGTTTTACCACATTGAGCTCAGAATGTAAGGTCGGGACCTGAAATTTGGAGCCAAAAATCAAATTTTCAGTTTGGCTGAAATTACATGAAATATGTGTCCCCTGTGGAAGCCCATGCCATCCCAGGTGAGAAAAATGCATCCTCAATCAAGTCTGAGGGCTAACACCTCTGTTTTTGGGTTTTACCACATTGAGCTCAGAACGTAAGGTCCGGACCTGAAATTTGGAGCCAAAAATCAAATTTTCAGTTTGGCTGAAATAACATGAAATATGTGTCCCCCGAAGGAGCCTATGCCATCCCAGGTGAGAAAAATGCATCCTGAATCAAGTCTGAGAGCTAGAACCTCTATAACGGGTTTCACCACATTGAGCTCAGGACGTAAGGTCGGGACCTGAAATTTGGAGCCAAAAATCAAATTTTCAGATTGGCTGAAATTACATGAAATATGTGTCCCCTGTGGAAGCCCATGCCATCCCAGGTGAGAAAAATGCATCCTCAATCAAGTCTGAGGGCTAAAACCTCTATAATGGGTTTTACCACATTGAGCTCAGAACGTAAGGTCCGGACCTGAAATTTGGAGCCAAAAATCAAATTTTCAGTCTGGCTGAAATTACATGAAATATGTGTCCCCCGAAGAAGCCCATGCCATCCCAGGTGAGAAAAATGCATCCTGAATCAAGTCTGAGGGCTAAAACCTCTGTTTACGGGTTTTACCACATTGAGCTCAGAACGTAAGGTCGGGACCTGAAATTTGGAGCCAAAAATCAAATTTTCAGTTTGGCTGAAATTACATGAAATATGTGTCCCCCAAAGAAGCCCATGCCATCCCAGGTGAGAAAAATGCATCCTGAATCAATTCTGAGGGCTAAAACCTCTATAACGGGTTTTACCACAATGAGCTCAGAACGTAAGGTCCGGACCTGAAATTTGGAGCCAAAAATCAAATTTTCAGTTTGGCTGAAATTGCATGAAATATGTGTCCCCCAAAGAAGCCCATGCCATCCCAGGTGAGAAAAATGCATCCTGAATCAAGTCTGAGGGCTAGAACCTCTGTATCAGGTTTTACCACATTGAGCTCAGAACGTAAGTTGGGGACCTGAAATTTGGAGCCAAAAATCAAATTTTCAGTTTGGCTGAAATTACATGAAATATGTGTCCCCTGTGGAAGCCCATGCCATCCCAGGTGAGAAAAATGCATCCTCAATCAAGTCTGAGGGCTAAAACTTCTGTTTTTGGGTTTTACCACATTGAGCTCAGAACGTAAGGTCCGGACCTGAAATTTGGAGCCAAAAATCAAATTTTCAGTTTGGCTGAAATTACATGAAATATGTGTCCCCCGAAGAAGCCCATGCCATCCCAGGTGAGAAAAATGCATCCTGAATCAAGTCTGAGGGCTAAAACCTCTGTTTACGGGTTTTACCACATTGAGCTCAGAACGTAAGGTCGGGACCTGAAATTTGGAGCCAAAAATCAAATTTTCAGTTTGGCTGAAATTACATGAAATATGTGTCCCCCGAAGAAGCCCATGCCATCCCAGGTGAGAAAAATGCATCCTGAATCAAGTCTGAGGGCTAAAACCTCTGTTTACGGGTTTTACCACATTGAGCTCAGAACGTAAGGTCGGGACCTGAAATTTGGAGCAAAAATCAAATTTTCAGTTTGGCTGAAATAACATGAAATATGTGTCCCCCGAAGGAGCCTATGCCATCCCAGGTAAGAAAAATGCATCCTCAATCAAGTCTGAGGGCTAAAACCTCTGTTTTTGGGTTTTAACACATTGAGCTCAGGACGTAAGGTCGGGACCTGAAATTTGGAGCCAAAAATCAAATTTTCAGTTTGGCTGAAATTACATGAAATATGCGTCCCCTGTGGAAGCCCATGCCATCCCAGGTGAGAAAAATGCATCCAGAATCAAGTCTGAGGGCTAAAACCTCTATAACGGGTTTTACCACATTGAGCTCAGAACGTAAGGTCCGGACCTGAAATTTGGAGCCAAAAATCAAATTTTCAGTTTGGCTGAAATTACATGAAAGATGTGTCCCCTGTGGAAGCCCATGCCATCCCAGGTGAGAAAAATGCATCCTGAATCAAGTCTGAAGGCTAAAACCTCTATAACGGGTTTTACCACATTGAGCTCAGGACGTAAGGTCGGGACCTGAAATTTGGAGCCAAAAATCAAATTTTCAGTTTGGCTGAAATTACATGAAATATGTGTCCCCCGAAGAAGCCCATGCCATCCCAGGTGAGAAAAATGCATCCAGAATCAAGTCTGAGGGCTAAAACCTCTATAACGGGTTTTACCACATTGAGCTCAGAACGTAAGGTCCGGACCTGAAATTTGGAGCCAAAAATCAAATTTTCAGTTTGGCTGAAATTACATGAAATATGTGTCCCACAAAGAAGCCCATGCCATCCCAGGTGAGAAAAATGCATCCTGAATCAATTCTGAGGGCTAAAACCTCTATAACGGGTTTTACCACATTGAGCTCAGAACGTAAGGTCCGGACCTGAAATTTGGAGCCAAAAATCAAATTTTCAGTTTGGCTGAAATTGCATGAAATATGTGTCCCCCAAAGAAGCCCATGCCATCCCAGGTGAGAAAAATGCATCCTGAATCAAGTCTGAGGGCTAGAACCTCTGTATCAGGTTTTACCACATTGAGCTTAGAACGTAAGGTCGGGACCTGAAATTTGGAGCCAAAAATCAAATTTTCAGTTTGGCTGAAATTGCATGAAATATGTGTCCCCTGTGGAAGCCCATGCCATCCCAGGTGAGAAAAATGCATCCTCAATCAAGTCTGAGGGCTAAAACCTCTGTTTTTGGGTTTTACCACATTGAGCTCAGAACGTAAGGTCGGGACCTGAAATTTGGAGCCAAAAATCAAATTTTCAGTTTGGCTGAAATTACATGAAATATGTGTCCCCCGAAGAAGCCCATGCCATCCCAGGTGAGAAAAATGCATCCTGAATCAAGTCTGAGGGCTAATACCTATGTTTTCGGGTTTTACCACATTGAGCTCAGAACGTAAGGTCGGGACCTGAAATTTGGAGCCAAAAATCAAATTTTCAGTTTGGCTGAAATTATATGAAATATGTGTCCCCCGAAGAAGCCCATGCCATCCCAGGTGAGAAAAATGCATCCTGAATCAAGTCTGAGGGCTAAAACCTATGTTTTCGGGTTTTACCACATTGAGCTCAGAACGTAAGGTCGGGACCTGAAATTTGGAGCCAAAAATCAAATTTTCAGTTTGGCTGAAATAACATGAAATATGTGTCCCCCAAAGAAGCCCATGCCATCCCAGGTGAGAAAAATGCATCCTGAATCAATTCTGATGGCTAAAACCTCTATAACGGGTTTTACCACATTGAGCTCAGAACGTAAGGTCGGGACCTGAAATTTGGAGCCAAAAATCAAATTTTCAGTTTGGCTGAAATTGCATGAAATATGTGTCCCCCAAAGAAGCCCATGCCATCCCAGGTGAGAAAAATGCATCCTGAATCAAGTCTGAGGGCTAGAACCTCTGTATCAGGTTTTACCACATTGAGCTCAGAACGTAAGGTCGGGACCTGAAATTTGGAGCCAAAAATCAAATTTTCAGTTTGGCTGAAATTACATGAAATATGTGTCCCCTGTGGAAGCCCATGCCATCCCAGGTGAGAAAAATGCATCCTTAATCAAGTCTGAGGGCTAAAACCTCTGTTTTTGGGTTTTACCACATTGAGCTCAGAACGTAAGGTCCGGACCTGAAATTTGGAGCCAAAAATCAAATTTTCAGTTTGGCTGAAATAACATGAAATATGTGTCCCCCGAAGGAGCCTATGCCATCCCAGGTGAGAAAAATGCATCCTGAATCAAGTCTGAGAGCTAGAACCTCTATAATGGGTTTTACCACATTGAGCTCAGGACGTAAGGTCGGGACCTGAAATTTGGAGCCAAAAATCAAATTTTCAGTTTGGCTGAAATTACATGAAATATGTGTCCCCCGAAGGAGCCTATGCCATCCCAGGTGAGAAAAATGCATCCTGAATCAAGTCTGAGAGCTAGAACCTCTATGATGGGTTTTACCACATTGAGCTCAGGACGTAAGGTCGGGACCTGAAATTTGGAGCCAAAAATCAAATTTTCAGTTTGGCTGAAATTACATGAAATATGTGTCCCCTGTGGAAGCCCATGCCATCCCAGGTGAGAAAAATGCGTCCTGAATCAAGTCTGAGGGCTAAAACCTCTATATCGGGTTTTACCACATTGAGCTCAGGACGTAAGGTCCGGACCTGAAATTTGGAGCCAAAAATCAAATTTTCACATCGGCTGAAATAACATGAAATATGTGTCCCCCGAAGGAGCCCATGCCATCCCAGGTGAGAAAAATGCATCCTGAATCAAGTCTGAGGGCTAGAACCTCTATAACGGGTGTTACCACATTGAGCTCAGGACGTAAGGTCGGGACCTGAAATTTGGAGCCAAAAATCAAATTTTCACATCGGCTGAAATTACATGCAATATGTGTCCCCCAAAGAAGCCCATGCCATCCCAGGTGAGAAAAATGCATCCTCAATCAAGTCTGAGGGCTAAAACCTCTGTTTTCGGGTTTTACCACATTGAGCTCAGAACGTAAGGTCGGGACCTGAAATTTGGAGCCAAAAATCAGATTTTCAGTTTGGCTGAAATAACATAACATATGTGTCCCCCAAAGAAGCCCATGCCATCCCAGGTGAGAAAAATGCATCCTGAATCAAGTCTGAGGGCTAAAACCTCTATAACGGGTTTTACCACATTGAGCTCAGAACGTAAGGTCAGGACCTGAAATTTGGAGCCAAAAATCAAATTTTCAGTTTGGCTGAAATTACATGAAATATGTGTCCCCCGAAGGAGCCTATGCCATCCCAGGTGAGAAAAATGCATCCTCAATCAAGTCTGAGGGCTAAAACCTCTGTTTTTGGGTTTTAACACATTGAGCTCAGGACGTAAGGTCGGGACCTGAAATTTGGAGCCAAAAATCAAATTTTCAGTTTGGCTGAAATTACATGAAATATGCGTCCCCTGTGGAAGCCCATGCCATCCCAGGTGAGAAAAATGCATCCTGAATCAAGTCTGAGGGCTAGAACCTCTATAACGGGTTTTACCACATTGAGCTCAGAACGTAAGGTCGGGACCTGAAATTTGGAGCCAAAAATCAAATTTTCAGTTTGGCTGAAATTACATGAAATATGTGTCCCCTGTGGAAGCCCATGCCATCCCAGGTGAGAAAAATGCATCCTGAATCAAGTCTGAGGGCTAAAACCTCTGTTTTCGGGTTTTACCACATTGAGCTCAGAACGTAAGGTCGGGACCTGAAATTTGGAGCCAAAAATCAAATTTTCAGTTTGGCTGAAATTACATGAAATATGTGTCCCCCAAAGAAGCCCATGCCATCCCAGGTGAGAAAAATGCATCCTGAATCAAGTCTGAGGGCTAAAACCTCTATAACAGGTTTTACCACATTGAGCTCAGAACGTAAGGTCGGGACCTGAAATTTGGAGCCAAAAATCAAATTTTCAGTTTGGCTGAAATTACATGAAATATGTGTCCCCCGAAGAAGCCCATGCCATCCCAGGTGAGAAAAATGCATCCTGAATCAAGTCTGAGGGCTAAAACCTCTATAACGGGTTTTACCACATTGAGCTCAGAACGTAAGGTCCGGACCTGAAATTTGGAGCCAAAAATCAAATTTTCAGTTTGGCTGAAATTACATGAAATATGTGTCCCCCAAAGAAGCCCATGCCATCCCAGGTGAGAAAAATGCATCCTGAATCAATTTTGAGGGCTAAAACCTCTGTTTACGGGTTTTACCACATTGAGCTCAGAACGTAAGGTCGGGACCTGAAATTTGGAGCCAAAAATCAAATTTTCAGTTTGGCTGAAATTGCATGAAATATGTGTCCCCCGAAGAAGCCCATGCCATCCCAGGTGAGAAAAATGCATCCTGAATCAAGTCTGAGGGCTAATACCTCTGTTTTTGGGTTTTACCCGATGAGCTCAGAACGTAAGGTCGGGACCTGAAATTTGGAGCCAAAAATCAAATTTTCAGTTTGGCTGAAATTATATGAAATATGTGTCCCCTGTGGAAGCCCATGCCATCCCAGGTGAGAAAAATGCATCCTGAATCAAGTCTGAGGGCTAAAACCTCTGTTTTCGGGTTTTACCACATTGAGCTCAGAACGTAAGGTCGGGACCTGACATTTGGAGCCAAAAATCAAGTTTTCAGTTTGGCTGAAATTGCATGAAATATGTGTCCCCCGAAGAAGCCCATGCCATCCCAGGTGAGAAAAATGCATCCTGAATCAAGTCTGAGGGCTAATACCTATGTTTTCGGGTTTTACCACATTGAGCTCACAACGTAAGGTCGGGACCTGAAATTTGGAGCCAAAAATCAAATTTTCAGTTTGGCTGAAATTATATGAAATATGTGTCCCCTGTGGAAGCCCATGCCATCCCAGGTGAGAAAAATGCATCCTGAATCAAGTCTGAGGGCTAAAACCTCTGTTTTTGGGTTTTACCACATTGAGCTCAGAACGTAAGGTCTGGACCTGAAATTTGGAGCCAAAAATCAAATTTTCAGTTTGGCTGAAATTACATGAAATATGTGTCCCCTGAAGAAGCCCATGCCATCCCAGGTGAGAAAAATGCATCCTGAATCAAGTCTGAGGGCTAAAACCTCTGTTTTCGGGTTTTACCACATTGAGCTCAGAACGTAAGGTCGGGACCTGAAATTTGGAGCCAAAAATCAAATTTTCACATCGGCTGAAATAACATGAAATATGTGTCCCCCGAAGAAGCCCATGCCATCCCAGGTGAGAAAAATGCATCCTGAATCAAGTCTGAGAGCTAGAACCTCTATTACGGGTTTTACCACATTGAGCTCAGAACGTAAGGTCGGGACCTGAAATTTGAAGCCAAAAATCAAATTTTCAGTTTGGCTGAAATTACATGAAATATGTGTCCCCTGTGGAAGCCCATGCCATCCCAGGTGAGAAAAATGCATCCTGAATCAAGTCTGAGGGCTAAAACCTCTATAACGAGTTTTACCACATTGAGCTCAGGACGTAAGGTCCGGACCTGAAATTTGGAGCCAAAAATCAAATTTTCAGTTTGGCTGAAATTACATGAAATATGTGTCCCCTGTGGAAGCCCATGCCATCCCAGGTGAGAAAAATGCATCCTGAATCAAGTCTGAGGGCTAAAACCTCTATAACGGGTTTTACCACATTGAGCTCAGAACGTAAGGTCGGGACCTGAAATTTGGAGCCAAAAATCAAATTTTCAGTTTGGCTGAAATTACATGAAATATGTGTCCCCCGAAGAAGCCCATGCCATCCCAGGTGAGAAAAATGCATCCAGAATCAAGTCTGAGGGCTAAAACCTCTATAACGGGTTTTACCACATTGAGCTCAGAACGTAAGGTCCGGACCTGAAATTTGGAGCCAAAACTCAAATTTTCAGTTTGGCTGAAATTACATGAAATATGTGTCCCCTGTGGAAGCCCATGCCATCCCAGGTGAGAAAAATGCATCCTGAATCAAGTCTGAGGGCTAAAACCTCTATAACGGGTTTTACCACATTGAGCTCAGAACGTAAGGTCCGGACCTGAAATTTGGAGCCAAAAATCAAATTTTCAGTTTGGCTGAAATAACATGAAATATGTGTCCCCTGTGGAAGCCCATGCCATCCCAGGTGAGAAAAATGCATCCTGAATCAAGTCTGAGGGCTAAAACCTCTATAACGGGTTTTACCACATTGAGCTCAGAACGTAAGGTCTGGACCTGAAATTTGGAGCCAAAAATCAAATTTTCAGTTTGGCTGAAATTACATGAAATATGTGTCCCCTGAAGAAGCCCATGCCATCCCAGGTGAGAAAAATGCATCCTTAATCAAGTCTGAGGGCTAAAACCTCTGTTTTCGGGTTTTACCACATTGAGCTCAGAACGTAAGGTCGGGACCTGACATTTGGAGCCAAAAATCAAGTTTTCAGTTTGGCTGAAATAACATGAAATATGTGTCCCCTGAAGAAGCCCATGCCATCCCAGGTGAGAAAAATGCATCCTGAATCAAGTCTGAGGGCTAAAACCTCTGTTTTTGGGTTTTACCACATTGAGCTCAGAATGTAAGGTCGGGACCTGAAATTTGGAGCCAAAAATCAAATTTTCAGTTTGGCTGAAATAACATGAAATATGTGTCCCCCGAAGGAGCCTATGCCATCCCAGGTGAGAAAAATGCATCCTGAATCAAGTCTGAGAGCTAGAACCTCTATAACGGGTTTTACCACACTGAGCTCAGAACGTAAGGTCCGGACCTGAAATTTGGAGCCAAAAATCAAATTTTCAGTTTGGCTGAAATTACATGAAATATGTGTCCCCTGTGGAAGCCCATGCCATCCCAGGTGAGAAAAATGCATCCTGAATCAAGTCTGAGGGCTAAAACCTCTATAACGGGTTTCACCACATTAAGCTCAGAACGTAAGGTCCGGACCTGAAATTTGGAGCCAAAAATCAAATTTTCAGTTTGGCTGAAATTACATGAAATATGTGTCCCCTGTGGAAGCCCATGCCATCCCAGGTGAGAAAAATGCATCCTGAATCAAGTCTGAGGGCTAAAACCTCTATAACGGGTTTTACCACATTGAGCTCAGAACGTAAGGTCCGGACCTGAAATTTGGAGCCAAAAATCAAATTTTCAGTTTGGCTGAAATTACATGAAATATGTGTCCCCCAAAGAAGCCCATGCCATCCCAGGTGAGAAAAATGCATCCTGAATCAATTCTGATGGCTAAAACCTCTATAACGGGTTTTACCACATTGAGCTCAGAACGTAAGGTCGGGACCTGAAATTTGGAGCCAAAAATCAAATTTTCAGTTTGGCTGAAATTGCATGAAATATGTGTCCCCCAAAGAAGCCCATGCCATCCCAGGTGAGAAAAATGCATCCTGAATCAAGTCTGAGGGCTAGAACCTCTGTATCAGGTTTTACCACATTGAGCTCAGAACGTAAGGTCGGGACCTGAAATTTGGAGCCAAAAATCAAATTTTCACATCGGCTGAAATTACATGAAATATGTGTCCCCTGTGGAAGCCCATGCCATCCCAGGTGAGAAAAATGCATCCTTAATCAAGTCTGAGGGCTAATACCTATGTTTTCGGGTTTTACCACATTGAGCTCAGAACGTAAGGTCGGGACCTGACATTTGGAGCCAAAAATCAAGTTTTCAGTTTGGCTGAAATAACATGAAATATGTGTCCCCTGAAGAAGCCCATGCCATCCCAGGTGAGAAAAATGCATCCTGAATCAAGTCTGAGGGCTAAAACCTCTGTTTTTGGGTTTTACCACATTGAGCTCAGAATGTAAGGTCGGGACCTGAAATTTGGAGCCAAAAATCAAATTTTCAGTTTGGCTGAAATAACATGAAATATGTGTCCCCCGAAGGAGCCTATGCCATCCCAGGTGAGAAAAATGCATCCTGAATCAAGTCTGAGAGCTAGAACCTCTATAACGGGTTTTACCACATTGAGCTCAGAACGTAAGGTCTGGACCTGAAATTTGGAGCCAAAAATCAAATTTTCAGTTTGGCTGAAATTACATGAAATATGTGTCCCCTGAAGAAGCCCATGCCATCCCAGGTGAGAAAAATGCATCCTTAATCAAGTCTGAGGGCTAAAACCTCTGTTTTCGGGTTTTACCACATTGAGCTCAGAACGTAAGGTCGGGACCTGACATTTGGAGCCAAAAATCAAGTTTTCAGTTTGGCTGAAATAACATGAAATATGTGTCCCCTGAAGAAGCCCATGCCATCCCAGGTGAGAAAAATGCATCCTGAATCAAGTCTGAGGGCTAAAACCTCTGTTTTTGGGTTTTACCACATTGAGCTCAGAATGTAAGGTCGGGACCTGAAATTTGGAGCCAAAAATCAAATTTTCAGTTTGGCTGAAATAACATGAAATATGTGTCCCCCGAAGGAGCCTATGCCATCCCAGGTGAGAAAAATGCATCCTGAATCAAGTCTGAGAGCTAGAACCTCTATAACGGGTTTTACCACATTGAGCTCAGAACGTAAGGTCCGGACCTGAAATTTGGAGCCAAAAATCAAATTTTCAGTTTGGCTGAAATTACATGAAATATGTGTCCCCTGTGGAAGCCCATGCCATCCCAGGTGAGAAAAATGCATCCTGAATCAAGTCTGAGGGCTAAAACCTCTATAACGGGTTTCACCACATTAAGCTCAGAACGTAAGGTCCGGACCTGAAATTTGGAGCCAAAAATCAAATTTTCAGTTTGGCTGAAATTACATGAAATATGTGTCCCCTGTGGAAGCCCATGCCATCCCAGGTGAGAAAAATGCATCCTGAATCAAGTCTGAGGGCTAAAACCTCTATAACGGGTTTTACCACATTGAGCTCAGAACGTAAGGTCCGGACCTGAAATTTGGAGCCAAAAATCAAATTTTCAGTTTGGCTGAAATTACATGAAATATGTGTCCCCCAAAGAAGCCCATGCCATCCCAGGTGAGAAAAATGCATCCTGAATCAATTCTGATGGCTAAAACCTCTATAACGGGTTTTACCACATTGAGCTCAGAACGTAAGGTCGGGACCTGAAATTTGGAGCCAAAAATCAAATTTTCAGTTTGGCTGAAATTGCATGAAATATGTGTCCCCCAAAGAAGCCCATGCCATCCCAGGTGAGAAAAATGCATCCTGAATCAAGTCTGAGGGCTAGAACCTCTGTATCAGGTTTTACCACATTGAGCTCAGAACGTAAGGTCGGGACCTGAAATTTGGAGCCAAAAATCAAATTTTCACATCGGCTGAAATTACATGAAATATGTGTCCCCTGTGGAAGCCCATGCCATCCCAGGTGAGAAAAATGCATCCTTAATCAAGTCTGAGGGCTAATACCTATGTTTTCGGGTTTTACCACATTGAGCTCAGAACGTAAGGTCGGGACCTGACATTTGGAGCCAAAAATCAAGTTTTCAGTTTGGCTGAAATAACATGAAATATGTGTCCCCTGAAGAAGCCCATGCCATCCCAGGTGAGAAAAATGCATCCTGAATCAAGTCTGAGGGCTAAAACCTCTGTTTTTGGGTTTTACCACATTGAGCTCAGAATGTAAGGTCGGGACCTGAAATTTGGAGCCAAAAATCAAATTTTCAGTTTGGCTGAAATAACATGAAATATGTGTCCCCCGAAGGAGCCTATGCCATCCCAGGTGAGAAAAATGCATCCTGAATCAAGTCTGAGAGCTAGAACCTCTATAACGGGTTTTACCACATTGAGCTCAGAACGTAAGGTCCGGACCTGAAATTTGGAGCCAAAAATCAAATTTTCAGTTTGGCTGAAATTACATGAAATATGTGTCCCCTGTGGAAGCCCATGCCATCCCAGGTGAGAAAAATGCATCCTGAATCAAGTCTGAGGGCTAAAACCTCTATAACGGGTTTCACCACATTAAGCTCAGAACGTAAGGTCCGGACCTGAAATTTGGAGCCAAAAATCAAATTTTCAGTTTGGCTGAAATTACATGAAATATGTGTCCCCTGTGGAAGCCCATGCCATCCCAGGTGAGAAAAATGCATCCTGAATCAAGTCTGAGGGCTAAAACCTCTATAACGGGTTTTACCACATTGAGCTCAGAACGTAAGGTCCGGACCTGAAATTTGGAGCCAAAAATCAAATTTTCAGTTTGGCTGAAATTACATGAAATATGTGTCCCCCAAAGAAGCCCATGCCATCCCAGGTGAGAAAAATGCATCCTGAATCAATTCTGATGGCTAAAACCTCTATAACGGGTTTTACCACATTGAGCTCAGAACGTAAGGTCGGGACCTGAAATTTGGAGCCAAAAATCAAATTTTCAGTTTGGCTGAAATTGCATGAAATATGTGTCCCCCAAAGAAGCCCATGCCATCCCAGGTGAGAAAAATGCATCCTGAATCAAGTCTGAGGGCTAGAACCTCTGTATCAGGTTTTACCACATTGAGCTCAGAACGTAAGGTCGGGACCTGAAATTTGGAGCCAAAAATCAAATTTTCAGTTTGGCTGAAATTACATGAAATATGTGTCCCCTGTGGAAGCCCATGCCATCCCAGGTGAGAAAAATGCATCCTGAATCAAGTCTGAGGGCTAAAACCTCTATAACGGGTTTTACCACATTGAGCTCAGAACGTAAGGTCCGGACCTGAAATTTGGAGCCAAAAATCAAATTTTCAGTTTGGCTGAAATTACATGAAATATGTGTCCCCCAAAGAAGCCCATGCCAACCCAGGTGAGAAAAATGCATCCTGAATCAAGTCTGAGGGCTAAAACCTCTGTTTTCGGGTTTTACCACATTGAGCTCAGAACGTAAGGTCGGGACCTGAAATTTGGAGCCAAAAATCAAATTTTCAGTTTGGCTGAAATTACATGAAATATGTGTCCCCCAAAGAAGCCCATGCCATCCCAGGTGAGAAAAATGCATCCTGAATCAAGTCTGAGGGCTAAAACCTCTGTTTTCGGGTTTTACCACATTGAGCTCAGAACGTAAGGTCGGGACCTGAAATTTGGAGCCAAAAATCAAATTTTCAGTTTGGCTGAAATTACATGAAATATGTGTCCCCCAAAGAAGCCCATGCCATCCCAGGTGAGAAAAATGCATCCTGAATCAAGTCTGAGGGCTAGAACCTCTGTATCAGGTTTTACCACAGTGAGCTCAGAACGTAAGTTGGGGACCTGAAATTTGGAGCCAAAAATCAAATTTTCAGTTTGGCTGAAATTACATGAAATATGTGTCCCCCGAAGAAGCCCATGCCATCCCAGGTGAGAAAAATGCATCCTGAATCAAGTCTGAGGGCTAAAACCTCTATAACGGGTTTTACCACATTGAGCTCAGGACGTAAGGTCCGGACCTGAAATTTGGAGCCAAAAATCAAATTTTCAGTTTGGCTGAAATTACATGAAATATGTGTCCCCCGAAGAAGCCCATGCCATCCCAGGTGAGAAAAATGCATCCTGAATCAAGTCTGAGGGCTAAAACCTCTGTTTACGGGTTTTACCACATTGAGCTCAGAACGTAAGGTCGGGACCTGAAATTTGGAGCCAAAAATCAAATTTTCAGTTTGGCTGAAATTACATGAAATATGTGTCCCCCGAAGAAGCCCATGCCATCCCAGGTGAGAAAAATGCATCCTGAATCAAGTCTGAGGGCTAAAACCTCTGTTTACGGGTTTTACCACATTGAGCTCAGAACGTAAGGTCGGGACCTGAAATTTGGAGCCAAAAATCAAATTTTCAGTTTGGCTGAAATAACATGAAATATGTGTCCCCCGAAGGAGCCTATGCCATCCCAGGTAAGAAAAATGCATCCTCAATCAAGTCTGAGGGCTAAAACCTCTGTTTTTGGGTTTTAACACATTGAGCTCAGGACGTAAGGTCTGGACCTGAAATTTGGAGCCAAAAATCAAATTTTCAGTTTGGCTGAAATTACATGAAATATGCGTCCCCTGTGGAAGCCCATGCCATCCCAGGTGAGAAAAATGCATCCAGAATCAAGTCTGAGGGCTAAAACCTCTATAACGGGTTTTACCACATTGAGCTCAGAACGTAAGGTCGGGACCTGAAATTTGGAGCCAAAAATCAAATTTTCAGTTTGGCTGAAATTACATGAAATATGTGTCCCCTGTGGAAGCCCATGCCATCCCAGGTGAGAAAAATGCATCCTGAATCAAGTCTGAAGGCTAAAACCTCCATAACGGGTTTTACCACATTGAGCTCAGAACGTAAGGTCGGGACCTGAAATTTGGAGCCAAAAATCAAATTTTCAGTTTGGCTGAAATTACATGAAATATGTGTCCCCCGAAGAAGCCCATGCCATCCCAGGTGAGAAAAATGCATCCAGAATCAAGTCTGAGGGCTAAAACCTCTATAACGGGTTTTACCACATTGAGCTCAGAACGTAAGGTCCGGACCTGAAATTTGGAGCCAAAAATCAAATTTTCAGTTTGGCTGAAATTACATGAAATATGTGTCCCACAAAGAAGCCCATGCCATCCCAGGTGAGAAAAATGCATCCTGAATCAATTCTGAGGGCTAAAACCTCTATAACGGGTTTTACCACATTGAGCTCAGAACGTAAGGTCCGGACCTGAAATTTGGAGCCAAAAATCAAATTTTCAGTTTGGCTGAAATTGCATGAAATATGTGTCCCCCGAAGGAGCCTATGCCATCCCAGGTGAGAAAAATGCATCCTGAATCAAGTCTGAGGGCTAAAACCTCTGTTTTCGGGTTTTACCACATTGAGCTCAGAACGTAAGGTCGGGACCTGAAATTTGGAGCCAAAAATCAAATTTTCAGTTTGGCTGAAATTACATGAAATATGTGTCCCCCAAAGAAGCCCATGCCATCCCAGGTGAGAAAAATGCATCCTGAATCAAGTCTGAGGGCTAAAACCTCTATAACAGGTTTTACCACATTGAGCTCAGAACGTAAGGTCCGGACCTGAAATTTGGAGCCAAAAATCAAATTTTCAGTTTGGCTGAAATAACATGAAATATGTGTCCCCCGAAGGAGCCTATGCCATCCCAGGTGAGAAAAATGCATCCTGAATCAAGTCTGACAGCTAGAACCTCTATAATGGGTTTTACCACATTGAGCTCAGGACGTAAGGTCGGGACCTGAAATTTGGAGCCAAAAATCAAATTTTCAGTTTGGCTGAAATAATATGAAATATGTGTCCCCCGAAGAAGCCCATGCCATCCCAGGTGAGAAAAATGCATCCTGAATCAAGTCTGAGGGCTAAAACCTATGTTTTCGGGTTTTACCACATTGAGCTCAGAACGTAAGGTCGGGACCTGAAATTTGGAGCCAAAAATCAAATTTTCAGTTTGGCTGAAATAACATGAAATATGTGTCCCCCAAAGAAGCCCATGCCATCCCAGGTGAGAAAAATGCATCCTGAATCAATTCTGATGGCTAAAACCTCTATAACGGGTTTTACCACATTGAGCTCAGAACGTAAGGTCGGGACCTGAAATTTGGAGCCAAAAATCAAATTTTCAGTTTGGCTGAAATTGCATGAAATATGTGTCCCCCAAAGAAGCCCATGCCATCCCAGGTGAGAAAAATGCATCCTGAATCAAGTCTGAGGGCTAGAACCTCTGTATCAGGTTTTACCACATTGAGCTCAGAACGTAAGGTCGGGACCTGAAATTTGGAGCCAAAAATCAAATTTTCAGTTTGGCTGAAATTACATGAAATATGTGTCCCCTGTGGAAGCCCATGCCATCCCAGGTGAGAAAAATGCATCCTTAATCAAGTCTGAGGGCTAAAACCTCTGTTTTTGGGTTTTACCACATTGAGCTCAGAACGTAAGGTCCGGACCTGAAATTTGGAGCCAAAAATCAAATTTTCAGTTTGGCTGAAATAACATGAAATATGTGTCCCCCGAAGGAGCCTATGCCATCCCAGGTGAGAAAAATGCATCCTGAATCAAGTCTGAGAGCTAGAACCTCTATAATGGGTTTTACCACATTGAGCTCAGGACGTAAGGTCGGGACCTGAAATTTGGAGCCAAAAATCAAATTTTCAGTTTGGCTGAAATTACATGAAATATGTGTCCCCCGAAGGAGCCTATGCCATCCCAGGTGAGAAAAATGCATCCTGAATCAAGTCTGAGAGCTAGAACCTCTATAATGGGTTTTACCACATTGAGCTCAGGACGTAAGGTCGGGACCTGAAATTTGGAGCAAAAAATCAAATTTTCAGTTTGGCTGAAATTACATGAAATATGTGTCCCCTGTGGAAGCCCATGCCATCCCAGGTGAGAAAAATGCATCCTGAATCAAGTCTGAGGGCTAAAACCTCTGTTTTCGGGTTTTACCACATTGAGCTCAGAACGTAAGGTCGGGACCTGAAATTTGGAGCCAAAAATCAAATTTTCAGTTTGGCTGAAATAACATGAAATATGTGTCCCCCAAAGAAGCCCATGCCATCCCAGGTGAAAAAAATGCATCCTGAATCAAGTCTGAGGGCTAGAACCTCTATAACGGGTTTTACCACATTGAGCTCAGAACGTAAGGTCGGGACCTGAAATTTGGAGCCAAAAATCAAATTTTCAGTTTGGCTGAAATTGCATGAAATATGTGTCCCCCGAAGAAGCCCATGCCATCCCAGGTGAGAAAAATGCATCCTGAATCAAGTCTGAGGGCTAAATCCTCTGTATCGGGTTTAACCACATTGAGCTCAGAACGTAAGGTCCGGACCTGAAATTTGGAGCCAAAAATCAAATTTTCACATTGGCTGAAATAACATGATATATGTGTCCCCCGAAGGAGCCCATGCCATCCCAGGTGAGAAAAATGCATCCTGAATCAAGTCTGAGGGCTGGAACCTCTATAACGGGTTTTACCACATTGAGCTCAGGACGTAAGGTCGGGACCTGAAATTTGGAGCCAAAAATCAAATTTTCAGTTTGGCTGAAATTACATGAAATATGTGTCCCCTGTGGAAGCCCATGCCATCCCAGGTGAGAAAAATGCGTCCTGAATCAAGTCTGAGGGCTAAAACCTCTATATCGGGTTTTACCACATTGAGCTCAGAACGTAAGGTCCGGACCTGAAATTTGGAGCCAAAAATCAAATTTTCACATCGGCTGAAATAACATGAAATATGTGTCCCCCGAAGGAGCCCATGCCATCCCAGGTGAGAAAAATGCATCCTGAATCAAGTCTGAGGGCTAGAACCTCTATAACGGGTGTTACCACATTGAGCTCAGGACGTAAGGTCGGGACCTGAAATTTGGAGCCAAAAATCAAATTTTCACATCGGCTGAAATTACATGCAATATGTGTCCCCCAAAGAAGCCCATGCCATCCCAGGTGAGAAAAATGCATCCTGAATCAAGTCTGAGGGCTAAAACCTCTGTTTTCGGGTTTTACCACATTGAGCTCAGAACGTAAGGTCAGAACCTGAAATTTGGAGCCAAAAATCAGATTTTCAGTTTGGCTGAAATAACATAACATATGTGTCCCCCAAAGAAGCCCATGCCATCCCAGGTGAGAAAAATGCATCCTGAATCAAGTCTGAGGGCTAAAACCTCTATAACGGGTTTTACCACATTGAGCTCAGAACGTAAGGTCAGGACCTGAAATTTGGAGCCAAAAATCAAATTTTCAGTTTGGCTGAAATTACATGAAATATGTGTCCCCCGAAGGAGCCTATGCCATCCCAGGTGAGAAAAATGCATCCTCAATCAAGTCTGAGGGCTAAAACCTCTGTTTTTGGGTTTTACCACATTGAGCTCAGAACGTAAGGTCGGGACCTGAAATTTGGAGCCAAAAATCAAATTTTCAGTTTGGCTGAAATTACATGAAATATGTGTCCCCCGAAGAAGCCCATGCCATCCCAGGTGAGAAAAATGCATCCAGAATCAAGTCTGAGGGCTAAAACCTCTATAACGGGTTTTACCACATTGAGCTCAGAACGTAAGGTCCGGACCTGAAATTTGGAGCCAAAACTCAAATTTTCAGTTTGGCTGAAATTACATGAAATATGTGTCCCCCAAAGAAGCCCATGCCATCCCAGGTGAGAAAAATGCATCCTGAATCAATTCTGATGGCTAAAACCTCTATAACGGGTTTTACCACATTGAGCTCAGAACGTAAGGTCGGGACCTGAAATTTGGAGCCAAAAATCAAATTTTCAGTTTGGCTGAAATTGCATGAAATATGTGTCCCCCAAAGAAGCCCATGCCATCCCAGGTGAGAAAAATGCATCCTGAATCAAGTCTGAGGGCTAGAACCTCTGTATCAGGTTTTACCACATTGAGCTCAGAACGTAAGGTCCGGACCTGAAATTTGGAGCCAAAAATCAAATTTTCAGTTTGGCTGAAATTACATGAAATATGTGTCCCCTGTGGAAGCCCATGCCATCCCAGGTGAGAAAAATGCATCCTCAATCAAGTCTGAGGGCTAAAACCTCTGTTTTTGGGTTTTACCACATTGAGCTCAGAACGTAAGGTCGGGACCTGAAATTTGGAGCCAAAAATCAAATTTTCAGTTTGGCTGAAATTACATGAAATATGTGTCCCCTGTGGAAGCCCATGCCATCCCAGGTGAGAAAAATGCATCCTGAATCAAGTCTGAGGGCTAAAACCTCTATAACGGGTGTTACCACATTGAGCTCAGGACGTAAGGTCGGGACCTGAAATTTGGAGCCAAAAATCAAATTTTCAGTTTGGCTGAAATTACATGAAATATGTGTCCCCTGAAGAAGCCCATGCCATCCCAGGTGAGAAAAATGCATCCTGAATCAAGTCTGAGGGCTAAAACCTCTGTTTTTGGGTTTTACCACATTGAGCTCAGAACGTAAGGTCGGGACCTGAAATTTGGAGCCAAAAATCAAATTTTCAGTTTGGCTGAAATAACATGAAATATGTGTCCCCCGAAGGAGCCTATGCCATCCCAGGTGAGAAAAATGCATCCTGAATCAAGTCTGAGGGCTAAAACCTCTGTTTTCGGGTTTTACCACATTGAGCTCAGAACGTAAGGTCGGGACCTGAAATTTGGAGCCAAAAATCAAATTTTCAGTTTGGCTGAAATTACATGAAATATGTGTCCCCCAAAGAAGCCCATGCCATCCCAGGTGAGAAAAATGCATCCTGAATCAAGTCTGAGGGCTAAAACCTCTATAACAGGTTTTACCACATTGAGCTCAGAACGTAAGGTCGGGACCTGAAATTTGGAGCCAAAAATCAAATTTTCAGTTTGGCTGAAATTACATGAAATATGTGTCCCCCGAAGAAGCCCATGCCATCCCAGGTGAGAAAAATGCATCCTGAATCAAGTCTGAGGGCTAAAACCTCTATAACGGGTTTTACCACATTGAGCTCAGAACGTAAGGTCCGGACCTGAAATTTGGAGCCAAAAATCAAATTTTCAGTTTGGCTGAAATTACATGAAATATGTGTCCCCCAAAGAAGCCCATGCCATCCCAGGTGAGAAAAATGCATCCTGAATCAATTCTGAGGGCTAAAACCTCTGTTTACGGGTTTTACCACATTGAGCTCAGAACGTAAGGTCGGGACCTGAAATTTGGAGCCAAAAATCAAATTTTCAGTTTGGCTGAAATTACATGAAATATGTGTCCCCCGAAGAAGCCCATGCCATCCCAGGTGAGAAAAATGCATCCTGAATCAAGTCTGAGGGCTAATACCTCTGTTTTTGGGTTTTACCCGATGAGCTCAGAACGTAAGGTCCGGACCTGAAATTTGGAGCCAAAAATCAAATTTTCAGTTTGGCTGAAATTACATGAAATATGTGTCCCCCGAAGAAGCCCATGCCATCCCAGGTGAGAAAAATGCATCCTGAATCAAGTCTGAGGGCTAAAACCTCTGTTTACGGGTTTTACCACATTGAGCTCAGAACGTAAGGTTGGGACCTGAAATTTGGAGCCAAAAATCAAATTTTCAGTTTGGCTGAAATTACATGAAATATGTGTCCCCCGAAGAAGCCCATGCCATCCCAGGTGAGAAAAATGCATCCTGAATCAAGTCTGAGGGCTAATACCTATGTTTTAGGGTTTTACCACATTGAGCTCACAACGTAAGGTCGGGACCTGAAATTTGGAGCCAAAAATCAAATTTTCAGTTTGGCTGAAATTATATGAAATATGTGTCCCCTGTGGAAGCCCATGCCATCCCAGGTGAGAAAAATGCATCCTGAATCAAGTCTGAGGGCTAAAACCTCTGTTTTTGGGTTTTACCACATTGAGCTCAGAACGTAAGGTCGGGACCTGAAATTTGGAGCCAAAAATTTAAGTTTTCAGTCTGGCTGAAATAACATGAAATATGTGTCCCCCGAAGAAGCCCATGCCATCCCAGGTGAGAAAAATGCATCCTGAATCAGGTCTGAGGGCTAAAACCTCTGTTTTCGGGTTTTACCACATTGAGCTCAGAACGTAAGGTCGGGACCTGAAATTTGGAGCCAAAAATCAAATTTTCACATCGGCTGAAATAACATGAAATATGTGTCCCCCGAAGAAGCCCATGCCATCCCAGGTGAGAAAAATGCATCCTGAATCAAGTCTGAGAGCTAGAACCTCTATAACGGGTTTTACCACATTGAGCTCAGAACGTAAGGTCGGGACCTGAAATTTGAAGCCAAAAATCAAATTTTCAGTTTGGCTGAAATTACATGAAATATGTGTCCCCTGTGGAAGCCCATGCCATCCCAGGTGAGAAAAATGCATCCTGAATCAAGTCTGAGGGCTAAAACCTCTATAACGAGTTTTACCACATTGAGCTCAGGACGTAAGGTCCGGACCTGAAATTTGGAGCCAAAAATCAAATTTTCAGTTTGGCTGAAATTACATGAAATATGTGTCCCCTGTGGAAGCCCATGCCATCCCAGGTGAGAAAAATGCATCCTGAATCAAGTCTGAGGGCTAAAACCTCTATAACGGGTTTTACCACATTGAGCTCAGAACGTAAGGTCGGGACCTGAAATTTGGAGCCAAAAATCAAATTTTCAGTTTGGCTGAAATTACATGAAATATGTGTCCCCCGAAGAAGCCCATGCCATCCCAGGTGAGAAAAATGCATCCTGAATCAAGTCTGAGGGCTAAAACCTCTGTTTACGGGTTTTACCACATTGAGCTCAGAACGTAAGGTTGGGACCTGAAATTTGGAGCCAAAAATCAAATTTTCAGTTTGGCTGAAATTACATGAAATATGTGTCCCCCGAAGAAGCCCATGCCATCCCAGGTGAGAAAAATGCATCCTGAATCAAGTCTGAGGGCTAATACCTATGTTTTAGGGTTTTACCACATTGAGCTCACAACGTAAGGTCGGGACCTGAAATTTGGAGCCAAAAATCAAATTTTCAGTTTGGCTGAAATTATATGAAATATGTGTCCCCTGTGGAAGCCCATGCCATCCCAGGTGAGAAAAATGCATCCTGAATCAAGTCTGAGGGCTAAAACCTCTGTTTTTGGGTTTTACCACATTGAGCTCAGAACGTAAGGTCGGGACCTGAAATTTGGAGCCAAAAATTTAAGTTTTCAGTCTGGCTGAAATAACATGAAATATGTGTCCCCCGAAGAAGCCCATGCCATCCCAGGTGAGAAAAATGCATCCTGAATCAGGTCTGAGGGCTAAAACCTCTGTTTTCGGGTTTTACCACATTGAGCTCAGAACGTAAGGTCGGGACCTGAAATTTGGAGCCAAAAATCAAATTTTCACATCGGCTGAAATAACATGAAATATGTGTCCCCCGAAGAAGCCCATGCCATCCCAGGTGAGAAAAATGCATCCTGAATCAAGTCTGAGAGCTAGAACCTCTATAACGGGTTTTACCACATTGAGCTCAGAACGTAAGGTCGGGACCTGAAATTTGAAGCCAAAAATCAAATTTTCAGTTTGGCTGAAATTACATGAAATATGTGTCCCCTGTGGAAGCCCATGCCATCCCAGGTGAGAAAAATGCATCCTGAATCAAGTCTGAGGGCTAAAACCTCTATAACGAGTTTTACCACATTGAGCTCAGGACGTAAGGTCCGGACCTGAAATTTGGAGCCAAAAATCAAATTTTCAGTTTGGCTGAAATTACATGAAATATGTGTCCCCTGTGGAAGCCCATGCCATCCCAGGTGAGAAAAATGCATCCTGAATCAAGTCTGAGGGCTAAAACCTCTATAACGGGTTTTACCACATTGAGCTCAGAACGTAAGGTCGGGACCTGAAATTTGGAGCCAAAAATCAAATTTTCAGTTTGGCTGAAATTACATGAAATATGTGTCCCCCGAAGAAGCCCATGCCATCCCAGGTGAGAAAAATGCATCCAGAATCAAGTCTGAGGGCTAAAACCTCTATAACGGGTTTTACCACATTGAGCTCAGAACGTAAGGTCTGGACCTGAAATTTGGAGCCAAAACTCAAATTTTCAGTTTGGCTGAAATTACATGAAATATGTGTCCCCCAAAGAAGCCCATGCCATCCCAGGTGAGAAAAATGCATCCTGAATCAATTCTGATGGCTAAAACCTCTATAACGGGTTTTACCACATTGAGCTCAGAACGTAAGGTCGGGACCTGAAATTTGGAGCCAAAAATCAAATTTTCAGTTTGGCTGAAATTGCATGAAATATGTGTCCCCCAAAGAAGCCCATGCCATCCCAGGTGAGAAAAATGCATCCTGAATCAAGTCTGAGGGCTAGAACCTCTGTATCAGGTTTTACCACATTGAGCTCAGAACGTAAGGTCGGGACCTGAAATTTGGAGCCAAAAATCAAATTTTCAGTTTGGCTGAAATTACATGAAATATGTGTCCCCCGAAGAAGCCCATGCCATCCCAGGTGAGAAAAATGCATCCAGAATCAAGTCTGAGGGCTAAAACCTCTATAACGGGTTTTACCACATTGAGCTCAGAACGTAAGGTCCGGACCTGAAATTTGGAGCCAAAACTCAAATTTTCAGTTTGGCTGAAATTACATGAAATATGTGTCCCCCAAAGAAGCCCATGCCATCCCAGGTGAGAAAAATGCATCCTGAATCAATTCTGATGGCTAAAACCTCTATAACGGGTTTTACCACATTGAGCTCAGAACGTAAGGTCGGGACCTGAAATTTGGAGCCAAAAATCAAATTTTCAGTTTGGCTGAAATTGCATGAAATATGTGTCCCCCAAAGAAGCCCATGCCATCCCAGGTGAGAAAAATGCATCCTGAATCAAGTCTGAGGGCTAGAACCTCTGTATCAGGTTTTACCACATTGAGCTCAGAACGTAAGGTCGGGACCTGAAATTTGGAGCCAAAAATCAAATTTTCAGTTTGGCTGAAATTACATGAAATATGTGTCCCCTGTGGAAGCCCATGCCATCCCAGGTGAGAAAAATGCATCCTCAATCAAGTCTGAGGGCTAAAACCTCTGTTTTTGGGTTTTACCACATTGAGCTCAGAACGTAAGGTCTGGACCTGAAATTTGGAGCCAAAAATCAAATTTTCAGTTTGGCTGAAATTACATGAAATATGTGTCCCCTGTGGAAGCCCATGCCATCCCAGGTGAGAAAAATGCATCCTGAATCAAGTCTGAGGGCTAAAACCTCTATAACAGGTTTTACCACATTGAGCTCAGAACGTAAGGTCTGGACCTGAAATTTGGAGCCAAAAATCAAATTTTCAGTTTGGCTGAAATTACATGAAATATGTGTCCCCTGAAGAAGCCCATGCCATCCCAGGTGAGAAAAATGCATCCTGAATCAAGTCTGAGGGCTAAAACCTCTGTTTTCGGGTTTTACCACATTGAGCTCAGAACGTAAGGTCGGGACCTGACATTTGGAGCCAAAAATCAAGTTTTCAGTTTGGCTGAAATAACATGAAATATGTGTCCCCTGAAGAAGCCCATGCCATCCCAGGTGAGAAAAATGCATCCTGAATCAAGTCTGAGGGCTAAAATCTCTGTTTTTGGGTTTTACCACATTGAGCTCAGAATGTAAGGTCGGGACCTGAAATTTGGAGCCAAAAATCAAATTTTCAGTTTGGCTGAAATAACATGAAATATGTGTCCCCCGAAGGAGCCTATGCCATCCCAGGTGAGAAAAATGCATCCTGAATCAAGTCTGAGGGCTAAAACCTCTATAACGGGTTTTACCACATTGAGCTCAGAACGTAAAGTCCGGACCTGAAATTTGGAGCCAAAAATCAAATTTTCAGTTTGGCTGAAATTACATGAAATATGTGTCCCCCAAAGAAGCCCATGCCATCCCAGGTGAGAAAAATGCATCCTGAATCAATTCTGAGGGCTAAAACCTCTGTTTACGGGTTTTACCACATTGAGCTCAGAACGTAAGGTCGGGACCTGAAATTTGGAGCCAAAAATCAAATTTTCAGTTTGGCTGAAATTACATGAAATATGTGTCCCCCGAAGAAGCCCATGCCATCCCAGGTGAGAAAAATGCATCCTGAATCAAGTCTGAGGGCTAGAACCTCTGTATCAGGTTTTACCACATTGAGCTCAGAACGTAAGGTCGGGACCTGAAATTTGGAGCCAAAAATCAAATTTTCAGTTTGGCTGAAATTACATGAAATATGTGTCCCACGAAGAAGCCCATGCCATCCCAGGTGAGAAAAATGCATCCAGAATCAAGTCTGAGGGCTAAAACCTCTATAACGGGTTTTACCACATTGAGCTCAGAACGTAAGGTCCGGACCTGAAATTTGGAGCCAAAACTCAAATTTTCAGTTTGGCTGAAATTACATGAAATATGTGTCCCCCAAAGAAGCCCATGCCATCCCAGGTGAGAAAAATGCATCCTGAATCAATTCTGATGGCTAAAACCTCTATAACGGGTTTTACCACATTGAGCTCAGAACGTAAGGTCCGGACCTGAAATTTGGAGCCAAAAATCAAATTTTCAGTTTGGCTGAAATTGCATGAAATATGTGTCCCCCAAAGAAGCCCATGCCATCCCAGGTGAGAAAAATGCATCCTGAATCAAGTCTGAGGGCTAGAACCTCTGTATCAGGTTTTACCACATTGAGCTCAGAACGTAAGGTCCGGACCTGAAATTTGGAGCCAAAAATCAAATTTTCAGTTTGGCTGAAATTACATGAAATATGTGTCCCCTGTGGAAGCCCATGCCATCCCAGGTGAGAAAAATGCATCCTCAATCAAGTCTGAGGGCTAAAACCTCTGTTTTTGGGTTTTACCACATTGAGCTCAGAACGTAAGGTCTGGACCTGAAATTTGGAGCCAAAAATCAAATTTTCAGTTTGGCTGAAATTACATGAAATATGTGTCCCCTGTGGAAGCCCATGCCATCCCAGGTGAGAAAAATGCATCCTGAATCAAGTCTGAGGGCTAAAACCTCTATAACAGGTTTTACCACATTGAGCTCAGAACGTAAGGTCTGGACCTGAAATTTGGAGCCAAAAATCAAATTTTCAGTTTGGCTGAAATTACATGAAATATGTGTCCCCTGAAGAAGCCCATGCCATCCCAGGTGAGAAAAATGCATCCTGAATCAATTCTGAGGGCTAAAACCTCTGTTTTCGGGTTTTACCACATTGAGCTCAGAACGTAAGGTCGGGACCTGACATTTGGAGCCAAAAATCAAGTTTTCAGTTTGGCTGAAATAACATGAAATATGTGTCCCCTGAAGAAGCCCATGCCATCCCAGGTGAGAAAAATGCATCCTGAATCAAGTCTGAGGGCTAAAACCTCTGTTTTTGGGTTTTACCACATTGAGCTCAGAATGTAAGGTCGGGACCTGAAATTTGGAGCCAAAAATCAAATTTTCAGTTTGGCTGAAATAACATGAAATATGTGTCCCCCGAAGGAGCCTATGCCATCCCAGGTGAGAAAAATGCATCCTGAATCAAGTCTGAGAGCTAGAACCTCTATAACGGGTTTTACCACATTGAGCTCAGAACGTAAGGTCGGGACCTGAAATTTGGAGCCAAAAATCAAATTTTCAGTTTGGCTGAAATTACATGAAATATGTGTCCCCTGTGGAAGCCCATGCCATCCCAGGTGAGAAAAATGCATCCTGAATCAAGTCTGAGGGCTAAAACCTCTATAACGGGTTTTACCACATTGAGCTCAGAACGTAAAGTCCGGACCTGAAATTTGGAGCCAAAAATCAAATTTTCAGTTTGGCTGAAATTACATGAAATATGTGTCCCCTGTGGAAGCCCATGCCATCCCAGGTGAGAAAAATGCATCCTGAATCAAGTCTGAGGGCTAAAACCTCTATAACGGGTTTTACCACATTGAGCTCAGAACGTAAGGTCCGGACCTGAAATTTGGAGCCAAAAATCAAATTTTCAGTTTGGCTGAAATTACATGAAATATGTGTCCCCTGTGGAAGCCCATGCCATCCCAGGTGAGAAAAATGCATCCTGAATCAAGTCTGAGGGCTAGAACCTCTGTATCAGGTTTTACCACATTGAGCTCAGAACGTAAGGTCGGGACCTGAAATTTGGAGCCAAAAATCAAATTTTCAGTTTGGCTGAAATTACATGAAATATGTGTCCCCTGAAGAAGCCCATGCCATCCCAGGTGAGAAAAATGCATCCAGAATCAAGTCTGAGGGCTAAAACCTCTATAACGGGTTTTACCACATTGAGCTCAGAACGTAAGGTCCGGACCTGAAATTTGGAGCCAAAACTCAAATTTTCAGTTTGGCTGAAATTACATGAAATATGTGTCCCCCAAAGAAGCCCATGCCATCCCAGGTGAGAAAAATGCATCCTGAATCAATTCTGATGGCTAAAACCTCTATAACGGGTTTTACCACATTGAGCTCAGAACGTAAGGTCGGGACCTGAAATTTGGAGCCAAAAATCAAATTTTCAGTTTGGCTGAAATTGCATGAAATATGTGTCCCCCAAAGAAGCCCATGCCATCCCAGGTGAGAAAAATGCATCCTGAATCAAGTCTGAGGGCTAGAACCTCTGTATCAGGTTTTACCACATTGAGCTCAGAACGTAAGGTCGGGACCTGAAATTTGGAGCCAAAAATCAAATTTTCAGTTTGGCTGAAATTACATGAAATATGTGTCCCCTGTGGAAGCCCATGCCATCCCAGGTGAGAAAAATGCATCCTCAATCAAGTCTGAGGGCTAAAACCTCTGTTTTTGGGTTTTACCACATTGAGCTCAGAACGTAAGGTCTGGACCTGAAATTTGGAGCCAAAAATCAAATTTTCAGTTTGGCTGAAATTACATGAAATATGTGTCCCCTGTGGAAGCCCATGCCATCCCAGGTGAGAAAAATGCATCCTGAATCAAGTCTGAGGGCTAAAACCTCTATAACAGGTTTTACCACATTGAGCTCAGAACGTAAGGTCTGGACCTGAAATTTGGAGCCAAAAATCAAATTTTCAGTTTGGCTGAAATTACATGAAATATGTGTCCCCTGAAGAAGCCCATGCCATCCCAGGTGAGAAAAATGCATCCTGAATCAAGTCTGAGGGCTAAAACCTCTGTTTTCGGGTTTTACCACATTGAGCTCAGAACGTAAGGTCGGGACCTGACATTTGGAGCCAAAAATCAAGTTTTCAGTTTGGCTGAAATAACATGAAATATGTGTCCCCTGAAGAAGCCCATGCCATCCCAGGTGAGAAAAATGCATCCTGAATCAAGTCTGAGGGCTAAAACCTCTGTTTTTGGGTTTTACCACATTGAGCTCAGAACGTAAGTTGGGGACCTGAAATTTGGAGCCAAAAATCAAATTTTCAGTTTGGCTGAAATTACATGAAATATGTGTCCCCCGAAGGAGCCTATGCCATCCCAGGTGAGAAAAATGCATCCTGAATCAAGTCTGAGGGCTAATACCTCTATAACGGGTTTTACCACATTGAGCTCAGAACGTAAGGTCCGGACCTGAAATTTGGAGCCAAAAATCAAATTTTCAGTTTGGCTGAAATTACATGAAATATGTGTCCCCTGTGGAAGCCCATGCCATCCCAGGTGAGAAAAATGCATCCTGAATCAAGTCTGAGGGCTAAAACCTCTATAACGGGTTTTACCACATTGAGCTCAGAACGTAAGGTCCGGACCTGAAATTTGGAGCCAAAAATCAAATTTTCAGTTTGGCTGAAATTACATGAAATATGTGTCCCCCAAAGAAGCCCATGCCATCCCAGGTGAGAAAAATGCATCCTGAATCAATTCTGATGGTTAAAACCTCTATAACGGGTTTTACCACAATGAGCTCAGAACGTAAGGTCCGGACCTGAAATTTGGAGCCAAAAATCAAATTTTCAGTTTGGCTGAAATTGCATGAAATATGTGTCCCCCAAAGAAGCCCATGCCATCCCAAGTGAGAAAAATGCATCCTGAATCAATTCTGAGGGCTAAAACCTCTATAACGGGTTTTACCACAATGAGCTCAGAACGTAAGGTCCGGACCTGAAATTTGGAGCCAAAAATCAAATTTTCAGTTTGGCTGAAATTACATGAAATATGTGTCCCCTGTGGAAGCCCATGCCATCCCAGGTGAGAAAAATGCATCCTGAATCAATTCTGAGGGCTAAAACCTCTATAACGGGTTTTACCACAATGAGCTCAGAACTTAAGGTCCGGACCTGAAATTTGGAGCCAAAAATCAAATTTTCAGTTTGGCTGAAATTGCATGAAATATGTGTCCCCCAAAGAAGCCCATGCCATCCCAGGTGAGAAAAATGCATCCTGAATCAAGTCTGAGGGCTAGAACCTCTGTATCAGGTTTTACCACATTGAGCTCAGAACGTAAGTTGGGGACCTGAAATTTGGAGCCAAAAATCAAATTTTCAGTTTGGCTGAAATTACATGAAATATGTGTCCCCCGAAGAAGCCCATGCCATCCCAGGTGAGAAAAATGCATCCAGAATCAAGTCTGAGGGCTAAAACCTCTATAACGGGTTTTACCACATTGAGCTCAGAACGTAAGGTCCGGACCTGAAATTTGGAGCCAAAACTCAAATTTTCAGTTTGGCTGAAATTACATGAAATATGTGTCCCCCAAAGAAGCCCATGCCATCCCAGGTGAGAAAAATGCATCCTGAATCAAGTCTGAGGGCTAATACCTCTGTTTTTGGGTTTTACCCGATGAGCTCAGAACGTAAGGTCCGGACCTGAAATTTGGAGCCAAAAATCAAATTTTCAGTTTGGCTGAAATTACATGAAATATGTGTCCCCCGAAGAAGCCCATGCCATCCCAGGTGAGAAAAATGCATCCTGAATCAAGTCTGAGGGCTAAAACCTCTGTTTACGGGTTTAACCACATTGAGCTCAGAACGTAAGGTCCGGACCTGAAATTTGGAGCCAAAACTCAAATTTTCAGTTTGGCTGAAATTACATGAAATATGTGTCCCCCGAAGAAGCCCATGCCATCCCAGGTGAGAAAAATGCATCCTGAATCAAGTCTGAGGGCTAATACCTATGTTTTCGGGTTTTACCACATTGAGCTCACAACGTAAGGTCGGGACCTGAAATTTGGAGCCAAAAATCAAATTTTCAGTTTGGCTGAAATTATATGAAATATGTGTCCCCTGTGGAAGCCCATGCCATCCCAGGTGAGAAAAATGCATCCTGAATCAAGTCTGAGGGCTAAAACCTCTGTTTTTGGGTTTTACCACATTGAGCTCAGAACGTAAGGTCGGGACCTGAAATTTGGAGCCAAAAATTTAAGTTTTCAGTCTGGCTGAAATAACATGAAATATGTGTCCCCCGAAGAAGCCCATGCCATCCCAGGTGAGAAAAATGCATCCTGAATCAAGTCTGAGGGCTAAAACCTCTGTTTTCGGGTTTTACCACATTGAGCTCAGAACGTAAGGTCGGGACCTGAAATTTGGAGCCAAAAATCAAATTTTCAGTTTGGCTGAAATAACATGAAATATGTGTCCCCTGAAGAAGCCCATGCCATCCCAGGTGAGAAAAATGCATCCTGAATCAAGTCTGAGGGCTAAAACCTCTGTTTTTGGGTTTTACCACATTGAGCTCAGAACGTAAGGTCGGGACCTGAAGTTTGGAGCCAAAAATCAAATTTTCAGTTTGGCTGAAATAACATGAAATATGTGTCCCCCGAAGAAGCCCATGCCATCCCAGGTGAGAAAAATGCATCCTGAATCAAGTCTGAGGGCTAAAACCTCTATAACGGGTTTTACCACATTGAGCTCAGGACGTAAGGTCCGGACCTGAAATTTGGAGCCAAAAATCAAATTTTCAGTTTGGCTGAAATTACATGAAATATGTGTCCCCTGTGGAAGCCCATGCCATCCCAGGTGAGAAAAATGCATCCTGAATCAAGTCTGAGGGCTAAAACCTCTATAACGGGTTTTACCACATT
This sequence comes from Halichoeres trimaculatus, assembly GCF_033239565.1. Taxonomy (NCBI): domain Eukaryota; kingdom Metazoa; phylum Chordata; class Actinopteri; order Labriformes; family Labridae; genus Halichoeres; species Halichoeres trimaculatus. The sequence continues at coordinate 8,777,994 of NW_027437180.1, forward strand.
GAGCTCAGAATGTAAGGTCGGGACCTGAAATTTGGAGCCAAAAATCAAATTTTCAGTTTGGCTGAAATTACATGAAATATGTGTCCCCCGAAGAAGCCCATGCCATCCCAGGTGAGAAAAATGCATCCAGAATCAAGTCTGAGGGCTAAAACCTCTATAACGGGTTTTACCACATTGAGCTCAGAATGTAAGGTCCGGACCTGAAATTTGGAGCCAAAACTCAAATTTTCAGTTTGGCTGAAATTACATGAAATATGTGTCCCCCAAAGAAGCCCATGCCATCCCAGGTGAGAAAAATGCATCCAGAATCAAGTCTGATGGCTAAAACCTCTATAACGGGTTTTACCACATTGAGCTCAGAACGTAAGGTCGGGACCTGAAATTTGAGCCAAAAATCAAATTTTCAGTTTGGCTGAAATTGCATGAAATATGTGTCCCCCAAAGAAGCCCATGCCATCCCAGGTGAGAAAAATGCATCCTGAATCAAGTCTGAGGGCTAGAACCTCTGTATCAGGTTTTACCACATTGAGCTCAGAACGTAAGGTCGGGACCTGAAATTTGGAGCCAAAAATCAAATTTTCAGTTTGGCTGAAATTACATGAAATATGTGTCCCCTGTGGAAGCCCATGCCATCCCAGGTGAGAAAAATGCATCCTCAATCAAGTCTGAGGGCTAAAACCTCTGTTTTTGGGTTTTACCACATTGAGCTCAGAACGTAAGGTCTGGACCTGAAATTTGGAGCCAAAAATCAAATTTTCAGTTTGGCCGAAATTACATGAAATATGTGTCCCCTGTGGAAGCCCATGCCATCCCAGGTGAGAAAAATGCATCCTGAATCAAGTCTGAGGGCTAAAACCTCTATAACGGGTTTTACCACATTGAGCTCAGAACGTAAGGTCTGGACCTGAAATTTGGAGCCAAAAATCAAATTTTCAGTTTGGCTGAAATTACATGAAATATGTGTCCCCTGAAGAAGCCCATGCCATCCCAGGTGAGAAAAATGCATCCTGAATCAAGTCTGAGGGCTAAAACCTCTGTTTTTGGGTTTTACCACATTGAGCTCAGAACGTAAGGTCCGGACCTGAAATTTGGAGCCAAAAATCAAATTTTCAGTTTGGCTGAAATAACATGAAATATGTGTCCCCCGAAGGAGCCTATGCCATCCCAGGTGAGAAAAATGCATCCTGAATCAAGTCTGAGAGCTAGAACCTCTATAACGGGTTTTACCACATTGAGCTCAGAACGTAAGGTCGGGACCTGAAATTTGGAGCCAAAAATCAAATTTTCAGTTTGGCTGAAATTACATGAAATATGTGTCCCCTGTGGAAGCCCATGCCATCCCAGGTGAGAAAAATGCATCCTGAATCAAGTCTGAGGGCTAAAACCTCTATAACGGGTTTTACCACATTGAGCTCAGAACGTAAGGTCCGGACCTGAAATTTGGAGCCAAAAATCAAATTTTCAGTTTGGCTGAAATTACATGAAATATGTGTCCCCCAAAGAAGCCCATGCCATCCCAGGTGAGAAAAATGCATCCTGAATCAAGTCTGAGGGCTTAAACCTCTATAACGGGTTTTACCACATTGAGCTCAAAACGTAAGGTCTGGACCTGAAATTTGGAGCCAAAAATCAAATTTTCAGTTTGGCTGAAATTACATGAAATATGTGTCCCCCAAAGAAGCCCATGCCATCCCAGGTGAGAAAAATGCATCCTGAATCAATTCTGATGGCTAAAACCTCTATAACGGGTTTTACCACATTGAGCTCAGAACGTAAGGTCGGGACCTGAAATTTGGAGCCAAAAATCAAATTTTCAGTTTGGCTGAAATTGCATGAAATATGTGTCCCCCAAAGAAGCCCATGCCATCCCAGGTGAGAAAAATGCATCCTGAATCAAGTCTGAGGGCTAGAACCTCTGTATCAGGTTTTACCACATTGAGCTCAGAACGTAAGGTCGGGACCTGAAATTTGGAGCCAAAAATCAAATTTTCAGTTTGGCTGAAATTACATGAAATATGTGTCCCCTGTGGAAGCCCATGCCATCCCAGGTGAGAAAAATGCATCCTCAATCAAGTCTGAGGGCTAACACCTCTGTTTTTGGGTTTTACCACATTGAGCTCAGAACGTAAGGTCCGGACCTGAAATTTGGAGCCAAAAATCAAATTTTCAGTTTGGCTGAAATTACATGAAATATGTGTCCCCCGAAGGAGCCTATGCCATCCCAGGTGAGAAAAATGCATCCTGAATCAAGTCTGAGAGCTAGAACCTCTATAACGGGTTTCACCACATTGAGCTCAGGACGTAAGGTCGGGACCTGAAATTTGGAGCCAAAAATCAAATTTTCAGATTGGCTGAAATTACATGAAATATGTGTCCCCTGTGGAAGCCCATGCCATCCCAGGTGAGAAAAATGCATCCTGAATCAAGTCTGAGAGCTAGAACCTCTATAACGGGTTTTACCACATTGAGCTCAGAACGTAAGGTCCGGACCTGAAATTTGGAGCCAAAAATCAAATTTTCAGTTTGGCTGAAATTACATGAAATATGTGTCCCCTGTGGAAGCCCATGCCATCCCAGGTGAGAAAAATGCATCCTGAATCAAGTCTGAGGGCTAAAACCTCTATAACGGGTTTTACCACATTGAGCTCAGAACGTAAGGTCGGGACCTGAAATTTGGAGCCAAAAATCAAATTTTCAGTCTGGCTGAAATAACATGAAATATGTGTCCCCCGAAGAAGCCCATGCCATCCCAGGTGAGAAAAATGCATCCAGAATCAAGTCTGAGGGCTAAAACCTCTACAACGGGTTTTAACACATTGAGCTCAGAACGTAAGGTCCGGACCTGAAATTTGGAGCCAAAAATCAAATTTTCAGTTTGGCTGAAATTACATGAAATATGTGTCCCCCAAAGAAGCCCATGCCATCCCAGGTGAGAAAAATGCATCCTGAATCAATTCTGAGGGCTAAAACCTCTATAACGGATTTTACCACAATGAGCTCAGAACGTAAGGTCCGGACCTGAAATTTGGAGCCAAAAATCAAATTTTCAGTTTGGCTGAAATTGCATGAAATATGTGTCCCCCAAAGAAGCCCATGCCATCCCAGGTGAGAAAAATGCATCCTGAATCAAGTCTGAGGGCTAGAACCTCTGTATCAGGTTTTACCACATTGAGCTCAGAACGTAAGTTGGGGACCTGAAATTTGGAGCCAAAAATCAAATTTTCAGTTTGGCTGAAATTACATGAAATATGTGTCCCCTGTGGAAGCCCATGCCATCCCAGGTGAGAAAAATGCATCCTCAATCAAGTCTGAGGGCTAAAACTTCTGTTTTTGGGTTTTACCACATTGAGCTCAGAACGTAAGGTCCGGACCTGAAATTTGGAGCCAAAAATCAAATTTTCAGTTTGGCTGAAATTACATGAAATATGTGTCCCCCGAAGAAGCCCATGCCATCCCAGGTGAGAAAAATGCATCCTGAATCAAGTCTGAGGGCTAAAACCTCTGTTTACGGGTTTTACCACATTGAGCTCAGAACGTAAGGTCGGGACCTGAAATTTGGAGCCAAAAATCAAATTTTCAGTTTGGCTGAAATTACATGAAATATGTGTCCCCCAAAGAAGCCCATGCCATACCAGGTGAGAAAAATGCATACTGAATCAAGTCTGAAGGCTAAAACCTCTATAACGGGTTTTACCACATTGAGCTCAGAACGTAAGGTCGGGACCTGAAATTTGGTGCCAAAAATCAAATTTTCAGTTTGGCTGAAATTACATGAAATATGTGTCCCCTGTGGAAGCCCATGCCACCCCAGGTGAGAAAAATGCATCCTGAATCAAGTCTGAGGGCTAAAACCTCTATAACGGGTTTTACCACATTGAGCTCAGAACGTAAGGTCCGGACCTGAAATTTGGAGCCAAAAATCAAATTTTCAGTTTGGCTGAAATTACATGAAATATGTGTCCCCTGTGGAAGCCCATGCCATCCCAGGTGAGAAAAATGCATCCTGAATCAAGTCTGAGGGCTAAAACCTCTATAACGGGTTTTACCACATTGAGCTCAGAACGTAAGGTCCGGACCTGAAATTTGGAGCCAAAAATCAAATTTTCAGTTTGGCTGAAATTACATGAAATATGTGTCCCCCAAAGAAGCCCATGCCATCCCAGGTGAAAAAAATGCATCCTGAATCAATTCTGATGGCTAAAACCTCTATAACGGGTTTTACCACATTGAGCTCAGAACGTAAGGTCGGGACCTGAAATTTGGAGCCAAAAATCAAATTTTCAGTTTGGCTGAAATTGCATGAAATATGTGTCCCCCAAAGAAGCCCATGCCATCCCAGGTGAGAAAAATGCATCCTGAATCAAGTCTGAGGGCTAGAACCTCTGTATCAGGTTTTACCACATTGAGCTCAGAACGTAAGGTCGGGACCTGAAATTTGGAGCCAAAAATCAAATTTTCAGTTTGGCTGAAATTACATGAAATATGTGTCCCCTGTGGAAGCCCATGCCATCCCAGGTGAGAAAAATGCATCCTCAATCAAGTCTGAGGGCTAACACCTCTGTTTTTGGGTTTTACCACATTGAGCTCAGAACGTAAGGTCCGGACCTGAAATTTGGAGCCAAAAATCAAATTTTCAGTCTGGCTGAAATAACATGAAATATGTGTCCCCCGAAGGAGCCTATGCCATCCCAGGTGAGAAAAATGCATCCTGAATCAAGTCTGAGAGCTAGAACCTCTATAACGGGTTTCACCACATTGAGCTCAGGACGTAAGGTCGGGACCTGAAATTTGGAGCCAAAAATCAAATTTTCAGTTTGGCTGAAATTACATGAAATATGTGTCCCCTGTGGAAGCCCATGCCATCCCAGGTGAGAAAAATGCATCCTGAATCAAGTCTGAGAGCTAGAACCTCTATAACGGGTTTTACCACATTGAGCTCAGAACGTAAGGTCCGGACCTGAAATTTGGAGCCAAAAATCAAATTTTCAGTTTGGCTGAAATTACATGAAATATGTGTCCCCTGTGGAAGCCCATGCCATCCCAGGTGAGAAAAATGCATCCTGAATCAAGTCTGAGGGCTAAAACCTCTATAACGGGTTTTACCACATTGAGCTCAGAACGTAAGGTCGGGACCTGAAATTTGGAGCCAAAAATCAAATTTTCAGTCTGGCTGAAATTACATGAAATATGTGTCCCCCGAAGAAGCCCATGCCATCCCAGGTGAGAAAAATGCATCCAGAATCAAGTCTGAGGGCTAAAACCTCTACAACGGGTTTTAACACATTGAGCTCAGAACGTAAGGTCCGGACCTGAAATTTGGAGCCAAAAATCAAATTTTCAGTTTGGCTGAAATTACATGAAATATGTGTCCCCCAAAGAAGCCCATGCCATCCCAGGTGAGAAAAATGCATCCTGAATCAATTCTGAGGGCTAAAACCTCTTTAACGGGTTTTACCACAATGAGCTCAGAACGTAAGGTCCGGACCTGAAATTTGGAGCCAAAAATCAAATTTTCAGTTTGGCTGAAATTGCATGAAATATGTGTCCCCCAAAGAAGCCCATGCCATCCCAGGTGAGAAAAATGCATCCTGAATCAAGTCTGAGGGCTAGAACCTCTGTATCAGGTTTTACCACATTGAGCTCAGAACGTAAGTTGGGGACCTGAAATTTGGAGCCAAAAATCAAATTTTCAGTTTGGCTGAAATTACATGAAATATGTGTCCCCTGTGGAAGCCCATACCATCCCAGGTGAGAAAAATGCATCCTCAATCAAGTCTGAGGGCTAAAACTTCTGTTTTTGGGTTTTACCACATTGAGCTCAGAACGTAAGGTCCGGACCTGAAATTTGGAGCCAAAAATCAAATTTTCAGTTTGGCTGAAATTACATGAAATATGTGTCCCCCAAAGAAGCCCATGCCATCCCAGGTGAGAAAAATGCATCCTGAATCAAGTCTGAGGGCTAAAACCTCTGTTTACGGGTTTTACCACATTGAGCTCAGAACGTAAGGTCGGGACCTGAAATTTGGAGCCAAAAATCAAATTTTCAGTTTGGCTGAAATTACATGAAATATGTGTCCCCCGAAGAAGCCCATGCCATCCCAGGTGAGAAATATGCATCCTGAATCAAGTCTGAGGGCTAAAACCTCTGTTTACGGGTTTTACCACATTGAGCTCAGAACGTAAGGTCGGGACCTGAAATTTGGAGCCAAAAATCAAATTTTCAGTTTGGCTGAAATAACATGAAATATGTGTCCCCCGAAGGAGCCTATGCCATCCCAGGTGAGAAAAATGCATCCTCAATCAAGTCTGAGGGCTAAAACCTCTGTTTTTGGGTTTTAACACATTGAGCTCAGGACGTAAGGTCGGGACCTGAAATTTGGAGCCAAAAATCAAATTTTCAGTTTGGCTGAAATTACATGAAATATGCGTCCCCTGTGGAAGCCCATGCCATCCCAGGTGAGAAAAATGCATCCAGAATCAAGTCTGAGGGCTAAAACCTCTATAACGGGTTTTACCACATTGAGCTCAGAACGTAAGGTCCGGACCTGAAATTTGGAGCCAAAAATCAAATTTTCAGTTTGGCTGAAATTACATGAAATATGTGTCCCCTGTGGAAGCCCATGCCATCCCAGGTGAGAAAAATGCATCCTGAATCAAGTCTGAAGGCTAAAACCTCTATAACGGGGTTTTACCACATTGAGCTCAGAACGTAAGGTCGGGACCTGAAATTTGGAGCCAAAAATCAAATTTTCAGTTTGGCTGAAATTACATGAAATATGTGTCCCCCAAAGAAGCCCATGCCATCCCAGGTGAGAAAAATGCATCCTGAATCAATTCTGAGGGCTAAAACCTCTATAACGGGTTTTACCACATTGAGCTCAGAACGTAAGGTCCGGACCTGAAATTTGGAGCCAAAAATCAAATTTTCAGTTTGGCTGAAATTGCATGAAATATGTGTCCCCCAAAGAAGCCCATGCCATCCCAGGTGAGAAAAATGCATCCTGAATCAAGTCTGAGGGCTAGAACCTCTGTATCAGGTTTTACCACATTGGGCTCAGAACGTAAGGTCGGGACCTGAAATTTGGAGCCAAAAATCAAATTTTCAGTTTGGCTGAAATTGCATGAAATATGTGTCCCCTGTGGAAGCCCATGCCATCCCAGGTGAGAAAAATGCATCCTCAATCAAGTCTGAGGGCTAAAACCTCTGTTTTTGGGTTTTACCACATTGAGCTCAGAACGTAAGGGTGGGACCTGAAATTTGGAGCCAAAAATCAAATTTTCAGTTTGGCTGAAATTACATGAAATATGTGTCCCCCGAAGAAGCCCATGCCATCCCAGGTGAGAAAAATGCATCCTGAATCAGGTCTGAGGGCTAATACCTATGTTTTCGGGTTTTACCACATTGAGCTCAGAACGTAAGGTCGGGACCTGAAATTTGGAGCCAAAAATCAAATTTTCAGTTTGGCTGAAATTATATGAAATATGTGTCCCCCGAAGAAGCCCATGCCATCCCAGGTGAGAAAAATGCATCCTGAATCAAGTCTGAGGGCTAAAACCTATGTTTTCGGGTTTTACCACATTGAGCTCAGAACGTAAGGTCGGGACCTGAAATTTGGAGCCAAAAATCAAATTTTCAGTTTGGCTGAAATTACATGAAATATGTGTCCCCTGTGGAAGCCCATGCCATCCCAGGTGAGAAAAATGCATCCTTAATCAAGTCTGAGGGCTAAAACCTCTGTTTTTGGGTTTTACCACATTGAGCTCAGAACGTAAGGTCCGGACCTGAGATTTGGAGCCAAAAATCAAATTTTCAGTTTGGCTGAAATTGCATGAAATATGTGTCCCCCAAAGAAGCCCATGCCATCCCAGGTGAGAAAAATGCATCCTGAATCAAGTCTGAGGGCTAGAACCTCTGTATCAGGTTTTACCACATTGAGCTCAGAACGTAAGGTCGGGACCTGAAATTTGGAGCCAAAAATCAAATTTTCAGTTTGGCTGAAATAACATGAAATATGTGTCCCCCAAAGAAGCCCATGCCATCCCAGGTGAGAAAAATGCATCCTGAATCAATTCTGATGGCTAAAACCTCTATAACGGGTTTTACCACATTGAGCTCAGAACGTAAGGTCGGGACCTGAAATTTGGAGCCAAAAATCAAATTTTCAGTTTGGCTGAAATTGCATGAAATATGTGTCCCCCAAAGAAGCCCATGCCATCCCAGGTGAGAAAAATGCATCCTGAATCAAGTCTGAGGGCTAGAACCTCTGTATCAGGTTTTACCACATTGAGCTCAGAACGTAAGGTCGGGACCTGAAATTTGGAGCCAAAAATCAAATTTTCAGTTTGGCTGAAATTACATGAAATATGTGTCCCCTGTGGAAGCCCATGCCATCCCAGGTGAGAAAAATGCATCCTTAATCAAGTCTGAGGGCTAAAACCTCTGTTTTTGGGTTTTACCACATTGAGCTCAGAACGTAAGGTCCGGACCTGAGATTTGGAGCCAAAAATCAAATTTTCAGTTTGGCTGAAATAACATGAAATATGTGTCCCCCGAAGGAGCCTATGCCATCCCAGATGAGAAAAATGCATCCTGAATCAAGTCTGAGAGCTAGAACCTCTATAATGGGTTTTACCACATTGAGCTCAGGACGTAAGGTCGGGACCTGAAATTTGGAGCCAAAAATCAAATTTTCAGTTTGGCTGAAATTACATGAAATATGTGTCCCCTGTGGAAGCCCATGCCATCCCAGGTGAGAAAAATGCATCCTGAATCAAGTCTGAGGGCTAAAACCTCTGTTTTCGGGTTTTACCACATTGAGCTCAGAACGTAAGGTCGGGACCTGAAATTTGGAGCCAAAAATCAAATTTTCAGTTTGGCTGAAATAACATGAAATATGTGTCCCCCAAAGAAGCCCATGCCATCCCAGGTGAGAAAAATGCATCCTGAATCAAGTCTGAGGGCTAGAACCTCTCTAACGGGTTTTACCACATTGAGCTCAGAACGTAAGGTCGGGACCTGAAATTTGGAGCCAAAAATCAAATTTTCAGTTTGGCTGAAATTGCATGAAATATGTGTCCCCCGAAGAAGCCCATGCCATCCCAGGTGAGAAAAATGCATCCTGAATCAAGTCTGAGGGCTAAATCCTCTGTATCGGGTTTAACCACATTGAGCTCAGAACGTAAGGGTCGGACCTGAAATTTGGAGCCAAAAATCAAATTTTCACATTGGCTGAAATAACATGAAATATGTGTCCCCCGAAGGAGCCCATGCCATCCCAGGTGAGAAAAATGCATCCTGAATCAAGTCTGAGGGCTGGAACCTCTATAACGGGTTTTACCACATTGAGCTCAGGACGTAAGGTCGGGACCTGAAATTTGGAGCCAAAAATCAAATTTTCAGTTTGGCTGAAATTACATGAAATATGTGTCCCCTGTGGAAGCCCATGCCATCCCAGGTGAGAAAAATGCGTCCTGAATCAAGTCTGAGGGCTAAAACCTCTATATCGGGTTTTACCACATTGAGCTCAGAACGTAAGGTCCTGACCTGAAATTTGGAGCCAAAAATCAAATTTTCACATCGGCTGAAATAACATGAAATATGTGTCCCCCGAAGGAGCCCATGCCATCCCAGGTGAGAAAAATGCATCCTGAATCAAGTCTGAGGGCTAGAACCTCTATAACGGGTTTTACCACATTGAGCTCAGGACGTAAGGTCGGGACCTGAAATTTGGAGCCAAAAATCAAATTTTCACATCGGCTGAAATTACATGCAATATGTGTCCCCCAAAGAAGCCCATGCCATCCCAGGTGAGAAAAATGCATCCTGAATCAAGTCTGAGGGCTAGAATCTCTATAACGGGTTTTACCACATTGAGCTCAGGACGTAAGGTCGGGACCTGAAATTTGGAGCCAAAAATCAAATTTTCACATCGGCTGAAATTACATGCAATATGTGTCCCCCAAAGAAGCCCATGCCATCCCAGGTGAGAAAAATGCATCCTGAATCAAGTCTGAGGGCTAAAACCTCTGTTTTCGGGTTTTACCACATTGAGCTCAGAACGTAAGGTCAGGACCTGAAATTTGGAGCCAAAAATCAAATTTTCAGTTTGGCTGAAATTACATGAAATATGTGTCCCCCGAAGGAGCCTATGCCATCCCAGGTGAGAAAAATGCATCCTCAATCAAGTCTGAGGGCTAAAACCTCTGTTTTTGGGTTTTAACACATTGAGCTCAGGACGTAAGGTCGGGACCTGAAATTTGGAGCCAAAAATCAAATTTTCAGTTTGGCTGAAATTGCATGAAATATGTGTCCCCTGTGGAAGCCCATGCCATCCCAGGTGAGAAAAATGCATCCTGAATCAAGTCTGAGGGCTAAAACCTCTACAACGGGTTTTAACACATTGAGCTCAGAACGTAAGGTCCGGACCTGAAATTTGGAGCCAAAAATCAAATTTTCAGTTTGGCTGAAATTACATGAAATATGTGTCCCCCAAAGAAGCCCATGCCATCCCAGGTGAGAAAAATGCATCCTGAATCAATTCTGAGGGCTAAAACCTCTATAACGGGTTTTACCACAATGAGCTCAGAACGTAAGGTCCGGACCTGAAATTTGGAGCCAAAAATCAAATTTTCAGTTTGGCTGAAATTGCATGAAATATGTGTCCCCCAAAGAAGCCCATGCCATCCCAGGTGAGAAAAATGCATCCTGAATCAAGTCTGAGGGCTAGAACCTCTGTATCAGGTTTTACCACATTGAGCTCAGAACGTAAGTTGGGGACCTGAAATTTGGAGCCAAAAATCAAATTTTCAGTTTGGCTGAAATTACATGAAATATGTGTCCCCCGAAGAAGCCCATGCCATCCCAGGTGAGAAAAATGCATCCTGAATCAAGTCTGAGGGCTAAAACCTCTATAACGGGTTTTACCACATTGAGCTCAGAACGTAAGGTCCGGACCTGAAATTTGGAGCCAAAAATCAAATTTTCAGTTTGGCTGAAATTACATGAAATATGTGTCCCCTGTGGAAGCCCATGCCATCCCAGGTGAGAAAAATGCATCCTGAATCAATTCTGATGGTTAAAACCTCTATAACGGGTTTTACCACAATGAGCTCAGAACGTAAGGTCCGGACCTGAAATTTGGAGCCAAAAATCAAATTTTCAGTTTGGCTGAAATTGCATGAAATATGTGTCCCCCAAAGAAGCCCATGCCATCCCAAGTGAGAAAAATGCATCCTGAATCAATTCTGAGGGCTAAAACCTCTATAACGGGTTTTACCACAATGAGCTCAGAACGTAAGGTCCGGACCTGAAATTTGGAGCCAAAAATCAAATTTTCAGTTTGGCTGAAATTACATGAAATATGTGTCCCCCAAAGAAGCCCATGCCATCCCAAGTGAGAAAAATGCATCCTGAATCAATTCTGAGGGCTAAAACCTCTATAACGGGTTTTACCACAATGAGCTCAGAACGTAAGGTCCGGACCTGAAATTTGGAGCCAAAAATCAAATTTTCAGTTTGGCTGAAATTACATGAAATATGTGTCCCCTGTGGAAGCCCATGCCATCCCAGGTGAGAAAAATGCATCCTGAATCAATTCTGATGGTTAAAACCTCTATAACGGGTTTTACCACAATGAGCTCAGAACGTAAGGTCCGGACCTGAAATTTGGAGCCAAAAATCAAATTTTCAGTTTGGCTGAAATTACATGAAATATGTGTCCCCTGTGGAAGCCCATGCCATCCCAGGTGAGAAAAATGCATCCTGAATCAATTCTGATGGTTAAAACCTCTATAACGGGTTTTACCACAATGAGCTCAGAACGTAAGGTCCGGACCTGAAATTTGGAGCCAAAAATCAAATTTTCAGTTTGGCTGAAATTGCATGAAATATGTGTCCCCTGAAGAAGCCCATGCCATCCCAAGTGAGAAAAATGCATCCTGAATCAATTCTGAGGGCTAAAACCTCTATAACGGGTTTTACCACAATGAGCTCAGAACGTAAGGTCCGGACCTGAAATTTGGAGCCAAAAATCAAATTTTCAGTTTGGCTGAAATTACATGAAATATGTGTCCCCTGTGGAAGCCCATGCCATCCCAGGTGAGAAAAATGCATCCTGAATCAATTCTGATGGTTAAAACCTCTATAACGGGTTTTACCACAATGAGCTCAGAACGTAAGGTCCGGACCTGAAATTTGGAGCCAAAAATCAAATTTTCAGTTTGGCTGAAATTGCATGAAATATGTGTCCCCCAAAGAAGCCCATGCCATCCCAAGTGAGAAAAATGCATCCTGAATCAATTCTGAGGGCTAAAACCTCTATAACGGGTTTTACCACAATGAGCTCAGAACGTAAGGTCCGGACCTGAAATTTGGAGCCAAAAATCAAATTTTCAGTTTGGCTGAAATTACATGAAATATGTGTCCCCTGTGGAAGCCCATGCCATCCCAGGTGAGAAAAATGCATCCTTAATCAAGTCTGAGGGCTAAAACCTCTATAACGGGTTTTACCACAATGAGCTCAGAACGTAAGGTCGGGACCTGAAATTTGGAGCCAAAAATCAAATTTTCAGTTTGGCTGAAATTGCATGAAATATGTGTCCCCCAAAGAAGCCCATGCCATCCCAGGTGAGAAAAATGCATCCTGAATCAAGTCTGAGGGCTAGAACCTCTGTATCAGGTTTTACCACATTGAGCTCAGAACGTAAGTTGGGGACCTGAAATTTGGAGCCAAAAATCAAATTTTCAGTTTGGCTGAAATTACATGAAATATGTGTCCCCCGAAGAAGCCCATGCCATCCCAGGTGAGAAAAATGCATCCAGAATCAAGTCTGAGGGCTAAAACCTCTATAACGGGTTTTACCACATTGAGCTCAGAACGTAAGGTCCGGACCTGAAATTTGGAGCCAAAACTCAAATTTTCAGTTTGGCTGAAATTACATGAAATATGTGTCCCCTGTGGAAGCCCATGCCATCCCAGGTGAGAAAAATGCATCCTGAATCAAGTCTGAGGGCTAATACCTCTGTTTTTGGGTTTTACCCGATGAGCTCAGAACGTAAGGTCCGGACCTGAAATTTGGAGCCAAAAATCAAATTTTCAGTTTGGCTGAAATTACATGAAATATGTGTCCCCCGAAGAAGCCCATGCCATCCCAGGTGAGAAAAATGCATCCTGAATCAAGTCTGAGGGCTAAAACCTCTGTTTACGGGTTTAACCACATTGAGCTCAGAACGTAAGGTCGGGACCTGAAATTTGGAGCCAAAAATCAAATTTTCAGTTTGGCTGAAATTACATGAAATATGTGTCCCCCGAAGAAGCCCATGCCATCCCAGGTGAGAAAAATGCATCCTGAATCAAGTCTGAGGGCTAATACCTATGTTTTCGGGTTTTACCACATTGAGCTCACAACGTAAGGTCGGGACCTGAAATTTGGAGCCAAAAATCAAATTTTCAGTTTGGCTGAAATTATATGAAATATGTGTCCCCTGTGGAAGCCCATGCCATCCCAGGTGAGAAAAATGCATCCTGAATCAAGTCTGAGGGCTAAAACCTCTGTTTTTGGGTTTTACCACATTGAGCTCAGAACGTAAGGTCGGGACCTGAAATTTGGAGCCAAAAATTTAAGTTTTCAGTCTGGCTGAAATAACATGAAATATGTGTCCCCCGAAGAAGCCCATGCCATCCCAGGTGAGAAAAATGCATCCTGAATCAAGTCTGGGGGCTAAAACCTCTGTTTTCGGGTTTTACCACATTGAGCTCAGAACGTAAGGTCGGGACCTGAAATTTGGAGCCAAAAATCAAGTTTTCAGTTTGGCTGAAATAACATGAAATATGTGTCCCCTGAAGAAGCCCATGCCATCCCAGGTGAGAAAAATGCATCCTGAATCAAGTCTGAGGGCTAAAACCTCTGTTTTTGGGTTTTACCACATTGAGCTCAGAACGTAAGGTCGGGACCTGAAGTTTGGAGCCAAAAATCAAATTTTCAGTTTGGCTGAAATAACATGAAATATGTGTCCCCCGAAGAAGCCCATGCCATCCCAGGTGAGAAAAATGCATACTGAATCAAGTCTGAGGGCTAAAACCTCTATAACGAGTTTTACCACATTGAGCTCAGGACGTAAGGTCCGGACCTGAAATTTGGAGCCAAAAATCAAATTTTCAGTTTGGCTGAAATAACATGAAATATGTGTCCCCTGTGGAAGCCCATGCCATCCCAGGTGAGAAAAATGCATCCTGAATCAAGTCTGAGGGCTAAAACCTCTATAACGGGTTTTACCACATTGAGCTCAGAACGTAAGGTCGGGACCTGAAATTTGGAGCCAAAAATCAAATTTTCAGTTTGGCTGAAATTACATGAAATATGTGTCCCCCGAAGAAGCCCATGCCATCCCAGGTGAGAAAAATGCATCCAGAATCAAGTCTGAGGGCTAAAACCTCTATAACGGGTTTTACCACATTGAGCTCAGAACGTAAGGTCCGGACCTGAAATTTGGAGCCAAAAATCAAATTTTCAGTTTGGCTGAAATTACATGAAATATGTGTCCCCCAAAGAAGCCCATGCCATCCCAGGTGAGAAAAATGCATCCTGAATCAATTCTGAGGGCTAAAACCTCTATAACGGGTTTTACCACAATGAGCTCAGAACGTAAGGTCCGGACCTGAAATTTGGAGCCAAAAATCAAATTTTCAGTTTGGCTGAAATTGCATGAAATATGTGTCCCCCAAAGAAGCCCATGCCATCCCAGGTGAGAAAAATGCATCCTGAATCAAGTCTGAGGGCTAGAACCTCTGTATCAGGTTTTACCACATTGAGCTCAGAACGTAAGTTGGGGACCTGAAATTTGGAGCCAAAAATCAAATTTTCAGTTTGGCTGAAATTACATGAAATATGTGTCCCCTGTGGAAGCCCATGCCATCCCAGGTGAGAAAAATGCATCCTCAATCAAGTCTGAGGGCTAAAACCTCTGTTTTTGGGTCTTACCACATTGAGCTCAGAACGTAAGGTCTGGACCTGAAATTTGGAGCCAAAAATCAAATTTTCAGTTTGGCTGAAATTACATGAAATATGTGTCCCCTGTGGAAGCCCATGCCATCCCAGGTGAGAAAAATGCATCCTGAATCAGGTCTGAGGGCTAAAACCTCTATAACGGGTTTTACCACATTGAGCTCAGAACGTAAGGTCTGGACCTGAAATTTGGAGCCAAAAATCAAATTTTCAGTTTGGCTGAAATTACATGAAATATGTGTCCCCTGAAGAAGCCCATGCCATCCCAGGTGAGAAAAATGCATCCTGAATCAAGTCTGAGGGCTAAAACCTCTGTTTTTGGGTTTTACCACATTGAGCTCAGAACGTAAGGTCGGGACCTGAAATTTGGAGCCAAAAATCAAATTTTCAGTTTGGCTGAAATAACATGAAATATGTGTCCCCCGAAGGAGCCTATGCCATCCCAGGTGAGAAAAATGCATCCTGAATCAAGTCTGAGAGCTAGAACCTCTATAACGGGTTTTACCACATTGAGCTCAGAACGTAAGGTCGGGACCTGAAATTTGGAGCCAAAAATCAAATTTTCAGTTTGGCTGAAATTACATGAAATATGTGTCCCCTGTGGAAGCCCATGCCATCCCAGGTGAGAAAAATGCATCCTGAATCAAGTCTGAGGGCTAAAACCTCTGTTTTTGGGTTTTACCACATTGAGCTCAGAACGTAAGGTCGGGACCTGAAATTTGGAGCCAAAAATCAAATTTTCAGTTTGGCTGAAATAACATGAAATATGTGTCCCCCGAAGGAGCCTATGCCATCCCAGGTGAGAAAAATGCATCCTGAATCAAGTCTGAGAGCTAGAACCTCTATAACGGGTTTTACCACATTGAGCTCAGAACGTAAGGTCGGGACCTGAAATTTGGAGCCAAAAATCAAATTTTCAGTTTGGCTGAAATTACATGAAATATGTGTCCCCTGTGGAAGCCCATGCCATCCCAGGTGAGAAAAATGCATCCTGAATCAAGTCTGAGGGCTAAAACCTCTATAACGGGTTTTACCACATTGAGCTCAGAACGTAAGGTCGGGACCTGAAATTTGGAGCCAAAAATCAAATTTTCAGTTTGGCTGAAATAACATGAAATATGTGTCCCCCGAAGGAGCCTATGCCATCCCAGGTGAGAAAAATGCATCCTGAATCAAGTCTGAGAGCTAGAACCTCTATAACGGGTTTTACCACATTGAGCTCAGAACGTAAGGTCGGGACCTGAAATTTGGAGCCAAAAATCAAATTTTCAGTTTGGCTGAAATTACATGAAATATGTGTCCCCTGTGGAAGCCCATGCCATCCCAGGTGAGAAAAATGCATCCTGAATCAAGTCTGAGGGCTAAAACCTCTATAACGGGTTTTACCACATTGAGCTCAGAACGTAAGGTCCGGACCTGAAATTTGGAGCCAAAAATCAAATTTTCAGTTTGGCTGAAATTACATGAAATATGTGTCCCCTGTGGAAGCCCATGCCATCCCAGGTGAGAAAAATGCATCCTGAATCAAGTCTGAGAGCTAGAACCTCTATAACGGGTTTTACCACATTGAGCTCAGAACGTAAGGTCCGGACCTGAAATTTGGAGCCAAAAATCAAATTTTCAGTTTGGCTGAAATTACATGAAATATGTGTCCCCCAAAGAAGCCCATGCCATCCCAGGTGAGAAAAATGCATCCTGAATCAATTCTGATGGCTAAAACCTCTATAACGGGTTTTACCACATTGAGCTCAGAACGTAAGGTCGGGACCTGAAATTTGGAGCCAAAAATCAAATTTTCAGTTTGGCTGAAATTACATGAAATATGTGTCCCCCAAAGAAGCCCATGCCATCCCAGGTGAGAAAAATGCATCCTGAATCAATTCTGAGGGCTAAAACCTCTATAACGGGTTTTACCACAATGAGCTCAGAACGTAAGGTCCGGACCTGAAATTTGGAGCCAAAAATCAAATTTTCAGTTTGGCTGAAATTGCATGAAATATGTGTCCCCCAAAGAAGCCCATGCCATCCCAGGTGAGAAAAATGCATCCTGAATCAAGTCTGAGGGCTAGAACCTCTGTATCAGGTTTTACCACATTGAGCTCAGAACGTAAGTTGGGGACCTGAAATTTGGAGCCAAAAATCAAATTTTCAGTTTGGCTGAAATTACATGAAATATGTAACCCCTGTGGAAGCCCATGCCATCCCAGGTGAGAAAAATGCATCCTCAATCAAGTCTGAGGGCTAAAACCTCTGTTTTTGGGTTTTACCACATTGAGCTCAGAACGTAAGGTCTGGACCTGAAATTTGGAGCCAAAAATCAAATTTTCAGTTTGGCTGAAATTACATGAAATATGTGTCCCCTGTGGAAGCCCATGCCATCCCAGGTGAGAAAAATGCATCCTGAATCAAGTCTGAGGGCTAAAACCTCTATAACGGGTCTTACCACATTGAGCTCAGAACGTAAGGTCTGGACCTGAAATTTGGAGCCAAAAATCAAATTTTCAGTTTGGCTGAAATTACATGAAATATGTGTCCCCTGAAGAAGCCCATGCCATCCCAGGTGAGAAAAATGCATCCTGAATCAAGTCTGAGGGCTAAAACCTCTGTTTTTGGGTTTTACCACATTGAGCTCAGAACGTAAGGTCGGGACCTGAAATTTGGAGCCAAAAATCAAATTTTCAGTTTGGCTGAAATTACATGAAATATGTGTCCCCCGAAGGAGCCTATGCCATCCCAGGTGAGAAAAATGCATCCTGAATCAAGTCTGAGAGCTAGAACCTCTATAACGGGTTTTACCACATTGAGCTCAGAACGTAAGGTCGGGACCTGAAATTTGGAGCCAAAAATCAAATTTTCAGTTTGGCTGAAATTACATGAAATATGTGTCCCCTGTGGAAGCCCATGCCATCCCAGGTGAGAAAAATGCATCCTGAATCAAGTCTGAGGGCTAAAACCTCTATAACGGGTTTTACCACATTGAGCTCAGAACGTAAGGTCGGGACCTGAAATTTGGAGCCAAAAATCAAATTTTCAGTTTGGCTGAAATTACATGAAATATGTGTCCCCCAAAGAAGCCCATGCCATCCCAGGTGAGAAAAATGCATCCTGAATCAATTCTGAGGGCTAAAACCTCTATAACGGGTTTTACCACAATGAGCTCAGAACGTAAGGTCCGGACCTGAAATTTGGAGCCAAAAATCAAATTTTCAGTTTGGCTGAAATTACATGAAATATGTGTCCCCCAAAGAAGCCCATGCCATCCCAGGTGAGAAAAATGCATCCTGAATCAATTCTGATGGCTAAAACCTCTATAACGGGTTTTACCACATTGAGCTCAGAACGTAAGGTCGGGACCTGAAATTTGGAGCCAAAAATCAAATTTTCAGTTTGGCTGAAATTGCATGAAATATGTGTCCCCCAAAGAAGCCCATGCCATCCCAGGTGAGAAAAATGCATCCTGAATCAAGTCTGAGGGCTAGAACCTCTGTATCAGGTTTTACCACATTGAGCTCAGAACGTAAGGTCGGGACCTGAAATTTGGAGCCAAAAATCAAATTTTCAGTTTGGCTGAAATTACATGAAATATGTGTCCCCTGTGGAAGCCCATGCCATCCCAGGTGAGAAAAATGCATCCTCAATCAAGTCTGAGGGCTAACACCTCTGTTTTTGGGTTTTACCACATTGAGCTCAGAACGTAAGGTCCGGACCTGAAATTTGGAGCCAAAAATCAAATTTTCAGTTTGGCTGAAATTGCATGAAATATGTGTCCCCCAAAGAAGCCCATGCCATCCCAGGTGAGAAAAATGCATCCTGAATCAAGTCTGAGAGCTAGAACCTCTATAACGGGTTTCACCACATTGAGCTCAGGACGTAAGGTCGGGACCTGAAATTTGGAGCCAAAATTCAAATTTTCAGATTGGCTGAAATTACATGAAATATGTGTCCCCTGTGGAAGCCCATGCCATCCCAGGTGAGAAAAATGCATCCTGAATCAAGTCTGAGAGCTAGAACCTCTATAACGGGTTTTACCACATTGAGCTCAGAACGTAAGGTCCGGACCTGAAATTTGGAGCCAAAAATCAAATTTTCAGTTTGGCTGAAATTACATGAAATATGTGTCCCCTGTGGAAGCCCATGCCATCCCAGGTGAGAAAAATGCATCCTGAATCAAGTCTGAGGGCTAGAACCTCTATAACGGGTTTTACCACATTGAGCTCAGAACGTAGGGTCGGGACCTGAAATTTGGAGCCAAAAATCAAATTTTCAGTCTGGCTGAAATTACATGAAATATGTGTCCCCCGAAGAAGCCCATGCCATCCCAGGTGAGAAAAATGCATCCAGAATCAAGTCTGAGGGCTAAAACCTCTACAACGGGTTTTAACACATTGAGCTCAGAACGTAAGGTCCGGACCTGAAATTTGGAGCCAAAAATCAAATTTTCGGTTTGGCTGAAATTACATGAAATATGTGTCCCCCAAAGAAGCCCATGCCATCCCAGGTGAGAAAAATGCATCCTGAATCAATTCTGAGGGCTAAAACCTCTATAACGGGTTTTACCACAATGAGCTCAGAACGTAAGGTCCGGACCTGAAATTTGGAGCCAAAAATCAAATTTTCAGTTTGGCTGAAATTACATGAAATATGTGTCCCCTGTGGAAGCCCATGCCATCCCAGGTGAGAAAAATGCATCCTCAATCAAGTCTGAGGGCTAAAAGTTCTGTTTTTGGGTTTTACCACATTGAGCTCAGAACGTAAGGTCCGGACCTGAAATTTGGAGCCAAAAATCAAATTTTCAGTTTGGCTGAAATTACATGAAATATGTGTCCCCCGAAGAAGCCCATGCCATCCCAGGTGAGAAAAATGCATCCTGAATCAAGTCTGAGGGCTAAAACCTCTGTTTACGGGTTTTACCACATTGAGCTCAGAACGTAAGGTCCGGACCTGAAATTTGGAGCCAAAAATCAAATTTTCAGTTTGGCTGAAATTACATGAAATATGTGTCCCCCGAAGAAGCCCATGCCATCCCAGGTGAGAAAAATGCATCCTGAATCAAGTCTGAGAGCTAGAACCTCTATAACGGGTTTTACCACATTGAGCTCAGAACGTAAGGTCGGGACCTGAAATTTGGTGCCAAAAATCAAATTTTCAGTTTGGCTGAAATTACATGAAATATGTGTCCCCTGTGGAAGCCCATGCCATCCCAGGTGAGAAAAATGCATCCTGAATCAAGTCTGAGGGCTAAAACCTCTATAACGGGTTTTACCACATTGAGCTCAGAACGTAAGGTCCGGACCTGAAATTTGGAGCCAAAAATCAAATTTTCAGTTTGGCTGAAATTACATGAAATATGTGTCCCCTGTGGAAGCCCATGCCATCCCAGGTGAGAAAAATGCATCCTGAATCAAGTCTGAGGGCTAAAACCTCTATAACGGGTTTTACCACATTGAGCTCAGAACGTAAGGTCCGGACCTGAAATTTGGAGCCAAAAATCAAATTTTCAGTTTGGCTGAAATTACATGAAATATGTGTCCCCCAAAGAAGCCCATGCCATCCCAGGTGAGAAAAATGCATCCTGAATCAATTCTGATGGCTAAAACCTCTATAACGGGTTTTACCACATTGAGCTCAGAACGTAAGGTCGGGACCTGAAATTTGGAGCCAAAAATCAAATTTTCAGTTTGGCTGAAATTGCATGAAATATGTGTCCCCCAAAGAAGCCCATGCCATCCCAGGTGAGAAAAATGCATCCTGAATCAAGTCTGAGGGCTAGAACCTCTGTATCAGGTTTTACCACATTGAGCTCAGAACGTAAGGTCGGGACCTGAAATTTGGAGCCAAAAATCAAATTTTCAGTTTGGCTGAAATTACATGAAATATGTGTCCCCTGTGGAAGCCCATGCCATCCCAGGTGAGAAAAATGCATCCTCAATCAAGTCTGAGGGCTAACACCTCTGTTTTTGGGTTTTACCACATTGAGCTCAGAACGTAAGGTCCGGACCTGAAATTTGGAGCCAAAAATCAAATTTTCAGTTTGGCTGAAATTGCATGAAATATGTGTCCCCCGAAGGAGCCTATGCCATCCCAGGTGAGAAAAATGCATCCTGAATCAAGTCTGAGAGCTAGAACCTCTATAACGGGTTTCACCACATTGAGCTCAGGACGTAAGGTCGGGACCTGAAATTTGGAGCCAAAAATCAAATTTTCAGATTGGCTGAAATTACATGAAATATGTGTCCCCTGTGGAAGCCCATGCCATCCCAGGTGAGAAAAATGCATCCTGAATCAAGTCTGAGAGCTAGAACCTCTATAACGGGTTTTACCACATTGAGCTCAGAACGTAAGGTCCGGACCTGAAATTTGGAGCCAAAAATCAAATTTTCAGTTTGGCTGAAATTACATGAAATATGTGTCCCCTGTGGAAGCCCATGCCATCCCAGGTGAGAAAAATGCATCCTGAATCAAGTCTGAGGGCTAAAACCTCTATAACGGGTTTTACCACATTGAGCTCAGAACGTAAGGTCGGGACCTGAAATTTGGAGCCAAAAATCAAATTTTCAGTTTGGCTGAAATTACATGAAATATGTGTCCCCTGTGGAAGCCCATGCCATCCCAGGTGAGAAAAATGCATCCAGAATCAAGTCTGAGGGCTAAAACCTCTACAACGGGTTTTAACATATTGAGCTCAGAACGTAAGGTCCGGACCTGAAATTTGGAGCCAAAAATCAAATTTTCAGATTGGCTGAAATTACATGAAATATGTGTCCCCTGTGGAAGCCCATGCCATCCCAGGTGAGAAAAATGCATCCTGAATCAAGTCTGAGGGCTAAAACCTATATAACGGGTTTTACCACATTGAGCTCAGAACGTAAGGTCGGGACCTGAAATTTGGAGCCAAAAATCAAATTTTCACATCGGCTGAAATTACATGAAATATGTGTCCCCCGAAGAAGCCCATGCCATCCCAGGTGAGAAAAATGCATCCAGAATCAAGTCTGAGGGCTAAAACCTCTACAACGGGTTTTAACATATTGAGCTCAGAACGTAAGGTCCGGACCTGAAATTTGGAGCCAAAAATCAAATTTTCAGTTTGGCTGAAATTACATGAAATATGTGTCCCCCAAAGAAGCCCATGCCATCCCAGGTGAGAAAAATGCATCCTGAATCAATTCTGAGGGCTAAAACCGCTATAACGGGTTTTACCACAATGAGCTCAGAACGTAAGGTCCGGACCTGAAATTTGGAGCCAAAAATCAAATTTTCAGTTTGGCTGAAATTGCATGAAATATGTGTCCCCCAAAGAAGCCCATGCCATCCCAGGTGAGAAAAATGCATCCTGAATCAAGTCTGAGGGCTAGAACCTCTGTATCAGGTTTTACCACATTGAGCTCAGAACGTAAGTTGGGGACCTGAAATTTGGAGCCAAAAATCAAATTTTCAGTTTGGCTGAAATTACATGAAATATGTGTCCCCTGTGGAAGCCCATGCCATCCCAGGTGAGAAAAATGCATCCTCAATCAAGTCTGAGGGCTAAAACTTCTGTTTTTGGGTTTTACCACATTGAGCTCAGAACGTAAGGTCCGGACCTGAAATTTGGAGCCAAAAATCAAATTTTCAGTTTGGCTGAAATTACATGAAATATGTGTCCCCCGAAGAAGCCCATGCCATCCCAGGTGAGAAAAATGCATCCTGAATCAAGTCTGAGGGCTAAAACCTCTATTTACGGGTTTTACCACATTGAGCTCAGAACGTAAGGTCGGGACCTGAAATTTGGAGCCAAAAATCAAATTTTCAGTTTGGCTGAAATTACATGAAATATGTGTCCCCCGAAGAAGCCCATGCCATCCCAGGTGAGAAAAATGCATCCTGAATCAAGTCTGAGGGCTAAAACCTCTGTTTACGGGTTTTACCACATTGAGCTCAGAACGTAAGGTCGGGACCTGAAATTTGGAGCCAAAAATCAAATTTTCAGTTTGGCTGAAATAACATGAAATATGTGTCCCCCGAAGGAGCCTATGCCATCCCAGGTGAGAAAAATGCATCCTCAATCAAGTCTGAGGGCTAAAACCTCTGTTTTTGGGTTTTAACACATTGAGCTCAGGACGTAAGGTCGGGACCTGAAATTTGGAGCCAAAAATCAAATTTTCAGTTTGGCTGAAATTACATGAAATATGCGTCCCCTGTGGAAGCCCATGCCATCCCAGGTGAGAAAAATGCATCCTGAATCAAGTCTGAGAGCTAGAACCTCTATAATGGGTTTTACCACATTGAGCTCAGAGAAAAATGCATCCTGAATCAAGTCTGAGGGCTAAAACCTCTGTTTTCGGGTTTTACCACATTGAGCTCAGAACGTAAGGTCGGGACCTGAAATTTGGAGCCAAAAATCAAATTTTCAGTTTGGCTGAAATAACATGAAATATGTGTCCCCCAAAGAAGCCCATGCCATCCCAGGTGAGAAAAATGCATCCTGAATCAAGTCTGAGGGCTAGAACCTCTATAACGGGTTTTACCACATTGAGCTCAGAACGTAAGGTCGGGACCTGAAATTTGGAGCCAAAAATCAAATTTTCAGTTTGGCTGAAATTGCATGAAATATGTGTCCCCCGAAGAAGCCCATGCCATCCCAGGTGAGAAAAATGCATCCTGAATCAAGTCTGAGGGCTAAATCCTCTGTATCGGGTTTAACCACATTGAGCTCAGAACGTAAGGTCCGGACCTGAAATTTGGAGCCAAAAATCAAATTTTCACATTGGCTGAAATAACATGAAATATGTGTCCCCCGAAGGAGCCCATGCCATCCCAGGTGAGAAAAATGCATCCTGAATCAAGTCTGAGGGCTGGAACCTCTATAACGGGTTTTACCACATTGAGCTCAGGACGTAAGGTCGGGACCTGAAATTTGGAGCCAAAAATCAAATTTTCAGTTTGGCTGAAATTACATGAAATATGTGTCCCCTGTGGAAGCCCATGCCATCCCAGGTGAGAAAAATGCGTCCTGAATCAAGT
This sequence comes from Halichoeres trimaculatus, assembly GCF_033239565.1. Lineage (NCBI taxonomy): Eukaryota > Metazoa > Chordata > Actinopteri > Labriformes > Labridae > Halichoeres > Halichoeres trimaculatus. The sequence continues at coordinate 8,802,000 of NW_027437180.1, forward strand.
CTGAGGGCTAAAACCTCTATATCGGGTTTTACCACATTGAGCTCAGAACGTAAGGTCCGGACCTGAAATTTGGAGCCAAAAATCAAATTTTCACATCGGCTGAAATAACATGAAATATGTGTCCCCCGAAGGAGCCCATGCCATCCCAGGTGAGAAAAATGCATCCTGAATCAAATCTGAGGGCTAGAACCTCTATAACGGGTTTTACCACATTGAGCTCAGGACGTAAGGTCGGGACCTGAAATTTGGAGCCAAAAATCAAATTTTCACATCGGCTGAAATTACATGAAATATGTGTCCCCCAAAGAAGCCCATGCCATCCCAGGTGAGAAAAATGCATCCTGAATCAAGTCTGAGGGCTAGAACCTCTATAACGGGTTTTACCACATTGAGCTCAGGACGTAAGGTCGGGACCTGAAATTTGGAGCCAAAAATCAAATTTTCACATCGGCTGAAATTACATGCAATATGTGTCCCCCAAAGAAGCCCATGCCATCCCAGGTGAGAAAAATGCATCCTGAATCAAGTCTGAGGGCTAAAACCTCTGTTTTCGGGTTTTACCACATTGAGCTCAGAACGTAAGGTCGGGACCTGAAATTTGGAGCCAAAAATCAAATTTTCACATCGGCTGAAATTACATGCAATATGTGTCCCCCAAAGAAGCCCATGCTATCCCAGGTGAGAAAAATGCATCCTGAATCAAGTCTGAGGGCTAAAACCTCTGTTTTCGGGTTTTACCACATTGAGCTCAGAACGTAAGGTCGGGACCTGAAATTTGGAGCCAAAAATCAAATTTTCAGTTTGGCTGAAATAACATGAAATATGTGTCCCCCAAAGAAGCCCATGCCATCCCAGGTGAGAAAAATGCATCCTGAATCAAGTCTGAGGGCTAGAACCTCTATAACGGGTTTTACCACATTGAGCTCAGAACGTAAGGTCGGGACCTGAAATTTGGAGCCAAAAATCAAATTTTCAGTTTGGCTGAAATTGCATGAAATATGTGTCCCCCGAAGAAGCCCATGCCATCCCAGGTGAGAAAAATGCATCCTGAATCAAGTCTGAGGGCTAAATCCTCTGTATCGGGTTTAACCACATTGAGCTCAGAACGTAAGGTCCGGACCTGAAATTTGGAGCCAAAAATCAAATTTTCACATTGGCTGAAATAACATGAAATATGTGTCCCCCGAAGGAGCCCATGCCATCCCAGGTGAGAAAAATGCATCCTGAATCAAGTCTGAGGGCTGGAACCTCTATAACGGGTTTTACCACATTGAGCTCAGGACGTAAGGTCGGGACCTGAAATTTGGAGCCAAAAATCAAATTTTCAGTTTGGCTGAAATTACATGAAATATGTGTCCCCTGTGGAAGCCCATGCCATCCCAGGTGAGAAAAATGCGTCCTGAATCAAGTCTGAGGGCTAAAACCTCTATATCGGGTTTTACCACATTGAGCTCAGAACGTAAGGTCCGGACCTGAAATTTGGAGCCAAAAATCAAATTTTCACATCGGCTGAAATAACATGAAATATGTGTCCCCCGAAGGAGCCCATGCCATCCCAGGTGAGAAAAATGCATCCTGAATCAAATCTGAGGGCTAGAACCTCTATAACGGGTTTTACCACATTGAGCTCAGGACGTAAGGTCGGGACCTGAAATTTGGAGCCAAAAATCAAATTTTCACATCGGCTGAAATTACATGCAATATGTGTCCCCCAAAGAAGCCCATGCCATCCCAGGTGAGAAAAATGCATCCTGAATCAAGTCTGAGGGCTAGAACCTCTATAACGGGTTTTACCACATTGAGCTCAGGACGTAAGGTCGGGACCTGAAATTTGGAGCCAAAAATCAAATTTTCACATCGGCTGAAATTACATGCAATATGTGTCCCCCAAAGAAGCCCATGCCATCCCAGGTGAGAAAAATGCATCCTGAATCAAGTCTGAGGGCTAAAACCTCTGTTTTCGGGTTTTACCACATTGAGCTCAGAACGTAAGGTCAGGACCTGAAATTTGGAGCCAAAAATCAAATTTTCACATCGGCTGAAATTACATGAAATATGTGTCCCCCGTAGGAGCCTATGCCATCCCAGGTGAGAAAAATGCATCCTCAATCAAGTCTGAGGGCTAAAACCTCTGTTTTTGGGTTTTAACACATTGAGCTCAGGACGTAAGGTCGGGACCTGAAATTATGAGCCAAAAATCAAATTTTCAGTTTGGCTGAAATTACATGAAATATGTGTCCCCTGTGGAAGCCCATGCCATCCCAGGTGAGAAAAATGCATCCTGAATCAAGTCTGAGGGCTAAAACCTCTATAACGGGTTTTACCACATTGAGCTCAGAACGTAAGGTCCGGACCTGAAATTTGGAGCCAAAAATCAAATTTTCAGTTTGGCTGAAATTACATGAAATATGTGTCCCCTGTGGAAGCCCATGCCATCCCAGGTGAGAAAAATGCATCCTGAATCAAGTCTGAGGGCTAAAACCTCTGTTTTCGGGTTTTACCACATTGAGCTCAGAACGTAAGGTCGGGACCTGAAATTTGGAGCCAAAAATCAAATTTTCAGTTTGGCTGAAATTACATGAAATATGTGTCCCCCAAAGAAGCCCATGCCATCCCAGGTGAGAAAAATGCATCCTGAATCAAGTCTGAGGGCTAAAACCTCTATAACAGGTTTTACCACATTGAGCTCAGAACGTAAGGTCGGGACCTGAAATTTGGAGCCAAAAATCAAATTTTCAGTTTGGCTGAAATTGCATGAAATATGTGTCCCCCGAAGAAGCCCATGCCATCCCAGGTGAGAAAAATGCATCCTGAATCAAGTCTGAGGGCTAAAACCTCTGTTTACGGGTTTTACCACATTGAGCTCAGAACGTAAGGTCGGGACCTGAAATTTGGAGCCAAAAATCAAATTTTCAGTTTGGCTGAAATAACATGAAATATGTGTCCCCTGAAGAAGCCCATGCCATCCCAGGTGAGAAAAATGCATCCTGAATCAAGTCTGAGGGCTAAAACCTCTGTTTTTGGGTTTTACCACATTGAGCTCAGAACGTAAGGTCCGGACCTGAAATTTGGAGCCAAAAATCAAATTTTCAGTTTGGCTGAAATTACATGAAATATGTGTCCCCCGAAGAAGCCCATGCCATCCCAGGTGAGAAAAATGCATCCTGAATCAAGTCTGAGAGCTAGAACCTCTATAACGGGTTTTACCACATTGAGCTCAGAACGTAAGGTCGGGACCTGAAATTTGAAGCCAAAAATCAAATTTTCAGTTTGGCTGAAATTACATGAAATATGTGTCCCCTGTGGAAGCCCATGCCATCCCAGGTGAGAAAAATGCATCCTGAATCAAGTCTGAGGGCTAAAACCTCTATAACGAGTTTTACCACATTGAGCTCAGGACGTAAGGTCCGGACCTGAAATTTGGAGCCAAAAATCAAATTTTCAGTTTGGCTGAAATTACATGAAATATGTGTCCCCAAAAGAAGCCCATGCCATCCCAGGTGAGAAAAATGCATCCAGAATCAAGTCTGAGGGCTAAAACCTCTATAACGGGTTTTACCACATTGAGCTCAGAACGTAAGGTCCGGACCTGAAATTTGGAGCCAAAAATCAAATTTTCAGTTTGGCTGAAATTACATGAAATATGTGTCCCCCAAAGAAGCCCATGCCATCCCAGGTGAGAAAAATGCATCCTGAATCAATTCTGATGGCTAAAACCTCTATAACAGGTTTTACCACATTGAGCTCAGAACGTAAGGTCGGGACCTGAAATTTGGAGCCAAAAATCAAATTTTCAGTTTGGCTGAAATTGCATGAAATATGTGTCCCCCAAAGAAGCCCATGCCATCCCAGGTGAGAAAAATGCATCCTGAATCAAGTCTGAGGGCTAGAACCTCTGTATCAGGTTTTACCACATTGAGCTCAGAACGTAAGGTCGGGACCTGAAATTTGGAGCCAAAAATCAAGTTTTCAGTTTGGCTGTAATAACATGAAATATGTGTCCCCTGAAGAAGCCCATGCCATCCCAGGTGAGAAAAATGCATCCTGAATCAAGTCTGAGGGCTAAAACCTCTGTTTTTGGGTTTTACCACATTGAGCTCAGAATGTAAGGTCGGGACCTGAAATTTGGAGCCAAAAATCAAATTTTCAGTTTGGCTGAAATAACATGAAATATGTGTCCCCCGAAGGAGCCTATGCCATCCCAGGTGAGAAAAATGCATCCTGAATCAAGTCTGAGAGCTATAACCTCTATAACGGGTTTTACCACATTGAGCTCAGAACGTAAGGTCGGGACCTGAAATTTGGAGCCAAAAATCAAATTTTCAGTTTGGCTGAAATTACATGAAATATGTGTCCCCTGTGGAAGCCCATGCCATCCCAGGTGAGAAAAATGCATCCTGAATCAAGTCTGAGGGCTAAAACCTCTATAACGGGTTTTACCACATTGAGCTCAGAACGTAAGGTCCGGACCTGAAATTTGGAGCCAAAAATCAAATTTTCAGTTTGGCTGAAATTACATGAAATATGTGTCCCCTGTGGAAGCCCATGCCATCCCAGGTGAGAAAAATGCATCCTGAATCAAGTCTGAGGGCTAAAACCTCTATAACGGGTTTTACCACATTGAGCTCAGAACGTAAGGTCCGGACCTGAAATTTGGAGCCAAAAATCAAATTTTCAGTTTGGCTGAAATTACATGAAATATGTGTCCCCTGTGGAAGCCCATGCCATCCCAGGTGAGAAAAATGCATCCTGAATCAAGTCTGAGGGCTAAAACCTCTATAACGGGTTTTACCACATTGAGCTCAGAACGTAAGGTCCGGACCTGAAATTTGGAGCCAAAAATCAAATTTTCAGTTTGGCTGAAATTACATGAAATATGTGTCCCCCAAAGAAGCCCATGCCATCCCAGGTGAGAAAAATGCATCCTGAATCAATTCTGATGGCTAAAACCTCTATAACGGGTTTTACCACATTGAGCTCAGAACGTAAGGTCCGGACCTGAAATTTGGAGCCAAAAATCAAATTTTCAGTTTGGCTGAAATTGCATGAAATATGTGTCCCCCAAAGAAGCCCATGCCATCCCAGGTGAGAAAAATGCATCCTGAATCAAGTCTGAGGGCTAGAACCTCTGTATCAGGTTTTACCACATTGAGCTCAGAACGTAAGGTCGGGACCTGAAATTTGGAGCCAAAAATCAAATTTTCAGTTTGGCTGAAATTACATGAAATATGTGTCCCCTGTGGAAGCCCATGCCATCCCAGGTGAGAAAAATGCATCCTCAATCAAGTCTGAGGGCTAACACCTCTGTTTTTGGGTTTTACCACATTGAGCTCAGAACGTAAGGTCCGGACCTGAAATTTGGAGCCAAAAATCAAATTTTCAGTTTGGCTGAAATTACATGAAATATGTGTCCCCTGTGGAAGCCCATGCCATCCCAGGTGAGAAAAATGCATCCTGAATCAATTCTGAGGGCTAAAACCTCTATAACGGGTTTTACCACAATGAGCTCAGAACGTAAGGTCCGGACCTGAAATTTGGAGCCAAAAATCAAATTTTCAGTTTGGCTGAAATTGCATGAAATATGTGTCCCCCAAAGAAGCCCATGCCATCCCAGGTGAGAAAAATGCATCCTGAATCAAGTCTGAGGGCTAGAACCTCTGTATCAGGTTTTACCACATTGAGCTCAGAACGTAAGTTGGGGACCTGAAATTTGGAGCCAAAAATCAAATTTTCAGTTTGGCTGAAATTACATGAAATATGTGTCCCCTGTGGAAGCCCATGCCATCCCAGGTGAGAAAAATGCATCCTCAATCAAGTCTGAGGGCTAAAACTTCTGTTTTTGGGTTTTACCACATTGAGCTCAGAACGTAAGGTCCGGACCTGAAATTTGGAGCCAAAAATCAAATTTTCAGTTTGGCTGAAATTACATGAAATATGTGTCCCCCGAAGAAGCCCATGCCATCCCAGGTGAGAAAAATGCATCCTGAATCAAGTCTGAGGGCTAAAACCTCTGTTTACGGGTTTTACAACATTGAGCTCAGAACGTAAGGTTGGGACCTGAAATTTGGAGCCAAAAATCAAATTTTCAGTTTGGCTGAAATTACATGAAATATGTGTCCCCCGAAGAAGCCCATGCCATCCCAGGTGAGAAAAATGCATCCTGAATTAAGTCTGAGGGCTAAAACCTCTGTTTACGGGTTTTACCACATTGAGCTCAGAACGTAAGGTCCGGACCTGAAATTTGGAGCCAAAAATCAAATTTTCAGTTTGGCTGAAATTACATGAAATATGTGTCCCCTGTGGAAGCCCATGCCATCCCAGGTGAGAAAAATGCATCCTGAATCAAGTCTGAAGGCTAAAACCTCTATAACGGGTTTTACCACATTGAGCTCAGAACGTAAGGTCGGGACCTGAAATTTGGAGCCAAAAATCAAATTTTCAGTTTGGCTGAAATTACATGAAATATGTGTCCCCCGAAGAAGCCCATGCCATCCCAGGTGAGAAAAATGCATCCAGAATCAAGTCTGAGGGCTAAAACCTCTATAACGGGTTTTACCACATTGAGCTCAGAACGTAAGGTCCGGACCTGAAATTTGGAGCCAAAAATCAAATTTTCAGTTTGGCTGAAATTACATGAAATATGTGTCCCCCAAAGAAGCCCATGCCATCCCAGGTGAGAAAAATGCATCCTGAATCAATTCTGAGGGCTAAAACCTCTATAACGGGTTTTACCACATTGAGCTCAGAACGTAAGGTCCGGACCTGAAATTTGGAGCCAAAAATCAAATTTTCAGTTTGGCTGAAATTGCATGAAATATGTGTCCCCCAAAGAAGCCCATGCCATCCCAGGTGAGAAAAATGCATCCTGAATCAAGTCTGAGGGCTAGAACCTCTATAACGGGTTTTACCACATTGAGCTCAGGACGTAAGGTCGGGACCTGAAATTTGGAGCCAAAAATCAAATTTCCATTTTGGCTGAAATTATATGAAATATGTGTCCCCTGTGGAAGCCCATGCCATCCCAGGTGAGAAAAATGCATCCTGAATCAAGTCTGAGGGCTAAAACCTCTGTTTTCGGGTTTTACCACATTGAGCTCAGAACGTAAGGTCGGGACCTGAAATTTGGAGCCAAAAATCAAATTTTCAGTTTGGCTGAAATTACATGAAATATGTGTCCCCCGAAGAAGCCCATGCCATCCCAGGTGAGAAAAATGCATCTTGAATCAAGTCTGAGGGCTAAAACCCCTTTTTTTGGGTTTTACCACATTGACCTCAGGATGTAAGGTCGGGACCTGAAATTTGGAGCCAAAAATCAAATTTTCAGTTTGGCTGAAATAACATGAAATATGTGTCCCCCGAAGGAGCCTATGCCATCCCAGGTGAGAAAAATGCATCCTGAATCAAGTCTGAGAGCTAGAACCTCTATAACGGGTTTTACCACATTGAGCTCAGGACGTAAGGTCGGGACCTGAAATTTGGAGCCAAAAATCAAATTTTCAGTTTGGCTGAAATTACATGAAATATGTTTCCCCTGTGGAAGCCCATGCCATCCCAGGTGAGAAAAATGCATCCTCAATCAAGTCTGAGGGCTAAAACCTCTATAACGGGTTTTACCACATTGAGCTCAGAACGTAAGGTCCGGACCTGAAATTTGGAGCCAAAAATCAAATTTTCAGTTTGGCTGAAATTACATGAAATATGTGTCCCCCAAAGAAGCCCATGCCATCCCAGGTGAGAAAAATGAATCCTGAATCAAGTCTGAGGGCTAAAACCTCTATAACGGGTTTTACCACATTGAGCTCAGAACGTAAGGTCGGGACCTGAAATTTGGAGCCAAAAATCAAATTTTCAGTTTGGCTGAAATTACATGAAATATGTGTCCCCCGAAGAAGCCCATGCCATCCCAGGTGAGAAAAATGCATCCAGAATCAAGTCTGAGGGCTAGAACCTCTATAACGGGTTTTACCACATTGAGCTCAGGACGTAAGGTCGGGACCTGAAATTTGGAGCCAAAAATCAAATTTTCAGTTTGGCTGAAATTACATGAAATATGTGTCCCCCAAAGAAGCCCATGCCATCCCAGGTGAGAAAAATGCATCCTGAATCAATTCTGAGGGCTAAAACCTCTATAACGGGTTTTACCACATTGAGCTCAGAACGTAAGGTCCGGACCTGAAATTTGGAGCCAAAAATCAAATTTTCAGTTTGGCTGAAATTGCATGAAATATGTGTCCCCCAAAGAAGCCCATGCCATCCCAGGTGAGAAAAATGCATCCTGAATCAAGTCTGAGGGCTAGAACCTCTGTATCAGGTTTTACCACATTGAGCTCAGAACGTAAGGTCGGGACCTGAAATTTGGAGCCAAAAATCAAATTTTCAGTTTGGCTGAAATTACATGAAATATGTGTCCCCTGTGGAAGCCCATGCCATCCCAGGTGAGAAAAATGCATCCTCAATCAAGTCTGAGGGCTAAAACCTCTGTTTTTGGGTTTTACCACATTGAGCTCAGAACGTAAGGTCCGGACCTGAAATTTGGAGCCAAAAATCAAATTTTCAGTTTGGCTGAAATTACATGAAATATGTGTCCCCCGAAGAAGCCCATGCCATCCCAGGTGAGAAAAATGCATCCTGAATCAAGTCTGAGGGCTAAAACCTATGTTTACGGGTTTTACCACATTGAGCTCAGAACGTAAGGTCGGGACCTGAAATTTGGAGCCAAAAATCAAATTTTCAGTTTGGCTGAAATTACATGAAATATGTGTCCCCCAAAGAAGCCCATGCCATCCCAGGTGAGAAAAATGCATCCTGAATCAATTCTGAGGGCTAAAACCTCTATAACGGGTTTTACCACATTGAGCTCAGAACGTAAGGTCCGGACCTGAAATTTGGAGCCAAAAATCAAATTTTCAGTTTGGCTGAAATTGCATGAAATATGTGTCCCCCAAAGAAGCCCATGCCATCCCAGGTGAGAAAAATGCATCCTCAATCAAGTCTGAGGGCTAAAACCTCTGTTTTTGGGTTTTACCACATTGAGCTCAGAACGTAAGGTCCGGACCTGAAATTTGGAGCCAAAAATCAAATTTTCAGTTTGGCTGAAATTACATGAAATATGTGTCCCCCGAAGAAGCCCATGCCATCCCAGGTGAGAAAAATGCATCCTGAATCAAGTCTGAGGGCTAAAACCTATGTTTACGGGTTTTACCACATTGAGCTCAGAACGTAAGGTCGGGACCTGAAATTTGGAGCCAAAAATCAAATTTTCAGTTTGGCTGAAATTACATGAAATATGTGTCCCCCGAAGAAGCCCATGCCATCCCAGGTGAGAAAAATGCATCCTGAATCAAGTCTGAGGGCTAAAACCTATGTTTTCGGGTTTTACCACATTGAGCTCAGAACGTAAGGTCGGGACCTGAAATTTGGAGCCAAAAATCAAATTTCCATTTTGGCTGAAATTATATGAAATATGTGTCCCCTGTGGAAGCCCATGCCATCCCAGGTGAGAAAAATGCATCCTGAATCAAGTCTGAGGGCTAAAACCTCTGTTTTCGGGTTTTACCACATTGAGCTCAGAACGTAAGGTCGGGACCTGAAATTTGGAGCCAAAAATCAAATTTTCAGTTTGGCTGAAATTACATGAAATATGTGTCCCCCGAAGAAGCCCATGCCATCCCAGGTGAGAAAAATGCATCTTGAATCAAGTCTGAGGGCTAAAACCTCTTTTTTTGGGTTTTACCACATTGAGCTCAGGATGTAAGGTCGGGACCTGAAATTTGGAGCCAAAAATCAAATTTTCAGTTTGGCTGAAATAACATGAAATATGTGTCCCCCGAAGGAGCCTATGCCATCCCAGGTGAGAAAAATGCATCCTGAATCAAGTCTGAGAGCTAGAACCTCTATAACGGGTTTTACCACATTGAGCTCAGGACGTAAGGTCGGGACCTGAAATTTGGAGCCAAAAATCAAATTTTCAGTTTGGCTGAAATTACATGAAATATGTTTCCCCTGTGGAAGCCCATGCCATCCCAGGTGAGAAAAATGCATCCTCAATCAAGTCTGAGGGCTAAAACCTCTATAACGGGTTTTACCACATTGAGCTCAGAACGTAAGGTCCGGACCTGAAATTTGGAGCCAAAAATCAAATTTTCAGTTTGGCTGAAATTACATGAAATATGTGTCCCCCAAAGAAGCCCATGCCATCCCAGGTGAGAAAAATGAATCCTGAATCAAGTCTGAGGGCTAAAACCTCTATAACGGGTTTTACCACATTGAGCTCAGAACGTAAGGTCGGGACCTGAAATTTGGAGCCAAAAATCAAATTTTCAGTTTGGCTGAAATTACATGAAATATGTGTCCCCCGAAGAAGCCCATGCCATCCCAGGTGAGAAAAATGCATCCTGAATCAAGTCTGAGGGCTAAAACCTCTATAACGGGTTTTACCACATTGAGCTCAGAACGTAAGGTCGGGACCTGAAATTTGGAGCCAAAAATCAAATTTTCAGTTTGGCTGAAATTACATGAAATATGTGTCCCCCGTAGAAGCCCATGCCATCCCAGGTGAGAAAAATGCATCCTTAATCAAGTCTGAGGGCTAAAACCTCTGTTTTTGGGTTTTACCACATTGAGCTCAGAACGTAAGGTCTGGACCTGAAATTTGGAGCCAAAAATCAAATTTTCACATTGGCTGAAATAACATGAAATATGTGTCCCCCGAAGGAGCCTATGCCATCCCAGGTGAGAAAAATGCATCCTGAATCAAGTCTGAGGGCTAAAACCTCTGTTTTTGGGTTTTACCACATTGAGCTCAGAACGTAAGGTCGGGACCTGAAATTTGGAGCCAAAAATCAAATTTTCAGTTTGGCTGAAATTACATGAAATATGTGTCCCCCAAAGAAGCCCATGCCATCCCAGGTGAGAAAAATGCATCCTGAATCAATTCTGATGGCTAAAACCTCTATAACGGGTTTTACCACATTGAGCTCAGAACGTAGGGTCCGGACCTGAAATTTGGAGCCAAAAATCAAATTTTCAGTTTGGCTGAAATTGCATGAAATATGTGTCCCCCAAAGAAGCCCATGCCATCCCAGGTGAGAAAAATGCATCCTGAATCAAGTCTGAGGGCTAGAACCTCTGTATCAGGTTTTACCACATTGAGCTCAGAACGTAAGGTCGGGACCTGAAATTTGGAGCCAAAAATCAAATTTTCAGTTTGGCTGAAATTACATGAAATATGTGTCCCCTGTGGAAGCCCATGCCATCCCAGGTGAGAAAAATGCATCCTTAATCAAGTCTGAGGGCTAAAACCTCTGTTTTTGGGTTTTACCACATTGAGCTCAGAACGTAAGGTCTGGACCTGAAATTTGGAGCCAAAAATCAAATTTTCACATTGGCTGAAATAACATGAAATATGTGTCCCCCGAAGGAGCCTATGCCATCCCAGGTGAGAAAAATGCATCCTGAATCAAGTCTGAGAGCTAGAACCTCTATAATGGGTTTTACCACATTGAGCTCAGGACGTAAGGTCGGGACCTGAAATTTGGAGCCAAAAATCAAATTTTCAGTTTGGCTGAAATTACATGAAATATGTGTCCCCTGTGGAAGCCCATGCCATCCCAGGTGAGAAAAATGCATCCTGAATCAAGTCTGAGGGCTAGAACCTCTGTATCAGGTTTTACCACATTGAGCTCAGAACGTAAGGTCCGGACCTGAAATTTGGAGCCAAAAATCAAATTTTCAGTTTGGCTGAAATTACATGAAATATGTGTCCCCTGTGGAAGCCCATGCCATCCCAGGTGAGAAAAATGCATCCTGAATCAAGTCTGAGGGCTAAAACCTCTATAACGGGTTTTACCACATTGAGCTCAGAACGTAAGGTCGGGACCTGAAATTTGGAGCCAAAATTCAAATTTTCAGTTTGGCTGAAATTACATGAAATATGTGTCCCCAGAAGAAGCCCATGCCATCCCAGGTGAGAAAAATGCATCCAGAATCAAGTCTGAGGGCTAAAACCTCTATAACGGGTTTTACCACATTGAGCTCAGGACGTAAGGTCCGGACCTGAAATTTGGAGCCAAAAATCAAATTTTCAGTTTGGCTGAAATTACATGAAATATGTGTCGCCCAAAGAAGCCCATGCCATCCCAGGTGAGAAAAATGCATCCTGAATCAATTCTGAGGGCTAAAACCTCTATAACGGGTTTTACCACATTGAGCTCAGAACGTAAGGTCCGGACCTGAAATTTGGAGCCAAAAATCAAATTTTCAGTTTGGCTGAAATTGCATGAAATATGTGTCCCCCAAAGAAGCCCATGCCATCCCAGGTGAGAAAAATGCATCCTGAATCGAGTCTGAGGGCTAGAACCTCTGTATCAGGTTTTACCACATTGAGCTCAGAACATAAGGTCCGGACCTGAAATTTGGAGCCAAAAATCAAATTTTCAGTTTGGCTGAAATTACATGAAATATGTGTCCCCCGAAGAAGCCCATGCCATCCCAGGTGAGAAAAATGCATCCTGAATCAAGTCTGAGGGCTAAAACCTATGTTTTCGGGTTTTACCACATTGAGCTCAGAACGTAAGGTCGGGACCTGAAATTTGGAGCCAAAAATCAAATTTCCATTTTGGCTGAAATTATATGAAATATGTGTCCCCCAAAGAAGCCCATGCCATCCCAGGTGAGAAAAATGCGTCCTGAATCAAGTCTGAGGGCTAAAACCTCTATAACAGGTTTTACCACATTGAGCTCAGAACGTAAGGTCCGGACCTGAAATTTGGAGCCAAAAATCAAATTTTCAGTTTGGCTGAAATTACATGAAATATGTGTCCCCTGTGGAAGCCCATGCTATCCCAGGTGAGAAAAATGCATCCTGAATCAAGTCTTAGGGCTAAAACCTCTGTTTTCGGGTTTTACCACATTGAGCTCAGAACGTAAGGTCGGGACCTGAAATTTGGAGCCAAAAATCAAATTTTCAGTTTGGCTGAAATTGCATGAAATATGTGTCCCCCGAAGAAGCCCATGCCATCCCAGGTGAGAAAAATGCATCTTGAATCAAGTCTGAGGGCTAAAACCTCTTTTTTTGGGTTTTACCACATTGAGCTCAGAACGTAAGGGTGGGACCTGAAATTTGGAGCCAAAAATCAAATTTTCAGTTTGGCTGAAATTGCATGAAATATGTGTCCCCCGAAGAAGCCCATGCCATCCCAGGAGTGAAAAATGCATCCTGAATCAAGTCTGAGGGCTAAATCCTCTGTATCGGGTTTAACCACATTGAGCTCAGAACGTAAGGTCCGGACCTGAAATTTGGAGCCAAAAATCAAATTTTCACATTGGCTGAAATAACATGAAATATGTGTCCCCCGAAGGAGCCCATGCCATCCCAGGTGAGAAAAATGCATCCTGAATCAAGTCTGAGGGCTAGAACCTCTATAACGGGTTTTACCACATTGAGCTCAGGACGTAAGGTCGGGACCTGAAATTTGGAGCCAAAAATCAAATTTTCACATCGGCTGAAATTACATGCAATATGTGTCCCCCAAAGAAGCCCATGCCATCCCAGGTGAGAAAAATGCATCCTGAATCAAGTCTGAGGGCTAGAACCTCTATAACGGGTTTTACCACATTGAGCTCAGGACGTAAGGTCGGGACCTGAAATTTGGAGCCAAAAATCAAATTTTCACATCGGCTGAAATTACATGCAATATGTGTCCCCCAAAGAAGCCCATGCCATCCCAGGTGAGAAAAATGCATCCTGAATCAAGTCTGAGGGCTAAAACCTCTGTTTTCGGGTTTTACCACATTGAGCTCAGAACGTAAGGTCAGGACCTGAAATTTGGAGCCAAAAATCAAATTTTCAGTTTGGCTGAAATTACATGAAATATGTGTCCCCCGAAGGAGCCTATGCCATCCCAGGTGAGAAAAATGCATCCTCAATCAAGTCTGAGGGCTAAAACCTCTGTTTTTGGGTTTTAACACATTGAGCTCAGGACGTAAGGTCGGGACCTGAAATTTGGAGCCAAAAATCAAATTTTCAGTTTGGCTGAAATTGCATGAAATATGTGTCCCCTGTGGAAGCCCATGCCATCCCAGGTGAGAAAAATGCATCCTGAATCAAGTCTGAGGGCTAAAACCTCTACAACGGGTTTTAACACATTGAGCTCAGAACGTAAGGTCCGGACCTGAAATTTGGAGCCAAAAATCAAATTTTCAGTTTGGCTGAAATTACATGAAATATGTGTCCCCCAAAGAAGCCCATGCCATCCCAGGTGAGAAAAATGCATCCTGAATCAAGTCTGAGGGCTAGAACCTCTGTATCAGGTTTTACCACATTGAGCTCAGAACGTAAGTTGGGGACCTGAAATTTGGAGCCAAAAATCAAATTTTCAGTTTGGCTGAAATTACATGAAATATGTGTCCCCTGTGGAAGCCCATGCCATCCCAGGTGAGAAAAATGCATCCTCAATCAAGTCTGAGGGCTAAAACCTCTGTTTTTGGGTTTTACCACATTGAGCTCAGAACGTAAGGTCTGGACCTGAAATTTGGAGCCAAAAATCAAATTTTCAGTTTGGCTGAAATTACATGAAATATGTGTCCCCTGTGGAAGCCCATGCCATCCCAGGTGAGAAAAATGCATCCTGAATCAAGTCTGAGGGCTAAAACCTCTATAACGGGTTTTACCACATTGAGCTCAGAACGTAAGGTCTGGACCTGAAATTTGGAGCCAAAAATCAAATTTTCAGTTTGGCTGAAATTACATGAAATATGTGTCCCCTGAAGAAGCCCATGCCATCCCAGGTGAGAAAAATGCATCCTGAATCAAGTCTGAGGGCTAAAACCTCTGTTTTTGGGTTTTACCACATTGAGCTCAGAACGTAAGGTCGGGACCTGAAATTTGGAGCCAAAAATCAAATTTTCAGTTTGGCTGAAATAACATGAAATATGTGTCCCCCGAAGGAGCCTATGCCATCCCAGGTGAGAAAAATGCATCCTGAATCAAGTCTGAGAGCTAGAACCTCTATAACGGGTTTTACCACATTGAGCTCAGAACGTAAGGTCGGGACCTGAAATTTGGAGCCAAAAATCAAATTTTCAGTTTGGCTGAAATTACATGAAATATGTGTCCCCTGTGGAAGCCCATGCCATCCCAGGTGAGAAAAATGCATCCTGAATCAAGTCTGAGGGCTAAAACCTCTATAACGGGTTTTACCACATTGAGCTCAGAACGTAAGGTCCGGACCTGAAATTTGGAGCCAAAAATCAAATTTTCAGTTTGGCTGAAATTACATGAAATATGTGTCCCCTGTGGAAGCCCATGCCATCCCAGGTGAGAAAAATGCATCCTGAATCAAGTCTGAGAGCTAGAACCTCTATAACGGGTTTTACCACATTGAGCTCAGAACGTAAGGTCCGGACCTGAAATTTGGAGCCAAAAATCAAATTTTCAGTTTGGCTGAAATTACATGAAATATGTGTCCCCCAAAGAAGCCCATGCCATCCCAGGTGAGAAAAATGCATCCTGAATCAATTCTGATGGCTAAAACCTCTATAACGGGTTTTACCACATTGAGCTCAGAACGTAAGGTCGGGACCTGAAATTTGGAGCCAAAAATCAAATTTTCAGTTTGGCTGAAATTACATGAAATATGTGTCCCCCAAAGAAGCCCATGCCATCCCAGGTGAGAAAAATGCATCCTGAATCAATTCTGAGGGCTAAAACCTCTATAACGGGTTTTACCACAATGAGCTCAGAACGTAAGGTCCGGACCTGAAATTTGGAGCCAAAAATCAAATTTTCAGTTTGGCTGAAATTGCATGAAATATGTGTCCCCCAAAGAAGCCCATGCCATCCCAGGTGAGAAAAATGCATCCTGAATCAAGTCTGAGGGCTAGAACCTCTGTATCAGGTTTTACCACATTGAGCTCAGAACGTAAGTTGGGGACCTGAAATTTGGAGCCAAAAATCAAATTTTCAGTTTGGCTGAAATTACATGAAATATGTGTCCCCTGTGGAAGCCCATGCCATCCCAGGTGAGAAAAATGCATCCTCAATCAAGTCTGAGGGCTAAAACCTCTGTTTTTGGGTTTTACCACATTGAGCTCAGAACGTAAGGTCTGGACCTGAAATTTGGAGCCAAAAATCAAATTTTCAGTTTGGCTGAAATTACATGAAATATGTGTCCCCTGTGGAAGCCCATGCCATCCCAGGTGAGAAAAATGCATCCTGAATCAAGTCTGAGGGCTAAAACCTCTATAACGGGTTTTACCACATTGAGCTCAGAACGTAAGGTCGGGACCTGAAATTTGGAGCCAAAAATCAAATTTTCAGTTTGGCTGAAATTACATGAAATATGTGTCCCCTGAAGAAGCCCATGCCATCCCAGGTGAGAAAAATGCATCCTGAATCAAGTCTGAGGGCTAAAACCTCTGTTTTTGGGTTTTACCACATTGAGCTCAGAACGTAAGGTCGGGACCTGAAATTTGGAGCCAAAAATCAAATTTTCAGTTTGGCTGAAATAACATGAAATATGTGTCCCCCGAAGGAGCCTATGCCATCCCAGGTGAGAAAAATGCATCCTGAATCAAGTCTGAGAGCTAGAACCTCTATAACGGGTTTTACCACATTGAGCTCAGAACGTAAGGTCGGGACCTGAAATTTGGAGCCAAAAATCAAATTTTCAGTTTGGCTGAAATTACATGAAATATGTGTCCCCTGTGGAAGCCCATGCCATCCCAGGTGAGAAAAATGCATCCTGAATCAAGTCTGAGGGCTAAAACCTCTATAACGGGTTTTACCACATTGAGCTCAGAACGTAAGGTCCGGACCTGAAATTTGGAGCCAAAAATCAAATTTTCAGTTTGGCTGAAATTACATGAAATATGTGTCCCCTGTGGAAGCCCATGCCATCCCAGGTGAGAAAAATGCATCCTGAATCAAGTCTGAGAGCTAGAACCTCTATAACGGGTTTTACCACATTGAGCTCAGAACGTAAGGTCCGGACCTGAAATTTGGAGCCAAAAATCAAATTTTCAGTTTGGCTGAAATTACATGAAATATGTGTCCCCCAAAGAAGCCCATGCCATCCCAGGTGAGAAAAATGCATCCTGAATCAATTCTGATGGCTAAAACCTCTATAACGGGTTTTACCACATTGAGCTCAGAACGTAAGGTCGGGACCTGAAATTTGGAGCCAAAAATCAAATTTTCAGTTTGGCTGAAATTGCATGAAATATGTGTCCCCCAAAGAAGCCCATGCCATCCCAGGTGAGAAAAATGCATCCTGAATCAAGTCTGAGGGCTAGAACCTCTGTATCAGGTTTTACCACATTGAGCTCAGAACGTAAGGTCGGGACCTGAAATTTGGAGCCAAAAATCAAATTTTCAGTTTGGCTGAAATTACATGAAATATGTGTCCCCTGTGGAAGCCCATGCCATCCCAGGTGAGAAAAATGCATCCTCAATCAAGTCTGAGGGCTAACACCTCTGTTTTTGGGTTTTACCACATTGAGCTCAGAACGTAAGGTCGGGACCTGAAATTTGGAGCCAAAATTCAAATTTTCAGATTGGCTGAAATTACATGAAATATGTGTCCCCTGTGGAAGCCCATGCCATCCCAGGTGAGAAAAATGCATCCTGAATCAAGTCTGAGAGCTAGAACCTCTATAACGGGTTTTACCACATTGAGCTCAGAACGTAAGGTCCGGACCTGAAATTTGGAGCCAAAAATCAAATTTTCAGTTTGGCTGAAATTACATGAAATATGTGTCCCCTGTGGAAGCCCATGCCATCCCAGGTGAGAAAAATGCATCCTGAATCAAGTCTGAGGGCTAAAACCTCTATAACGGGTTTTACCACATTGAGCTCAGAACGTAGGGTCGGGACCTGAAATTTGGAGCCAAAAATCAAATTTTCAGTCTGGCTGAAATAACATGAAATATGTGTCCCCCGAAGAAGCCCATGCCATCCCAGGTGAGAAAAATGCATCCAGAATCAAGTCTGAGGGCTAAAACCTCTACAAGGGGTTTTAACACATTGAGCTCACAACGTAAGGTCCGGACCTGAAATTTGGAGCCAAAAATCAAATTTTCAGTTTGGCTGAAATTACATGAAATATGTGTCCCCCAAAGAAGCCCATGCCATCCCAGGTGAGAAAAATGCATCCTGAATCAAGTCTGAGGGCTAGAACCTCTGTATCAGGTTTTACCACATTGAGCTCAGAACGTAAGTTGGGGACCTGAAATTTGGAGCCAAAAATCAAATTTTCAGTTTGGCTGAAATTACATGAAATATGTGTCCCCTGTGGAAGCCCATGCCATCCCAGGTGAGAAAAATGCATCCTCAATCAAGTCTGAGGGCTAAAAGTTCTGTTTTTGGGTTTTACCACATTGAGCTCAGAACGTAAGGTCCGGACCTGAAATTTGGAGCCAAAAATCAAATTTTCAGTTTGGCTGAAATTACATGAAATATGTGTCCCCCGAAGAAGCCCATGCCATCCCAGGTGAGAAAAATGCATCCTGAATCAAGTCTGAGGGCTAAAACCTCTGTTTACGGGTTTTACCACATTGAGCTCAGAACGTAAGGTCGGGACCTGAAATTTGGAGCCAAAAATCAAATTTTCAGTTTGGCTGAAATTACATGAAATATGTGTCCCCCGAAGAAGCCCATGCCATCCCAGGTGAGAAGAATGCATCCTGAATCAAGTCTGAGAGCTAGAACCTCTATAACGGGTTTTACCACATTGAGCTCAGAACGTAAGGTCCGGACCTGAAATTTGGTGCCAAAAATCAAATTTTCAGTTTGGCTGAAATTACATGAAATATGTGTCCCCTGTGGAAGCCCATGCCATCCCAGGTGAGAAAAATGCATCCTGAATCAAGTCTGAGGGCTAAAACCTCTATAACGGGTTTTACCACATTGAGCTCAGAACGTAAGGTCCGGACCTGAAATTTGGAGCAAAAAATCAAATTTTCAGTTTGGCTGAAATAACATGAAATATGTGTCCCCTGTGGAAGCCCATGCCATCCCAGGTGAGAAAAATGCATCCTGAATCAAGTCTGAGGGCTAAAACCTCTATAACGGGTTTTACCACATTGAGCTCAGAACGTAAGGTCCGGACCTGAAATTTGGAGCCAAAAATCAAATTTTCAGTTTGGCTGAAATTACATGAAATATGTGTCCCCCAAAGAAGCCCATGCCATCCCAGGTGAGAAAAATGCATCCTGAATCAATTCTGATGGCTAAAACCTCTATAACGGGTTTTACCACATTGAGCTCAGAACGTAAGGTCGGGACCTGAAATTTGGAGCCAAAAATCAAATTTTCAGTTTGGCTGAAATTGCATGAAATATGTGTCCCCCAAAGAAGCCCATGCCATCCCAGGTGAGAAAAATGCATCCTCAATCAAGTCTGAGGGCTAAAAGTTCTGTTTTTGGGTTTTACCACATTGAGCTCAGAACGTAAGGTCCGGACCTGAAATTTGGAGCCAAAAATCAAATTTTCAGTTTGGCTGAAATTACATGAAATATGTGTCCCCTGTGGAAGCCCATGCCATCCCAGGTGAGAAAAATGCATCCTCAATCAAGTCTGAGGGCTAACACCTCTGTTTTTGGGTTTTACCACATTGAGCTCAGACGTAAGGTCCGGACCTGAAATTTGGAGCCAAAAATCAAATTTTCAGTTTGGCTGAAATTGCATGAAATATGTGTCCCCCGAAGGAGCCTATGCCATCCCAGGTGAGAAAAATGCATCCTGAATCAAGTCTGAGAGCTAGAACCTCTATAACGGGTTTCACCACATTGAGCTCAGGACGTAAGGTCGGGACCTGAAATTTGGAGCCAAAAATCAAATTTTCAGATTGGCTGAAATTACATGAAATATGTGTCCCCTGTGGAAGCCCATGCCATCCCAGGTGAGAAAAATGCATCCTGAATCAAGTCTGAGAGCTAGAACCTCTATAACGGGTTTTACCACATTGAGCTCAGAACGTAAGGTCCGGACCTGAAATTTGGAGCCAAAAATCAAATTTTCAGTTTGGCTGAAATTACATGAAATATGTGTCCCCTGTGGAAGCCCATGCCATCCCAGGTGAGAAAAATGCATCCTGAATCAAGTCTGAGGGCTAAAACCTCTATAACGGGTTTTACCACATTGAGCTCAGAACGTAAGGTCGGGACCTGAAATTTGGAGCCAAAAATCAAATTTTCAGTTTGGCTGAAATTACATGAAATATGTGTCCCCTGTGGAAGCCCATGCCATCCCAGGTGAGAAAAATGCATCCTGAATCAAGTCTGAGGGCTAAAACCTCTGTTTACGGGTTTTACCACATTGAGCTCAGAACGTAAGGTCGGGACCTGAAATTTGGAGCCAAAAATCAAATTTTCAGTTTGGCTGAAATAACATGAAATATGTGTCCCCCGAAGGAGCCTATGCCATCCCAGGTGAGAAAAATGCATCCTCAATCAAGTCTGAGGGCTAAAACCTCTGTTTTTGGGTTTTTAACACATTGAGCTCAGGACGTAAGGTCGGGACCTGAAATTTGGAGCCAAAAATCAAATTTTCAGTTTGGCTGAAATTACATGAAATATGCGTCCCCTGTGGAAGCCCATGCCATCCCAGGTGAGAAAAATGCATCCTGAATCAAGTCTGAGAGCTAGAACCTCTATAATGGGTTTTACCACATTGAGCTCAGAGAAAAATGCATCCTGAATCAAGTCTGAGGGCTAAAACCTCTGTTTTCGGGTTTTACCACATTGAGCTCAGAACGTAAGGTCGGGACCTGAAATTTGGAGCCAAAATTCAAATTTTCAGTTTGGCTGAAATAACATGAAATATGTGTCCCCCAAAGAAGCCCATGCCATCCCAGGTGAGAAAAATGCATCCTGAATCAAGTCTGAGGGCTAGAACCTCTATAACGGGTTTTACCACATTGAGCTCAGAACGTAAGGTCGGGACCTGAAATTTGGAGCCAAAAATCAAATTTTCAGTTTGGCTGAAATTGCATGAAATATGTGTCCCCCGAAGAAGCCCATGCCATCCCAGGTGAGAAAAATGCATCCTGAATCAAGTCTGAGGGCTAAATCCTCTGTATCGGGTTTAACCACATTGAGCTCAGAACATAAGGTCCGGACCTGAAATTTGGAGCCAAAAATCAAATTTTCACATTGGCTGAAATAACATGAAATATGTGTCCCCCGAAGGAGCCCATGCCATCCCAGGTGAGAAAAATGCATCCTGAATCAAGTCTGAGGGCTGGAACCTCTATAACGGGTTTTACCACATTGAGCTCAGGACGTAAGGTCGGGACCTGAAATTTGGAGCCAAAAATCAAATTTTCAGTTTGGCTGAAATTACATGAAATATGTGTCCCCTGTGGAAGCCCATGCCATCCCAGGTGAGAAAAATGCGTCCTGAATCAAGTCTGAGGGCTAAAACCTCTATATCGGGTTTTACCACATTGAGCTCAGAACGTAAGGTCCGGACCTGAAATTTGGAGCCAAAAATCAAATTTTCACATCGGCTGAAATAACATGAAATATGTGTCCCCCGAAGGAGCCCATGCCATCCCAGGTGAGAAAAATGCATCCTGAATCAAGTCTGAGGGCTAGAACCTCTATAACGGGTTTTACCACATTGAGCTCAGGACGTAAGGTCGGGACCTGAAATTTGGAGCCAAAAATCAAATTTTCACATCGGCTGAAATTACATGCAATATGTGTCCCCCAAAGAAGCCCATGCCATCCCAGGTGAGAAAAATGCATCCTGAATCAAGTCTGAGGGCTAGAACCTCTATAACGGGTTTTACCACATTGAGCTCAGGACGTAAGGTCGGGACCTGAAATTTGGAGCCAAAAATCAAATTTTCACATCGGCTGAAATTACATGCAATATGTGTCCCCCAAAGAAGCCCATGCCATCCCAGGTGAGAAAAATGCATCCTGAATCAAGTCTGAGGGCTAAAACCTCTGTTTTCGGGTTTTACCACATTGAGCTCAGAACGTAAGGTCAGGACCTGAAATTTGGAGCCAAAAATCAAATTTTCAGTTTGGCTGAAATTACATGAAATATGTGTCCCCCGAAGGAGCCTATGCCATCCCAGGTGAGAAAAATGCATCCTCAATCAAGTCTGAGGGCTAAAACCTCTGTTTTTGGGTTTTTACACATTGAGCTCAGGACGTAAGGTCCGGACCTGAAATTATGAGCCAAAAATCAAATTTTCAGTTTGGCTGAAATTACATGAAATATGTGTCCCCTGTGGAAGCCCATGCCATCCCAGGTGAGAAAAATGCATCCTGAATCAAGTCTGAGGGCTAAAACCTCTATAACGGGTTTTACCACATTGAGCTCAGAACGTAAGGTCCGGACCTGAAATTTGGAGCCAAAAATCAAATTTTCAGTTTGGCTGAAATTACATGAAATATGTGTCCCCTGTGGAAGCCCATGCCATCCCAGGTGAGAAAAATGCATCCTGAATCAAGTCTGAGGGCTAAAACCTCTGTTTTCGGGTTTTACCACATTGAGCTCAGAACGTAAGGTCCGGACCTGAAATTTGGAGCCAAAAATCAAATTTTCAGTTTGGCTGAAATTACATGAAATATGTGTCCCCCGAAGAAGCCCATGCCATCCCAGGTGAGAAAAATGCATCCTGAATCAAGTCTGAGGGCTAGAACCTCTATAACGGGTTTTACCACATTGAGCTCAGGACGTAAGGTCGGGACCTGAAATTTGGAGCCAAAAATCAAATTTCCATTTTGGCTGAAATTATATGAAATATGTGTCCCCTGTGGAAGCCCATGCCATCCCAGGTGAGAAAAATGCATCCTGAATCAAGTCTGAGGGCTAAAACCTCTGTTTTCGGGTTTTACCACATTGAGCTCAGAACGTAAGGTCGGGACCTGAAATTTGGAGCCAAAAATCAAATTTTCAGTTTGGCTGAAATTACATGAAATATGTGTCCCCCGAAGAAGCCCATGCCATCCCAGGTGAGAAAAATGCATCTTGAATCAAGTCTGAGGGCTAAAACCTCTTTTTTTGGGTTTTACCACATTGAGCTCAGGATGTAAGGTCGGGACCTGAAATTTGGAGCCAAAAATCAAATTTTCAGTTTGGCTGAAATAACATGAAATATGTGTCCCCCGAAGGAGCCTATGCCATCCCAGGTGAGAAAAATGCATCCTGAAACAAGTCTGAGAACTAGAACCTCTATAACGGGTTTTACCACATTGAGCTCAGGACGTAAGGTCGGGACCTGAAATTTGGAGCCAAAAATCAAATTTTCAGTTTGGCTGAAATTACATGAAATATGTTTCCCCTGTGGAAGCCCATGCCATCCCAGGTGAGAAAAATGCATCCTCAATCAAGTCTGAGGGCTAAAACCTCTATAATGGGTTTTACCACATTGAGCTCAGAACGTAAGGTCCGGACCTGAAATTTGGAGCCAAAAATCAAATTTTCAGTTTGGCTGAAATTACATGAAATATGTGTCCCCCAAAGAAGCCCATGCCATCCCAGGTGAGAAAAATGAATCCTGAATCAAGTCTGAGGGCTAAAACCTCTATAACGGGTTTTACCACATTGAGCTCAGAACGTAAGGTCGGGACCTGAAATTTGGAGCCAAAAATCAAATTTTCAGTTTGGCTGAAATTACATGAAATATGTGTCCCCCGAAGAAGCCCATGCCATCCCAGGTGAGAAAAATGCATCCAGAATCAAGTCTGAGGGCTAGAACCTCTATAACTGGTTTTACCACATTGAGCTCAGGACGTAAGGTCGGGACCTGAAATTTGGAGCCAAAAATCAAATTTTCAGTTTGGCTGAAATTACATGAAATATGTGTCCCCCAAAGAAGCCCATGCCATCCCAGGTGAGAAAAATGCATCCTGAATCAATTCTGAGGGCTAAAACCTCTATAACGGGTTTTACCACATTGAGCTCAGAACGTAAGGTCCGGACCTGAAATTTGGAGCCAAAAATCAAATTTTCAGTTTGGCTGAAATTGCATGAAATATGTGTCCCCCAAAGAAGCCCATGCCATCCCAGGTGAGAAAAATGCATCCTGAATCAAGTCTGAGGGCTAGAACCTCTGTATCAGGTTTTACCACATTGAGCTCAGAACGTAAGGTCGGGACCTGAAATTTGGAGCCAAAAATCAAATTTTCAGTTTGGCTGAAATTACATGAAATATGTGTCCCCTGTGGAAGCCCATGCCATCCCAGGTGAGAAAAATGCATCCTCAATCAAGTCTGAGGGCTAAAACCTCTGTTTTTGGGTTTTACCACATTGAGCTCAGAACGTAAGGTCCGGACCTGAAATTTGGAGCCAAAAATCAAATTTTCAGTTTGGCTGAAATTGCATGAAATATGTGTCCCCCAAAGAAGCCCATGCCATCCCAGGTGAGAAAAATGCATCCTGAATCAAGTCTGAGGGCTAGAACCTCTGTATCAGGTTTTACCACATTGAGCTCAGAACGTAAGGTCGGGACCTGAAATTTGGAGCCAAAAATCAAATTTTCAGTTTGGCTGAAATTACATGAAATATGTGTCCCCCGAAGAAGCCCATGCCATCCCAGGTGAGAAAAATGCATCCTGAATCAAGTCTGAGGGCTAAAACCTATGTTTTCGGGTTTTACCACATTGAGCTCAGAACGTAAGGTCGGGACCTGAAATTTGGAGCCAAAAATCAAATTTCCATTTTGGCTGAAATTATATGAAATATGTGTCCCCTGTGGAAGCCCATGCCATCCCAGGTGAGAAAAATGCATCCTGAATCAAGTCTGAGGGCTAAAACCTCTGTTTTCGGGTTTTACCACATTGAGCTCAGAACGTAAGGTCGGGACCTGAAATTTGGAGCCAAAAATCAAATTTTCAGTTTGGCTGAAATTACATGAAATATGTGTCCCCCGAAGAAGCCCATGCCATCCCAGGTGAGAAAAATGCATCTTGAATCAAGTCTGAGGGCTAAAACCTCTTTTTTTGGGTTTTACCACATTGAGCTCAGGATGTAAGGTCGGGACCTGAAATTTGGAGCCAAAAATCAAATTTTCAGTTTGGCTGAAATAACATGAAATATGTGTCCCCCGAAGGAGCCTATGCCATCCCAGGTGAGAAAAATGCATCCTGAATCAAGTCTGAGAGCTAGAACCTCTATAACGGGTTTTACCACATTGAGCTCAGGACGTAAGGTCGGGACCTGAAATTTGGAGCCAAAAATCAAATTTTCAGTTTGGCTGAAATTACATGAAATATGTTTCCCCTGTGGAAGCCCATGCCATCCCAGGTGAGAAAAATGCATCCTCAATCAAGTCTGAGGGCTAAAACCTCTATAACGGGTTTTACCACATTGAGCTCAGAACGTAAGGTCCGGACCTGAAATTTGGAGCCAAAAATCAAATTTTCAGTTTGGCTGAAATTACATGAAATATGTGTCCCCCAAAGAAGCCCATGCCATCCCAGGTGAGAAAAATGAATCCTGAATCAAGTCTGAGGGCTAAAACCTCTATAACGGGTTTTACCACATTGAGCTCAGGATGTAAGGTCGGGACCTGAAATTTGGAGCCAAAAATCAAATTTTCAGTTTGGCTGAAATTACATGAAATATGTGTCCCCCGAAGAAGCCCATGCCATCCCAGGTGAGAAAAATGCATCCAGAATCAAGTCTGAGGGCTAAAACCTCTATAACGGGTTTTACCACATTGAGCTCAGGACGTAAGGTCCGGACCTGAAATTTGGAGCCAAAAATCAAATTTTCAGTTTGGCTGAAATTACATGAAATATGTGTCCCCCAAAGAAGCCCATGCCATCCCAGGTGAGAAAAATGCATCCTGAATCAATTCTGATGGCTAAAACCTCTATAACGGGTTTTACCACATTGAGCTCAGAACGTAAGGTCCGGACCTGAAATTTGGAGCCAAAAATCAAATTTTCAGTTTGGCTGAAATTGCATGAAATATGTGTCCCCCAAAGAAGCCCATGCCATCCCAGGTGAGAAAAATGCATCCTGAATCAAGTCTGAGGGCTAGAACCTCTGTATCAGGTTTTACCACATTGAGCTCAGAACGTAAGGTCGGGACCTGAAATTTGGAGCCAAAAATCAAATTTTCAGTTTGGCTGAAATTACATGAAATATGTGTCCCCCAAAGAAGCCCATGCCATCCCAGGTGAGAAAAATGCATCCTGAATCAATTCTGATGGCTAAAACCTCTATAACGGGTTTTACCACATTGAGCTCAGAACGTAAGGTCCGGACCTGAAATTTGGAGCCAAAAATCAAATTTTCAGTTTGGCTGAGTTGCATGAAATATGTGTCCCCCAAAGAAGCCCATGCCATCCCAGGTGAGAAAAATGCATCCTGAATCAAGTCTGAGGGCTAGAACCTCTGTATCAGGTTTTACCACATTGAGCTCAGAACGTAAGGTCGGGACCTGAAATTTGGAGCCAAAAATCAAATTTTCAGTTTGGCTGAAATTACATGAAATATGTGTCCCCTGTGGAAGCCCATGCCATCCCAGGTGAGAAAAATGCATCCTTAATCAAGTCTGAGGGCTAAAACCTCTGTTTTTGGGTTTTACCACATTGAGCTCAGAACGTAAGGTCTGGACCTGAAATTTGGAGCCAAAAATCAAATTTTCAGTTTGGCTGAAATAACATGAAATATGTGTCCCCCGAAGGAGCCTATGCCATCCCAGGTGAGAAAAATGCATCCTGAATCAAGTCTGAGAGCTAGAACCTCTATAATGGGTTTTACCACATTGAGCTCAGGACGTAAGGTCGGGACCTGAAATTTGGAGCCAAAAATCAAATTTTCAGTTTGGCTGAAATAACATGAAATATGTGTCCCCTGTGGAAGCCCATGCCATCCCAGGTGAGAAAAATGCATCCTGAATCAAGTCTGAGGGCTAAAACCTCTATAACGGGTTTTACCACATTGAGCTCAGAACGTAAGGTCCGGACCTGAAATTTGGAGCCAAAAATCAAATTTTCAGTTTGGCTGAAATTACATGAAATATGTGTCCCCTGTGGAAGCCCATGCCATCCCAGGTGAGAAAAATGCATCCTGAATCAAGTCTGAGGGCTAAAACCTCTATAACGGGTTTTACCACATTGAGCTCAGAACGTAAGGTCGGGACCTGAAATTTGGAGCCAAAATTCAAATTTTCAGTTTGGCTGAAATTACATGAAATATGTGTCCCCAGAAGAAGCCCATGCCATCCCAGGTGAGAAAAATGCATCCAGAATCAAGTCTGAGGGCTAAAACCTCTATAACGGGTTTTACCACATTGAGCTCAGGACGTAAGGTCCGGACCTGAAATTTGGAGCCAAAAATCAAATTTTCAGTTTGGCTGAAATTGCATGAAATATGTGTCCCCCAAAGAAGCCCATGCCATCCCAGGTGAGAAAAATGCATCCTGAATCAAGTCTGAGGGCTAAAACCTCTATAACGGGTTTTACCACATTGAGCTCAGAACGTAAGGTCCGGACCTGAAATTTGGAGCCAAAAATCAAATTTTCAGTTTGGCTGAAATTGCATGAAATATGTGTCCCCCAAAGAAGCCCATGCCATCCCAGGTGAGAAAAATGCATCCTGAATCGAGTCTGAGGGCTAGAACCTCTGTATCAGGTTTTACCACATTGAGCTCAGAACATAAGGTCCGGACCTGAAATTTGGAGCCAAAAATCAAATTTTCAGTTTGGCTGAAATTACATGAAATATGTGTCCCCCGAAGAAGCCCATGCCATCCCAGGTGAGAAAAATGCATCCTGAATCAAGTCTGAGGGCTAAAACCTATGTTTTCGGGTTTTACCACATTGAGCTCAGAACGTAAGGTCGGGACCTGAAATTTGGAGCCAAAAATCAAATTTCCATTTTGGCTGAAATTATATGAAATATGTGTCCCCCAAAGAAGCCCATGCCATCCCAGGTGAGAAAAATGCGTCCTGAATCAAGTCTGAGGGCTAAAACCTCTATAACAGGTTTTACCACATTGAGCTCAGAACGTAAGGTCGGGACCTGAAATTTGGAGCCAAAAATCAAATTTTCAGTTTGGCTGAAATTACATGAAATATGTGTCCCCTGTGGAAGCCCATGCTATCCCAGGTGAGAAAAATGCATCCTGAATCAAGTCTTAGGGCTAAAACCTCTGTTTTCAGGTTTTACCACATTGAGCTCAGAACGTAAGGTCGGGACCTGAAATTTGGAGCCAAAAATCAAATTTTCAGTTTGGCTGAAATTGCATGAAATATGTGTCCCCCGAAGAAGCCCATGCCATCCCAGGTGAGAAAAATGCATCCAGAATCAAGTCTGAGGGCTAAAACCTCTATAACGGGTTTTACCACATTGAGCTCAGGACTTAAGGTCCGGACCTGAAATTTGGAGCCAAAAATCAAATTTTCAGTTTGGCTGAAATTGCATGAAATATGTGTCCCCCGAAGAAGCCCATGCCATCCCAGGAGTGAAAAATGCATCCTGAATCAAGTCTGAGGGCTAAATCCTCTGTATCGGGTTTAACCACATTGAGCTCAGAACGTAAGGTCCGGACCTGAAATTTGGAGCCAAAAATCATATTTTCACATTGGCTGAAATAACATGAAATATGTGTCCCCCGAAGGAGCCCATGCCATCCCAGGTGAGAAAAATGCATCCTGAATCAAGTCTGAGGGCTAGAACCTCTATAACGGGTTTTACCACATTGAGCTCAGGACGTAAGGTCGGGACCTGAAATTTGGAGCCAAAATTCAAATTTTCAGTTTGGCTGAAATTACATGAAATATGTGTCCCCTGTGGAAGCCCATGCCATCCCAGGTGAGAAAAATGCGTCCTGAATCAAGTCTGAGGGCTAAAACCTCTATATCGGGTTTTACCACATTGAGCTCAGAACGTAAGGTCCGGACCTGAAATTTGGAGCAAAAAATCAAATTTTCACATCGGCTGAAATAACATGAAATATGTGTCCCCCGAAGGAGCCCATGCCATCCCAGGTGAGAAAAATGCATCCTGAATCAAGTCTGAGGGCTAGAACCTCTATAACGGGTTTTACCACATTGAGCTCAGGACGTAAGGTCGGGACCTGAAATTTGGAGCCAAAAATCAAATTTTCACATCGGCTGAAATTACATGCAATATGTGTCCCCCAAAGAAGCCCATGCCATCCCAGGTGAGAAAAATGCATCCTGAATCAAGTCTGAGGGCTAAAACCTCTGTTTTCGGGTTTTACCACATTGAGCTCAGAACGTAAGGTCGGGACCTGAAATTTGGAGCCAAAAATCAAATTTTCAGTTTGGCTGAAATAACATGAAATATGTGTCCCCCAAAGAAGCCCATGCCATCCCAGGTGAGAAAAATGCATCCTGAATCAAGTCTGAGGGCTAAAACCTCTATAACGGGTTTTACCACATTGAGCTCAGAACGTAAGGTCGGGACCTGAAATTTGGAGCCAAAAATCAAATTTTCAGTTTGGCTGAAATTACATGAAATATGTTTCCCCTGTGGAAGCCCATGCTATCCCAGGTGAGAAAAATGCATCCTGAATCAAGTCTTAGGGCTAAAACCTCTGTTTTCGGGTTTTACCACATTGAGCTCAGAACGCAAGGATGGGACCTGAAAATTAGAGCCAAAAATCAAATTTTCAGTTTGGCTGAAATTACATGAAATATGTGTCCCCCGAAGAAGCCCATGCCATCCCAGGTGAGAAAAATGCATCCTGAATCAAGTCTGAGGGCTAAAACCTCTATAACGGGTTTTACCACATTGAGCTCAGAACGTAAGGTCCGGACCTGAAATTTGGAGCCAAAAATCAAATTTTCACATTGGCTGAAATTACATGAAATATGTGTCCCCTGTGGAAGCCCATGCCGTCCCAGGTGAGAAAAATGCATCCTGAATCAAGTCTGAGGGCTAAAACCTCTGTTTTCGGGTTTTACCACATTGAGCTCAGAACGTAAGGTCCGGACCTGAAATTTGGAGCCAAAAATCAAATTTTCAGTTTGGCTGAAATTACATGAAATATGTGTCCCCTGTGGAAGCCCATGCCATCCCAGGTGAGAAAAATGCGTCCTGAATCAAGTCTGAGGGCTAAAACCTCTATATCGGGTTTTACCACATTGAGCTCAGAACGTAAGGTCCGGACCTGAAATTTGGAGCCAAAAATCAAATTTTCACATTGGCTGAAATTACATGAAATATGTGTCCCCTGTGGAAGCCCATGCCGTCCCAGGTGAGAAAAATGCATCCTGAATCAAGTCTGAGGGCTAAAACCTCTGTTTTCGGGTTTTACCACATTGAGCTCAGAACGTAAGGTCCGGACCTGAAATTTGGAGCCAAAAATCAAATTTTCACATTGGCTGAAATTACATGAAATATGTGTCCCCTGTGGAAGCCCATGCCATCCCAGGTGAGAAAAATGCATCCTGAATCAAGTCTGAGGGCTAAAACCTCTGTTTTCGGGTTTTACCACATTGAGCTCAGAACGTAAGGTCCGGACCTGAAATTTGGAGCCAAAAATCAAATTTTCAGTTTGGCTGAAATAACATGAAATATGTGTCCCCCGAAGAAGCCCATGCCATCCCAGGTGAGAAAATGCATCTTGAATCAAGTCTGAGGGCTAAAACCTCTTTTTTTGGGTTTTACCACATTGAGCTCAGAACGTAAGGTCTGGACCTGAAATTTGGAGCCAAAAATCAAATTTTCAGTTTGGCTGAAATTGCATGAAATATGTGTCCCCCGAAGAAGCCCATGCCATCCCAGGAGTGAAAAATGCATCCTGAATCAAGTCTGAGGGCTAAATCCTCTGTATCGGGTTTAACCACATTGAGCTCAGAACGTAAGGTCCGGACCTGAAATTTGGAGCCAAAAATCAAATTTTCACATTGGCTGAAATAACATGAAATATGTGTCCCCCGAAGGAGCCCATGCCATCCCAGGTGAGAAAAATGCATCCTGAATCAAGTCTGAGGGCTAGAACCTCTATAACGGGTTTTACCACATTGAGCTCAGGACGTAAGGTCCGGACCTGAAATTTGGAGCCAAAAATCAAATTTTCAGTTTGGCTGAAATTACATGAAATATGTGTCCCCTGTGGAAGCCCATGCCATCCCAGGTGAGAAAAATGCGTCCTGAATCAAGTCTGAGGGCTAAAACCTCTATATCGGGTTTTACCACATTGAGCTCAGAACGTAAGGTCCGGACCTGAAATTTGGAGCAAAAAATCAAATTTTCACATCGGCTGAAATAACATGAAATATGTGTCCCCCGAAGGAGCCCATGCCATCCCAGGTGAGAAAAATGCATCCTGAATCAAGTCTGAGGGCTAGAACCTCTATAACGGGTTTTACCACATTGAGCTCAGGACGTAAGGTCGGGACCTGAAATTTGGAGCCAAAAATCAAATTTTCACATCGGCTGAAATTACATGCAATATGTGTCCCCCAAAGAAGCCCATGCCATCCCAGGTGAGAAAAATGCATCCTGAATCAAGTCTGAGGGCTAAAACCTCTGTTTTCGGGTTTTACCACATTGAGCTCAGAACGTAAGGTCGGGACCTGAAATTTGGAGCCAAAAATCAAATTTTCAGTTTGGCTGAAATAACATGAAATATGTGTCCCCCAAAGAAGCCCATGCCATCCCAGGTGAGAAAAATGCATCCTGAATCAAGTCTGAGGGCTAAAACCTCTGTTTTCGGGTTTTACCACATTGAGCTCAGAACGTAAGGTCGGGACCTGAAATTTGGAGCCAAAAATCAAATTTTCAGTTTGGCTGAAATTACATGAAATATGTGTCCCCTGTGGAAGCCCATGCTATCCCAGGTGAGAAAAATGCATCCTGAATCAAGTCTTAGGGCTAAAACCTCTGTTTTCGGGTTTTACCACATTGAGCTCAGAACGCAAGGATGGGACCTGAAAATTAGAGCCAAAAATCAAATTTTCAGTTTGGCTGAAATTACATGAAATATGTGTCCCCCGAAGAAGCCCATGCCATCCCAGGTGAGAAAAATGCATCCAGAATCAAGTCTGAGGGCTAGAACCTCTATAACGGGTTTTACCACATTGAGCTCAGAACGTAAGGTCGGGACCTGAAATTTGGAGCCAAAAATCAAATTTTCACATTGGCTGAAATAACATGAAATATGTGTCCCCTGTGGAAGCCCATGCCGTCCCAGGTGAGAAAAATGCATCCTGAATCAAGTCTGAGGGCTAAAACCTCTGTTTTCGGGTTTTACCACATTGAGCTCAGAACGTAAGGTCGGGACCTGAAATTTGGAGCCAAAAATCAAATTTTCAGTTTGGCTGAAATTACATGAAATATGTGTCCCCTGTGGAAGCCCATGCTATCCCAGGTGAGAAAAATGCATCCTGAATCAAGTCTTAGGGCTAAAACCTCTGTTTTCGGGTTTTACCACATTGAGCTCAGAACGCAAGGATGGGACCTGAAAATTAGAGCCAAAAATCAAATTTTCAGTTTGGCTGAAATTACATGAAATATGTGTCCCCCGAAGAAGCCCATGCCATCCCAGGTGAGAAAAATGCATCCAGAATCAAGTCTGAGGGCTAGAACCTCTATAACGGGTTTTACCACATTGAGCTCAGAACGTAAGGTCCGGACCTGAAATTTGGAGCCAAAAATCAAATTTTCACATTGGCTGAAATTACATGAAATATGTGTCCCCTGTGGAAGCCCATGCCGTCCCAGGTGAGAAAAATGCATCCTGAATCAAGTCTGAGGGCTAAAACCTCTGTTTTCGGGTTTTACCACATTGAGCTCAGAACGTAAGGTCCGGACCTGAAAATTAGAGCCAAAAATCAAATTTTCAGTTTGGCTGAAATTACATGAAATATGTGTCCCCCGAAGAAGCCCATGCCATCCCAGGTGAGAAAAATGCATCCAGAATCAAGTCTGAGGGCTAAAACCTCTGTTTTCGGGTTTTACCACATTGAGCTCAGAACGTAAGGTCCGGACCTGAAATTTGGAGCCAAAAATCAAATTTTCACATTGGCTGAAATTACATGAAATATGTGTCCCCCGAAGAAGCCCATGCCATCCCAGGTGAGAAAATGCATCCAGAATCAAGTCTGAGGGCTAAAACCTCTATAACGGGTTTTACCAAATTGAGCTTAGAACGTAAGGTGCGGGACCTGAAATTTGGAGCCAAAAATCAAATTTTCAGTTTGGCTGAAATTACATGAAATATGTGTCCCCTGTGGAAGCCCATGCCATCCCAGGTGAGAACAATGCGTCCTGAATCAAGTCTGAGGGCTAAATCCTCTGTATCGGGTTTTACCACATTGAGCTCAGAACGTAAGGTCCGGACCTGAAATTTGGAGCCAAAAATCAAATTTTCAGTTTGGCTGAAATAACATGAAATATGTGTCCCCCGAAGGAGCCCATGCCGTCCCAGGTGAGAAAAATGCATCCTGAATCAAGTCTGAGGGCTAGAACCTCTATAACGGGTTTTACCACATTGAGCTCAGGACGTAAGGTCCGGACCTGAAATTTGGAGCCAAAAATCAAATTTTCAGTTTGGCTGAAATTACATGAAATATGTGTCCCCTGTGGAAGCCCATGCCATCCCAGGTGAGAAAAATGCGTCCTGAATCAAGTCTGAGGGCTAAAACCTCTATATCGGGTTTTACCACATTGAGCTCAGAACGTAAGGTCGGGACCTGAAATTTGGAGCAAAAAATCAAATTTTCACATCGGCTGAAATAACATGAAATATGTGTCCCCCGAAGGAGCCCATGCCATCCCAGGTGAGAAAAATGCATCCTGAATCAAGTCTGAGGGCTAGAACCTCTATAACGGGTTTTACCACATTGAGCTCAGGACGTAAGGTCGGGACCTGAAATTTGGAGCCAAAAATCAAATTTTCACATCGGCTGAAATTACATGCAATATGTGTCCCCCAAAGAAGCCCATGCCATCCCAGGTGAGAAAAATGCATCCTGAATCAAGTCTGAGGGCTAAAACCTCTGTTTTCGGGTTTTACCACATTGAGCTCAGAACGTAAGGTCGGGACCTGAAATTTGGAGCCAAAAATCAAATTTTCAGTTTGGCTGAAATAACATGAAATATGTGTCCCCCAAAGAAGCCCATGCCATCCCAGGTGAGAAAAATGCATCCTGAATCAAGTCTGAGGGCTAAAACCTCTGTTTTCGGGTTTTACCACATTGAGCTCAGAACGTAAGGTCGGGACCTGAAATTTGGAGCCAAAAATCAAATTTTCAGTTTGGCTGAAATTACATGAAATATGTGTCCCCTGTGGAAGCCCATGCTATCCCAGGTGAGAAAAATGCATCCTGAATCAAGTCTTAGGGCTAAAACCTCTGTTTTCGGGTTTTACCACATTGAGCTCAGAACGCAAGGATGGGACCTGAAAATTAGAGCCAAAAATCAAATTTTCAGTTTGGCTGAAATTACATGAAATATGTGTCCCCCGAAGAAGCCCATGCCATCCCAGGTGAGAAAAATGCATCCAGAATCAAGTCTGAGGGCTAGAACCTCTATAACGGGTTTTACCACATTGAGCTCAGAACGTAAGGTCCGGACCTGAAATTTGGAGCCAAAAATCAAATTTTCACATTGGCTGAAATTACATGAAATATGTGTCCCCTGTGGAAGCCCATGCCGTCCCAGGTGAGAAAAATGCATCCTGAATCAAGTCTGAGGGCTAAAACCTCTGTTTTCGGGTTTTACCACATTGAGCTCAGAACGTAAGGTCGGGACCTGAAATTTGGAGCCAAAAATCAAATTTTCAGTTTGGCTGAAATTACATGAAATATGTGTCCCCTGTGGAAGCCCATGCTATCCCAGGTGAGAAAAATGCATCCTGAATCAAGTCTTAGGGCTAAAACCTCTGTTTTCGGGTTTTACCACATTGAGCTCAGAACGCAAGGATGGGACCTGAAAATTAGAGCCAAAAATCAAATTTTCAGTTTGGCTGAAATTACATGAAATATGTGTCCCCCGAAGAAGCCCATGCCATCCCAGGTGAGAAAAATGCATCCAGAATCAAGTCTGAGGGCTAGAACCTCTATAACGGGTTTTACCACATTGAGCTCAGAACGTAAGGTCCGGACCTGAAATTTGGAGCCAAAAATCAAATTTTCACATTGGCTGAAATTACATGAAATATGTGTCCCCTGTGGAAGCCCATGCCGTCCCAGGTGAGAAAAATGCATCCTGAATCAAGTCTGAGGGCTAAAACCTCTGTTTTCGGGTTTTACCACATTGAGCTCAGAACGTAAGGTCCGGACCTGAAAATTAGAGCCAAAAATCAAATTTTCAGTTTGGCTGAAATTACATGAAATATGTGTCCCCCGAAGAAGCCCATGCCATCCCAGGTGAGAAAAATGCATCCAGAATCAAGTCTGAGGGCTTAAACCTCTGTTTTCGGGTTTTACCACATTGAGCTCAGAACGTAAGGTCCGGACCTGAAATTTGGAGCCAAAAATCAAATTTTCACATTGGCTGAAATTACATGAAATATGTGTCCCCCGAAGAAGCCCATGCCATCCCAGGTGAGAAAATGCATCCAGAATCAAGTCTGAGGGCTAAAACCTCTATAACGGGTTTTACCAAATTGAGCTTAGAACGTAAGGTGCGGGACCTGAAATTTGGAGCCAAAAATCAAATTTTCAGTTTGGCTGAAATTACATGAAATATGTGTCCCCTGTGGAAGCCCATGCCATCCCAGGTGAGAACAATGCATCCTGAATCAAGTCTGAGGGCTAAATCCTCTGTATCGGGTTTTACCACATTGAGCTCAGAACGTAAGGTCCGGACCTGAAATTTGGAGCCAAAAATCAAATTTTCAGTTTGGCTGAAATAACATGAAATATGTGTCCCCCGAAGGAGCCCATGCCGTCCCAGGTGAGAAAAATGCATCCTGAATCAAGTCTGAGGGCTAGAACCTCTATAACGGGTTTTACCACATTGAGCTCAGGACGTAAGGTCCGGACCTGAAATTTGGAGCCAAAAATCAAATTTTCAGTTTGGCCGAAATTACATGAAATATGTGTCCCCTGTGGAAGCCCATGCCATCCCAGGTGAGAAAAATGCATCCTGAATCAAGTCTGAGGGCTAAAACCTCTGTTTTCGGGTTTTACCACATTGAGCTCGGACGTAAGGTCGGGACCTGAAATTTGGAGCCAAAATTCAAATTTTCACATCGGCTGAAATTACATGCAATATGTGTCCCCCAAAGAAGCCCATGCCATCCCAGGTGAGAAAAATGCATCCTGAATCAAGTCTGAGGGCTAAAACCTCTGTTTTCGGGTTTTACCACATTGAGCTCAGAACGTAAGGTCCGGACCTGAAATTTGGAGCCAAAAATCAAGTTGTCAGTTTGGCTGAAATAACATGAAATATGTGTCCCCCGAAGAAGCCCATGCCATCCCAGGTGAGAAAAATGCATCCTGAATCAAGTCTGAGGGCTAAAACCTCTTTTTTCGGGTTTTACCACATTGAGCTCAGAACACAAGGTCGGGACCTGAAAATTAGAGCCAAAAATCAAATTTTCAGTTTGGCTGAAATAACATGAAATATGTGTCCCCCGAAGAAGCCCATGCCATCCCAGGTGAGAAAAATGCATCCAGAATCAAGTCTGAGGGCTAGAACCTCTATAACGGGTTTTACCACATTGAGCTCAGAACGTAAGGTCGGGACCTGAAATTTGGAGCCAAAAATCAAATTTTCAGTTTGGCTGAAATAACATGAAATATGTGTCCCCCGAAGAAGCCCATGCCATCCCAGGTGAGAAAAATGCATCCAGAATCAAGTCTGAGGGCTAAAACCTCTATAATGGGTTTAACCACATTGAGCTCAGAACGTAAGGTCGGGACCTGAAATTTGGAGCCAAAAATCAAATTTTCAGTTTGGCTGAAATAACATGAAATATGTGTCCCCTGTGGAAGCCCATGCCATCCCAGGTGAGAAAAATGCATCCTGAATCAAGTCTGAGGGCTAAAACCTCTATAACGGGTTTTACCACATTGAGCTCAGAACGTAAGGTCCGGACCTGAAATTTGGAGCCAAAATCAGATTTTCAGTTTGGCTGAAATTTCATGAAATATGTGTCCCCTGAAGAAGCCCATGCCATCCCAGGTGAGAAAAATGCATCCAGAATCAAGTCTGAGGGCTTAAACCTATGTTTTCGGGTTTTACCACATTGAGCTCAGAACGCAAGGTCCGGACCTGAAATTTGGAGCCAAAAATCAAATTTTCACATCGGCTGAAATAACATGAAATATGTGTCCCCCGAAGGAGCCCATGCCATCCCAGGTGAGAAAAATGCATCCTGAATCAAGTCTGAGGGCTAGAACCTCTATAACGGGTTTTACCACATTGAGCTCAGGACGTAAGGTCGGGACCTGAAATTTGGAGCCAAAAATCAAATTTTCACATCGGCTGAAATTACATGCAATATGTGTCCCCCAAAGAAGCCCATGCCATCCCAGGTGAGAAAAATGCATCCTGAATCAAGTCTGAGGGCTAAAACCTCTATATCGGGTTTTACCACATTGAGCTCAGAACGTAAGGTCCGGACCTGAAATTTGGAGCCAAAAATCAAATTTTCACATCGGCTGAAATAACATGAAATATGTGTCCCCCGAAGGAGCCCATGCCATCCCAGGTGAGAAAAATGCATCCTGAATCAAGTCTGAGGGCTAGAACCTCTATAACGGGTTTTACCACATTGAGCTCAGGACGTAAGGTCGGGACCTGAAATTTGGAGCCAAAAATCAAATTTTCACATCGGCTGAAATTACATGCAATATGTGTCCCCCAAAGAAGCCCATGCCATCCCAGGTGAGAAAAATGCATCCTGAATCAAGTCTGAGGGCTAAAACCTCTGTTTTTGGGTTTTACCACATTGAGCTCAGAACGTAAGGTCGGGACCTGAAATTTGGAGCCAAAAATCAAATTTTCAGTTTGGCTGAAATAACATGAAATATGTGTCCCCCAAAGAAGCCCATGCCATCCCAGGTGAGAAAAATGCATCCTGAATCAAGTCTGAGGGCTAGAACCTCTATAACGGGTTTTACCACATTGAGCTCAGAACGTAAGGTCGGGACCTGAAAATTAGAGCCAAAAATCAAATTTTCAGTTTGGCTGAAATTACATGAAATATGTGTCCCCCGAAGAAGCCCATGCCATCCCAGGTGAGAAAAATGCATCTTGAATCAAGTCTGAGGGCTAAAACCTCTTTTTTTGGGTTTTACCACATTGAGCTCAGAACGTAAGGTCGGGACCTGAAATTTGGAGCCAAAAATCAAATTTTCAGTTTGGCTGAAATTGCATGAAATATGTGTCCCCCGAAGAAGCCCATGCCATCCCAGGTGAGAAAAATGCATCCTGAATCAAGTCTGAGGGCTAGAACCTCTATAACGGGTTTTACCACATTGAGCTCAGAACGTAAGGTCCGGACCTGAAATTTGGAGCCAAAAATCAAATTTTCACATTGGCTGAAATAACATGAAATATGTGTCCCCCAAAGAAGCCCATGCCATCCCAGGTGAGAAAAATGCATCCTGAATCAAGTCTGAGGGCTAGAACCTCTATAACGGGTTTTACCACATTGAGCTCAGGACGTTAGGTCAGGACCTGAAATTTGGAGCCAAAAATCAAATTTTCAGTTTGGCTGAAATTACATGAAATATGTGTCCCCTGTGGAAGCCCATGCCATCCCAGGTGAGAAAAATGCGTCCTGAATCAAGTCTGAGGGCTAAAACCTCTATATCGGGATTTACCACATTGAGCTCAGAACACAAGGTCGGGACCTGAAATTTGGAGCCAAAAATCAAATTTTCAGTTTGGCTGAAATTACATGAAATATGTGTCCCCCGAAGGAGCCCATGCCATCCCAGGTGAGAAAAATGCATCCTGAATCAAGTCTGAGGGCTAGAACCTCTATAACGGGTTTTACCACATTGAGCTCAGGACGTAAGGTCGGGACCTGAAATTTGGAGCCAAAAATCAAATTTTCACATCGGCTGAAATTACATGCAATATGTGTCCCCCAAAGAAGCCCATGCCATCCCAGGTGAGAAAAATGCGTCCTGTATCAAGTCTGAGGGCTAAAACCTCTATATCGGGTTTTACCACATTGAGCTCAGAACGTAAGGTCCGGACCTGAAATTTGGAGCCAAAAATCAAATTTTCACATCGGCTGAAATAACATGAAATATGTGTCCCCCGAAGGAGCCCATGCCATCCCAGGTGAGAAAAATGCATCCTGAATCAAGTCTGAGGGCTAGAACCTCTATTACGGGTTTTACCACATTGAGCTCAGGACGTAAGGTCGGGACCTGAAATTTGGAGCCAAAAATCAAATTTTCACATCGGCTGAAATTACATGCAATATGTGTCCCCCAAAGAAGCCCATGCCATCCCAGGTGAGAAAAATGCATCCTGAATCAAGTCTGAGGGCTAAAACCTCTGTTTTCGGGTTTTACCACATTGAGCTCAGAACGTAAGGTCGGGACCTGAAATTTGGAGCCAAAAATCAAATTTCCATTTTGGCTGAAATTATATGAAATATGTGTCCCCTGTGGAAGCCCATGCCATCCCAGGTGAGAAAAATGCATCCTGAATCAAGTCTGAGGGCTAAAACCTCTGTTTTCGGGTTATACCACATTGAGCTCAGAACGTAAGGTCGGGACCTGAAATTTGGAGCCAAAAATCAAATTTTCAGTTTGGCTGAAATAACATGAAATATGTGTCCCCCGAAGGAGCCTATGCCATCCCAGGTTAGAAAAATGCATCCTGAATCAAGTCTGAGAGCTAGAACCTCTATAACGGGTTTTACCACATTGAGCTCAGGACGTAAGGTCGGGACCTGAAATTTGGAGCCAAAAATCAAATTTTCAGTTTGGCTGAAATTACATGAAATATGTTTCCCCTGTGGAAGCCCATGCCATCCCAGGTGAGAAAAATGCATCCTCAATCAAGTCTGAGGGCTAAAACCTCTATAACGGGTTTTACCACATTGAGCTCAGAACGTAAGGTCCGGACCTGAAATTTGGAGCCAAAAATCAAATTTTCAGTTTGGCTGAAATTACATGAAATATGTGTCCCCCAAAGAAGCCCATGCCATCCCAGGTGAGAAAAATGAATCCTGAATCAAGTCTGAGGGCTAAAACCTCTATAAC
The DNA here is from genome assembly GCF_033239565.1 of Halichoeres trimaculatus. Taxonomy (NCBI): domain Eukaryota; kingdom Metazoa; phylum Chordata; class Actinopteri; order Labriformes; family Labridae; genus Halichoeres; species Halichoeres trimaculatus. Next base: position 8,842,122 of record NW_027437180.1, read on the forward strand.
GGGTTTTACCACATTGAGCTCAGAACGTAAGGTCGGGACCTGAAATTTGGAGCCAAAAATCAAATTTTCAGTTTGGCTGAAATTACATGAAATATGTGTCCCCCGAAGAAGCCCATGCCATCCCAGGTGAGAAAAATGCATCCTGAATCAAGTCTGAGGGCTAAAACCTCTATAACGGGTTTTACCACATTGAGCTCAGAACGTAAGGTCGGGACCTGAAATTTGGAGCCAAAAATCAAATTTTCAGTTTGGCTGAAATTACATGAAATATGTGTCCCCCGAAGAAGCCCATGCCATCCCAGGTGAGAAAAATGCATCCAGAATCAAGTCTGAGGGCTAAAACCTCTATAACGGGTTTTACCACATTGAGCTCAGGACGTAAGGTCCGGACCTGAAATTTGGAGCCAAAAATCAAATTTTCAGTTTGGCTGAAATTACATGAAATATGTGTCCCCCAAAGAAGCCCATGCCATCCCAGGTGAGAAAAATGCATCCTGAATCAATTCTGATGGCTAAAACCTCTATAACGGGTTTTACCACATTGAGCTCAGAACGTAAGGTCCGGACCTGAAATTTGGAGCCAAAAATCAAATTTTCAGTTTGGCTGAAATTGCATGAAATATGTGTCCCCCAAAGAAGCCCATGCCATCCCAGGTGAGAAAAATGCATCCTGAATCAAGTCTGAGGGCCAGAACCTCTGTATCAGGTTTTACCACATTGAGCTCAGAACGTAAGGTCGGGACCTGAAATTTGGAGCCAAAAATCAAATTTTCAGTTTGGCTGAAATTACATGAAATATGTGTCCCCCAAAGAAGCCCATGCCATCCCAGGTGAGAAAAATGCATCCTTAATCAAGTCTGAGGGCTAAAACCTCTATAACGGGTTTTACCACATTGAGCTCAGAACGTAAGGTCTGGACCTGAAATTTGGAGCCAAAAATCAAATTTTCAGTTTGGCTGAAATAACATGAAATATGTGTCCCCCGAAGGAGCCTATGCCATCCCAGGTGAGAAAAATGCATCCTGAATCAAGTCTGAGGGCTAAAACCTCTATTTACGGGTTTTACCACATTGAGCTCAGAACGTAAGTTGGGGACCTGAAATTTGGAGCCAAAAATCAAATTTTCAGTTTGGCTGAAATTACATGAAATATGTGTCCCCTGTGGAAGCCCATGCCATCCCAGGTGAGAAAAATGCATCCTCAATCAAGTCTGAGGGCTAAAACTTCTGTTTTTGGGTTTTACCACATTGAGCTCAGAACGTAAGGTCCGGACCTGAAATTTGGAGCCAAAAATCAAATTTTCAGTTTGGCTGAAATTACATGAAATATGTGTCCCCCGAAGAAGCCCATGCCATCCCAGGTGAGAAAAATGCATCCTGAATCAAGTCTGAGGGCTAAAACCTCTATTTACGGGTTTTACCACATTGAGCTCAGAACGTAAGGTCGGGACCTGAAATTTGGAGCCAAAAATCAAATTTTCAGTTTGGCTGAAATTACATGAAATATGTGTCCCCCGAAGAAGCCCATGCCATCCCAGGTGAGAAAAATGCATCCTGAATCAAGTCTGAGGGCTAAAACCTCTGTTTACGGGTTTTACCACATTGAGCTCAGAACGTAAGGTCGGGACCTGAAATTTGGAGCCAAAAATCAAATTTTCAGTTTGGCTGAAATAACATGAAATATGTGTCCCCCGAAGGAGCCTATGCCATCCCAGGTGAGAAAAATGCATCCTCAATCAAGTCTGAGGGCTAAAACCTCTGTTTTTGGGTTTTAACACATTGAGCTCAGGACGTAAGGTCGGGACCTGAAATTTGGAGCCAAAAATCAAATTTTCAGTTTGGCTGAAATTACATGAAATATGCGTCCCCTGTGGAAGCCCATGCCATCCCAGGTGAGAAAAATGCATCCTGAATCAAGTCTGAGAGCTAGAACCTCTATAATGGGTTTTACCACATTGAGCTCAGAGAAAAATGCATCCTGAATCAAGTCTGAGGGCTAAAACCTCTGTTTTCGGGTTTTACCACATTGAGCTCAGAACGTAAGGTCGGGACCTGAAATTTGGAGCCAAAATTCAAATTTTCAGTTTGGCTGAAATAACATGAAATATGTGTCCCCCAAAGAAGCCCATGCCATCCCAGGTGAGAAAAATGCATCCTGAATCAAGTCTGAGGGCTAGAACCTCTATAACGGGTTTTACCACATTGAGCTCAGAACGTAAGGTCGGGACCTGAAATTTGGAGCCAAAAATCAAATTTTCAGTTTGGCTGAAATTGCATGAAATATGTGTCCCCCGAAGAAGCCCATGCCATCCCAGGTGAGAAAAATGCATCCTGAATCAAGTCTGAGGGCTAAATCCTCTGTATCGGGTTTAACCACATTGAGCTCAGAACGTAAGGTCCGGACCTGAAATTTGGAGCCAAAAATCAAATTTTCACATTGGCTGAAATAACATGAAATATGTGTCCCCCGAAGGAGCCCATGCCATCCCAGGTGAGAAAAATGCATCCTGAATCAAGTCTGAGGGCTGGAACCTCTATAACGGGTTTTACCACATTGAGCTCAGGACGTAAGGTCGGGACCTGAAATTTGGAGCCAAAAATCAAATTTTCAGTTTGGCTGAAATTACATGAAATATGTGTCCCCTGTGGAAGCCCATGCCATCCCAGGTGAGAAAAATGCGTCCTGTATCAAGTCTGAGGGCTAAAACCTCTATATCGGGTTTTACCACATTGAGCTCAGAACGTAAGGTCCGGACCTGAAATTTGGAGCCAAAAATCAAATTTTCACATCGGCTGAAATAACATGAAATATGTGTCCCCCGAAGGAGCCCATGCCATCCCAGGTGAGAAAAATGCATCCTGAATCAAGTCTGAGGGCTAGAACCTCTATAACGGGTTTTACCACATTGAGCTCAGGACGTAAGGTCGGGACCTGAAATTTGGAGCCAAAAATCAAATTTTCACATCGGCTGAAATTACATGCAATATGTGTCCCCCAAAGAAGCCCATGCCATCCCAGGTGAGAAAAATGCATCCTGAATCAAGTCTGAGGGCTAGAACCTCTATAACGGGTTTTACCACATTGAGCTCAGGACGTAAGGTCGGGACCTGAAATTTGGAGCCAAAAATCAAATTTTCACATCGGCTGAAATTACATGCAATATGTGTCCCCCAAAGAAGCCCATGCCATCCCAGGTGAGAAAAATGCATCCTGAATCAAGTCTGAGGGCTAAAACCTCTGTTTTCGGGTTTTACCACATTGAGCTCAGAACGTAAGGTCAGGACCTGAAATTTGGAGCCAAAAATCAAATTTTCAGTTTGGCTGAAATTACATGAAATATGTGTCCCCCGAAGGAGCCTATGCCATCCCAGGTGAGAAAAATGCATCCTCAATCAAGTCTGAGGGCTAAAACCTCTGTTTTTGGGTTTTAACACATTGAGCTCAGGACGTAAGGTCGGGACCTGAAATTATGAGCCAAAAATCAAATTTTCAGTTTGGCTGAAATTACATGAAATATGTGTCCCCTGTGGAAGCCCATGCCATCCCAGGTGAGAAAAATGCATCCTGAATCAAGTCTGAGGGCTAAAACCTCTATAACGGGTTTTACCACATTGAGCTCAGAACGTAAGGTCCGGACCTGAAATTTGGAGCCAAAAATCAAATTTTCAGTTTGGCTGAAATTACATGAAATATGTGTCCCCTGTGGAAGCCCATGCCATCCCAGGTGAGAAAAATGCATCCTGAATCAAGTCTGAGGGCTAAAACCTCTGTTTTCGGGTTTTACCACATTGAGCTCAGAACGTAAGGTCGGGACCTGAAATTTGGAGCCAAAAATCAAATTTTCAGTTTGGCTGAAATTAATTGAAATATGTGTCCCCCGAAGAAGCCCATGCCATCCCAGGTGAGAAAAATGCATCCTGAATCAAGTCTGAGGGCTAGAACCTCTATAACGGGTTTTACCACATTGAGCTCAGGACGTAAGGTCGGGACCTGAAATTTGGAGCCAAAAATCAAATTTCCATTTTGGCTGAAATTATATGAAATATGTGTCCCCTGTGGAAGCCCATGCCATCCCAGGTGAGAAAAATGCATCCTGAATCAAGTCTGAGGGCTAAAACCTCTGTTTTCGGGTTTTACCACATTGAGCTCAGAACGTAAGGTCGGGACCTGAAATTTGGAGCCAAAAATCAAATTTTCAGTTTGGCTGAAATTACATGAAATATGTGTCCCCCGAAGAAGCCCATGCCATCCCAGGTGAGAAAAATGCATCTTGAATCAAGTCTGAGGGCTAAAACCTCTTTTTTTGGGTTTTACCACATTGAGCTCAGGATGTAAGGTCGGGACCTGAAATTTGGAGCCAAAAATCAAATTTTCAGTTTGGCTGAAATAACATGAAATATGTGTCCCCCGAAGGAGCCTATGCCATCCCAGGTGAGAAAAATGCATCCTGAATCAAGTCTGAGCGCTAGAACCTCTATAACGGGTTTTACCACATTGAGCTCAGGACGTAAGGTCGGGACCTGAAATTTGGAGCCAAAAATCAAATTTTCAGTTTGGCTGAAATTACATGAAATATGTTTCCCCTGTGGAAGCCCATGCCATCCCAGGTGAGAAAAATGCATCCTCAATCAAGTCTGAGGGCTAAAACCTCTATAACGGGTTTTACCACATTGAGCTCAGAACGTAAGGTCCGGACCTGAAATTTGGAGCCAAAAATCAAATTTTCAGTTTGGCTGAAATTACATGAAATATGTGTCCCCCAAAGAAGCCCATGCCATCCCAGGTGAGAAAAATGAATCCTGAATCAAGTCTGAGGGCTAAAACCTCTATAACGGGTTTTACCACATTGAGCTCAGAACGTAAGGTCGGGACCTGAAATTTGGAGCCAAAAATCAAATTTTCAGTTTGGCTGAAATTACATGAAATATGTGTCCCCCGAAGAAGCCCATGCCATCCCAGGTGAGAAAAATGCATCCAGAATCAAGTCTGAGGGCTAGAACCTCTATAACTGGTTTTACCACATTGAGCTCAGGACGTAAGGTCGGGACCTGAAATTTGGAGCCAAAAATCAAATTTTCAGTTTGGCTGAAATTACATGAAATATGTGTCCCCCAAAGAAGCCCATGCCATCCCAGGTGAGAAAAATGCATCCTGAATCAATTCTGAGGGCTAAAACCTCTATAACGGGTTTTACCACATTGAGCTCAGAACGTAAGGTCCGGACCTGAAATTTGGAGCCAAAAATCAAATTTTCAGTTTGGCTGAAATTGCATGAAATATGTGTCCCCCAAAGAAGCCCATGCCATCCCAGGTGAGAAAAATGCATCCTGAATCAAGTCTGAGGGCTAGAACCTCTGTATCAGGTTTTACCACATTGAGCTCAGAACGTAAGGTCGGGACCTGAAATTTGGAGCCAAAAATCAAATTTTCAGTTTGGCTGAAATTACATGAAATATGTGTCCCCTGTGGAAGCCCATGCCATCCCAGGTGAGAAAAATGCATCCTCAATCAAGTCTGAGGGCTAAAACCTCTGTTTTTGGGTTTTACCACATTGAGCTCAGAACGTAAGGTCCGGACCTGAAATTTGGAGCCAAAAATCAAATTTTCAGTTTGGCTGAAATTACATGAAATATGTGTCCCCCGAAGAAGCCCATGCCATCCCAGGTGAGAAAAATGCATCCTGAATCAAGTCTGAGGGCTAAAACCTATGTTTACGGGTTTTACCACATTGAGCTCAGAACGTAAGGTCGGGACCTGAAATTTGGAGCCAAAAATCAAATTTTCAGTTTGGCTGAAATTACATGAAATATGTGTCCCCCGAAGAAGCCCATGCCATCCCAGGTGAGAAAAATGCATCCTGAATCAAGTCTGAGGGCTAAAACCTATGTTTTCGGGTTTTACCACATTGAGCTCAGGATGTAAGGTCGGGACCTGAAATTTGGAGCCAAAAATCAAATTTCCATTTTGGCTGAAATTATATGAAATATGTGTCCCCTGTGGAAGCCCATGCCATCCCAGGTGAGAAAAATGCATCCTGAATCAAGTCTGAGGGCTAAAACCTCTGTTTTCGGGTTTTACCACATTGAGCTCAGAACGTAAGGTCGGGACCTGAAATTTGGAGCCAAAAATCAAATTTTCAGTTTGGCTGAAATTACATGAAATATGTGTCCCCCGAAGAAGCCCATGCCATCCCAGGTGAGAAAAATGCATCTTGAATCAAGTCTGAGGGCTAAAACCTCTTTTTTTGGGTTTTACCACATTGAGCTCAGGATGTAAGGTCGGGACCTGAAATTTGGAGCCAAAAATCAAATTTTCAGTTTGGCTTAAATAACATGAAATATGTGTCCCCCGAAGGAGCCTTTGCCATCCCAGGTGAGAAAAATGCATCCTGAATCAAGTCTGAGAGCTAGAACCTCTATAACGCGTTTTACCACATTGAGCTCAGGACGTAAGGTCGGGACCTGAAATTTGGAGCCAAAAATCAAATTTTCAGTTTGGCTGAAATTACATGAAATATGTTTCCCCTGTGGAAGCCCATGCCATCCCAGGTGAGAAAAATGCATCCTCAATCAAGTCTGAGGGCTAAAACCTCTATAACGGGTTTTACCACATTGAGCTCAGAACGTAAGGTCCGGACCTGAAATTTGGAGCCAAAAATCAAATTTTCAGTTTGGCTGAAATTACATGAAATATGTGTCCCCCAAAGAAGCCCATGCCATCCCAGGTGAGAAAAATGAATCCTGAATCAAGTCTGAGGGCTAAAACCTCTATAACGGGTTTTACCACATTGAGCTCAGGATGTAAGGTCGGGACCTGAAATTTGGAGCCAAAAATCAAATTTTCAGTTTGGCTGAAATTACATGAAATATGTGTCCCCCGAAGAAGCCCATGCCATCCCAGGTGAGAAAAATGCATCCAGAATCAAGTCTGAGGGCTAAAACCTCTATAACGGGTTTTACCACATTGAGCTCAGGACGTAAGTCCGGACCTGAAATTTGGAGCCAAAAATCAAATTTTCAGTTTGGCTGAAATTACATGAAATATGTGTCCCCCAAAGAAGCCCATGCCATCCCAGGTGAGAAAAATGCATCCTGAATCAATTCTGATGGCTAAAACCTCTATAACGGGTTTTACCACATTGAGCTCAGAACGTAAGGTCCGGACCTGAAATTTGGAGCCAAAAATCAAATTTTCAGTTTGGCTGAAATTGCATGAAATATGTGTCCCCCAAAGAAGCCCATGCCATCCCAGGTGAGAAAAATGCATCCTGAATCAAGTCTGAGGGCTAGAACCTCTGTATCAGGTTTTACCACATTGAGCTCAGAACGTAAGGTCGGGACCTGAAATTTGGAGCCAAAAATCAAATTTTCAGTTTGGCTGAAATTACATGAAATATGTGTCCCCCAAAGAAGCCCATGCCATCCCAGGTGAGAAAAATGCATCCTGAATCAATTCTGATGGCTAAAACCTCTATAACGGGTTTTACCACATTGAGCTCAGAACGTAAGGTCCGGACCTGAAATTTGGAGCCAAAAATCAAATTTTCAGTTTGGCTGAAATTGCATGAAATATGTGTCCCCCAAAGAAGCCCATGCCATCCCAGGTGAGAAAAATGCATCCTGAATCAAGTCTGAGGGCTAGAACCTCTGTATCAGGTTTTACCACATTGAGCTCAGAACGTAAGGTCGGGACCTGAAATTTGGAGCCAAAAATCAAATTTTCAGTTTGGCTGAAATTACATGAAATATGTGTCCCCTGTGGAAGCCCATGCCATCCCAGGTGAGAAAAATGCATCCTTAATCAAGTCTGAGGGCTAAAACCTCTGTTTTTGGGTTTTACCACATTGAGCTCAGAACGTAAGGTCTGGACCTGAAATTTGGAGCCAAAAATCAAATTTTCAGTTTGGCTGAAATAACATGAAATATGTGTCCCCCGAAGGAGCCTATGCCATCCCAGGTGAGAAAAATGCATCCTGAATCAAGTCTGAGAGCTAGAACCTCTATAATGGGTTTTACCACATTGAGCTCAGGACGTAAGGTCGGGACCTGAAATTTGGAGCCAAAAATCAAATTTTCAGTTTGGCTGAAATAACATGAAATATGTGTCCCCTGTGGAAGCCCATGCCATCCCAGGTGAGAAAAATGCATCCTGAATCAAGTCTGAGGGCTAAAACCTCTATAACGGGTTTTACCACATTGAGCTCAGAACGTAAGGTCCGGACCTGAAATTTGGAGCCAAAAATCAAATTTTCAGTTTGGCTGAAATTACATGAAATATGTGTCCCCTGTGGAAGCCCATGCCATCCCAGGTGAGAAAAATGCATCCTGAATCAAGTCTGAGGGCTAAAACCTCTATAACGGGTTTTACCACATTGAGCTCAGAACGTAAGGTCGGGACCTGAAATTTGGAGCCAAAATTCAAATTTTCAGTTTGGCTGAAATTACATGAAATATGTGTCCCCAGAAGAAGCCCATGCCATCCCAGGTGAGAAAAATGCATCCAGAATCAAGTCTGAGGGCTAAAACCTCTATAACGGGTTTTACCACATTGAGCTCAGGACGTAAGGTCCGGACCTGAAATTTGGAGCCAAAAATCAAATTTTCAGTTTGGCTGAAATTACATGAAATATGTGTCCCCCAAAGAAGCCCATGCCATCCCAGGTGAGAAAAATGCATCCTGAATCAAGTCTGAGGGCTAAAACCTCTATAACGGGTTTTACCACATTGAGCTCAGAACGTAAGGTCCGGACCTGAAATTTGGAGCCAAAAATCAAATTTTCAGTTTGGCTGAAATTGCATGAAATATGTGTCCCCCAAAGAAGCCCATGCCATCCCAGGTGAGAAAAATGCATCCTGAATCGAGTCTGAGGGCTAGAACCTCTGTATCAGGTTTTACCACATTGAGCTCAGAACATAAGGTCCGGACCTGAAATTTGGAGCCAAAAATCAAATTTTCAGTTTGGCTGAAATTACATGAAATATGTGTCCCCCGAAGAAGCCCATGCCATCCCAGGTGAGAAAAATGCATCCTGAATCAAGTCTGAGGGCTAAAACCTATGTTTTCGGGTTTTACCACATTGAGCTCAGAACGTAAGGTCGGGACCTGAAATTTGGAGCCAAAAATCAAATTTCCATTTTGGCTGAAATTATATGAAATATGTGTCCCCCAAAGAAGCCCATGCCATCCCAGGTGAGAAAAATGCGTCCTGAATCAAGTCTGAGGGCTAAAACCTCTATAACAGGTTTTACCACATTGAGCTCAGAACGTAAGGTCGGGACCTGAAATTTGGAGCCAAAAATCAAATTTTCAGTTTGGCTGAAATTACATGAAATATGTGTCCCCTGTGGAAGCCCATGCTATCCCAGGTGAGAAAAATGCATCCTGAATCAAGTCTTAGGGCTAAAACCTCTGTTTTCAGGTTTTACCACATTGAGCTCAGAACGTAAGGTCGGGACCTGAAATTTGGAGCCAAAAATCAAATTTTCAGTTTGGCTGAAATTGCATGAAATATGTGTCCCCCGAAGAAGCCCATGCCATCCCAGGTGAGAAAAATGCATCTTGAATCAAGTCTGAGGGCTAAAACCTCTTTTTTTGGGTTTTACCACATTGAGCTCAGAACGTAAGGGTGGGACCTGAAATTTGGAGCCAAAAATCAAATTTTCAGTTTGGCTGAAATTGCATGAAATATGTGTCCCCCGAAGAAGCCCATGCCATCCCAGGAGTGAAAAATGCATCCTGAATCAAGTCTGAGGGCTAAATCCTCTGTATCGGGTTTAACCACATTGAGCTCAGAACGTAAGGTCCGGACCTGAAATTTGGAGCCAAAAATCATATTTTCACATTGGCTGAAATAACATGAAATATGTGTCCCCCGAAGGAGCCCATGCCATCCCAGGTGAGAAAAATGCATCCTGAATCAAGTCTGAGGGCTAGAACCTCTATAACGGGTTTTACCACATTGAGCTCAGGACGTAAGGTCGGGACCTGAAATTTGGAGCCAAAATTCAAATTTTCAGTTTGGCTGAAATTACATGAAATATGTGTCCCCTGTGGAAGCCCATGCCATCCCAGGTGAGAAAAATGCGTCCTGAATCAAGTCTGAGGGCTAAAACCTCTATATCGGGTTTTACCACATTGAGCTCAGAACGTAAGGTCTGGACCTGAAATTTGGAGCCAAAAATCAAATTTTCAGTTTGGCTGAAATTACATGAAATATATGTCCCCTGTGGAAGCCCATGCCATCCCAGGTGAGAAAAATGCATCCTGAATCAAGTCTTAGGGCTAAAACCTCTATGACGGGTTTTACCACATTGAGCTCAGAACGTAAGGTCCGGACCTGAAATTTGGAGGAAAAAATCAAATTTTCAGTTTGGCTGAAATTACATGAAATATGTGTCCCCCGAAGAAGCCCATGCCATCCCAGGTAAGAAAAAAACGTCCTGAATCAAGTCTGAGGGCTAAAACCTCTATAACGGGTTTTACCACATTGAGCTCAGAACGCAAGGTCGGGACCTGAAAATTAGAGCCAAAAATCAAATTTTCAGTTTGGCTGAAATTACATGAAATATGTGTCCCCTGTGGAAGCCCATGCCATCCCAGGTGAGAAAAATGCATCCTGAATCAAGTCTGAGAGCTAGAACCTCTATAACGGGTTTTACCACATTGAGCTCAGAACGTAAGGTCGGGACCTGAAATTTGGAGCCAAAAATCAAATTTTCAGTTTGGCTGAAATTACATGAAATATGTGTCCCCTGTGGAAGCCCATGCCATCCCAGGTGAGAAAAATGCATCCAGAATCAAGTCTGAGGGCTAAAACCTCTGTTTTCGGGTTTTACCACATTGAGCTCAGAACGTAAGGTCGGGACCTGAAATTTGGAGCCAAAAATCAAATTTTCAGTTTGGCTGAAATAACATGAAATATGTGTCCCCCAAAGAAGCCCATGCCATCCCAGGTGAGAAAAATGCATCCTGAATCAAGTCTGAGGGCTAAAACCTCTGTTTTCGGGTTTTACCACATTGAGCTCAGAACGTAAGGTCGGAACCTGAAATTTGGAGCCAAAAATCAAATTTTCAGTTTGGCTGAAATTACATGAAATATGTGTCCCCTGTGGAAGCCCATGCTATCCCAGGTGAGAAAAATGCATCCTGAATCAAGTCTTAGGGCTAAAACCTCTGTTTTCGGGTTTTACCACATTGAGCTCAGAACGCAAGGATGGGACCTGAAAATTAGAGCCAAAAATCAAATTTTCAGTTTGGCTGAAATTACATGAAATATGTGTCCCCCGAAGAAGCCCATGCCATCCCAGGTGAGAAAAATGCATCCAGAATCAAGTCTGAGGGCTAGAACCTCTATAACGGGTTTTACCACATTGAGCTCAGAACGTAAGGTCGGGACCTGAAATTTGGAGCCAAAAATCAAATTTTCACATTGGCTGAAATAACATGAAATATGTGTCCCCTGTGGAAGCCCATGCCGTCCCAGGTGAGAAAAATGCATCCTGAATCAAGTCTGAGGGCTAAAACCTCTGTTTTCGGGTTTTACCACATTGAGCTCAGAACGTAAGGTCCGGACCTGAAAATTAGAGCCAAAAATCAAATTTTCAGTTTGGCTGAAATTACATGAAATATGTGTCCCCTGTGGAAGCCCATGCTATCCCAGGTGAGAAAAATGCATCCTGAATCAAGTCTTAGGGCTAAAACCTCTGTTTTCGGGTTTTACCACATTGAGCTCAGAACGTAAGGTCGGGACCTGAAATTTGGAGCCAAAAATCAAATTTTCAGTTTGGCTGAAATAACATGAAATATGTGTCCCCCAAAGAAGCCCATGCCATCCCAGGTGAGAAAAATGCATCCTGAATCAAGTCTGAGGGCTAAAACCTCTGTTTTCGGGTTTTACCACATTGAGCTCAGAACGTAAGGTCGGAACCTGAAATTTGGAGCCAAAAATCAAATTTTCAGTTTGGCTGAAATTACATGAAATATGTGTCCCCTGTGGAAGCCCATGCTATCCCAGGTGAGAAAAATGCATCCTGAATCAAGTCTTAGGGCTAAAACCTCTGTTTTCGGGTTTTACCACATTGAGCTCAGAACGCAAGGATGGGACCTGAAAATTAGAGCCAAAAATCAAATTTTCAGTTTGGCTGAAATTACATGAAATATGTGTCCCCCGAAGAAGCCCATGCCATCCCAGGTGAGAAAAATGCATCCAGAATCAAGTCTGAGGGCTAGAACCTCTATAACGGGTTTTACCACATTGAGCTCAGAACGTAAGGTCCGGACCTGAAATTTGGAGCCAAAAATCAAATTTTCACATTGGCTGAAATTACATGAAATATGTGTCCCCTGTGGAAGCCCATGCCATCCCAGGTGAGAAAAATGCATCCTGAATCAAGTCTGAGGGCTAAAACCTCTGTTTTCGGGTTTTACCACATTGAGCTCAGAACGTAAGGTCCGGACCTGAAATTTGGAGCCAAAAATCAAATTTTCAGTTTGGCTGAAATTACATGAAATATGTGTCCCCTGTGGAAGCCCATGCCATCCCAGGTGAGAAAAATGCGTCCTGAATCAAGTCTGAGGGCTAAAACCTCTATATCGGGTTTTACCACATTGAGCTCAGAACGTAAGGTCCGGACCTGAAATTTGGAGCCAAAAATCAAATTTTCACATTGGCTGAAATTACATGAAATATGTGTCCCCTGTGGAAGCCCATGCCGTCCCAGGTGAGAAAAATGCATCCTGAATCAAGTCTGAGGGCTAAAACCTCTGTTTTCGGGTTTTACCACATTGAGCTCAGAACGTAAGGTCGGGACCTGAAATTTGGAGCCAAAAATCAAATTTTCACATTGGCTGAAATTACATGAAATATGTGTCCCCTGTGGAAGCCCATGCCATCCCAGGTGAGAAAAATGCATCCTGAATCAAGTCTGAGGGCTAAAACCTCTGTTTTCGGGTTTTACCACATTGAGCTCAGAACGTAAGGTCCGGACCTGAAATTTGGAGCCAAAAATCAAATTTTCAGTTTGGCTGAAATAACATGAAATATGTGTCCCCCGAAGAAGCCCATGCCATCCCAGGTGAGAAAATGCATCTTGAATCAAGTCTGAGGGCTAAAACCTCTTTTTTTGGGTTTTACCACATTGAGCTCAGAACGTAAGGTCTGGACCTGAAATTTGGAGCCAAAAATCAAATTTTCAGTTTGGCTGAAATTACATGAAATATGCGTCCCCTGTGGAAGCCCATGCCATCCCAGGTGAGAAAAATGCATCCTGAATCAAGTCTGAGAGCTAGAACCTCTATAATGGGTTTTACCACATTGAGCTCAGAGAAAAATGCATCCTGAATCAAGTCTGAGGGCTAAAACCTCTGTTTTCGGGTTTTACCACATTGAGCTCAGAACGTAAGGTCGGGACCTGAAATTTGGAGCCAAAATTCAAATTTTCAGTTTGGCTGAAATAACATGAAATATGTGTCCCCCAAAGAAGCCCATGCCATCCCAGGTGAGAAAAATGCATCCTGAATCAAGTCTGAGGGCTAGAACCTCTATAACGGGTTTTACCACATTGAGCTCAGAACGTAAGGTCGGGACCTGAAATTTGGAGCCAAAAATCAAATTTTCAGTTTGGCTGAAATTGCATGAAATATGTGTCCCCCGAAGAAGCCCATGCCATCCCAGGTGAGAAAAATGCATCCTGAATCAAGTCTGAGGGCTAAATCCTCTGTATCGGGTTTAACCACATTGAGCTCAGAACGTAAGGTCCGGACCTGAAATTTGGAGCCAAAAATCAAATTTTCACATTGGCTGAAATAACATGAAATATGTGTCCCCCGAAGGAGCCCATGCCATCCCAGGTGAGAAAAATGCATCCTGAATCAAGTCTGAGGGCTGGAACCTCTATAACGGGTTTTACCACATTGAGCTCAGGACGTAAGGTCGGGACCTGAAATTTGGAGCCAAAAATCAAATTTTCAGTTTGGCTGAAATTACATGAAATATGTGTCCCCTGTGGAAGCCCATGCCATCCCAGGTGAGAAAAATGCGTCCTGTATCAAGTCTGAGGGCTAAAACCTCTATATCGGGTTTTACCACATTGAGCTCAGAACGTAAGGTCCGGACCTGAAATTTGGAGCCAAAAATCAAATTTTCACATCGGCTGAAATAACATGAAATATGTGTCCCCCGAAGGAGCCCATGCCATCCCAGGTGAGAAAAATGCATCCTGAATCAAGTCTGAGGGCTAGAACCTCTATAACGGGTTTTACCACATTGAGCTCAGGACGTAAGGTCGGGACCTGAAATTTGGAGCCAAAAATCAAATTTTCACATCGGCTGAAATTACATGCAATATGTGTCCCCCAAAGAAGCCCATGCCATCCCAGGTGAGAAAAATGCATCCTGAATCAAGTCTGAGGGCTAGAACCTCTATAACGGGTTTTACCACATTGAGCTCAGGACGTAAGGTCGGGACCTGAAATTTGGAGCCAAAAATCAAATTTTCACATCGGCTGAAATTACATGAAATATGTGTCCCCCGAAGAAGCCCATGCCATCCCAGGTGAGAAAAATGCATCCTGAATCAAGTCTGAGGGCTAAAACCTCTGTTTTCGGGTTTTACCACATTGAGCTCAGAACGTAAGGTCAGGACCTGAAATTTGGAGCCAAAAATCAAATTTTCAGTTTGGCTGAAATTACATGAAATATGTGTCCCCCGAAGGAGCCTATGCCATCCCAGGTGAGAAAAATGCATCCTCAATCAAGTCTGAGGGCTAAAACCTCTGTTTTTGGGTTTTAACACATTGAGCTCAGGACGTAAGGTCGGGACCTGAAATTATGAGCCAAAAATCAAATTTTCAGTTTGGCTGAAATTACATGAAATATGTGTCCCCTGTGGAAGCCCATGCCATCCCAGGTGAGAAAAATGCATCCTGAATCAAGTCTGAGGGCTAAAACCTCTATAACGGGTTTTACCACATTGAGCTCAGAACGTAAGGTCCGGACCTGAAATTTGGAGCCAAAAATCAAATTTTCAGTTTGGCTGAAATTACATGAAATATGTGTCCCCTGTGGAAGCCCATGCCATCCCAGGTGAGAAAAATGCATCCTGAATCAAGTCTGAGGGCTAAAACCTCTGTTTTCGGGTTTTACCACATTGAGCTCAGAACGTAAGGTCGGGACCTGAAATTTGGAGCCAAAAATCAAATTTTCAGTTTGGCTGAAATTAATTGAAATATGTGTCCCCCGAAGAAGCCCATGCCATCCCAGGTGAGAAAAATGCATCCTGAATCAAGTCTGAGGGCTAGAACCTCTATAACGGGTTTTACCACATTGAGCTCAGGACGTAAGGTCGGGACCTGAAATTTGGAGCCAAAAATCAAATTTCCATTTTGGCTGAAATTATATGAAATATGTGTCCCCTGTGGAAGCCCATGCCATCCCAGGTGAGAAAAATGCATCCTGAATCAAGTCTGAGGGCTAAAACCTCTGTTTTCGGGTTTTACCACATTGAGCTCAGAACGTAAGGTCGGGACCTGAAATTTGGAGCCAAAAATCAAATTTTCAGTTTGGCTGAAATTACATGAAATATGTGTCCCCCGAAGAAGCCCATGCCATCCCAGGTGAGAAAAATGCATCTTGAATCAAGTCTGAGGGCTAAAACCTCTTTTTTTGGGTTTTACCACATTGAGCTCAGGATGTAAGGTCGGGACCTGAAATTTGGAGCCAAAAATCAAATTTTCAGTTTGGCTGAAATAACATGAAATATGTGTCCCCCGAAGGAGCCTATGCCATCCCAGGTGAGAAAAATGCATCCTGAATCAAGTCTGAGCGCTAGAACCTCTATAACGGGTTTTACCACATTGAGCTCAGGACGTAAGGTCGGGACCTGAAATTTGGAGCCAAAAATCAAATTTTCAGTTTGGCTGAAATTACATGAAATATGTTTCCCCTGTGGAAGCCCATGCCATCCCAGGTGAGAAAAATGCATCCTCAATCAAGTCTGAGGGCTAAAACCTCTATAACGGGTTTTACCACATTGAGCTCAGAACGTAAGGTCCGGACCTGAAATTTGGAGCCAAAAATCAAATTTTCAGTTTGGCTGAAATTACATGAAATATGTGTCCCCCAAAGAAGCCCATGCCATCCCAGGTGAGAAAAATGAATCCTGAATCAAGTCTGAGGGCTAAAACCTCTATAACGGGTTTTACCACATTGAGCTCAGAACGTAAGGTCGGGACCTGAAATTTGGAGCCAAAAATCAAATTTTCAGTTTGGCTGAAATTACATGAAATATGTGTCCCCCGAAGAAGCCCATGCCATCCCAGGTGAGAAAAATGCATCCAGAATCAAGTCTGAGGGCTAGAACCTCTATAACTGGTTTTACCACATTGAGCTCAGGACGTAAGGTCGGGACCTGAAATTTGGAGCCAAAAATCAAATTTTCAGTTTGGCTGAAATTACATGAAATATGTGTCCCCCAAAGAAGCCCATGCCATCCCAGGTGAGAAAAATGCATCCTGAATCAATTCTGAGGGCTAAAACCTCTATAACGGGTTTTACCACATTGAGCTCAGAACGTAAGGTCCGGACCTGAAATTTGGAGCCAAAAATCAAATTTTCAGTTTGGCTGAAATTGCATGAAATATGTGTCCCCCAAAGAAGCCCATGCCATCCCAGGTGAGAAAAATGCATCCTGAATCAAGTCTGAGGGCTAGAACCTCTGTATCAGGTTTTACCACATTGAGCTCAGAACGTAAGGTCGGGACCTGAAATTTGGAGCCAAAAATCAAATTTTCAGTTTGGCTGAAATTACATGAAATATGTGTCCCCTGTGGAAGCCCATGCCATCCCAGGTGAGAAAAATGCATCCTCAATCAAGTCTGAGGGCTAAAACCTCTGTTTTTGGGTTTTACCACATTGAGCTCAGAACGTAAGGTCCGGACCTGAAATTTGGAGCCAAAAATCAAATTTTCAGTTTGGCTGAAATTACATGAAATATGTGTCCCCCGAAGAAGCCCATGCCATCCCAGGTGAGAAAAATGCATCCTGAATCAAGTCTGAGGGCTAAAACCTATGTTTACGGGTTTTACCACATTGAGCTCAGAACGTAAGGTCGGGACCTGAAATTTGGAGCCAAAAATCAAATTTTCAGTTTGGCTGAAATTACATGAAATATGTGTCCCCCGAAGAAGCCCATGCCATCCCAGGTGAGAAAAATGCATCCTGAATCAAGTCTGAGGGCTAAAACCTATGTTTTCGGGTTTTACCACATTGAGCTCAGGATGTAAGGTCGGGACCTGAAATTTGGAGCCAAAAATCAAATTTCCATTTTGGCTGAAATTATATGAAATATGTGTCCCCTGTGGAAGCCCATGCCATCCCAGGTGAGAAAAATGCATCCTGAATCAAGTCTGAGGGCTAAAACCTCTGTTTTCGGGTTTTACCACATTGAGCTCAGAACGTAAGGTCGGGACCTGAAATTTGGAGCCAAAAATCAAATTTTCAGTTTGGCTGAAATTACATGAAATATGTGTCCCCCGAAGAAGCCCATGCCATCCCAGGTGAGAAAAATGCATCTTGAATCAAGTCTGAGGGCTAAAACCTCTTTTTTTGGGTTTTACCACATTGAGCTCAGGATGTAAGGTCGGGACCTGAAATTTGGAGCCAAAAATCAAATTTTCAGTTTGGCTTAAATAACATGAAATATGTGTCCCCCGAAGGAGCCTTTGCCATCCCAGGTGAGAAAAATGCATCCTGAATCAAGTCTGAGAGCTAGAACCTCTATAACGCGTTTTACCACATTGAGCTCAGGACGTAAGGTCGGGACCTGAAATTTGGAGCCAAAAATCAAATTTTCAGTTTGGCTGAAATTACATGAAATATGTTTCCCCTGTGGAAGCCCATGCCATCCCAGGTGAGAAAAATGCATCCTCAATCAAGTCTGAGGGCTAAAACCTCTATAACGGGTTTTACCACATTGAGCTCAGAACGTAAGGTCCGGACCTGAAATTTGGAGCCAAAAATCAAATTTTCAGTTTGGCTGAAATTACATGAAATATGTGTCCCCCAAAGAAGCCCATGCCATCCCAGGTGAGAAAAATGAATCCTGAATCAAGTCTGAGGGCTAAAACCTCTATAACGGGTTTTACCACATTGAGCTCAGGATGTAAGGTCGGGACCTGAAATTTGGAGCCAAAAATCAAATTTTCAGTTTGGCTGAAATTACATGAAATATGTGTCCCCCGAAGAAGCCCATGCCATCCCAGGTGAGAAAAATGCATCCAGAATCAAGTCTGAGGGCTAAAACCTCTATAACGGGTTTTACCACATTGAGCTCAGGACGTAAGGTCCGGACCTGAAATTTGGAGCCAAAAATCAAATTTTCAGTTTGGCTGAAATTACATGAAATATGTGTCCCCCAAAGAAGCCCATGCCATCCCAGGTGAGAAAAATGCATCCTGAATCAATTCTGATGGCTAAAACCTCTATAACGGGTTTTACCACATTGAGCTCAGAACGTAAGGTCCGGACCTGAAATTTGGAGCCAAAAATCAAATTTTCAGTTTGGCTGAAATTGCATGAAATATGTGTCCCCCAAAGAAGCCCATGCCATCCCAGGTGAGAAAAATGCATCCTGAATCAAGTCTGAGGGCTAGAACCTCTGTATCAGGTTTTACCACATTGAGCTCAGAACGTAAGGTCGGGACCTGAAATTTGGAGCCAAAAATCAAATTTTCAGTTTGGCTGAAATTACATGAAATATGTGTCCCCCAAAGAAGCCCATGCCATCCCAGGTGAGAAAAATGCATCCTGAATCAATTCTGATGGCTAAAACCTCTATAACGGGTTTTACCACATTGAGCTCAGAACGTAAGGTCCGGACCTGAAATTTGGAGCCAAAAATCAAATTTTCAGTTTGGCTGAAATTGCATGAAATATGTGTCCCCCAAAGAAGCCCATGCCATCCCAGGTGAGAAAAATGCATCCTGAATCAAGTCTGAGGGCTAGAACCTCTGTATCAGGTTTTACCACATTGAGCTCAGAACGTAAGGTCGGGACCTGAAATTTGGAGCCAAAAATCAAATTTTCAGTTTGGCTGAAATTACATGAAATATGTGTCCCCTGTGGAAGCCCATGCCATCCCAGGTGAGAAAAATGCATCCTTAATCAAGTCTGAGGGCTAAAACCTCTGTTTTTGGGTTTTACCACATTGAGCTCAGAACGTAAGGTCTGGACCTGAAATTTGGAGCCAAAAATCAAATTTTCAGTTTGGCTGAAATAACATGAAATATGTGTCCCCCGAAGGAGCCTATGCCATCCCAGGTGAGAAAAATGCATCCTGAATCAAGTCTGAGAGCTAGAACCTCTATAATGGGTTTTACCACATTGAGCTCAGGACGTAAGGTCGGGACCTGAAATTTGGAGCCAAAAATCAAATTTTCAGTTTGGCTGAAATAACATGAAATATGTGTCCCCTGTGGAAGCCCATGCCATCCCAGGTGAGAAAAATGCATCCTGAATCAAGTCTGAGGGCTAAAACCTCTATAACGGGTTTTACCACATTGAGCTCAGAACGTAAGGTCCGGACCTGAAATTTGGAGCCAAAAATCAAATTTTCAGTTTGGCTGAAATTACATGAAATATGTGTCCCCTGTGGAAGCCCATGCCATCCCAGGTGAGAAAAATGCATCCTGAATCAAGTCTGAGGGCTAAAACCTCTATAACGGGTTTTACCACATTGAGCTCAGAACGTAAGGTCGGGACCTGAAATTTGGAGCCAAAATTCAAATTTTCAGTTTGGCTGAAATTACATGAAATATGTGTCCCCAGAAGAAGCCCATGCCATCCCAGGTGAGAAAAATGCATCCAGAATCAAGTCTGAGGGCTAAAACCTCTATAACGGGTTTTACCACATTGAGCTCAGGACGTAAGGTCCGGACCTGAAATTTGGAGCCAAAAATCAAATTTTCAGTTTGGCTGAAATTACATGAAATATGTGTCCCCCAAAGAAGCCCATGCCATCCCAGGTGAGAAAAATGCATCCTGAATCAAGTCTGAGGGCTAAAACCTCTATAACGGGTTTTACCACATTGAGCTCAGAACGTAAGGTCCGGACCTGAAATTTGGAGCCAAAAATCAAATTTTCAGTTTGGCTGAAATTGCATGAAATATGTGTCCCCCAAAGAAGCCCATGCCATCCCAGGTGAGAAAAATGCATCCTGAATCGAGTCTGAGGGCTAGAACCTCTGTATCAGGTTTTACCACATTGAGCTCAGAACATAAGGTCCGGACCTGAAATTTGGAGCCAAAAATCAAATTTTCAGTTTGGCTGAAATTACATGAAATATGTGTCCCCCGAAGAAGCCCATGCCATCCCAGGTGAGAAAAATGCATCCTGAATCAAGTCTGAGGGCTAAAACCTATGTTTTCGGGTTTTACCACATTGAGCTCAGAACGTAAGGTCGGGACCTGAAATTTGGAGCCAAAAATCAAATTTCCATTTTGGCTGAAATTATATGAAATATGTGTCCCCCAAAGAAGCCCATGCCATCCCAGGTGAGAAAAATGCGTCCTGAATCAAGTCTGAGGGCTAAAACCTCTATAACAGGTTTTACCACATTGAGCTCAGAACGTAAGGTCGGGACCTGAAATTTGGAGCCAAAAATCAAATTTTCAGTTTGGCTGAAATTACATGAAATATGTGTCCCCTGTGGAAGCCCATGCTATCCCAGGTGAGAAAAATGCATCCTGAATCAAGTCTTAGGGCTAAAACCTCTGTTTTCAGGTTTTACCACATTGAGCTCAGAACGTAAGGTCGGGACCTGAAATTTGGAGCCAAAAATCAAATTTTCAGTTTGGCTGAAATTGCATGAAATATGTGTCCCCCGAAGAAGCCCATGCCATCCCAGGTGAGAAAAATGCATCTTGAATCAAGTCTGAGGGCTAAAACCTCTTTTTTTGGGTTTTACCACATTGAGCTCAGAACGTAAGGGTGGGACCTGAAATTTGGAGCCAAAAATCAAATTTTCAGTTTGGCTGAAATTGCATGAAATATGTGTCCCCCGAAGAAGCCCATGCCATCCCAGGAGTGAAAAATGCATCCTGAATCAAGTCTGAGGGCTAAATCCTCTGTATCGGGTTTAACCACATTGAGCTCAGAACGTAAGGTCCGGACCTGAAATTTGGAGCCAAAAATCATATTTTCACATTGGCTGAAATAACATGAAATATGTGTCCCCCGAAGGAGCCCATGCCATCCCAGGTGAGAAAAATGCATCCTGAATCAAGTCTGAGGGCTAGAACCTCTATAACGGGTTTTACCACATTGAGCTCAGGACGTAAGGTCGGGACCTGAAATTTGGAGCCAAAATTCAAATTTTCAGTTTGGCTGAAATTACATGAAATATGTGTCCCCTGTGGAAGCCCATGCCATCCCAGGTGAGAAAAATGCGTCCTGAATCAAGTCTGAGGGCTAAAACCTCTATATCGGGTTTTACCACATTGAGCTCAGAACGTAAGGTCTGGACCTGAAATTTGGAGCCAAAAATCAAATTTTCAGTTTGGCTGAAATTACATGAAATATATGTCCCCTGTGGAAGCCCATGCCATCCCAGGTGAGAAAAATGCATCCTGAATCAAGTCTTAGGGCTAAAACCTCTATGACGGGTTTTACCACATTGAGCTCAGAACGTAAGGTCCGGACCTGAAATTTGGAGGAAAAAATCAAATTTTCAGTTTGGCTGAAATTACATGAAATATGTGTCCCCCGAAGAAGCCCATGCCATCCCAGGTAAGAAAAAAACGTCCTGAATCAAGTCTGAGGGCTAAAACCTCTATAACGGGTTTTACCACATTGAGCTCAGAACGCAAGGTCGGGACCTGAAAATTAGAGCCAAAAATCAAATTTTCAGTTTGGCTGAAATTACATGAAATATGTGTCCCCTGTGGAAGCCCATGCCATCACAGGTGAGAAAAATGCATCCTGAATCAAGTCTGAGAGCTAGAACCTCTATAACGGGTTTTACCACATTGAGCTCAGAACGTAAGGTCGGGACCTGAAATTTGGAGCCAAAAATCAAATTTTCAGTTTGGCTGAAATTACATGAAATATGTGTCCCCTGTGGAAGCCCATGCCATCCCAGGTGAGAAAAATGCATCCAGAATCAAGTCTGAGGGCTAAAACCTCTGTTTTCGGGTTTTACCACATTGAGCTCAGAACGTAAGGTCGGGACCTGAAATTTGGAGCCAAAAATCAAATTTTCAGTTTGGCTGAAATAACATGAAATATGTGTCCCCCAAAGAAGCCCATGCCATCCCAGGTGAGAAAAATGCATCCTGAATCAAGTCTGAGGGCTAAAACCTCTGTTTTCGGGTTTTACCACATTGAGCTCAGAACGTAAGGTCGGAACCTGAAATTTGGAGCCAAAAATCAAATTTTCAGTTTGGCTGAAATTACATGAAATATGTGTCCCCTGTGGAAGCCCATGCTATCCCAGGTGAGAAAAATGCATCCTGAATCAAGTCTTAGGGCTAAAACCTCTGTTTTCGGGTTTTACCACATTGAGCTCAGAACGCAAGGATGGGACCTGAAAATTAGAGCCAAAAATCAAATTTTCAGTTTGGCTGAAATTACATGAAATATGTGTCCCCCGAAGAAGCCCATGCCATCCCAGGTGAGAAAAATGCATCCAGAATCAAGTCTGAGGGCTAGAACCTCTATAACGGGTTTTACCACATTGAGCTCAGAACGTAAGGTCGGGACCTGAAATTTGGAGCCAAAAATCAAATTTTCACATTGGCTGAAATAACATGAAATATGTGTCCCCTGTGGAAGCCCATGCCGTCCCAGGTGAGAAAAATGCATCCTGAATCAAGTCTGAGGGCTAAAACCTCTGTTTTCGGGTTTTACCACATTGAGCTCAGAACGTAAGGTCCGGACCTGAAAATTAGAGCCAAAAATCAAATTTTCAGTTTGGCTGAAATTACATGAAATATGTGTCCCCTGTGGAAGCCCATGCTATCCCAGGTGAGAAAAATGCATCCTGAATCAAGTCTTAGGGCTAAAACCTCTGTTTTCGGGTTTTACCACATTGAGCTCAGAACGTAAGGTCGGGACCTGAAATTTGGAGCCAAAAATCAAATTTTCAGTTTGGCTGAAATAACATGAAATATGTGTCCCCCAAAGAAGCCCATGCCATCCCAGGTGAGAAAAATGCATCCTGAATCAAGTCTGAGGGCTAAAACCTCTGTTTTCGGGTTTTACCACATTGAGCTCAGAACGTAAGGTCGGAACCTGAAATTTGGAGCCAAAAATCAAATTTTCAGTTTGGCTGAAATTACATGAAATATGTGTCCCCTGTGGAAGCCCATGCTATCCCAGGTGAGAAAAATGCATCCTGAATCAAGTCTTAGGGCTAAAACCTCTGTTTTCGGGTTTTACCACATTGAGCTCAGAACGCAAGGATGGGACCTGAAAATTAGAGCCAAAAATCAAATTTTCAGTTTGGCTGAAATTACATGAAATATGTGTCCCCCGAAGAAGCCCATGCCATCCCAGGTGAGAAAAATGCATCCAGAATCAAGTCTGAGGGCTAGAACCTCTATAACGGGTTTTACCACATTGAGCTCAGAACGTAAGGTCCGGACCTGAAATTTGGAGCCAAAAATCAAATTTTCACATTGGCTGAAATTACATGAAATATGTGTCCCCTGTGGAAGCCCATGCCATCCCAGGTGAGAAAAATGCATCCTGAATCAAGTCTGAGGGCTAAAACCTCTGTTTTCGGGTTTTACCACATTGAGCTCAGAACGTAAGGTCCGGACCTGAAATTTGGAGCCAAAAATCAAATTTTCAGTTTGGCTGAAATTACATGAAATATGTGTCCCCTGTGGAAGCCCATGCCATCCCAGGTGAGAAAAATGCGTCCTGAATCAAGTCTGAGGGCTAAAACCTCTATATCGGGTTTTACCACATTGAGCTCAGAACGTAAGGTCCGGACCTGAAATTTGGAGCCAAAAATCAAATTTTCACATTGGCTGAAATTACATGAAATATGTGTCCCCTGTGGAAGCCCATGCCGTCCCAGGTGAGAAAAATGCATCCTGAATCAAGTCTGAGGGCTAAAACCTCTGTTTTCGGGTTTTACCACATTGAGCTCAGAACGTAAGGTCCGGACCTGAAATTTGGAGCCAAAAATCAAATTTTCACATTGGCTGAAATTACATGAAATATGTGTCCCCTGTGGAAGCCCATGCCATCCCAGGTGAGAAAAATGCATCCTGAATCAAGTCTGAGGGCTAAAACCTCTGTTTTCGGGTTTTACCACATTGAGCTCAGAACGTAAGGTCCGGACCTGAAATTTGGAGCCAAAAATCAAATTTTCAGTTTGGCTGAAATAACATGAAATATGTGTCCCCCGAAGAAGCCCATGCCATCCCAGGTGAGAAAATGCATCTTGAATCAAGTCTGAGGGCTAAAACCTCTTTTTTTGGGTTTTACCACATTGAGCTCAGAACGTAAGGTCTGGACCTGAAATTTGGAGCCAAAAATCAAATTTTCAGTTTGGCTGAAATTGCATGAAATATGTGTCCCCCGAAGAAGCCCATGCCATCCCAGGAGTGAAAAATGCATCCTGAATCAAGTCTGAGGGCTAAATCCTCTGTATCGGGTTTAACCACATTGAGCTCAGAACGTAAGGTCCGGACCTGAAATTTGGAGCCAAAAATCAAATTTTCACATTGGCTGAAATAACATGAAATATGTGTCCCCCGAAGGAGCCCATGCCATCCCAGGTGAGAAAAATGCATCCTGAATCAAGTCTGAGGGCTAGAACCTCTATAAGGGGTTTTACCACATTGAGCTCAGGACGTAAGGTCCGGACCTGAAATTTGGAGCCAAAAATCAAATTTTCAGTTTGGCTGAAATTACATGAAATATGTGTCCCCTGTGGAAGCCCATGCCATCCCAGGTGAGAAAAATGCGTCCTGAATCAAGTCTGAGGGCTAAAACCTCTATATCGGGTTTTACCACATTGAGCTCAGAACGTAAGGTCCGGACCTGAAATTTGGAGCAAAAAATCAAATTTTCACATCGGCTGAAATAACATGAAATATGTGTCCCCCGAAGGAGCCCATGCCATCCCAGGTGAGAAAAATGCATCCTGAATCAAGTCTGAGGGCTAGAACCTCTATAACGGGTTTTACCACATTGAGCTCAGGACGTAAGGTCGGGACCTGAAATTTGGAGCCAAAAATCAAATTTTCACATCGGCTGAAATTACATGCAATATGTGTCCCCCAAAGAAGCCCATGCCATCCCAGGTGAGAAAAATGCATCCTGAATCAAGTCTGAGGGCTAAAACCTCTGTTTTCGGGTTTTACCACATTGAGCTCAGAACGTAAGGTCGGGACCTGAAATTTGGAGCCAAAAATCAAATTTTCAGTTTGGCTGAAATAACATGAAATATGTGTCCCCCAAAGAAGCCCATGCCATCCCAGGTGAGAAAAATGCATCCTGAATCAAGTCTGAGGGCTAAAACCTCTGTTTTCGGGTTTTACCACATTGAGCTCAGAACGTAAGGTCGGAACCTGAAATTTGGAGCCAAAAATCAAATTTTCAGTTTGGCTGAAATTACATGAAATATGTGTCCCCTGTGGAAGCCCATGCTATCCCAGGTGAGAAAAATGCATCCTGAATCAAGTCTTAGGGCTAAAACCTCTGTTTTCGGGTTTTACCACATTGAGCTCAGAACGCAAGGATGGGACCTGAAAATTAGAGCCAAAAATCAAATTTTCAGTTTGGCTGAAATTACATGAAATATGTGTCCCCCGAAGAAGCCCATGCCATCCCAGGTGAGAAAAATGCATCCAGAATCAAGTCTGAGGGCTAGAACCTCTATAACGGGTTTTACCACATTGAGCTCAGAACGTAAGGTCGGGACCTGAAATTTGGAGCCAAAAATCAAATTTTCACATTGGCTGAAATAACATGAAATATGTGTCCCCTGTGGAAGCCCATGCCGTCCCAGGTGAGAAAAATGCATCCTGAATCAAGTCTGAGGGCTAAAACCTCTGTTTTCGGGTTTTACCACATTGAGCTCAGAACGTAAGGTCGGGACCTGAAATTTGGAGCCAAAAATCAAATTTTCAGTTTGGCTGAAATTACATGAAATATGTGTCCCCTGTGGAAGCCCATGCTATCCCAGGTGAGAAAAATGCATCCTGAATCAAGTCTTAGGGCTAAAACCTCTGTTTTCGGGTTTTACCACATTGAGCTCAGAACGCAAGGATGGGACCTGAAAATTAGAGCCAAAAATCAAATTTTCAGTTTGGCTGAAATTACATGAAATATGTGTCCCCCGAAGAAGCCCATGCCATCCCAGGTGAGAAAAATGCATCCAGAATCAAGTCTGAGGGCTAGAACCTCTATAACGGGTTTTACCACATTGAGCTCAGAACGTAAGGTCCGGACCTGAAATTTGGAGCCAAAAATCAAATTTTCACATTGGCTGAAATTACATGAAATATGTGTCCCCTGTGGAAGCCCATGCCGTCCCAGGTGAGAAAAATGCATCCTGAATCAAGTCTGAGGGCTAAAACCTCTGTTTTCGGGTTTTACCACATTGATCTCAGAACGTAAGGTCGGAACCTGAAATTCGGAGCCAAAAATCAAATTTTCAGTTTGGCTGAAATTACATGAAATATGTGTCCCCTGTGGAAGCCCATGCTATCCCAGGTGAGAAAAATGCATCCTGAATCAAGTCTTAGGGCTAAAACCTCTGTTTTCGGGTTTTACCACATTGAGCTCAGAACGCAAGGATGGGACCTGAAAATTAGAGCCAAAAATCAAATTTTCAGTTTGGCTGAAATTACATGAAATATGTGTCCCCCGAAGAAGCCCATGCCATCCCAGGTGAGAAAAATGCATCCAGAATCAAGTCTGAGGGCTAGAACCTCTATAACGGGTTTTACCACATTGAGCTCAGAACGTAAGGTCGGGACCTGAAATTTGGAGCCAAAAATCAAATTTTCACATTGGCTGAAATTACATGAAATATGTGTCCCCTGTGGAAGCCCATGCCGTCCCAGGTGAGAAAAATGCATCCTGAATCAAGTCTGAGGGCTAAAACCTCTGTTTTCGGGTTTTACCACATTGAGCTCAGAACGTAAGGTCGGGACCTGAAATTTGGAGCCAAAAATCAAATTTTCAGTTTGGCTGAAATTACATGAAATATGTGTCCCCTGTGGAAGCCCATGCTATCCCAGGTGAGAAAAATGCATCCTGAATCAAGTCTTAGGGCTAAAACCTCTGTTTTCGGGTTTTACCACATTGAGCTCAGAACGCAAGGATGGGACCTGAAAATTAGAGCCAAAAATCAAATTTTCAGTTTGGCTGAAATTACATGAAATATGTGTCCCCCGAAGAAGCCCATGCCATCCCAGGTGAGAAAAATGCATCCAGAATCAAGTCTGAGGGCTAGAACCTCTATAACGGGTTTTACCACATTGAGCTCAGAACGTAAGGTCCGGACCTGAAATTTGGAGCCAAAAATCAAATTTTCACATTGGCTGAAATTACATGAAATATGTGTCCCCTGTGGAAGCCCATGCCGTCCCAGGTGAGAAAAATGCATCCTGAATCAAGTCTGAGGGCTAAAACCTCTGTTTTCGGGTTTTACCACATTGAGCTCAGAACGTAAGGTCCGGACCTGAAAATTAGAGCCAAAAATCAAATTTTCAGTTTGGCTGAAATTACATGAAATATGTGTCCCCCGAAGAAGCCCATGCCATCCCAGGTGAGAAAAATGCATCCAGAATCAAGTCTGAGGGCTAAAACCTCTGTTTTCGGGTTTTACCACATTGAGCTCAGAACGTAAGGTCCGGACCTGAAATTTGGAGCCAAAAATCAAATTTTCACATTGGCTGAAATTACATGAAATATGTGTCCCCCGAAGAAGCCCATGCCATCCCAGGTGAGAAAATGCATCCAGAATCAAGTCTGAGGGCTAAAACCTCTATAACGGGTTTTACCAAATTGAGCTTAGAACGTAAGGTGCGGGACCTGAAATTTGGAGCCAAAAATCAAATTTTCAGTTTGGCTGAAATTACATGAAATATGTGTCCCCTGTGGAAGCCCATGCCATCCCAGGTGAGAACAATGCGTCCTGAATCAAGTCTGAGGGCTAAATCCTCTGTATCGGGTTTTACCACATTGAGCTCAGAACGTAAGGTCCGGACCTGAAATTTGGAGCCAAAAATCAAATTTTCAGTTTGGCTGAAATAACATGAAATATGTGTCCCCTGTGGAAGCCCATGCCATCCCAGGTGAGAAAAATGCATCCAGAATCAAGTCTGAGGGCTAGAACCTCTATAACGGGTTTTACCACATTGAGCTCAGGACGTAAGGTCCGGACCTGAAATTTGGAGCCAAAAATCAAATTTTCAGTTTGGCTGAAATTACATGAAATATGTGTCCCCTGTGGAAGCCCATGCCATCCCAGGTGAGAAAAATGCGTCCTGAATCAAGTCTGAGGGCTAAAACCTCTATATCGGGTTTTACCACATTGAGCTCAGAACGTAAGGTCGGGACCTGAAATTTGGAGCAAAAAATCAAATTTTCACATCGGCTGAAATAACATGAAATATGTGTCCCCCGAAGGAGCCCATGCCATCCCAGGTGAGAAAAATGCATCCTGAATCAAGTCTGAGGGCTAGAACCTCTATAACGGGTTTTACCACATTGAGCTCAGGACGTAAGGTCGGGACCTGAAATTTGGAGCCAAAAATCAAATTTTCACATCGGCTGAAATTACATGCAATATGTGTCCCCCAAAGAAGCCCATGCCATCCCAGGTGAGAAAAATGCATCCTGAATCAAGTCTGAGGGCTAAAACCTCTGTTTTCGGGTTTTACCACATTGAGCTCAGAACGTAAGGTCGGGACCTGAAATTTGGAGCCAAAAATCAAATTTTCAGTTTGGCTGAAATAACATGAAATATGTGTCCCCCAAAGAAGCCCATGCCATCCCAGGTGAGAAAAATGCATCCTGAATCAAGTCTGAGGGCTAAAACCTCTGTTTTCGGGTTTTACCACATTGAGCTCAGAACGTAAGGTCGGGACCTGAAATTTGGAGCCAAAAATCAAATTTTCAGTTTGGCTGAAATTACATGAAATATGTGTCCCCTGTGGAAGCCCATGCTATCCCAGGTGAGAAAAATGCATCCTGAATCAAGTCTTAGGGCTAAAACCTCTGTTTTCGGGTTTTACCACATTGAGCTCAGAACGCAAGGATGGGACCTGAAAATTAGAGCCAAAAATCAAATTTTCAGTTTGGCTGAAATTACATGAAATATGTGTCCCCCGAAGAAGCCCATGCCATCCCAGGTGAGAAAAATGCATCCAGAATCAAGTCTGAGGGCTAGAACCTCTATAACGGGTTTTACCACATTGAGCTCAGAACGTAAGGTCGGGACCTGAAATTTGGAGCCAAAAATCAAATTTTCACATTGGCTGAAATTACATGAAATATGTGTCCCCTGTGGAAGCCCATGCCGTCCCAGGTGAGAAAAATGCATCCTGAATCAAGTCTGAGGGCTAAAACCTCTGTTTTCGGGTTTTACCACATTGAGCTCAGAACGTAAGGTCGGGACCTGAAATTTGGAGCCAAAAATCAAATTTTCAGTTTGGCTGAAATTACATGAAATATGTGTCCCCTGTGGAAGCCCATGCTATCCCAGGTGAGAAAAATGCATCCTGAATCAAGTCTTAGGGCTAAAACCTCTGTTTTCGGGTTTTACCACATTGAGCTCAGAACGCAAGGATGGGACCTGAAAATTAGAGCCAAAAATCAAATTTTCAGTTTGGCTGAAATTACATGAAATATGTGTCCCCCGAAGAAGCCCATGCCATCCCAGGTGAGAAAAATGCATCCAGAATCAAGTCTGAGGGCTAGAACCTCTATAACGGGTTTTACCACATTGAGCTCAGAACGTAAGGTCCGGACCTGAAATTTGGAGCCAAAAATCAAATTTTCACATTGGCTGAAATTACATGAAATATGTGTCCCCTGTGGAAGCCCATGCCGTCCCAGGTGAGAAAAATGCATCCTGAATCAAGTCTGAGGGCTAAAACCTCTGTTTTCGGGTTTTACCACATTGAGCTCAGAACGTAAGGTCCGGACCTGAAAATTAGAGCCAAAAATCAAATTTTCAGTTTGGCTGAAATTACATGAAATATGTGTCCCCCGAAGAAGCCCATGCCATCCCAGGTGAGAAAAATGCATCCAGAATCAAGTCTGAGGGCTAAAACCTCTGTTTTCGGGTTTTACCACATTGAGCTCAGAACGTAAGGTCCGGACCTGAAATTTGGAGCCAAAAATCAAATTTTCACATTGGCTGAAATTACATGAAATATGTGTCCCCCGAAGAAGCCCATGCCATCCCAGGTGAGAAAATGCATCCAGAATCAAGTCTGAGGGCTAAAACCTCTATAACGGGTTTTACCAAATTGAGCTTAGAACGTAAGGTGCGGGACCTGAAATTTGGAGCCAAAAATCAAATTTTCAGTTTGGCTGAAATTACATGAAATATGTGTCCCCTGTGGAAGCCCATGCCATCCCAGGTGAGAACAATGCGTCCTGAATCAAGTCTGAGGGCTAAATCCTCTGTATCGGGTTTTACCACATTGAGCTCAGAACGTAAGGTCCGGACCTGAAATTTGGAGCCAAAAATCAAATTTTCAGTTTGGCTGAAATAACATGAAATATGTGTCCCCCGAAGGAGCCCATGCCGTCCCAGGTGAGAAAAATGCATCCTGAATCAAGTCTGAGGGCTAGAACCTCTATAACGGGTTTTACCACATTGAGCTCAGGACGTAAGGTCCGGACCTGAAATTTGGAGCCAAAAATCAAATTTTCAGTTTGGCCGAAATTACATGAAATATGTGTCCCCTGTGGAAGCCCATGCCATCCCAGGTGAGAAAAATGCATCCTGAATCAAGTCTGAGGGCTAAAACCTCTGTTTTCGGGTTTTACCACATTGAGCTCGGACGTAAGGTCGGGACCTGAAATTTGGAGCCAAAATTCAAATTTTCACATCGGCTGAAATTACATGCAATATGTGTCCCCCAAAGAAGCCCATGCCATCCCAGGTGAGAAAAATGCATCCTGAATCAAGTCTGAGGGCTAAAACCTCTGTTTTCGGGTTTTACCACATTGAGCTCAGAACGTAAGGTCCGGACCTGAAATTTGGAGCCAAAAATCAAGTTGTCAGTTTGGCTGAAATAACATGAAATATGTGTCCCCCGAAGAAGCCCATGCCATCCCAGGTGAGAAAAATGCATCCTGAATCAAGTCTGAGGGCTAAAACCTCTTTTTTCGGGTTTTACCACATTGAGCTCAGAACACAAGGTCGGGACCTGAAAATTAGAGCCAAAAATCAAATTTTCAGTTTGGCTGAAATAACATGAAATATGTGTCCCCCGAAGAAGCCCATGCCATCCCAGGTGAGAAAAATGCATCCAGAATCAAGTCTGAGGGCTAGAACCTCTATAACGGGTTTTACCACATTGAGCTCAGAACGTAAGGTCGGGACCTGAAATTTGGAGCCAAAAATCAAATTTTCAGTTTGGCTGAAATAACATGAAATATGTGTCCCCCGAAGAAGCCCATGCCATCCCAGGTGAGAAAAATGCATCCAGAATCAAGTCTGAGGGCTAAAACCTCTATAATGGGTTTAACCACATTGAGCTCAGAACGTAAGGTCGGGACCTGAAATTTGGAGCCAAAAATCAAATTTTCAGTTTGGCTGAAATAACATGAAATATGTGTCCCCTGTGGAAGCCCATGCCATCCCAGGTGAGAAAAATGCATCCTGAATCAAGTCTGAGGGCTAAAACCTCTATAACGGGTTTTACCACATTGAGCTCAGAACGTAAGGTCCGGACCTGAAATTTGGAGCCAAAATCAAATTTTCAGTTTGGCTGAAATTTCATGAAATATGTGTCCCCTGAAGAAGCCCATGCCATCCCAGGTGAGAAAAATGCATCCAGAATCAAGTCTGAGGGCTTAAACCTATGTTTTCGGGTTTTACCACATTGAGCTCAGAACGCAAGGTCCGGACCTGAAATTTGGAGCCAAAAATCAAATTTTCACATCGGCTGAAATAACATGAAATATGTGTCCCCCGAAGGAGCCCATGCCATCCCAGGTGAGAAAAATGCATCCTGAATCAAGTCTGAGGGCTAGAACCTCTATAACGGGTTTTACCACATTGAGCTCAGGACGTAAGGTCGGGACCTGAAATTTGGAGCCAAAAATCAAATTTTCACATCGGCTGAAATTACATGCAATATGTGTCCCCCAAAGAAGCCCATGCCATCCCAGGTGAGAAAAATGCGTCCTGAATCAAGTCTGAGGGCTAAAACCTCTATATCGGGTTTTACCACATTGAGCTCAGAACGTAAGGTCCGGACCTGAAATTTGGAGCCAAAAATCAAATTTTCACATCGGCTGAAATAACATGAAATATGTGTCCCCCGAAGGAGCCCATGCCATCCCAGGTGAGAAAAATGCATCCTGAATCAAGTCTGAGGGCTAGAACCTCTATAACGGGTTTTACCACATTGAGCTCAGGACGTAAGGTCGGGACCTGAAATTTGGAGCCAAAAATCAAATTTTCACATCGGCTGAAATTACATGCAATATGTGTCCCCCAAAGAAGCCCATGCCATCCCAGGTGAGAAAAATGCATCCTGAATCAAGTCTGAGGGCTAAAACCTCTGTTTTCGGGTTTTACCACATTGAGCTCAGAACGTAAGGTCGGGACCTGAAATTTGGAGCCAAAAATCAAATTTTCAGTTTGGCTGAAATAACATGAAATATGTGTCCCCCAAAGAAGCCCATGCCATCCCAGGTGAGAAAAATGCATCCTGAATCAAGTCTGAGGGCTAGAACCTCTATAACGGGTTTTACCACATTGAGCTCAGAACGTAAGGTCGGGACCTGAAAAATAGAGCCAAAAATCAAATTTTCAGTTTGGCTGAAATTACATGAAATATGTGTCCCCCAAAGAAGCCCATGCCATCCCAGGTGAGAAAAATGCATCTTGAATCAAGTCTGAGGGCTAAAACCTCTTTTTTTGGGTTTTACCACATTGAGCTCAGAACGTAAGGTCGGGACCTGAAATTTGGAGCCAAAAATCAAATTTTCAGTTTGGCTGAAATTGCATGAAATATGTGTCCCCCGAAGAAGCCCATGCCATCCCAGGTGAGAAAAATGCATCCTGAATCAAGTCTGAGGGCTAGAACCTCTATAACGGGTTTTACCACATTGAGCTCAGAACGTAAGGTCCGGACCTGAAATTTGGAGCCAAAAATCAAATTTTCACATTGGCTGAAATAACATGAAATATGTGTCCCCCGAAGGAGCCCATGCCATCCCAGGTGAGAAAAATGCATCCTGAATCAAGTCTGAGGGCTAGAACCTCTATAACGGGTTTTACCACATTGAGCTCAGGACGTTAGGTCAGGACCTGAAATTTGGAGCCAAAAATCAAATTTTCAGTTTGGCTGAAATTACATGAAATATGTGTCCCCTGTGGAAGCCCATGCCATCCCAGGTGAGAAAAATGCGTCCTGAATCAAGTCTGAGGGCTAAAACCTCTATATCGGGATTTACCACATTGAGCTCAGAACACAAGGTCGGGACCTGAAATTTGGAGCCAAAAATCAAATTTTCAGTTTGGCTGAAATTACATGAAATATGTGTCCCCCGAAGGAGCCCATGCCATCCCAGGTGAGAAAAATGCATCCTGAATCAAGTCTGAGGGCTAGAACCTCTATAACGGGTTTTACCACATTGAGCTCAGGACGTAAGGTCCGGACCTGAAATTTGGAGCCAAAAATCAAATTTTCACATCGGCTGAAATTACATGCAATATGTGTCCCCCAAAGAAGCCCATGCCATCCCAGGTGAGAAAAATGCGTCCTGTATCAAGTCTGAGGGCTAAAACCTCTATATCGGGTTTTACCACATTGAGCTCAGAACGTAAGGTCCGGACCTGAAATTTGGAGCCAAAAATCAAATTTTCACATCGGCTGAAATAACATGAAATATGTGTCCCCCGAAGGAGCCCATGCCATCCCAGGTGAGAAAAATGCGTCCTGAATCAAGTCTGAGGGCTAAAACCTCTATATCGGGTTTTACCACATTGAGCTCAGAACGTAAGGTCCGGACCTGAAATTTGGAGCAAAAAATCAAATTTTCACATCGGCTGAAATAACATGAAATATGTGTCCCCCGAAGGAGCCCATGCCATCCCAGGTGAGAAAAATGCATCCTGAATCAAGTCTGAGGGCTAGAACCTCTATAACGGGTTTTACCACATTGAGCTCAGGACGTAAGGTCGGGACCTGAAATTTGGAGCCAAAAATCAAATTTTCACATCGGCTGAAATTACATGCAATATGTGTCCCCCAAAGAAGCCCATGCCATCCCAGGTGAGAAAAATGCATCCTGAATCAAGTCTGAGGGCTAAAACCTCTGTTTTCGGGTTTTACCACATTGAGCTCAGAACGTAAGGTCGGGACCTGAAATTTGGAGCCAAAAATCAAATTTTCAGTTTGGCTGAAATAACATGAAATATGTGTCCCCCAAAGAAGCCCATGCCATCCCAGGTGAGAAAAATGCATCCTGAATCAAGTCTGAGGGCTAAAACCTCTATAACGGGTTTTACCACATTGAGCTCAGAACGTAAGGTCCGGACCTGAAATTTGGAGCCAAAAATCAAATTTTCAGTTTGGCTGAAATTACATGAAATATGTTTCCCCTGTGGAAGCCCATGCCATCCCAGGTGAGAAAAATTCATCCTCAATCAAGTCTGAGGGCTAAAACCTCTATAACGGGTTTTACCACATTGAGCTCAGAACGTAAGGTCCGGACCTGAAATTTGGAGCCAAAAATCAAATTTTCAGTTTGGCTGAAATTACATGAAATATGTGTCCCCCAAAGAAGCCCATGCCATCCCAGGTGAGAAAAATGAATCCTGAATCAAGTCTGAGGGCTAAAACCTCTTTTTTTGGGTTTTACCACATTGAGCTCAGAACGTAAGGGTGGGACCTGAAATTTGGAGCCAAAAATCAAATTTTCAGTTTGGCTGAAATTGCATGAAATATGTGTCCCCCGAAGAAGCCCATGCCATCCCAGGAGTGAAAAATGCATCCTGAATCAAGTCTGAGGGCTAAATCCTCTGTATCGGGTTTAACCACATTGAGCTCAGAACGTAAGGTCCGGACCTGAAATTTGGAGCCAAAAATCAAATTTTCACATTGGCTGAAATAACATGAAATATGTGTCCCCCGAAGGAGCCCATGCCATCCCAGGTGAGAAAAATGCATCCTGAATCAAGTCTGAGGGCTAGAACCTCTATAACGGGTTTTACCACATTGAGCTCAGGACGTAAGGTCGGGACCTGAAATTTGGAGCCAAAAATCAAATTTTCAGTTTGGCTGAAATTACATGAAATATGTGTCCCCTGTGGAAGCCCATGCCATCCCAGGTGAGAAAAATGCGTCCTGAATCAAGTCTGAGGGCTAAAACCTCTATATCGGGTTTTACCACATTGAGCTCAGAACGTAAGGTCCGGACCTGAAATTTGGAGCAAAAAATCAAATTTTCACATCGGCTGAAATAACATGAAATATGTGTCCCCCGAAGGAGCCCATGCCATCCCAGGTGAGAAAAATGCATCCTGAATCAAGTCTGAGGGCTAGAACCTCTATAACGGGTTTTACCACATTGAGCTCAGGACGTAAGGTCGGGACCTGAAATTTGGAGCCAAAAATCAAATTTTCACATCGGCTGAAATTACATGCAATATGTGTCCCCCAAAGAAGCCCATGCCATCCCAGGTGAGAAAAATGCATCCTGAATCAAGTCTGAGGGCTAAAACCTCTGTTTTCGGGTTTTACCACATTGAGCTCAGAACGTAAGGTCGGGACCTGAAATTTGGAGCCAAAAATCAAATTTTCAGTTTGGCTGAAATAACATGAAATATGTGTCCCCCAAAGAAGCCCATGCCATCCCAGGTGAGAAAAATGCATCCTGAATCAAGTCTGAGGGCTAAAACCTCTATAACGGGTTTTACCACATTGAGCTCAGAACGTAAGGTCGGGACCTGAAATTTGGAGCCAAAAATCAAATTTTCAGTTTGGCTGAAATTACATGAAATATGTGTCCCCTGTGGAAGCCCATGCTATCCCAGGTGAGAAAAATGCATCCTGAATCAAGTCTTAGGGCTAAAACCTCTGTTTTCGGGTTTTACCACATTGAGCTCAGAACGCAAGGGTGGGACCTGAAATTTGGAGCCAAAAATCAAATTTTCAGTTTGGCTGAAATTACATGAAATATGTGTCCCCCGAAGAAGCCCATGCCATCCCAGGTGAGAAAAATGCATCCTGAATCAAGTCTGAGGGCTAAAACCTCTATAACGGGTTTTACCACATTGAGCTCAGAACGTAAGGTCCGGACCTGAAAATTAGAGCCAAAAATCAAATTTTCAGTTTGGCTGAAATTACATGAAATATGTGTCCCCTGTGGAAGCCCATGCTATCCCAGGTGAGAAAAATGCATCCTGAATCAAGTCTTAGGGCTAAAACCTCTGTTTTCGGGTTTTACCACATTGAGCTCAGAACGCAAGGATGGGACCTGAAAATTAGAGCCAAAAATCAAATTTTCAGTTTGGCTGAAATTACATGAAATATGTGTCCCCCGAAGAAGCCCATGCCATCCCAGGTGAGAAAAATGCATCCTGAATCAAGTCTGAGGGCTAAAACCTCTATAACGGGTTTTACCACATTGAGCTCAGAACGTAAGGTCCGGACCTGAAATTTGGAGCCAAAAATCAAATTTTCACATTGGCTGAAATTACATGAAATATGTGTCCCCTGTGGAAGCCCATGCCGTCCCAGGTGAGAAAAATGCATCCTGAATCAAGTCTGAGGGCTAAAACCTCTGTTTTCGGGTTTTACCACATTGAGCTCAGAACGTAAGGTCCGGACCTGAAATTTGGAGCCAAAAATCAAATTTTCAGTTTGGCTGAAATTACATGAAATATGTGTCCCCTGTGGAAGCCCATGCCATCCCAGGTGAGAAAAATGCATCCTGAATCAAGTCTGAGGGCTAAAACCTCTATATCGGGTTTTACCACATTGAGCTCAGAACGTAAGGTCGGGACCTGAAATTTGGAGCCAAAAATCAAATTTTCACATTGGCTGAAATTACATGAAATATGTGTCCCCTGTGGAAGCCCATGCCGTCCCAGGTGAGAAAAATGCATCCTGAATCAAGTCTGAGGGCTAAAACCTCTGTTTTCGGGTTTTACCACATTGAGCTCAGAACGTAAGGTCCGGACCTGAAATTTGGAGCCAAAAATCAAATTTTCACATTGGCTGAAATTACATGAAATATGTGTCCCCTGTGGAAGCCCATGCCATCCCAGGTGAGAAAAATGCATCCTGAATCAAGTCTGAGGGCTAAAACCTCTGTTTTCGGGTTTTACCACATTGAGCTCAGAACGTAAGGTCCGGACCTGAAATTTGGAGCCAAAAATCAAATTTTCAGTTTGGCTGAAATAACATGAAATATGTGTCCCCCGAAGAAGCCCATGCCATCCCAGGTGAGAAAATGCATCTTGAATCAAGTCTGAGGGCTAAAACCTCTTTTTTTGGGTTTTACCACATTGAGCTCAGAACGTAAGGTCTGGACCTGAAATTTGGAGCCAAAAATCAAATTTTCAGTTTGGCTGAAATTGCATGAAATATGTGTCCCCCGAAGAAGCCCATGCCATCCCAGGAGTGAAAAATGCATCCTGAATCAAGTCTGAGGGCTAAATCCTCTGTATCGGGTTTAACCACATTGAGCTCAGAACGTAAGGTCCGGACCTGAAATTTGGAGCCAAAAATCAAATTTTCACATTGGCTGAAATAACATGAAATATGTGTCCCCCGAAGGAGCCCATGCCATCCCAGGTGAGAAAAATGCATCCTGAATCAAGTCTGAGGGCTAGAACCTCTATAACGGGTTTTACCACATTGAGCTCAGAACGTAAGGTCCGGACCTGAAATTTGGAGCCAAAAATCAAATTTTCAGTTTGGCTGAAATTACATGAAATATGTGTCCCCTGTGGAAGCCCATGCCATCCCAGGTGAGAAAAATGCGTCCTGAATCAAGTCTGAGGGCTAAAACCTCTATATCGGGTTTTACCACATTGAGCTCAGAACGTAAGGTCCGGACCTGAAATTTGGAGCAAAAAATCAAATTTTCACATCGGCTGAAATAACATGAAATATGTGTCCCCCGAAGGAGCCCATGCCATCCCAGGTGAGAAAAATGCATCCTGAATCAAGTCTGAGGGCTAGAACCTCTATAACGGGTTTTACCACATTGAGCTCAGGACGTAAGGTCGGGACCTGAAATTTGGAGCCAAAAATCAAATTTTCACATCGGCTGAAATTACATGCAATATGTGTCCCCCAAAGAAGCCCATGCCATCCCAGGTGAGAAAAATGCATCCTGAATCAAGTCTGAGGGCTAAAACCTCTGTTTTCGGGTTTTACCACATTGAGCTCAGAACGTAAGGTCGGGACCTGAAATTTGGAGCCAAAAATCAAATTTTCAGTTTGGCTGAAATAACATGAAATATGTGTCCCCCAAAGAAGCCCATGCCATCCCAGGTGAGAAAAATGCATCCTGAATCAAGTCTGAGGGCTAAAACCTCTATAACGGGTTTTACCAC
Source organism: Halichoeres trimaculatus (assembly GCF_033239565.1). Lineage (NCBI taxonomy): Eukaryota > Metazoa > Chordata > Actinopteri > Labriformes > Labridae > Halichoeres > Halichoeres trimaculatus. The sequence continues at coordinate 8,880,903 of NW_027437180.1, forward strand.
ATTGAGCTCAGAACGTAAGGTCGGGACCTGAAATTTGGAGCCAAAAATCAAATTTTCAGTTTGGCTGAAATTACATGCAATATGTGTCCCCCAAAGAAGCCCATGCCATCCCAGGTGAGAAAAATGCATCCTGAATCAAGTCTGAGGGCTAAAACCTCTGTTTTCGGGTTTGACCACATTGAGCTCAGAACGTAAGGTCCGGACCTGAAATTTGGAGCCAAAAATCAAGTTGTCAGTTTGGCTGAAATAACATGAAATATGTGTCCCCCGAAGAAGCCCATGCCATCCCAGGTGAGAAAAATGCATCCTGAATCAAGTCTGAGGGCTAAAACCTCTTTTTTCGGGTTTTACCACATTGAGCTCAGAACACAAGGTCGGGACCTGAAAATTAGAGCCAAAAATCAAATTTTCAGTTTGGCTGAAATAACATGAAATATGTGTCCCCCGAAGAAGCCCATGCCATCCCAGGTGAGAAAAATGCATCCAGAATCAAGTCTGAGGGCTAGAACCTCTATAACGGGTTTTACCACATTGAGCTCAGAACGTAAGGTCGGGACCTGAAATTTGGAGCCAAAAATCAAATTTTCAGTTTGGCTGAAATAACATGAAATATGTGTCCCCCGAAGAAGCCCATGCCATCCCAGGTGAGAAAAATGCATCCAGAATCAAGTCTGAGGGCTAAAACCTCTATAATGGGTTTAACCACATTGAGCTCAGAACGTAAGGTCGGGACCTGAAATTTGGAGCCAAAAATCAAATTTTCAGTTTGGCTGAAATAACATGAAATATGTGTCCCCTGTGGAAGCCCATGCCATCCCAGGTGAGAAAAATGCATCCTGAATCAAGTCTGAGGGCTAAAACCTCTATAACGGGTTTTACCACATTGAGCTCAGAACGTAAGGTCCGGACCTGAAATTTGGAGCCAAAATCAAATTTTCAGTTTGGCTGAAATTTCATGAAATATGTGTCCCCTGAAGAAGCCCATGCCATCCCAGGTGAGAAAAATGCATCCAGAATCAAGTCTGAGGGCTTAAACCTATGTTTTCGGGTTTTACCACATTGAGCTCAGAACGCAAGGTCCGGACCTGAAATTTGGAGCCAAAAATCAAATTTTCACATCGGCTGAAATAACATGAAATATGTGTCCCCCGAAGGAGCCCATGCCATCCCAGGTGAGAAAAATGCATCCTGAATCAAGTCTGAGGGCTAGAACCTCTATAACGGGTTTTACCACATTGAGCTCAGGACGTAAGGTCCGGACCTGAAATTTGGAGCCAAAAATCAAATTTTCACATCGGCTGAAATTACATGCAATATGTGTCCCCCAAAGAAGCCCATGCCATCCCAGGTGAGAAAAATGCGTCCTGAATCAAGTCTGAAAGCTAGAACCTCTATAACGGGTTTTACCACATTGAGCTCAGGACGTAAGGTCGGGACCTGAAATTTGGAGCCAAAAATCAAATTTTCACATCGGCTGAAATTACATGCAATATGTGTCCCCCAAAGAAGCCCATGCCATCCCAGGTGAGAAAAATGCATCCTGAATCAAGTCTGAGGGCTAAAACCTCTGTTTTCGGGTTTTACCACATTGAGCTCAGAACGTAAGGTCGGGACCTGAAATTTGGAGCCAAAAATCAAATTTTCAGTTTGGCTGAAATAACATGAAATATGTGTCCCCCAAAGAAGCCCATGCCATCCCAGGTGAGAAAAATGCATCCTGAATCAAGTCTGAGGGCTAGAACCTCTATAACGGGTTTTACCACATTGAGCTCAGAACGTAAGGTCGGGACCTGAAAATTAGAGCCAAAAATCAAATTTTCAGTTTGGCTGAAATTACATGAAATATGTGTCCCCCGAAGAAGCCCATGCCATCCCAGGTGAGAAAAATGCATCTTGAATCAAGTCTGAGGGCTAAAACCTCTTTTTTTGGGTTTTACCACATTGAGCTCAGAACGTAAGGGTGGGACCTGAAATTTGGAGCCAAAAATCAAATTTTCAGTTTGGCTGAAATTGCATGAAATATGTGTCCCCCGAAGAAGCCCATGCCATCCCAGGTGAGAAAAATGCATCCTGAATCAAGTCTGAGGGCTAGAACCTCTATAACGGGCTTTACCACATTGAGCTCAGAACGTAAGGTCCGGACCTGAAATTTGGAGCCAAAAATCAAATTTTCACATTGGCTGAAATAACATGAAATATGTGTCCCCCGAAGGAGCCCATGCCATCCCAGGTGAGAAAAATGCATCCTGAATCAAGTCTGAGGGCTAGAACCTCTATAACGGGTTTTACCACATTGAGCTCAGGACGTAAGGTCAGGACCTGAAATTTGGAGCCAAAAATCAAATTTTCAGTTTGGCTGAAATTACATGAAATATGTGTCCCCTGTGGAAGCCCATGCCATCCCAGGTGAGAAAAATGCGTCCTGAATCAAGTCTGAGGGCTAAAACCTCTATATCGGGTTTTACCACATTGAGCTCAGAACGTAAGGTCGGGACCTGAAATTTGGAGCCAAAAATCAAATTTTCAGTTTGGCTGAAATTACATGAAATATGTGTCCCCCGAAGGAGCCCATGCCATCCCAGGTGAGAAAAATGCATCCTGAATCAAGTCTGAGGGCTAGAACCTCTATAACGGGTTTTACCACATTGAGCTCAGGACGTAAGGTCGGGACCTGAAATTTGGAGCCAAAAATCAAATTTTCACATCGGCTGAAATTACATGCAATATGTGTCCCCCAAAGAAGCCCATGCCATCCCAGGTGAGAAAAATGCGTCCTGTATCAAGTCTGAGGGCTAAAACCTCTATATCGGGTTTTACCACATTGAGCTCAGAACGTAAGGTCCGGACCTGAAATTTGGAGCCAAAAATCAAATTTTCACATCGGCTGAAATAACATGAAATATGTGTCCCCCGAAGGAGCCCATGCCATCCCAGGTGAGAAAAATGCATCCTGAATCAAGTCTGAGGGCTAGAACCTCTATAACGGGTTTTACCACATTGAGCTCAGGACGTAAGGTCGGGACCTGAAATTTGGAGCCAAAAATCAAATTTTCACATCGGCTGAAATTACATGCAATATGTGTCCCCCAAAGAAGCCCATGCCATCCCAGGTGAGAAAAATGCGTCCTGAATCAAGTCTGAGGGCTAAAACCTCTATATCGGGTTTTACCACATTGAGCTCAGAACGTAAGGTCCGGACCTGAAATTTGGAGCCAAAAATCAAATTTTCAGTTTGGCTGAAATTACATGAAATATGTGTCCCCTGTGGAAGCCCATGCCATCCCAGGTGAGAAAAATGAATCCTGAATCAAGTCTGAGGGCTAAAACCTCTTTTTTTGGGTTTTACCACATTGAGCTCAGAACGTAAGGTCCGGACCTGAAATTTGGAGCCAAAAATCAAATTTTCAGTTTGGCTGAAATTACATGAAATATGTGTCCCCTGAAGAAGCCCATGCCATCCCAGGTGAGAAAAATGCATCCTGAATCAAGTCTGAGGGCTAAAACCTCTGTTTTCAGGTTTTACCACATTGAGCTCAGGACATAAGGTCGGGACCTGAAATTTGGAGCCAAAAATCAAATTTTCAGTTTGGCTGAAATTACATGAAATATGTGTCCCCTGTGGAAGCCCATGCCATCCCAGGTGAGAAAAATGCGTCCTGAATCAAGTCTGAGGGCTAAAACCTCTATAACGGGTTTTACCACATTGAGCTCAGAACGTAAGGTCCGGACCTGAAATTTGGAGCCAAAAATCAAATTTTCAGTTTGGCTGAAATAACATGAAATATGTGTCCCCCGAAGAAGCCCATGCCATCCCAGGTGAGAAAATGCATCTTGAATCAAGTCTGAGGGCTAAAACCTCTTTTTTTGGGTTTTACCACATTGAGCTCAGAACGTAAGGTCTGGACCTGAAATTTGGAGCCAAAAATCAAATTTTCAGTTTGGCTGAAATTGCATGAAATATGTGTCCCCCGAAGAAGCCCATGCCATCCCAGGAGTGAAAAATGCATCCTGAATCAAGTCTGAGGGCTAAATCCTCTGTATCGGGTTTAACCACATTGAGCTCAGAACGTAAGGTCCGGACCTGAAATTTGGAGCCAAAAATCAAATTTTCACATTGGCTGAAATAACATGAAATATGTGTCCCCCGAAGGAGCCCATGCCATCCCAGGTGAGAAAAATGCATCCTGAATCAAGTCTGAGGGCTAGAACCTCTATAACGGGTTTTACCACATTGAGCTCAGGACGTAAGGTCCGGACCTGAAATTTGGAGCCAAAAATCAAATTTTCAGTTTGGCTGAAATTACATGAAATATGTGTCCCCTGTGGAAGCCCATGCCATCCCAGGTGAGAAAAATGCGTCCTGAATCAAGTCTGAGGGCTAAAACCTCTATATCGGGTTTTACCACATTGAGCTCAGAACGTAAGGTCCGGACCTGAAATTTGGAGCAAAAAATCAAATTTTCACATCGGCTGAAATAACATGAAATATGTGTCCCCCGAAGGAGCCCATGCCATCCCAGGTGAGAAAAATGCATCCTGAATCAAGTCTGAGGGCTAGAACCTCTATAACGGGTTTTACCACATTGAGCTCAGGACGTAAGGTCGGGACCTGAAATTTGGAGCCAAAAATCAAATTTTCACATCGGCTGAAATTACATGCAATATGTGTCCCCCAAAGAAGCCCATGCCATCCCAGGTGAGAAAAATGCATCCTGAATCAAGTCTGAGGGCTAAAACCTCTGTTTTCGGGTTTTACCACATTGAGCTCAGAACGTAAGGTCGGGACCTGAAATTTGGAGCCAAAAATCAAATTTTCAGTTTGGCTGAAATAACATGAAATATGTGTCCCCCAAAGAAGCCCATGCCATCCCAGGTGAGAAAAATGCATCCTGAATCAAGTCTGAGGGCTAAAACCTCTATAACGGGTTTTACCACATTGAGCTCAGAACGTAAGGTCGGGACCTGAAATTTGGAGCCAAAAATCAAATTTTCAGTTTGGCTGAAATTACATGAAATATGTGTCCCCTGTGGAAGCCCATGCTATCCCAGGTGAGAAAAATGCATCCTGAATCAAGTCTTAGGGCTAAAACCTCTGTTTTCGGGTTTTACCACATTGAGCTCAGAACGCAAGGATGGGACCTGAAAATTAGAGCCAAAAATCAAATTTTCAGTTTGGCTGAAATTACATGAAATATGTGTCCCCCGAAGAAGCCCATGCCATCCCAGGTGAGAAAAATGCATCCAGAATCAAGTCTGAGGGCTAGAACCTCTATAACGGGTTTTACCACATTGAGCTCAGAACGTAAGGTCGGGACCTGAAATTTGGAGCCAAAAATCAAATTTTCACATTGGCTGAAATTACATGAAATATGTGTCCCCTGTGGAAGCCCATGCCGTCCCAGGTGAGAAAAATGCATCCTGAATCAAGTCTGAGGGCTAAAACCTCTGTTTTCGGGTTTTGCCACATTGAGCTCAGAACGTAAGGTCGGGACCTGAAATTTGGAGCCAAAAATCAAATTTTCAGTTTGGCTGAAATTACATGAAATATGTGTCCCCTGTGGAAGCCCATGCTATCCCAGGTGAGAAAAATGCATCCTGAATCAAGTCTTAGGGCTAAAACCTCTGTTTTCGGGTTTTACCACATTGAGCTCAGAACGCAAGGATGGGACCTGAAAATAAGAGCCAAAAATCAAATTTTCAGTTTGGCTGAAATTACATGAAATATGTGTCCCCCGAAGAAGCCCATGCCATCCCAGGTGAGAAAAATGCATCCAGAATCAAGTCTGAGGGCTAGAACCTCTATAACGGGTTTTACCACATTGAGCTCAGAACGTAAGGTCGGGACCTGAAATTTGGAGCCAAAAATCAAATTTTCACATTGGCTGAAATTACATGAAATATGTGTCCCCTGTGGAAGCCCATGCCGTCCCAGGTGAGAAAAATGCATCCTGAATCAAGTCTGAGGGCTAAAACCTCTGTTTTCGGGTTTTACCACATTGAGCTCAGAACGTAAGGTCCGGACCTGAAAATTAGAGCCAAAAATCAAATTTTCAGTTTGGCTGAAATTACATGAAATATGTGTCCCCCGAAGAAGCCCATGCAATCCCAGGTGAGAAAAATGCATCCAGAATCAAGTCTGAGGGCTAAAACCTCTGTTTTCGGGTTTTACCACATTGAGCTCAGAACGTAAGGTCCGGACCTGAAATTTGGAGCCAAAAATCAAATTTTCACATTGGCTGAAATTACATGAAATATGTGTCCCCCGAAGAAGCCCATGCCATCCCAGGTGAGAAAATGCATCCAGAATCAAGTCTGAGGGCTAAAACCTCTATAACATGTTTTACCAAATTGAGCTTAGAACGTAAGGTGCGGGACCTGAAATTTGGAGCCAAAAATCAAATTTTCAGTTTGGCTGAAATTACATGAAATATGTGTCCCCTGTGGAAGCCCATGCCATCCCAGGTGAGAACAATGCGTCCTGAATCAAGTCTGAGGGCTAAATCCTCTGTATCGGGTTTTACCACATTGAGCTCAGAACGTAAGGTCCGGACCTGAAATTTGGAGCCAAAAATCAAATTTTCAGTTTGGCTGAAATAACATGAAATATGTGTCCCCCGAAGGAGCCCATGCCGTCCCAGGTGAGAAAAATGCATCCTGAATCAAGTCTGAGGGCTAGAACCTCTATAACGGGTTTTACCACATTGAGCTCAGGACGTAAGGTCCGGACCTGAAATTTGGAGCCAAAATTCAAATTTTCACATCGGCTGAAATTACATGCAATATGTGTCCCCCAAAGAAGCCCATGCCATCCCAGGTGAGAAAAATGCATCCTGAATCAAGTCTGAGGGCTAAAACCTCTGTTTTCGGGTTTGACCACATTGAGCTCAGAACGTAAGGTCCGGACCTGAAATTTGGAGCCAAAAATCAAGTTGTCAGTTTGGCTGAAATAACATGAAATATGTGTCCCCCGAAGAAGCCCATGCCATCCCAGGTGAGAAAAATGCATCCTGAATCAAGTCTGAGGGCTAAAACCTCTTTTTTCGGGTTTTACCACATTGAGCTCAGAACACAAGGTCGGGACCTGAAAATTAGAGCCAAAAATCAAATTTTCAGTTTGGCTGAAATTACATGAAATATGTGTCCCCCGAAGAAGCCCATGCCATCCCAGGTGAGAAAAATGCATCCAGAATCAAGTCTGAGGGCTAGAACCTCTATAACGGGTTTTACCACATTGAGCTCAGAACGTAAGGTCGGGACCTGAAATTTGGAGCCAAAAATCAAATTTTCAGTTTGGCTGAAATAACATGAAATATGTGTCCCCCGAAGAAGCCCATGCCATCCCAGGTGAGAAAAATGCATCCAGAATCAAGTCTGAGGGCTAAAACCTCTATAACGGGTTTTACCACATTGAGCTCAGGACGTCAGGTCCGGACCTGAAATTTGGAGCCAAAATCAAATTTTCAGTTTGGCTGAAATTTCATGAAATATGTGTCCCCTGAAGAAGCCCATGCCATCCCAGGTGAGAAAAATGCATCCAGAATCAAGTCTGAGGGCTTAAACCTATGTTTTCGGGTTTTACCACATTGAGCTCAGAACGCAAGGTCCGGACCTGAAATTTGGAGCCAAAAATCAAATTTTAACATCGGCTGAAATAACATGAAATATGTGTCCCCCGAAGGAGCCCATGCCATCCCAGGTGAGAAAAATGCATCCTGAATCAAGTCTGAGGGCTAGAACCTCTATAACGGGTTTTACCACATTGAGCTCAGGACGTAAGGTCGGGACCTGAAATTTGGAGCCAAAAATCAAATTTTCACATCGGCTGAAATTACATGCAATATGTGTCCCCCAAAGAAGCCCATGCCATCCCAGGTGAGAAAAATGCATCCTGAATCAAGTCTGAGGGCTAAAACCTCTGTTTTCGGGTTTTACCACATTGAGCTCAGAACGTAAGGTCGGGACCTGAAATTTGGAGCCAAAAATCAAATTTTCAGTTTGGCTGAAATAACATGAAATATGTGTCCCCCAAAGAAGCCCATGCCATCCCAGGTGAGAAAAATGCATCCTGAATCAAGTCTGAGGGCTAGAACCTCTATAACGGGTTTTACCACATTGAGCTCAGAACGTAAGGTCGGGACCTGAAAATTAGAGCCAAAAATCAAATTTTCAGTTTGGCTGAAATTACATGAAATATGTGTCCCCCGAAGAAGCCCATGCCATCCCAGGTGAGAAAAATGCATCTTGAATCAAGTGTGAGGGCTAAAACCTCTTTTTTTGGGTTTTACCACATTGAGCTCAGAACGTAAGGTCGGGACCTGAAATTTGGAGCCAAAAATCAAATTTTCAGTTTGGCTGAAATTGCATGAAATATGTGTCCCCCGAAGAAGCCCATGCCATCCCAGGTGAGAAAAATGCATCCTGAATCAAGTCTGAGGGCTAGAACCTCTATAACGGGTTTTACCACATTGAGCTCAGAACGTAAGGTCCGGACCTGAAATTTGGAGCCAAAAATCAAATTTTCACATTGGCTGAAATAACATGAAATATGTGTCCCCTGTGGAAGCCCATGCCATCCCAGGTGAGAAAAATGCATCCTGAATCAAGTCTGAGGGCTAGAACCTCTATAACGGGTTTTACCACATTGAGCTCAGGACGTAAGGTCAGGACCTGAAATTTGGAGCCAAAAATCAAATTTTCAGTTTGGCTGAAATTACATGAAATATGTGTCCCCTGTGGAAGCCCATGCCATCCCAGGTGAGAAAAATGCGTCCTGAATCAAGTCTGAGGGCTAAAACCTCTATATCGGGTTTTACCACATTGAGCTCAGAACGTAAGGTCGGGACCTGAAATTTGGAGCCAAAAATCAAATTTTCAGTTTGGCTGAAATTACATGAAATATGTGTCCCCCGAAGAAGCCCATGCCATCCCAGGTGAGAAAAATGCATCCTGAATCAAGTCTGAGGGCTAGAACCTCTATAACGGGTTTTACCACATTGAGCTCAGGACGTAAGGTCGGGACCTGAAATTTGGAGCCAAAAATCAAATTTTCACATCGGCTGAAATTACATGCAATATGTGTCCCCCAAAGAAGCCCATGCCATCCCAGGTGAGAAAAATGCGTCCTGTATCAAGTCTGAGGGCTAAAACCTCTATATCGGGTTTTACCACATTGAGCTCAGAACGTAAGGTCCGGACCTGAAATTTGGAGCCAAAAATCAAATTTTCACATCGGCTGAAATAACATGAAATATGTGTCCCCCGAAGGAGCCCATGCCATCCCAGGTGAGAAAAATGCATCCTGAATCAAGTCTGAGGGCTAGAACCTCTATAACGGGTTTTACCACATTGAGCTCAGGACGTAAGGTCGGGACCTGAAATTTGGAGCCAAAAATCAAATTTTCACATCGGCTGAAATTACATGCAATATGTGTCCCCCAAAGAAGCCCATGCCATCCCAGGTGAGAAAAATGCGTCCTGAATCAAGTCTGAGGGCTAAAACCTCTATATCGGGTTTTACCACATTGAGCTCAGAACGTAAGGTCCGGACCTGAAATTTGGAGCCAAAAATCAAATTTTCAGTTTGGCTGAAATTACATGAAATATGTGTCCCCTGTGGAAGCCCATGCCATCCCAGGTGAGAACAATGCGTCCTGAATCAAGTCTGAGGGCTAAATCCTCTGTATCGAGTTTTACCACATTGAGCTCAGAACGTAAGGTCCGGACCTGAAATTTGGAGCCAAAAATCAAATTTTCAGTTTGGCTGAAATTACATGAAATATGTGTCCCCTGAAGAAGCCCATGCCATCCCAGGTGAGAAAAATGCATCCTGAATCAAGTCTGAGGGCTAAAACCTCTGTTTTCAGGTTTTACCACATTGAGCTCAGGACATAAGGTCGGGACCTGAAATTTGGAGCCAAAAATCAAATTTTCAGTTTGGCTGAAATTACATGAAATATGTGTCCCCTGTGGAAGCCCATGCCATCCCAGGTGAGAAAAATGCGTCCTGAATCAAGTCTGAGGGCTAAAACCTCTATAACGGGTTTTACCACATTGAGCTCAGGACGTAAGGTCGGGACCTGAAATTTGGAGCCAAAAATCAAATTTTCAGTTTGGCTGAAATTACATGAAATATGTGTCCCCCAAAGAAGCCCATGCCATCCCAGGTGAGAAAAATGCATCCTGAATCAAGTCTTAGGGCTAAAACCTCTATGACGGGTTTTACCACATTGAGCTCAGAACGTAAGGTCCGGACCTGAAATTTGGAGGAAAAAATCAAATTTTCAGTTTGGCTGAAATTACATGAAATATGTGTCCCCCGAAGAAGCCCATGCCATCCCAGGTGAGAAAAATGCATCCTGAATCAAGTCTGAGGGCTAAAACCTCTATAACGGGTTTTACCACATTGAGCTCAGAACGTAAGGTCCGGACCTGAAATTTGGAGCCAAAACTCAAATTTTCAGTTTGGCTGAAATTACATGAAATATGTGTCCCCCGAAGAAGCCCATGCCATCCCAGGTGAGAAAAATGCATCCTGAATCAAGTCTTAGGGCTAAAACCTCTGTTTTCGGGTTTTACCACATTGAGCTCAGAACGTTAGGTCAGGACCTGAAATTTGGAGCCAAAAATCAAATTTTCAGTTTGGCTGAAATTACATGAAATATGTGTCCCCTGTGGAAGCTCATGCCATCCCAGGTGAGAAAAATGCGTCCTGAATCAAGTCTGAGGGCTAAAACCTCTATAACGGGTTTTACCACATTGAGCTCAGGACGTAAGGTCCGGACCTGAAATTTGGAGCCAAAAATCAAATTTTCACATCGGCTGAAATTACATGAAATATGTGTCCCCCAAAGAAGCCCATGCCATCCCAGGTGAGAAAAATGCATCCTGAATCAAGTCTGAGGGCTAAAACCTCTGTTTTCGGGTTTTACCACATTGAGCTCAGAACGTAAGGTCCGGACCTGAAATTTGGAGCCAAAAATCAAATTTTCAGTTTGGCTGAAATAACATGAAATATGTGTCCCCCGAAGAAGCTCATGCCATACCAGGTGAGAAAAATGCATCCAGAATCAAGTCTGAGGGCTAGAACCTCTATAACGGGTTTTACCACATTGAGCTCAGAACGTGAGGTCCGGACCTGAACTTTGGAGCCAAAAATCAAATTTTCAGTTTGGCTGAAATTACATGAAATATGTGTCCCCTGTGGAAGCCCATGCTATCCCAGGTGAGAAAAATGCATCCTGAATCAAGTCTTAGGGCTAAAACCTCTGTTTTCGGGTTTTACCACATTGAGCTTAGAACGCAAGGTCGGGACCTGAAAATTAGAGCCAAAAATCAAATTTTCAGTTTGGCTGAAAATACATGAAATATGTGTCCCCTGAAGAAGCCCATGCCATCCCAGGTGAGAAAAATGCATCCTGAATCAAGTCTGAGGGCTAAAACCTCTATAACGGGTTTTTCCACATTGAGCTCAGAACGTAAGGTCAGGACCTGAAATTTGGAGCCAAAAATCAAATTTTCAGTTTGGCTGAAATTACATGAAATATGTGTCCCCTGTGGAAGCCCATGCCGTCCCAGGTGAGAAAAATGCATCCAGAATCAAGTCTGAGGGCTAAAACCTCTGTTTTCGGGTTTTACCACATTGAGCTCAGAACGTAAGGTCGGGACCTGAAATTCGGAGCCAAAAATCAAATTTTCACATTGGCTGAAATTACATGAAATATGTGTCCCCTGTGGAAGCCCATGCCATCCCAGGTGAGAAAAATGCATCCTGAATCAAGTCTTAGGGCTAAAACCTCTGTTTTCGGGTTTTACCACATTGAGCTCAGAACGTAAGGTCCGGACCAGAAATTTGGAGCCAAAAATCAAATTTTCAGTTTGGCTGAAATTACATGAAATATGTGTCCCCCGAAGAAGACCATGCCATCCCAGGTGAGAAAATGCATCCAGAATCAAGTCTGAGGGCTAAAACCTCTATAACGGGTTTTACCACATTGAGCTCAGAACTTAAGGTGCGGGACCTGAAATTTGGAGCCAAAAATCAAATTTTCAGTTTGGCTGAAATTACATGAAATATGTGTCCCCCGAAGAAGCCCATGCCATCCCAGGTGAGAAAAATGCATCCTGAATCAAGTCTGAGGGCTAAAACCTCTGTTTTCGGGTTTTACCACATTGAGCTCAGAACGTAAGGTCCGGACCTGAAATTTGGAGCCAAAAATCAAATTTTCAGTTTGGCTGAAATTACATGAAATATGTGTCCCCCGAAGAAGCCCATGCCATCCCAGGTGAGAAAAATGCATCCTGAATCAAGTCTGAGGGCTAAAACCTCTGTTTTCGGGTTTTACCACAGTGAGCTTAGAACATAAGGTCCGGACCTGAAATTTGGAGCCAAAAATCAAATTTTCACATTGGCTGAAATAACATGAAATATGTGTCCCCTGTGGAAGCCCATGCCATCCCAGGTGAGAAAAATGCGTCCTGAATCAAGTCTGAGAGCTAGAACCTCTATAACGGGTTTTACCACATTGAGCTCAGAACGTAAGGTCAGGACCTGAAATTTGGAGCCAAAAATCAAATTTTCAGTTTGGCTGAAATAACATGAAATATGTGTCCCCTGAAGAAGCCCATGCCATCCCAGGTGAGAAAAATGCATCCTGAATCAAGTCTGAGGGCTAAAACCTCTGTTTTCGGGTTTTATCACATTGAGCTCAGAACGTAAGGTTGGGACCTGAAATTTGGAGCCAAAAATCAAGTTTTCAGTTTGGCTGAAATAACATGAAATATGTGTCCCCCGAAGAAGCCCATGCCATCCCAGGTGAGAAAAATGCATCCTGAATCAAGTCTGAGGGCTAAAACCTCTTTTTTCGGGTTTTACCACATTGAGCTCAGGACGTAAGGTCGGGACCTGAAATTTGGAGCCAAAAATCAAATTTTCAGTTTGGCTGAAATTACATGAAATATGTGTCCCCCGAAGAAGCCCATGCCATCCCAGGTGAGAAAAATGCATCCTGAATCAAGTCTGAGGGCTAAAACCTCTATAACGGGTTTTACCACATTGAGCTCAGAACGTAAGGTGCGGGACCTGAAATTTGGAGCCAAAAATCAAATTTTCAGTTTGGCCAAAATAACATGAAATATGTGTCCCCTGAAGGAGCCCATGCCATCCCAGGTGAGAAAAATGCATCCTGAATCAATTCTGAGGGCTAAAACCTCTATAACGGGTTTTACCACATTGAGCTCAGAACGTAAGGTCAGGACCTGAAATTTGGAGCCAAAAATCAAATTTTCAGTTTGGCTGAAATTACATGAAATATGTGTCCCCTGTGGAAGCCCATGCCATCCCAGGTGAGAAAAATGCATCCTGAATCAAGTCTTAGGGCTAAAACCTCTATGACGGGTTTTACCACATTGAGCTCAGAACGTAAGGTCCGGACCTGAAATTTGGAGGAAAAAATCAAATTTTCAGTTTGGCTGAAATTACATGAAATATGTGTCCCCCGAAGAAGCCCATGCCATCCCAGGTGAGAAAAAAACGTCCTGAATCAAGTCTGAGGGCTAAAACCTCTATAACGGGTTTTACCACATTGAGCTCAGAACGCAAGGTCGGGACCTGAAAATTAGAGCCAAAAATCAAATTTTCAGTTTGGCTGAAATTACATGAAATATGTGTCCCCCAAAGAAGCCCATGCCATCCCAGGTGAGAAAAATGCGTCCTGTATCAAGTCTGAGGGCTAAAACCTCTATATCGGGTTTTACCACATTGAGCTCAGAACGTAAGGTCCGGACCTGAAATTTGGAGCCAAAAATCAAATTTTCACATCGGCTGAAATAACATGAAATATGTGTCCCCCGAAGGAGCCCATGCCATCCCAGGTGAGAAAAATGCATCCTGAATCAAGTCTGAGGGCTAGAACCTCTATAACGGGTTTTACCACATTGAGCTCAGGACGTAAGGTCGGGACCTGAAATTTGGAGCCAAAAATCAAATTTTCACATCGGCTGAAATTACATGCAATATGTGTCCCCCAAAGAAGCCCATGCCATCCCAGGTGAGAAAAATGCGTCCTGAATCAAGTCTGAGGGCTAAAACCTCTATATCGGGTTTTACCACATTGAGCTCAGAACGTAAGGTCCGGACCTGAAATTTGGAGCCAAAAATCAAATTTTCAGTTTGGCTGAAATTACATGAAATATGTGTCCCCTGTGGAAGCCCATGCCATCCCAGGTGAGAACAATGCGTCCTGAATCAAGTCTGAGGGCTAAATCCTCTGTATCGAGTTTTACCACATTGAGCTCAGAACGTAAGGTCCGGACCTGAAATTTGGAGCCAAAAATCAAATTTTCAGTTTGGCTGAAATTACATGAAATATGTGTCCCCTGAAGAAGCCCATGCCATCCCAGGTGAGAAAAATGCATCCTGAATCAAGTCTGAGGGCTAAAACCTCTGTTTTCAGGTTTTACCACATTGAGCTCAGGACATAAGGTCGGGACCTGAAATTTGGAGCCAAAAATCAAATTTTCAGTTTGGCTGAAATTACATGAAATATGTGTCCCCTGTGGAAGCCCATGCCATCCCAGGTGAGAAAAATGCGTCCTGAATCAAGTCTGAGGGCTAAAACCTCTATAACGGGTTTTACCACATTGAGCTCAGGACGTAAGGTCGGGACCTGAAATTTGGAGCCAAAAATCAAATTTTCAGTTTGGCTGAAATTACATGAAATATGTGTCCCCCAAAGAAGCCCATGCCATCCCAGGTGAGAAAAATGCATCCTGAATCAAGTCTTAGGGCTAAAACCTCTATGACGGGTTTTACCACATTGAGCTCAGAACGTAAGGTCCGGACCTGAAATTTGGAGGAAAAAATCAAATTTTCAGTTTGGCTGAAATTACATGAAATATGTGTCCCCCGAAGAAGCCCATGCCATCCCAGGTGAGAAAAATGCATCCTGAATCAAGTCTGAGGGCTAAAACCTCTATAACGGGTTTTACCACATTGAGCTCAGAACGTAAGGTCCGGACCTGAAATTTGGAGCCAAAACTCAAATTTTCAGTTTGGCTGAAATTACATGAAATATGTGTCCCCCGAAGAAGCCCATGCCATCCCAGGTGAGAAAAATGCATCCTGAATCAAGTCTTAGGGCTAAAACCTCTGTTTTCGGGTTTTACCACATTGAGCTCAGAACGTTAGGTCAGGACCTGAAATTTGGAGCCAAAAATCAAATTTTCAGTTTGGCTGAAATTACATGAAATATGTGTCCCCTGTGGAAGCTCATGCCATCCCAGGTGAGAAAAATGCGTCCTGAATCAAGTCTGAGGGCTAAAACCTCTATAACGGGTTTTACCACATTGAGCTCAGGACGTAAGGTCCGGACCTGAAATTTGGAGCCAAAAATCAAATTTTCACATCGGCTGAAATTACATGAAATATGTGTCCCCCAAAGAAGCCCATGCCATCCCAGGTGAGAAAAATGCATCCTGAATCAAGTCTGAGGGCTAAAACCTCTGTTTTCGGGTTTTACCACATTGAGCTCAGAACGTAAGGTCCGGACCTGAAATTTGGAGCCAAAAATCAAATTTTCAGTTTGGCTGAAATAACATGAAATATGTGTCCCCCGAAGAAGCTCATGCCATACCAGGTGAGAAAAATGCATCCAGAATCAAGTCTGAGGGCTAGAACCTCTATAACGGGTTTTACCACATTGAGCTCAGAACGTGAGGTCCGGACCTGAACTTTGGAGCCAAAAATCAAATTTTCAGTTTGGCTGAAATTACATGAAATATGTGTCCCCTGTGGAAGCCCATGCTATCCCAGGTGAGAAAAATGCATCCTGAATCAAGTCTTAGGGCTAAAACCTCTGTTTTCGGGTTTTACCACATTGAGCTTAGAACGCAAGGTCGGGACCTGAAAATTAGAGCCAAAAATCAAATTTTCAGTTTGGCTGAAAATACATGAAATATGTGTCCCCTGAAGAAGCCCATGCCATCCCAGGTGAGAAAAATGCATCCTGAATCAAGTCTGAGGGCTAAAACCTCTATAACGGGTTTTTCCACATTGAGCTCAGAACGTAAGGTCAGGACCTGAAATTTGGAGCCAAAAATCAAATTTTCAGTTTGGCTGAAATTACATGAAATATGTGTCCCCTGTGGAAGCCCATGCCGTCCCAGGTGAGAAAAATGCATCCAGAATCAAGTCTGAGGGCTAAAACCTCTGTTTTCGGGTTTTACCACATTGAGCTCAGAACGTAAGGTCGGGACCTGAAATTCGGAGCCAAAAATCAAATTTTCACATTGGCTGAAATTACATGAAATATGTGTCCCCTGTGGAAGCCCATGCCATCCCAGGTGAGAAAAATGCATCCTGAATCAAGTCTTAGGGCTAAAACCTCTGTTTTCGGGTTTTACCACATTGAGCTCAGAACGTAAGGTCCGGACCAGAAATTTGGAGCCAAAAATCAAATTTTCAGTTTGGCTGAAATTACATGAAATATGTGTCCCCCGAAGAAGACCATGCCATCCCAGGTGAGAAAATGCATCCAGAATCAAGTCTGAGGGCTAAAACCTCTATAACGGGTTTTACCACATTGAGCTCAGAACTTAAGGTGCGGGACCTGAAATTTGGAGCCAAAAATCAAATTTTCAGTTTGGCTGAAATTACATGAAATATGTGTCCCCCGAAGAAGCCCATGCCATCCCAGGTGAGAAAAATGCATCCTGAATCAAGTCTGAGGGCTAAAACCTCTGTTTTCGGGTTTTACCACATTGAGCTCAGAACGTAAGGTCCGGACCTGAAATTTGGAGCCAAAAATCAAATTTTCAGTTTGGCTGAAATTACATGAAATATGTGTCCCCCGAAGAAGCCCATGCCATCCCAGGTGAGAAAAATGCATCCTGAATCAAGTCTGAGGGCTAAAACCTCTGTTTTCGGGTTTTACCACAGTGAGCTTAGAACATAAGGTCCGGACCTGAAATTTGGAGCCAAAAATCAAATTTTCACATTGGCTGAAATAACATGAAATATGTGTCCCCTGTGGAAGCCCATGCCATCCCAGGTGAGAAAAATGCGTCCTGAATCAAGTCTGAGAGCTAGAACCTCTATAACGGGTTTTACCACATTGAGCTCAGAACGTAAGGTCAGGACCTGAAATTTGGAGCCAAAAATCAAATTTTCAGTTTGGCTGAAATAACATGAAATATGTGTCCCCTGAAGAAGCCCATGCCATCCCAGGTGAGAAAAATGCATCCTGAATCAAGTCTGAGGGCTAAAACCTCTGTTTTCGGGTTTTATCACATTGAGCTCAGAACGTAAGGTTGGGACCTGAAATTTGGAGCCAAAAATCAAGTTTTCAGTTTGGCTGAAATAACATGAAATATGTGTCCCCCGAAGAAGCCCATGCCATCCCAGGTGAGAAAAATGCATCCTGAATCAAGTCTGAGGGCTAAAACCTCTTTTTTCGGGTTTTACCACATTGAGCTCAGGACGTAAGGTCGGGACCTGAAATTTGGAGCCAAAAATCAAATTTTCAGTTTGGCTGAAATTACATGAAATATGTGTCCCCCGAAGAAGCCCATGCCATCCCAGGTGAGAAAAATGCATCCTGAATCAAGTCTGAGGGCTAAAACCTCTATAACGGGTTTTACCACATTGAGCTCAGAACGTAAGGTGCGGGACCTGAAATTTGGAGCCAAAAATCAAATTTTCAGTTTGGCCAAAATAACATGAAATATGTGTCCCCTGAAGGAGCCCATGCCATCCCAGGTGAGAAAAATGCATCCTGAATCAATTCTGAGGGCTAAAACCTCTATAACGGGTTTTACCACATTGAGCTCAGAACGTAAGGTCAGGACCTGAAATTTGGAGCCAAAAATCAAATTTTCAGTTTGGCTGAAATTACATGAAATATGTGTCCCCTGTGGAAGCCCATGCCATCCCAGGTGAGAAAAATGCATCCTGAATCAAGTCTTAGGGCTAAAACCTCTATGACGGGTTTTACCACATTGAGCTCAGAACGTAAGGTCCGGACCTGAAATTTGGAGGAAAAAATCAAATTTTCAGTTTGGCTGAAATTACATGAAATATGTGTCCCCCGAAGAAGCCCATGCCATCCCAGGTGAGAAAAAAACGTCCTGAATCAAGTCTGAGGGCTAAAACCTCTATAACGGGTTTTACCACATTGAGCTCAGAACGCAAGGTCGGGACCTGAAAATTAGAGCCAAAAATCAAATTTTCAGTTTGGCTGAAATTACATGAAATATGTGTCCCCTGTGGAAGCCCATGCCATCCCAGGTGAGAAAAATGCATCCTGAATCAAGTCTTAGGGCTAAAACCTCTGTTTTCGGGTTTTACCACATTGAGCTCAGAACGTTAGGTCGGGACCTGAAATTTGGAGCCAAAAATCAAATTTTCAGTTTGGCTGAAATTACATGAAATATGTGTCCCCTGTGGAAGCCCATGCCATCCCAGGTGAGAAAAATGCGTCCTGAATCAAGTCTGAGGGCTAAAACCTCTATATCGGGTTTTACCACATTGAGCTCAGAACGTAAGGTCCGGACCTGAAATTTGGAGCCAAAAATCAAATTTTCACATCGGCTGAAATAACATGAAATATGTGTCCCCCAAAGGAGCCCATGCCATCCCAGGTGAGAAAAATGCATCCTGAATCAAGTCTGAGGGCTAGAACCTCTATAACGGGTTTTACCACATTGAGCTCAGGACGTAAGGTCGGGACCTGAAATTTGGAGCCAAAAATCAAATTTTCACATCGGCTGAAATTACATGGTATATGTGTCCCCTGAAGAAGCCCATGCCATCCCAGGTGAGAAAAATGCATCCTGAATCAAGTCTGAGGGCTAAAACCTCTGTTTTCGGGTTTTACCACATTGAGCTCAGAACGTAAGGTCGGGACCTGAAAATTAGAGCCAAAAATCAAATTTTCAGTTTGGCTGAAATTACATGAAATATGTGTCCCCTGTGGAAGCCCATGCCATCCCAGGTGAGAAAAATGCATCCTGAATCAAGTCTTAGGGCTAAAACCTCTGTTTTCGGGTTTTACCACATTGAGCTCAGAACGTTAGGTCGGGACCTGAAATTTGGAGCCAAAAATCAAATTTTCAGTTTGGCTGAAATTACATGAAATATGTGTCCCCTGTGGAAGCCCATGCCATCCCAGGTGAGAAAAATGCGTCCTGAATCAAGTCTGAGGGCTAAAACCTCTATATCGGGTTTTACCACATTGAGCTCAGAACGTAAGGTCCGGACCTGAAATTTGGAGCCAAAAATCAAATTTTCAGTTTGGCTGAAATAACATGAAATATGTGTCCCCTGTGGAAGCCCATGCCATCCCAGGTGAGAAAAATGCATCCAGAATCAAGTCTGAGGGCTAAAACCTCTATAACGGGTTTTACCACATTGAGCTCAGAACGTGAGGTCCGGACCTGAACTTTGGAGCCAAAAATCAAATTTTCAGTTTGGCTGAAATTACATGAAATATGTGTCCCCTGTGGAAGCCCATGCTATCCCAGGTGAGAAAAATGCATCCTGAATCAAGTCTGAGGGCTAAAACCTCTGTTTTCGGGTTTAACCACATTGAGCTCGGACGTAAGGTCGGGACCTGAAATTTGGAGCCAAAAATCAAATTTTCAGTTTGGCTGAAATTGCATGAAATATGTGTCCCCCGAAGAAGCCCATGCCATCCCAGGTGAGAAAAATGCATCCTGAATCAAGTCTGAGGGCTAAATCCTCTGTATCGGGTTTTACCACATTGAGCTCAGAACGTAAGGTCCGGACCTGAAATTTGGAGCCAAAAATCAAATTTTCACATTGGCTGAAATAACATGAAATATGTGTCCCCCGAAGGAGCCCATGCCATCCCAGGTGAGAAAAATGCATCCTGAATCAAGTCTGAGGGCTAGAACCTCTATAACGGGTTTTACCACATTGAGCTCAGAACGTAAGGTCCGGACCTGAAAATTAGAGCCAAAAATCAAATTTTAAGTTTGGCTGAAATTACATGAAATATGTGTCCCCCGAAGGAGCCTATGCCATCCCAGGTGAGAAAAATGCATCCTGAATCAAGTCTGAGAGCTAGAACCTCTATAACGGGTTTTACCACATTGAGCTCAGAACGTAAGGTCGGGACCTGAAATTTGGAGCCAAAAATCAAATTTTCAGTTTGGCTGAAATTACATGAAATATGTGTCCCCTGTGGAAGCCCATGCCATCCCAGGTGAGAAAAATGCATCCTGAATCAAGTCTGAGGGCTAAAACCTCTATAACGGGTTTTACCACATTGAGCTCAGAACGTAAGGTCTGGACCTGAAATTTGGAGCCAAAAATCAAATTTTCAGTTTGGCTGAAATTACATGAAATATATGTCCCCTGTGGAAGCCCATGCCATCCCAGGTGAGAAAAATGCATCCTGAATCAAGTCTTAGGGCTAAAACCTCTATGACGGGTTTTACCACATTGAGCTCAGAACGTAAGGTCGGGACCTGAAATTTGGAGGAAAAAATCAAATTTTCAGTTTGGCTGAAATTACATGAAATATGTGTCCCCCGAAGAAGCCCATGCCATCCCAGGTAAGAAAAAAACGTCCTGAATCAAGTCTGAGGGCTAAAACCTCTATAACGGGTTTTACCACATTGAGCTCAGAACGCAAGGTCGGGACCTGAAAATTAGAGCCAAAAATCAAATTTTCAGTTTGGCTGAAATTACATGAAATATGTGTCCCCTGTGGAAGCCCATGCCATCCCAGGTGAGAAAAATGCATCCTGAATCAAGTCTGAGAGCTAGAACCTCTATAACGGGTTTTACCACATTGAGCTCAGAACGTAAGGTCGGGACCTGAAATTTGGAGCCAAAAATCAAATTTTCAGTTTGGCTGAAATTACATGAAATATGTGTCCCCTGTGGAAGCCCATGCCATCCCAGGTGAGAAAAATGCATCCTGAATCAAGTCTGAGGGCTAAAACCTCTATAACGGGTTTTACCACATTGAGCTCAGAACGTAAGGTCTGGACCTGAAATTTGGAGCCAAAAATCAAATTTTCAGTTTGGCTGAAATTACATGAAATATATGTCCCCTGTGGAAGCCCATGCCATCCCAGGTGAGAAAAATGCATCCTGAATCAAGTCTTAGGGCTAAAACCTCTATGACGGGTTTTACCACATTGAGCTCAGAACGTAAGGTCCGGACCTGAAATTTGGAGCCAAAAATCAAATTTTCAGTTTGGCTGAAATTACATGAAATATGTGTCCCCCGAAGAAGCCCATGCCATCCCAGGTGAGAAAAATGCATCCTGAATCAAGTCTGAGGGCTAAAACCTCTGTTTTCGGGTTTTACCACAGTGAGCTTAGAACATAAGGTCCGGACCTGAAATTTGGAGCCAAAAATCAAATTTTCAGTTTGGCTGAAATTACATGAAATATGTGTCCCCCGAAGAAGCCCATGCCATCCCAGGTGAGAAAAATGCATCCTGAATCAAGTCTGAGGGCTAAAACCTCTATAACGGGTTTTACCACATTGAGCTCAGAACGCAAGGTCGGGACCTGAAAATTAGAGCCAAAAATCAAATTTTCAGTTTGGCTGAAATTACATGAAATATGTGTCCCCTGTGGAAGCCCATGCCATCCCAGGTGAGAAAAATGCATCCTGAATCAAGTCTGAGAGCTAGAACCTCTATAACGGGTTTTACCACATTGAGCTCAGAACGTAAGGTCCGGACCTGAAATTTGGAGCCAAAAATCAAATTTTCAGTTTGGCTGAAATTACATGAAATATGTGTCCCCTGTGGAAGCCCATGCCATCCCAGGTGAGAAAAATGCATCCTGAATCAAGTCTGAGGGCTAAAACCTCTATAACGGGTTTTACCACATTGAGCTCAGAACGTAAGGTCTGGACCTGAAATTTGGAGCCAAAAATCAAATTTTCAGTTTGGCTGAAATTACATGAAATATATGTCCCCTGTGGAAGCCCATGCCATCCCAGGTGAGAAAAATGCATCCTGAATCAAGTCTTAGGGCTAAAACCTCTATGACGGGTTTTACCACATTGAGCTCAGAACGTAAGGTCGGGACCTGAAATTTGGAGCCAAAAATCAAATTTTCAGTTTGGCTGAAATTACATGAAATATGTGTCCCCCGAAGAAGCCCATGCCATCCCAGGTGAGAAAAATGCATCCTGAATCAAGTCTGAGGGCTAAAACCTCTGTTTTCGGGTTTTACCACAGTGAGCTTAGAACATAAGGTCCGGACCTGAAATTTGGAGCCAAAAATCAAATTTTCAGTTTGGCTGAAATTACATGAAATATGTGTCCCCTGTGGAAGCCCATGCCATCCCAGGTGAGAAAAATGCATCCTGAATCAAGTCTGAGGGCTAAAACCTCTATAACGGGTTTTACCACATTGAGCTCAGAACGTAAGGTCCGGACCTGAAATTTGGAGCCAAAAATCAAATTTTCAGTTTGGCTGAAATAACATGAAATATGTGTCCCCTGAAGAAGCCCATGCCATCCCAGGTGAGAAAAATGCATCCTGAATCAAGTCTGAGGGCTAAAACCTCTGTTTTTGGGTTTTATCACATTGAGCTCAGAACGTAAGGTTGGGACCTGAAATTTGGAGCCAAAAATCAAATTTTCAGTTTGGCTGAAATTACATGAAATATGTGTCCCCCGAAGAAGCCCATGCCATCCCAGGTGAGAAAAATGCATCCAGAATCAAGTCTGAGGGCTAAAACCTCTATAACGGGTTTTACCACATTGAGCTCAGGACGTAAGGTCGGACCTGAAATTTGGAGCCAAAAATCAAATTTTCAGTTTGGCTGAAATTACATGAAATATGTGTCCCCCGAAGAAGCCCATGCCATCCCAGGTGAGAAAAATGCATCCTGAATCAAGTCTGAGGGCTAAAACCTCTATAACGGGTTTTACCACAGTGAGCTTAGAACATAAGGTCCGGACCTGAAATTTGGAGCCAAAAATCAAATTTTCACATTGGCTGAAATAACATGAAATATGTGTCCCCTGTGGAAGCCCATGCCATCCCAGGTGAGAAAAATGCGTCCTGAATCAAGTCTGAGAGCTAGAACCTCTATAACGGGTTTTACCACATTGAGCTCAGAACGTAAGGTCAGGACCTGAAATTTGGAGCCAAAAATCAAATTTTCAGTTTGGCTGAAATAACATGAAATATGTGTCCCCTGAAGAAGCCCATGCCATCCCAGGTGAGAAAAATGCATCCTGAATCAAGTCTGAGGGCTAAAACCTCTGTTTTCGGGTTTTATCACATTGAGCTCAGAACGTAAGGTTGGGACCTGAAATTTGGAGCCAAAAATCAAGTTTTCAGTTTGGCTGAAATAACATGAAATATGTGTCCCCCGAAGAAGCCCATGCCATCCCAGGTGAGAAAAATGCATCCTGAATCAAGTCTGAGGGCTAAAACCTCTTTTTTCGGGTTTTACCACATTGAGCTCAGGACGTAAGGTCGGGACCTGAAATTTGGAGCCAAAAATCAAATTTTCAGTTTGGCTGAAATTACATGAAATATGTGTCCCCCGAAGAAGCCCATGCCATCCCAGGTGAGAAAAATGCATCCAGAATCAAGTCTGAGGGCTAAAACCTCTATAACAGGTTTTACCACATTGAGCTCAGAACGTAAGGTGCGGGACCTGAAATTTGGAGCCAAAAATCAAATTTTCAGTTTGGCCAAAATAACATGAAATATGTGTCCCCCGAAGGAGCCCATGCCATCCCAGGTGAGAAAAATGCATCCTGAATCAATTCTGAGGGCTAAAACCTCTATAACGGGTTTTACCACATTGAGCTCAGAACGTAAGGTCCGGACCTGAAATTTGGAGCCAAAAATCAAATTTTCAGTTTGGCTGAAATTACATGAAATATGTGTCCCCTGTGGAAGCCCATGCCATCCCAGGTGAGAAAAATGCATCCTGAATCAAGTCTTAGGGCTAAAACCTCTATGACGGGTTTTACCGCATTGAGCTCAGAACGTAAGGTCCTGACCTGAAATTTGGAGGAAAAAATCAAATTTTCAGTTTGGCTGAAATTACATGAAATATGTGTCCCCCGAAGAAGCCCATGCCATCCCAGGTGAGAAAAAAACGTCCTGAATCAAGTCTGAGGGCTAAAACCTCTATAACGGGTTTTACCACATTGAGCTCAGAACGCAAGGTCGGGACCTGAAAATTAGAGCCAAAAATCAAATTTTCAGTTTGGCTGAAATTACATGAAATATGTGTCCCCTGTGGAAGCCCATGCCATCCCAGGTGAGAAAAATGCATCCTGAATCAAGTCTTAGGGCTAAAACCTCTGTTTTCGGGTTTTACCACATTGAGCTCAGAACGTTAGGTCGGGACCTGAAATTTGGAGCCAAAAATCAAATTTTCAGTTTGGCTGAAATTACATGAAATATGTGTCCCCTGTGGAAGCCCATGCCATCCCAGGTGAGAAAAATGCATCCTGAATCAAGTCTGAGGGCTAAAACCTCTATATCGGGTTTTACCACATTGAGCTCAGAACGTAAGGTCCGGACCTGAAATTTGGAGCCAAAAATCAAATTTTCACATCGGCTGAAATTACATGGTATATGTGTCCCCTGAAGAAGCCCATGCCATCCCAGGTGAGAAAAATGCATCCTGAATCAAGTCTGAGGGCTAAAACCTCTGTTTTCGGGTTTTACCACATTGAGCTCAGAACGTAAGGTCGGGACCTGAAATTTGGAGCCAAAAATCAAATTTTCAGTTTGGCTGAAATAACATGAAATATGTGTCCCCTGTGGAAGCCCATGCCATCCCAGGTGAGAAAAATGCATCCAGAATCAAGTCTGAGGGCTAGAACCTCTATAACGGGTTTTACCACATTGAGCTCAGAACGTGAGGTCCGGACCTGAACTTTGGAGCCAAAAATCAAATTTTCAGTTTGGCTGAAATTACATGAAATATGTGTCCCCTGTGGAAGCCCATGCTATCCCAGGTGAGAAAAATGCATCCTGAATCAAGTCTGAGGGCTAAAACCTCTGTTTTCGGGTTTAACCACATTGAGCTCGGACGTAAGGTCGGGACCTGAAATTTGGAGCCAAAAATCAAATTTTCAGTTTGGCTGAAATTGCATGAAATATGTGTCCCCCGAAGAAGCCCATGCCATCCCAGGTGAGAAAAATGCATCCTGAATCAAGTCTGACGGCTAAATCCTCTGTATCGGGTTTTACCACATTGAGCTCAGAACGTAAGGTCCGGACCTGAAATTTGGAGCCAAAAATCAAATTTTCAGTTTGGCCAAAATAACATGAAATATGTGTCCCCCGAAGGAGCCCATGCCATCCCAGGTGAGAAAAATGCATCCTGAATCAAGTCTGAGGGCTAGAACCTCTATAACGGGTTTTACCACATTGAGCTCAGGACGTAAGGTCAGGACCTGAAATTTGGAGCCAAAAATCAAATTTTCAGTTTGGCTAAAATTACATGAAATATGTGTCCCCTGTGGAAGCCCATGCCATCCCAGGTGAGAAAAATGCGTCCTGAATCAAGTCTGAGGGCTAAAACCTCTATATCGGGTTTTACCACATTGAGCTCAGAACGTAAGGTCCGGACCTGAAATTTGGAGCCAAAAATCAAATTTTCAGTTTGGCTGAAATTACATGAAATATGTGTCCCCCGAAGGAGCCCATGCCATCCCAGGTGAGAAAAATGCATCCTGAATCAAGTCTGAGGGCTAGAACCTCTATAACGGGTTTTACCACATTGAGCTCAGGACGTAAGGTCGGGACCTGAAATTTGGAGCCAAAAATCAAATTTTCACATCGGCTGAAATTACATGCAAT
This sequence comes from Halichoeres trimaculatus, assembly GCF_033239565.1. Taxonomy (NCBI): domain Eukaryota; kingdom Metazoa; phylum Chordata; class Actinopteri; order Labriformes; family Labridae; genus Halichoeres; species Halichoeres trimaculatus. The sequence goes on from NW_027437180.1 coordinate 8,906,728, forward strand.
ATGTGTCCCCCAAAGAAGCCCATGCCATCCCAGGTGAGAAAAATGCGTCCTGTATCAAGTCTGAGGGCTAAAACCTCTATATCGGGTTTTACCACATTGAGCTCAGAACGTAAGGTCCGGACCTGAAATTTGGAGCCAAAAATCAAATTTTCACATCGGCTGAAATTACATGCAATATGTGTCCCCCAAAGAAGCCCATGCCATCCCAGGTGAGAAAAATGCATCCTGAATCAAGTCTGAGGGCTAAAACCTCTGTTTTCGGGTTTTACCACATTGAGCTCAGAACGTAAGGTCGGGACCTGAAATTTGGAGCCAAAAATCAAATTTTCAGTTTGGCTGAAATAACATGAAATATGTGTCCCCCAAAGAAGCCCATGCCATCCCAGGTGAGAAAAATGCATCCTGAATCAAGTCTGAAGGCTAAAACCTCTATAACGGGTTTTACCACATTGAGCTCAGAACGTAAGGTGCGGGACCTGAAATTTGGAGCCAAAAATCAAATTTTCAGTTTGGCTGAAATTACATGAAATATGTGTCCCCTGTGGAAGCCCATGCCATCCCAGGTGAGAACAATGCGTCCTGAATCAAGTCTGAGGGCTAAATCCTCTGTATCGGGTTTTACCACATTGAGCTCAGAACGTAAGGTCCAGATTTGAAATTTGGAGCCAAAAATCAAATTTTCAGTTTGGCTGAAATTACATGAAATATGTGTCCCCTGAAGAAGCCCATGCCATCCCAGGTGAGAAAAATGCATCCTGAATCAAGTCTGAGGGCTAAAACCTCTGTTTTCGGGTTTTACCACATTGAGCTCAGGACATAAGGTCGGGACCTGAAATTTGGAGCCAAAAATCAAATTTTCAGTTTGGCTGAAATTACATGAAATATGTGTCCCCTGTGGAAGCCCATGCCATCCCAGGTGAGAAAAATGCGTCCTGAATCAAGTCTGAGGGCTAAAACCTCTATAACGGGTTTTACCACATTGAGCTCAGGACGTAAGGTCGGGACCTGAAATTTGGAGCCAAAAATCAAATTTTCACATCGGCTGAAATTACATGAAATATGTGTCCCCCAAAGAAGCCCATGCCATCCCAGGTGAGAAAAATGCATCCTGAATCAAGTCTTAGGGCTAAAACCTCTATGACGGGTTTTACCACATTGAGCTCAGAACGTAAGGTCCGGACCTGAAATTTGGAGGAAAAAATCAAATTTTCAGTTTGGCTGAAATTACATGAAATATGTGTCCCCCGAAGAAGCCCATGCCATCCCAGGTGAGAAAAATGCATCCTGAATCAAGTCTGAGGGCTAAAACCTCTATAACGGGTTTTACCACATTGAGCTCAGAACGCAAGGTCGGGACCTGAAAATTAGAGCCAAAAATCAAATTTTCAGTTTGGCTGAAATTACATGAAATATGTGTCCCCCGAAGAAGCCCATGCCATCCCAGGTGAGAAAAATGCATCCTGAATCAAGTCTTAGGGCTAAAACCTCTGTTTTCGGGTTTTACCACATTGAGCTCAGAACGTTAGGTCGGGACCTGAAATTTGGAGCCAAAAATCAAATTTTCAGTTTGGCTGAAATTACATGAAATATGTGTCCCCTGTGGAAGCCCATGCCATCCCAGGTGAGAAAAATGCGTCCTGAATCAAGTCTGAGGGCTAAAACCTCTATAACGGGTTTTACCACATTGAGCTCAGGACGTAAGGTCGGGACCTGAAATTTGGAGCCAAAAATCAAATTTTCACATCGGCTGAAATTACATGAAATATGTGTCCCCCAAAGAAGCCCATGCCATCCCAGGTGAGAAAAATGCATCCTGAATCAAGTCTGAGGGCTAAAACCTCTGTTTTCGGGTTTTACCACATTGAGCTCAGAACGTAAGGTCCAGACCTGAAATTTGGAGCCAAAAATCAAATTTTCACATCGGCTGAAATTATATGGTATATGTGTCCCCTGAAGAAGCCCATGCCATCCCAGGTGAGAAAAATGCATCCAGAATCAAGTCTGAGGGCTAAAACCTCTGTTTTCGGGTTTTACCACATTGAGCTCAGAACGTGAGGTGCGGGACCTGAAATTTGGAGCCAAAAATCAAATTTTCAGTTTGGCTGAAATTACATGAAATATGTGTCCCCTGTGGAAGCCCATGCCATCCCAGGTGAGAAAAATGCATCCTGAATCAAGTCTTAGGGCTAAAACCTCTGTTTTCGGGTTTTACCACATTGAGCTCAGAACGCAAGGTCGGGACCTGAAAATTAGAGCCAAAAATCAAATTTTCAGTTTGGCTGAAATAACATGAAATATGTGTCCCCTGAAGAAGCCCATGCCATCCCAGGTGAGAAAAATGCATCCTGAATCAAGTCTGAGGGCTAAAACCTCTGTTTTCGGGTTTTACCACATTGAGCTCAGGACATAAGGTCGGGACCTGAAATTTGGAGCCAAAAATCAAATTTTCACATTGGCTGAAATTACATGAAATATGTGTCCCCCGAAGAAGCCCATGCCATCCCAGGTGAGAAAAATGCATCCTGAATCAAGTCTGAGGGCTAAAACCTCTATAACGGGTTTTACCACATTGAGCTCAGAACGTAAGGTCCGGACCTGAAATTTGGAGGAAAAAATCAAATTTTCAGTTTGGCTGAAATTACATGCAATATGTGTCCCCCAAAGAAGCCCATGCCATCCCAGGTGAGAAAAATGCATCCAGAATCAAGTCTGAGGGCTAAAACCTCTGTTTTCGGGTTTTACCACATTGAGCTCAGAACGTAAGGTCGGGACCTGAAATTTGGAGCCAAAAATCAAATTTTCACATTGGCTGAAATTACATGAAATATGTGTCCCCTGTGGAAGCCCATGCCATCCCAGGTGAGAAAAATGCATCCTGAATCAAGTCTGAGGGCTAAAACCTCTGTTTTCGGGTTTTACCACATTGAGCTCAGAACGTAAGGTCCGGACCTGAAATTTGGAGCCAAAAATCAAATTTTCAGTTTGGCTGAAATTACATGAAATATGTGTCCCCCGAAGAAGCCCATGCCATCCCAGGTGAGAAAATGCATCCAGAATCAAGTCTGAGGGCTAAAACCTCTATAACGGGTTTTACCACATTGAGCTCAGAACGTAAGGTGCGGGACCTGAAATTTGGAGCCAAAAATCAAATTTTCAGTTTGGCTGAAATTACATGAAATATGTGTCCCCCGAAGAAGCCCATGCCATCCCAGGTGAGAAAAATGCATCCTGAATCAAGTCTGAGGGCTAAAACCTCTGTTTTCGGGTTTTACCACAGTGAGCTCAGAACATAAGGTCCGGACCTGAAATTTGGAGCCAAAAATCAAATTTTCACATTGGCTGAAATAACATGAAATATGTGTCCCCTGTGGAAGCCCATGCCATCCCAGGTGAGAAAAATGCGTCCTGAATCAAGTCTGAGAGCTAGAACCTCTATAACGGGTTTTACCACATTGAGCTCAGAACGTAAGGTCCGGACCTGAAATTTGGAGCCAAAAATCAAATTTTCAGTTTGGCTGAAATAACATGAAATATGTGTCCCCTGAAGAAGCCCATGCCATCCCAGGTGAGAAAAATGCATCCTGAATCAAGTCTGAGGGCTAAAACCTCTGTTTTCGGGTTTTATCACATTGAGCTCAGAACGTAAGGTTGGGACCTGAAATTTGGAGCCAAAAATCAAATTTTCAGTTTGGCTGAAATAACATGAAATATGTGTCCCCCGAAGAAGCCCATGCCATCCCAGGTGAGAAAAATGCATCCAGAATCAAGTCTGAGGGCTAAAACCCTTTTTCGGGTTTTACCACATTGAGCTCAGGACGTAAGGTCCGGACCTGAAATTTGGAGCCAAAAATCAAATTTTCACATTGGCTGAAATTATATGGTATATGTGTCCCCCGAAGAAGCCCATGCCATCCCAGGTGAGAAAAATGCATCCAGAATCAAGTCTGAGGGCTAAAACCTCTGTTTTCGGGTTTTACCACATTGAGCTCAGAACGTAAGGTCGGGACCTGAAATTTGGAGCCAAAAATCAAATTTTCAGTTTGGCCAAAATAACATGAAATATGTGTCCCCCGAAGGAGCCCATGCCATCCCAGGTGAGAAAAATGCATCCTGAATCAATTCTGAGGGCTAAAACCTCTATAACGGGTTTTACCACATTGAGCTCAGAACGTAAGGTCCGGACCTGAAATTTGGAGCCAAAAATCAAATTTTCAGTTTGGCTGAAATTACATGAAATATGTGTCCCCTGTGGAAGCCCATGCCATCCCAGGTGAGAAAAATGCATCCTGAATCAAGTCTTAGGGCTAAAACCTCTCTGACGGGTTTTACCACATTGAGCTCAGAACGTAAGGTCCGGACCTGAAATTTGGAGGAAAAAATCAAATTTTCAGTTTGGCTGAAATTACATGAAATATGTGTCCCCCGAAGAAGCCCATGCCATCCCAGGTGAGAAAAAAACGTCCTGAATCAAGTCTGAGGGCTAAAACCTCTATAACGGGTTTTACCACATTGAGCTCAGAACGCAAGGTCGGGACCTGAAATTTGGAGCCAAAAATCAAATTTTCAGTTTGGCTGAAATTACATGAAATATGTGTCCCCTGTGGAAGCCCATGCCATCCCAGGTGAGAAAAATGCATCCTGAATCAAGTCTTAGGGCTAAAACCTCTGTTTTCGGGTTTTACCACATTGAGCTCAGAACGTTAGGTCGGGACCTGAAATTTGGAGCCAAAAATCAAATTTTTAGTTTGGCTGAAAGTACATGAAATATGTGTCCCCTGTGGAAGCCCATGCCATCCCAGGTGAGAAAAATGCGTCCTGAATCAAGTCTGAGGGCTAAAACCTCTATATCGGGTTTTACCACATTGAGCTCAGAACGTAAGGTCCGGACCTGAAATTTGGAGCCAAAAATCAAATTTTCACATCGGCTGAAATAACATGAAATATGTGTCCCCCAAAGGAGCCCATGCCATCCCAGGTGAGAAAAATGCATCCTGAATCAAGTCTGAAGGCTAGAACCTCTATAACGGGTTTTACCACATTGAGCTCAGGACGTAAGGTCGGGACCTGAAATTTGGAGCCAAAAATCAAATTTTCACATCGGCTGAAATTATATGGTATATGTGTCCCCTGAAGAAGCCCATGCCATCCCAGGTGAGAAAAATGCATCCTGAATCAAGTCTGAGGGCTAAAACCTCTGTTTTCGGGTTTTACCACATTGAGCTCAGAACGTAAGGTCCGGACCTGAAATTTGGAGCCAAAAATCAAATTTTCAGTTTGGCTGAAATAACATGAAATATGTGTCCCCTGTGGAAGCCCATGCCATCCCAGGTGAGAAAAATGCATCCAGAATCAAGTCTGAGGGCTAGAACCTCTATAACGGGTTTTACCACATTGAGCTCAGAACGTAAGGTCCGGACCTGAACTTTGGAGCCAAAAATCAAATTTTCAGTTTGGCTGAAATTACATGAAATATGTGTCCCCTGTGGAAGCCCATGCTATCCCAGGTGAGAAAAATGCATCCTGAATCAAGTCTGAGGGCTAAAACCTCTGTTTTCGGGTTTAACCACATTGAGCTCGGACGTAAGGTCGGGACCTGAAATTTGGAGCCAAAAATCAAATTTTCAGTTTGGCTGAAATTACATGAAATATGTGTCCCCTGTGGAAGCCCATGCCATCCCAGGTGAGAAAAATGCATCCTGAATCAAGTCTGAGGGCTAAAACCTATGTTTTCGGGTTTTACCACATTGAGCTCAGAACGTAAGGTCGGGACCTGAAATTTGGAGCCAAAAATCAAGTTTTCAGTTTGGCTGAAATGACATGAAATATGTGTCCCCTGAAGAAGCCCATGCCATCCCAGGTGAGAAAAATGCATCCTGAATCAAGTCTGAGGGCTAAAACCTCTGTTTTTGGGTTTTACCACATTGAGCTCAGAACGTAAGGTCCGGACCTGAAATTTGGAGCCAAAAATCAAATTTTCAGTTTGGCTGAAATAACATGAAATATGTGTCCCCCGAAGGAGCCTATGCCATCACAGGTGAGAAAAATGCATCCTGAATCAAGTCTGAGAGCTAGAACCTCTATAACGGGTTTTACCACATTGAGCTCAGAACGTAAGGTCGGGACCTGAAATTTGGAGCCAAAAATCAAATTTTCAGTTTGGCTGAAATTACATGAAATATGTGTCCCCTGTGGAAGCCCATGCCATCCCAGGTGAGAAAAATGCATCCTGAATCAAGTCTGAGGGCTAAAACCTCTATAACGGGTTTTACCACATTGAGCTCAGAACGTAAGGTCCGGACCTGAAATTTGGAGCCAAAAATCAAATTTTCAGTTTGGCTGAAATTACATGAAATATGTGTCCCCCGAAGAAGCCCATGCCATCCCAGGTGAGAAAAATGCATCCAGAATCAAGTCTGAGGGCTAGAACCTCTATAACGGGTTTTACCACATTGAGCTCAGAACGTGAGGTCCGGACCTGAACTTTGGAGCCAAAAATCAAATTTTCAGTTTGGCTGAAATTACATGAAATATGTGTCCCCTGTGGAAGCCCATGCCATCCCAGGTGAGAAAAATGCTTCCTGAATCAAGTCTGAGGGCTTAATCCTTTGTATCGGGTTTTACCACATTGAGCTCAGAACGTAAGGTCCGGACCTGAAATTTGGAGCCAAAAATCAAATTTTCACATTGGCTGAAATAACATGAAATATGTGTCCCCCCAAGGAGCCCATGCCATCCCAGGTGAGAAAAATGCATCCTGAATCAAGTCTGAGGGCTAGAACCTCTATAACGGGTTTTACCACATTGAGCTCAGGACGTAAGGTCGGGACCTGAAATTTGGAGCCAAAAATCAAATTTTCAGTTTGGCTGAAATTACATGAAATATGTGTCCCCTGAAGAAGCCCATGCCATACCAGGTGAGAAAAATGCATCCTGAATCAAGTCTGAGGGCTAAAACCTCTGTTTTTGGGTTTTACCACATTGAGCTCAGAACGTAAGGTCGGGACCTGAAATTTGGAGCCAAAAATCAAATTTTCAGTTTGGCTGAAATTACATGAAATATGTGTCCCCCGAAGAAGCCCATGCCATCCCAGGTGAGAAAAATGCATCCAGAATCAAGTCTGAGGGCTAAAACCTCTATAACGGGTTTTACCACATTGAGCTCAGAACGTAAGGTCGGGACCTGAAATTTGGAGCCAAAAATCAAATTTTCAGTTTGGCTGAAATTACATGAAATATGTGTCCCCCGAAGAAGCCCATGCCATCCCAGGTGAGAAAAATGCATCCTGAATCAAGTCTTAGGGCTAAAACCTCTATGACGGGTTTTACCACATTGAGCTCAGAACGTAAGGTCCGGACCTGAAATTTGGAGGAAAAAATCAAATTTTCAGTTTGGCTGAAATTACATGAAATATGTGTCCCCCGAAGAAGCCCATGCCATCCCAGGTGAGAAAAAAACGTCCTGAATCAAGACTGAGGGCTAGAACCTCTATATCGGGTTTTACCACATTGAGCTCAGAACGTAAGGTCCGGACCTGAAAATTAGAGCCAAAAATCAAATTTTCAGTTTGGCTGAAATTACATGAAATATGTGTCCCCCGAAGAAGCCCATGCCATCCCAGGTGAGAAAAATGCATCCTGAATCAAGTCTTAGGGCTAAAACCTCTGTTTTCGGGTTTTACCACATTGAGCTCAGAACGTTAGGTCGGGACCTGAAATTTGGAGCCAAAAATCAAATTTTCACATCGGCTGAAATTACATGCAATATGTGTCCCCCAAAGAAGCCCATGCCATCCCAGGTGAGAAAAATGCGTCCTGAATCAAGTCTGAGGGCTAAAACCTCTATATCGGGTTTTACCACATTGAGCTCAGAACATAAGGTCCGGACCTGAAATTTGGAGCCAAAAATCAAATTTTCACATCGGCTGAAATAACATGAAATATGTGTCCCCCGAAGGAGCCCATGCCATCCCAGGTGAGAAAAATGCATCCTGAATCAAGTCTGAGGGCTAGAACCTCTATAACGGGTTTTACCACATTGAGCTCAGGACGTAAGGTCGGGACCTGAAATTTGGAGCCAAAAATCAAATTTTCAGTTTGGCTGAAATTACATGAAATATGTGTCCCCCAAAGAAGCCCATGCCATCCCAGGTGAGAAAAATGCATCCTGAATCAATTCTGATGGCTAAAACCTCTATAACGGGTTTTACCACATTGAGCTCAGAACGTAAGGTCGGGACCTGAAATTTGGAGCCAAAAATCAAATTTTCAGTTTGGCTGAAATTACATGAAATATGTGTCCCCTGTGGAAGCCCATGCCATCCCAGGTGAGAAAAATGCATCCTGAATGAAGTCTGAGGGCTAAAACCTCTATAACGGGTTTTACCACATTGAGCTCAGAACGTAAGGTCCGGACCTGAAATTTGGAGCCAAAAATCAAATTTTCAGTTTGGCTGAAATAACATGAAATATGTGTCCCCTGTGGAAGCCCATGCCATCCCAGGTGAGAAAAATGCATCCTGAATCAAGTCTGAGGGCTAAAACCTCTATAACGGGTTTTGCCACATTGAGCTCAGAACGTAAGGTCGGGACCTGAAATTTGGAGCCAAAAATCAAATTTTCAGTTTGGCTGAAATTACATGAAATATGTGTCCCCCGAAGAAGCCCATGCCATCCCAGGTGAGAAAAATGCATCCAAAATCAAGTCTGAGGGCTAAAACCTCTATAACGGGTTTTACCACATTGAGCTCAGAACGTAAGGTCCGGACCTGAAATTTGGAGCCAAAAATCAAATTTTCAGTTTGGCTGAAATTACATGAAATATGTGTCACCCAAAGAAGCCCATGCCATCCCAGGTGAGAAAAATGCATCCTGAATCAATTCTGATGGCTAAAACCTCTATAACGGGTTTTACCACATTGAGCTCAGAACGTAAGGTCGGGACCTGAAATTTGGAGCCAAAAATCAAATTTTCAGTTTGGCTGAAATTGCATGAAATATGTGTCCCCCAAAGAAGCCCATGCCATCCCAGGTGAGAAAAATGCATCCTGAATCAAGTCTGAGGGCTAGAACCTCTGTATCAGGTTTTACCACATTGAGCTCAGAACGTAAGGTCCGGACCTGAAATTTGGAGCCAAAAATCAAATTTTCAGTTTGGCTGAAATGACATGAAATATGTGTCCCCTGAAGAAGCCCATGCCATCCCAGGTGAGAAAAATGCATCCTGAATCAAGTCTGAGGGCTAAAACCTCTGTTTTCGGGTTTTACCACATTGAGCTCAGAACGTAAGGTCGGGACCTGAAATTTGGAGCCAAAAATCAAGTTTTCAGTTTGGCTGAAATAACATGAAATATGTGTCCCCTGAAGAAGCCCATGCTATCCCAGGTGAGAAAAATGCATCCTGAATCAAGTCTGAGGGCTAAAACCTCTGTTTTCGGGTTTTATCACATTGAGCTCAGAACGTAAGGTTGGGACCTGAAATTTGGAGCCAAAAATCAAGTTTTCAGTTTGGCTGAAATAACATAAAATATGTGTCCCCCGAAGAAGCCCATGCCATCCCAGGTGAGAAAAATGCATCCTGAATCAAGTCTGAGGGCTAGAACCTCTGTATCAGGTTTTACCACATTGAGCTCAGAACGTAAGGTCGGGACCTGAAATTTGGAGCCAAAAATCAAGTTTTCAGTTTGGCTGAAATAACATGAAATATGTGTCCCCTGAAGAAGCCCATGCTATCCCAGGTGAGAAAAATGCATCCTGAATCAAGTCTGAGGGCTAAAACCTCTGTTTTTGGGTTTTACCACATTGAGCTCAGAACGTAAGGTCGGGACCTGAAATTTGGAGCCAAAAATCAAATTTTCAGTTTGGCTGAAATTACATGAAATATGTGTCCCCTGAAGAAGCCCATGCCATACCAGGTGAGAAAAATGCATCCTGAATCAAGTCTGAGAGCTAGAACCTCTATAACGGGTTTTACCACATTGAGCTCAGAACGTAAGGTCGGGACCTGAAATTTGGAGCCAAAAATCAAATTTTCAGTTTGGCTGAAATTACATGAAATATGTGTCCCCTGTGGAAGCCCATGCCATCCCAGGTGAGAAAAATGCATCCTGAATCAAGTCTGAGGGCTAAAACCTCTATAACGGGTTTTACCACATTGAGCTCAGAACGTAAGGTCTGGACCTGAAATTTGGAGCCAAAAATCAAATTTTCAGTTTGGCTGAAATTACATGAAATATATGTCCCCTGTGGAAGCCCATGCCATCCCAGGTGAGAAAAATGCATCCTGAATCAAGTCTTAGGGCTAAAACCTCTATGACGGGTTTTACCACATTGAGCTCAGAACGTAAGGTCCGGACCTGAAATTTGGAGGAAAAAATCAAATTTTCAGTTTGGCTGAAATTACATGAAATATGTGTCCCCCGAAGAAGCCCATGCCATCCCAGGTGAGAAAAAAACGTCCTGAATCAAGTCTGAGGGCTAAAACCTCTATAACGGGTTTTACCACATTGAGCTCAGAACGCAAGGTCGGGACCTGAAAATTAGAGCCAAAAATCAAATTTTCAGTTTGGCTGAAATTACATGAAATATGTGTCCCCTGTGGAAGCCCATGCCATCCCAGGTGAGAAAAAAACGTCCTGAATCAAGTCTGAGGGCTAAAACCTCTATAACGGGTTTTACCACATTGAGCTCAGAACGCAAGGTCGGGACCTGAAAATTAGAGCCAAAAATCAAATTTTCAGTTTGGCTGAAATTACATGAAATATGTGTCCCCTGTGGAAGCCCATGCCATCCCAGGTGAGAAAAATGCATCCTGAATCAAGTCTGAGGGCTAAAACCTCTATAACGGGTTTTACCACATTGAGCTCAGAACGTAAGGTCCGGACCTGAAATTTGGAGCCAAAAATCAAATTTTCAGTTTGGCTGAAATTACATGAAATATGTGTCCCCTGTGGAAGCCCATGCCATCCCAGGTGAGAAAAATGCATCCTGAATCAAGTCTGAGGGCTAAAACCTCTATAACGGGTTTTACCACATTGAGCTCAGAACGTAAGGTCGGGACCTGAAATTTGGAGCCAAAAATCAAGTTTTCAGTTTGGCTGAAATTACATGAAATATGTGTCCCCCGAAGAAGCCCATGCCATCCCAGGTGAGAAAAATGCATCCAGAATCAAGTCTGAGGGCTAAAACCTCTATAACGGGTTTTACCACATTGAGCTCAGAACGTAAGGTCCGGACCTGAAATTTGGAGCCAAAAATCAAATTTTCAGTTTGGCTGAAATTACATGAAATATGTGTCACCCAAAGAAGCCCATGCCATCCCAGGTGAGAAAAATGCATCCTGAATCAATTCTGATGGCTAAAACCTCTATAACGGGTTTTACCACATTGAGCTCAGAACGTAAGGTCGGGACCTGAAATTTGGAGCCAAAAATCAAATTTTCAGTTTGGCTGAAATTGCATGAAATATGTGTCCCCCAAAGAAGCCCATGCCATCCCAGGTGAGAAAAATGCATCCTGAATCAAGTCTGAGGGCTAGAACCTCTGTATCAGGTTTTACCACATTGAGCTCAGAACGTAAGGTCCGGACCTGAAATTTGGAGCCAAAAATCAAATTTTCAGTTTGGCTGAAATGACATGAAATATGTGTCCCCTGAAGAAGCCCATGCCATCCCAGGTGAGAAAAATGCATCCTGAATCAAGTCTGAGGGCTAAAACCTCTGTTTTCGGGTTTTACCACATTGAGCTCAGAACGTAAGGTCGGGACCTGAAATTTGGAGCCAAAAATCAAGTTTTCAGTTTGGCTGAAATAACATGAAATATGTGTCCCCTGAAGAAGCCCATGCTATCCCAGGTGAGAAAAATGCATCCTGAATCAAGTCTGAGGGCTAAAACCTCTGTTTTCGGGTTTTATCACATTGAGCTCAGAACGTAAGGTTGGGACCTGAAATTTGGAGCCAAAAATCAAGTTTTCAGTGTGGCTGAAATAACATAAAATATGTGTCCCCCGAAGAAGCCCATGCCATCCCAGGTGAGAATAATGCATCCTGAATCAAGTCTGAGGGCTAGAACCTCTGTATCAGGTTTTACCACATTGAGCTCAGAACGTAAGGTTGGGACCTGAAATTTGGAGCCAAAAATCAAGTTTTCAGTTTGGCTGAAATAACATGAAATATGTGTCCCCTGAAGAAGCCCATGCTATCCCAGGTGAGAAAAATGCATCCTGAATCAAGTCTGAGGGCTAAAACCTCTGTTTTTGGGTTTTACCACATTGAGCTCAGAACGTAAGGTCGGGACCTGAAATTTGGAGCCAAAAATCAAATTTTCAGTTTGGCTGAAATAACATGAAATATGTGTCCCCCGAAGGAGCCTATGCCATCCCAGGTGAGAAAAATGCATCCTGAATCAAGTCTGAGAGCTAGAACCTCTACAACGGGTTTTACCACATTGAGCTCAGAACGTAAGGTCCGGACCTGAAATTTGGAGCCAAAAATCAAATTTTCAGTTTGGCTGAAATTACATGAAATATGTGTCCCCTGTGGAAGCCCATGCCATCCCAGGTGAGAAAAATGCATCCTGAATCAAGTCTGAGGGCTAAAACCTCTATAACGGGTTTTACCACATTGAGCTCAGAACGTAAGGTCTGGACCTGAAATTTGGAGCCAAAAATCAAATTTTCAGTTTGGCTGAAATTACATGAAATATATGTCCCCTGTGGAAGCCCATGCCATCCCAGGTGAGAAAAATGCATCCTGAATCAAGTCTTAGGGCTAAAACCTCTATGACGGGTTTTACCACATTGAGCTCAGAACGTAAGGTCCGGACCTGAAATTTGGAGGAAAAAATCAAATTTTCAGTTTGGCTGAAATTACATGAAATATGTGTCCCCCGAAGAAGCCCATGCCATCCCAGGTGAGAAAAAAACGTCCTGAATCAAGTCTGAGGGCTAAAACCTCTATAACGGGTTTTACCACATTGAGCTCAGAACGCAAGGTCGGGACCTGAAAATTAGAGCCAAAAATCAAATTTTCAGTTTGGCTGAAATTACATGAAATATGTGTCCCCTGTGGAAGCCCATGCCATCCCAGGTGAGAAAAATGCATCCTGAATCAAGTCTGAGGGCTAAAACCTCTATAACGGGTTTTACCACATTGAGCTCAGAACGTAAGGTCCGGACCTGAAATTTGGAGCCAAAAATCAAATTTTCAGTTTGGCTGAAATTACATGAAATATGTGTCCCCTGTGGAAGCCCATGCCATCCCAGGTGAGAAAAATGCATCCTGAATCAAGTCTGAGGGCTAAAACCTCTATAACGGGTTTTACCACATTGAGCTCAGAACGTAAGGTCGGGACCTGAAATTTGGAGCCAAAAATCAAATTTTCAGTTTGGCTGAAATTACATGAAATATGTGTCCCCCGAAGAAGCCCATGCCATCCCAGGTGAGAAAAATGCATCCAGAATCAAGTCTGAGGGCTAAAACCTCTATAACGGGTTTTACCACATTGAGCTCAGAACGTAAGGTCCGGACCTGAAATTTGGAGCCAAAAATCAAATTTTCAGTTTGGCTGAAATTACATGAAATATGTGTCACCCAAAGAAGCCCATGCCATCCCAGGTGAGAAAAATGCATCCTGAATCAATTCTGATGGCTAAAACCTCTATAACGGGTTTTACCACATTGAGCTCAGAACGTAAGGTCGGGACCTGAAATTTGGAGCCAAAAATCAAATTTTCAGTTTGGCTGAAATTGCATGAAATATGTGTCCCCCAAAGAAGCCCATGCCATCCCAGGTGAGAAAAATGCATCCTGAATCAAGTCTGAGGGCTAGAACCTCTGTATCAGGTTTTACCACATTGAGCTCAGAACGTAAGGTCCGGACCTGAAATTTGGAGCCAAAAATCAAATTTTCAGTTTGGCTGAAATGACATGAAATATGTGTCCCCTGAAGAAGCCCATGCCATCCCAGGTGAGAAAAATGCATCCTGAATCAAGTCTGAGGGCTAAAACCTCTGTTTTTGGGTTTTACCACATTGAGCTCAGAACGTAAGGTCGGGACCTGAAATTTGGAGCCAAAAATCAAGTTTTCAGTTTGGCTGAAATAACATGAAATATGTGTCCCCTGAAGAAGCCCATGCTATCCCAGGTGAGAAAAATGCATCCTGAATCAAGTCTGAGGGCTAAAACCTCTGTTTTCGGGTTTTATCACATTGAGCTCAGAACGTAAGGTTGGGACCTGAAATTTGGAGCCAAAAATCAAGTTTTCAGTTTGGCTGAAATAACATAAAATATGTGTCCCCCGAAGAAGCCCATGCCATCCCAGGTGAGAAAAATGCATCCTGAATCAAGTCTGAGGGCTAGAACCTCTGTATCAGGTTTTACCACATTGAGCTCAGAACGTAAGGTCGGGACCTGAAATTTGGAGCCAAAAATCAAGTTTTCAGTTTGGCTGAAATAACATGAAATATGTGTCCCCTGAAGAAGCCCATGCTATCCCAGGTGAGAAAAATGCATCCTGAATCAAGTCTGAGGGCTAAAACCTCTGTTTTTGGGTTTTACCACATTGAGCTCAGAACGTAAGGGTGGGACCTGAAATTTGGAGCCAAAAATCAAATTTTCAGTTTGGCTGAAATAACATGAAATATGTGTCCCCCGAAGGAGCCTATGCCATCCCAGGTGAGAAAAATGCATCCTGAATCAAGTCTGAGAGCTAGAACCTCTATAACGGGTTTTACCACATTGAGCTCAGAACGTAAGGTCGGGACCTGAAATTTGGAGCCAAAAATCAAATTTTCAGTTTGGCTGAAATTACATGAAATATGTGTCCCCTGTGGAAGCCCATGCCATCCCAGGTGAGAAAAATGCATCCTGAATCAAGTCTGAGGGCTAAAACCTCTATAACGGGTTTTACCACATTGAGCTCAGAACGTAAGGTCTGGACCTGAAATTTGGAGCCAAAAATCAAATTTTCAGTTTGGCTGAAATTACATGAAATATATGTCCCCTGAAGAAGCCCATGCCATCCCAGGTGAGAAAAATGCATCCTGAATCAAGTCTTAGGGCTAAAACCTCTATGACGGGTTTTACCACATTGAGCTCAGAACGTAAGGTTGGGACCTGAAATTTGGAGCCAAAAATCAAGTTTTCAGTTTGGCTGAAATAACATAAAATATGTGTCCCCCGAAGAAGCCCATGCCATCCCAGGTGAGAAAAATGCATCCTGAATCAAGTCTGAGGGCTAGAACCTCTGTATCAGGTTTTACCACATTGAGCTCAGAACGTAAGGTCGGGACCTGAAATTTGGAGCCAAAAATCAAGTTTTCAGTTTGGCTGAAATAACATGAAATATGTGTCCCCTGAAGAAGCCCATGCTATCCCAGGTGAGAAAAATGCATCCTGAATCAAGTCTGAGGGCTAAAACCTCTGTTTTTGGGTTTTACCACATTGAGCTCAGAACGTAAGGGTGGGACCTGAAATTTGGAGCCAAAAATCAAATTTTCAGTTTGGCTGAAATAACATGAAATATGTGTCCCCCGAAGGAGCCTATGCCATCCCAGGTGAGAAAAATGCATCCTGAATCAAGTCTGAGAGCTAGAACCTCTATAACGGGTTTTACCACATTGAGCTCAGAACGTAAGGTCGGGACCTGAAATTTGGAGCCAAAAATCAAATTTTCAGTTTGGCTGAAATTACATGAAATATGTGTCCCCTGTGGAAGCCCATGCCATCCCAGGTGAGAAAAATGCATCCTGAATCAAGTCTGAGGGCTAAAACCTCTATAACGGGTTTTACCACATTGAGCTCAGAACGTAAGGTCTGGACCTGAAATTTGGAGCCAAAAATCAAATTTTCAGTTTGGCTGAAATTACATGAAATATATGTCCCCTGAAGAAGCCCATGCCATCCCAGGTGAGAAAAATGCATCCTGAATCAAGTCTTAGGGCTAAAACCTCTATGACGGGTTTTACCACATTGAGCTCAGAACGTAAGGTCCGGACCTGAAATTTGGAGGAAAAAATCAAATTTTCAGTTTGGCTGAAATTACATGAAATATGTGTCCCCCGAAGAAGCCCATGCCATCCCAGGTGAGAAAAAAACGTCCTGAATCAAGTCTGAGGGCTAAAACCTCTATAACGGGTTTTACCACATTGAGCTCAGAACGCAAGGTCGGGACCTGAAAATTAGAGCCAAAAATCAAATTTTCAGTTTGGCTGAAATTACATGAAATATGTGTCCCCTGTGGAAGCCCATGCCATCCCAGGTGAGAAAAATGCATCCTGAATCAAGTCTGAGGGCTAAAACCTCTATAACGGGTTTTACCACATTGAGCTCAGAACGTAAGGTCCGGACCTGAAATTTGGAGCCAAAAATCAAATTTTCAGTTTGGCTGAAATTACATGAAATATGTGTCCCCCGAAGAAGCCCATGCCATCCCAGGTGAGAAAAATGCATCCAGAATCAAGTCTGAGGGCTAAAACCTCTTTTTTCGGGTTTTACCACATTGAGCTCAGGACGTAAGGTCGGGACCTGAAATTTGGAGCCAAAAATCAAATTTTCAGTTTGGCTGAAATTACATGAAATATGTGTCCCCTGTGGAAGCCCATGCCATCCCAGGTGAGAAAAATGCATCCTGAATCAAGTCTTAGGGCTAAAACCTCTATGACGGGTTTTACCACATTGAGCTCAGAACGTAAGGTCCGGACCTGAAATTTGGAGGAAAAAATCAAATTTTCAGTTTGGCTGAAATTACATGAAATATGTGTCCCCCGAAGAAGCCCATGCCATCCCAGGTGAGAAAAAAACGTCCTGAATCAAGTCTGAGGGCTAAAACCTCTATAACGGGTTTTACCACATTGAGCTCAGAACGCAAGGTCGGGACCTGAAAATTAGAGCCAAAAATCAAATTTTCAGTTTGGCTGAAATTACATGAAATATGTGTCCCCTGTGGAAGCCCATGCCATCCCAGGTGAGAAAAATGCATCCTGAATCAAGTCTGAGGGCTAAAACCTCTATAACGGGTTTTACCACATTGAGCTCAGAACGTAAGGTCCGGACCTGAAATTTGGAGCCAAAAATCAAATTTTCAGTTTGGCTGAAATTACATGAAATATGTGTCCCCTGTGGAAGCCCATGCCATCCCAGGTGAGAAAAATGCATCCTGAATCAAGTCTGAGGGCTAAAACCTCTATAACGGGTTTTACCACATTGAGCTCAGAACGTAAGGTCGGGACCTGAAATTTGGAGCCAAAAATCAAATTTTCAGTTTGGCTGAAATTACATGAAATATGTGTCCCCCGAAGAAGCCCATGCCATCCCAGGTGAGAAAAATGCATCCAAAATCAAGTCTGAGGGCTAAAACCTCTATAACGGGTTTTACCACATTGAGCTCAGAACGTAAGGTCCGGACCTGAAATTTGGAGCCAAAAATCAAATTTTCAGTTTGGCTGAAATTACATGAAATATGTGTCACCCAAAGAAGCCCATGCCATCCCAGGTGAGAAAAATGCATCCTGAATCAATTCTGATGGCTAAAACCTCTATAACGGGTTTTACCACATTGAGCTCAGAACGTAAGGTCGGGACCTGAAATTTGGAGCCAAAAATCAAATTTTCAGTTTGGCTGAAATTGCATGAAATATGTGTCCCCCAAAGAAGCCCATGCCATCCCAGGTGAGAAAAATGCATCCTGAATCAAGTCTGAGGGCTAGAACCTCTGTATCAGGTTTTACCACATTGAGCTCAGAACGTAAGGTCCGGACCTGAAATTTGGAGCCAAAAATCAAATTTTCAGTTTGGCTGAAATGACATGAAATATGTGTCCCCTGAAGAAGCCCATGCCATCCCAGGTGAGAAAAATGCATCCTGAATCAAGTCTGAGGGCTAAAACCTCTGTTTTCGGGTTTTACCACATTGAGCTCAGAACGTAAGGTCGGGACCTGAAATTTGGAGCCAAAAATCAAGTTTTCAGTTTGGCTGAAATAACATGAAATATGTGTCCCCTGAAGAAGCCCATGCTATCCCAGGTGAGAAAAATGCATCCTGAATCAAGTCAGAGGGCTAAAACCTCTGTTTTCGGGTTTTATCACATTGAGCTCAGAACGTAAGGTTGGGACCTGAAATTTGGAGCCAAAAATCAAGTTTTCAGTTTGGCTGAAATAACATAAAATATGTGTCCCCCGAAGAAGCCCATGCCATCCCAGGTGAGAAAAATGCATCCTGAATCAAGTCTGAGGGCTAGAACCTCTGTATCAGGTTTTACCACATTGAGCTCAGAACGTAAGGTCGGGACCTGAAATTTGGAGCCAAAAATCAAGTTTTCAGTTTGGCTGAAATAACATGAAATATGTGTCCCCTGAAGAAGCCCATGCTATCCCAGGTGAGAAAAATGCATCCTGAATCAAGTCTGAGGGCTAAAACCTCTGTTTTTGGGTTTTACCACATTGAGCTCAGAACGTAAGGTCGGGACCTGAAATTTGGAGCCAAAAATCAAATTTTCAGTTTGGCTGAAATAACATGAAATATGTGTCCCCCGAAGGAGCCTATGCCATCCCAGGTGAGAAAAATGCATCCTGAATCAAGTCTGAGAGCTAGAACCTCTATAACGGGTTTTACCACATTGAGCTCAGAACGTAAGGTCGGGACCTGAAATTTGGAGCCAAAAATCAAATTTTCAGTTTGGCTGAAATTACATGAAATATATGTCCCCTGTGGAAGCCCATGCCATCCCAGGTGAGAAAAATGCATCCTGAATCAAGTCTTAGGGCTAAAACCTCTATGACGGGTTTTACCACATTGAGCTCAGAACGTAAGGTCCGGACCTGAAATTTGGAGGAAAAAATCAAATTTTCAGTTTGGCTGAAATTACATGAAATATGTGTCCCCCGAAGAAGCCCATGCCATCCCAGGTGAGAAAAAAACGTCCTGAATCAAGTCTGAGGGCTAAAACCTCTATAACGGGTTTTACCACATTGAGCTCAGAACGCAAGGTCGGGACCTGAAAATTAGAGCCAAAAATCAAATTTTCAGTTTGGCTGAAATTACCTGAAATATGTGTCCCCTGTGGAAGCCCATGCCATCCCAGGTGAGAAAAATGCATCCTGAATCAAGTCTGAGGGCTAAAACCTCTATAACGGGTTTTACCACATTGAGCTCAGAACGTAAGGTCCGGACCTGAAATTTGGAGCCAAAAATCAAATTTTCAGTTTGGCTGAAATTACATGAAATATGTGTCCCCTGTGGAAGCCCATGCCATCCCAGGTGAGAAAAATGCATCCTGAATCAAGTCTGAGGGCTAAAACCTCTATAACGGGTTTTACCACATTGAGCTCAGAACGTAAGGTCGGGACCTGAAATTTGGAGCCAAAAATCAAGTTTTCAGTTTGGCTGAAATTACATGAAATATGTGTCCCCCGAAGAAGCCCATGCCATCCCAGGTGAGAAAAATGCATCCAGAATCAAGTCTGAGGGCTAAAACCTCTATAACGGGTTTTACCACATTGAGCTCAGAACGTAAGGTCCGGACCTGAAATTTGGAGCCAAAAATCAAATTTTCAGTTTGGCTGAAATTACATGAAATATGTGTCACCCAAAGAAGCCCATGCCATCCCAGGTGAGAAAAATGCATCCTGAATCAATTCTGATGGCTAAAACCTCTATAACGGGTTTTACCACATTGAGCTCAGAACGTAAGGTCGGGACCTGAAATTTGGAGCCAAAAATCAAATTTTCAGTTTGGCTGAAATTGCATGAAATATGTGTCCCCCAAAGAAGCCCATGCCATCCCAGGTGAGAAAAATGCATCCTGAATCAAGTCTGAGGGCTAGAACCTCTGTATCAGGTTTTACCACATTGAGCTCAGAACGTAAGGTCCGGACCTGAAATTTGGAGCCAAAAATCAAATTTTCAGTTTGGCTGAAATTACATGAAATATGTGTCCCCTGTGGAAGCCCATGCCATCCCAGGTGAGAAAAATGCATCCTGAATCAAGTCTGAGGGCTAAAACCTCTATAACGGGTTTTACCACATTGAGCTCAGAACGTAAGGTCGGGACCTGAAATTTGGAGCCAAAAATCAAGTTTTCAGTTTGGCTGAAATTACATGAAATATGTGTCCCCCGAAGAAGCCCATGCCATCCCAGGTGAGAAAAATGCATCCAGAATCAAGTCTGAGGGCTAAAACCTCTATAACGGGTTTTACCACATTGAGCTCAGAACGTAAGGTCCGGACCTGAAATTTGGAGCCAAAAATCAAATTTTCAGTTTGGCTGAAATTACATGAAATATGTGTCACCCAAAGAAGCCCATGCCATCCCAGGTGAGAAAAATGCATCCTGAATCAATTCTGATGGCTAAAACCTCTATAACGGGTTTTACCACATTGAGCTCAGAACGTAAGGTCGGGACCTGAAATTTGGAGCCAAAAATCAAATTTTCAGTTTGGCTGAAATTGCATGAAATATGTGTCCCCCAAAGAAGCCCATGCCATCCCAGGTGAGAAAAATGCATCCTGAATCAAGTCTGAGGGCTAGAACCTCTGTATCAGGTTTTACCACATTGAGCTCAGAACGTAAGGTCCGGACCTGAAATTTGGAGCCAAAAATCAAATTTTCAGTTTGGCTGAAATGACATGAAATATGTGTCCCCTGAAGAAGCCCATGCCATCCCAGGTGAGAAAAATGCATCCTGAATCAAGTCTGAGGGCTAAAACCTCTGTTTTCGGGTTTTACCACATTGAGCTCAGAACGTAAGGTCGGGACCTGAAATTTGGAGCCAAAAATCAAGTTTTCAGTTTGGCTGAAATAACATAAAATATGTGTCCCCCGAAGAAGCCCATGCCATCCCAGGTGAGAAAAATGCATCCTGAATCAAGTCTGAGGGCTAGAACCTCTGTATCAGGTTTTACCACATTGAGCTCAGAACGTAAGGTCGGGACCTGAAATTTGGAGCCAAAAATCAAGTTTTCAGTTTGGCTGAAATAACATGAAATATGTGTCCCCTGAAGAAGCCCATGCTATCCCAGGTGAGAAAAATGCATCCTGAATCAAGTCTGAGGGCTAAAACCTCTGTTTTTGGGTTTTACCACATTGAGCTCAGAACGTAAGGTCGGGACCTGAAATTTGGAGCCAAAAATCAAATTTTCAGTTTGGCTGAAATAACATGAAATATGTGTCCCCCGAAGGAGCCTATGCCATCCCAGGTGAGAAAAATGCATCCTGAATCAAGTCTGAGAGCTAGAACCTCTATAACGGGTTTTACCACATTGAGCTCAGAACGTAAGGTCGGGACCTGAAATTTGGAGCCAAAAATCAAATTTTCAGTTTGGCTGAAATTACATGAAATATGTGTCCCCTGTGGAAGCCCATGCCATCCCAGGTGAGAAAAATGCATCCTGAATCAAGTCTGAGGGCTAAAACCTCTATAACGGGTTTTACCACATTGAGCTCAGAACGTAAGGTCTGGACCTGAAATTTGGAGCCAAAAATCAAATTTTCAGTTTGGCTGAAATTACATGAAATATATGTCCCCTGTGGAAGCCCATGCCATCCCAGGTGAGAAAAATGCATCCTGAATCAAGTCTTAGGGCTAAAACCTCTATGACGGGTTTTACCACATTGAGCTCAGAACGTAAGGTCCGGACCTGAAATTTGGAGGAAAAAATCAAATTTTCAGTTTGGCTGAAATTACATGAAATATGTGTCCCCCGAAGAAGCCCATGCCATCCCAGGTGAGAAAAAAACGTCCTGAATCAAGTCTGAGGGCTAAAACCTCTATAACGGGTTTTACCACATTGAGCTCAGAACGCAAGGTCGGGACCTGAAAATTAGAGCCAAAAATCAAATTTTCAGTTTGGCTGAAATTACATGAAATATGTGTCCCCTGTGGAAGCCCATGCCATCCCAGGTGAGAAAAATGCATCCTGAATCAAGTCTGAGGGCTAAAACCTCTATAACGGGTTTTACCACATTGAGCTCAGAACGTAAGGTCTGGACCTGAAATTTGGAGCCAAAAATCAAATTTTCAGTTTGGCTGAAATTACATGAAATATGTGTCCCCTGTGGAAGCCCATGCCATCCCAGGTGAGAAAAATGCATCCTGAATCAAGTCTGAGGGCTAAAACCTCTATAACGGGTTTTACCACATTGAGCTCAGAACGTAAGGTCGGGACCTGAAATTTGGAGCCAAAAATCAAATTTTCAGTTTGGCTGAAATTACATGAAATATGTGTCCCCCGAAGAAGCCCATGCCATCCCAGGTGAGAAAAATGCATCCAGAATCAAGTCTGATGGCTAAAACCTCTATAACGGGTTTTACCACATTGAGCTCAGAACGTAAGGTCGGGACCTGAAATTTGGAGCCAAAAATCAAATTTTCAGTTTGGCTGAAATTACATGAAATATGTGTCCCCTGTGGAAGCCCATGCCATCCCAGGTGAGAAAAATGCATCCTGAATCAAGTCTGAGGGCTAAAACCTCTATAACGGGTTTTACCACATTGAGCTCAGAACGTAAGGTCCGGACCTGAAATTTGGAGGAAAAAATCAAATTTTCAGTTTGGCTGAAATTACATGAAATATGTGTCCCCTGTGGAAGCCCATGCCGTCCCAGGTGAGAAAAATGCATCCAGAATCAAGTCTGAGGGCTAAAACCTCTGTTTTCGGGTTTTACCACATTGAGCTCAGAACGTAAGGTCGGGACCTGAAATTTGGAGCCAAAAATCAAATTTTCACATTGGCTGAAATTACATGAAATATGTGTCCCCTGTGGAAGCCCATGCCATCCCAGGTGAGAAAAATGCATCCTGAATCAAGTCTGAGGGCTAAAACCTCTGTTTTCGGGTTTTACCACATTGAGCTCAGAACGTAAGGTCCGGACCTGAAATTTGGAGCCAAAAATCAAATTTTCAGTTTGGCTGAAATTACATGAAATATGTGTCCCCCGAAGAAGCCCATGCCATCCCAGGTGAGAAAATGCATCCAGAATCAAGTCTGAGGGCTAAAACCTCTATAACGGGTTTTACCACATTGAGCTCAGAACGTAAGGTGCGGGACCTGAAATTTGGAGCCAAAAATCAAATTTTCAGTTTGGCTGAAATTACATGAAATATGTGTCCCCCGAAGAAGCCCATGCCATCCCAGGTGAGAAAAATGCATCCTGAATCAAGTCTGAGGGCTAAAACCTCTGTTTTCGGGTTTTACCACAGTGAGCTCAGAACATAAGGTCCGGACCTGAAATTTGGAGCCAAAAATCAAATTTTCACATTGGCTGAAATAACATGAAATATGTGTCCCCTGTGGAAGCCCATGCCATCCCAGGTGAGAAAAATGCGTCCTGAATCAAGTCTGAGAGCTAGAACCTCTATAACGGGTTTTACCACATTGAGCTCAGAACGTAAGGTCCGGACCTGAAATTTGGAGCCAAAAATCAAATTTTCAGTTTGGCTGAAATAACATGAAATATGTGTCCCCTGAAGAAGCCCATGCCATCCCAGGTGAGAAAAATGCATCCTGAATCAAGTCTGAGGGCTAAAACCTCTGTTTTCGGGTTTTATCACATTGAGCTCAGAACGTAAGGTTGGGACCTGAAATTTGGAGCCAAAAATCAAATTTTCAGTTTGGCTGAAATAACATGAAATATGTGTCCCCCGAAGAAGCCCATGCCATCCCAGGTGAGAAAAATGCATCCAGAATCAAGTCTGAGGGCTAAAACCCTTTTTCGGGTTTTACCACATTGAGCTCAGGACGTAAGGTCGGGACCTGAAATTTGGAGCCAAAAATCAAATTTTCAGTTTGGCTGAAATTACATGAAATATGTGTCCCCCGAAGAAGCCCATGCCATCCCAGGTGAGAAAAATGCATCCAGAATCAAGTCTGAGGGCTAAAACCTCTGTTTTCGGGTTTTACCACATTGAGCTCAGAACGTAAGGTCGGGACCTGAAATTTGGAGCCAAAAATCAAATTTTCAGTTTGGCCAAAATAACATGAAATATGTGTCCCCCGAAGGAGCCCATGCCATCCCAGGTGAGAAAAATGCATCCTGAATCAATTCTGAGGGCTAAAACCTCTATAACGGGTTTTACCACATTGAGCTCAGAACGTAAGGTCCGGACCTGAAATTTGGAGCCAAAAATCAAATTTTCAGTTTGGCTGAAATTACATGAAATATGTGTCCCCTGTGGAAGCCCATGCCATCCCAGGTGAGAAAAATGCATCCTGAATCAAGTCTTAGGGCTAAAACCTCTCTGACGGGTTTTACCACATTGAGCTCAGAACGTAAGGTCCGGACCTGAAATTTGGAGGAAAAAATCAAATTTTCAGTTTGGCTGAAATTACATGAAATATGTGTCCCCCGAAGAAGCCCATGCCATCCCAGGTGAGAAAAAAACGTCCTGAATCAAGTCTGAGGGCTAAAACCTCTATAACGGGTTTTACCACATTGAGCTCAGAACGCAAGGTCGGGACCTGAAAATTGGAGCCAAAAATCAAATTTTCAGTTTGGCTGAAATTACATGAAATATGTGTCCCCTGTGGAAGCCCATGCCATCCCAGGTGAGAAAAATGCATCCTGAATCAAGTCTTAGGGCTAAAACCTCTGTTTTCGGGTTTTACCACATTGAGCTCAGAACGTTAGGTCGGGACCTGAAATTTGGAGCCAAAAATCAAATTTTTAGTTTGGCTGAAAGTACATGAAATATGTGTCCCCTGTGGAAGCCCATGCCATCCCAGGTGAGAAAAATGCGTCCTGAATCAAGTCTGAGGGCTAAAACCTCTATATCGGGTTTTACCACATTGAGCTCAGAACGTAAGGTCCGGACCTGAAATTTGGAGCCAAAAATCAAATTTTCACATCGGCTGAAATAACATGAAATATGTGTCCCCCAAAGGAGCCCATGCCATCCCAGGTGAGAAAAATGCATCCTGAATCAAGTCTGAGGGCTAGAACCTCTATAACGGGTTTTACCACATTGAGCTCAGGACGTAAGGTCGGGACCTGAAATTTGGAGCCAAAAATCAAATTTTCAGTTTGGCTGAAATTACATGAAATATGTGTCCCCTGTGGAAGCCCATGCCATCCCAGGTGAGAAAAATGCATCCTGAATCAAGTCTGAGGGCTAAAACCTCTGTTTTCGGGTTTTACCACATTGAGCTCAGAACGTAAGGTCCGGACCTGAAATTTGGAGCCAAAAATCAAATTTTCAGTTTGGCTGAAATAACATGAAATATGTGTCCCCTGTGGAAGCCCATGCCATCCCAGGTGAGAAAAATGCATCCAGAATCAAGTCTGAGGGCTAGAACCTCTATAACGGGTTTTACCACATTGAGCTCAGAACGTAAGGTCCGGACCTGAACTTTGGAGCCAAAAATCAAATTTTCAGTTTGGCTGAAATTACATGAAATATGTGTCCCCTGTGGAAGCCCATGCTATCCCAGGTGAGAAAAATGCATCCTGAATCAAGTCTGAGGGCTAAAACCTCTGTTTTCGGGTTTAACCACATTGAGCTCGGACGTAAGGTCGGGACCTGAAATTTGGAGCCAAAAATCAAATTTTCAGTTTGGCTGAAATTACATGAAATATGTGTCCCCTGTGGAAGCCCATGCCATCCCAGGTGAGAAAAATGCATCCTGAATCAAGTCTGAGGGCTAAAACCTATGTTTTCGGGTTTTACCACATTGAGCTCAGAACGTAAGGTCGGGACCTGAAATTTGGAGCCAAAAATCAAGTTTTCAGTTTGGCTGAAATGACATGAAATATGTGTCCCCTGAAGAAGCCCATGCCATCCCAGGTGAGAAAAATGCATCCTGAATCAAGTCTGAGGGCTAAAACCTCTGTTTTTGGGTTTTACCACATTGAGCTCAGAACGTAAGGTCCGGACCTGAAATTTGGAGCAAAAAATCAAATTTTCAGTTTGGCTGAAATAACATGAAATATGTGTCCCCCGAAGGAGCCTATGCCATCACAGGTGAGAAAAATGCATCCTGAATCAAGTCTGAGAGCTAGAACCTCTATAACGGGTTTTACCACATTGAGCTCAGAACGTAAGGTCCGGACCTGAAATTTGGAGCCAAAAATCAAATTTTCACATCGGCTGAAATAACATGAAATATGTGTCCCCTGTGGAAGCCCATGCCATCCCAGGTGAGAAAAATGCTTCCTGAATCAAGTCTGAGGGCTTAATCCTTTGTATCGGGTTTTACCACATTGAGCTCAGAACGTAAGGTCCGGACCTGAAATTTGGAGCCAAAAATCAAATTTTCAGTTTGGCTGAAATTACATGAAATATGTGTCCCCCGAAGAAGCCCATGCCATCCCAGGTGAGAAAAATGCATCCAGAATCAAGTCTGAGGGCTAGAACCTCTATAACGGGTTTTACCACATTGAGCTCAGAACGTGAGGTCCGGACCTGAACTTTGGAGCCAAAAATCAAATTTTCAGTTTGGCTGAAATTACATGAAATATGTGTCCCCTGTGGAAGCCCATGCCATCCCAGGTGAGAAAAATGCTTCCTGAATCAAGTCTGAGGGCTTAATCCTTTGTATCGGGTTTTACCACATTGAGCTCAGAACGTAAGGTCCGGACCTGAAATTTGGAGCCAAAAATCAAATTTTCACATTGGCTGAAATAACATGAAATATGTGTCCCCCCAAGGAGCCCATGCCATCCCAGGTGAGAAAAATGCATCCTGAATCAAGTCTGAGGGCTAGAACCTCTATAACGGGTTTTACCACATTGAGCTCAGGACGTAAGGTCGGGACCTGAAATTTGGAGCCAAAAATCAAATTTTCAGTTTGGCTGAAATTACATGAAATATGTGTCCCCTGAAGAAGCCCATGCCATACCAGGTGAGAAAAATGCATCCTGAATCAAGTCTGAGGGCTAAAACCTCTGTTTTCGGGTTTTACCACATTGAGCTCAGAACGTAAGGTCGGGACCTGAAATTTGGAGCCAAAAATCAAATTTTCAGTTTGGCTGAAATTACATGAAATATGTGTCCCCCGAAGAAGCCCATGCCATCCCAGGTGAGAAAAATGCATCCAGAATCAAGTCTGAGGGCTAAAACCTCTATAACGGGTTTTACCACATTGAGCTCAGAACGTAAGGTCGGGACCTGAAATTTGGAGCCAAAAATCAAATTTTCAGTTTGGCTGAAATTACATGAAATATGTGTCCCCCGAAGAAGCCCATGCCATCCCAGGTGAGAAAAATGCATCCTGAATCAAGTCTTAGGTCTAAAACCTCTATGACGGGTTTTACCACATTGAGCTCAGAACGTAAGGTCCGGACCTGAAATTTGGAGGAAAAAATCAAATTTTCAGTTTGGCTGAAATTACATGAAATATGTGTCCCCCGAAGAAGCCCATGCCATCCCAGGTGAGAAAAAAACGTCCTGAATCAAGACTGAGGGCTAGAACCTCTATAACGGGTTTTACCACATTGAGCTCAGAACGTAAGGTCCGGACCTGAAAATTAGAGCCAAAAATCAAATTTTCAGTTTGGCTGAAATTACATGAAATATGTGTCCCCCGAAGAAGCCCATGCCATCCCAGGTGAGAAAAATGCATCCTGAATCAAGTCTTAGGGCTAAAACCTCTGTTTTCGGGTTTTACCACATTGAGCTCAGAACGTTAGGTCGGGACCTGAAATTTGGAGCCAAAAATCAAATTTTCACATCGGCTGAAATTACATGCAATATGTGTCCCCCAAAGAAGCCCATGCCATCCCAGGTGAGAAAAATGCGTCCTGAATCAAGTCTGAGGGCTAAAACCTCTATATCGGGTTTTACCACATTGAGCTCAGAACATAAGGTCCGGACCTGAAATTTGGAGCCAAAAATCAAATTTTCACATCGGCTGAAATAACATGAAATATGTGTCCCCCGAAGGAGCCCATGCCATCCCAGGTGAGAAAAATGCATCCTGAATCAAGTCTGAGGGCTAGAACCTCTATAACGGGTTTTACCACATTGAGCTCAGGACGTAAGGTCGGGACCTGAAATTTGGAGCCAAAAATCAAATTTTCAGTTTGGCTGAAATTACATGAAATATGTGTCCCCCAAAGAAGCCCATGCCATCCCAGGTGAGAAAAATGCATCCTGAATCAAGTCTGAGGGCTAAAACCTCTATAACGGGTTTTACCACATTGAGCTCAGAACGTAAGGTCGGGACCTGAAATTTGGAGCCAAAAATCAAATTTTCAGTTTGGCTGAAATTACATGAAATATGTGTCCCCTGTGGAAGCCCATGCCATCCCAGGTGAGAAAAATGCATCCTGAATGAAGTCTGAGGGCTAAAACCTCTATAACGGGTTTTACCACATTGAGCTCAGAACGTAAGGTCCGGACCTGAAATTTGGAGCCAAAAATCAAATTTTCAGTTTGGCTGAAATAACATGAAATATGTGTCCCCTGTGGAAGCCCATGCCATCCCAGGTGAGAAAAATGCATCCTGAATCAAGTCTGAGGGCTAAAACCTCTATAACGGGTTTTGCCACATTGAGCTCAGAACGTAAGGTCGGGACCTGAAATTTGGAGCCAAAAATCAAATTTTCAGTTTGGCTGAAATTACATGAAATATGTGTCCCCCGAAGAAGCCCATGCCATCCCAGGTGAGAAAAATGCATCCAAAATCAAGTCTGAGGGCTAAAACCTCTATAACGGGTTTTACCACATTGAGCTCAGAACGTAAGGTCCGGACCTGAAATTTGGAGCCAAAAATCAAATTTTCAGTTTGGCTGAAATTACATGAAATATGTGTCACCCAAAGAAGCCCATGCCATCCCAGGTGAGAAAAATGCATCCTGAATCAATTCTGATGGCTAAAACCTCTATAACGGGTTTTACCACATTGAGCTCAGAACGTAAGGTCGGGACCTGAAATTTGGAGCCAAAAATCAAATTTTCAGTTTGGCTGAAATTGCATGAAATATGTGTCCCCCAAAGAAGCCCATGCCATCCCAGGTGAGAAAAATGCATCCTGAATCAAGTCTGAGGGCTAGAACCTCTGTATCAGGTTTTACCACATTGAGCTCAGAACGTAAGGTCCGGACCTGAAATTTGGAGCCAAAAATCAAATTTTCAGTTTGGCTGAAATGACATGAAATATGTGTCCCCTGAAGAAGCCCATGCCATCCCAGGTGAGAAAAATGCATCCTGAATCAAGTCTGAGGGCTAAAACCTCTGTTTTCGGGTTTTACCACATTGAGCTCAGAACGTAAGGTCGGGACCTGAAATTTGGAGCCAAAAATCAAGTTTTCAGTTTGGCTGAAATAACATGAAATATGTGTCCCCTGAAGAAGCCCATGCTATCCCAGGTGAGAAAAATGCATCCTGAATCAAGTCTGAGGGCTAAAACCTCTGTTTTCGGGTTTTATCACATTGAGCTCAGAACGTAAGGTTGGGACCTGAAATTTGGAGCCAAAAATCAAGTTTTCAGTTTGGCTGAAATAACATAAAATATGTGTCCCCCGAAGAAGCCCATGCCATCCCAGGTGAGAAAAATGCATCCTGAATCAAGTCTGAGGGCTAGAACCTCTGTATCAGGTTTTACCACATTGAGCTCAGAACGTAAGGTCGGGACCTGAAATTTGGAGCCAAAAATCAAGTTTTCAGTTTGGCTGAAATAACATGAAATATGTGTCCCCTGAAGAAGCCCATGCTATCCCAGGTGAGAAAAATGCATCCTGAATCAAGTCTGAGGGCTAAAACCTCTGTTTTTGGGTTTTACCACATTGAGCTCAGAACGTAAGGTCGGGACCTGAAATTTGGAGCCAAAAATCAAATTTTCAGTTTGGCTGAAATTACATGAAATATGTGTCCCCTGAAGAAGCCCATGCCATACCAGGTGAGAAAAATGCATCCTGAATCAAGTCTGAGAGCTAGAACCTCTATAACGGGTTTTACCACATTGAGCTCAGAACGTAAGGTCGGGACCTGAAATTTGGAGCCAAAAATCAAATTTTCAGTTTGGCTGAAATTACATGAAATATGTGTCCCCTGTGGAAGCCCATGCCATCCCAGGTGAGAAAAATGCATCCTGAATCAAGTCTGAGGGCTAAAACCTCTATATCGGGTTTTACCACATTGAGCTCAGAACATAAGGTCCGGACCTGAAATTTGGAGCCAAAAATCAAATTTTCACATCGGCTGAAATAACATGAAATATGTGTCCCCCGAAGGAGCCCATGCCATCCCAGGTGAGAAAAATGCATCCTGAATCAAGTCTGAGGGCTAGAACCTCTATAACGGGTTTTACCACATTGAGCTCAGGACGTAAGGTCGGGACCTGAAATTTGGAGCCAAAAATCAAATTTTCAGTTTGGCTGAAATTACATGAAATATGTGTCCCCCAAAGAAGCCCATGCCATCCCAGGTGAGAAAAATGCATCCTGAATCAATTCTGATGGCTAAAACCTCTATAACGGGTTTTACCACATTGAGCTCAGAACGTAAGGTCGGGACCTGAAATTTGGAGCCAAAAATCAAATTTTCAGTTTGGCTGAAATTACATGAAATATGTGTCCCCTGTG
The DNA here is from genome assembly GCF_033239565.1 of Halichoeres trimaculatus. Taxonomy (NCBI): domain Eukaryota; kingdom Metazoa; phylum Chordata; class Actinopteri; order Labriformes; family Labridae; genus Halichoeres; species Halichoeres trimaculatus. Next base: position 8,937,238 of record NW_027437180.1, read on the forward strand.
GAAGCCCATGCCATCCCAGGTGAGAAAAATGCATCCTGAATGAAGTCTGAGGGCTAAAACCTCTATAACGGGTTTTACCACATTGAGCTCAGAACGTAAGGTCCGGACCTGAAATTTGGAGCCAAAAATCAAATTTTCAGTTTGGCTGAAATAACATGAAATATGTGTCCCCTGTGGAAGCCCATGCCATCCCAGGTGAGAAAAATGCATCCTGAATCAAGTCTGAGGGCTAAAACCTCTATAACGGGTTTTGCCACATTGAGCTCAGAACGTAAGGTCGGGACCTGAAATTTGGAGCCAAAAATCAAATTTTCAGTTTGGCTGAAATTACATGAAATATGTGTCCCCCGAAGAAGCCCATGCCATCCCAGGTGAGAAAAATGCATCCAAAATCAAGTCTGAGGGCTAAAACCTCTATAACGGGTTTTACCACATTGAGCTCAGAACGTAAGGTCCGGACCTGAAATTTGGAGCCAAAAATCAAATTTTCAGTTTGGCTGAAATTACATGAAATATGTGTCACCCAAAGAAGCCCATGCCATCCCAGGTGAGAAAAATGCATCCTGAATCAATTCTGATGGCTAAAACCTCTATAACGGGTTTTACCACATTGAGCTCAGAACGTAAGGTCGGGACCTGAAATTTGGAGCCAAAAATCAAATTTTCAGTTTGGCTGAAATTGCATGAAATATGTGTCCCCCAAAGAAGCCCATGCCATCCCAGGTGAGAAAAATGCATCCTGAATCAAGTCTGAGGGCTAGAACCTCTGTATCAGGTTTTACCACATTGAGCTCAGAACGTAAGGTCCGGACCTGAAATTTGGAGCCAAAAATCAAATTTTCAGTTTGGCTGAAATGACATGAAATATGTGTCCCCTGAAGAAGCCCATGCCATCCCAGGTGAGAAAAATGCATCCTGAATCAAGTCTGAGGGCTAAAACCTCTGTTTTCGGGTTTTACCACATTGAGCTCAGAACGTAAGGTCGGGACCTGAAATTTGGAGCCAAAAATCAAGTTTTCAGTTTGGCTGAAATAACATGAAATATGTGTCCCCTGAAGAAGCCCATGCTATCCCAGGTGAGAAAAATGCATCCTGAATCAAGTCTGAGGGCTAAAACCTCTGTTTTCGGGTTTTATCACATTGAGCTCAGAACGTAAGGTTGGGACCTGAAATTTGGAGCCAAAAATCAAGTTTTCAGTTTGGCTGAAATAACATAAAATATGTGTCCCCCGAAGAAGCCCATGCCATCCCAGGTGAGAAAAATGCATCCTGAATCAAGTCTGAGGGCTAGAACCTCTGTATCAGGTTTTACCACATTGAGCTCAGAACGTAAGGTCGGGACCTGAAATTTGGAGCCAAAAATCAAGTTTTCAGTTTGGCTGAAATAACATGAAATATGTGTCCCCTGAAGAAGCCCATGCTATCCCAGGTGAGAAAAATGCATCCTGAATCAAGTCTGAGGGCTAAAACCTCTGTTTTTGGGTTTTACCACATTGAGCTCAGAACGTAAGGTCGGGACCTGAAATTTGGAGCCAAAAATCAAATTTTCAGTTTGGCTGAAATTACATGAAATATGTGTCCCCTGAAGAAGCCCATGCCATACCAGGTGAGAAAAATGCATCCTGAATCAAGTCTGAGAGCTAGAACCTCTATAACGGGTTTTACCACATTGAGCTCAGAACGTAAGGTCGGGACCTGAAATTTGGAGCCAAAAATCAAATTTTCAGTTTGGCTGAAATTACATGAAATATGTGTCCCCTGTGGAAGCCCATGCCATCCCAGGTGAGAAAAATGCATCCTGAATCAAGTCTGAGGGCTAAAACCTCTATAACGGGTTTTACCACATTGAGCTCAGAACGTAAGGTCTGGACCTGAAATTTGGAGCCAAAAATCAAATTTTCAGTTTGGCTGAAATTACATGAAATATATGTCCCCTGTGGAAGCCCATGCCATCCCAGGTGAGAAAAATGCATCCTGAATCAAGTCTTAGGGCTAAAACCTCTATGACGGGTTTTACCACATTGAGCTCAGAACGTAAGGTCCGGACCTGAAATTTGGAGGAAAAAATCAAATTTTCAGTTTGGCTGAAATAACATGAAATATGTGTCCCCCGAAGAAGCCCATGCCATCCCAGGTGAGAAAAAAACGTCCTGAATCAAGTCTGAGGGCTAAAACCTCTATAACGGGTTTTACCACATTGAGCTCAGAACGCAAGGTCGGGACCTGAAAATTAGAGCCAAAAATCAAATTTTCAGTTTGGCTGAAATTACATGAAATATGTGTCCCCTGTGGAAGCCCATGCCATCCCAGGTGAGAAAAATGCATCCTGAATCAAGTCTGAGGGCTAAAACCTCTATAACGGGTTTTACCACATTGAGCTCAGAACGTAAGGTCCGGACCTGAAATTTGGAGCCAAAAATCAAATTTTCAGTTTGGCTGAAATTACATGAAATATGTGTCCCCTGTGGAAGCCCATGCCATCCCAGGTGAGAAAAATGCATCCTGAATCAAGTCTGAGGGCTAAAACCTCTATAACGGGTTTTACCACATTGAGCTCAGAACGTAAGGTCGGGACCTGAAATTTGGAGCCAAAAATCAAATTTTCAGTTTGGCTGAAATTACATGAAATATGTGTCCCCCGAAGAAGCCCATGCCATCCCAGGTGAGAAAAATGCATCCAGAATCAAGTCTGAGGGCTAAAACCTCTATAACGGGTTTTACCACATTGAGCTCAGAACGTAAGGTCCGGACCTGAAATTTGGAGCCAAAAATCAAATTTTCAGTTTGGCTGAAATTACATGAAATATGTGTCACCCAAAGAAGCCCATGCCATCCCAGGTGAGAAAAATGCATCCTGAATCAATTCTGATGGCTAAAACCTCTTTAACGGGTTTGACCACATTGAGCTCAGAACGTAAGGTCGGGACCTGAAATTTGGAGCCAAAAATCAAATTTTCAGTTTGGCTGAAATTGCATGAAATATGTGTCCCCCAAAGAAGCCCATGCCATCCCAGGTGAGAAAAATGCATCCTGAATCAAGTCTGAGGGCTAGAACCTCTGTATCAGGTTTTACCACATTGAGCTCAGAACGTAAGGTCCGGACCTGAAATTTGGAGCCAAAAATCAAATTTTCAGTTTGGCTGAAATGACATGAAATATGTGTCCCCTGAAGAAGCCCATGCCATCCCAGGTGAGAATAATGCATCCTGAATCAAGTCTGAGGGCTAAAACCTCTGTTTTCGGGTTTTACCACATTGAGCTCAGAACGGAAGGTCGGGACCTGAAATTTGGAGCCAAAAATCAAGTTTTCAGTTTGGCTGAAATAACATGAAATATGTGTCCCCTGAAGAAGCCCATGCTATCCCAGGTGAGAAAAATGCATCCTGAATCAAGTCTGAGGGCTAAAACCTCTGTTTTCGGGTTTTATCACATTGAGCTCAGAACGTAAGGTTGGGACCTGAAATTTGGAGCCAAAAATCAAGTTTTCAGTGTGGCTGAAATAACATAAAATATGTGTCCCCCGAAGAAGCCCATGCCATCCCAGGTGAGAATAATGCATCCTGAATCAAGTCTGAGGGCTAGAACCTCTGTATCAGGTTTTACCACATTGAGCTCAGAACGTAAGGTTGGGACCTGAAATTTGGAGCCAAAAATCAAGTTTTCAGTTTGGCTGAAATAACATGAAATATGTGTCCCCTGAAGAAGCCCATGCTATCCCAGGTGAGAAAAATGCATCCTGAATCAAGTCTGAGGGCTAAAACCTCTGTTTTTGGGTTTTACCACATTGAGCTCAGAACGTAAGGTCGGGACCTGAAATTTGGAGCCAAAAATCAAATTTTCAGTTTGGCTGAAATAACATGAAATATGTGTCCCCCGAAGGAGCCTATGCCATCCCAGGTGAGAAAAATGCATCCTGAATCAAGTCTGAGAGCTAGAACCTCTATAACGGGTTTTACCACATTGAGCTCAGAACGTAAGGTCCGGACCTGAAATTTGGAGCCAAAAATCAAATTTTCAGTTTGGCTGAAATTACATGAAATATGTGTCCCCTGTGGAAGCCCATGCCATCCCAGGTGAGAAAAATGCATCCTGAATCAAGTCTGAGGGCTAAAACCTCTATAACGGGTTTTACCACATTGAGCTCAGAACGTAAGGTCTGGACCTGAAATTTGGAGCCAAAAATCAAATTTTCAGTTTGGCTGAAATTACATGAAATATATGTCCCCTGTGGAAGCCCATGCCATCCCAGGTGAGAAAAATGCATCCTGAATCAAGTCTTAGGGCTAAAACCTCTATGACGGGTTTTACCACATTGAGCTCAGAACGTAAGGTCCGGACCTGAAATTTGGAGGAAAAAATCAAATTTTCAGTTTGGCTGAAATTACATGAAATATGTGTCCCCCGAAGAAGCCCATGCCATCCCAGGTGAGAAAAAAACGTCCTGAATCAAGTCTGAGGGCTAAAACCTCTATAACGGGTTTTACCACATTGAGCTCAGAACGCAAGGTCGGGACCTGAAAATTAGAGCCAAAAATCAAATTTTCAGTTTGGCTGAAATTACATGAAATATGTGTCCCCTGTGGAAGCCCATGCCATCCCAGGTGAGAAAAATGCATCCTGAATCAAGTCTGAGGGCTAAAACCTCTATAACGGGTTTTACCACATTGAGCTCAGAACGTAAGGTCCGGACCTGAAATTTGGAGCCAAAAATCAAATTTTCAGTTTGGCTGAAATTACATGAAATATGTGTCCCCTGTGGAAGCCCATGCCATCCCAGGTGAGAAAAATGCATCCTGAATCAAGTCTGAGGGCTAAAACCTCTATAACGGGTTTTACCACATTGAGCTCAGAACGTAAGGTCGGGACCTGAAATTTGGAGCCAAAAATCAAATTTTCAGTTTGGCTGAAATTACATGAAATATGTGTCCCCCGAAGAAGCCCATGCCATCCCAGGTGAGAAAAATGCATCCAGAATCAAGTCTGAGGGCTAAAACCTCTATAACGGGTTTTACCACATTGAGCTCAGAACGTAAGGTCCGGACCTGAAATTTGGAGCCAAAAATCAAATTTTCAGTTTGGCTGAAATTACATGAAATATGTGTCACCCAAAGAAGCCCATGCCATCCCAGGTGAGAAAAATGCATCCTGAATCAATTCTGATGGCTAAAACCTCTATAACGGGTTTTACCACATTGAGCTCAGAACGTAAGGTCGGGACCTGAAATTTGGAGCCAAAAATCAAATTTTCAGTTTGGCTGAAATTGCATGAAATATGTGTCCCCCAAAGAAGCCCATGCCATCCCAGGTGAGAAAAATGCATCCTGAATCAAGTCTGAGGGCTAGAACCTCTGTATCAGGTTTTACCACATTGAGCTCAGAACGTAAGGTCCGGACCTGAAATTTGGAGCCAAAAATCAAATTTTCAGTTTGGCTGAAATGACATGAAATATGTGTCCCCTGAAGAAGCCCATGCCATCCCAGGTGAGAAAAATGCATCCTGAATCAAGTCTGAGGGCTAAAACCTCTGTTTTCGGGTTTTACCACATTGAGCTCAGAACGTAAGGTCGGGACCTGAAATTTGGAGCCAAAAATCAAGTTTTCAGTTTGGCTGAAATAACATGAAATATGTGTCCCCTGAAGAAGCCCATGCTATCCCAGGTGAGAAAAATGCATCCTGAATCAAGTCTGAGGGCTAAAACCTCTGTTTTCGGGTTTTATCACATTGAGCTCAGAACGTAAGGTTGGGACCTGAAATTTGGAGCCAAAAATCAAGTTTTCAGTTTGGCTGAAATAACATAAAATATGTGTCCCCCGAAGAAGCCCATGCCATCCCAGGTGAGAAAAATGCATCCTGAATCAAGTCTGAGGGCTAGAACCTCTGTATCAGGTTTTACCACATTGAGCTCAGAACGTAAGGTCGGGACCTGAAATTTGGAGCCAAAAATCAAGTTTTCAGTTTGGCTGAAATAACATGAAATATGTGTCCCCTGAAGAAGCCCATGCTATCCCAGGTGAGAAAAATGCATCCTGAATCAAGTCTGAGGGCTAAAACCTCTGTTTTTGGGTTTTACCACATTGAGCTCAGAACGTAAGGGTGGGACCTGAAATTTGGAGCCAAAAATCAAATTTTCAGTTTGGCTGAAATAACATGAAATATGTGTCCCCCGAAGAAGCCTATGCCATCCCAGGTGAGAAAAATGCATCCTGAATCAAGTCTGAGAGCTAGAACCTCTATAACGGGTTTTACCACATTGAGCTCAGAACGTAAGGTCGGGACCTGAAATTTGGAGCCAAAAATCAAATTTTCAGTTTGGCTGAAATTACATGAAATATGTGTCCCCTGTGGAAGCCCATGCCATCCCAGGTGAGAAAAATGCATCCTGAATCAAGTCTGAGGGCTAAAACCTCTATAACGGGTTTTACCACATTGAGCTCAGAACGTAAGGTCTGGACCTGAAATTTGGAGCCAAAAATCAAATTTTCAGTTTGGCTGAAATTACATGAAATATATGTCCCCTGAAGAAGCCCATGCCATCCCAGGTGAGAAAAATGCATCCTGAATCAAGTCTTAGGGCTAAAACCTCTATGACGGGTTTTACCACATTGAGCTCAGAACGTAAGGTCCGGACCTGAAAATTAGAGCCAAAAATCAAATTTTCAGTTTGGCTGAAATTACATGAAATATGTGTCCCCTGTGGAAGCCCATGCCATCCCAGGTGAGAAAAATGCATCCTGAATCAAGTCTGAGGGCTAAAACCTCTATAACGGGTTTTACCACATTGAGCTCAGAACGTAAGGTCCGGACCTGAAATTTGGAGCCAAAAATCAAATTTTCAGTTTGGCTGAAATTACATGAAATATGTGTCCCCTGTGGAAGCCCATGCCATCCGAGGTGAGAAAAATGCATCCTGAATCAAGTCTGAGGGCTAAAACCTCTATAACGGGTTTTACCACATTGAGCTCAGAACGTAAGGTCGGGACCTGAAATTTGGAGCCAAAAATCAAATTTTCAGTTTGGCTGAAATTACATGAAATATGTGTCCCCCGAAGAAGCCCATGCCATCCCAGGTGAGAAAAATGCATCCTGAATCAATTCTGATGGCTAAAACCTCTATAACGGGTTTTACCACATTGAGCTCAGAACGTAAGGTCGGGACCTGAAATTTGGAGCCAAAAATCAAATTTTCAGTTTGGCTGAAATTGCATGAAATATGTGTCCCCCAAAGAAGCCCATGCCATCCCAGGTGAGAAAAATGCATCCTGAATCAAGTCTGAGGGCTAGAACCTCTGTATCAGGTTTTACCACATTGAGCTCAGAACGTAAGGTCCGGACCTGAAATTTGGAGCCAAAAATCAAATTTTCAGTTTGGCTGAAATGACATGAAATATGTGTCCCCTGAAGAAGCCCATGCCATCCCAGGTGAGAAAAATGCATCCTGAATCAAGTCTGAGGGCTAAAACCTCTGTTTTCGGGTTTTACCACATTGAGCTCAGAACGTAAAGTCGGGACCTGAAATTTGGAGCCAAAAATCAAGTTTTCAGTTTGGCTGAAATAACATGAAATATGTGTCCCCTGAAGAAGCCCATGCTATCCCAGGTGAGAAAAATGCATCCTGAATCAAGTCTGAGGGCTAAAACCTCTGTTTTCGGGTTTTATCACATTGAGCTCAGAACGTAAGGTTGGGACCTGAAATTTGGAGCCAAAAATCAAGTTTTCAGTTTGGCTGAAATAACATAAAATATGTGTCCCCCGAAGAAGCCCATGCCATCCCAGGTGAGAAAAATGCATCCTGAATCAAGTCTGAGGGCTAGAACCTCTGTATCAGGTTTTACCACATTGAGCTCAGAACGTAAGGTCGGGACCTGAAATTTGGAGCCAAAAATCAAGTTTTCAGTTTGGCTGAAATAACATGAAATATGTGTCCCCTGAAGAAGCCCATGCTATCCCAGGTGAGAAAAATGCATCCTGAATCAAGTCTGAGGGCTAAAACCCTCTGTTTTTGGGTTTTACCACATTGAGCTCAGAACGTAAGGTCGGGACCTGAAATTTGGAGCCAAAAATCAAATTTTCAGTTTGGCTGAAATAACATGAAATATGTGTCCCCCGAAGGAGCCTATGCCATCCCAGGTGAGAAAAATGCATCCTTAATCAAGTCTGAGAGCTAGAACCTCTATAACGGGTTTTACCACATTGAGCTCAGAACGTAAGGTCGGGACCTGAAATTTGGAGCCAAAAATCAAATTTTCAGTTTGGCTGAAATTACATGAAATATGTGTCCCCTGTGGAAGCCCATGCCATCCCAGGTGAGAAAAATGCATCCTGAATCAAGTCTGAGGGCTAAAACCTCTATAACGGGTTTTACCACATTGAGCTCAGAACGTAAGGTCGGGACCTGAAATTTGGAGCCAAAAATCAAATTTTCAGTTTGGCTGAAATTACATGAAATATGTGTCCCCTGTGGAAGCCCATGCCATCCCAGGTGAGAAAAATGCATCCTGAATCAAGTCTTAGGGCTAAAACCTCTATGACGGGTTTTACCACATTGAGCTCAGAACGTAAGGTCCGGACCTGAAATTTGGAGGAAAAAATCAAATTTTCAGTTTGGCTGAAATTACATGAAATATGTGTCCCCCGAAGAAGCCCATGCCATCCCAGGTGAGAAAAAAACGTCCTGAATCAAGTCTGAGGGCTAAAACCTCTATAACGGGTTTTACCACATTGAGCTCAGAACGCAAGGTCGGGACCTGAAAATTAGAGCCAAAAATCAAATTTTCAGTTTGGCTGAAATTACATGAAATATGTGTCCCCTGTGGAAGCCCATGCCATCCCAGGTGAGAAAAATGCATCCTGAATCAAGTCTGAGGGCTAAAACCTCTATAACGGGTTTTACCACATTGAGCTCAGAACGTAAGGTCCGGACCTGAAATTTGGAGCCAAAAATCAAATTTTCAGTTTGGCTGAAATTACATGAAATATGTGTCCCCTGTGGAAGCCCATGCCATCCCAGGTGAGAAAAATGCATCCTGAATCAAGTCTGAGGGCTAAAACCTCTATAACGGGTTTTACCACATTGAGCTCAGAACGTTAGGTCGGGACCTGAAATTTGGAGCCAAAAATCAAATTTTCAGTTTGGCTGAAATTACATGAAATATGTGTCCCCCGAAGAAGCCCATGCCATCCCAGGTGAGAAAAATGCATCCAAAATCAAGTCTGAGGGCTAAAACCTCTATAACGGGTTTTACCACATTGAGCTCAGAACGTAAGGTCCGGACCTGAAATTTGGAGCCAAAAATCAAATTTTCAGTTTGGCTGAAATTACATGAAATATGTGTCACCCAAAGAAGCCCATGCCATCCCAGGTGAGAAAAATGCATCCTGAATCAATTCTGATGGCTAAAACCTCTATAACGGGTTTTACCACATTGAGCTCAGAACGTAAGGTCGGGACCTGAAATTTGGAGCCAAAAATCAAATTTTCAGTTTGGCTGAAATTGCATGAAATATGTGTCCCCCAAAGAAGCCCATGCCATCCCAGGTGAGAAAAATGCATCCTGAATCAAGTCTGAGGGCTAGAACCTCTGTATCAGGTTTTACCACATTGAGCTCAGAACGTAAGGTCCGGACCTGAAATTTGGAGCCAAAAATCAAATTTTCAGTTTGGCTGAAATTACATGAAATATGTGTCCCCCGAAGAAGCCCATGCCATCCCAGGTGAGAAAAATGCATCCAGAATCAAGTCTGAGGGCTAAAACCTCTTTTTTCGGGTTTTACCACATTGAGCTCAGGACGTAAGGTCGGGACCTGAAATTTGGAGCCAAAAATCAAATTTTCAGTTTGGCTGAAATTACATGAAATATGTGTCCCCTGTGGAAGCCCATGCCATCCCAGGTGAGAAAAATGCATCCTGAATCAAGTCTTAGGGCTAAAACCTCTATGACGGGTTTTACCACATTGAGCTCAGAACGTAAGGTCCGGACCTGAAATTTGGAGGAAAAAATCAAATTTTCAGTTTGGCTGAAATTACATGAAATATGTGTCCCCCGAAGAAGCCCATGCCATCCCAGGTGAGAAAAAAACGTCCTGAATCAAGTCTGAGGGCTAAAACCTCTATAACGGGTTTTACCACATTGAGCTCAGAACGCAAGGTCGGGACCTGAAAATTAGAGCCAAAAATCAAATTTTCAGTTTGGCTGAAATTACATGAAATATGTGTCCCCTGTGGAAGCCCATGCCATCCCAGGTGAGAAAAATGCATCCTGAATCAAGTCTGAGGGCTAAAACCTCTATAACGGGTTTTACCACATTGAGCTCAGAACGTAAGGTCCGGACCTGAAATTTGGAGGAAAAAATCAAATTTTCAGTTTGGCTGAAATTACATGAAATATGTGTCCCCCGAAGAAGCCCATGCCATCCCAGGTGAGAAAAAAACGTCCTGAATCAAGTCTGAGGGCTAAAACCTCTATAACGGGTTTTACCACATTGAGCTCAGAACGCAAGGTCGGGACCTGAAAATTAGAGCCAAAAATCAAATTTTCAGTTTGGCTGAAATTACATGAAATATGTGTCCCCTGTGGAAGCCCATGCCATCCCAGGTGAGAAAAATGCATCCTGAATCAAGTCTGAGGGCTAAAACCTCTATAACGGGTTTTACCACATTGAGCTCAGAACGTAAGGTCCGGACCTGAAATTTGGAGCCAAAAATCAAATTTTCAGTTTGGCTGAAATTACATGAAATATGTGTCCCCTGTGGAAGCCCATGCCATCCCAGGTGAGAAAAATGCATCCTGAATCAAGTCTGAGGGCTAAAACCTCTATAACGGGTTTTACCACATTGAGCTCAGAACGTTAGGTCGGGACCTGAAATTTGGAGCCAAAAATCAAATTTTCAGTTTGGCTGAAATTACATGAAATATGTGTCCCCCGAAGAAGCCCATGCCATCCCAGGTGAGAAAAATGCATCCAAAATCAAGTCTGAGGGCTAAAACCTCTATAACGGGTTTTACCACATTGAGCTCAGAACGTAAGGTCCGGACCTGAAATTTGGAGCCAAAAATCAAATTTTCAGTTTGGCTGAAATTACATGAAATATGTGTCACCCAAAGAAGCCCATGCCATCCCAGGTGAGAAAAATGCATCCTGAATCAATTCTGATGGCTAAAACCTCTATAACGGGTTTTACCACATTGAGCTCAGAACGTAAGGTCGGGACCTGAAATTTGGAGCCAAAAATCAAATTTTCAGTTTGGCTGAAATTGCATGAAATATGTGTCCCCCAAAGAAGCCCATGCCATCCCAGGTGAGAAAAATGCATCCTGAATCAAGTCTGAGGGCTAGAACCTCTGTATCAGGTTTTACCACATTGAGCTCAGAACGTAAGGTCCGGACCTGAAATTTGGAGCCAAAAATCAAATTTTCAGTTTGGCTGAAATTACATGAAATATGTGTCCCCCGAAGAAGCCCATGCCATCCCAGGTGAGAAAAATGCATCCAGAATCAAGTCTGAGGGCTAAAACCTCTTTTTTCGGGTTTTACCACATTGAGCTCAGGACGTAAGGTCGGGACCTGAAATTTGGAGCCAAAAATCAAATTTTCAGTTTGGCTGAAATTACATGAAATATGTGTCCCCTGTGGAAGCCCATGCCATCCCAGGTGAGAAAAATGCATCCTGAATCAAGTCTTAGGGCTAAAACCTCTATGACGGGTTTTACCACATTGAGCTCAGAACGTAAGGTCGGGACCTGAAATTTGGAGCCAAAAATCAAATTTTCAGTTTGGCTGAAATTACATGAAATATGTGTCCCCCGAAGAAGCCCATGCCATCCCAGGTGAGAAAAAAACGTCCTGAATCAAGTCTGAGGGCTAAAACCTCTATAACGGGTTTTACCACATTGAGCTCAGAACGCAAGGTCGGGACCTGAAAATTAGAGCCAAAAATCAAATTTTCAGTTTGGCTGAAATTACATGAAATATGTGTCCCCTGTGGAAGCCCATGCCATCCCAGGTGAGAAAAATGCATCCTGAATCAAGTCTGAGGGCTAAAACCTCTATAACGGGTTTTACCACATTGAGCTCAGAACGTAAGGTCCGGACCTGAAATTTGGAGCCAAAAATCAAATTTTCAGTTTGGCTGAAATTACATGAAATATGTGTCCCCTGTGGAAGCCCATGCCATCCCAGGTGAGAAAAATGCATCCTGAATCAAGTCTGAGGGCTAAAACCTCTATAACGGGTTTTACCACATTGAGCTCAGAACGTTAGGTCGGGACCTGAAATTTGGAGCCAAAAATCAAATTTTCAGTTTGGCTGAAATTACATGAAATATGTGTCCCCCGAAGAAGCCCATGCCATCCCAGGTGAGAAAAATGCATCCAAAATCAAGTCTGAGGGCTAAAACCTCTATAACGGGTTTTACCACATTGAGCTCAGAACGTAAGGTCCGGACCTGAAATTTGGAGCCAAAAATCAAATTTTCAGTTTGGCTGAAATTACATGAAATATGTGTCACCCAAAGAAGCCCATGCCATCCCAGGTGAGAAAAATGCATCCTGAATCAATTCTGATGGCTAAAACCTCTATAACGGGTTTTACCACATTGAGCTCAGAACGTAAGGTCGGGACCTGAAATTTGGAGCCAAAAATCAAATTTTCAGTTTGGCTGAAATTGCATGAAATATGTGTCCCCCAAAGAAGCCCATGCCATCCCAGGTGAGAAAAATGCATCCTGAATCAAGTCTGAGGGCTAGAACCTCTGTATCAGGTTTTACCACATTGAGCTCAGAACGTAAGGTCCGGACCTGAAATTTGGAGCCAAAAATCAAATTTTCAGTTTGGCTGAAATGACATGAAATATGTGTCCCCTGAAGAAGCCCATGCCATCCCAGGTGAGAAAAATGCATCCTGAATCAAGTCTGAGGGCTAAAACCTCTGTTTTCGGGTTTTACCACATTGAGCTCAGAACGTAAGGTCGGGACCTGAAATTTGGAGCCAAAAATCAAGTTTTCAGTTTGGCTGAAATAACATGAAATATGTGTCCCCTGAAGAAGCCCATGCTATCCCAGGTGAGAAAAATGCATCCTGAATCAAGTCTGAGGGCTAAAACCTCTGTTTTCGGGTTTTATCACATTGAGCTCAGAACGTAAGGTTGGGACCTGAAATTTGGAGCCAAAAATCAAGTTTTCAGTTTGGCTGAAATAACATAAAATATGTGTCCCCCGAAGAAGCCCATGCCATCCCAGGTGAGAAAAATGCATCCTGAATCAAGTCTGAGGGCTAGAACCTCTGTATCAGGTTTTACCACATTGAGCTCAGAACGTAAGGTCGGGACCTGAAATTTGGAGCCAAAAATCAAGTTTTCAGTTTGGCTGAAATAACATGAAATATGTGTCCCCTGAAGAAGCCCATGCTATCCCAGGTGAGAAAAATGCATCCTGAATCAAGTCTGAGGGCTAAAACCTCTGTTTTTGGGTTTTACCACATTGAGCTCAGAACGTAAGGTCGGGACCTGAAATTTGGAGCCAAAAATCAAATTTTCAGTTTGGCTGAAATAACATGAAATATGTGTCCCCCGAAGGAGCCTATGCCATCCCAGGTGAGAAAAATGCATCCTGAATCAAGTCTGAGAGCTAGAACCTCTATAACGGGTTTTACCACATTGAGCTCAGAACGTAAGGTCGGGACCTGAAATTTGGAGCCAAAAATCAAATTTTCAGTTTGGCTGAAATTACATGAAATATGTGTCCCCTGTGGAAGCCCATGCCATCCCAGGTGAGAAAAATGCATCCTGAATCAAGTCTGAGGGCTAAAACCTCTATAACGGGTTTTACCACATTGAGCTCAGAACGTAAGGTCTGGACCTGAAATTTGGAGCCAAAAATCAAATTTTCAGTTTGGCTGAAATTACATGAAATATATGTCCCCTGTGGAAGCCCATGCCATCCCAGGTGAGAAAAATGCATCCTGAATCAAGTCTGAGGGCTAAAACCTCTATGACGGGTTTTACCACATTGAGCTCAGAACGTAAGGTCCGGACCTGAAATTTGGAGGAAAAAATCAAATTTTCAGTTTGGCTGAAATTACATGAAATATGTGTCCCCCGAAGAAGCCCATGCCATCCCAGGTGAGAAAAAAACGTCCTGAATCAAGTCTGAGGGCTAAAACCTCTATAACGGGTTTTACCACATTGAGCTCAGAACGCAAGGTCGGGACCTGAAAATTAGAGCCAAAAATCAAATTTTCAGTTTGGCTGAAATTACATGAAATATGTGTCCCCTGTGGAAGCCCATGCCATCCCAGGTGAGAAAAATGCATCCTGAATCAAGTCTGAGGGCTAAAACCTCTATAACGGGTTTTACCACATTGAGCTCAGAACGTAAGGTCCGGACCTGAAATTTGGAGCCAAAAATCAAATTTTCAGTTTGGCTGAAATTACATGAAATATGTGTCCCCTGTGGAAGCCCATGCCATCCCAGGTGAGAAAAATGCATCCTGAATCATGTCTGAGGGCTAAAACCTCTATAACGGGTTTTACCACATTGAGCTCAGAACGTAATGTCGGGACCTGAAATTTGGAGCCAAAAATCAAATTTTCAGTTTGGCTGAAATTACATGAAATATGTGTCCCCCGAAGAAGCCCATGCCATCCCAGGTGAGAAAAATGCATCCAGAATCAAGTCTGAGGGCTAAAACCTCTATAACGGGTTTTACCACATTGAGCTCAGAACGTAAGGTCCGGACCTGAAATTTGGAGCCAAAAATCAAATTTTCAGTTTGGCTGAAATTACATGAAATATGTGTCACCCAAAGAAGCCCATGCCATCCCAGGTGAGAAAAATGCATCCTGAATCAATTCTGATGGCTAAAACCTCTATAACGGGTTTTACCACATTGAGCTCAGAACGTAAGGTCGGGACCTGAAATTTGGAGCCAAAAATCAAATTTTCAGTTTGGCTGAAATTGCATGAAATATGTGTCCCCCAAAGAAGCCCATGCCATCCCAGGTGAGAAAAATGCATCCTGAATCAAGTCTGAGGGCTAGAACCTCTGTATCAGGTTTTACCACATTGAGCTCAGAACGTAAGGTCCGGACCTGAAATTTGGAGCCAAAAATCAAATTTTCAGTTTGGCTGAAATGACATGAAATATGTGTCCCCTGAAGAAGCCCATGCCATCCCAGGTGAGAAAAATGCATCCTGAATCAAGTCTGAGGGCTAAAACCTCTGTTTTCGGGTTTTACCACATTGAGCTCAGAACGTAAGGTCGGGACCTGAAATTTGGAGCCAAAAATCAAGTTTTCAGTTTGGCTGAAATAACATGAAATATGTGTCCCCTGAAGAAGCCCATGCTATCCCAGGTGAGAAAAATGCATCCTGAATCAAGTCTGAGGGCTAAAACCTCTGTTTTCGGGTTTTATCACATTGAGCTCAGAACGTAAGGTTGGGACCTGAAATTTGGAGCCAAAAATCAAGTTTTCAGTTTGGCTGAAATAACATAAAATATGTGTCCCCCGAAGAAGCCCATGCCATCCCAGGTGAGAAAAATGCATCCTGAATCAAGTCTGAGGGCTAGAACCTCTGTATCAGGTTTTACCACATTGAGCTCAGAACGTAAGGTCGGGACCTGAAATTTGGAGCCAAAAATCAAGTTTTCAGTTTGGCTGAAATAACATGAAATATGTGTCCCCTGAAGAAGCCCATGCTATCCCAGGTGAGAAAAATGCATCCTGAATCAAGTCTGAGGGCTAAAACCTCTGTTTTTGGGTTTTACCACATTGAGCTCAGAACGTAAGGTCGGGACCTGAAATTTGGAGCCAAAAATCAAATTTTCAGTTTGGCTGAAATAACATGAAATATGTGTCCCCCGAAGGAGCCTATGCCATCCCAGGTGAGAAAAATGCATCCTGAATCAAGTCTGAGAGCTAGAACCTCTATAACGGGTTTTACCACATTGAGCTCAGAACGTAAGGTCGGGACCTGAAATTTGGAGCCAAAAATCAAATTTTCAGTTTGGCTGAAATTACATGAAATATGTGTCCCCTGTGGAAGCCCATGCCATCCCAGGTGAGAAAAATGCATCCTGAATCAAGTCTGAGGGCTAAAACCTCTATAACGGGTTTTACCACATTGAGCTCAGAACGTAAGGTCTGGACCTGAAATTTGGAGCCAAAAATCAAATTTTCAGTTTGGCTGAAATTACATGAAATATATGTCCCCTGTGGAAGCCCATGCCATCCCAGGTGAGAAAAATGCATCCTGAATCAAGTCTTAGGGCTAAAACCTCTATGACGGGTTTTACCACATTGAGCTCAGAACGTAAGGTCCGGACCTGAAATTTGGAGGAAAAAATCAAATTTTCAGTTTGGCTGAAATTACATGAAATATGTGTCCCCCGAAGAAGCCCATGCCATCCCAGGTGAGAAAAAAACGTCCTGAATCAAGTCTGAGGGCTAAAACCTCTATAACGGGTTTTACCACATTGAGCTCAGAACGCAAGGTCGGGACCTGAAAATTAGAGCCAAAAATCAAATTTTCAGTTTGGCTGAAATTACATGAAATATGTGTCCCCTGTGGAAGCCCATGCCATCCCAGGTGAGAAAAATGCATCCTGAATCAAGTCTGAGGGCTAAAACCTCTATAACGGGTTTTACCACATTGAGCTCAGAACGTAAGGTCCGGACCTGAAATTTGGAGCCAAAAATCAAATTTTCAGTTTGGCTGAAATTACATGAAATATGTGTCCCCTGTGGAAGCCCATGCCATCCCAGGTGAGAAAAATGCATCCTGAATCAAGTCTGAGGGCTAAAACCTCTATAACGGGTTTTACCACATTGAGCTCAGAACGTAAGGTCGGGACCTGAAATTTGGAGCCAAAAATCAAATTTTCAGTTTGGCTGAAATTACATGAAATATGTGTCCCCCGAAGAAGCCCATGCCATCCCAGGTGAGAAAAATGCATCCAAAATCAAGTCTGAGGGCTAAAACCTCTATAACGGGTTTTACCACATTGAGCTCAGAACGTAAGGTCCGGACCTGAAATTTGGAGCCAAAAATCAAATTTTCAGTTTGGCTGAAATTACATGAAATATGTGTCACCCAAAGAAGCCCATGCCATCCCAGGTGAGAAAAATGCATCCTGAATCAATTCTGATGGCTAAAACCTCTATAACGGGTTTTACCACATTGAGCTCAGAACGTAAGGTCGGGACCTGAAATTTGGAGCCAAAAATCAAATTTTCAGTTTGGCTGAAATTGCATGAAATATGTGTCCCCCAAAGAAGCCCATGCCATCCCAGGTGAGAAAAATGCATCCTGAATCAAGTCTGAGGGCTAGAACCTCTGTATCAGGTTTTACCACATTGAGCTCAGAACGTAAGGTCCGGACCTGAAATTTGGAGCCAAAAATCAAATTTTCAGTTTGGCTGAAATGACATGAAATATGTGTCCCCTGAAGAAGCCCATGCCATCCCAGGTGAGAAAAATGCATCCTGAATCAAGTCTGAGGGCTAAAACCTCTGTTTTCGGGTTTTACCACATTGAGCTCAGAACGTAAGGTCGGGACCTGAAATTTGGAGCCAAAAATCAAGTTTTCAGTTTGGCTGAAATAACATGAAATATGTGTCCCCTGAAGAAGCCCATGCTATCCCAGGTGAGAAAAATGCATCCTGAATCAAGTCTGAGGGCTAAAACCTCTGTTTTCGGGTTTTATCACATTGAGCTCAGAACGTAAGGTTGGGACCTGAAATTTGGAGCCAAAAATCAAGTTTTCAGTTTGGCTGAAATAACATGAAATATGTGTCCCCCGAAGAAGCCCATGCCATCCCAGGTGAGAAAAATGCATCCTGAATCAAGTCTGAGGGCTAGAACCTCTGTATCAGGTTTTACCACATTGAGCTCAGAACGTAAGGTCGGGACCTGAAATTTGGAGCCAAAAATCAAGTTTTCAGTTTGGCTGAAATAACATGAAATATGTGTCCCCTGAAGAAGCCCATGCTATCCCAGGTGAGAAAAATGCATCCTGAATCAAGTCTGAGGGCTAAAACCTCTGTTTTTGGGTTTTACCACATTGAGCTCAGAACGTAAGGTCGGGACCTGAAATTTGGAGCCAAAAATCAAATTTTCAGTTTGGCTGAAATAACATGAAATATGTGTCCCCCGAAGGAGCCTATGCCATCCCAGGTGAGAAAAATGCATCCTGAATCAAGTCTGAGAGCTAGAACCTCTATAACGGGTTTTACCACATTGAGCTCAGAACGTAAGGTCGGGACCTGAAATTTGGAGCCAAAAATCAAATTTTCAGTTTGGCTGAAATTACATGAAATATGTGTCCCCTGTGGAAGCCCATGCCATCCCAGGTGAGAAAAATGCATCCTGAATCAAGTCTGAGGGCTAAAACCTCTATAACGGGTTTTACCACATTGAGCTCAGAACGTAAGGTCTGGACCTGAAATTTGGAGCCAAAAATCAAATTTTCAGTTTGGCTGAAATTACATGAAATATATGTCCCCTGTGGAAGCCCATGCCATCCCAGGTGAGAAAAATGCATCCTGAATCAAGTCTTAGGGCTAAAACCTCTATGACGGGTTTTACCACATTGAGCTCAGAACGTAAGGTCCGGACCTGAAATTTGGAGGAAAAAATCAAATTTTCAGTTTGGCTGAAATTACATGAAATATGTGTCCCCCGAAGAAGCCCATGCCATCCCAGGTGAGAAAAAAACGTCCTGAATCAAGTCTGAGGGCTAAAACCTCTATAACGGGTTTTACCACATTGAGCTCAGAACGCAAGGTCGGGACCTGAAAATTAGAGCCAAAAATCAAATTTTCAGTTTGGCTGAAATTACATGAAATATGTGTCCCCTGTGGAAGCCCATGCCATCCCAGGTGAGAAAAATGCATCCTGAATCAAGTCTGAGGGCTAAAACCTCTATAACGGGTTTTACCACATTGAGCTCAGAACGTAAGGTCCGGACCTGAAATTTGGAGCCAAAAATCAAATTTTCAGTTTGGCTGAAATTACATGAAATATGTGTCCCCTGTGGAAGCCCATGCCATCCCAGGTGAGAAAAATGCATCCTGAATCAAGTCTGAGGGCTAAAACCTCTATAACGGGTTTTACCACATTGAGCTCAGAACGTAATGTCGGGACCTGAAATTTGGAGCCAAAAATCAAATTTTCAGTTTGGCTGAAATTACATGAAATATGTGTCCCCCGAAGAAGCCCATGCCATCCCAGGTGAGAAAAATGCATCCAGAATCAAGTCTGAGGGCTAAAACCTCTATAACGGGTTTTACCACATTGAGCTCAGAACGTAAGGTCCGGACCTGAAATTTGGAGCCAAAAATCAAATTTTCAGTTTGGCTGAAATTACATGAAATATGTGTCACCCAAAGAAGCCCATGCCATCCCAGGTGAGAAAAATGCATCCTGAATCAATTCTGATGGCTAAAACCTCTATAACGGGTTTTACCACATTGAGCTCAGAACGTAAGGTCGGGACCTGAAATTTGGAGCCAAAAATCAAATTTTCAGTTTGGCTGAAATTGCATGAAATATGTGTCCCCCAAAGAAGCCCATGCCATCCCAGGTGAGAAAAATGCATCCTGAATCAAGTCTGAGGGCTAGAACCTCTGTATCAGGTTTTACCACATTGAGCTCAGAACGTAAGGTCCGGACCTGAAATTTGGAGCCAAAAATCAAATTTTCAGTTTGGCTGAAATGACATGAAATATGTGTCCCCTGAAGAAGCCCATGCCATCCCAGGTGAGAAAAATGCATCCTGAATCAAGTCTGAGGGCTAAAACCTGTGTTTTCGGGTTTTACCACATTGAGCTCAGAACGTAAGGTCGGGACCTGAAATTTGGAGCCAAAAATCAAGTTTTCAGTTTGGCTGAAATAACATGAAATATGTGTCCCCTGAAGAAGCCCATGCTATCCCAGGTGAGAAAAATGCATCCTGAATCAAGTCTGAGGGCTAAAACCTCTGTTTTCGGGTTTTATCACATTGAGCTCAGAACGTAAGGTTGGGACCTGAAATTTGGAGCCAAAAATCAAGTTTTCAGTTTGGCTGAAATAACATAAAATATGTGTCCCCCGAAGAAGCCCATGCCATCCCAGGTGAGAAAAATGCATCCTGAATCAAGTCTGAGGGCTAGAACCTCTGTATCAGGTTTTACCACATTGAGCTCAGAACGTAAGGTCGGGACCTGAAATTTGGAGCCAAAAATCAAGTTTTCAGTTTGGCTGAAATAACATGAAATATGTGTCCCCTGAAGAAGCCCATGCTATCCCAGGTGAGAAAAATGCATCCTGAATCAAGTCTGAGGGCTAAAACCTCTGTTTTTGGGTTTTACCACATTGAGCTCAGAACGTAAGGTCGGGACCTGAAATTTGGAGCCAAAAATCAAATTTTCAGTTTGGCTGAAATAACATGAAATATGTGTCCCCCGAAGGAGCCTATGCCATCCCAGGTGAGAAAAATGCATCCTGAATCAAGTCTGAGAGCTAGAACCTCTATAACGGGTTTTACCACATTGAGCTCAGAACGTAAGGTCGGGACCTGAAATTTGGAGCCAAAAATCAAATTTTCAGTTTGGCTGAAATTACATGAAATATGTGTCCCCTGTGGAAGCCCATGCCATCCCAGGTGAGAAAAATGCATCCTGAATCAAGTCTGAGGGCTAAAACCTCTATAACGGGTTTTACCACATTGAGCTCAGAACGTAAGGTCTGGACCTGAAATTTGGAGCCAAAAATCAAATTTTCAGTTTGGCTGAAATTACATGAAATATATGTCCCCTGTGGAAGCCCATGCCATCCCAGGTGAGAAAAATGCATCCTGAATCAAGTCTTAGGGCTAAAACCTCTATGACGGGTTTTACCACATTGAGCTCAGAACGTAAGGTCCGGACCTGAAATTTGGAGGAAAAAATCAAATTTTCAGTTTGGCTGAAATTACATGAAATATGTGTCCCCCGAAGAAGCCCATGCCATCCCAGGTGAGAAAAAAACGTCCTGAATCAAGTCTGAGGGCTAAAACCTCTATAACGGGTTTTACCACATTGAGCTCAGAACGCAAGGTCGGGACCTGAAAATTAGAGCCAAAAATCAAATTTTCAGTTTGGCTGAAATTACATGAAATATGTGTCCCCTGTGGAAGCCCATGCCATCCCAGGTGAGAAAAATGCATCCTGAATCAAGTCTGAGGGCTAAAACCTCTATAACGGGTTTTACCACATTGAGCTCAGAACGTAAGGTCCGGACCTGAAATTTGGAGCCAAAAATCAAATTTTCAGTTTGGCTGAAATTACATGAAATATGTGTCCCCTGTGGAAGCCCATGCCATCCCAGGTGAGAAAAATGCATCCTGAATCAAGTCTGAGGGCTAAAACCTCTATAACGGGTTTTACCACATTGAGCTCAGAACGTAAGGTCGGGACCTGAAATTTGGAGCCAAAAATCAAATTTTCAGTTTGGCTGAAATTACATGAAATATGTGTCCCCCGAAGAAGCCCATGCCATCCCAGGTGAGAAAAATGCATCCAGAATCAAGTCTGAGGGCTAAAACCTCTATAACGGGTTTTACCACATTGAGCTCAGAACGTAAGGTCCGGACCTGAAATTTGGAGCCAAAAATCAAATTTTCAGTTTGGCTGAAATTACATGAAATATGTGTCACCCAAAGAAGCCCATGCCATCCCAGGTGAGAAAAATGCATCCTGAATCAATTCTGATGGCTAAAACCTCTATAACGGGTTTTACCACATTGAGCTCAGAACGTAAGGTCGGGACCTGAAATTTGGAGCCAAAAATCAAATTTTCAGTTTGGCTGAAATTGCATGAAATATGTGTCCCCCAAAGAAGCCCATGCCATCCCAGGTGAGAAAAATGCATCCTGAATCAAGTCTGAGGGCTAGAACCTCTGTATCAGGTTTTACCACATTGAGCTCAGAACGTAAGGTCCGGACCTGAAATTTGGAGCCAAAAATCAAATTTTCAGTTTGGCTGAAATGACATGAAATATGTGTCCCCTGAAGAAGCCCATGCCATCCCAGGTGAGAAAAATGCATCCTGAATCAAGTCTGAGGGCTAAAACCTCTGTTTTCGGGTTTTACCACATTGAGCTCAGAACGTAAGGTCGGGACCTGAAATTTGGAGCCAAAAATCAAGTTTTCAGTTTGGCTGAAATAACATGAAATATGTGTCCCCTGAAGAAGCCCATGCTATCCCAGGTGAGAAAAATGCATCCTGAATCAGGTCTGAGGGCTAAAACCTCTGTTTTCGGGTTTTATCACATTGAGCTCAGAACGTAAGGTTGGGACCTGAAATTTGGAGCCAAAAATCAAGTTTTCAGTTTGGCTGAAATAACATAAAATATGTGTCCCCCGAAGAAGCCCATGCCATCCCAGGTGAGAAAAATGCATCCTGAATCAAGTCTGAGGGCTAGAACCTCTGTATCAGGTTTTACCACATTGAGCTCAGAACGTAAGGTCGGGACCTGAAATTTGGAGCCAAAAATCAAGTTTTCAGTTTGGCTGAAATAACATGAAATATGTGTCCCCTGAAGAAGCCCATGCTATCCCAGGTGAGAAAAATGCATCCTGAATCAAGTCTGAGGGCTAAAACCCTCTGTTTTTGGGTTTTACCACATTGAGCTCAGAACGTAAGGTCGGGACCTGAAATTTGGAGCCAAAAATCAAATTTTCAGTTTGGCTGAAATAACATGAAATATGTGTCCCCCGAAGGAGCCTATGTCATCCCAGGTGAGAAAAATGCATCCTGAATCAAGTCTGAGAGCTAGAACCTCTATAACGGGTTTTACCACATTGAGCTCAGAACGTAAGGTCGGGACCTGAAATTTGGAGCCAAAAATCAAATTTTCAGTTTGGCTGAAATTACATGAAATATGTGTCCCCTGTGGAAGCCCATGCCATCCCAGGTGAGAAAAATGCATCCTGAATCAAGTCTGAGGGCTAAAACCTCTATAACGGGTTTTACCACATTGAGCTCAGAACGTAAGGTCTGGACCTGAAATTTGGAGCCAAAAATCAAATTTTCAGTTTGGCTGAAATTACATGAAATATATGTCCCCTGTGGAAGCCCATGCCATCCCAGGTGAGAAAAATGCATCCTGAATCAAGTCTTAGGGCTAAAACCTCTATAACGGGTTTTACCACATTGAGCTCAGAACGTAAGGTCGGGACCTGAAATTTGGAGCCAAAAATCAAATTTTCAGTTTGGCTGAAATTACATGAAATATGTGTCCCCTGTGGAAGCCCATGCCATCCCAGGTGAGAAAAATGCATCCTGAATCAAGTCTGAGGGCTAAAACCTCTATAACGGGTTTTACCACATTGAGCTCAGAACGTAAGGTCTGGACCTGAAATTTGGAGCCAAAAATCAAATTTTCAGTTTGGCTGAAATTACATGAAATATATGTCCCCTGTGGAAGCCCATGCCATCCCAGGTGAGAAAAATGCATCCTGAATCAAGTCTTAGGGCTAAAACCTCTATGACGGGTTTTACCACATTGAGCTCAGAACGTAAGGTCCGGACCTGAAATTTGGAGGAAAAAATCAAATTTTCAGTTTGGCTGAAATTACATGAAATATGTGTCCCCCGAAGAAGCCCATGCCATCCCAGGTGAGAAAAAAACGTCCTGAATCAAGTCTGAGGGCTAAAACCTCTATAACGGGTTTTACCACATTGAGCTCAGAACGCAAGGTCGGGACCTGAAATTTGGAGCCAAAAATCAAATTTTCAGTTTGGCTGAAATTACATGAAATATGTGTCCCCTGTGGAAGCCCATGCCATCCCAGGTGAGAAAAATGCATCCTGAATCAAGTCTGAGGGCTAAAACCTCTATAACGGGTTTTACCACATTGAGCTCAGAACGTAAGGTCCGGACCTGAAATTTGGAGCCAAAAATCAAATTTTCAGTTTGGCTGAAATTACATGAAATATGTGTCCCCTGTGGAAGCCCATGCCATCCCAGGTGAGAAAAATGCATCCTGAATCAAGTCTGAGGGCTAAAACCTCTATAACGGGTTTTACCACATTGAGCTCAGAACGTAAGGTCGGGACCTGAAATTTGGAGCCAAAAATCAAATTTTCAGTTTGGCTGAAATTACATGAAATATGTGTCCCCCGAAGAAGCCCATGCCATCCCAGGTGAGAAAAATGCATCCAGAATCAAGTCTGAGGGCTAAAACCTCTATAACGGGTTTTACCACATTGAGCTCAGAACGTAAGGTCCGGACCTGAAATTTGGAGCCAAAAATCAAATTTTCAGTTTGGCTGAAATTACATGAAATATGTGTCACCCAAAGAAGCCCATGCCATCCCAGGTGAGAAAAATGCATCCTGAATCAATTCTGATGGCTAAAACCTCTATAACGGGTTTTACCACATTGAGCTCAGAACGTAAGGTCGGGACCTGAAATTTGGAGCCAAAAATCAAATTTTCAGTTTGGCTGAAATTGCATGAAATATGTGTCCCCCAAAGAAGCCCATGCCATCCCAGGTGAGAAAAATGCATCCTGAATCAAGTCTGAGGGCTAGAACCTCTGTATCAGGTTTTACCACATTGAGCTCAGAACGTAAGGTCCGGACCTGAAATTTGGAGCCAAAAATCAAATTTTCAGTTTGGCTGAAATGACATGAAATATGTGTCCCCTGAAGAAGCCCATGCCATCCCAGGTGAGAAAAATGCATCCTGAATCAAGTCTGAGGGCTAAAACCTCTGTTTTCGGGTTTTACCACATTGAGCTCAGAACGTAAGGTCGGGACCTGAAATTTGGAGCCAAAAATCAAGTTTTCAGTTTGGCTGAAATAACATGAAATATGTGTCCCCTGAAGAAGCCCATGCTATCCCAGGTGAGAAAAATGCATCCTGAATCAAGTCTGAGGGCTAAAACCTCTATAACGGGTTTTATCACATTGAGCTCAGAACGTAAGGTTGGGACCTGAAATTTGGAGCCAAAAATCAAGTTTTCAGTTTGGCTGAAATAACATAAAATATGTGTCCCCCGAAGAAGCCCATGCCATCCCAGGTGAGAAAAATGCATCCTGAATCAAGTCTGAGGGCTAGAACCTCTGTATCAGGTTTTACCACATTGAGCTCAGAACGTTAGGTCGGGACCTGAAATTTGGAGCCAAAAATCAAGTTTTCAGTTTGGCTGAAATAACATGAAATATGTGTCCCCTGAAGAAGCCCATGCTATCCCAGGTGAGAAAAATGCATCCTGAATCAAGTCTGAGGGCTAAAACCTCTGTTTTTGGGTTTTACCACATTGAGCTCAGAACGTAAGGTCGGGACCTGAAATTTGGAGCCAAAAATCAAATTTTCAGTTTGGCTGAAATAACATGAAATATGTGTCCCCCGAAGGAGCCTATGCCATCCCAGGTGAGAAAAATGCATCCTGAATCAAGTCTGAGAGCTAGAACCTCTATAACGGGTTTTACCACATTGAGCTCAGAACGTAAGGTCGGGACCTGAAATTTGGAGCCAAAAATCAAATTTTCAGTTTGGCTGAAATTACATGAAATATGTGTCCCCTGTGGAAGCCCATGCCATCCCAGGTGAGAAAAATGCATCCTGAATCAAGTCTGAGGGCTAAAACCTCTATAACGGGTTTTACCACATTGAGCTCAGAACGTAAGGTCTGGACCTGAAATTTGGAGCCAAAAATCAAATTTTCAGTTTGGCTGAAATTACATGAAATATATGTCCCCTGTGGAAGCCCATGCCATCCCAGGTGAGAAAAATGCATCCTGAATCAAGTCTTAGGGCTAAAACCTCTATGACGGGTTTTACCACATTGAGCTCAGAACGTAAGGTCCGGACCTGAAATTTGGAGGAAAAAATCAAATTTTCAGTTTGGCTGAAATTACATGAAATATGTGTCCCCCGAAGAAGCCCATGCCATCCCAGGTGAGAAAAAAACGTCCTGAATCAAGTCTGAGGGCTAAAACCTCTATAACGGGTTTTACCACATTGAGCTCAGAACGCAAGGTCGGGACCTGAAAATTAGAGCCAAAAATCAAATTTTCAGTTTGGCTGAAATTACATGAAATATGTGTCCCCTGTGGAAGCCCATGCCATCCCAGGTGAGAAAAATGCATCCTGAATCAAGTCTGAGGGCTAAAACCTCTATAACGGGTTTTACCACATTGAGCTCAGAACGTAAGGTCCGGACCTGAAATTTGGAGCCAAAAATCAAATTTTCAGTTTGGCTGAAATTACATGAAATATGTGTCCCCTGTGGAAGCCCATGCCATCCCAGGTGAGAAAAATGCATCCTGAATCAAGTCTGAGGGCTAAAACCTCTATAACTGGTTTTACCACATTGAGCTCAGAAAGTAAGGTCGGGACCTGAAATTTGGAGCCAAAAATCAAATTTTCAGTTTGGCTGAAATTACATGAAATATGTGTCCCCCGAAGAAGCCCATGCCATCCCAGGTGAGAAAAATGCATCCAGAATCAAGTCTGAGGGCTAAAACCTCTATAACGGGTTTTACCACATTGAGCTCAGAAAGTAAGGTCGGGACCTGAAATTTGGAGCCAAAAATCAAATTTTCAGTTTGGCTGAAATTACATGAAATATGTGTCCCCCAAAGAAGCCCATGCCATCCCAGGTGAGAAAAATGCATCCTGAATCAAGTCTGAGGGCTAGAACCTCTGTATCAGGTTTTACCACATTGAGCTCAGAACGTAAGGTCCGGACCTGAAATTTGGAGCCAAAAATCAAATTTTCAGTTTGGCTGAAATGACATGAAATATGTGTCCCCTGAAGAAGCCCATGCCATCCCAGGTGAGAAAAATGCATCCTGAATCAAGTCTGAGGGCTAAAACCCTCTGTTTTCGGGTTTTACCACATTGAGCTCAGAACGTAAGGTCGGGACCTGAAATTTGGAGCCAAAAATCAAGTTTTCAGTTTGGCTGAAATAACATGAAATATGTGTCCCCTGAAGAAGCCCATGCTATCCCAGGTGAGAAAAATGCATCCTGAATCAAGTCTGAGGGCTAAAACCTCTGTTTTCGGGTTTTATCACATTGAGCTCAGAACGTAAGGTTGGGACCTGAAATTTGGAGCCAAAAATCAAGTTTTCAGTTTGGCTGAAATAACATAAAATAAGTGTCCCCCGAAGAAGCCCATGCCATCCCAGGTGAGAAAAATGCATCCTGAATCAAGTCTGAGGGCTAGAACCTCTGTATCAGGTTTTACCACATTGAGCTCAGAACGTAAGGTCGGGACCTGAAATTTGGAGCCAAAAATCAAGTTTTGAGTTTGGCTGAAATAACTTGAAATATGTGTCCCCTGAAGAAGCCCATGCCATCCCAGGTGAGAAAAATGCATCCTGAATCAAGTCTGAGGGCTAAAACCTCTGTTTTTGGATTTTACCACATTGAGCTCAGAACGGAAGGTCGGGACCTGAAATTTGGAGCCAAAAATCAAATTTTCAGTTTGGCTGAAATAACATGAAATATGTGTCCCCCGAAGGAGCCTATGCCATCCCAGGTGAGAAAAATGCATCCTGAATCAAGTCTGAGAGCTAGAACCTCTATAACGGGTTTTACCACATTGAGCTCAGAACGTAAGGTCGGGACCTGAAATTTGGAGCCAAAAATCAAATTTTCAGTTTGGCTGAAATTACATGAAATATGTGTCCCCTGTGGAAGCCCATGCCATCCCAGGTGAGAAAAATGCATCCTGAATCAAGTCTGAGGGCTAAAACCTCTATAACGGGTTTTACCACATTGAGCTCAGAACGTAAGGTCTGGACCTGAAATTTGGAGCCAAAAATCAAATTTTCAGTTTGGCTGAAATTACATGAAATATGTGTCCCCTGTGGAAGCCCATGCCATCCCAGGTGAGAAAAATGCATTCTGAATCAAGTCTGAGGGCTTAAACCTTTATAACGGGTTTTACCACATTGAGCTCAGAACGTAAGGTCGGGACCTGAAATTTGGAGCCAAAAATCAAATTTTCAGTTTGGCTGAAATTACATGAAATATGTGTCCCCTGTGGAAGCCCATGCTATCCCAGGTGAGAAAAATGCATCCTGAATCAAGTCTTAGGGCTAAAACCTCTATGACGGGTTTTACCACATTGAGCTCAGAACGTAAGGTCCGGACCTGAAATTTGGAGGAAAAAATCAAATTTTCAGTTTGGCTGAAATTACATGAAATATGTGTCCCCCGAAGAAGCCCATGCCATCCCAGGTGAGAAAAAAACGTCCTGAATCAAGTCTGAGGGCTAAAACCTCTATAACGGGTTTTACCACATTGAGCTCAGAACGTAAGGTCCGGACCTGAAATTTGGAGCCAAAAATCAAATTTTCAGTTTGGCTGAAATTACATGAAATATGTGTCCCCCAAAGAAGCCCATGCCATCCCAGGTGAGAAAAATGCATCCTGAATCAATTCTGATGGCTAAAACCTCTATAACGGGTTTTACCACATTGAGCTCAGAACGTAAGGTCCGGACCTGAAATTTGGAGGAAAAAATCAAATTTTCAGTTTGGCTGAAATTACATGAAATATGTGTCCCCCGAAGAAGCCCATGCCATCCCAGGTGAGAAAAAAACGTCCTGAATCAAGTCTGAGGGCTAAAACCTCTGTTTTCGGGTTTTACCAC
Organism: Halichoeres trimaculatus; assembly: GCF_033239565.1. Taxonomy (NCBI): domain Eukaryota; kingdom Metazoa; phylum Chordata; class Actinopteri; order Labriformes; family Labridae; genus Halichoeres; species Halichoeres trimaculatus. The sequence continues at coordinate 8,965,869 of NW_027437180.1, forward strand.
ATTGAGCTCAGAACGTAAGGTCGGGACCTGAAATTTGGAGCCAAAAATCAAATTTTCAGTTTGGCTGAAATTACATGAAATATGTGTCCCCTGTGGAAGCCCATGCCATCCCAGGTGAGAAAAATGCATCCTGAATCAAGTCTGAGGGCTAAAACCTCTATATCGGGTTTTACCACATTGAGCTCAGAACGTAAGGTCCGGACCTGAAATTTGGAGCCAAAAATCAAATTTTCACATCGGCTGAAATAACATGAAATATGTGTCCCCCAAAGGAGCCCATGCCATCCCAGGTGAGAAAAATGCATCCTGAATCAAGTCTGAGGGCTAGAACCTCTATAACGGGTTTTACCACATTGAGCTCAGGACGTAAGGTCGGGACCTGAAATTTGGAGCCAAAAATCAAATTTTCACATCGGCTGAAATTACATGGTATATGTGTCCCCTGAAGAAGCCCATGCCATCCCAGGTGAGAAAAATGCATCCTGAATCAAGTCTGAGGGCTAAAACCTCTGTTTTCGGGTTTTACCACATTGAGCTCAGAACGTAAGGTCCGGACCTGAAATTTGGAGCCAAAAATCAAATTTTCAGTTTGGCTGAAATAACATGAAATATGTGTCCCCCGAAGAAGCCCATGCCATCCCAGGTGAGAAAAATGCATCCAGAATCAAGTCTGAGGGCTAAAACCTCTATAACGGGTTTTACCACATTGAGCTCAGAACGTAAGGTCCGGACCTGAAATTTGGAGGAATAAATCAAATTTTCAGTTTGGCTGAAATTACATGAAATATGTGTCCCCCGAAGAAGCCCATGCCATCCCAGGTGAGAAAAATGCATCCTGAATCAAGTCTTAGGGCTAAAACCTCTGTTTTCGGGTTTTACCATATTGAGCTCAGAACGTTAGGTCGGGACCTGAAATTTGGAGCCAAAAATCAAATTTTCAGTTTGGCTGAAATTACATGAAATATGTGTCCCCTGTGGAAGCCCATGCCATCCCAGGTGAGAAAAATGCATCCTGAATCAAGTCTGAGGGCTAGAACCTCTATAACGGGTTTTACCACATTGAGCTCAGGACGTAAGGTCGGGACCTGAAATTTGGAGCCAAAAATCAAATTTTCACATTGGCTGAAATTACATGGTATATGTGTCCCCTGAAGAAGCCCATGCCATCCCAGGTGAGAAAAATGCATCCTGAATCAAGTCTGAGGGCTAAAACCTCTGTTTTCGGGTTTTACCACATTGAGCTCAGAACGTAAGGTCCGGACCTGAAATTTGGAGCCAAAAATCAAATTTTCAGTTTGGCTGAAATGACATGAAATATGTGTCCCCTGAAGAAGCCCATGCTATCCCAGGTGAGAAAAATGCATCCTGAATCAAGTCTGAGGGCTAAAACCTCTGTTTTCGGGTTTTATCACATTGAGCTCAGAACGTAAGGTTGGGACCTGAAATTTGGAGCCAAAAATCAAGTTTTCAGTTTGGCTGAAATAACATGAAATATGTGTCCCCCGAAGAAGCCCATGCCATCCCAGGTGAGAAAAATGCATCCTGAATCAAGTCTGAGGGCTAAAACCTCTTTTTTCGGGTTTTACCACATTGAGCTCAGGACGTAAGGTCGGGACCTGAAATTTGGAGCCAAAAATCAAATTTTCAGTTTTGCTGAAATAACATGAAATATGTGTCCCCCGAAGAAGCCCATGCCATCCCAGGTGAGAAAAATGCATCCTGAATCAAGTCTGAGGGCTAAAACCTATGTTTTCGGGTTTTACCACATTGAGCTCAGAACGTAAGGTCCAGACCTGTAATTTGGAGCCAAAAATCAAATTTTCAGTTTGGCCAAAATTACATGAAATATGTGTCCCCCGAAGAAGCCCATGCCATCCCAGGTGAGAAAAATGCATCCAGAATCAAGTCTGAGGGCTAAAACCTCTATAACGGGTTTTACCACATTGAGCTCAGAACGTAAGGTCCGGACCTGAAATTTGGAGCCAAAAATCAAATTTTCAGTTTGGCTGAAATTACATGAAATATATGTCCCCTGTGGAAGCCCATGCCATCCCAGGTGAGAAAAATGCATCCTGAATCAAGTCTTAGGGCTAAAACCTCTATGACGGGTTTTACCACATTGAGCTCAGAACGTAAGGTCGGGACCTGAAATTTGGAGGAAAAATCAAATTTTCAGTTTGGCTGAAATTACATGAAATATGTGTCCCCCGAAGAAGCCCACGCCATCCCAGGTGAGAAAAAAACGCATCCTGAATCAAGTCTGAGGGCTAAAACCTCTATAACGGGTTTTACCACATTGAGCTCAGAACGCAAGGTCGGGACCTGAAAATTAGAGCCAAAAATCAAATTTTCAGTTTGGCTGAAATTACATGAAATATGTGTCCCCCGAAGAAGCCCATGCCATCCCAGGTGAGAAAAATGCATCCTGAATCAAGTCTTAGGGCTAAAACCTCTGTTTTCGGGTTTTACCACATTGAGCTCAGAACGTTAGGTCGGGACCTGAAATTTGGAGCCAAAAATCAAATTTTCAGTTTGGCTGAAATTACATGAAATATGTGTCCCCTGTGGAAGCCCATGCCATCCCAGGTGAGAAAAATGCATCCTGAATCAAGTCTGAGGGCTAAAACCTCTATATCGGGTTTTACCACATTGAGCTCAGAACGTAAGGTCCGGACCTGAAATTTGGAGCCAAAAATCAAATTTTCACATCGGCTGAAATAACATGAAATATGTGTCCCCCAAAGGAGCCCATGCCATCCCAGGTGAGAAAAATGCATCCTGAATCAAGTCTGAGGGCTAGAACCTCTATAACGGGTTTTACCACATTGAGCTCAGAACGTAAGGTCGGGACCTGAAATTTGGAGCCAAAAATCAAATTTTCACATCGGCTGAAATTACATGGTATATGTGTCCCCTGAAGAAGCCCATGCCATCCCAGGTGAGAAAAATGCATCCTGAATCAAGTGTGAGGGCAAAAACCTCTGTTTTCGGGTTTTACCACATTGAGCTCAGAACGTAAGGTCCGGACCTGAAATTTGGAGCCAAAAATCAAATTTTCAGTTTGGCTGAAATTACATGAAATATGTGTCCCCCGAAGAAGCCCATGCCATCCCAGGTGAGAAAAATGCATCCAGAATCAAGTCTGAGGGCTAGAACCTCTATAACGGGTTTTACCACATTGAGCTCAGAACGTGAGGTCCGGACCTGAACTTTGGAGCCAAAAATCAAATTTTCAGTTTGGCTGAAATTACATGAAATATGTGTCCCCTGTGGAAGCCCATGCCATCCCAGGTGAGAAAAATGCATCCTGAATCAAGTCTGAGGGCTAAAACCTATGTTTTCGGGTTTTACCACATTGAGCTCAGAACGTAAGGTCGGGACCTGAAATTTGGAGCCAAAAATCAAATTTTCAGTTTGGCTGAAAATACATGAAATATGTGTCCCCTGTGGAAGCCCATGCCATCCCAGGTGAGAAAAATGCATCCTGAATCAAGTCTGAGGGCTAAAACCTATGTTTTCGGGTTTTACCACATTGAGCTCAGAACGTAAGGTCGGGACCTGAAATTTGGAGCCAAAAATCAAGTTTTCAGTTTGGCTGAAATAACATGAAATATGTGTCCCCTGAAGAAGCCCATGCCATCCCAGGTGAGAAAAATGCATCCTGAATCAAGTCTGAGGGCTAAAACCTCTATAACGGGTTTTACCACATTGAGCTCAGAACGTAAGGTCGGGACCTGAAATTTGGAGCCAAAAATCAAATTTTCAGTTTGGCTGAAATTGCATGAAATATGTGTCCCCCAAAGAAGCCCATGCCATCCCAGGTGAGAAAAATGCATCCTGAATCAAGTCTGAGGGCTAGAACCTCTGTATCAGGTTTTACCACATTGAGCTCAGAACGTAAGGTCCGGACCTGAAATTTGGAGCCAAAAATCAAATTTTCAGTTTGGCTGAAATGACATGAAATATGTGTCCCCTGAAGAAGCCCATGCTATCCCAGGTGAGAAAAATGCATCCTGAATCAAGTCTGAGGGCTAAAACCTCTGTTTTCGGGTTTTATCACATTGAGCTCAGAACGTAAGGTTGGGACCTGAAATTTGGAGCCAAAAATCAAGTTTTCAGTTTGGCTGAAATAACATGAAATATGTGTCCCCCGAAGAAGCCCATGCCATCCCAGGTGAGAAAAATGCATCCTGAATCAAGTCTGAGGGCTAAAACCTCTTTTTTCGGGTTTTACCACATTGAGCTCAGGACGTAAGGTCGGGACCTGAAATTTGGAGCCAAAAATCAAATTTTCAGTTTTGCTGAAATAACATGAAATATGTGTCCCCCGAAGAAGCCCATGCCATCCCAGGTGAGAAAAATGCATCCTGAATCAAGTCTGAGGGCTAAAACCTATGTTTTCGGGTTTTACCACATTGAGCTCAGAACGTAAGGTCCAGACCTGTAATTTGGAGCCAAAAATCAAATTTTCAGTTTGGCCAAAATTACATGAAATATGTGTCCCCCGAAGAAGCCCATGCCATCCCAGGTGAGAAAAATGCATCCAGAATCAAGTCTGAGGGCTAAAACCTCTATAACGGGTTTTACCACATTGAGCTCAGAACGTAAGGTCCAGACCTGAAATTTGGAGCCAAAAATCAAATTTTCAGTTTGGCTGAAATTACATGAAATATGTGTCCCCTGTGGAAGCCCATGCCATCCCAGGTGAGAAAAATGCATCCTGAATCAAGTCTGAGGGCTAAAACCTCTGTTTTCGGGTTTTACCACATTGAGCTCAGAACGTAAGGTCGGGACCTGAAATTTGGAGCCAAAAATCAAATTTTCAGTTTGGCTGAAATTACATGAAATATATGTCCCCTGTGGAAGCCCATGCCATCCCAGGTGAGAAAAATGCATCCTGAATCAAGTCTTAGGGCTAAAACCTCTATGACGGGTTTTACCACATTGAGATCAGAACGTAAGGTCCGGACCTGAAATTTGGAGGAAAAAATCAAATTTTCAGTTTGGCTGAAATTACATGAAATATGTGTCCCCCGAAGAAGCCCACGCCATCCCAGGTGAGAAAAAAACGCATCCTGAATCAAGTCTGAGGGCTAAAACCTCTATAACGGGTTTTACCACATTGAGCTCAGAACGCAAGGTCGGGACCTGAAAATTAGAGCCAAAAATCAAATTTTCAGTTTGGCTGAAATTACATGAAATATGTGTCCCCCGAAGAAGCCCATGCCATCCCAGGTGAGAAAAATGCATCCTGAATCAAGTCTTAGGGCTAAAACCTCTGTTATCGGGTTTTACCACATTGAGCTCAGAACGTTAGGTCGGGACCTGAAATTTTGAGCCAAAAATCAAATTTTCAGTTTGGCTGAAATTACATGAAATATGTGTCCCCTGTGGAAGCCCATGCCATCCCAGGTGAGAAAAATGCATCCTGAATCAAGTCTGAGGGCTAAAACCTCTATATCGGGTTTTACCACATTGAGCTCAGAAGGTAAGGTCCGGACCTGAAATTTGGAGCCAAAAATCAAATTTTCACATCGGCTGAAATAACATGAAATATGTGTCCCCCAAAGGAGCCCATGCCATCCCAGGTGAGAAAAATGCATCCTGAATCAAGTCTGAGGGCTAGAACCTCTATAACGGGTTTTACCACATTGAGCTCAGAACGTAAGGTCGGGACCTGAAATTTGGAGCCAAAAATCAAATTTTCACATCGGCTGAAATTACATGGTATATGTGTCCCCTGAAGAAGCCCATGCCATCCCAGGTGAGAAAAATGCATCCTGAATCAAGTGTGAGGGCTAAAACCTCTGTTTTCGGGTTTTACCACATTGAGCTCAGAACGTAAGGTCCGGACCTGAAATTTGGAGCCAAAAATCAAATTTTCAGTTTGGCTGAAATTACATGAAATATGTGTCCCCCGAAGAAGCCCATGCCATCCCAGGTGAGAAAAATGCATCCAGAATCAAGTCTGAGGGCTAGAACCTCTATAACGGGTTTTACCACATTGAGCTCAGAACGTGAGGTCCGGACCTGAACTTTGGAGCCAAAAATCAAATTTTCAGTTTTGCTGAAATAACATGAAATATGTGTCCCCTGTGGAAGCCCATGCTATCCCAGGTGAGAAAAATGCATCCTGAATCAAGTCTGAGGGCTAAAACCTCTGTTTTCGGGTTTTACCACATTGAGCTCGGAACGCAAGGTCGGGACCTGAAATTTGGAGCCAAAAATCAAATTTTCAGTTTGGCTGAAATTACATGAAATATGTGTCCCCTGTGGAAGCCCATGCCATCCCAGGTGAGAAAAATGCATCCTGAATCAAGTCTGAGGGCTAAAACCTCTATAACGGGTTTTACCACATTGAGCTCAGAACGTAAGGTCGGGACCTGAAATTTGGAGCCAAAAATCAAATTTTCAGTTTGGCTGAAATAACATGAAATATGTGTCCCCTGAAGAAGCCCATGCCATCCCAGGTGAGAAAAATGCATCCTGAATCAAGTCTGAGGGCTAAAACCTCTGTTTTTGGGTTTTACCACATTGAGCTCAGAACGTAAGGTCGGGACCTGAAATTTGGAGCCAAAAATCAAATTTTCAGTTTGGCTGAAATAACATGAAATATGTGTCCCCCGAAGGAGCCTATGCCATCCCAGGTGAGAAAAATGCATCCTGAATCAAGTCTGAGAGCTAGAACCTCTATAACGGGTTTTACCACATTGAGCTCAGAACGTAAGGTCCGGACCTGAAATTTGGAGCCAAAAATCAAATTTTCAGTTTGGCTGAAATTGCATGAAATATGTGTCCCCCAAAGAAGCCCATGCCATCCCAGGTGAGAAAAATGCATCCTGAATCAATCTGAGGGCTAGAACCTCTGTATCAGGTTTTACCACATTGAGCTCAGAACGTAAGGTTGGGACCTGAAATTTGGAGCCAAAAATCAAATTTTCAGTTTGGCTGAAATTACATGAAATATGTGTCCCCTGTGGAAGCCCATGCCATCCCAGGTGAGAAAAATGCATCCTGAATCAAGTCTGAGGGCTAAAACCTCTATAACGGGTTTTACCACATTGAGCTCAGAACGTAAGGTCGGGACCTGAAATTTGGAGCCAAAAATCAAGTTTTCAGTTTGGCTGAAATTACATGAAATATGTGTCCCCTGTGGAAGCCCATGCCATCCCAGGTGAGAAAAATGCATCCAGAATCAAGTCTGAGGGCTAGAACCTCTATAACGGGTTTTACCACATTGAGCTCAGAACGTGAGGTCCGGACCTGAACTTTGGAGCCAAAAATCAAATTTTCAGTTTTGCTGAAATAACATGAAATATGTGTCCCCTGTGGAAGCCCATGCCATCCCAGGTGAGAAAAATGCATCCTGAATCAAGTCTGAGGGCTAAAACCTCTATAACGGGTTTTACCACATTGAGCTCAGAACGTAAGGTCGGGACCTGAAATTTGGAGCCAAAAATCAAGTTTTCAGTTTGGCTGAAATAACATGAAATATGTGTCCCCTGAAGAAGCCCATGCCATCCCAGGTGAGAAAAATGCATCCTGAATCAAGTCTGAGGGCTAGAACCTCTATAACGGGTTTTACCACATTGAGCTCAGAACGTAAGGTCCGGACCTGAAATTTGGAGCCAAAAATCAAATTTTCAGTTTGGCTGAAATTACATGAAATATGTGTCCCCTGTGGAAGCCCATGCCATCCCAGGTGAGAAAAATGCATCCTGAATCAAGTCTGAGGGCTAAAACCTCTATAACGGGTTTTACCACATTGAGCTCAGAACGTAAGGTCGGGACCTGAAATTTGGAGCCAAAAATCAAGTTTTCAGTTTGGCTGAAATAACATGAAATATGTGTCCCCTGAAGAAGCCCATGCCATCCCAGGTGAGAAAAATGCATCCTGAATCAAGTCTGAGGGCTAAAACCTCTATAACGGGTTTTACCACATTGAGCTCAGAACGTAAGGTCGGGACCTGAAATTTGGAGCCAAAAATCAAATTTTCAGTTTGGCTGAAATTGCATGAAATATGTGTCCCCCAAAGAAGCCCATGCCATCCCAGGTGAGAAAAATGCATCCTGAATCAAGTCTGAGGGCTAGAACCTCTGTATCAGGTTTTACCACATTGAGCTCAGAACGTAAGGTCCGGACCTGAAATTTGGAGCCGAAAATCAAATTTTCAGTTTGGCTGAAATTGCATGAAATATGTGTCCCCCAAAGAAGCCCATGCCATCCCAGGTGAGAAAAATGCATCCTGAATCAAGTCTGAGGGCTAGAACCTCTGTATCAGGTTTTACCACATTGAGCTCAGAACGTAAGGTCGGGACCTGAAATTTGGAGCCAAAAATCAAATTTTCAGTTTGGCTGAAATTACATGAAATATGTGTCCCCTGTGGAAGCCCATGCCATCCCAGGTGAGAAAAATGCATCCAGAATCAAGTCTGAGGGCTAGAACCTCTATAACGGGTTTTACCACATTGAGCTCAGAACGTGAGGTCCGGACCTGAACTTTGGAGCCAAAAATCAAATTTTCAGTTTTGCTGAAATAACATGAAATATGTGTCCCCTGTGGAAGCCCATGCTATCCCAGGTGAGAAAAATGCATCCTGAATCAAGTCTGAGGGCTAAAACCTCTGTTTTCGGGTTTTACCACATTGAGCTCGGACGTAAGGTCGGGACCTGAAATTTGGAGCCAAAAATCAAATTTTCAGTTTGGCTGAAAATACATGAAATATGTGTCCCCTGTGGAAGCCCATGCCATCCCAGGTGAGAAAAATGCATCCTGAATCAAGTCTGAGGGCTAAAACCTATGTTTTCGGGTTTTACCACATTGAGCTCAGAACGTAAGGTCGGGACCTGAAATTTGGAGCCAAAAATCAAGTTTTCAGTTTGGCTGAAATAACATGAAATATGTGTCCCCTGAAGAAGCCCATGCCATCCCAGGTGAGAAAAATGCATCCTGAATCAAGTCTGAGGGCTAAAACCTCTGTTTTTGGGTTTTACCACATTGAGCTCAGAACGTAAGGTCGGGACCTGAAATTTGGAGCCAAAAATCAAATTTTCAGTTTGGCTGAAATAACATGAAATATGTGTCCCCCGAAGGAGCCTATGCCATCCCAGGTGAGAAAAATGCATCCTGAATCAAGTCTGAGAGCTAGAACCTCTATAACGGGTTTTACCACATTGAGCTCAGAACGTAAGGTCCGGACCTGAAATTTGGAGCCAAAAATCAAATTTTCAGTTTGGCTGAAATTACATGAAATATGTGTCCCCTGTGGAAGCCCATGCCATCCCAGGTGAGAAAAATGCATCCTGAATCAAGTCTGAGGGCTAAAACCTCTATAACGGGTTTTACCACATTGAGCTCAGAACGTAAGGTCCGGACCTGAAATTTGGAGCCAAAAATCAAATTTTCAGTTTGGCTGAAATTACATGAAATATGTGTCCCCCAAAGAAGCCCATGCCATCCCAGGTGAGAAAAATGCATCCTGAATCAAGTCTTAGGGCTAAAACCTCTATAACGGGTTTTACCACATTGAGCTCAGAACGCAAGGTCGGGACCTGAAATTTGGAGCCGAAAATCAAATTTTCAGTTTGGCTGAAATTGCATGAAATATGTGTCCCCCAAAGAAGCCCATGCCATCCCAGGTGAGAAAAATGCATCCTGAATCAAGTCTGAGGGCTAGAACCTCTGTATCAGGTTTTACCACATTGAGCTCAGAACGTAAGGTCGGGACCTGAAATTTGGAGCCAAAAATCAAATTTTCAGTTTGGCTGAAATTACATGAAATATGTGTCCCCTGTGGAAGCCCATGCCATCCCAGGTGAGAAAAATGCATCCTCAAGTAAGTCTGAGGGCTAAAACCTCTGTTTTTGGGTTTTACCACATTGAGCTCAGAACGTAAGGTCTGGACCTGAAATTTGGAGCCAAAAATCAAATTTTCAGTTTGGCTGAAATAACATGAAATATGTGTCCCCCGAAGGAGCCTATGCCATCCCAGGTGAGAAAAAATGCATCCTGAATCAAGTCTGAGAGCTAGAACCTCTATAACGGGTTTTACCACATTGAGCTCAGGACGTAAGGTCGGGACCTGAAATTTGGAGCCAAAAATCAAATTTTCAGTTTGGCTGAAATTACATGAAATATGTGTCCCCTGTGGAAGTCCATGCCATCCCAGGTGAGAAAAATGCATCCTGAATCAAGTCTGAGGGCTAAAACCTCTATAACGGGTTTTACCACATTGAGCTCAGAACGTAAGGTCCGGACCTGAAATTTGGAGCCAAAAATCAAATTTTCAGTTTGGCTGAAATTACATGAAATATGTGTCCCCCGAAGAAGCCCATGCCATCCCAGGTGAGAAAAATGCATCCAGAATCAAGTCTGAGGGCTAAAACCTCTATAACGGGTTTTACCACATTGAGCTCAGAACGTAAGGTCCGGACCTGAAATTTGGAGCCAAAAATCAAATTTTCAGTTTGGCTGAAATTGCATGAAATATGTGTCCCCCAAAGAAGCCCATGCCATCCCAGGTGAGAAAAATGCATCCTGAATCGAGTCTGAGGGCTAGAACCTCTGTATCAGGTTTTACCACATTGAGCTCAGAACGTAAGGTCGGGACCTGAAATTTGGAGCCAAAAATCAAATTTTCAGTTTGGCTGAAATTACATGAAATATGTGTCCCCCAAAGAAGCCCATGCCATCCCAGGTGAGAAAAATGCATCCTGAATCAATTCTGAGGGCTAAAACCTGTATAACGGGTTTTACCACATTGAGCTCAGAACGTAAGGTCTGGACCTGAAATTTGGAGCCAAAAATCAAATTTTCAGTTTGGCTGAAATTGCATGAAATATGTGTCCCCCAAAGAAGCCCATGCCATCCCAGGTGAGAAAAATGCATCCTGAATCAAGTCTGAGGGCTAAAACCTCTATAACGGGTTTTACCACATTGAGCTCAGAACGTAAGGTCAGGACCTGAAATTTGGAGCCAAAAATCAAATTTTCAGTTTGGCTGAAATTACATGAAATATGTGTCCCCCGAAGAAGCCCATGCCATCCCAGGTGAGAAAAATGCATCCAGAATCAAGTCTGAGGGCTAAAACCTCTATAACGGGTTTTACTACATTGAGCTCAGAACGTAAGGTCCGGACCTGAAATTTGGAGCCAAAAATCAAATTTTCAGTTTGGCTGAAATTGCATGAAATATGTGTCCCCCAAAGAAGCCCATGCCATCCCAGGTGAGAAAAATGCATCCTGAATCGAGTCTGAGGGCTAGAACCTCTGTATCAGGTTTTACCACATTGAGCTCAGAACGTAAGGTCGGGACCTGAAATTTGGAGCCAAAAATCAAATTTTCAGTTTGGCTGAAATTACATGAAATATGTGTCCCCTGTGGAAGCCCATGCCATCCCAGGTGAGAAAAATGCATCCTGAATCAAGTCTGAGGGCTAAAACCTCTGTTTTCGGGTTTTACCACATTGAGCTCAGAACGTAAGGTCCGGACCTGAAATTTGGAGCCAAAAATCAAATTTTCAGTTTGGCTGAAATTACATGAAATATGTGTCCCCTGTGGAAGCCCATGCCATCCCAGGTGAGAAAAATGCATCCTGAATCAAGTCTGAGGGCTAAAACCTCTGTTTTCGGGTTTTACCACATTGAGCTCAGAACGTAAGGTCCGGACCTGAAATTTGGAGCCAAAAATCAAATTTTCAGTTTGGCTGAAATTACATGAAATATGTGTCCCCCGAAGAAGCCCATGCCATCCCAGGTGAGAAAAATGCATCCTGAATCAAGTCTGAGGGCTAAAACCTATGTTTTCGGGTTTTACCACATTGAGCTCAGAACGTAAGGTCGGGACCTGAAATTTGGAGCCAAAAATCAAATTTTCAGTTTGGCTGAAATTACATGAAATATGTGTCCCCTGTGGAAGCCCATGCCATCCCAGGTGAGAAAAATGCATCCTGAATCAAGTCTGAGGGCTAAAACCTCTATAACGGGTTTTACCACATTGAGCTCAGAACGTAAGGTCGGGACCTGAAATTTGGAGCCAAAATTCAAATTTTCAGTTTGGCTGAAATTACATGAAATATGTGTCCCCTGTGGAAGCCCATGCCATCCCAGGTGAGAAAAATGCATCCTGAATCAAGTCTGAGGGCTAAAACCTCTATAACGGGTTTTACCACATTGAGCTAAGAACGTAAGGTCGGGACCTGAAATTTGGAGCCAAAATTCAAATTTTCAGTTTGGCTGAAATTACATGAAATATGTGTCCCCCGAAGAAGCCCATGCCATCCCAGGTGAGAAAAATGCATCCAGAATCAAGTCTGAGGGCTAAAACCTCTATAACGGGTTTTACCACATTGAGCTCAGAACGTAAGGTCCGGACCTGAAATTTGGAGCCAAAAATCAAATTTTCAGTTTGGCTGAAATTACATGAAATATGTGTCCCCCAAAGAAGCCCATGCCATCCCAGGTGAGAAAAATGCATCCTGAATCAATTCTGAGGGCTAGAACCTCTGTATCAGGTTTTACCACATTGAGCTCAGAACGTAAGGTCCGGACCTGAAATTTGGAGCCAAAAATCAAATTTTCAGTTTGGCTGAAATTGCATGAAATATGTGTCCCCCAAAGAAGCCCATGCCATCCCAGGTGAGAAAAATGCATCCTGAATCAATTCTGAGGGCTAAAACCTGTATAACGGGTTTTACCACATTGAGCTCAGAACGTAAGGTCCGGACCTGAAATTTGGAGCCAAAAATCAAATTTTCAGTTTGGCTGAAATTGAATGAAATATGTGTCCCCCAAAGAAGCCCATGCCATCCCAGGTGAGAAAAATGCATCCTGAATCGAGTCTGAGGGCTAGAACCTCTGTATCAGGTTTTACCACATTGAGCTCAGAACGTAAGGTCGGGACCTGAAATTTGGAGCCAAAAATCAAATTTTCAGTTTGGCTGAAATTGCATGAAATATGTGTCCCCCAAAGAAGCCCATGCCATCCCAGGTGAGAAAAATGCATCCTGAATCGAGTCTGAGGGCTAGAACCTCTGTATCAGGTTTTACCACATTGAGCTCAGAACGTTAGGTCGGGACCTGAAATTTGGAGCCAAAAATCAAATTTTCAGTTTGGCTGAAATTACATGAAATATGTGTCCCCCGAAGAAGCCCATGCCATCCCAGGTGAGAAAAATGCATCCAGAATCAAGTCTGAGGGCTAAAACCTCTATAACGGGTTTTACTACATTGAGCTCAGAACGTAAGGTCCGGACCTGAAATTTGGAGCCAAAAATCAAATTTTCAGTTTGGCTGAAATTGCATGAAATATGTGTCCCCCAAAGAAGCCCATGCCATCCCAGGTGAGAAAAATGCATCCTGAATCGAGTCTGAGGGCTAGAACCTCTGTATCAGGTTTTACCACATTGAGCTCAGAACGTAAGGTCGGGACCTGAAATTTGGAGCCAAAAATCAAATTTTCAGTTTGGCTGAAATTACATGAAATATGTGTCCCCTGTGGAAGCCCATGCCATCCCAGGTGAGAAAAATGCATCCTGAATCAAGTCTGAGGGCTAAAACCTCTGTTTTCGGGTTTTACCACATTGAGCTCAGAACGTAAGGTCCGGACCTGAAATTTGGAGCCAAAAATCAAATTTTCAGTTTGGCTGAAATTACATGAAATATGTGTCCCCCGAAGAAGCCCATGCCATCCCAGGTGAGAAAAATGCATCCTGAATCAAGTCTGAGGGCTAAAACCTATGTTTTCGGGTTTTACCACATTGAGCTCAGAACGTAAGGTCGGGACCTGAAATTTGGAGCCAAAAATCAAATTTTCAGTTTGGCTGAAATTACATGAAATATGTGTCCCCTGTGGAAGCCCATGCCATCCCAGGTGAGAAAAATGCATCCTGAATCAAGTCTGAGGGCTAAAACCTCTATAACGGGTTTTACCACATTGAGCTCAGAACGTAAGGTCGGGACCTGAAATTTGGAGCCAAAATTCAAATTTTCAGTTTGGCTGAAATTACATGAAATATGTGTCCCCTGTGGAAGCCCATGCCATCCCAGGTGAGAAAAATGCATCCTGAATCAAGTCTGAGGGCTAAAACCTCTATAACGGGTTTTACCACATTGAGCTAAGAACGTAAGGTCGGGACCTGAAATTTGGAGCCAAAATTCAAATTTTCAGTTTGGCTGAAATTACATGAAATATGTGTCCCCCGAAGAAGCCCATGCCATCCCAGGTGAGAAAAATGCATCCAGAATCAAGTCTGAGGGCTAAAACCTCTATATCGGGTTTTACCACATTGAGCTCAGAACGTAAGGTCCGGACCTGAAATTTGGAGCCAAAAATCAAATTTTCACATCGGCTGAAATAACATGAAATATGTGTCCCCCAAAGGAGCCCATGCCATCCCAGGTGAGAAAAATGCATCCTGAATCAAGTCTGAGGGCTAGAACCTCTATAACGGGTTTAACCACATTGAGCTCAGAACGTAAGGTCGGGACCTGAAATTTGGAGCCAAAAATCAAATTTTCACATCGGCTGAAATTACATGGTATATGTGTCCCCTGAAGAAGCCCATGCCATCCCAGGTGAGAAAAATGCATCCTGAATCAAGTCTGAGGGCTAAAACCTCTGTTTTCGGGTTTTACCACATTGAGCTCAGAACGTAAGGTCCGGACCTGAAATTTGGAGCCAAAAATCAAATTTTCAGTTTGGCTGAAATTACATGAAATATGTGTCCCCCGAAGAAGCCCATGCCATCCCAGGTGAGAAAAATGCATCCAGAATCAAGTCTGAGGGCTAGAACCTCTATAACAGGTTTTACCACATTGAGCTCAGAACGTGAGGTCCGGACCTGAACTTTGGAGCCAAAAATCAAATTTTCAGTTTGGCTGAAATTACATGAAATATGTGTCCCCTGTGGAAGCCCATGCTATCCCAGGTGAGAAAAATGCATCCTGAATCAAGTCTGAGGGCTAAAACCTCTGTTTTCGGGTTTTACCACATTGAGCTCGGACGTAAGGTCGGGACCTGAAATTTGGAGCCAAAAATCAAATTTTCAGTTTGGCTGAAAAAACATGAAATATGTGTCCCCTGTGGAAGCCCATGCCATCCCAGGTGAGAAAAATGCATCCTGAATCAAGTCTGAGGGCTAAAACCTATGTTTTCGGGTTTTACCACATTGAGCTCAGAACGTAAGGTCGGGACCTGAAATTTGGAGCCAAAAATCAAGTTTTCAGTTTGGCTGAAATAACATGAAATATGTGTCCCCTGAAGAAGCCCATGCCATCCCAGGTGAGAAAAATGCATCCTGAATCAAGTCTGAGGGCTAAAACCTCTGTTTTTGGGTTTTACCACATTGAGCTCAGAACGTAAGGTCGGGACCTGAAATTTGGAGCCAAAAATCAAATTTTCAGTTTGGCTGAAATAACATGAAATATGTGTCCCCCGAAGGAGCCTATGCCATCCCAGGTGAGAAAAATGCATCCTGAATCAAGTCTGAGAGCTAGAACCTCTATAACGGGTTTTACCACATTGAGCTCAGAACGTAAGGTCCGGACCTGAAATTTGGAGCCAAAAATTAAATTTTCAGTTTGGCTGAAATTACATGAAATATGTGTCCCCTGTGGAAGCCCATGCCATCCCAGGTGAGAAAAATGCATCCTCAAGTAAGTCTGAGGGCTAAAACCTCTATATCGGGTTTTACCACATTGAGCTCAGAACGTAAGGTCCGGACCTGAAATTTGGAGCCAAAAATCAAATTTTCACATCGGCTGAAATAACATGAAATATGTGTCCCCCAAAGGAGCCCATGCCATCCCAGGTGAGAAAAATGCATCCTGAATCAAGTCTGAGGGCTAGAACCTCTATAACGGGTTTTACCACATTGAGCTCAGAACGTAAGGTCGGGACCTGAAATTTGGAGCCAAAAATCAAATTTTCACATCGGCTGAAATTACATGGTATATGTGTCCCCTGAAGAAGCCCATGCCATCCCAGGTGAGAAAAATGCATCCTGAATCAAGTCTGAGGGCTAAAACCTCTGTTTTTGGGTTTTACCACATTGAGCTCAGAACGTAAGGTCGGGACCTGAAATTTGGAGCCAAAAATCAAATTTTCAGTTTGGCTGAAATAACATGAAATATGTGTCCCCCGAAGGAGCCTATGCCATCCCAGGTGAGAAAAATGCATCCTGAATCAAGTCTGAGAGCTAGAACCTCTATAACGGGTTTTACCACATTGAGCTCAGAACGTAAGGTCCGGACCTGAAATTTGGAGCCAAAAATCAAATTTTCAGTTTGGCTGAAATTACATGAAATATGTGTCCCCTGTGGAAGCCCATGCCATCCCAGGTGAGAAAAATGCATCCTCAAGTAAGTCTGAGGGCTAAAACCTCTATATCGGGTTTTACCACATTGAGCTCAGAACGTAAGGTCCGGACCTGAAATTTGGAGCCAAAAATCAAATTTTCACATCGGCTGAAATAACATGAAATATGTGTCCCCCAAAGGAGCCCATGCCATCCCAGGTGAGAAAAATGCATCCTGAATCAAGTCTGAGGGCTAGAACCTCTATAACGGGTTTTACCACATTGAGCTCAGAACGTAAGGTCGGGACCTGAAATTTGGAGCCAAAAATCAAATTTTCACATCGGCTGAAATTACATGGTATATGTGTCCCCTGAAGAAGCCCATGCCATCCCAGGTGAGAAAAATGCATCCTGAATCAAGTCTGAGGGCTAAAACCTCTGTTTTCAGGTTTTACCACATTGAGCTCAGAACGTAAGGTCCGGACCTGAAATTTGGAGCCAAAAATCAAATTTTCAGTTTGGCTGAAATTACATGAAATATGTGTCCCCCGAAGAAGCCCATGCCATCCCAGGTGAGAAAAATGCATCCAGAATCAAGTCTGAGGGCTAGAACCTCTATAACAGGTTTTACCACATTGAGCTCAGAATGTGAGGTCCGGACCTGAACTTTGGAGCCAAAAATCAAATTTTCAGTTTGGCTGAAATTACATGAAATATGTGTCCCCTGTGGAAGCCCATGCTATCCCAGGTGAGAAAAATGCATCCTGAATCAAGTCTGAGGGCTAAAACCTCTGTTTTCGGGTTTTACCACATTGAGCTCGGACGTAAGGTCGGGACCTGAAATTTGGAGCCAAAAATCAAATTTTCAGTTTGGCTGAAAAAACATGAAATATGTGTCCCCTGTGGAAGCCCATGCCATCCCAGGTGAGAAAAATGCATCCTGAATCAAGTCTGAGGGCTAAAACCTATGTTTTCGGGTTTTACCACATTGAGCTCAGAACGTAAGGTCGGGACCTGAAATTTGGAGCCAAAAATCAAGTTTTCAGTTTGGCTGAAATAACATGAAATATGTGTCCCCTGAAGAAGCCCATGCCATCCCAGGTGAGAAAAATGCATCCTGAATCAAGTCTGAGGGCTAAAACCTCTGTTTTTGGGTTTTACCACATTGAGCTCAGAACGTAAGGTCGGGACCTGAAATTTGGAGCCAAAAATCAAATTTTCAGTTTGGCTGAAATAACATGAAATATGTGTCCCCCGAAGGAGCCTATGCCATCCCAGGTGAGAAAAATGCATCCTGAATCAAGTCTGAGAGCTAGAACCTCTATAACGGGTTTTACCACATTGAGCTCAGAACGTAAGGTCCGGACCTGAAATTTGGAGCCAAAATTCAAATTTTCAGTTTGGCTGAAATTACATGAAATATGTGTCCCCTGTGGAAGCCCATGCCATCCCAGGTGAGAAAAATGCATCCTGAATCAAGTCTGAGGGCTAAAACCTCTATAACGGGTTTTACCACATTGAGCTCAGAACGTAAGGTCGGGACCTGAAATTTGGAGCCAAAAATCAAATTTTCAGTTTGGCTGAAATTACATGAAATATGTGTCCCCCAAAGAAGCCCATGCCATCCCAGGTGAGAAAAATGCATCCTGAATCAAGTCTTAGGGCTAAAACCTCTATAACGGGTTTTACCACATTGAGCTCAGAACGCAAGGTCGGGACCTGAAATTTGGAGCCAAAAATCAAATTTTCAGTTTGGCTGAAATTGCATGAAATATGTGTCCCCCAAAGAAGCCCATGCCATCCCAGGTGAGAAAAATGCATCCTGAATCAAGTCTGAGGGCTAGAACCTCTGTATCAGGTTTTACCACATTGAGCTCAGAACGTAAGGTCGGGACCTGAAATTTGGAGCCAAAAATCAAATTTTCAGTTTGGCTGAAATTACATGAAATATGTGTCCCCTGTGGAAGCCCATGCCATCCCAGGTGAGAAAAATGCATCCTCAAGTAAGTCTGAGGGCTAAAACCTCTGTTTTTGGGTTTTACCACATTGAGCTCAGAACGTAAGGTCTGGACCTGAAATTTGGAGCCAAAAATCAAATTTTCAGTTAGGCTGAAATAACATGAAATATGTGTCCCCCGAAGGAGCCTATGCCATCCCAGGTGAGAAAAAATGCATCCTGAATCAAGTCTGAGAGCTAGAACCTCTATAACGGGTTTTACCACATTGAGCTCAGGACGTAAGGTCGGGACCTGAAATTTGGAGCCAAAAATCAAATTTTCAGTTTGGCTGAAATTACATGAAATATGTGTCCCCTGTGGAAGCCCATGCCATCCCAGGTGAGAAAAATGCATCCTGAATCAAGTCTGAGGGCTAAAACCTCTATAACGGGTTTTACCACATTGAGCTCAGAACGTAAGGTCCGGACCTGAAATTTGGAGCCAAAAATCAAATTTTCAGTTTGGCTGAAATTACATGAAATATGTGTCCCCCGAAGAAGCCCATGCCATCCCAGGTGAGAAAAATGCATCCAGAATCAAGTCTGAGGGCTAAAACCTCTATAACGGGTTTTACCACATTGAGCTCAGAACGTAAGGTCCTGAAATGAAATTTGGAGCCAAAAATCAAATTTTCAGTTTGGCTGAAATTGCATGAAATATGTGTCCCCCAAAGAAGCCCATGCCATCCCAGGTGAGAAAAATGCATCCTGAATCGAGTCTGAGGGCTAGAACCTCTGTATCAGGTTTTACCACATTGAGCTCAGAACGTAAGGTCGGGACCTGAAATTTGGAGCCAAAAATCAAATTTTCAGTTTGGCTGAAATTACATGAAATATGTGTCCCCTGTGGAAGCCCATGCCATCCCAGGTGAGAAAAATGCATCCTGAATCAAGTCTGAGGGCTAAAACCTCTATAACGGGTTTTACCACATTGAGCTCAGAACGTAAGGTCGGGACCTGAAATTTGGAGCCAAAAATTAAATTTTCAGTTTGGCTGAAATAACATGAAATATGTGTCCCCCGAAGAAGCCCATGCCATCCCAGGTGAGAAAAATGCATCCTGAATCAAGTCTGAGGGCTAAAACCTATGTTTTCGGGTTTTACCACATTGAGCTCAGAACGTAAGGTCGGGACCTGAAATTTGGAGCCAAAAATCAAATTTTCAGTTTGGCTGAAATTACATGAAATATGTGTCCCCCGAAGGAGCCTATGCCATCCCAGGTGAGAAAAATGCATCCTGAATCAAGTCTGAGGGCTAAAACCTCTATAACGGGTTTTACCACATTGAGCTCAGAACGTAAGGTCCGGACCTGAAATTTGGAGCCAAAAATCAAATTTTCAGTTTGGCTGAAATTACATGAAATATGTGTCCCCTGTGGAAGCCCATGCCATCCCAGGTGAGAAAAATGCATCCTGAATCAAGTCTGAGGGCTAAAACCTCTATAACGGGTTTTACCACATTGAGCTCAGAACGTAAGGTCGGGACCTGAAATTTGGAGCCAAAATTCAAATTTTCAGTTTGGCTGAAATTACATGAAATATGTGTCCCCCGAAGAAGCCCATGCCATCCCAGGTGAGAAAAATGCATCCAGAATCAAGTCTGAGGGCTAAAACCTCTATAACGGGTTTTACCACATTGAGCTCAGAACGTAAGGTCCGGACCTGAAATTTGGAGCCAAAAATCAAATTTTCAGTTTGGCTGAAATTACATGAAATATGTGTCCCCCAAAGAAGCCCATGCCATCCCAGGTGAGAAAAATGCATCCTGAATCAAGTCTGAGGGCTAAAACCTCTATAACGGGTTTTACCACATTGAGCTCAGAACGTAAGGTCTGGAAATGAAATTTGGAGCCAAAAATCAAATTTTCAGTTTGGCTGAAATTGCATGAAATATGTGTCCCCCAAAGAAGCCCATGCCATCCCAGGTGAGAAAAATGCATCCTGAATCAATTCTGAGGGCTAAAACCTGTATAACGGGTTTTACCACATTGAGCTCAGAACGTAAGGTCCGGACCTGAAATATGGAGCCAAAAATCAAATTTTCAGTTTGGCTGAAATTGCATGAAATATGTGTCCCCCAAAGAAGCCCATGCCATCCCAGGTGAGAAAAATGCATCCTGAATCGAGTCTGAGGGCTAGAACCTCTGTATCAGGTTTTACCACATTGAGCTCAGAACGTAAGGTCGGGACCTGAAATTTGGAGCCAAAAATCAAATTTTCAGTTTGGCTGAAATTACATGAAATATGTGTCCCCTGTGGAAGCCCATGCCATCCCAGGTGAGAAAAATGCATCCTCAATCAAGTCTGAGGGCTAAAACCTCTGTTTTTGGGTTTTACCACATTGAGCTCAGAACGTAAGGTCCGGACCTGAAATTTGGAGCCAAAAATCAAATTTTCAGTTTGGCTGAAATTACATGAAATATGTGTCCCCCGAAGAAGCCCATGCCATCCCAGGTGAGAAAAATGCATCCTGAATCAAGTCTTAGGGCTAGAACCTCTATAACGGGTTTTACCACATTGAGCTCAGAACGTAAGGTCGGGACCTGAAATTTGGAGCCAAAAATCAAATTTCCATTTTGGCTGAAATTATATGAAATATGTGTCCCCTGTGGAAGCCCATGCCATCCCAGGTGAGAAAAATGCATCCTGAATCAAGTCTGAGGGCTAAAACCTATGTTTTCGGGTTTTACCACATTGAGCTCAGAACGTAAGGTCGGGACCTGAAATTTGGAGCCAAAAATCAAATTTTCAGTTTGGCTGAAATTACATGAAATATGTGTCCCCCGAAGAAGCCCATGCCATCCCAGGTGAGAAAAATGCATCTTGAATCAAGTCTGAGGGCTAAAACCTCTTTTTTTGGGTTTTACCACATTGAGCTCAGAACGTAAGGTCGGGACCTGAAAATTGGAGCCAAAAATCAAATTTTCAGTTTGGCTGAAATTACATGAAATATGTGTCCCCTGTGGAAGCCCATGCCATCCCAGGTGAGAAAAATGCATCCTGAATCAAGTCTTAGGGCTAGAACCTCTATAACGGGTTTTACCACATTGAGCTCAGGACGTAAGGTCCGGACCTGAAATTTGGAGCCAAAAATCAAATTTTCACATTGGCTGAAATAACATGAAATATGTGTCCCCCAAAGGAGCCCATGCCATCCCAGGTGAGAAAAATGCATCCTGAATCAAGTCTGAGTGCTAGAACCTCTATAACGGGTTTTACCACATAGAGCTCAGGACGTAAGGTCGGGACCTGAAATTTGGAGCCAAAAATCAAATTTTCACATCGGCTGAAATTACATGAAATATGTGTCCCCCAAAGAAGCCCATGCCATCCCAGGTGAGAAAAATGCATCCTGAATCAAGTCTGAGGGCTAAAACCTCTGTTTTCGGGTTTTACCACATTGAGCTCAGAACGTAAGGTCGGGACCTGAAAATTGGAGCCAAAAATCAAATTTTCAGTTTGGCTGAAATTACATGAAATATGTGTCCCCTGTGGAAGCCCATGCCATCCCAGGTGAGAAAAATGCATCCTGAATCAAGTCTTAGGGCTAGAACCTCTATAACGGGTTTTACCACATTGAGCTCAGGACGTAAGGTCCGGACCTGAAATTTGGAGCCAAAAATAAAATTTTCACATTGGCTGAAATAACATGAAATATGTGTCCCCCAAAGGAGCCCATGCCATCCCAGGTGAGAAAAATGCATCCTGAATCAAGTCTGAGTGCTAGAACCTCTATAACGGGTTTTACCACATAGAGCTCAGGACGTAAGGTCGGGACCTGAAATTTGGAGCCAAAAATCAAATTTTCACATCGGCTGAAATTACATGAAATATGTGTCCCCCAAAGAAGCCCATGCCATCCCAGGTGAGAAAAATGCATCCTGAATCAAGTCTTAGGGCTAGAACCTCTATAACGGGTTTTACCACATTGAGCTCAGAACGTAAGGTCCGGACCTGAAATTTGGAGCCAAAAATCAAATTTTCAGTTTGGCTGAAATAACATGAAATATGTGTCCCCCGAAGAAGCCCATGCCATCCCAGGTGAGAAAAATGCATCTAGAATCAAGTCTGAGGGCTAGAACCTCTATAACGGGTTTTACCACATTGAGCTCAGAACGTGAGGTCCGGACCTGAACTTTGGAGCCAAAAATCAAATTTTCAGTTTGGCTGAAATTACATGAAATATGTGTCCCCTGTGGAAGCCCATGCTATCCCAGGTGAGAAAAATGCATCCTGAATCAAGTCTTAGGGCTAAAACCTCTGTTTTCGGGTTTTACCACATTGAGCTCAGAACGCAAGGTCGGGACCTGAAAATTAGAGCCAAAAATCAAATTTTCAGTTTGGCTGAAATTACATGAAATATGTGTCCCCTGAAGAAGCCCATGCCATCCCAGGTGAGAAAAATGCATCCTGAATCAAGTCTGAGGGCTTAATCCTTTGTATCGGGTTTTACCACATTGAGCTCAGAACGTAAGGTCCGGACCTGAAATTTGGAGCCAAAAATCAAATTTTCACATTGGCTGAAATTACATGAAATATGTGTCCCCTGTGGAAGCCCATGCCGTCCCAGGTGAGAAAAATGCATCCAGAATCAAGTCTGAGGGCTAAAACCTCTGTTTTCGGGTTTTACCACATTGAGCTCAGAACGTAAGGTCGGGACCTGAAATTTGGAGCCAAAAATCAAATTTTCACATTGGCTGAAATTACATGAAATATGTGTCCCCTGTGGAAGCCCATGCCATCCCAGGTGAGAATAATGCATCCTGAATCAAGTCTGAGGGCTAAAACCTCTGTTTTCGGGTTTTACCACATTGAGCTCAGAACGTAAGGTCCGGACCTGAAATTTGGAGCCAAAAATCAAATTTTCAGTTTGGCTGAAATTACATGAAATATGTGTCCCCCGAAGAAGCCCATGCCATCCCAGGTGAGAAAATGCATCCAGAATCAAGTCTGAGGGCTAAAACCTCTGTTTTCGGGTTTTACCACATTGAGCTCAGAACGTAAGGTGCGGGACCTGAAATTTGGAGCCAAAAATCAAATTTTCAGTTTGGCTGAAATTACATGAAATATGTGTCCCCTGTGGAAGCCCATGCCATCCCAGGTGAGAAAAATGCGTCCTGAATCAAGTCTGAGGGCTAAATCCTCTGTATCGGGTTTTACCACATTGAGCTCAGAACGTAAGGTCAGGACCTGAAATTTGGAGCCAAAAATCAAATTTTCAGTTTGGCTGAAATAACATGAAATATGTGTCCCCCGAAGGAGCCCATGCCGTCCCAGGTGAGAAAAATGCATCCTGAATCAAGTCTGAGGGCTAGAACCTCTATAACGGGTTTTACCACATTGAGCTCAGAACGTAAGGTCCGGACCTGAAATTTGGAGCCAAAAATCAAATTTTCACATTGGCTGAAATTACATGAAATATGTGTCCCCTGTGGAAGCCCATGCCATCCCAGGTGAGAAAAATGCATCCTGAATCAAGTCTGAGGGCTAAAACCTCTGTTTTCGGGTTTTACCACATTGAGCTCAGAACGTAAGGTCCGGACCTGAAATTTGGAGCCAAAAATCAAATTTTCAGTTTGGCTGAAATTACATGAAATATGTGTCCCCCGAAGAAGCCCATGCCATCCCAGGTGAGAAAATGCATCCAGAATCAAGTCTGAGGGCTAAAACCTCTATAACGGGTTTTACCACATTGAGCTCAGAACGTAAGGTGCGGGACCTGAAATTTGGAGCCAAAAATCAAATTTTCAGTTTGGCTGAAATTACATGAAATATGTGTCCCCTGTGGAAGCCCATGCCATCCCAGGTGAGAAAAATGCATCCTGAATCAAGTCTGAGGGCTAAATCCTCTGTTTTCGGGTTTTACCACATTGAGCTCAGAACGTAAGGTCCGGACCTGAAATTTGGAGCCAAAAATCAAATTTTCAGTTTGGCTGAAATTACATGAAATATGTGTCCCCCGAAGGAGCCCATGCCGTCCCAGGTGAGAAAAATGCATCCTGAATCAAGTCTGAGGGCTAGAACCTCTATAACGGGTTTTACCACATTGAGCTCAGGACGTAAGGTCGGGACCTGAAATTTGGAGCCAAAAATCAAATTTTCAGTTTGGCTGAAATTACATGAAATATGTGTCCCCTGTGGAAGCCCATGCCATCCCAGGTGAGAAAAATGCATCCTGAATCAAGTCTGAGGGCTAAAACCTCTGTTTTCGGGTTTTACCACATTGAGCTCGGACGTAAGGTCGGGACCTGAAATTTGGAGCCAAAAATCAAATTTTCAGTTTGGCTGAAATTAGATGAAATATGTGTCCCCTGTGGAAGCCCATGCCATCCCAGGTGAGAAAAATGCATCCTGAATCAAGTCTGAGGGCTAAAACCTCTGTTTTCGGGTTTTACCACATTGAGCTCGGACGTAAGGTCGGGACCTGAAATTTGGAGCCAAAAATCAAATTTTCAGTTTGGCTGAAATTACATGAAATATGTGTCCCCTGTGGAAGCCCATGCCATCCCAGGTGAGAAAAATGCATCCTGAATCAAGTCTGAGGGCTAAAACCTATGTTTTCGGGTTTTACCACATTGAGCTCAGAACGTAAGGTCGGGACCTGAAATTTGGAGCCAAAAATCAAATTTTCACATTGGCTGAAATAACATGAAATATGTGTCCCCCAAAGGAGCCCATGCCATCCCAGGTGAGAAAAATGCATCCTGAATCAAGTCTGAGGGCTAGAACCTCTGTATCAGGTTTTACCACATTGAGCTCAGAACGTAAGGTCGGGACCTGAAATTTGGAGCCAAAAATCAAATTTTCAGTTTGGCTGAAATTACATGAAATATGTGTCCCCTGTGGAAGCCCATGCCATCCCAGGTGAGAAAAATGCATCCTCAAGTAAGTCTGAGGGCTAAAACCTCTGTTTTTGGGTTTTACCACATTGAGCTCAGAACGTAAGGTCTGGACCTGAAATTTGGAGCCAAAAATCAAATTTTCAGTTAGGCTGAAATAACATGAAATATGTGTCCCCCGAAGGAGCCTATGCCATCCCAGGTGAGAAAAAATGCATCCTGAATCAAGTCTGAGAGCTAGAACCTCTATAACGGGTTTTACCACATTGAGCTCAGGACGTAAGGTCGGGACCTGAAATTTGGAGCCAAAAATCAAATTTTCAGTTTGGCTGAAATTACATGAAATATGTGTCCCCTGTGGAAGCCCATGCCATCCCAGGTGAGAAAAATGCATCCTGAATCAAGTCTGAGGGCTAAAACCTCTATAACGGGTTTTACCACATTGAGCTCAGAACGTAAGGTCCGGACCTGAAATTTGGAGCCAAAAATCAAATTTTCAGTTTGGCTGAAATTACATGAAATATGTGTCCCCCGAAGAAGCCCATGCCATCCCAGGTGAGAAAAATGCATCCAGAATCAAGTCTGAGGGCTAAAACCTCTATAACGGGTTTTACCACATTGAGCTCAGAACGTAAGGTCCGGACCTGAAATTTGGAGCCAAAAATCAAATTTTCAGTTTGGCTGAAATTGCATGAAATATGTGTCCCCCAAAGAAGCCCATGCCATCCCAGGTGAGAAAAATGCATCCTGAATCGAGTCTGAGGGCTAGAACCTCTGTATCAGGTTTTACCACATTGAGCTCAGAACGTAAGGTCGGGACCTGAAATTTGGAGCCAAAAATCAAATTTTCAGTTTGGCTGAAATTACATGAAATATGTGTCCCCTGTGGAAGCCCATGCCATCCCAGGTGAGAAAATGCATCCTGAATCAAGTCTGAGGGCTAAAACCTCTGTATCAGGTTTTACCACATTGAGCTCAGAACGTAAGGTCGGGACCTGAAATTTGGGGCCAAAAATCAAATTTTCAGTTTGGCTGAAATAACATGAAATATGTGTCCCCCGAAGAAGCCCATGCCATCCCAGGTGAGAAAAATGCATCCAGAATCAAGTCTGAGGGCTAAAACCTCTATAACGGGTTTTACCACATTGAGCTCAGAACGGAAGATGCGGGACCTGAAATTTGGAGCCAAAAATCAAATTTTCAGTTTGGCTGAAATTACATGAAATATGTGTCCCCTGTGGAAGCCCATGCCATCCCAGGTGAGAAAAATGCGTCCTGAATCAAGTCTGAGGGCTAAATCCTCTGTATCGGGTTTTACCACATTGAGCTCAGAACGTAAGGTCCGGACCTGAAATTTGGAGCCAAAAATCAAATTTTCAGTTTGGCTGAAATAACATGAAATATGTGTCCCCCGAAGGAGCCTATGCCATCCCAGGTGAGAAAAATGCATCTTGAATCAAGTCTGAGAGCTAGAACCTCTATAACGGGTTTTACCACATTGAGCTCAGGACGTAAGGTCGGGACCTGAAATTTGGAGCCAAAAATCAAATTTTCAGTTTGGCTGAAATTACATGAAATATGTGTCCCCTGTGGAAGCCCATGCCATCCCAGGTGAGAAAAATGCATCCTGAATCAAGTCTGAGGGCTAAAACCTCTATAACGGGTTTTACCACATTGAGCTCAGAACGTAAGGTCGGGACCTGAAATTTGGAGCCAAAAATCAAATTTTCAGTTTGGCTGAAATTACATGAAATATGTGTCCCCCAAAGAAGCCCATGCCATCCCAGGTGAGAAAAATGCATCCTGAATCAAGTCTTAGGGCTAAAACCTCTATAACGGGTTTTACCACATTGAGCTCAGAACGCAAGGTCGGGACCTGAAATTTGGAGCCAAAAATCAAATTTTCAGTTTGGCTGAAATTGCATGAAATATGTGTCCCCCAAAGAAGCCCATGCCATCCCAGGTGAGAAAAATGCATCCTGAATCAAGTCTGAGGGCTAGAACCTCTGTATCAGGTTTTACCACATTGAGCTCAGAACGTAAGGTCGGGACCTGAAATTTGGAGCCAAAAATCAAATTTTCAGTTTGGCTGAAATTACATGAAATATGTGTCCCCTGTGGAAGCCCATGCCATCCCAGGTGAGAAAAATGCATCCTCAAGTAAGTCTGAGGGCTAAAACCTCTGTTTTTGGGTTTTACCACATTGAGCTCAGAACGTAAGGTCTGGACCTGAAATTTGGAGCCAAAAATCAAATTTTCAGTTAGGCTGAAATAACATGAAATATGTGTCCCCCGAAGGAGCCTATGCCATCCCAGGTGAGAAAAAATGCATCCTGAATCAAGTCTGAGAGCTAGAACCTCTATAACGGGTTTTACCACATTGAGCTCAGGACGTAAGGTCGGGACCTGAAATTTGGAGCCAAAAATCAAATTTTCAGTTTGGCTGAAATTACATGAAATATGTGTCCCCTGTGGAAGCCCATGCCATCCCAGGTGAGAATAATGCATCCTGAATCAAGTCTGAGGGCTAAAACCTCTATAACGGGTT
Source organism: Halichoeres trimaculatus (assembly GCF_033239565.1). NCBI lineage: Eukaryota > Metazoa > Chordata > Actinopteri > Labriformes > Labridae > Halichoeres > Halichoeres trimaculatus. Next base: position 8,993,548 of record NW_027437180.1, read on the forward strand.
TTACCACATTGAGCTCAGAACGTAAGGTCCGGACCTGAAATTTGGAGCCAAAAATCAAATTTTCAGTTTGGCTGAAATTACATGAAATATGTGTCCCCCGAAGAAGCCCATGCCATCCCAGGTGAGAAAAATGCATCCAGAATCAAGTCTGAGGGCTAAAACCTCTATAACGGGTTTTACCACATTGAGCTCAGAACGTAAGGTCCGGACCTGAAATTTGGAGCCAAAAATCAAATTTTCAGTTTGGCTGAAATTGCATGAAATATGTGTCCCCCAAAGAAGCCCATGCCATCCCAGGTGAGAAAAATGCATCCTGAATCGAGTCTGAGGGCTAGAACCTCTGTATCAGGTTTTACCACATTGAGCTCAGAACGTAAGGTCGGGACCTGAAATTTGGAGCCAAAAATCAAATTTTCAGTTTGGCTGAAATTACATGAAATATGTGTCCCCTGTGGAAGCCCATGCCATCCCAGGTGAGAAAAATGCATCCTCAATCAAGTCTGAGGGCTAAAACCTCTGTTTTTGGGTTTTACCACATTGAGCTCAGAACGTAAGGTCCGGACCTGAAATTTGGAGCCAAAAATCAAATTTTCAGTTTGGCTGAAATAACATGAAATATGTGTCCCCCGAAGAAGCCCATGCCATCCCAGGTGAGAAAAATGCATCCTGAATCAAGTCTGAGGGCTAAAACCTATGTTTTCGGGTTTTACCACATTGAGCTCAGAACGTAAGGTCGGGACCTGAAATTTGGAGCCAAAAATCAAATTTTCAGTTTGGCTGAAATTACATGAAATATGTGTCCCCTGTGGAAGCCCATGCCATCCCAGGTGAGAAAAATGCATCCTGAATCAAGTCTGAGGGCTAAAACCTCTATAACGGGTTTTACCACATTGAGCTCAGAACGTAAGGTCCGTACCTGAAATTTGGAGCCAAAAATCAAATTTTCAGTTTGGCTGAAATTACATGAAATATGTGTCCCCTGTGGAAGCCCATGCCATCCCAGGTGAGAAAAATGCATCCTGAATCAAGTCTGAGGGCTAAAACCTCTATAACGGGTTTTACCACATTGAGCTCAGAACGTAAGGTCGGGACCTGAAATTTGGAGCCAAAATTCAAATTTTCAGTTTGGCTTAAATTACATGAAATATGTGTCCCCCGAAGAAGCCCATGCCATCCCAGGTGAGAAAAATGCATCCAGAATCAAGTCTGAGGGCTAAAACCTCTATAACGGGTTTTACCACATTGAGCTCAGAACGTAAGGTCCGGACCTGAAATTTGGAGCCAAAAATCAAATTTTCAGTTTGGCTGAAATTACATGAAATATGTGTCCCCCAAAGGAGCCCATGCCATCCCAGGTGAGAAAAATGCATCCTGAATCAAGTCTGAGGGCTAAAACCTCTATAACGGGTTTTACCACATTGAGCTCAGAACGTAAGGTCCGGACCTGAAATTTGGAGCCAAAAATCAAATTTTCAGTTTGGCTGAAATTGCATGAAATATGTGTCCCCCAAAGAAGCCCATGCCATCCCAGGTGAGAAAAATGCATCCTGAATCAATTCTGAGGGCTAAAACCTGTATAACGGGTTTTACCACATTGAGCTCAGAACGTAAGGTCCGGACCTGAAATTTGGAGCCAAAAATCAAATTTTCAGTTTGGCTGAAATTGCATGAAATATGTGTCCCCCAAAGAAGCCCATGCCATCCCAGGTGAGAAAAATGCATCCTGAATCGAGTCTGAGGGCTAGAACCTCTGTATCAGGTTTTACCACATTGAGCTCAGAACGTAAGGTCGGGACCTGAAATTTGGAGCCAAAAATCAAATTTTCAGTTTGGCTGAAATTACATGAAATATGTGTCCCCTGTGGAAGCCCATGCCATCCCAGGTGAGAAAAATGCATCCTCGATCAAGTCTGAGGGCTAAAACCTCTGTTTTTGGGTTTTACCACATTGAGCTCAGAACGTAAGGTCCGGACCTGAAATTTGGAGCCAAAAATCAAATTTTCAGTTTGGCTGAAATTACATGAAATATGTGTCCCCTGTGGAAGCCCATGCCATCCCAGGTGAGAAAAATGCATCCTGAATCAAGTCTGAGGGCTAAAACCTCTGTTTTCGGGTTTTACCACATTGAGCTCAGAACGTAAGGTCGGGACCTGAAATTTGGAGCCAAAAATCAAATTTTCAGTTTGGCTGAAATTACATGAAATATATGTCCCCTGTGGAAGCCCATGCCATCCCAGGTGAGAAAAATGCATCCTGAATCAAGTCTTAGGGCTAAAACCTGTATGACGGGTTTTACCACATTGAGCTCAGAACGTAAGGTCCGGACCTGAAATTTGGAGGAAAAAATCAAATTTTCAGTTTGGCTGAAATTACATGAAATATGTGTCCCCCGAAGAAGCCCACGCCATCCCAGGTGAGAAAAAAACGCATCCTGAATCAAGTCTGAGGGCTAAAACCTCTATAACGGGTTTTACCACATTGAGCTCAGAACGCAAGGTCGGGACCTGAAAATTAGAGCCAAAAATCAAATTTTCAGTTTGGCTGAAATTACATGAAATATGTGTCCCCCGAAGAAGCCCATGCCATCCCAGGTGAGAAAAATGCATCCTGAATCAAGTCTTAGGGCTAAAACCTCTGTTTTCGGGTTTTACCACATTGAGCTCAGAACGTTAGGTCGGGACCTGAAATTTTGAGCCAAAAATCAAATTTTCAGTTTGGCTGAAATTACATGAAATATGTGTCCCCTGTGGAAGCCCATGCCATCCCAGGTGAGAAAAATGCATCCTGAATCAAGTCTGAGGGCTAAAACCTCTATATCGGGTTTTACCACATTGAGCTCAGAACGTAAGGTCCGGACCTGAAATTTGGAGCCAAAAATCAAATTTTCAGTTTGGCTGAAATTACATGAAATATGTGTCCCCCGAAGAAGCCCATGCCATCCCAGGTGAGAAAAATGCATCCTGAATCAAGTCTTAGGGCTAAAACCTCTGTTTTCGGGTTTCACCACATTGAGCTCAGAACGTTAGGTCGGGACCTGAAATTTGGAGCCAAAAATCAAATTTTCAGTTTGGCTGAAATTACATGGTATATGTGTCCCCTGAAGAAGCCCATGCCATCCCAGGTGAGAAAAATGCATCCTGAATCAAGTGTGAGGGCTAAAACCTCTGTTTTCGGGTTTTACCACATTGAGCTCAGAACGTAAGGTCCGGACCTGAACTTTGGAGCCAAAAATCAAATTTTCAGTTTGGCTGAAATTACATGAAAAATGTGTCCCCTGTGGAAGCCCATGCTATCCCAGGTGAGAAAAATGCATCCTGAATCAAGTCTGAGGGCTAAAACCTCTGTTTTCGGGTTTTACCACATTGAGCTCAGAACGTAAGGTCGGGACCTGAAATTTGGAGCCAAAAATCAAGTTTTCAGTTTGGCTGAAATAACATGAAATATGTGTCCCCTGAAGAAGCCCATGCCATCCCAGGTGAGAAAAATGCATCCTGAATCAAGTCTGAGGGCTAAAACCTCTGTTTTTGGGTTTTACCACATTGAGCTCAGAACGTAAGGTCGGGACCTGAAATTTGGAGCCAAAAATCAAATTTTCAGTTTGGCTGAAATAACATGAAATATGTGTCCCCCGAAGGAGCCTATGCCATCCCAGGTGAGAAAAATGCATCCTGAATCAAGTCTGAGAGCTAGAACCTCTATAACGGGTTTTACCACATTGAGCTCAGAACGTAAGGTCCGGACCTGAAATTTGGAGCCAAAAATCAAATTTTCAGTTTGGCTGAAATTACATGAAATATGTGTCCCCTGTGGAAGCCCATGCCATCCCAGGTGAGAAAAATGCATCCTGAATCAAGTCTGAGGGCTAAAACCTCTATAACGGGTTTTACCACATTGAGCTCAGAACGTAAGGTCGGGACCTGAAATTTGGAGCCAAAAATCAAATTTTCAGTTTGGCTGAAATTACATGAAATATGTGTCCCCCAAAGAAGCCCATGCCATCCCAGGTGAGAAAAATGCGTCCTGAATCAAGTCTGAGGGCTAAATCCTCTGTATCGGGTTTTACCACATTGAGCTCAGAACGTAAGGTCCGGACCTGAAATTTGGAGCCAAAAATCAAATTTTCACATTGGCTGAAATAACATGAAATATGTGTCCCCCGAAGGAGCCCATGCCATCCCAGGTGAGAAAAATGCATCCTGAATCAAGTCTGAGGGCTAGAACCTCTATAACGGGTTTTACCACATTGAGCTCAGGACGTAAGGTCGGGACCTGAAATTTGGAGCCAAAAATCAAATTTTCAGTTTGGCTGAAATTACATGAAATATGTGTCCCCTGAAGAAGCCCATGCCATACCAGGTGAGAAAAATGCATCCTGAATCAAGTCTGAGGGCTAAAACCTCTGTTTTCGGGTTTTACCACATTGAGCTCAGAACGTAAGGTCCGGACCTGAAATTTGGAGCCAAAAATCAAATTTTCACATTGGCTGAAATTACATGAAATATGTGTCCCCTGTGGAAGCCCATGCCATCCCAGGTGAGAAAAATGCATCCTGAATCAAGTCTGAGGGCTAAAACCTCTGTTTTCGGGTTTTACCACATTGAGCTCAGAACGTAAGGTCGGGACCTGAAATTTGGAGCCAAAAATCAAATTTTCAGTTTGGCTGAAATTACATGAAATATGTGTCCCCCGAAGAAGCCCATGCCATCCCAGGTGAGAAAAATGCATCCAGAATCAAGTCTGAGGGCTAAAACCTCTATAACGGGTTTTACCACATTGAGCTCAGAACGTAAGGTCCGGACCTGAAATTTGGAGCCAAAAATCAAATTTTCAGTTTGGCTGAAATTACATGAAATATGTGTCCCCCGAAGAAGCCCATGCCATCCCAGGTGAGAAAAATGCATCCTGAATCAAGTCTTAGGGCTAAAACCTCTATGACGGGTTTTACCACATTGAGCTCAGAACGTAAGGTCCGGACCTGAAATTTGGAGGAAAAAATCAAATTTTCAGTTTGGCTGAAATGACATGAAATATGTGTCCCCCGAAGAAGCCCATGTCATCCCAGGTGAGAAAAAACGTCCTGAATCAAGTCTGAGGGCTAAAACCTCTATAACGGGTTTTACCACATTGAGCTTAGAACGCAAGGGTGGGACCTGAAAATTAGAGCCAAAAATCAAATTTTCAGTTTGGCTGAAATTACATGAAATATGTGTCCCCCGAAGAAGCCCATGCCATCCCAGGTGAGAAAAATGCATCCTGAATCAAGTCTTAGGGCTAAAACCTCTGTTTTCGGGTTTCACCACATTGAGCTCAGAACGTTAGGTCGGGACCTGAAATTTGGAGCCAAAAATCAAATTTTCAGTTTGGCTGAAATTACATGAAATATGTGTCCCCTGAAGAAGCCCATGCCATACCAGGTGAGAAAAATGCATCCTGAATCAAGTCTGAGGGCTAAAACCTTTGTTTTCGGGTTTTACCACATTGAGCTCAGAACGTAAGGTCCGGACCTGAAATTTGGAGCCAAAAATCAAATTTTCACATTGGCTGAAATTACATGAAATATGTGTCCCCTGTGGAAGCCCATGCCATCCCAGGTGAGAAAAATGCATCCTGAATCAAGTCTGAGGGCTAAAACCTCTGTTTTCGGGTTTTACCACATTGAGCTCAGAACGTAAGGTCGGGACCTGAAATTTGGAGCCAAAAATCAAATTTTCAGTTTGGCTGAAATTACATGAAATATGTGTCCCCCGAAGAAGCCCATGCCATCCCAGGTGAGAAAAATGCATCCTGAATCAAGTCTTAGGGCTAAAACCTCTATGACGGGTTTTACCACATTGAGCTCAGAACGTAAGGTCCGGACCTGAAATTTAGAGGAAAAAATCAAATTTTCAGTTTGGCTGAAATTACATGAAATATGTGTCCCCCGAAGAAGCCCATGCCATCCCAGGTGAGAAAAAAACGTCCTGAATCAAGTCTGAGGGCTAAAACCTCTATAACGGGTTTTACCACATTGAGCTCAGAACGCAAGGTCCGGACCTGAAAATTAGAGCCAAAAATCAAATTTTCAGTTTGGCTGAAATTACATGAAATATGTGTCCCCCGAAGAAGCCCATGCCATCCCAGGTGAGAAAAATGCATCCTGAATCAAGTCTTAGGGCTAAAACCTCTGTTTTCGGGTTTTACCACATTGAGCTCAGAACGTTAGGTCGGGACCTGAAATTTGGAGCCAAAAATCAAATTTTCAGTTTGGCTGAAATTGCATGAAATATGTGTCCCCCAAAGAAGCCCATGCCATCCCAGGTGAGAAAAATGCATCCTGAATCAAGTCTGAGGGCTAAAACCTCTTTTTTCGGGTTTTACCACATTGAGCTCAGGACGTAAGGTCGGGACCTGAAATTTGGAGCCAAAAATCAAATTTTCAGTTTTGCTGAAATAACATGAAATATGTGTCCCCCGAAGAAGCCCATGCCATCCCAGGTGAGAAAAATGCATCCTGAATCAAGTCTGAGGGCTAAAACCTATGTTTTCGTGTTTTACCACATTGAGCTCAGAACGTAAGGTCCAGACCTGTAATTTGGAGCCAAAAATCAAATTTTCAGTTTGGCCAAAATTACATGAAATATGTGTCCCCCGAAGAAGCCCATGCCATCCCAGGTGAGAAAAATGCATCCAGAATCAAGTCTGAGGGCTAAAACCTCTATAACGGGTTTTACCACATTGAGCTCAGAACGTAAGGTCGGGACCTGAAATTTGGAGCCAAAAATCAAATTTTCAGTTTGGCTGAAATTACATGAAATATGTGTCCCCTGTGGAAGCCCATGCCATCCCAGGTGAGAAAAATGCATCCTGAATCAAGTCTGAGGGCTAAAACCTCTGTTTTCGGGTTTTACCACATTGAGCTCAGAACGTAAGGTCGGGACCTGAAATTTGGAGCCAAAAATCAAATTTTCAGTTTGGCTGAAATTACATGAAATATGTGTCCCCCGAAGAAGCCCATGCCATCCCAGGTGAGAAAAATGCATCCTGAATCAAGTCTTAGGGCTAAAACCTGTATGACGGGTTTTACCACATTGAGCTCAGAACGTAAGGTCCGGACCTGAAATTTGGAGGAAAAAATCAAATTTTCAGTTTGGCTGAAATTACATGAAATATGTGTCCCCCGAAGAAGCCCACGCCATCCCAGGTGAGAAAAAAACGCATCCTGAATCAAGTCTGAGGGCTAAAACCTCTATAACGGGTTTTACCACATTGAGCTCAGAACGCAAGGTCGGGACCTGAAAATTAGAGCCAAAAATCAAATTTTCAGTTTGGCTGAAATTACATGAAATATGTGTCCCCCGAAGAAGCCCATGCCATCCCAGGTGAGAAAAATGCATCCTGAATCAAGTCTTAGGGCTAAAACCTCTGTTTTCGGGTTTTACCACATTGAGCTCAGAACGTTAGGTCGGGACCTGAAATTTTGAGCCAAAAATCAAATTTTCAGTTTGGCTGAAATTACATGAAATATGTGTCCCCTGTGGAAGCCCATGCCATCCCAGGTGAGAAAAATGCATCCTGAATCAAGTCTGAGGGCTAAAACCTCTATATCGGGTTTTACCACATTGAGCTCAGAACGTAAGGTCCGGACCTGAAATTTGGAGCCAAAAATAAAATTTTCACATCGGCTGAAATAACATGAAATATGTGTCCCCCAAAGGAGCCCATGCCATCCCAGGTGAGAAAAATGCATCCTGAATCAAGTCTGAGGGCTAGAACCTTTATAACCGGTTTTACCACATTGAGCTCAGAACGTAAGGTCGGGACCTGAAATTTGGAGCCAAAAATCAAATTTTCAGTTTGGCTGAAATTGCATGAAATATGTGTCCCCTGAAGAAGCCCATGCCATCCCAGGTGAGAAAAATGCATCCTGAATCAAGTGTGAGGGCTAAAACCTCTGTTTTCGGGTTTTACCACATTGAGCTCAGAACGTAAGGTCCGGACCTGAACTTTGGAGCCAAAAATCAAATTTTCAGTTTGGCTGAAATTACATGAAAAATGTGTCCCCTGTGGAAGCCCATGCTATCCCAGGTGAGAAAAATGCATCCTGAATCAAGTCTGAGGGCTAAAACCTCTGTTTTCGGGTTTTACCACATTGAGCTCAGAACGTAAGGTCGGGACCTGAAATTTGGAGCCAAAAATCAAGTTTTCAGTTTGGCTGAAATAACATGAAATATGTGTCCCCTGAAGAAGCCCATGCCATCCCAGGTGAGAAAAATGCATCCTGAATCAAGTCTGAGGGCTAAAACCTCTGTTTTTGGGTTTTACCACATTGAGCTCAGAACGTAAGGTCGGGACCTGAAATTTGGAGCCAAAAATCAAATTTTCAGTTTGGCTGAAATAACATGAAATATGTGTCCCCCGAAGGAGCCTATGCCATCCCAGGTGAGAAAAATGCATCCTGAATCAAGTCTGAGAGCTAGAACCTCTATAACGGGTTTTACCACATTGAGCTCAGAACGTAAGGTCCGGACCTGAAATTTGGAGCCAAAAATCAAATTTTCAGTTTGGCTGAAATTACATGAAATATGTGTCCCCTGTGGAAGCCCATGCCATCCCAGGTGAGAAAAATGCATCCTGAATCAAGTCTGAGGGCTAAAACCTCTATAACGGGTTTTACCACATTGAGCTCAGAACGTAAGGTCGGGACCTGAAATTTGGAGCCAAAAATCAAATTTTCAGTTTGGCTGAAATTACATGAAATATGTGTCCCCCAAAGAAGCCCATGCCATCCCAGGTGAGAAAAAAACGTCCTGAATCAAGTCTGAGGGCTAAAACCTCTATAACGGGTTTTACCACATTGAGCTCAGAACGTAAGGTCCGGACCTGAAATTTGGAGGAAAAAATCAAATTTTCAGTTTGGCTGAAATGACATGAAATATGTGTCCCCTGTGGAAGCCCATGCCATCCCAGGTGAGAAAAATGCATCCTCAAGTAAGTCTGAGGGCTAAAACCTCTGTTTTTGGGTTTTACCACATTGAGCTCAGAACGTAAGGTCTGGACCTGAAATTTGGAGCCAAAAATCAAATTTTCAGTTTGGCTGAAATAACATGAAATATGTGTCCCCCGAAGGAGCCTATGCCATCCCAGGTGAGAAAAAATGCATCCTGAATCAAGTCTGAGAGCTAGAACCTCTATAACGGGTTTTACCACATTGAGCTCAGGACGTAAGGTCGGGACCTGAAATTTGGAGCCAAAAATCAAATTTTCAGTTTGGCTGAAATTACATGAAATATGTGTCCCCTGTGGAAGCCCATGCCATCCCAGGTGAGAAAAATGCATCCTGAATCAAGTCTGAGGGCTAAAACCTCTATAACGGGTTTTACCACATTGAGCTCAGAACGTAAGGTCCGGACCTGAAATTTGGAGCCAAAAATCAAATTTTCAGTTTGGCTGAAATTACATGAAATATGTGTCCCCCGAAGAAGCCCATGCCATCCCAGGTGAGAAAAATGCATCCAGAATCAAGTCTGAGGGCTAAAACCTCTATAACGGGTTTTACCACATTGAGCTCAGAACGTAAGGTCCGGACCTGAAATTTGGAGCCAAAAATCAAATTTTCAGTTTGGCTGAAATTGCATGAAATATGTGTCCCCCAAAGAAGCCCATGCCATCCCAGGTGAGAAAAATGCATCCTGAATCGAGTCTGAGGGCTAGAACCTCTGTATCAGGTTTTACCACATTGAGCTCAGAACGTAAGGTCGGGACCTGAAATTTGGAGCCAAAAATCAAATTTTCAGTTTGGCTGAAATTACATGAAATATGTGTCCCCCAAAGAAGCCCATGCCATCCCAGGTGAGAAAAATGCATCCTGAATCAATTCTGAGGGCTAAAACCTCTATAACGGGTTTTACCACATTGAGCTCAGAACGTAAGGTCCGGACCTGAAATTTGGAGCCAAAAATCAAATTTTCAGTTTGGCTGAAATTGCATGAAATATGTGTCCCCTGTGGAAGCCCATGCCATCCCAGGTGAGAAAAATGCATCCTGAATCGAGTCTGAGGGCTAGAACCTCTGTATCAGGTTTTACCACATTGAGCTCAGAACGTAAGGTCGGGACCTGAAATTTGGAGCCAAAAATCAAATTTTCAGTTTGGCTGAAATTACATGAAATATGTGTCCCCTGTGGAAGCCCATGCCATCCCAGGTGAGAAAAATGCATCCTCAATCAAGTCTGAGGGCTAAAACCTCTGTTTTTGGGTTTTACCACATTGAGCTCAGAACGTAAGGTCCGGACCTGAAATTTGGAGCCAAAAATCAAATTTTCAGTTTGGCTGAAATAACATGAAATATGTGTCCCCCGAAGAAGCCCATGCCATCCCAGGTGAGAAAAATGCATCCTGAATCAAGTCTGAGGGCTAAAACCTATGTTTTCGGGTTTTACCACATTGAGCTCAGAACGTAAGGTCGGGACCTGAAATTTGGAGCCAAAAATCAAATTTTCAGTTTGGCTGAAATTACATGAAATATGTGTCCCCTGTGGAAGCCCATGCCATCCCAGGTGAGAAAAATGCATCCTGAATCAAGTCTGAGGGCTAAAACCTCTATAACGGGTTTTACCACATTGAGCTCAGAACGTAAGGTCCGTACCTGAAATTTGGAGCCAAAAATCAAATTTTCAGTTTGGCTGAAATTACATGAAATATGTGTCCCCTGTGGAAGCCCATGCCATCCCAGGTGAGAAAAATGCATCCTGAATCAAGTCTGAGGGCTAAAACCTCTATAACGGGTTTTACCACATTGAGCTCAGAACGTAAGGTCGGGACCTGAAATTTGGAGCCAAAATTCAAATTTTCAGTTTGGCTGAAATTACATGAAATATGTGTCCCCCGAAGAAGCCCATGCCATCCCAGGTGAGAAAAATGCATCCAGAATCAAGTCTGAGGGCTAAAACCTCTATAACGGGTTTTACCACATTGAGCTCAGAACGTAAGGTCCGGACCTGAAATTTGGAGCCAAAAATCAAATTTTCAGTTTGGCTGAAATTACATGAAATATGTGTCCCCCAAAGGAGCCCATGCCATCCCAGGTGAGAAAAATGCATCCTGAATCAAGTCTGAGGGCTAAAACCTCTATAACGGGTTTTACCACATTGAGCTCAGAACGTAAGGTCCGGACCTGAAATTTGGAGCCAAAAATCAAATTTTCAGTTTGGCTGAAATTGCATGAAATATGTGTCCCCCAAAGAAGCCCATGCCATCCCAGGTGAGAAAAATGCATCCTGAATCGAGTCTGAGGGCTAGAACCTCTGTATCAGGTTTTACCACATTGAGCTCAGAACGTAAGGTCGGGACCTGAAATTTGGAGCCAAAAATCAAATTTTCAGTTTGGCTGAAATTACATGAAATATGTGTCCCCTGTGGAAGCCCATGCCATCCCAGGTGAGAAAAATGCATCCTCGATCAAGTCTGAGGGCTAAAACCTCTGTTTTTGGGTTTTACCACATTGAGCTCAGAACGTAAGGTCCGGACCTGAAATTTGGAGCCAAAAATCAAATTTTCAGTTTGGCTGAAATTACATGAAATATGTGTCCCCCGAAGAAGCCCATGCCATCCCAGGTGAGAAAAATGCATCCTGAATCAAGTCTGAGGGCTAGAACCTCTATAACGGGTTTTACCACATTGAGCTCAGAACGTAAGGTCGGGACCTGAAATTTGGAGCCAAAAATCAAATTTCCATTTTGGCTGAAATTATATGAAATATGTGTCCCCTGTGGAAGCCCATGCCATCCCAGGTGAGAAAAATGCATCCTGAATCAAGTCTGAGGGCTAAAACCTATGTTTTCGGGTTTTACCACATTGAGCTCAGAACGTAAGGTCGGGACCTGAAATTTGGAGCCAAAAATCAAATTTTCAGTTTGGCTGAAATTACATGAAATATGTGTCCCCCGAAGAAGCCCATGCCATCCCAGGTGAGAAAAATGCATCTTGAATCAAGTCTGAGGGCTAAAACCTCTTTTTTTGGGTTTTACCACATTGAGCTCAGAACGTAAGGTCGGGACCTGAAAATTGGAGCCAAAAATCAAATTTTCAGTTTGGCTGAAATTACATGAAATATGTGTCCCCTGTGGAAGCCCATGCCATCCCAGGTGAGAAAAATGCATCCTGAATCAAGTTTTAGGGCTAGAACCTCTATAACGGGTTTTACCACATTGAGCTCAGGACGTAAGGTCCGGACCTGAAATTTGGAGCCAAAAATCAAATTTTCACATTGGCTGAAATAACATGAAATATGTGTCCCCCAAAGAAGCCCATGCCATCCCAGGTGAGAAAAATGCATCCTGAATCAAGTCTGAGTGCTAGAACCTCTATAACGGGTTTTACCACATAGAGCTCAGGACGTAAGGTCGGGACCTGAAATTTGGAGCCAAAAATCAAATTTTCACATCGGCTGAAATAACATGAAATATGTGTCCCCCGAAGGAGCCCATGCCATCCCAGGTGAGAAAAATGCATCCTGAATCAAGTCTGAGGGCTAGAACCTCTATAACGGGTTTTACCACATTGAGCTCAGAACAGAAGGTCGGGACCTGAAATTTGGAGCCAAAAATCAAATTTTCACATCGGCTGAAATTACATGAAATATGTGTCCCCCAAAGAAGCCCATGCCATCCCAGGTGAGAAAAATGCATCCTGAATCAAGTCTGAGGGCTAAAACCTCTGTTTTCGGGTTTTACCACATTGAGCTCAGAACGTAAGGTCCGGACCTGAAATTTGGAGCCAAAAATCAAATTTTCAGTTTGGCTGAAATAACATGAAATATGTGTCCCCCGAAGAAGCCCATGCCATCCCAGGTGAGAAAAATGCATCCAGAATCAAGTCTGAGGGCTAGAACCTCTATAACGGGTTTTACCACATTGAGCTCAGAACGTGAGGTCCGGACCTGAACTTTGGAGCCAAAAATCAAATTTTCAGTTTGGCTGAAATTACATGAAATATGTGTCCCCTGTGGAAGCCCATGCTATCCCAGGTGAGAAAAATGCATCCTGAATCAAGTCTTAGGGCTAAAACCTCTGTTTTCGGGTTTTACCACATTGAGCTCAGAACGCAAGGTCGGGACCTGAAAATTAGAGCCAAAAATCAAATTTTCAGTTTGGCTGAAATTACATGAAATATGTGTCCCCTGAAGAAGCCCATGCCATCCCAGGTGAGAAAAATGCATCCTGAATCAAGTCTGAGGGCTTAATCCTTTGTATCGGGTTTTACCACATTGAGCTCAGAACGTAAGGTCCGGACCTGTAATTTGGAGCCAAAAATCAAATTTTCACATTGGCTGAAATTACATGAAATATGTGTCCCCTGTGGAAGCCCATGCCGTCCCAGGTGAGAAAAATGCATCCAGAATCAAGTCTGAGGGCTAAAACCTCTGTTTTCGGGTTTTACCACATTGAGCTCAGAACGTAAGGTCGGGACCTGAAATTTGGAGCCAAAAATCAAATTTTCACATTGGCTGAAATTACATGAAATATGTGTCCCCTGTGGAAGCCCATGCCATCCCAGGTGAGAATAATGCATCCTGAATCAAGTCTGAGGGCTAAAACCTCTGTTTTCGGGTTTTACCACATTGAGCTCAGAACGTAAGGTCCGGACCTGAAATTTGGAGCCAAAAATCAAATTTTCAGTTTGGCTGAAATTACATGAAATATGTGTCCCCCGAAGAAGCCCATGCCATCCCAGGTGAGAAAATGCATCCAGAATCAAGTCTGAGGGCTAAAACCTCTATAACGGGTTTTACCACATTGAGCTCAGAACGTAAGGTGCGGGACCTGAAATTTGGAGCCAAAAATCAAATTTTCAGTTTGGCTGAAATTACATGAAATATGTGTCCCCTGTGGAAGCCCATGCCATCCCAGGTGAGAAAAATGCGTCCTGAATCAAGTCTGAGGGCTAAATCCTCTGTATCGGGTTTTACCACATTGAGCTCAGAACGTAAGGTCAGGACCTGAAATTTGGAGCCAAAAATCAAATTTTCAGTTTGGCTGAAATAACATGAAATATGTGTCCCCCGAAGGAGCCCATGCCGTCCCAGGTGAGAAAAATGCATCCTGAATCAAGTCTGAGGGCTAGAACCTCTATAACGGGTTTTACCACATTGAGCTCAGGACGTAAGGTCGGGACCTGAAATTTGGAGCCAAAAATCAAATTTTCAGTTTGGCTGAAATTACATGAAATATGTGTCCCCTGTGGAAGCCCATGCCATCCCAGGTGAGAAAAATGCATCCTGAATCAAGTCTGAGGGCTAAAACCTCTGTTTTCGGGTTTTACCACATTGAGCTCAGAACGTAAGGTCCGGACCTGAAATTTGGAGCCAAAAATCAAATTTTCACATTGGCTGAAATTACATGAAATATGTGTCCCCTGTGGAAGCCCATGCCATCCCAGGTGAGAAAAATGCATCCTGAATCAAGTCTGAGGGCTAAAACCTCTGTTTTCGGGTTTTACCACATTGAGCTCAGAACGTAAGGTCCGGACCTGAAATTTTGAGCCAAAAATCAAATTTTCAGTTTGGCTGAAATTACATGAAATATGTGTCCCCCGAAGAAGCCCATGCCATCCCAGGTGAGAAAATGCATCCAGAATCAAGTCTGAGGGCTAAAACCTCTATAACGGGTTTTACCACATTGAGCTCAGAACGTAAGGTGCGGGACCTGAAATTTGGAGCCAAAAATCAAATTTTCAGTTTGGCTGAAATTACATGAAATATGTGTCCCCTGTGGAAGCCCATGCCATCCCAGGTGAGAAAAATGCATCCTGAATCAAGTCTGAGGGCTAAATCCTCTGTATCGGGTTTTACCACATTGAGCTCAGAACGTAGGGTCAGGACCTGAAATTTGGAGCCAAAAATCAAATTTTCAGTTTGGCTGAAATTACATGAAATATGTGTCCCCCGAAGGAGCCCATGCCGTCCCAGGTGAGAAAAATGCATCCTGAATCAAGTCTGAGGGCTAGAACCTCTATAACGGGTTTTACCACATTGAGCTCAGGACGTAAGGTCGGGACCTGAAATTTGGAGCCAAAAATCAAATTTTCAGTTTGGCTGAAATTACATGAAATATGTGTCCCCCAAAGAAGCCCATGCCATCCCAGGTGAGAAAAATGCGTCCTGAATCAAGTCTGAGGGCTAAATCCTCTGTATCGGGTTTTACCACATTGAGCTCAGAACGTAAGGTCCGGACCTGAAATTTGGAGCCAAAAATCAAATTTTCACATTGGCTGAAATAACATGAAATATGTGTCCCCCGAAGGAGCCCATGCCATCCCAGGTGAGAAAAATGCATCCTGAATCAAGTCTGAGGGCTAGAACCTCTATAACGGGTTTTACCACATTGAGCTCAGAACGTAAAGTCCGGACCTGAAATTTGGAGCCAAAAATCAAATTTTCAGTTTGGCTGAAATTACATGAAATATGTGTCCCCTGTGGAAGCCCATGCCATCCCAGGTGAGAAAAATGCATCCTGAATCAAGTCTGAGGGCTAAAACCTCTGTTTTCGGGTTTTACCACATTGAGCTCGGACGTAAGGTCGGGACCTGAAATTTGGAGCCAAAAATCAAATTTTCAGTTTGGCTGAAATTACATGAAATATGTGTCCCCTGTGGAAGCCCATGCCATCCCAGGTGAGAAAAATGCATCCTGAATCAAGTCTGAGGGCTAAAACCTATGTTTTCGGGTTTTACCACATTGAGCTCAGAACGTAAGGTCGGGACCTGAAATTTGGAGCCAAAAATCAAATTTTCAGTTTGGCTGAAATTACATGAAATATGTGTCCCCCGAAGAAGCCCATGCCATCCCAGGTGAGAAAATGCGTCCTGAATCAAGTCTGAGGGCTAAATCCTCTGTATCGGGTTTTACCACATAGAGCTCAGGACGTAAGGTCCGGACCTGAAATTTGGAGCCAAAAATCAAATTTTCCGTTTGGCTGAAATTACATGAAATATGTGTCCCCTGAAGAAGCCCATGCCATCCCAGGTGAGAAAAATGCATCCTGAATCAAGTCTGAGGGCTAAAACCTCTGTATCAGGTTTTACCACATTGAGCTCAGAACGTAAGGTCGGGACCTGAAATTTGGGGCCAAAAATCAAATTTTCAGTTTGGCTGAAATAACATGAAATATGTGTCCCCCGAAGAAGCCCATGCCATCCCAGGTGAGAAAAATGCATCCAGAATCAAGTCTGAGGGCTAAAACCTCTATAACGGGTTTTACCACATTGAGCTCAGAACGGAAGATGCGGGACCTGAAATTTGGAGCCAAAAATCAAATTTTCAGTTTGGCTGAAATTACATGAAATATGTGTCCCCTGTGGAAGCCCATGCCATCCCAGGTGAGAAAAATGCGTCCTGAATCAAGTCTGAGGGCTAAATCCTCTGTATCGGGTTTTACCACATTGAGCTCAGAACGTAAGGTCCGGACCTGAAATTTGGAGCCAAAAATCAAATTTTCACATTGGCTGAAATAACATGAAATATGTGTCCCCCGAAGGAGCCCATGCCATCCCAGGTGAGAAAAATGCATCCTGAATCAAGTCTGAGGGCTAGAACCTCTATAACGGGTTTTACCACATTGAGCTCAGGACGTAAGGTCGGGACCTGAAATTTGGAGCCAAAAATCAAATTTTCAGTTTGGCTGAAATTACATGAAATATGTGTCCCCTGAAGAAGCCCATGCCATACCAGGTGAGAAAAATGCATCCTGAATCAAGTCTGAGGGCTAAAACCTCTGTTTTCGGGTTTTACCACATTGAGCTCAGAACGTAAGGTCCGGACCTGAAATTTGGAGCCAAAAATCAAATTTTCACATTGGCTGAAATTACATGAAATATGTGTCCCCTGTGGAAGCCCATGCCATCCCAGGTGAGAAAAATGCATCCTGAATCAAGTCTGAGGGCTAAAACCTCTGTTTTCGGGTTTTACCACATTGAGCTCAGAACGTAAGGTCGGGACCTGAAATTTGGAGCCAAAAATCAAATTTTCAGTTTGGCTGAAATTACATGAAATATGTGTCCCCCGAAGAAGCCCATGCCATCCCAGGTGAGAAAAATGCATCCAGAATCAAGTCTGAGGGCTAAAACCTCTATAACGGGTTTTACCACATTGAGCTCAGAACGTAAGGTCCGGACCTGAAATTTGGAGCCAAAAATCAAATTTTCAGTTTGGCTGAAATTACATGAAATATGTGTCCCCCGAAGAAGCCCATGCCATCCCAGGTGAGAAAAATGCATCCTGAATCAAGTCTTAGGGCTAAAACCTCTATGACGGGTTTTACCACATTGAGCTCAGAACGTAAGGTCCGGACCTGAAATTTGGAGGAAAAAATCAAATTTTCAGTTTGGCTGAAATGACATGAAATATGTGTCCCCCGAAGAAGCCCATGTCATCCCAGGTGAGAAAAAACGTCCTGAATCAAGTCTGAGGGCTAAAACCTCTATAACGGGTTTTACCACATTGAGCTCAGAACGCAAGGGTGGGACCTGAAAATTAGAGCCAAAAATCAAATTTTCAGTTTGGCTGAAATTACATGAAATATGTGTCCCCCGAAGAAGCCCATGCCATCCCAGGTGAGAAAAATGCATCCTGAATCAAGTCTTAGGGCTAAAACCTCTGTTTTCGGGTTTCACCACATTGAGCTCAGAACGTTAGGTCGGGACCTGAAATTTGGAGCCAAAAATCAAATTTTCAGTTTGGCTGAAATTACATGAAATATGTGTCCCCTGAAGAAGCCCATGCCATACCAGGTGAGAAAAATGCATCCTGAATCAAGTCTGAGGGCTAAAACCTTTGTTTTCGGGTTTTACCACATTGAGCTCAGAACGTAAGGTCCGGACCTGAAATTTGGAGCCAAAAATCAAATTTTCACATTGGCTGAAATTACATGAAATATGTGTCCCCTGTGGAAGCCCATGCCATCCCAGGTGAGAAAAATGCATCCTGAATCAAGTCTGAGGGCTAAAACCTCTGTTTTCGGGTTTTACCACATTGAGCTCAGAACGTAAGGTCGGGACCTGAAATTTGGAGCCAAAAATCAAATTTTCAGTTTGGCTGAAATTACATGAAATATGTGTCCCCCGAAGAAGCCCATGCCATCCCAGGTGAGAAAAATGCATCCTGAATCAAGTCTTAGGGCTAAAACCTCTATGACGGGTTTTACCACATTGAGCTCAGAACGTAAGGTCCGGACCTGAAATTTAGAGGAAAAAATCAAATTTTCAGTTTGGCTGAAATTACATGAAATATGTGTCCCCCGAAGAAGCCCATGCCATCCCAGGTGAGAAAAAAACGTCCTGAATCAAGTCTGAGGGCTAAAACCTCTATAACGGGTTTTACCACATTGAGCTCAGAACGCAAGGTCGGGACCTGAAAATTAGAGCCAAAAATCAAATTTTCAGTTTGGCTGAAATTACATGAAATATGTGTCCCCCGAAGAAGCCCATGCCATCCCAGGTGAGAAAAATGCATCCTGAATCAAGTCTTAGGGCTAAAACCTCTGTTTTCGGGTTTTACCACATTGAGCTCAGAACGTTAGGTCGGGACCTGAAATTTGGAGCCAAAAATCAAATTTTCAGTTTGGCTGAAATTGCATGAAATATGTGTCCCCCAAAGAAGCCCATGCCATCCCAGGTGAGAAAAATGCATCCTGAATCAAGTCTGAGGGCTAAAACCTCTTTTTTCGGGTTTTACCACATTGAGCTCAGGACGTAAGGTCGGGACCTGAAATTTGGAGCCAAAAATCAAATTTTCAGTTTTGCTGAAATAACATGAAATATGTGTCCCCCGTGGAAGCCCATGCCATCCCAGGTGAGAAAAATGCATCCTGAATCAAGTCTGAGGGCTAAAACCTATGTTTTCGGGTTTTACCACATTGAGCTCAGAACGTAAGGTCCAGACCTGTAATTTGGAGCCAAAAATCAAATTTTCAGTTTGGCCAAAATTACATGAAATATGTGTCCCCTGTGGAAGCCCATGCCATCCCAGGTGAGAAAAATGCATCCAGAATCAAGTCTGAGGGCTAAAACCTCTATAACGGGTTTTACCACATTGAGCTCAGAACGTAAGGTCCGGACCTGAAATTTGGAGCCAAAAATCAAATTTTCAGTTTGGCTGAAATTACATGAAATATGTGTCCCCTGTGGAAGCCCATGCCATCCCAGGTGAGAAAAATGCATCCTGAATCAAGTCTGAGGGCTAAAACCTCTGTTTTCGGGTTTTACCACATTGAGCTCAGAACGTAAGGTCGGGACCTGAAATTTGGAGCCAAAAATCAAATTTTCAGTTTGGCTGAAATTACATGAAATATATGTCCCCTGTGGAAGCCCATGCCATCCCAGGTGAGAAAAATGCATCCTGAATCAAGTCTTAGGGCTAAAACCTGTATGACGGGTTTTACCACATTGAGCTCAGAACGTAAGGTCCGGACCTGAAATTTGGAGGAAAAAATCAAATTTTCAGTTTGGCTGAAATTACATGAAATATGTGTCCCCCGAAGAAGCCCACGCCATCCCAGGTGAGAAAAAAACGCATCCTGAATCAAGTCTGAGGGCTAAAACCTCTATAACGGGTTTTACCACATTGAGCTCAGAACGCAAGGTCGGGACCTGAAAATTAGAGCCAAAAATCAAATTTTCAGTTTGGCTGAAATTACATGAAATATGTGTCCCCCGAAGAAGCCCATGCCATCCCAGGTGAGAAAAATGCATCCTGAATCAAGTCTTAGGGCTAAAACCTCTGTTTTCGGGTTTTACCACATTGAGCTCAGAACGTTAGGTCGGGACCTGAAATTTTGA
Source organism: Halichoeres trimaculatus (assembly GCF_033239565.1). Taxonomy (NCBI): domain Eukaryota; kingdom Metazoa; phylum Chordata; class Actinopteri; order Labriformes; family Labridae; genus Halichoeres; species Halichoeres trimaculatus. The sequence goes on from NW_027437180.1 coordinate 9,013,356, forward strand.
GCCAAAAATCAAATTTTCAGTTTGGCTGAAATTACATGAAATATGTGTCCCCTGTGGAAGCCCATGCCATCCCAGGTGAGAAAAATGCATCCTGAATCAAGTCTGAGGGCTAAAACCTCTATATCGGGTTTTACCACATTGAGCTCAGAACGTAAGGTCCGGACCTGAAATTTGGAGCCAAAAATCAAATTTTCAGTTTGGCTGAAATTACATGAAATATGTGTCCCCCGAAGAAGCCCATGCCATCCCAGGTGAGAAAAATGCATCCTGAATCAAGTCTTAGGGCTAAAACCTCTATGACGGGTTTTACCACATTGAGCTCAGAACGTAAGGTCGGGACCTGAAATTTGGAGCCAAAAATCAAATTTTCACATCGGCTGAAATTACATGGTATATGTGTCCCCTGAAGAAGCCCATGCCATCCCAGGTGAGAAAAATGCATCCTGAATCAAGTGTGAGGGCTAAAACCTCTGTTTTCGGGTTTTACCACATTGAGCTCAGAACGTAAGGTCCGGACCTGAACTTTGGAGCCAAAAATCAAATTTTCAGTTTGGCTGAAATTACATGAAAAATGTGTCCCCTGTGGAAGCCCATGCTATCCCAGGTGAGAAAAATGCATCCTGAATCAAGTCTGAGGGCTAAAACCTCTGTTTTCGGGTTTTACCACATTGAGCTCAGAACGTAAGGTCGGGACCTGAAATTTGGAGCCAAAAATCAAGTTTTCAGTTTGGCTGAAATAACATGAAATATGTGTCCCCTGAAGAAGCCCATGCCATCCCAGGTGAGAAAAATGCATCCTGAATCAAGTCTGAGGGCTAAAACCTCTGTTTTTGGGTTTTACCACATTGAGCTCAGAACGTAAGGTCGGGACCTGAAATTTGGAGCCAAAAATCAAATTTTCAGTTTGGCTGAAATAACATGAAATATGTGTCCCCCGAAGGAGCCTATGCCATCCCAGGTGAGAAAAATGCATCCTGAATCAAGTCTGAGAGCTAGAACCTCTATAACGGGTTTTACCACATTGAGCTCAGAACGTAAGGTCCGGACCTGAAATTTGGAGCCAAAAATCAAATTTTCAGTTTGGCTGAAATTACATGAAATATGTGTCCCCTGTGGAAGCCCATGCCATCCCAGGTGAGAAAAATGCATCCTGAATCAAGTCTGAGGGCTAAAACCTCTATAACGGGTTTTACCACATTGAGCTCAGAACGTAAGGTCGGGACCTGAAATTTGGAGCCAAAAATCAAATTTTCAGTTTGGCTGAAATTACATGAAATATGTGTCCCCCAAAGAAGCCCATGCCATCCCAGGTGAGAAAAATGCGTCCTGAATCAAGTCTGAGGGCTAAATCCTCTGTATCGGGTTTTACCACATTGAGCTCAGAACGTAAGGTCCGGACCTGAAATTTGGAGCCAAAAATCAAATTTTCACATTGGCTGAAATAACATGAAATATGTGTCCCCCGAAGGAGCCCATGCCATCCCAGGTGAGAAAAATGCATCCTGAATCAAGTCTGAGGGCTAGAACCTCTATAACGGGTTTTACCACATTGAGCTCAGGACGTAAGGTCGGGACCTGAAATTTGGAGCCAAAAATCAAATTTTCAGTTTGGCTGAAATTACATGAAATATGTGTCCCCTGAAGAAGCCCATGCCATACCAGGTGAGAAAAATGCATCCTGAATCAAGTCTGAGGGCTAAAACCTCTGTTTTCGGGTTTTACCACATTGAGCTCAGAACGTAAGGTCCGGACCTGAAATTTGGAGCCAAAAATCAAATTTTCACATTGGCTGAAATTACATGAAATATGTGTCCCCTGTGGAAGCCCATGCCATCCCAGGTGAGAAAAATGCATCCTGAATCAAGTCTGAGGGCTAAAACCTCTGTTTTCGGGTTTTACCACATTGAGCTCAGAACGTAAGGTCGGGACCTGAAATTTGGAGCCAAAAATCAAATTTTCAGTTTGGCTGAAATTACATGAAATATGTGTCCCCCGAAGAAGCCCATGCCATCCCAGGTGAGAAAAATGCATCCAGAATCAAGTCTGAGGGCTAAAACCTCTATAACGGGTTTTACCACATTGAGCTCAGAACGTAAGGTCCGGACCTGAAATTTGGAGCCAAAAATCAAATTTTCAGTTTGGCTGAAATTACATGAAATATGTGTCCCCCGAAGAAGCCCATGCCATCCCAGGTGAGAAAAATGCATCCTGAATCAAGTCTTAGGGCTAAAACCTCTATGACGGGTTTTACCACATTGAGCTCAGAACGTAAGGTCCGGACCTGAAATTTGGAGGAAAAAATCAAATTTTCAGTTTGGCTGAAATGACATGAAATATGTGTCCCCCGAAGAAGCCCATGTCATCCCAGGTGAGAAAAAACGTCCTGAATCAAGTCTGAGGGCTAAAACCTCTATAACGGGTTTTACCACATTGAGCTTAGAACGCAAGGGTGGGACCTGAAAATTAGAGCCAAAAATCAAATTTTCAGTTTGGCTGAAATTACATGAAATATGTGTCCCCCGAAGAAGCCCATGCCATCCCAGGTGAGAAAAATGCATCCTGAATCAAGTCTTAGGGCTAAAACCTCTGTTTTCGGGTTTCACCACATTGAGCTCAGAACGTTAGGTCGGGACCTGAAATTTGGAGCCAAAAATCAAATTTTCAGTTTGGCTGAAATTACATGAAATATGTGTCCCCTGAAGAAGCCCATGCCATACCAGGTGAGAAAAATGCATCCTGAATCAAGTCTGAGGGCTAAAACCTTTGTTTTCGGGTTTTACCACATTGAGCTCAGAACGTAAGGTCCGGACCTGAAATTTGGAGCCAAAAATCAAATTTTCACATTGGCTGAAATTACATGAAATATGTGTCCCCTGTGGAAGCCCATGCCATCCCAGGTGAGAAAAATGCATCCTGAATCAAGTCTGAGGGCTAAAACCTCTGTTTTCGGGTTTTACCACATTGAGCTCAGAACGTAAGGTCGGGACCTGAAATTTGGAGCCAAAAATCAAATTTTCAGTTTGGCTGAAATTACATGAAATATGTGTCCCCCGAAGAAGCCCATGCCATCCCAGGTGAGAAAAATGCATCCTGAATCAAGTCTTAGGGCTAAAACCTCTATGACGGGTTTTACCACATTGAGCTCAGAACGTAAGGTCCGGACCTGAAATTTAGAGGAAAAAATCAAATTTTCAGTTTGGCTGAAATTACATGAAATATGTGTCCCCCGAAGAAGCCCATGCCATCCCAGGTGAGAAAAAAACGTCCTGAATCAAGTCTGAGGGCTAAAACCTCTATAACGGGTTTTACCACATTGAGCTCAGAACGCAAGGTCCGGACCTGAAAATTAGAGCCAAAAATCAAATTTTCAGTTTGGCTGAAATTACATGAAATATGTGTCCCCCGAAGAAGCCCATGCCATCCCAGGTGAGAAAAATGCATCCTGAATCAAGTCTTAGGGCTAAAACCTCTGTTTTCGGGTTTTACCACATTGAGCTCAGAACGTTAGGTCGGGACCTGAAATTTGGAGCCAAAAATCAAATTTTCAGTTTGGCTGAAATTGCATGAAATATGTGTCCCCCAAAGAAGCCCATGCCATCCCAGGTGAGAAAAATGCATCCTGAATCAAGTCTGAGGGCTAAAACCTCTTTTTTCGGGTTTTACCACATTGAGCTCAGGACGTAAGGTCGGGACCTGAAATTTGGAGCCAAAAATCAAATTTTCAGTTTTGCTGAAATAACATGAAATATGTGTCCCCCGAAGAAGCCCATGCCATCCCAGGTGAGAAAAATGCATCCTGAATCAAGTCTGAGGGCTAAAACCTATGTTTTCGGGTTTTACCACATTGAGCTCAGAACGTAAGGTCCAGACCTGTAATTTGGAGCCAAAAATCAAATTTTCAGTTTGGCCAAAATTACATGAAATATGTGTCCCCCGAAGAAGCCCATGCCATCCCAGGTGAGAAAAATGCATCCAGAATCAAGTCTGAGGGCTAAAACCTCTATAACGGGTTTTACCACATTGAGCTCAGAACGTAAGGTCCGGACCTGAAATTTGGAGCCAAAAATCAAATTTTCAGTTTGGCTGAAATTACATGAAATATGTGTCCCCTGTGGAAGCCCATGCCATCCCAGGTGAGAAAAATGCATCCTGAATCAAGTCTGAGGGCTAAAACCTCTGTTTTCGGGTTTTACCACATTGAGCTCAGAACGTAAGGTCGGGACCTGAAATTTGGAGCCAAAAATCAAATTTTCAGTTTGGCTGAAATTACATGAAATATGTGTCCCCCGAAGAAGCCCATGCCATCCCAGGTGAGAAAAATGCATCCTGAATCAAGTCTTAGGGCTAAAACCTGTATGACGGGTTTTACCACATTGAGCTCAGAACGTAAGGTCCGGACCTGAAATTTGGAGGAAAAAATCAAATTTTCAGTTTGGCTGAAATTACATGAAATATGTGTCCCCCGAAGAAGCCCACGCCATCCCAGGTGAGAAAAAAACGTATCCTGAATCAAGTCTGAGGGCTAAAACCTCTATAACGGGTTTTACCACATTGAGCTCAGAACGCAAGGTCGGGACCTGAAAATTAGAGCCAAAAATCAAATTTTCAGTTTGGCTGAAATTACATGAAATATGTGTCCCCCGAAGAAGCCCATGCCATCCCAGGTGAGAAAAATGCATCCTGAATCAAGTCTTAGGGCTAAAACCTCTGTTTTCGGGTTTTACCACATTGAGCTCAGAACGTTAGGTCGGGACCTGAAATTTTGAGCCAAAAATCAAATTTTCAGTTTGGCTGAAATTACATGAAATATGTGTCCCCTGTGGAAGCCCATGCCATCCCAGGTGAGAAAAATGCATCCTGAATCAAGTCTGAGGGCTAAAACCTCTATATCGGGTTTTACCACATTGAGCTCAGAACGTAAGGTCCGGACCTGAAATTTGGAGCCAAAAATAAAATTTTCACATCGGCTGAAATAACATGAAATATGTGTCCCCCAAAGGAGCCCATGCCATCCCAGGTGAGAAAAATGCATCCTGAATCAAGTCTGAGGGCTAGAACCTTTATAACCGGTTTTACCACATTGAGCTCAGAACGTAAGGTCGGGACCTGAAATTTGGAGCCAAAAATCAAATTTTCACATCGGCTGAAATTACATGGTATATGTGTCCCCTGAAGAAGCCCATGCCATCCCAGGTGAGAAAAATGCATCCTGAATCAAGTGTGAGGGCTAAAACCTCTGTTTTCGGGTTTTACCACATTGAGCTCAGAACGTAAGGTCCGGACCTGAACTTTGGAGCCAAAAATCAAATTTTCAGTTTGGCTGAAATTACATGAAAAATGTGTCCCCTGTGGAAGCCCATGCTATCCCAGGTGAGAAAAATGCATCCTGAATCAAGTCTGAGGGCTAAAACCTCTGTTTTCGGGTTTTACCACATTGAGCTCAGAACGTAAGGTCGGGACCTGAAATTTGGAGCCAAAAATCAAGTTTTCAGTTTGGCTGAAATAACATGAAATATGTGTCCCCTGAAGAAGCCCATGCCATCCCAGGTGAGAAAAATGCATCCTGAATCAAGTCTGAGGGCTAAAACCTCTGTTTTTGGGTTTTACCACATTGAGCTCAGAACGTAAGGTCGGGACCTGAAATTTGGAGCCAAAAATCAAATTTTCAGTTTGGCTGAAATAACATGAAATATGTGTCCCCCGAAGGAGCCTATGCCATCCCAGGTGAGAAAAATGCATCCTGAATCAAGTCTGAGAGCTAGAACCTCTATAACGGGTTTTACCACATTGAGCTCAGAACGTAAGGTCCGGACCTGAAATTTGGAGCCAAAAATCAAATTTTCAGTTTGGCTGAAATTACATGAAATATGTGTCCCCTGTGGAAGCCCATGCCATCCCAGGTGAGAAAAATGCATCCTGAATCAAGTCTGAGGGCTAAAACCTCTATAACGGGATTTACCACATTGAGCTCAGAACGTAAGGTCGGGACCTGAAATTTGGAGCCAAAAATCAAATTTTCAGTTTGGCTGAAATTACATGAAATATGTGTCCCCCAAAGAAGCCCATGCCATCCCAGGTGAGAAAAAAACGTCCTGAATCAAGTCTGAGGGCTAAAACCTCTATAACGGGTTTTACCACATTGAGCTCAGAACGTAAGGTCCGGACCTGAAATTTGGAGGAAAAAATCAAATTTTCAGTTTGGCTGAAATGACATGAAATATGTGTCCCCTGTGGAAGCCCATGCCATCCCAGGTGAGAAAAATGCATCCTCAAGTAAGTCTGAGGGCTAAAACCTCTGTTTTTGGGTTTTACCACATTGAGCTCAGAACGTAAGGTCTGGACCTGAAATTTGGAGCCAAAAATCAAATTTTCAGTTTGGCTGAAATAACATGAAATATGTGTCCCCCGAAGGAGCCTATGCCATCCCAGGTGAGAAAAAATGCATCCTGAATCAAGTCTGAGAGCTAGAACCTCTATAACGGGTTTTACCACATTGAGCTCAGGACGTAAGGTCGGGACCTGAAATTTGGAGCCAAAAATCAAATTTTCAGTTTGGCTGAAATTACATGAAATATGTGTCCCCTGTGGAAGCCCATGCCATCCCAGGTGAGAAAAATGCATCCTGAATCAAGTCTGAGGGCTAAAACCTCTATAACGGGTTTTACCACATTGAGCTCAGAACGTAAGGTCCGGACCTGAAATTTGGAGCCAAAAATCAAATTTTCAGTTTGGCTGAAATTACATGAAATATGTGTCCCCCGAAGAAGCCCATGCCATCCCAGGTGAGAAAAATGCATCCAGAATCAAGTCTGAGGGCTAAAACCTCTATAACGGGTTTTACCACATTGAGCTCAGAACGTAAGGTCCGGACCTGAAATTTGGAGCCAAAAATCAAATTTTCAGTTTGGCTGAAATTGCATGAAATATGTGTCCCCCAAAGAAGCCCATGCCATCCCAGGTGAGAAAAATGCATCCTGAATCGAGTCTGAGGGCTAGAACCTCTGTATCAGGTTTTACCACATTGAGCTCAGAACGTAAGGTCGGGACCTGAAATTTGGAGCCAAAAATCAAATTTTCAGTTTGGCTGAAATTACATGAAATATGTGTCCCCCAAAGAAGCCCATGCCATCCCAGGTGAGAAAAATGCATCCTGAATCAATTCTGAGGGCTAAAACCTCTATAACGGGTTTTACCACATTGAGCTCAGAACGTAAGGTCCGGACCTGAAATTTGGAGCCAAAAATCAAATTTTCAGTTTGGCTGAAATTACATGAAATATGTGTCCCCCAAAGAAGCCCATGCCATCCCAGGTGAGAAAAATGCATCCTGAATCAAGTCTGAGGGCTAAAACCTCTATAACGGGTTTTACCACATTGAGCTCAGAACGTAAGGTTGGGACCTGAAATTTGGAGCCAAAAATCAAATTTTCAGTTTGGCTGAAATTACATGAAATATGTGTCCCCCGAAGAAGCCCATGCCATCCCAGGTGAGAAAAATGCATCCAGAATCAAGTCTGAGGGCTAAAACCTCTATAACGGGTTTTACTACATTGAGCTCAGAACGTAAGGTCCGGACCTGAAATTTGGAGCCAAAAATCAAATTTTCAGTTTGGCTGAAATTGCATGAAATATGTGTCCCCCAAAGAAGCCCATGCCATCCCAGGTGAGAAAAATGCATCCTGAATCGAGTCTGAGGGCTAGAACCTCTGTATCAGGTTTTACCACATTGAGCTCAGAACGTAAGGTCGGGACCTGAAATTTGGAGCCAAAAATCAAATTTTCAGTTTGGCTGAAATTACATGAAATATGTGTCCCCTGTGGAAGCCCATGCCATCCCAGGTGAGAAAAATGCATCCTCAATCAAGTCTGAGGGCTAAAACCTCTGTTTTCGGGTTTTACCACATTGAGCTCAGAACGTAAGGTCCGGACCTGAAATTTGGAGCCAAAAATCAAATTTTCAGTTTGGCTGAAATAACATGAAATATGTGTCCCCCGAAGAAGCCCATGCCATCCCAGGTGAGAAAAATGCATCCTGAATCAAGTCTGAGGGCTAAAACCTATGTTTTCGGGTTTTACCACATTGAGCTCAGAACGTAAGGTCGGGACCTGAAATTTGGAGCCAAAAATCAAATTTTCAGTTTGGCTGAAATTACATGAAATATGTGTCCCCTGTGGAAGCCCATGCCATCCCAGGTGAGAAAAATGCATCCTGAATCAAGTCTGAGGGCTAGAACCTCTGTATCAGGTTTTACCACATTGAGCTCAGAATGTAAGGTCCGGACCTGAAATTTGGAGCCAAAAATCTAATTTTCAGTTTGGCTGAAATAACATGAAATATGTGTCCCCTGTGGAAGCCCATGCCATCCCAGGTGAGAAAAATGCATCCTGAATCAAGCCTGAGGGCTAAAACCTTTATAACGGGTTTTACCACATTGAGCTCAGAACGTAAGGTCCGGACCTGAAATTTGGAGCCAAAAATCAAATTTTCAGTTTGGCTGAAATTACATGAAATATGTGTCCCCCAAAGAAGCCCATGCCATCCCAGGTGAGAAAAATGCATCCTGAATCAATTCTGATGGCTAAAACCTCTATAACGGGTTTTACCACATTGAGCTCAGAACGTAAGGTCGGGACCTGAAATTTGGAGCCAAAAATCAAATTTTCAGTTTGGCTGAAATTACATGAAATATGTGTCCCCTGTGGAAGCCCATGCCATCCCAGGTGAGAAAAATGCATCCTGAATCAAGTCTGAGGGCTAAAACCTCTATAACGGGTTTTACCACATTGAGCTCAGAACATAAGGTCCGGACCTGAAATTTGGAGCCAAAAATCAAATTTTCAGTTTGGCTGAAATTACATGAAATATGTGTCCCCTGTGGAAGCCCATGCCATCCCAGGTGAGAAAAATGCATCCTGAATCAAGTCTGAGGGCTAAAACCTCTATAACGGGTTTTACCACATTGAGCTCAGAACGTAAGGTCGGGACCTGAAATTTGGAGCCAAAAATCAAATTTTCAGTTTGGCTGAAATTACATGAAATATGTGTCCCCCGAAGAAGCCCATGCCATCCCAGGTGAGAAAAATGCATCCAGAATCAAGTCTGAGGGCTAAAACCTCTATAACGGGTTTTACCACATTGAGCTCAGAACGTAAGGTCCGGACCTGAAATTTGGAGCCAAAAATCAAATTTTCAGTTTGGCTGAAATTACATGAAATATGTGTCACCCAAAGAAGCCCATGCCATCCCAGGTGAGAAAAATGCATCCTGAATCAATTCTGATGGCTAAAACCTCTATAACGGGTTTTACCACATTGAGCTCAGAACGTAAGGTCGGGACCTGAAATTTGGAGCCAAAAATCAAATTTTCAGTTTGGCTGAAATTGCATGAAATATGTGTCCCCCAAAGAAGCCCATGCCATCCCAGGTGAGAAAAATGCATCCTGAATCAAGTCTGAGGGCTAGAACCTCTGTATCAGGTTTTACCACATTGAGCTCAGAACGTAAGGTCCGGACCTGAAATTTGGAGCCAAAAATCAAATTTTCAGTTTGGCTGAAATGACATGAAATATGTGTCCCCTGAAGAAGCCCATGCCATCCCAGGTGAGAAAAATGCATCCTGAATCAAGTCTGAGGGCTAAAACCTCTGTTTTCGGGTTTTACCACATTGAGCTCAGAACGTAAGGTCGGGACCTGAAATTTGGAGCCAAAAATCAAGTTTTCAGTTTGGCTGAAATAACATAAAATATGTGTCCCCCGAAGAAGCCCATGCCATCCCAGGTGAGAAAAATGCATCCTGAATCAAGTCTGAGGGCTAGAACCTCTGTATCAGGTTTTACCACATTGAGCTCAGAACGTAAGGTCGGGACCTGAAATTTGGAGCCAAAAATCAAGTTTTCAGTTTGGCTGAAATAACATGAAATATGTGTCCCCTGAAGAAGCCCATGCTATCCCAGGTGAGAAAAATGCATCCTGAGTCAAGTCTGAGGGCTAAAACCTCTGTTTTTGGGTTTTACCACATTGAGCTCAGAACGTAAGGTCGGGACCTGATATTTGGAGCCAAAAATCAAATTTTCAGTTTGGCTGAAATTACATGAAATATGTGTCCCCCGAAGAAGCCCATGCCATCCCAGGTGAGAAAAATGCATCCTGAATCAAGTCTGAGAGCTAGAACCTCTATAACGGGTTTTACCACATTGAGCTCAGAACGTAAGGTCGGGACCTGAAATTTGGAGCCAAAAATCAAATTTTCACATTGGCTGAAATTACATGAAATATGTGTCCCCTGTGGAAGCCCATGCCATCCCAGGTGAGAAAAATGCATCCTGAATCAAGTCTGAGGGCTAAAACCTCTGTTTTCGGGTTTTACCACATTGAGCTCAGAACGTAAGGTCGGGACCTGAAATTTGGAGCCAAAAATCAAATTTTCAGTTTGGCTGAAATTACATGAAATATGTGTCCCCCGAAGAAGCCCATGCCATCCCAGGTGAGAAAAATGCATCCTGAATCAAGTCTTAGGGCTAAAACCTCTATGACGGGTTTTACCACATTGAGCTCAGAACGTAAGGTCCGGACCTGAAATTTAGAGGAAAAAATCAAATTTTCAGTTTGGCTGAAATTACATGAAATATGTGTCCCCTGTGGAAGCCCATGCCATCCCAGGTGAGAAAAAAACGTCCTGAATCAAGTCTGAGGGCTAAAACCTCTATAACGGGTTTTACCACATTGAGCTCAGAACGCAAGGTCGGGACCTGAAAATTAGAGCCAAAAATCAAATTTTCAGTTTGGCTGAAATGACATGAAATATGTGTCCCCTGAAGAAGCCCATGCTATCCCAGGTGAGAAAAATGCATCCTGAATCAAGTCTGAGGGCTAAAACCTCTGTTTTCGGGTTTTATCACATTGAGCTCAGAACGTAAGGTTGGGACCTGAAATTTGGAGCCAAAAATCAAGTTTTCAGTTTGGCTGAAATAACATGAAATATGTGTCCCCCGAAGAAGCCCATGCCATCCCAGGTGAGAAAAATGCATCCTGAATCAAGTCTGAGGGCTAAAACCTATGTTTTCGGGTTTTACCACATTGAGCTCAGAACGTAAGGTCCAGACCTGTAATTTGGAGCCAAAAATCAAATTTTCAGTTTGGCCAAAATTACATGAAATATGTGTCCCCCGAAGAAGCCCATGCCATCCCAGGTGAGAAAAATGCATCCAGAATCAAGTCTGAGGGCTAAAACCTCTATAACGGGTTTTACCACATTGAGCTCAGAACGTAAGGTCCGGACCTGAAATTTGGAGCCAAAAATCAAATTTTCAGTTTGGCTGAAATTACATGAAATATGTGTCCCCTGTGGAAGCCCATGCCATCCCAGGTGAGAAAAATGCATCCTGAATCAAGTCTGAGGGCTAAAACCTCTGTTTTCGGGTTTTACCACATTGAGCTCAGAACGTAAGGTCGGGACCTGAAATTTGGAGCCAAAAATCAAATTTTCAGTTTGGCTGAAATTACATGAAATATATGTCCCCTGTGGAAGCCCATGCCATCCCAGGTGAGAAAAATGCATCCTCAAGTAAGTCTGAGGGCTAAAACCTCTGTTTTTGGGTTTTACCACATTGAGCTCAGAACGTAAGGTCCGGACCTGAAATTTGGAGGAAAGAATCAAATTTTCAGTTTGGCTGAAATTACATGAAATATGTGTCCCCCGAAGAAGCCCACGCCATCCCAGGTGAGAAAAAAACGCATCCTGAATCAAGTCTGAGGGCTAAAACCTCTATAACGGGTTTTACCACATTGAGCTCAGAACGCAAGGTCGGGACCTGAAAATTAGAGCCAAAAATCAAATTTTCAGTTTGGCTGAAATTACATGAAATATGTGTCCCCCGAAGAAGCCCATGCCATCCCAGGTGAGAAAAATGCATCCTGAATCAAGTCTTAGGGCTAAAACCTCTGTTTTCGGGTTTTACCACATTGAGCTCAGAACGTTAGGTCGGGACCTGAAATTTGGAGCCAAAAATCAAATTTTCAGTTTGGCTGAAATTACATGAAATATGTGTCCCCTGTGGAAGCCCATGCCATCCCAGGTGAGAAAAATGCATCCTGAATCAAGTCTGAGGGCTAAAACCTCTGTTTTCGGGTTTTACCACATTGAGCTCAGAACGTAAGGTCGGGACCTGAAATTTGGAGCCAAAAATCAAATTTTCACATCGGCTGAAATAACATGAAATATGTGTCCCCCAAAGGAGCCCATGCCTTCCCAGGTGAGAAAAATGCATCCTGAATCAAGTCTGAGGGCTAGAACCTCTATAACGGGTTTTACCACATTGAGCTCAGAACGTAAGGTCGGGACCTGAAATTTGGAGCCAAAAATCAAATTTTCACATCGGCTGAAATTACATGGTATATGTGTCCCCTGAAGAAGCCCATGCCATCCCAGGTGAGAAAAATGCATCCTGAATCAAGTCTGAGGGCTAAAACCTCTGTTTTCGGGTTTTACCACATTGAGCTCAGAACGTAAGGTCCGGACCTGAAATTTGGAGCCAAAAATCAAATTTTCAGTTTGGCTGAAATTACATGAAATATGTGTCCCCCGAAGAAGCCCATGCCATCCCAGGTGAGAAAAATGCATCCAGAATCAAGTCTGAGGGCTAGAACCTCTATAACGGGTTTTACCACATTGAGCTCAGAACGTGAGGTCCGGACCTGAACTTTGGAGCCAAAAATCAAATTTTCAGTTTGGCTGAAATTACATGAAAAATGTGTCCCCTGTGGAAGCCCATGCTATCCCAGGTGAGAAAAATGCATCCTGAATCAAGTCTGAGGGCTAAAACCTCTGTTTTCGGGTTTTACCACATTGAGCTCGGACGTAAGGTCGGGACCTGAAATTTGGAGCCAAAAATCAAATTTTCAGTTTGGCTGAAATTACATGAAATATGTGTCCCCTGTGGAAGCCCATGCCATCCCAGGTGAGAAAAATGCATCCTGAATCAAGTCTGAGGGCTAAAACCTATGTTTTCGGGTTTTACCACATTGAGCTCAGAACGTAAGGTCGGGACCTGAAATTTGGAGCCAAAAATCAAGTTTTCAGTTTGGCTGAAATAACATGAAATATGTGTCCCCTGAAGAAGCCCATGCCATCCCAGGTGAGAAAAATGCATCCTGAATCAAGTCTGAGGGCTAAAACCTCTATAACGGGTTTTACCACATTGAGCTCAGAACGTAAGGTCGGGACCTGAAATTTGGAGCCAAAAATCAAATTTTCAGTTTGGCTGAAATTGCATGAAATATGTGTCCCCCAAAGAAGCCCATGCCATCCCAGGTGAGAAAAATGCATCCTGAATCAAGTCTGAGGGCTAGAACCTCTGTATCAGGTTTTACCACATTGAGCTCAGAACGTAAGGTCCGGACCTGAAATTTGGAGCCAAAAATCAAATTTTCAGTTTGGCTGAAATGACATGAAATATGTGTCCCCTGAAGAAGCCCATGCTATCCCAGGTGAGAAAAATGCATCCTGAATCAAGTCTGAGGGCTAAAACCTCTGTTTTCGGGTTTTATCACATTGAGCTCAGAACGTAAGGTTGGGACCTGAAATTTGGAGCCAAAAATCAAGTTTTCAGTTTGGCTGAAATAACATGAAATATGTGTCCCCCGAAGAAGCCCATGCCATCCCAGGTGAGAAAAATGCATCCTGAATCGAGTCTGAGGGCTAAAACCTCTTTTTTCGGGTTTTACCACATTGAGCTCAGGACGTAAGGTCGGGACCTGAAATTTGGAGCCAAAAATCAAATTTTCAGTTTTGCTGAAATAACATGAAATATGTGTCCCCCGAAGAAGCCCATGCCATCCCAGGTGAGAAAAATGCATCCTGAATCAAGTCTGAGGGCTAAAACCTATGTTTTCGGGTTTTACCACATTGAGCTCAGAACGTAAGGTCCAGACCTGTAATTTGGAGCCAAAAATCAAATTTTCAGTTTGGCCAAAATTACATGAAATATGTGTCCCCCGAAGAAGCCCATGCCATCCCAGGTGAGAAAAATGCATCCTGAATCAAGTCTGAGGGCTAAAACCTCTATAACGGGTTTTACCACATTGAGCTCAGAACGTAAGGTCCGGACCTGAAATTTGGAGCCAAAAATCAAATTTTCAGTTTGGCTGAAATTACATGAAATATGTGTCCCCTGTGGAAGCCCATGCCATCCCAGGTGAGAAAAATGCATCCTGAATCAAGTCTGAGGGCTAAAACCTCTGTTTTCGGGTTTTACCACATTGAGCTCAGAACGTAAGGTCGGGACCTGAAATTTGGAGCCAAAAATCAAATTTTCAGTTTGGCTGAAATTACATGAAATATATGTCCCCTGTGGAAGCCCATGCCATCCCAGGTGAGAAAAATGCATCCTGAATCAAGTCTTAGGGCTAAAACCTCTATGACGGGTTTTACCACATTGAGCTCAGAACGTAAGGTCCGGACCTGAAATTTGGAGGAAAGAATCAAATTTTCAGTTTGGCTGAAATTACATGAAATATGTGTCCCCCGAAGAAGCCCACGCCATCCCAGGTGAGAAAAAAACGCATCCTGAATCAAGTCTGAGGGCTAAAACCTCTATAACGGGTTTTACCACATTGAGCTCAGAACGCAAGGTCGGGACCTGAAAATTAGAGCCAAAAATCAAATTTTCAGTTTGGCTGAAATTACATGAAATATGTGTCCCCCGAAGAAGCCCATGCCATCCCAGGTGAGAAAAATGCATCCTGAATCAAGTCTTAGGGCTAAAACCTCTGTTTTCGGGTTTTACCACATTGAGCTCAGAACGTTAGGTCGGGACCTGAAATTTTGAGCCAAAAATCAAATTTTCAGTTTGGCTGAAATTACATGAAATATGTGTCCCCTGTGGAAGCCCATGCCATCCCAGGTGAGAAAAATGCATCCTGAATCAAGTCTGAGGGCTAAAACCTCTATATCGGGTTTTACCACATTGAGCTCAGAACGTAAGGTCCGGACCTGAAATTTGGAGCCAAAAATAAAATTTTCACATCGGCTGAAATAACATGAAATATGAGTCCCCCAAAGGAGCCCATGCCATCCCAGGTGAGAAAAATGCATCCTGAATCAAGTCTGAGGGCTAGAACCTCTATAACGGGTTTTACCACATTGAGCTCAGAACGTAAGGTTGGGACCTGAAATTTGGAGCCAAAAATCAAATTTTCACATCGGCTGAAATTACATGGTATATGTGTCCCCTGAAGAAGCCCATGCCATCCCAGGTGAGAAAAATGCATCCTGAATCAAGTGTGAGGGCTAAAACCTCTGTTTTCGGGTTTTACCACATTGAGCTCAGAACGTAAGGTCCGGACCTGAAATTTGGAGCCAAAAATCAAATTTTCAGTTTGGCTGAAATTACATGACATATGTGTCCCCCGAAGAAGCCCATGCCATCCCAGGTGAGAAAAATGCATCCAGAATCAAGTCTGAGGGCTAGAACCTCTATAACGGGTTTTACCACATTGAGCTCAGAACGTGAGGTCCGGACCTGAAATTTGGAGCCAAAAATCAAATTTTCAGTTTGGCTGAAATTACATGAAAAATGTGTCCCCTGTGGAAGCCCATGCTATCCCAGGTGAGAAAAATGCATCCTGAATCAAGTCTGAGGGCTAAAACCTCTGTTTTCGGGTTTTACCACATTGAGCTCGGACGTAAGGTCGGGACCTGAAATTTGGAGCCAAAAATCAAATTTTCAGTTTGGCTGAAAATACATGAAATATGTGTCCCCTGTGGAAGCCCATGCCATCCCAGGTGAGAAAAATGCATCCTGAATCAAGTCTGAGGGCTAAAACCTATGTTTTCGGGTTTTACCACATTGAGCTCAGAACGTAAGGTCGGGACCTGAAATTTGGAGCCAAAAATCAAGTTTTCAGTTTGGCTGAAATAACATGAAATATGTGTCCCCTGAAGAAGCCCATGCCATCCCAGGTGAGAAAAATGCATCCTGAATCAAGTCTGAGGGCTAAAACCTCTGTTTTTGGGTTTTACCACATTGAGCTCAGAACGTAAGGTCGGGACCTGAAATTTGGAGCCAAAAATCAAATTTTCAGTTTGGCTGAAATAACATGAAATATGTGTCCCCCGAAGGAGCCTATGCCATCCCAGGTGAGAAAAATGCATCCTGAATCAAGTCTGAGAGCTAGAACCTCTATAACGGGTTTTACCACATTGAGCTCAGAACGTAAGGTCCGGGACCTGAAATTTGGAGCCAAAAATCAAATTTTCAGTTTGGCTGAAATTACATGAAATATGTGTCCCCTGTGGAAGCCCATGCCATCCCAGGTGAGAAAAATGCATCCTGAATCAAGTCTGAGGGCTAAAACCTATATAACAGGTTTTACCACATTGAGCTCAGAACGTAAGGTCGGGACCTGAAATTTGGAGCCAAAAATCAAATTTTCAGTTTGGCTGAAATTACATGAAATATGTGTCCCCCAAAGAAGCCCATGCCATCCCAGGTGAGAAAAATGCATCCTGAATCAAGTCTTAGGGCTAAAACCTCTATAACGGGTTTTACCACATTGAGCTCAGAACGCAAGGTCGGGACCTGAAATTTGGAGCCGAAAATCAAATTTTCAGTTTGGCTGAAATTGCATGAAATATGTGTCCCCCAAAGAAGCCCATGCCATCCCAGGTGAGAAAAATGCATCCTGAATCAAGTCTGAGGGCTAGAACCTCTGTATCAGGTTTTACCACATTGAGCTCAGAACGTAAGGTCGGGACCTGAAATTTGGAGCCAAAAATCAAATTTTCAGTTTGGCTGAAATTACATGAAATATGTGTCCCCTGTGGAAGCCCATGCCATCCCAGGTGAGAAAAATGCATCCTCAAGTAAGTCTGAGGGCTAAAACCTCTGTTTTTGGGTTTTACCACATTGAGCTCAGAACGTAAGGTCTGGACCTGAAATTTGGAGCCAAAAATCAAATTTTCAGTTTGGCTGAAATAACATGAAATATGTGTCCCCCGAAGGAGCCTATGCCATCCCAGGTGAGAAAAAATGCATCCTGAATCAAGTCTGAGGGCTAGAACCTCTATAACGGGTTTTACCACATTGAGCTCAGGACGTAAGGTCGGGACCTGAAATTTGGAGCCAAAAATCAAATTTTCAGTTTGGCTGAAATTACATGAAATATGTGTCCCCTGTGGAAGCCCATGCCATCCCAGGTGAGAAAAATGCATCCTGAATCAAGTCTGAGGGCTAAAACCTCTATAACGGGTTTTACCACATTGAGCTCAGAACGTAAGGTCCGGACCTGAAATTTGGAGCCAAAAATCAAATTTTCAGTTTGGCTGAAATTGCATGAAATATGTGTCCCCCGAAGAAGCCCATGCCATCCCAGGTGAGAAAAATGCATCCAGAATCAAGTCTGAGGGCTAAAACCTCTATAACGGGTTTTACCACATTGAGCTCAGAACGTAAGGTCCGGACCTGAAATTTGGAGCCAAAAATCAAATTTTCAGTTTGGCTGAAATTACATGAAATATGTGTCCCCCGAAGAAGCCCATGCCATCCCAGGTGAGAAAAATGCATCCAGAATCAAGTCTGAGGGCTAAAACCTCTATAACGGGTTTTACTACATTGAGCTCAGAACGTAAGGTCCGGACCTGAAATTTGGAGCCAAAAATCAAATTTTCAGTTTGGCTGAAATTGCATGAAATATGTGTCCCCCAAAGAAGCCCATGCCATCCCAGGTGAGAAAAATGCATCCTGAATCGAGTCTGAGGGCTAGAACCTCTGTATCAGGTTTTACCACATTGAGCTCAGAACGTAAGGTCGGGACCTGAAATTTGGAGCCAAAAATCAAATTTTCAGTTTGGCTGAAATGACATGAAATATGTGTCCCCTGTGGAAGCCCATGCCATCCCAGGTGAGAAAAATGCATCCTCAATCAAGTCTGAGGGCTAAAACCTCTATAACGGGTTTTACCACATTGAGCTCAGAACGTAAGGTCCGGACCTGAAATTTGGAGCCAAAAATCAAATTTTCAGTTTGGCTGAAATTACATGAAATATGTGTCCCCCGAAGAAGCCCATGCCATCCCAGGTGAGAAAAATGCATCCTGAATCAAGTCTGAGGGCTAAAACCTATGTTTTCGGGTTTTACCACATTGAGCTCAGAACGTAAGGTCGGGACCTGAAATTTGGAGCCAAAAATCAAATTTTCAGTTTGGCTGAAATTACATGAAATATGTGTCCCCTGTGGAAGCCCATGCCATCCCAGGTGAGAAAAATGCATCCTGAATCAAGTCTGAGGGCTAAAACCTCTATAACGGGTTTTACCACATTGAGCTCAGAACGTAAGGTCCGGACCTGAAATTTGGAGCCAAAAATCAAATTTTCAGTTTGGCTGAAATTACATGAAATATGTGTCCCCTGTGGAAGCCCATGCCATCCCAGGTGAGAAAAATGCATCCTGAATCAAGTCTGAGGGCTAAAACCTCTATAACGGGTTTTACCACATTGAGCTAAGAACGTAAGGTCGGGACCTGAAATTTGGAGCCAAAATTCAAATTTTCAGTTTGGCTGAAATTACATGAAATATGTGTCCCCCGAAGAAGCCCATGCCATCCCAGGTGAGAAAAATGCATCCAGAATCAAGTCTGAGGGCTAAAACCTCTATAACGGGTTTTACCACATTGAGCTCAGAACGTAAGGTCCGGACCTGAAATTTGGAGCCAAAAATCAAATTTTCAGTTTGGCTGAAATTACATGAAATATGTGTCCCCTGAAGAAGCCCATGCCATCCCAGGTGAGAAAAATGCATCCTGAATCAAGTCTGAGGGCTAAAACCTCTATAACGGGTTTTACCACATTGAGCTCAGAACGTAAGGTCCGGACCTGAAATTTGGAGCCAAAAATCAAATTTTCAGTTTGGCTGAAATTGCATGAAATATGTGTCCCCCAAAGAAGCCCATGCCATCCCAGGTGAGAAAAATGCATCCTGAATCAAGTCTGAGGGCTAGAACCTCTATAACGGGTTTTACCACATTGAGCTCAGAACGTAAGGTCGGGACCTGAAATTTGGAGCCAAAAATCAAATTTTCACATCGGCTGAAATTACATGGTATATGTGTCCCCTGAAGAAGCCCATGCCATCCCAGGTGAGAAAAATGCATCCTGAATCAAGTCTGAGGGCTAAAACCTCTGTTTTCGGGTTTTACCACATTGAGCTCAGAACGTAAGGTCCGGACCTGAAATTTGGAGCCAAAAATCAAATTTTCAGTTTGGCTGAAATTACATGAAATATGTGTCCCCCGAAGAAGCCCATGCCATCCCAGGTGAGAAAAATGCATCCAGAATCAAGTCTGAGGGCTAGAACCTCTATAACAGGTTTTACCACATTGAGCTCAGAACGTGAGGTCCGGACCTGAACTTTGGAGCCAAAAATCAAATTTTCAGTTTGGCTGAAATTACATGAAATATGTGTCCCCTGTGGAAGCCCATGCTATCCCAGGTGAGAAAAATGCATCCTGAATCAAGTCTGAGGGCTAGAACCTCTATAACGGGTTTTACCACATTGAGCTCAGAACGTAAGGTCCGGACCTGAAATTTGGAGCCAAAAATCAAATTTTCAGTTTGGCTGAAATTACATGAAATATGTGTCCCCTGTGGAAGCCCATGCCATCCCAGGTGAGAAAAATGCATCCTCAAGTAAGTCTGAAGGCTAAAACCTCTATATCGGGTTTTACCACATTGAGCTCAGAACGTAAGGTCCGGACCTGAAATTTGGAGCCAAAAATCAAATTTTCACATCGGCTGAAATAACATGAAATATGTGTCCCCCAAAGGAGCCCATGCCATCCCAGGTGAGAAAAATGCATCCTGAATCAAGTCTGAGGGCTAGAACCTCTATAACGGGTTTTACCACATTGAGCTCAGAACGTAAGGTCGGGACCTGAAATTTGGAGCCAAAAATCAAATTTTCACATCGGCTGAAATTACATGGTATATGTGTCCCCTGAAGAAGCCCATGCCATCCCAGGTGAGAAAAATGCATCCTGAATCAAGTCTGAGGGCTAAAACCTATGTTTTCGGGTTTTACCACATTGAGCTCAGAACGTAAGGTCCGGACCTGAAATTTGGAGCCAAAAATCAAATTTTCAGTTTGGCTGAAATTACATGAAATATGTGTCCCCCGAAGAAGCCCATGCCATCCCAGGTGAGAAAAATGCATCCAGAATCAAGTCTGAGGGCTAGAACCTCTATAACAGGTTTTACCACATTGAGCTCAGAACGTGAGGTCCGGACCTGAACTTTGGAGCCAAAAATCAAATTTTCAGTTTGGCTGAAATTACATGAAATATGTGTCCCCTGTGGAAGCCCATGCTATCCCAGGTGAGAAAAATGCATCCTGAATCAAGTCTGAGGGCTAAAACCTCTGTTTTCGGGTTTTACCACATTGAGCTAAGAACGTAAGGTCGGGACCTGAAATTTGGAGCCAAAAATCAAATTTTCAGTTTGGCTGAAAAAACATGAAATATGTGTCCCCTGTGGAAGCCCATGCCATCCCAGGTGAGAAAAATGCATCCTGAATCAAGTCTGAGGGCTAGAACCTCTATAACGGGTTTTACCACATTGAGCTCAGGACGTAAGGTCGGGACCTGAAATTTGGAGCCAAAAATCAAATTTTCAGTTTGGCTGAAATTACATGAAATATGTGTCCCCTGAAGAAGCCCATGCCATACCAGGTGAGAAAAATGCATCCTGAATCAAGTCTGAGGGCTAAAACCTCTGTTTTCGGGTTTTACCACATTGAGCTCAGAACGTAAGGTCCGGACCTGAAATTTGGAGCCAAAAATCAAATTTTCACATTGGCTGAAATTACATGAAATATGTGTCCCCTGTGGAAGCCCATGCCATCCCAGGTGAGAAAAATGCATCCTGAATCAAGTCTGAGGGCTAAAACCTCTGTTTTCGGGTTTTACCACATTGAGCTCAGAACGTAAGGTCGGGACCTGAAATTTGGAGCCAAAAATCAAATTTTCAGTTTGGCTGAAATTACATGAAATATGTGTCCCCCGAAGAAGCCCATGCCATCCCAGGTGAGAAAAATGCATCCAGAATCAAGTCTGAGGGCTAAAACCTCTATAACGGGTTTTACCACATTGAGCTCAGAACGTAAGGTCCGGACCTGAAATTTGGAGCCAAAAATCAAATTTTCAGTTTGGCTGAAATTACATGAAATATGTGTCCCCCGAAGAAGCCCATGCCATCCCAGGTGAGAAAAATGCATCCTGAATCAAGTCTTAGGGCTAAAACCTCTATGACGGGTTTTACCACATTGAGCTCAGAACGTAAGGTCCGGACCTGAAATTTGGAGGAAAAAATCAAATTTTCAGTTTGGCTGAAATGACATGAAATATGTGTCCCCCGAAGAAGCCCATGTCATCCCAGGTGAGAAAAAACGTCCTGAATCAAGTCTGAGGGCTAAAACCTCTATAACGGGTTTTACCACATTGAGCTTAGAACGCAAGGGTGGGACCTGAAAATTAGAGCCAAAAATCAAATTTTCAGTTTGGCTGAAATTACATGAAATATGTGTCCCCCGAAGAAGCCCATGCCATCCCAGGTGAGAAAAATGCATCCTGAATCAAGTCTTAGGGCTAAAACCTCTGTTTTCGGGTTTCACCACATTGAGCTCAGAACGTTAGGTCGGGACCTGAAATTTGGAGCCAAAAATCAAATTTTCAGTTTGGCTGAAATTACATGAAATATGTGTCCCCTGAAGAAGCCCATGCCATACCAGGTGAGAAAAATGCATCCTGAATCAAGTCTGAGGGCTAAAACCTTTGTTTTCGGGTTTTACCACATTGAGCTCAGAACGTAAGGTCCGGACCTGAAATTTGGAGCCAAAAATCAAATTTTCACATTGGCTGAAATGACATGAAATATGTGTCCCCTGTGGAAGCCCATGCCATCCCAGGTGAGAAAAATGCATCCTGAATCAAGTCTGAGGGCTAAAACCTCTATAACGGGTTTTACCACATTGAGCTTAGAACGCAAGGGTGGGACCTGAAAATTAGAGCCAAAAATCAAATTTTCAGTTTGGCTGAAATTACATGAAATATGTGTCCCCCGAAGAAGCCCATGCCATCCCAGGTGAGAAAAATGCATCCTGAATCAAGTCTTAGGGCTAAAACCTCTGTTTTCGGGTTTCACCACATTGAGCTCAGAACGTTAGGTCGGGACCTGAAATTTGGAGCCAAAAATCAAATTTTCAGTTTGGCTGAAATTACATGAAATATGTGTCCCCTGAAGAAGCCCATGCCATACCAGGTGAGAAAAATGCATCCTGAATCAAGTCTGAGGGCTAAAACCTTTGTTTTCGGGTTTTACCACATTGAGCTCAGAACGTAAGGTCCGGACCTGAAATTTGGAGCCAAAAATCAAATTTTCACATTGGCTGAAATTACATGAAATATGTGTCCCCTGTGGAAGCCCATGCCATCCCAGGTGAGAAAAATGCATCCTGAATCAAGTCTGAGGGCTAAAACCTCTGTTTTCGGGTTTTACCACATTGAGCTCAGAACGTAAGGTCGGGACCTGAAATTTGGAGCCAAAAATCAAATTTTCAGTTTGGCTGAAATTACATGAAATATGTGTCCCCTGAAGAAGCCCATGCCATACCAGGTGAGAAAAATGCATCCTGAATCAAGTCTGAGGGCTAAAACCTTTGTTTTCGGGTTTTACCACATTGAGCTCAGAACGTAAGGTCCGGACCTGAAATTTGGAGCCAAAAATCAAATTTTCACATTGGCTGAAATTACATGAAATATGTGTCCCCTGTGGAAGCCCATGCCATCCCAGGTGAGAAAAATGCATCCTGAATCAAGTCTGAGGGCTAAAACCTCTGTTTTCGGGTTTTACCACATTGAGCTCAGAACGTAAGGTCGGGACCTGAAATTTGGAGCCAAAAATCAAATTTTCAGTTTGGCTGAAATTACATGAAATATGTGTCCCCCGAAGAAGCCCATGCCATCCCAGGTGAGAAAAATGCATCCTGAATCAAGTCTTAGGGCTAAAACCTCTATGACGGGTTTTACCACATTGAGCTCAGAACGTAAGGTCCGGACCTGAAATTTAGAGGAAAAAATCAAATTTTCAGTTTGGCTGAAATTACATGAAATATGTGTCCCCCGAAGAAGCCCATGCCATCCCAGGTGAGAAAAAAACGTCCTGAATCAAGTCTGAGGGCTAAAACCTCTATAACGGGTTTTACCACATTGAGCTCAGAACGCAAGGTCCGGACCTGAAAATTAGAGCCAAAAATCAAATTTTCAGTTTGGCTGAAATTACATGAAATATGTGTCCCCCGAAGAAGCCCATGCCATCCCAGGTGAGAAAAATGCATCCTGAATCAAGTCTTAGGGCTAAAACCTCTGTTTTCGGGTTTTACCACATTGAGCTCAGAACGTTAGGTCGGGACCTGAAATTTGGAGCCAAAAATCAAATTTTCAGTTTGGCTGAAATTGCATGAAATATGTGTCCCCCAAAGAAGCCCATGCCATCCCAGGTGAGAAAAATGCATCCTGAATCAAGTCTGAGGGCTAAAACCTCTTTTTTCGGGTTTTACCACATTGAGCTCAGGACGTAAGGTCGGGACCTGAAATTTGGAGCCAAAAATCAAATTTTCAGTTTTGCTGAAATAACATGAAATATGTGTCCCCCGAAGAAGCCCATGCCATCCCAGGTGAGAAAAATGCATCCTGAATCAAGTCTGAGGGCTAAAACCTATGTTTTCGGGTTTTACCACATTGAGCTCAGAACGTAAGGTCCAGACCTGTATTTTGGAGCCAAAAATCAAATTTTCAGTTTGGCCAAAATTACATGAAATATGTGTCCCCCGAAGAAGCCCATGCCATCCCAGGTGAGAAAAATGCATCCAGAATCAAGTCTGAGGGCTAAAACCTCTATAACGGGTTTTACCACATTGAGCTCAGAACGTAAGGTCGGGACCTGAAATTTGGAGCCAAAAATCAAATTTTCAGTTTGGCTGAAATTACATGAAATATGTGTCCCCTGTGGAAGCCCATGCCATCCCAGGTGAGAAAAATGCATCCTGAATCAAGTCTGAGGGCTAAAACCTCTGTTTTCGGGTTTTACCACATTGAGCTCAGAACGTAAGGTCGGGACCTGAAATTTGGAGCCAAAAATCAAATTTTCAGTTTGGCTGAAATTACATGAAATATGTGTCCCCCGAAGAAGCCCATGCCATCCCAGGTGAGAAAAATGCATCCTGAATCAAGTCTTAGGGCTAAAACCTGTATGACGGGTTTTACCACATTGAGCTCAGAACGCAAGGTCGGGACCTGAAAATTAGAGCCAAAAATCAAATTTTCAGTTTGGCTGAAATTACATGAAATATGTGTCCCCCGAAGAAGCCCATGCCATCCCAGGTGAGAAAAATGCATCCTGAATCAAGTCTTAGGGCTAAAACCTCTGTTTTCGGGTTTTACCACATTGAGCTCAGAACGTTAGGTCGGGACCTGAAATTTGGAGCCAAAAATCAAATTTTCAGTTTGGCTGAAATTACATGAAATATGTGTCCCCTGTGGAAGCCCATGCCATCCCAGGTGAGAAAAATGCATCCTGAATCAAGTCTGAGGGCTAAAACCTCTGTTTTCGGGTTTTACCACATTGAGCTCAGAACGTAAGGTCGGGACCTGAAATTTGGAGCCAAAAATCAAATTTTCACATCGGCTGAAATAACATGAAATATGTGTCCCCCAAAGGAGCCCATGCCTTCCCAGGTGAGAAAAATGCATCCTGAATCAAGTCTGAGGGCTAGAACCTCTATAACGGGTTTTACCACATTGAGCTCAGAACGTAAGGTCGGGACCTGAAATTTGGAGCCAAAAATCAAATTTTCACATCGGCTGAAATTACATGGTATATGTGTCCCCTGAAGAAGCCCATGCCATCCCAGGTGAGAAAAATGCATCCTGAATCAAGTCTGAGGGCTAAAACCTCTGTTTTCGGGTTTTACCACATTGAGCTCAGAACGTAAGGTCCGGACCTGAAATTTGGAGCCAAAAATCAAATTTTCAGTTTGGCTGAAATTACATGAAATATGTGTCCCCCGAAGAAGCCCATGCCATCCCAGGTGAGAAAAATGCATCCAGAATCAAGTCTGAGGGCTAGAACCTCTATAACGGGTTTTACCACATTGAGCTCAGAACGTGAGGTCCGGACCTGAACTTTGGAGCCAAAAATCAAATTTTCAGTTTGGCTGAAATTACATGAAAAATGTGTCCCCTGTGGAAGCCCATGCTATCCCAGGTGAGAAAAATGCATCCTGAATCAAGTCTGAGGGCTAAAACCTCTGTTTTTGGGTTTTACCACATTGAGCTCGGACGTAAGGTCGGGACCTGAAATTTGGAGCCAAAAATCAAATTTTCAGTTTGGCTGAAATTACATGAAATATGTGTCCCCTGTGGAAGCCCATGCCATCCCAGGTGAGAAAAATGCATCCTGAATCAAGTCTGAGGGCTAAAACCTATGTTTTCGGGTTTTACCACATTGAGCTCAGAACGTAAGGTCGGGACCTGAAATTTGGAGCCAAAAATCAAGTTTTCAGTTTGGCTGAAATAACATGTAATATGTGTCCCCTGAAGAAGCCCATGCCATCCCAGGTGAGAAAAATGCATCCTGAATCAAGTCTGAGGGCTAAAACCTCTATAACGGGTTTTACCACATTGAGCTCAGAACGTAAGGTCGGGACCTGAAATTTGGAGCCAAAAATCAAATTTTCAGTTTGGCTGAAATTGCATGAAATATGTGTCCCCCAAAGAAGCCCATGCCATCCCAGGTGAGAAAAATGCATCCTGAATCAAGTCTGAGGGCTAGAACCTCTGTATCAGGTTTTACCACATTGAGCTCAGAACGTAAGGTCCGGACCTGAAATTTGGAGCCAAAAATCAAATTTTCAGTTTGGCTGAAATGACATGAAATATGTGTCCCCTGAAGAAGCCCATGCTATCCCAGGTGAGAAAAATGCATCCTGAATCAAGTCTGAGGGCTAAAACCTCTGTTTTCGGGTTTTATCACATTGAGCTCAGAACGTAAGGTTGGGACCTGAAATTTGGAGCCAAAAATCAAGTTTTCAGTTTGGCTGAAATAACATGAAATATGTGTCCCCCGAAGAAGCCCATGCCATCCCAGGTGAGAAAAATGCATCCTGAATCGAGTCTGAGGGCTAAAACCTCTTTTTTCGGGTTTTACCACATTGAGCTCAGGACGTAAGGTCGGGACCTGAAATTTGGAGCCAAAAATCAAATTTTCAGTTTTGCTGAAATAACATGAAATATGTGTCCCCCGAAGAAGCCCATGCCATCCCAGGTGAGAAAAATGCATCCTGAATCAAGTCTGAGGGCTAAAACCTATGTTTTCGGGTTTTACCACATTGAGCTCAGAACGTAAGGTCCAGACCTGTAATTTGGAGCCAAAAATCAAATTTTCAGTTTGGCCAAAATTACATGAAATATGTGTCCCCCGAAGAAGCCCATGCCATCCCAGGTGAGAAAAATGCATCCTGAATCAAGTCTGAGGGCTAAAACCTCTATAACGGGTTTTACCACATTGAGCTCAGAACGTAAGGTCCGGACCTGAAATTTGGAGCCAAAAATCAAATTTTCAGTTTGGCTGAAATTACATGAAATATGTGTCCCCTGTGGAAGCCCATGCCATCCCAGGTGAGAAAAATGCATCCTGAATCAAGTCTGAGGGCTAAAACCTCTGTTTTCGGGTTTTACCACATTGAGCTCAGAACGTAAGGTCGGGACCTGAAATTTGGAGCCAAAAATCAAATTTTCAGTTTGGCTGAAATTACATGAAATATATGTCCCCTGTGGAAGCCCATGCCATCCCAGGTGAGAAAAATGCATCCTGAATCAAGTCTTAGGGCTAAAACCTCTATGACGGGTTTTACCACATTGAGCTCAGAACGTAAGGTCCGGACCTGAAATTTGGAGGAAAGAATCAAATTTTCAGTTTGGCTGAAATTACATGAAATATGTGTCCCCCGAAGAAGCCCACGCCATCCCAGGTGAGAAAAAAACGCATCCTGAATCAAGTCTGAGGGCTAAAACCTCTATAACGGGTTTTACCACATTGAGCTCAGAACGCAAGGTCGGGACCTGAAAATTAGAGCCAAAAATCAAATTTTCAGTTTGGCTGAAATTACATGAAATATGTGTCCCCCGAAGAAGCCCATGCCATCCCAGGTGAGAAAAATGCATCCTGAATCAAGTCTTAGGGCTAAAACCTCTGTTTTCGGGTTTTACCACATTGAGCTCAGAACGTTAGGTCGGGACCTGAAATTTTGAGCCAAAAATCAAATTTTCAGTTTGGCTGAAATTACATGAAATATGTGTCCCCTGTGGAAGCCCATGCCATCCCAGGTGAGAAAAATGCATCCTGAATCAAGTCTGAGGGCTAAAACCTCTATATCGGGTTTTACCACATTGAGCTCAGAACGTAAGGTCCGGACCTGAAATTTGGAGCCAAAAATAAAATTTTCACATCGGCTGAAATAACATGAAATATGTGTCCCCCAAAGGAGCCCATGCCATCCCAGGTGAGAAAAATGCATCCTGAATCAAGTCTGAGGGCTAGAACCTCTATAACGGGTTTTACCACATTGAGCTCAGAACGTAAGGTTGGGACCTGAAATTTGGAGCCAAAAATCAAATTTTCACATCGGCTGAAATTACATGGTATATGTGTCCCCTGAAGAAGCCCATGCCATCCCAGGTGAGAAAAATGCATCCTGAATCAAGTGTGAGGGCTAAAACCTCTGTTTTCGGGTTTTACCACATTGAGCTCAGAACGTAAGGTCCGGACCTGAAATTTGGAGCCAAAAATCAAATTTTCAGTTTGGCTGAAATTACATGACATATGTGTCCCCCGAAGAAGCCCATGCCATCCCAGGTGAGAAAAATGCATCCAGAATCAAGTCTGAGGGCTAGAACCTCTATAACGGGTTTTACCACATTGAGCTCAGAACGTGAGGTCCGGACCTGAACTTTGGAGCCAAAAATCAAATTTTCAGTTTGGCTGAAATTACATGAAAAATGTGTCCCCTGTGGAAGCCCATGCTATCCCAGGTGAGAAAAATGCATCCTGAATCAAGTCTGAGGGCTAAAACCTCTATAACGGGTTTTACCACATTGAGCTCAGAACGTAAGGTCGGGACCTGAAATTTGGAGCCAAAAATCAAATTTTCAGTTTGGCTGAAATTACATGAAATATGTGTCCCCCGAAGAAGCCCATGCCATCCCAGGTGAGAAAAATGCATCCAGAATCAAGTCTGAGGGCTAAAACCTCTATAACGGGTTTTACCACATTGAGCTCAGAACGTAAGGTCCGGACCTGAAATTTGGAGCCAAAAATCAAATTTTCAGTTTGGCTGAAATTACATGAAATATGTGTCACCCAAAGAAGCCCATGCCATCCCAGGTGAGAAAAATGCATCCTGAATCAATTCTGATGGCTAAAACCTCTATAACGGGTTTTACCACATTGAGCTCAGAACGTAAGGTCGGGACCTGAAATTTGGAGCCAAAAATCAAATTTTCAGTTTGGCTGAAATTGCATGAAATATGTGTCCCCTGAAGAAGCCCATGCCATCCCAGGTGAGAAAAATGCATCCTGAATCAAGTCTGAGGGCTAAAACCTCTGTTTTCGGGTTTTACCACATTGAGCTCAGAACGTAAGGTCGGGACCTGAAATTTGGAGCCAAAAATCAAGTTTTCAGTTTGGCTGAAATAACATAAAATATGTGTCCCCCGAAGAAGCCCATGCCATCCCAGGTGAGAAAAATGCATCCTGAATCAAGTCTGAGGGCTAGAACCTCTGTATCAGGTTTTACCACATTGAGCTCAGAACGTAAGGTCGGGACCTGAAATTTGGAGCCAAAAATCAAGTTTTCAGTTTGGCTGAAATAACATGAAATATGTGTCCCCTGAAGAAGCCCATGCTATCCCAGGTGAGAAAAATGCATCCTGAGTCAAGTCTGAGGGCTAAAACCTCTGTTTTTGGGTTTTACCACATTGAGCTCAGAACGTAAGGTCGGGACCTGATATTTGGAGCCAAAAATCAAATTTTCAGTTTGGCTGAAATTACATGAAATATGTGTCCCCCGAAGAAGCCCATGCCATCCCAGGTGAGAAAAATGCATCCTGAATCAAGTCTGAGAGCTAGAACCTCTATAACGGGTTTTACCACATTGAGCTCAGAACGTAAGGTCGGGACCTGAAATTTGGAGCCAAAAATCAAATTTTCACATTGGCTGAAATTACATGAAATATGTGTCCCCTGTGGAAGCCCATGCCATCCCAGGTGAGAAAAATGCATCCTGAATCAAGTCTGAGGGCTAAAACCTCTGTTTTCGGGTTTTACCACATTGAGCTCAGAACGTAAGGTCGGGACCTGAAATTTGGAGCCAAAAATCAAATTTTCAGTTTGGCTGAAATTACATGAAATATGTGTCCCCCGAAGAAGCCCATGCCATCCCAGGTGAGAAAAATGCATCCTGAATCAAGTCTTAGGGCTAAAACCTCTATGACGGGTTTTACCACATTGAGCTCAGAACGTAAGGTCCGGACCTGAAATTTAGAGGAAAAAATCAAATTTTCAGTTTGGCTGAAATTACATGAAATATGTGTCCCCCGAAGAAGCCCATGCCATCCCAGGTGAGAAAAAAACGTCCTGAATCAAGTCTGAGGGCTAAAACCTCTATAACGGGTTTTACCACATTGAGCTCAGAACGCAAGGTCGGGACCTGAAAATTAGAGCCAAAAATCAAATTTTCAGTTTGGCTGAAATTACATGAAATATGTGTCCCCCGAAGAAGCCCATGCCATCCCAGGTGAGAAAAATGCATCCTGAATCAAGTCTTAGGGCTAAAACCTCTGTTTTCGGGTTTTACCACATTGAGCTCAGAACGTTAGGTCCGGACCTGAAATTTGGAGCCAAAAATCAAATTTTCAGTTTGGCTGAAATTACATGAAATATGTGTCCCCTGTGGAAGCCCATGCCATCCCAGGTGAGAAAAATGCATCCTGAATCAAGTCTGAGGGCTAGAACCTCTGTATCAGGTTTTACCACATTGAGCTCAGAACGTAAGGTCCGGACCTGAAATTTGGAGCCAAAAATCAAATTTTCAGTTTGGCTGAAATGACATGAAATATGTGTCCCCTGAAGAAGCCCATGCTATCCCAGGTGAGAAAAATGCATCCTGAATCAAGTCTGAGGGCTAAAACCTCTGTTTTCGGGTTTTATCACATTGAGCTCAGAACGTAAGGTTGGGACCTGAAATTTGGAGCCAAAAATCAAGTTTTCAGTTTGGCTGAAATAACATGAAATATGTGTCCCCCGAAGAAGCCCATGCCATCCCAGGTGAGAAAAATGCATCCTGAATCAAGTCTGAGGGCTAAAACCTATGTTTTCGGGTTTTACCACATTGAGCTCAGAACGTAAGGTCCAGACCTGTAATTTGGAGCCAAAAATCAAATTTTCAGTTTGGCCAAAATTACATGAAATATGTGTCCCCCGAAGAAGCCCATGCCATCCCAGGTGAGAAAAATGCATCCAGAATCAAGTCTGAGGGCTAAAACCTCTATAACGGGTTTTACCACATTGAGCTCAGAACGTAAGGTCCGGACCTGAAATTTGGAGCCAAAAATCAAATTTTCAGTTTGGCTGAAATTACATGAAATATGTGTCCCCTGTGGAAGCCCATGCCATCCCAGGTGAGAAAAATGCATCCTGAATCAAGTCTGAGGGCTAAAACCTCTGTTTTCGGGTTTTACCACATTGAGCTCAGAACGTAAGGTCGGGACCTGAAATTTGGAGCCAAAAATCAAATTTTCAGTTTGGCTGAAATTACATGAAATATATGTCCCCTGTGGAAGCCCATGCCATCCCAGGTGAGAAAAATGCATCCTGAATCAAGTCTTAGGGCTAAAACCTCTATGACGGGTTTTACCACATTGAGCTCAGAACGTAAGGTCCGGACCTGAAATTTGGAGGAAAGAATCAAATTTTCAGTTTGGCTGAAATTACATGAAATATGTGTCCCCCGAAGAAGCCCACGCCATCCCAGGTGAGAAAAAAACGCATCCTGAATCAAGTCTGAGGGCTAAAACCTCTATAACGGGTTTTACCACATTGAGCTCAGAACGCAAGGTCCGGACCTGAAAATTAGAGCCAAAAATCAAATTTTCAGTTTGGCTGAAATTACATGAAATATGTGTCCCCCGAAGAAGCCCATGCCATCCCAGGTGAGAAAAATGCATCCTGAATCAAGTCTTAGGGCTAAAACCTCTGTTTTCGGGTTTTACCACATTGAGCTCAGAACGTTAGGTCGGGACCTGAAATTTGGAGCCAAAAATCAAATTTTCAGTTTGGCTGAAATTACATGAAATATGTGTCCCCTGTGGAAGCCCATGCCATCCCAGGTGAGAAAAATGCATCCTGAATCAAGTCTGAGGGCTAAAACCTCTGTTTTCGGGTTTTACCACATTGAGCTCAGAACGTAAGGTCGGGACCTGAAATTTGGAGCCAAAAATCAAATTTTCACATCGGCTGAAATAACATGAAATATGTGTCCCCCAAAGGAGCCCATGCCTTCCCAGGTGAGAAAAATGCATCCTGAATCAAGTCTGAGGGCTAGAACCTCTATAACGGGTTTTACCACATTGAGCTCAGAACGTAAGGTCGGGACCTGAAATTTGGAGCCAAAAATCAAATTTTCACATCGGCTGAAATTACATGGTATATGTGTCCCCTGAAGAAGCCCATGCCATCCCAGGTGAGAAAAATGCATCCTGAATCAAGTCTGAGGGCTAAAACCTCTGTTTTCGGGTTTTACCACATTGAGCTCAGAACGTAAGGTCCGGACCTGAAATTTGGAGCCAAAAATCAAATTTTCAGTTTGGCTGAAATTACATGAAATATGTGTCCCCCGAAGAAGCCCATGCCATCCCAGGTGAGAAAAATGCATCCAGAATCAAGTCTGAGGGCTAGAACCTCTATAACGGGTTTTACCACATTGAGCTCAGAACGTGAGGTCCGGACCTGAACTTTGGAGCCAAAAATCAAATTTTCAGTTTGGCTGAAATTACATGAAAAATGTGTCCCCTGTGGAAGCCCATGCTATCCCAGGTGAGAAAAATGCATCCTGAATCAAGTCTGAGGGCTAAAACCTCTGTTTTCGGGTTTTACCACATTGAGCTCGGACGTAAGGTCGGGACCTGAAATTTGGAGCCAAAAATCAAATTTTCAGTTTGGCTGAAATTACATGAAATATGTGTCCCCTGTGGAAGCCCATGCCATCCCAGGTGAGAAAAATGCATCCTGAATCAAGTCTGAGGGCTAAAACCTATGTTTTCGGGTTTTACCACATTGAGCTCAGAACGTAAGGTCGGGACCTGAAATTTGGAGCCAAAAATCAAGTTTTCAGTTTGGCTGAAATAACATGAAATATGTGTCCCCTGAAGAAGCCCATGCCATCCCAGGTGAGAAAAATGCATCCTGAATCAAGTCTGAGGGCTAAAACCTCTATAACGGGTTTTACCACATTGAGCTCAGAACGTAAGGTCGGGACCTGAAATTTGGAGCCAAAAATCAAATTTTCAGTTTGGCTGAAATTGCATGAAATATGTGTCCCCCAAAGAAGCCCATGCCATCCCAGGTGAGAAAAATGCATCCTGAATCAAGTCTGAGGGCTAGAACCTCTGTATCAGGTTTTACCACATTGAGCTCAGAACGTAAGGTCCGGACCTGAAATTTGGAGCCAAAAATCAAATTTTCAGTTTGGCTGAAATGACATGAAATATGTGTCCCCTGAAGAAGCCCATGCTATCCCAGGTGAGAAAAATGCATCCTGAATCAAGTCTGAGGGCTAAAACCTCTGTTTTCGGGTTTTATCACATTGAGCTCAGAACGTAAGGTTGGGACCTGAAATTTGGAGCCAAAAATCAAGTTTTCAGTTTGGCTGAAATAACATGAAATATGTGTCCCCCGAAGAAGCCCATGCCATCCCAGGTGAGAAAAATGCATCCTGAATCGAGTCTGAGGGCTAAAACCTCTTTTTTCGGGTTTTACCACATTGAGCTCAGGACGTAAGGTCGGGACCTGAAATTTGGAGCCAAAAATCAAATTTTCAGTTTTGCTGAAATAACATGAAATATGTGTCCCCCGAAGAAGCCCATGCCATCCCAGGTGAGAAAAATGCATCCTGAATCAAGTCTGAGGGCTAAAACCTATGTTTTCGGGTTTTACCACATTGAGCTCAGAACGTAAGGTCCAGACCTGTAATTTGGAGCCAAAAATCAAATTTTCAGTTTGGCCAAAATTACATGAAATATGTGTCCCCCGAAGAAGCCCATGCCATCCCAGGTGAGAAAAATGCATCCTGAATCAAGTCTGAGGGCTAAAACCTCTATAACGGGTTTTACCACATTGAGCTCAGAACGTAAGGTCCGGACCTGAAATTTGGAGCCAAAAATCAAATTTTCAGTTTGGCTGAAATTACATGAAATATGTGTCCCCTGTGGAAGCCCATGCCATCCCAGGTGAGAAAAATGCATCCTGAATCAAGTCTGAGGGCTAAAACCTCTGTTTTCGGGTTTTACCACATTGAGCTCAGAACGTAAGGTCGGGACCTGAAATTTGGAGCCAAAAATCAAATTTTCAGTTTGGCTGAAATTACATGAAATATATGTCCCCTGTGGAAGCCCATGCCATCCCAGGTGAGAAAAATGCATCCTGAATCAAGTCTTAGGGCTAAAACCTCTATGACGGGTTTTACCACATTGAGCTCAGAACGTAAGGTCCGGACCTGAAATTTGGAGGAAAGAATCAAATTTTCAGTTTGGCTGAAATTACATGAAATATGTGTCCCCCGAAGAAGCCCACGCCATCCCAGGTGAGAAAAAAACGCATCCTGAATCAAGTCTGAGGGCTAAAACCTCTATAACGGGTTTTACCACATTGAGCTCAGAACGCAAGGTCGGGACCTGAAAATTAGAGCCAAAAATCAAATTTTCAGTTTGGCTGAAATTACATGAAATATGTGTCCCCCGAAGAAGCCCATGCCATCCCAGGTGAGAAAAATGCATCCTGAATCAAGTCTTAGGGCTAAAACCTCTGTTTTCGGGTTTTACCACATTGAGCTCAGAACGTTAGGTCGGGACCTGAAATTTTGAGCCAAAAATCAAATTTTCAGTTTGGCTGAAATTACATGAAATATGTGTCCCCTGTGGAAGCCCATGCCATCCCAGGTGAGAAAAATGCATCCTGAATCAAGTCTGAGGGCTAAAACCTCTATATCGGGTTTTACCACATTGAGCTCAGAACGTAAGGTCCGGACCTGAAATTTGGAGCCAAAAATAAAATTTTCACATCGGCTGAAATAACATGAAATATGTGTCCCCCAAAGGAGCCCATGCCATCCCAGGTGAGAAAAATGCATCCTGAATCAAGTCTGAGGGCTAGAACCTCTATAACGGGTTTTACCACATTGAGCTCAGAACGTAAGGTTGGGACCTGAAATTTGGAGCCAAAAATCAAATTTTCACATCGGCTGAAATTACATGGTATATGTGTCCCCTGAAGAAGCCCATGCCATCCCAGGTGAGAAAAATGCATCCTGAATCAAGTGTGAGGGCTAAAACCTCTGTTTTCGGGTTTTACCACATTGAGCTCAGAACGTAAGGTCCGGACCTGAAATTTGGAGCCAAAAATCAAATTTTCAGTTTGGCTGAAATTACATGACATATGTGTCCCCCGAAGAAGCCCATGCCATCCCAGGTGAGAAAAATGCATCCAGAATCAAGTCTGAGGGCTAGAACCTCTATAACGGGTTTTACCACATTGAGCTCAGAACGTGAGGTCCGGACCTGAACTTTGGAGCCAAAAATCAAATTTTCAGTTTGGCTGAAATTACATGAAAAATGTGTCCCCTGTGGAAGCCCATGCTATCCCAGGTGAGAAAAATGCATCCTGAATCAAGTCTGAGGGCTAAAACCTCTGTTTTCGGGTTTTACCACATTGAGCTCGGACGTAAGGTCGGGACCTGAAATTTGGAGCCAAAAATCAAATTTTCAGTTTGGCTGAAAATACATGAAATATGTGTCCCCTGTGGAAGCCCATGCCATCCCAGGTGAGAAAAATGCATCCTGAATCAAGTCTGAGGGCTAAAACCTATGTTTTCGGGTTTTACCACATTGAGCTCAGAACGTAAGGTCGGGACCTGAAATTTGGAGCCAAAAATCAAGTTTTCAGTTTGGCTGAAATAACATGAAATATGTGTCCCCTGAAGAAGCCCATGCCATCCCAGGTGAGAAAAATGCATCCTGAATCAAGTCTGAGGGCTAAAACCTCTGTTTTTGGGTTTTACCACATTGAGCTCAGAACGTAAGGTCGGGACCTGAAATTTGGAGCCAAAAATCAAATTTTCAGTTTGGCTGAAATAACATGAAATATGTGTCCCCCGAAGGAGCCTATGCCATCCCAGGTGAGAAAAATGCATCCTGAATCAAGTCTGAGAGCTAGAACCTCTATAACGGGTTTTACCACATTGAGCTCAGAACGTAAGGTCCGGGACCTGAAATTTGGAGCCAAAAATCAAATTTTCAGTTTGGCTGAAATTACATGAAATATGTGTCCCCTGTGGAAGCCCATGCCATCCCAGGTGAGAAAAATGCATCCTGAATCAAGTCTGAGGGCTAAAACCTCTATAACGGGTTTTACCACATTGAGCTCAGAACGTAAGGTCGGGACCTGAAATTTGGAGCCAAAAATCAAATTTTCAGTTTGGCTGAAATTACATGAAATATGTGTCCCCCAAAGAAGCCCATGCCATCCCAGGTGAGAAAAATGCATCCTGAATCAAGTCTTAGGGCTAAAACCTCTATAACGGGTTTTACCACATTGAGCTCAGAACGCAAGGTCGGGACCTGAAATTTGGAGCCGAAAATCAAATTTTCAGTTTGGCTGAAATTGCATGAAATATGTGTCCCCCAAAGAAGCCCATGCCATCCCAGGTGAGAAAAATGCATCCTGAATCAAGTCTGAGGGCTAGAACCTCTGTATCAGGTTTTACCACATTGAGCTCAGAACGTAAGGTCGGGACCTGAAATTTGGAGCCAAAAATCAAATTTTCAGTTTGGCTGAAATTACATGAAATATGTGTCCCCTGTGGAAGCCCATGCCATCCCAGGTGAGAAAAATGCATCCTCAAGTAAGTCTGAGGGCTAAAACCTCTGTTTTTGGGTTTTACCACATTGAGCTCAGAACGTAAGGTCTGGACCTGAAATTTGGAGCCAAAAATCAAATTTTCAGTTTGGCTGAAATAACATGAAATATGTGTCCCCCGAAGAAGCCCATGCCATCCCAGGTGAGAAAAATGCATCCAGAATCAAGTCTGAGGGCTAAAACCTCTATAACGGGTTTTACCACATTGAGCTCAGAACGTAAGGTCCGGACCTGAAATTTGGAGCCAAAAATCAAATTTTCAGTTTGGCTGAAATTACATGAAATATGTGTCCCCCGAAGAAGCCCATGCCATCCCAGGTGAGAAAAATGCATCCAGAATCAAGTCTGAGGGCTAAAACCTCTATAACGGGTTTTACTACATTGAGCTCAGAACGTAAGGTCCGGACCTGAAATTTGGAGCCAAAAATCAAATTTTCAGTTTGGCTGAAATTGCATGAAATATGTGTCCCCCAAAGAAGCCCATGCCATCCCAGGTGAGAAAAATGCATCCTGAATCGAGTCTGAGGGCTAGAACCTCTGTATCAGGTTTTACCACATTGAGCTCAGAACGTAAGGTCGGGACCTGAAATTTGGAGCCAAAAATCAAATTTTCAGTTTGGCTGAAATTACATGAAATATGTGTCCCCTGTGGAAGCCCATGCCATCCCAGGTGAGAAAAATGCATCCTCAATCAAGTCTGAGGGCTAAAACCTCTGTTTTCGGGTTTTACCACATTGAGCTCAGAACGTAAGGTCCGGACCTGAAATTTGGAGCCAAAAATCAAATTTTCAGTTTGGCTGAAATTACATGAAATATGTGTCCCCCGAAGAAGCCCATGCCATCCCAGGTGAGAAAAATGCATCCTGAATCAAGTCTGAGGGCTAAAACCTATGTTTTCGGGTTTTACCACATTGAGCTCAGAACGTAAGGTCGGGACCTGAAATTTGGAGCCAAAAATCAAATTTTCAGTTTGGCTGAAATTACATGAAATATGTGTCCCCTGTGGAAGCCCATGCCATCCCAGGTGAGAAAAATGCATCCTGAATCAAGTCTGAGGGCTAAAACCTCTATAACGGGTTTTACCACATTGAGCTCAGAACGTAAGGTCCGGACCTGAAATTTGGAGCCAAAAATCAAATTTTCAGTTTGGCTGAAATTACATGAAATATGTGTCCCCTGTGGAAGCCCATGCCATCCCAGGTGAGAAAAATGCATCCAGAATCAAGTCTGAGGGCTAAAACCTCTATAACGGGTTTTACCACATTGAGCTAAGAACGTAAGGTCGGGACCTGAAATTTGGAGCCAAAAATCAAATTTTCAGTTTGGCTGAAATTACATGAAATATGTGTCCCCCGAAGAAGCCCATGCCATCCCAGGTGAGAAAAATGCATCCAGAATCAAGTCTGAGGGCTAAAACCTCTATAACGGGTTTTACCACATTGAGCTCAGAACGTAAGGTCCGGACCTGAAATTTGGAGCCAAAAATCAAATTTTCAGTTTGGCTGAAATTACATGAAATATGTGTCCCCTGAAGAAGCCCATGCCATCCCAGGTGAGAAAAATGCATCCTGAATCAAGTCTGAGGGCTAAAACCTCTATAACGGGTTTTACCACATTGAGCTCAGAACGTAAGGTCCGGACCTGAAATTTGGAGCCAAAAATCAAATTTTCAGTTTGGCTGAAATTGCATGAAATATGTGTCCCCCAAAGAAGCCCATGCCATCCCAGGTGAGAAAAATGCATCCTGAATCAAGTCTGAGGGCTAGAACCTCTATAACGGGTTTTACCACATTGAGCTCAGAACGTAAGGTCGGGACCTGAAATTTGGAGCCAAAAATCAAATTTTCACATCGGCTGAAATTACATGGTATATGTGTCCCCTGAAGAAGCCCATGCCATCCCAGGTGAGAAAAATGCATCCTGAATCAAGTCTGAGGGCTAAAACCTCTGTTTTCGGGTTTTACCACATTGAGCTCAGAACGTAAGGTCCGGACCTGAAATTTGGAGCCAAAAATCAAATTTTCAGTTTGGCTGAAATTACATGAAATATGTGTCCCCCGAAGAAGCCCATGCCATCCCAGGTGAGAAAAATGCATCCAGAATCAAGTCTGAGGGCTAGAACCTCTATAACAGGTTTTACCACATTGAGCTCAGAACGTGAGGTCCGGACCTGAACTTTGGAGCCAAAAATCAAATTTTCAGTTTGGCTGAAATTACATGAAATATGTGTCCCCTGTGGAAGCCCATGCTATCCCAGGTGAGAAAAATGCATCCTGAATCAAGTCTGAGGGCTAGAACCTCTATAACGGGTTTTACCACATTGAGCTCAGAACGTAAGGTCCGGACCTGAAATTTGGAGCCAAAAATCAAATTTTCAGTTTGGCTGAAATTACATGAAATATGTGTCCCCTGTGGAAGCCCATGCCATCCCAGGTGAGAAAAATGCATCCTCAAGTATGTCTGAAGGCTAAAACCTCTATATCGGGTTTTACCACATTGAGCTCAGAACGTAAGGTCCGGACCTGAAATTTGGAGCCAAAAATCAAATTTTCACATCGGCTGAAATAACATGAAATATGTGTCCCCCAAAGGAGCCCATGCCATCCCAGGTGAGAAAAATGCATCCTGAATCAAGTCTGAGGGCTAGAACCTCTATAACGGGTTTTACCACATTGAGCTCAGAACGTAAGGTCGGGACCTGAAATTTGGAGCCAAAAATCAAATTTTCACATTGGCTGAAATTACATGAAATATGTGTCCCCTGTGGAAGCCCATGCCATCCCAGGTGAGAAAAATGCATCCTGAATCAAGTCTGAGGGCTAAAACCTATGTTTTCGGGTTTTACCACATTGAGCTCAGAACGTAAGGTCCGGACCTGAAATTTGGAGCCAAAAATCAAATTTTCAGTTTGGCTGAAATTACATGAAATATGTGTCCCCCGAAGAAGCCCATGCCATCCCAGGTGAGAAAAATGCATCCAGAATCAAGTCTGAGGGCTAGAACCTCTATAACAGGTTTTACCACATTGAGCTCAGAACGTGAGGTCCGGACCTGAACTTTGGAGCCAAAAATCAAATTTTCAGTTTGGCTGAAATTACATGAAATATGTGTCCCCTGTGGAAGCCCATGCTATCCCAGGTGAGAAAAATGCATCCTGAATCAAGTCTGAGGGCTAAAACCTCTGTTTTCGGGTTTTACCACATTGAGCTAAGAACGTAAGGTCGGGACCTGAAATTTGGAGCCAAAAATCAAATTTTCAGTTTGGCTGAAAAAACATGAAATATGTGTCCCCTGTGGAAGCCCATGCCATCCCAGGTGAGAAAAATGCATCCTGAATCAAGTCTGAGGGCTAAAACCTATGTTTTCGGGTTTTACCACATTGAGCTCAGAACGTAAGGTCGGGACCTGAAATTTGGAGCCAAAAATCAAGTTTTCAGTTTGGCTGAAATAACATGAAATATGTGTCCCCTGAAGAAGCCCATGCCATCCCAGGTGAGAAAAATGCATCCTGAATCAAGTCTGAGGGCTAAAACCTCTGTTTTTGGGTTTTACCACATTGAGCTCAGAACGTAAGGTCGGGACCTGAAATTTGGAGCCAAAAATCAAATTTTCAGTTTGGCTGAAATAACATGAAATATGTGTCCCCCGAAGGAGCCTATGCCATCCCAGGTGAGAAAAATGCATCCTGAATCAAGTCTGAGAGCTAGAACCTCTATAACGGGTTTTACCACATTGAGCTCAGAACGTAAGGTCCGGACCTGAAATTTGGAGCCAAAAATCAAATTTTCAGTTTGGCTGAAATTACATGAAATATGTGTCCCCTGTGGAAGCCCATGCCATCCCAGGTGAGAAAAATGCATCCTGAATCAAGTCTGAGGGCTAAAACCTCTGTTTTGGGGTTTTACCACATTGAGCTCAGAACGTAAGG
This sequence comes from Halichoeres trimaculatus, assembly GCF_033239565.1. Taxonomy (NCBI): domain Eukaryota; kingdom Metazoa; phylum Chordata; class Actinopteri; order Labriformes; family Labridae; genus Halichoeres; species Halichoeres trimaculatus. Next base: position 9,053,573 of record NW_027437180.1, read on the forward strand.
TCGGGACCTGAAATTTGGAGCCAAAAATCAAATTTTCAGTTTGGCTGAAATTACATGAAATATGTGTCCCCCAAAGAAGCCCATGCCATCCCAGGTGAGAAAAATGCATCCTGAATCAAGTCTTAGGGCTAAAACCTCTATAACGGGTTTTACCACATTGAGCTCAGAACGCAAGGTCGGGACCTGAAATTTGGAGCCAAAAATCAAATTTTCAGTTTGGCTGAAATTGCATGAAATATGTGTCCCCCAAAGAAGCCCATGCCATCCCAGGTGAGAAAAATGCATCCTGAATCAAGTCTGAGGGCTAGAACCTCTGTATCAGGTTTTACCACATTGAGCTCAGAACGTAAGGTCGGGACCTGAAATTTGGAGCCAAAAATCAAATTTTCAGTTTGGCTGAAATTACATGAAATATGTGTCCCCTGTGAAAGCCCATGCCATCCCAGGTGAGAAAAATGCATCCTCAAGTAAGTCTGAGGGCTAAAACCTCTGTTTTTGGGTTTTACCACATTGAGCTCAGAACGTAAGGTCTGGACCTGAAATTTGGAGCCAAAAATCAAATTTTCAGTTAGGCTGAAATAACATGAAATATGTGTCCCCCGAAGGAGCCTATGCCATCCCAGGTGAGAAAAAATGCATCCTGAATCAAGTCTGAGAGCTAGAACCTCTATAACGGGTTTTACCACATTGAGCTCAGGACGTAAGGTCGGGACCTGAAATTTGGAGCCAAAAATCAAATTTTCAGTTTGGCTGAAATTACATGAAATATGTGTCCCCTGTGGAAGCCCATGCCATCCCAGGTGAGAAAAATGCATCCTGAATCAAGTCTGAGGGCTAAAACCTCTATAACGGGTTTTACCACATTGAGCTCAGAACGTAAGGTCCGGACCTGAAATTTGGAGCCAAAAATCAAATTTTCAGTTTGGCTGAAATTACATGAAATATGTGTCCCCCGAAGAAGCCCATGCCATCCCAGGTGAGAAAAATGCATCCAGAATCAAGTCTGAGGGCTAAAACCTCTATAACGGGTTTTACCACATTGAGCTCAGAACGTAAGGTCCGGAAATGAAATTTGGAGCCAAAAATCAAATTTTCAGTTTGGCTGAAATTGCATGAAATATGTGTCCCCCAAAGAAGCCCATGCCATCCCAGGTGAGAAAAATGCATCCTGAATCGAGTCTGAGGGCTAGAACCTCTGTATCAGGTTTTACCACATTGAGCTCAGAACGTAAGGTCCGGACCTGAAATTTGGAGCCAAAAATCAAATTTTCAGTTTGACTGAAATTACATGAAATATGTGTCCCCTGTGGAAGCCCATGCCATCCCAGGTGAGAAAAATGCATCCTCAATCAAGTCTGAGGGCTAAAACCTCTGTTTTTGGGTTTTACCACATTGAGCTCAGAACGTAAGGTCCGGACCTGAAATTTGGAGCCAAAAATCAAATTTTCAGTTTGGCTGAAATAACATGAAATATGTGTCCCCCGAAGAAGCCCATGCCATCCCAGGTGAGAAAAATGCATCCTGAATCAAGTCTGAGGGCTAAAACCTATGTTTTCGGGTTTTACCACATTGAGCCCAGAACGTAAGGTCCGGACCTGAAATTTGGAGCCAAAAATCAAATTTTCAGTTTGGCTGAAATTACATGAAATATGTGTCCCCTGTGGAAGCCCATGCCATCCCAGGTGAGAAAAATGCATCCTGAATCAAGTCTGAGGGCTAAAACCTCTATAACGGGTTTTACCACATTGAGCTCAGAACGTAAGGTCCGGACCTGAAATTTGGAGCCAAAAATCAAATTTTCAGTTTGGCTGAAATTACATGAAATATGTGTCCCCTGTGGAAGCCCATGCCATCCCAGGTGAGAAAAATGCATCCTGAATCAAGTCTGAGGGCTAAAACCTCTATAACGGGTTTTACCACATTGAGCTCAGAACGTAAGGTCGGGACCTGAAATTTGGAGCCAAAATTCAAATTTTCAGTTTGGCTGAAATTACATGAAATATGTGTCCCCCGAAGAAGCCCATGCCATCCCAGGTGAGAAAAATGCATCCAGAATCAAGTCTGAGGGCTAAAACCTCTATAACGGGTTTTACCACATTGAGCTCAGAACGTAAGGTCCGGACCTGAAATTTGGAGCCAAAAATCAAATTTTCAGTTTGGCTGAAATTGCATGAAATATGTGTCCCCCAAAGAAGCCCATGCCATCCCAGGTGAGAAAAATGCATCCTGAATCAATTCTGAGGGCTAAAACCTGTATAACGGGTTTTACCACATTGAGCTCAGAACGTAAGGTCCGGACCTGAAATTTGGAGCCAAAAATCAAATTTTCAGTTTGGCTGAAATTGCATGAAATATGTGTCCCCCAAAGAAGCCCATGCCATCCCAGGTGAGAAAAATGCATCCTGAATCGAGTCTGAGGGCTAGAACCTCTGTATCAGGTTTTACCACATTGAGCTCAGAACGTAAGGTCGGGACCTGAAATTTGGAGCCAAAAATCAAATTTTCAGTTTGGCTGAAATTACATGAAATATGTGTCCCCTGTGGAAGCCCATGCCATCCCAGGTGAGAAAAATGCATCCTCAATCAAGTCTGAGGGCTAAAACCTCTGTTTTTGGGTTTTACCACATTGAGCTCAGAACGTAAGGTCCGGACCTGAAATTTGGAGCCAAAAATCAAATTTTCAGTTTGGCTGAAATTACATGAAATATGTGTCCCCCGAAGAAGCCCATGCCATCCCAGGTGAGAAAAATGCATCCTGAATCAAGTCTGAGGGCTAAAACCTATGTTTTCGGGTTTTACCACATTGAGCTCAGAACGTAAGGTCGGGACCTGAAATTTGGAGCCAAAAATCAAATTTCCATTTTGGCTGAAATTATATGAAATATGTGTCCCCTGTGGAAGCCCATGCCATCCCAGGTGAGAAAAATGCATCCTGAATCAAGTCTGAGGGCTAAAACCTATGTTTTCGGGTTTTACCACATTGAGCTCAGAACGTAAGGTCGGGACCTGAAATTTGGAGCCAAAAATCAAATTTTCAGTTTGGCTGAAATTACATGAAATATGTGTCCCCCGAAGAAGCCCATGCCATCCCAGGTGAGAAAAATGCATCTTGAATCAAGTCTGAGGGCTAAAACCTCTTTTTTTGGGTTTTACCACATTGAGCTCAGAACGTAAGGTCGGGACCTGAAAATTGGAGCCAAAAATCAAATTTTCAGTTTGGCTGAAATTACATGAAATATGTGTCCCCTGTGGAAGCCCATGCCATCCCAGGTGAGAAAAATGCATCCTGAATCAAGTCTTAGGGCTAGAACCTCTATAACGGGTTTTACCACACTGAGCTCAGGACGTAAGGTCCGGACCTGAAATTTGGAGCCAAAAATCAAATTTTCACATTGGCTGAAATAACATGAAATATGTGTCCCCCAAAGGAGCCCATGCCATCCCAGGTGAGAAAAATGCATCCTGAATCAAGTCTGAGTGCTAGAACCTCTATAACGGGTTTTACCACATAGAGCTCAGGACGTAAGGTCGGGACCTGAAATTTGGAGCCAAAAATCAAATTTTCACATCGGCTGAAATAACATGAAATATGTGTCCCCCGAAGGAGCCCATGCCATCCCAGGTGAGAAAAATGCATCCTGAATCAAGTCTGAGGGCTAGAACCTCTATAACGGGTTTTACCACATTGAGCTCAGAACGTAAGGTCCGGACCTGAAATTTGGAGCCAAAAATCAAATTTTCACATCGGCTGAAATTACATGAAATATGTGTCCCCCAAAGAAGCCCATGCCATCCCAGGTGAGAAAAATGCATCCTGAATCAAGTCTGAGGGCTAAAACCTCTGTTTTCGGGTTTTACCACATTGAGCTCAGAACGTAAGGTCCGGACCTGAAATTTGGAGCCAAAAATCAAATTTTCAGTTTGGCTGAAATAACATGAAATATGTGTCCCCCGAAGAAGCCCATGCCATCCCAGGTGAGAAAAATGCATCCAGAATCAAGTCTGAGGGCTAGAACCTCTATAACGGGTTTTACCACATTGAGCTCAGAACGTGAGGTCCGGACCTGAACTTTGGAGCCAAAAATCAAATTTTCAGTTTGGCTGAAATTACATGAAATATGTGTCCCCTGTGGAAGCCCATGCTATCCCAGGTGAGAAAAATGCATCCTGAATCGAGTCTGAGGGCTAAAACCTCTGTTTTCGGGTTTTACCACATTGAGCTCAGAACGCAAGGTCGGGACCTGAAAATTAGAGCCAAAAATCAAATTTTCAGTTTGGCTGAAATTACATGAAATATGTGTCCCCTGAAGAAGCCCATGCCATCCCAGGTGAGAAAAATGCATCCTGAATCAAGTCTGAGGGCTTAATCCTTTGTATCGGGTTTTACCACATTGAGCTCAGAACGTAAGGTCCGGACCTGAAATTTGGAGCCAAAAATCAAATTTTCACATTGGCTGAAATTACATGAAATATGTGTCCCCTGTGGAAGCCCATGCCGTCCCAGGTGAGAAAAATGCATCCAGAATCAAGTCTGAGGGCTAAAACCTCTGTTTTCGGGTTTTACCACATTGAGCTCAGAACGTAAGGTCGGGACCTGAAATTTGGAGCCAAAAATCAAATTTTCACATTGGCTGAAATTACATGAAATATGTGTCCCCTGTGGAAGCCCATGCCATCCCAGGTGAGAATAATGCATCCTGAATCAAGTCTGAGGGCTAAAACCTCTGTTTTCGGGTTTTACCACATTGAGCTCAGAACGTAAGGTCCGGACCTGAAATTTGGAGCCAAAAATCAAATTTTCAGTTTGGCTGAAATTACATGAAATATGTGTCCCCCGAAGAAGCCCATGCCATCCCAGGTGAGAAAATGCATCCAGAATCAAGTCTGAGGGCTAAAACCTCTATAACGGGTTTTACCACATTGAGCTCAGAACGTAAGGTGCGGGACCTGAAATTTGGAGCCAAAAATCAAATTTTCAGTTTGGCTGAAATTACATGAAATATGTGTCCCCTGTGGAAGCCCATGCCATCCCAGGTGAGAAAAATGCGTCCTGAATCAAGTCTGAGGGCTAAATCCTCTGTATCGGGTTTTACCACATTGAGCTCAGAACGTAAGGTCAGGACCTGAAATTTGGAGCCAAAAATCAAATTTTCACATTGGCTGAAATAACATGAAATATGTGTCCCCCGAAGGAGCCCATGCCGTCCCAGGTGAGAAAAATGCATCCTGAATCAAGTCTGAGGGCTAGAACCTCTATAACGGGTTTTACCACATTGAGCTCAGGACGTAAGGTCGGGACCTGAAATTTGGAGCCAAAAATCAAATTTTCAGTTTGGCTGAAATTACATGAAATATGTGTCCCCTGTGGAAGCCCATGCCATCCCAGGTGAGAAAAATGCATCCTGAATCAAGTCTGAGGGCTAAAACCTCTGTTTTCGGGTTTTACCACATTGAGCTCAGAACGTAAGGTCCGGACCTGAAATTTGGAGCCAAAAATCAAATTTTCACATTGGCTGAAATTACATGAAATATGTGTCCCCTGTGGAAGCCCATGCCGTCCCAGGTGAGAAAAATAAATCCAGAATCAAGTCTGAGGGCTAAAACCTCTGTTTTCGGGTTTTACCACATTGAGCTCAGAACGTAAGGTCGGGACCTGAAATTTGGAGCCAAAAATCAAATTTTCACATTGGCTGAAATTACATGAAATATGTGTCCCCTGTGGAAGCCCATGCCATCCCAGGTGAGAAAAATGCATCCTGAATCAAGTCTGAGGGCTAAAACCTCTGTTTTCGGGTTTTACCACATTGAGCTCAGAATGTAAGGTCCGGACCTGAAATTTGGAGCCAAAAATCAAATTTTCAGTTTGGCTGAAATTACATGAAATATGTGTCCCCCGAAGAAGCCCATGCCATCCCAGGTGAGAAAATGCATCCAGAATCAAGTCTGAGGGCTAAAACCTCTATAACGGGTTTTACCACATTGAGCTCAGAACGTAAGGTCGGGACCTGAAATTTGGAGCCAAAAATCAAATTTTCAGTTTGGCTGAAATTACATGAAATATGTGTCCCCTGTGGAAGCCCATGCCATCCCAGGTGAGAAAAATGCATCCTGAATCAAGTCTGAGGGCTAAATCCTCTGTATCGGGTTTTACCACATTGAGCTCAGAACGTAAGGTCAGGACCTGAAATTTGGAGCCAAAAATCAAATTTTCAGTTTGGCTGAAATTACATGAAATATGTGTCCCCCGAAGGAGCCCATGCCGTCCCAGGTGAGAAAAATGCATCCTGAATCAAGTCTGAGGGCTAGAACCTCTATAACGGGTTTTACCACATTGAGCTCAGGACGTAAGGTCGGGACCTGAAATTTGGAGCCAAAAATCAAATTTTCAGTTTGGCTGAAATTACATGAAATATGTGTCCCCTGTGGAAGCCCATGCCATCCCAGGTGAGAAAAATGCATCCTGAATCAAGTCTGAGGGCTAAAACCTCTGTTTTCGGGTTTTACCACATTGAGCTCGGACGTAAGGTCGGGACCTGAAATTTGGAGCCAAAAATCAAATTTTCAGTTTGGCTGAAATTAGATGAAATATGTGTCCCCTGTGGAAGCCCATGCCATCCCAGGTGAGAAAAATGCATCCTGAATCAAGTCTGAGGGCTAAAACCTCTGTTTTCGGGTTTTACCACATTGAGCTCGGACGTAAGGTCGGGACCTGAAATTTGGAGCCAAAAATCAAATTTTCAGTTTGGCTGAAATTACATGAAATATGTGTCCCCTGTGGAAGCCCATGCCATCCCAGGTGAGAAAAATGCATCCTGAATCAAGTCTGAGGGCTAAAACCTATGTTTTCGGGTTTTACCACATTGAGCTCAGAACGTAAGGTCGGGACCTGAAATTTGGAGCCAAAAATCAAATTTTCACATTGGCTGAAATTACATGAAATATGTGTCCCCTGTGGAAGCCCATGCCATCCCAGGTGAGAAAAATGCATCCTGAATCAAGTCTGAGGGCTAAAACCTCTGTTTTCGGGTTTTACCACATTGAGCTCAGAACGTAAGGTCGGGACCTGAAATTTGGAGCCAAAAATCAAATTTTCAGTTTGGCTGAAATTACATGAAATATGTGTCCCCCGAAGAAGCCCATGCCATCCCAGGTGAGAAAATGCATCCTGAATCAAGTCTGAGTGCTAGAACCTCTATAACAGGTTTTACCACATAGAGCTCAGGACGTAAGGTCCGGACCTGAAATTTGGAGCCAAAAATCAAATTTTCCGTTTGGCTGAAATTACATGAAATATGTGTCCCCTGAAGAAGCCCATGCCATCCCAGGTGAGAAAAATGCATCCTGAATCAAGTCTGAGGGCTAAAACCTCTGTATCAGGTTTTACCACATTGAGCTCAGAACGTAAGGTTGGGACCTGAAATTTGGGGCCAAAAATCAAATTTTCAGTTTGGCTGAAATAACATGAAATATGTGTCCCCCGAAGAAGCCCATGCCATCCCAGGTGAGAAAAATGCATCCAGAATCAAGTCTGAGGGCTAAAACCTCTATAACGGGTTTTACCACATTGAGCTCAGAACGGAAGATGTGGGACCTGAAATTTGGAGCCAAAAATCAAATTTTCAGTTTGGCTGAAATTACATGAAATATGTGTCCCCTGTGGAAGCCCATGCCATCCCAGGTGAGAAAAATGCGTCCTGAATCAAGTCTGAGGGCTAAATCCTCTGTATCGGGTTTTACCACATTGAGCTCAGAACGTAAGGTCCGGACCTGAAATTTGGAGCCAAAAATCAAATTTTCACATTGGCTGAAATAACATGAAATATGTGTCCCCCGAAGGAGCCCATGCCATCCCAGGTGAGAAAAATGCATCCTGAATCAAGTCTGAGGGCTAGAACCTCTATAACGGGTTTTACCACATTGAGCTCAGGACGTAAGGTCGGGACCTGAAATTTGGAGCCAAAAATCAAATTTTCAGTTTGGCTGAAATTACATGAAATATGTGTCCCCTGAAGAAGCCCATGCCATACCAGGTGAGAAAAATGCATCCTGAATCAAGTCTGAGGGCTAAAACCTCTGTTTTCGGGTTTTACCACATTGAGCTCAGAACGTAAGGTCCGGACCTGAAATTTGGAGCCAAAAATCAAATTTTCACATTGGCTGAAATTACATGAAATATGTGTCCCCTGTGGAAGCCCATGCCATCCCAGGTGAGAAAAATGCATCCTGAATCAAGTCTGAGGGCTAAAACCTCTGTTTTCGGGTTTTACCACATTGAGCTCAGAACGTAAGGTCGGGACCTGAAATTTGGAGCCAAAAATCAAATTTTCAGTTTGGCTGAAATTACATGAAATATGTGTCCCCCGAAGAAGCCCATGCCATCCCAGGTGAGAAAAATGCATCCAGAATCAAGTCTGAGGGCTAAAACCTCTATAACGGGTTTTACCACATTGAGCTCAGAACGTAAGGTCCGGACCTGAAATTTGGAGCCAAAAATCAAATTTTCAGTTTGGCTGAAATTACATGAAATATGTGTCCCCCGAAGAAGCCCATGCCATCCCAGGTGAGAAAAATGCATCCTGAATCAAGTCTTAGGGCTAAAACCTCTATGACGGGTTTTACCACATTGAGCTCAGAACGTGAGGTCCGGACCTGAAATTTGGAGGAAAAAATTAAATTTTCAGTTTGGCTGAAATGACATGAAATATGTGTCCCCCGAAGAAGCCCATGCCATCCCAGGTGAGAAAAAAACGTCCTGAATCACGTCTGAGGGCTAAAACCTCTATAACGGCTTTTACCACATTGAGCTCAGAACGCAAGGGTGGGACCTGAAAATTAGAGCCAAAAATCAAATTTTCAGTTTGGCTGAAATTACATGAAATATGTGTCCCCCGAAGAAGCCCATGCCATCCCAGGTGAGAAAAATGCATCCTGAATCAAGTCTTAGGGCTAAAACCTCTGTTTTCGGGTTCCACCACATTGAGCTCAGAACGTTAGGTCGGAACCTGAAATTTGGAGCCAAAAATCAAATTTTCAGTTTGGCTGAAATTACATGAAATATGTGTCCCCTGAAGAAGCCCATGCCATACCAGGTGAGAAAAATGCATCCTGAATCAAGTCTGAGGGCTAAAACCTCTGTTTTCGGGTTTTACCACATTGAGCTCAGAACGTAAGGTCCGGACCTGAAATTTGGAGCCAAAAATCAAATTTTCACATTGGCTGAAATTACATGAAATATGTGTCCCCTGTGGAAGCCCATGCCATCCCAGGTGAGAAAAATGCATCCTGAATCAAGTCTGAGGGCTAAAACCTCTGTTTTCGGGTTTTACCACATTGAGCTCAGAACGTAAGGTCGGGACCTGAAATTTGGAGCCAAAAATCAAATTTTCAGTTTGGCTGAAATTACATGAAATATGTGTCCCCCGAAGAAGCCCATGCCATCCCAGGTGAGAAAAATGCATCCTGAATCAAGTCTTAGGGCTAAAACCTCTATGACGGGTTTTACCACATTGAGCTCAGAACGTAAGGTCCGGACCTGAAATTTGGAGCCAAAAATCAAATTTTCAGTTTGGCTGAAATTACATGAAATATGTGTCCCCCGAAGAAGCCCATGCCATCCCAGGTGAGAAAAAAACGTCCTGAATCAAGTCTGAGGGCTAAAACCTCTATAACGGGTTTTACCACATTGAGCTCAGAACGCAAGGTCGGGACCTGAAAATTAGAGCCAAAAATCAAATTTTCAGTTTGGTTGAAATTACATGAAATATGTGTCCCCCGAAGAAGCCCATGCCATCCCAGGTGAGAAAAATGCATCCTGAATCAAGTCTTAGGGCTAAAACCTCTGTTTTCGGGTTCCACCACATTGAGCTCAGAACGTTAGGTCGGGACCTGAAATTTGGAGCCAAAAATCAAATTTTCAGTTTGGCTGAAATTACATGAAATATGTGTCCCCTGAAGAAGCCCATGCCATACCAGGTGAGAAAAATGCATCCTGAATCAAGTCTGAGGGCTAAAACCTTTGTTTTCGGGTTTTACCACATTGAGCTCAGAACGTAAGGTTCTGAGCTCAATTCTGAGCTCAAATTTGGAGCCAAAAATCAAATTTTCACATTGGCTGAAATTACATGAAATATGTGTCCCCTGTGGAAGCCCATGCCATCCCAGGTGAGAAAAATGCATCCTGAATCAAGTCTGAGGGCTAAAACCTCTATAACGGGTTTTACCACATTGAGCTCAGAACGTAAGGTCCGGACCTGAAATTTGGAGCCAAAAATCAAATTTTCAGTTTGGCTGAAATTACATGAAATATGTGTCCCCCGAAGAAGCCCATGCCATCCCAGGTGAGAAAAATGCATCCTGAATCAAGTCTTAGGGCTAAAACCTCTATGACGGGTTTTACCACATTGAGCTCAGAACGTAAGGTCCGGACCTGAAATTTAGAGGAAAAAATCAAATTTTCAGTTTGGCTGAAATTACATGAAATATGTGTCCCCCGAAGAAGCCCATGCCATCCCAGGTGAGAAAAAAACGTCCTGAATCAAGTCTGAGGGCTAAAACCTCTATAACGGGTTTTACCACATTGAGCTCAGAACGCAAGGTCGGGACCTGAAAATTAGAGCCAAAAATCAAATTTTCAGTTTGGTTGAAATTACATGAAATATGTGTCCCCCGAAGAAGCCCATGCCATCCCAGGTGAGAAAAATGCATCCTGAATCAAGTCTTAGGGCTAAAACCTCTGTTTTCGGGTTTTACCACATTGAGCTCAGAACGTTAGGTCGGGACCTGAAATTTGGAGCCAAAAATCAAATTTTCAGTTTGGCTGAAATTACATGAAATATGTGTCCCCTGTGGAAGCCCATGCCATCCCAGGTGAGAAAAATGCGTCCTAAATCAAGTCTGAGGGCTAAAACCTCTATATCGGGTTTTACCACATTGAGCTCAGAACGTAAGGTCCGGACCTGAAATTTGGAGCCAAAAATCAAATTTTCAGTTTGGCTGAAATAACATGAAATATGTGTCCCCCGAAGGAGCCCATGCCATCCCAGGTGAGAAAAATGCATCCTGAATCAAGTCTGAGGGCTAGAACCTCTATAACGGGTTTTACCACATTGAGCTCAGGACGTAAGGTCGGGACCTGAAATTTGGAGCCAAAAATCAAATTTTCACATCGGCTGAAATTACATGAAATATGTGTCCCCCAAAGAAGCCCATGCCATCCCAGGTGAGAAAAATGCATCCTGAATCAAGTCTGAGGGCTAAAACCTCTATATAGGGTTTTACCACATTGAGCTCAGAACGTAAGGTCCGGACCTGAAATTTGGAGCCAAAAATCAAATTTTCAGTTTGGCTGAAATAACATGAAATATGTGTCCCCCGAAGGAGCCCATGCCATCCCAGGTGAGAAAAATGCATCCTGAATCAAGTCTGAGGGCTAGAACCTCTATAACGGGTTTTACCACATTGAGCTCAGGACGTAAGGTCGGGACCTGAAATTTGGAGCCAAAAATCAAATTTTCAGTTTGGCTGAAATTACATGAAATATGTGTCCCCTGAAGAAGCCCATGCCATCCCAGGTGAGAAAAATGCATCCTGAATCAAGTCTGAGGGCTAAAACCTCTGTTTTCGGGTTTTACCACATTGAGCTCAGAACGTAAGGTCCGGACCTGAAATTTGGAGCCAAAAATCAAATTTTCAGTTTGGCTGAAATAACATGAAATATGTGTCCCCCGAAGAAGCCCATGCCATCCCAGGTGAGAAAAATGCATCCTGAATCAAGTCTTAGGGCTAAAACCTCTATGACGGGTTTTACCACATTGAGCTCAGAACGTAAGGTTTTGAGCTCAATTCTGAGCTCAAATTTGGAGCCAAAAATCAAATTTTCACATTGGCTGAAATTACATGAAATATGTGTCCCCTGTGGAAGCCCATGCCATCCCAGGTGAGAAAAATGCATCCTGAATCAAGTCTGAGGGCTAAAACCTCTGTTTTCGGGTTTTACCACATTGAGCTCAGAACGTAAGGTCGGGACCTGAAATTTGGAGCCAAAAATCAAATTTTCAGTTTGGCTGAAATTACATGAAATATGTGTCCCCCGAAGAAGCCCATGCCATCCCAGGTGAGAAAAATGCATCCTGAATCAAGTCTTAGGGCTAAAACCTCTATGACGGGTTTTACCACATTGAGCTCAGAACGTAAGGTCCGGACCTGAAATTTAGAGGAAAAAATCAAATTTTCAGTTTGGCTGAAATTACATGAAATATGTGTCCCCCGAAGAAGCCCTTGCCATCCCAGGTGAGAAAAAAACGTCCTGAATCAAGTCTGAGGGCTAAAACCTCTATAACGGGTTTTACCACATTGAGCTCAGAACGCAAGGTCGGGACCTGAAAATTAGAGCCAAAAATCAAATTTTCAGTTTGGTTGAAATTACATGAAATATGTGTCCCCCGAAGAAGCCCATGCCATCCCAGGTGAGAAAAATGCATCCTGAATCAAGTCTTAGGGCTAAAACCTCTGTTTTCGGGTTCCACCACATTGAGCTCAGAACGTTAGGTCGGGACCTGAAATTTGGAGCCAAAAATCAAATTTTCAGTTTGGCTGAAATTACATGAAATATGTGTCCCCTGTGGAAGCCCATGCCATCCCAGGTGAGAAAAATGCGTCCTGAATCAAGTCTGAGGGCTAAAACCTCTATATCGGGTTTTACCACATTGAGCTCAGAACGTAAGGTCCGGACCTGAAATTTGGAGCCAAAAATCAAATTTTCAGTTTGGCTGAAATAACATGAAATATGTGTCCCCCGAAGGAGCCCATGCCATCCCAGGTGAGAAAAATGCATCCTGAATCAAGTCTGAGGGCTAGAACCTCTATAACGGGTTTTACCACATTGAGCTCAGGACGTAAGGTCGGGACCTGAAATTTGGAGCCAAAAATCAAATTTTCACATCGGCTGAAATTACATGAAATATGTGTCCCCCAAAGAAGCCCATGCCATCCCAGGTGAGAAAAATGCATCCTGAATCAAGTCTGAGTGCTAAAACCTCTATATAGGGTTTTACCACATTGAGCTCAGAACGTAAGGTCCGGACCTGAAATTTGGAGCCAAAAATCAAATTTTCAGTTTGGCTGAAATAACATGAAATATGTGTCCCCCGAAGGAGCCCATGCCATCCCAGGTGAGAAAAATGCATCCTGAATCAAGTCTGAGGGCTAGAACCTCTATAACGGGTTTTACCACATTGAGCTCAGGACGTAAGGTCGGGACCTGAAATTTGGAGCCAAAAATCAAATTTTCAGTTTGGCTGAAATTACATGAAATATGTGTCCCCTGAAGAAGCCCATGCCATCCCAGGTGAGAAAAATGCATCCTGAATCAAGTCTGAGGGCTAAAACCTCTGTTTTCGGGTTTTACCACATTGAGCTCAGAACGTAAGGTCCGGACCTGAAATTTGGAGCCAAAAATCAAATTTTCAGTTTGGCTGAAATAACATGAAATATGTGTCCCCCGAAGAAGCCCATGCCATCCCAGGTGAGAAAATGCATCCAGAATCAAGTCTGAGGGCTAAAACCTCTATAACGGGTTTTACCACATAGAGCTCAGGACGTAAGGTCCGGACCTGAAATTTGGAGCCAAAAATCAAATTTTCAGTTTGGCTGAAATTACATGAAATATGTGTCCCCTGAAGAAGCCCATGCCATCCCAGGTGAGAAAAATGCATCCTGAATCAAGTCTGAGGGCTAAAACCTCTGTATCAGGTTTTACCACATTGAGCTCAGAACGTAAGGTCGGGACCTGAAATTTGGGGCCAAAAATCAAATTTTCAGTTTGGCTGAAATAACATGAAATATGTGTCCCCCGAAGAAGCCCATGCCATCCCAGGTGAGAAAAATGCATCCAGAATCAAGTCTGAGGGCTAAAACCTCTATAACGGGTTTTACCACATTGAGCTCAGAACGGAAGATGCGGGACCTGAAATTTGGAGCCAAAAATCAAATTTTCAGTTTGGCTGAAATTACATGAAATATGTGTCCCCTGTGGAAGCCCATGCCATCCCAGGTGAGAAAAATGCGTCCTGAATCAAGTCTGAGGGCTAAATCCTCTGTATCGGGTTTTACCACATTGAGCTCAGAACGTAAGGTCCGGACCTGAAATTTGGAGCCAAAAATCAAATTTTCACATTGGCTGAAATAACATGAAATATGTGTCCCCCGAAGGAGCCCATGCCATCCCAGGTGAGAAAAATGCATCCTGAATCAAGTCTGAGGGCTAGAACCTCTATAACGGGTTTTACCACATTGAGCTCAGGACGTAAGGTCCGGACCTGAAATTTGGAGCCAAAAATCAAATTTTCAGTTTGGCTGAAATTACATGAAATATGTGTCCCCTGAAGAAGCCCATGCCATACCAGGTGAGAAAAATGCATCCTGAATCAAGTCTGAGGGCTAAAACCTCTGTTTTCGGGTTTTACCACATTGAGCTCAGAACGTAAGGTCCGGACCTGAAATTTGGAGCCAAAAATCAAATTTTCACATTGGCTGAAATAACATGAAATATGTGTCCCCTGTGGAAGCCCATGCCATCCCAGGTGAGAAAAATGCATCCTGAATCAAGTCTGAGGGCTAAAACCTCTGTTTTCGGGTTTTACCACATTGAGCTCAGAACGTAAGGTCGGGACCTGAAATTTGGAGCCAAAAATCAAATTTTCAGTTTGGCTGAAATTACATGAAATATGTGTCCCCCGAAGAAGCCCATGCCATCCCAGGTGAGAAAAATGCATCCTGAATCAAGTCTTAGGGCTAAAACCTCTATAACGGGTTTCACCACATTGAGCTCAGAACGTTAGGTCGGGACCTGAAATTTGGAGCCAAAAATCAAATTTTCAGTTTGGCTGAAATTACATGAAATATGTGTCCCCCGAAGAAGCCCATGCCATCCCAGGTGAGAAAAATGCATCCTGAATCAAGTCTTAGGGCTAAAACCTCTATGACGGGTTTTACCACATTGAGCTCAGAACGTAAGGTCCGGACCTGAAATTTGGAGGAAAAAATCAAATTTTCAGTTTGGCTGAAATGACATGAAATATGTGTCCCCCGAAGAAGCCCATGCCATCCCAGGTGAGAAAAAAACGTCCTGAATCAAGTCTGAGGGCTAAAACCTCTATAACGGGTTTTACCACATTGAGCTCAGAACGCAAGGGTGGGACCTGAAATTTGGAGCCAAAAATCAAATTTTCAGTTTGGCTGAAATTACATGAAATATGTGTCCCCTGTGGAAGCCCATGCCATCCCAGGTGAGAAAAATGCATCCTGAATCAAGTCTGAGGGCTAAAACCTCTTTTTTCGGGTTTTACCACATTGAGCTCAGAACACAAGGTCGGGACCTGAAAATTAGAGCCAAAAATCAGATTTTCAGTTTGGCTGAAATAACATGAAATATGTGTCCCCCGAAGGAGCCTATGCCATCCCAGGTGAGAAAAATGCATCCAGGATCAAGTCTGAGAGCTAGAACCTCTATAACGGGTTTTACCACATTGAGCTCAGAACGTAAGGTCGGGACCTGAAATTTGGAGCCAAAAATCAAATTTTCAGTTTGGCTGAAATTACATGAAATATGTGTCCCCCGAAGAAGCCCATGCCATCCCAGGTGAGAAAAAATGCATCCTGAATCAAGTCTGAGGGCTAAAACCTCTGTTTTCGGGTTTTACCACATTGAGCTCAGAACGTAAGGTCCGGACCTGAAATTTGGAGCCAAAAATCAAATTTTCAGTTTGGCTGAAATTACATGAAATATGTGTCCCCCGAAGAAGCCCATGCCATCCCAGGTGAGAAAAATGCATCCTGAATCAAGTCTGAGGGCTAAAACCTCTGTTTTTGGGTTTTACCACATTGAGCTCAGAACGTAAGGTCCGGACCTGAAATTTGGAGCCAAAAATCAAATTTTCACATTGGCTGAAATAACATGAAATATGTGTCCCCTGTGGAAGCCCATGCCATCCCAGGTGAGAAAAATGCGTCCTGAATCAAGTCTGAGAGCTAGAACCTCTATAACGGGTTTTACCACATTGAGCTCAGAACGTAAGGTCGGGACCTGAAATTTGGAGCCTAAAATCAAATTTTCAGTTTGGCTGAAATAACATGAAATATGTGTCCCCTGAAGAAGCCCATGCTATCCCAGGTGAGAAAAATGCATCCTGAATCAAGTCTGAGGGCTAAAACCTCTGTTTTCGGGTTTTATCACATTGAGCTCAGAACGTAAGGTTGGGACCTGAAATTTGGAGCCAAAAATCAAGTTTTCAGTTTGGCTGAAATAACATGAAATATGTGTCCCCCGAAGAAGCCCATGCCATCCCAGGTGAGAAAAATGCATCCTGAATCAAGTCTGAGGGCTAAAACCTCTTTTTTCGGGTTTTACCACATTGAGCTCAGGACGTAAGGTCGGGACCTGAAATTTGGAGCCAAAAATCAAATTTTCAGTTTGGCTGAAATTACATGAAATATGTGTCCCCTGTGGAAGCCCATGCCATCCCAGGTGAGAAAAATGCATCCTGAATCAAGTCTGAGGGCTAAAACCTATGTTTTCGGGTTTTACCACATTGAGCTCAGAACGTAAGGTCGGGACCTGAAATTTGGAGCCAAAAATCAAGTTTTCAGTTTGGCTGAAATAACATGAAATATGTGTCCCCTGAAGAAGCCCATGCCATCCCAGGTGAGAAAAATGCATCCTGAATCAAGTCTGAGGGCTAAAACCTCTGTTTTTGGGTTTTACCACATTGAGCTCAGAACGTAAGGTCCGGACCTGAAATTTGGAGCCAAAAATCAAATTTTCAGTTTGGCTGAAATAACATGAAATATGTGTCCCCTGTGGAAGCCCATGCCATCCCAGGTGAGAAAAATGCATCCTGAATCAAGTCTGAGGGCTAAAACCTCTGTTTTCGGGTTTTACCACATTGAGCTCAGAACGTAAGGTCGGGACCTGAAATTTGGAGCCAAAAATCAAATTTTCAGTTTGGCTGAAATTACATGAAATATGTGTCCCCCGAAGAAGCCCATGCCATCCCAGGTGAGAAAAATGCATCCTGAATCAAGTCTTAGGGCTAAAACCTCTATAACGGGTTTCACCACATTGAGCTCAGAACGTTAGGTCGGGACCTGAAATTTGGAGCCAAAAATCAAATTTTCAGTTTGGCTGAAATTACATGAAATATGTGTCCCCCGAAGAAGCCCATGCCATCCCAGGTGAGAAAAATGCATCCTGAATCAAGTCTTAGGGCTAAAACCTCTATGACGGGTTTTACCACATTGAGCTCAGAACGTAAGGTCCGGACCTGAAATTTGGAGGAAAAAATCAAATTTTCAGTTTGGCTGAAATGACATGAAATATGTGTCCCCCGAAGAAGCCCATGCCATCCCAGGTGAGAAAAAAACGTCCTGAATCAAGTCTGAGGGCTAAAACCTCTATAACGGGTTTTACCACATTGAGCTCAGAACGCAAGGGTGGGACCTGAAATTTGGAGCCAAAAATCAAATTTTCAGTTTGGCTGAAATTACATGAAATATGTGTCCCCTGTGGAAGCCCATGCCATCCTAGGTGAGAAAAATGCATCCTGAATCAAGTCTGAGGGCTAAAACCTCTTTTTTCGGGTTTTACCACATTGAGCTCAGAACACAAGGTCGGGACCTGAAAATTAGAGCCAAAAATCAGATTTTCAGTTTGGCTGAAATAACATGAAATATGTGTCCCCCGAAGGAGCCTATGCCATCCCAGGTGAGAAAAATGCATCCAGGATCAAGTCTGAGAGCTAGAACCTCTATAACGGGTTTTACCACATTGAGCTCAGAACGTAAGGTCGGGACCTGAAATTTGGAGCCAAAAATCAAATTTTCAGTTTGGCTGAAATTACATGAAATATGTGTCCCCCGAAGAAGCCCATGCCATCCCAGGTGAGAAAAAATGCATCCTGAATCAAGTCTGAGGGCTAAAACCTCTGTTTTCGGGTTTTACCACATTGAGCTCAGAACGTAAGGTCCGGACCTGAAATTTGGAGCCAAAAATCAAATTTTCAGTTTGGCTGAAATTACATGAAATATGTGTCCCCCGAAGAAGCCCATGCCATCCCAGGTGAGAAAAATGCATCCTGAATCAAGTCTGAGGGCTAAAACCTCTGTTTTTGGGTTTTACCACATTGAGCTCAGAACGTAAGGTCCGGACCTGAAATTTGGAGCCAAAAATCAAATTTTCACATTGGCTGAAATAACATGAAATATGTGTCCCCTGTGGAAGCCCATGCCATCCCAGGTGAGAAAAATGCGTCCTGAATCAAGTCTGAGAGCTAGAACCTCTATAACGGGTTTTACCACATTGAGCTCAGAACGTAAGGTCGGGACCTGAAATTTGGAGCCTAAAATCAAATTTTCAGTTTGGCTGAAATAACATGAAATATGTGTCCCCTGAAGAAGCCCATGCTATCCCAGGTGAGAAAAATGCATCCTGAATCAAGTCTGAGGGCTAAAACCTCTGTTTTCGGGTTTTATCACATTGAGCTCAGAACGTAAGGTTGGGACCTGAAATTTGGAGCCAAAAATCAAGTTTTCAGTTTGGCTGAAATAACATGAAATATGTGTCCCCCGAAGAAGCCCATGCCATCCCAGGTGAGAAAAATGCATCCTGAATCAAGTCTGAGGGCTAAAACCTCTTTTTTCGGGTTTTACCACATTGAGCTCAGGACGTAAGGTCGGGACCTGAAATTTGGAGCCAAAAATCAAATTTTCAGTTTGGCTGAAATTACATGAAATATGTGTCCCCTGTGGAAGCCCATGCCATCCCAGGTGAGAAAAATGCATCCTGAATCAAGTCTGAGGGCTAAAACCTATGTTTTCGGGTTTTACCACATTGAGCTCAGAACGTAAGGTCGGGACCTGAAATTTGGAGCCAAAAATCAAGTTTTCAGTTTGGCTGAAATAACATGAAATATGTGTCCCCTGAAGAAGCCCATGCCATCCCAGGTGAGAAAAATGCATCCTGAATCAAGTCTGAGGGCTAAAACCTCTGTTTTTGGGTTTTACCACATTGAGCTCAGAACGTAAGGTCCGGACCTGAAATTTGGAGCCAAAAATCAAATTTTCAGTTTGGCTGAAATAACATGAAATATGTGTCCCCCGAAGGAGCCTATGCCATCACAGGTGAGAAAAATGCATCCAGGATCAAGTCTGAGAGCTAGAACCTCTATAACGGGTTTTACCACATTGAGCTCAGAACGTAAGGTCGGGACCTGAAATTTGAGCCAAAAATCAAATTTTCAGTTTGGCTGAAATTACATGAAATATGTGTCCCCTGTGGAAGCCCATGCCATCCCAGGTGAGAAAAATGCATCCTGAATCAAGTCTGAGGGCTAGAACCTCTGTATCAGGTTTTACCACATTGAGCTCAGAATGTAAGGTCCGGACCTGAAATTTGGAGCCAAAAATCTAATTTTCAGTTTGGCTGAAATAACATGAAATATGTGTCCCCTGTGGAAGCCCATGCCATCCCAGGTGAGAAAAATGCATCCTGAATCAAGCCTGAGGGCTAAAACCTTTATAACGGGTTTTACCACATTGAGCTCAGAACGTAAGGTCCGGACCTGAAATTTGGAGCCAAAAATCAAATTTTCAGTTTGGCTGAAATTACATGAAATATGTGTCCCCCAAAGAAGCCCATGCCATCCCAGGTGAGAAAAATGCATCCTGAATCAATTCTGATGGCTAAAACCTCTATAACGGGTTTTACCACATTGAGCTCAGAACGTAAGGTCGGGACCTGAAATTTGGAGCCAAAAATCAAATTTTCAGTTTGGCTGAAATTACATGAAATATGTGTCCCCTGTGGAAGCCCATGCCATCCCAGGTGAGAAAAATGCATCCTGAATCAAGTCTGAGGGCTAAAACCTCTATAACGGGTTTTACCACATTGAGCTCAGAACATAAGGTCCGGACCTGAAATTTGGAGCCAAAAATCAAATTTTCAGTTTGGCTGAAATTACATGAAATATGTGTCCCCTGTGGAAGCCCATGCCATCCCAGGTGAGAAAAATGCATCCTGAATCAAGTCTGAGGGCTAAAACCTCTATAACGGGTTTTACCACATTGAGCTCAGAACGTAAGGTCGGGACCTGAAATTTGGAGCCAAAAATCAAATTTTCAGTTTGGCTGAAATTACATGAAATATGTGTCCCCCGAAGAAGCCCATGCCATCCCAGGTGAGAAAAATGCATCCAGAATCAAGTCTGAGGGCTAAAACCTCTATAACGGGTTTTACCACATTGAGCTCAGAACGTAAGGTCCGGACCTGAAATTTGGAGCCAAAAATCAAATTTTCAGTTTGGCTGAAATTACATGAAATATGTGTCACCCAAAGAAGCCCATGCCATCCCAGGTGAGAAAAATGCATCCTGAATCAATTCTGATGGCTAAAACCTCTATAACGGGTTTTACCACATTGAGCTCAGAACGTAAGGTCGGGACCTGAAATTTGGAGCCAAAAATCAAATTTTCAGTTTGGCTGAAATTGCATGAAATATGTGTCCCCCAAAGAAGCCCATGCCATCCCAGGTGAGAAAAATGCATCCTGAATCAAGTCTGAGGGCTAGAACCTCTGTATCAGGTTTTACCACATTGAGCTCAGAACGTAAGGTCCGGACCTGAAATTTGGAGCCAAAAATCAAATTTTCAGTTTGGCTGAAATGACATGAAATATGTGTCCCCTGAAGAAGCCCATGCCATCCCAGGTGAGAAAAATGCATCCTGAATCAAGTCTGAGGGCTAAAACCTCTGTTTTCGGGTTTTACCACATTGAGCTCAGAACGTAAGGTCGGGACCTGAAATTTGGAGCCAAAAATCAAGTTTTCAGTTTGGCTGAAATAACATAAAATATGTGTCCCCCGAAGAAGCCCATGCCATCCCAGGTGAGAAAAATGCATCCTGAATCAAGTCTGAGGGCTAGAACCTCTGTATCAGGTTTTACCACATTGAGCTCAGAACGTAAGGTCGGGACCTGAAATTTGGAGCCAAAAATCAAGTTTTCAGTTTGGCTGAAATAACATGAAATATGTGTCCCCTGAAGAAGCCCATGCTATCCCAGGTGAGAAAAATGCATCCTGAGTCAAGTCTGAGGGCTAAAACCTCTGTTTTTGGGTTTTACCACATTGAGCTCAGAACGTAAGGTCCGGACCTGAAATTTGGAGCCAAAAATCAAATTTTCAGTTTGGCTGAAATAACATGAAATATGTGTCCCCCGAAGAAGCCCATGCCATCCCAGGTGAGAAAAATGCATCCTGAATCAAGTCTGAGAGCTAGAACCTCTATAACGGGTTTTACCACATTGAGCTCAGAACGTAAGGTCCGGACCTGAAATTTGGAGCCAAAAATCAAATTTTCAGTTTGGCTGAAATTACATGAAATATGTGTCCCCTGTGGAAGCCCATGCCATCCCAGGTGAGAAAAATGCATCCTGAATCAAGTCTGAGGGCTAAAACCTCTATAACGGGTTTTACCACATTGAGCTCAGAACGTAAGGTCTGGACCTGAAATTTGGAGCCAAAAATTAAATTTTCAGTTTGGCTGAAATTACATGAAATATGTGTCCCCTGTGGAAGCCCATGCCATCCCAGGTGAGAAAAATGCATTCTGAATCAAGTCTGAGGGCTAAAACCTCTATAACGGGTTTTACCACATTGAGCTCAGAACGTAAGGTCGGGACCTGAAATTTGGAGCCAAAAATCAAATTTTCAGTTTGGCTGAAATTACATGAAATATGTGTCCCCTGTGGAAGCCCATGCTATCCCAGGTGAGAAAAATGCATCCTGAATCAAGTCTGAGGGCTAAAACCTCTGTTTTCGGGTTTTACCACATTGAGCTCAGGACGTAAGGTCCGGACCTGAAATTTGGAGCCAAAAATCAAATTTTCAGTTTGGCTGAAATTACATGAAATATATGTCCCCTGTGGAAGCCCATGCCATCCCAGGTGAGAAAAATGCATCCTGAATCAAGTCTTAGGGCTAAAACCTCTATGACGGGTTTTACCACATTGAGCTCAGAACGTAAGGTCCGGACCTGAAATTTGGAGCCAAAAATCAAGTTTTCAGTTTGGCTGAAATTACATGAAATATGTGTCCCCTGAAGAAGCCCATGCCATCCCAGGTGAGAAAAAAACGTCCTGAATCAAGTCTGAGGGCTAAAACCTCTATAACGGGTTTTACCACATTGAGCTCAGAACGCAAGGTTGGGACCTGAAAATTAGAGCCAAAAATCAAATTTTCAGTTTGGCTGAAATTACATGAAATATGTGTCCCCCGAAGAAGCCCATGCCATCCCAGGTGAGAAAAATGCATCCTGAATCAAGTCTTAGGGCTAAAACCTCTGTTTTCGGGTTTTACCACATTGAGCTCAGAACGTAAGGTCGGGACCTGAAATTTGGAGCCTAAAATCAAATTTTCAGTTTGGCTGAAATTACATGAAATATGTGTCCCCTGTGGAAGCCCATGCCATCCCAGGTGAGAAAAATGCATCCTGAATCAAGTCTGAGGGCTAAAACCTCTATATCGGGTTTTACCACATTGAGCTCAGAACGTAAGGTCCGGACCTGAAATTTGGAGCCAAAAATCAAATTTTCACATCGGCTGAAATAACATGAAATATGTGTCCCCCAAAGGAGCCCATGCCATCCCAGGTGAGAAAAATGCATCCAGAATCAAGTCTGAGGGCTAGAACCTCTATAACGGGTTTTACCACATTGAGCTCAGAACGTGAGGTCCGGACCTGAAATTTGGAGCCAAAAATCAAATTTTCAGTTTGGCTGAAATTACATGAAATATGTGTCCCCTGTGGAAGCCCATGCCATCCCAGGTGAGAAAAATGCATCCTGAATCAAGTCTGAGGGCTAAAACCTCTGTTTTCTCGTTTAACCACATTGAGCTCGGACGTAAGGTTGGGACCTGAAATTTGGAGCCAAAAATCAAATTTTCAGTTTGGCTGAAATTACATGAAATATGTGTCCCCTGTGGAAGCCCATGCCATCCCAGGTGAGAAAATGCATCCTGAATCAAGTCTGAGGGCTAAAACCTATGTTTTCGGGTTTTACCACATTGAGCTCAGAACGTAAGGTCGGGACCTGAAATTTGGAGCCAAAAATCAAGTTTTCAGTTTGGCTGAAATAACATGAAATATGTGTCCCCTGAAGAAGCCCATGCCATCCCAGGTGAGAAAAATGCATCCTGAATCAAGTCTGAGGGCTAAAACCTCTGTTTTTGGGTTTTACCACATTGAGCTCAGAACGTAAGGTCCGGACCTGAAATTTGGAGCCAAAAATCAAATTTTCAGTTTGGCTGAAATAACATGAAATATGTGTCCCCCGAAGGAGCCTATGCCATCACAGGTGAGAAAAATGCATCCTGAATCAAGTCTTAGAGCTAGAACCTCTATAACGGGTTTTACCACATTGAGCTCAGAACGTAAGGTCGGGACCTTAAATTTGGAGCCAAAAATCAAATTTTCAGTTTGGCTGAAATTACATGAAATATGTGTCCCCTGTGGAAGCCCATGCCATCCCAGGTGAGAAAAATGCATCCTGAATCAAGTCTGAGGGCTAAAACCTCTATAACGGGTTTTACCACATTGAGCTCAGAACGTAAGGTCCGGACCTGAAATTTGGAGCCAAAAATCAAATTTTCAGTTTGGCTGAAATTACATGAAATATGTGTCCCCTGTGGAAGCCCATGCCATCCCAGGTGAGAAAAATGCGTCCTGAATCAAGTCTGAGGGCTAAAACCTCTATATCGGGTTTTACCACATTGAGCTCAGAACGTAAGGTCGGGACCTGAAATTTGGAGCCAAAAATATAATTTTCAGTTTGGCTGAAATTACATGAAATATGTGTCCCCCGAAGAAGCCCATGCCATCCCAGGTGAGAAAAATGCATCCAGAATCAAGTCTGAGGGCTAAAACCTCTATAACGGGTTTTACCACATTGAGCTCAGAACTTAAGGTCCGGACCTGAAATTTGGAGCCAAAAATCAAATTTTCAGTTTGGCTGAAATTACATGAAATATGTGTCCCCCAAAGAAGCCCATGCCATCCCAGGTGAGAAAAATGCATCCTGAATCAATTCTGATGGCTAAAACCTCTATAACGGGTTTTACCACATTGAGCTCAGAACGTAAGGTCGGGACCTGAAATTTGGAGCCAAAAATCAAATTTTCAGTTTGGCTGAAATTGCATGAAATATGTGTCCCCCAAAGAAGCCCATGCCATCCCAGGTGAGAAAAATGCATCCTGAATCAAGTCTGAGGGCTAGAACCTCTGTATCAGGTTTTACCACATTGAGCTCAGAACGTAAGGTCCGGACCTGAAATTTGGAGCCAAAAATCAAATTTTCAGTTTGGCTGAAATGACATGAAATATGTGTCCCCTGAAGAAGCCCATGCCATCCCAGGTGAGAAAAATGCATCCTGAATCAAGTCTTAGAGCTAGAACCTCTATAACGGGTTTTACCACATTGAGCTCAGAACGTAAGGTCGGGACCTTAAATTTGGAGCCAAAAATCAAATTTTCAGTTTGGCTGAAATTACATGAAATATGTGTCCCCTGTGGAAGCCCATGCCATCCCAGGTGAGAAAAATGCATCCTGAATCAAGTCTGAGGGCTAAAACCTCTATAACAGGTTTTACCACATTGAGCTCAGAACGTAAGGTCCGGACCTGAAATTTGGAGCCAAAAATCAAATTTTCAGTTTGGCTGAAATTACATGAAATATGTGTCCCCTGTGGAAGCCCATGCCATCCCAGGTGAGAAAAATGCGTCCTGAATCAAGTCTGAGGGCTAAAACCTCTATAACGGGTTTTACCACATTGAGCTCAGAACGTAAGGTCCGGACCTGAAATTTGGAGCCAAAAATCAAATTTTCAGTTTGGCTGAAATTACATGAAATATGTGTCCCCTGTGGAAGCCCATGCCATCCCAGGTGAGAAAAATGCATCCTGAATCAATTCTGATGGCTAAAACCTCTATAACGGGTTTTACCACATTGAGCTCAGAACGTAAGGTCGGGACCTGAAATTTGGAGCCAAAAATCAAATTTTCAGTTTGGCTGAAATTACATGAAATATGTGTCCCCCGAAGAAGCCCATGCCATCCCAGGTGAGAAAAATGCATCCAGAATCAAGTCTGAGGGCTAAAACCTCTATAACGGGTTTTACCACATTGAGCTCAGAACGTAAGGTCCGGACCTGAAATTTGGAGCCAAAAATCAAATTTTCAGTTTGGCTGAAATTACATGAAATATGTGTCCCCCAAAGAAGCCCATGCCATCCCAGGTGAGAAAAATGCATCCTGAATCAAGTCTGAGGGCTAAAACCTCTATAACGGGTTTTACCACATTGAGCTCAGAACGTAAGGTCCGGACCTGAAATTTGGAGCCAAAAATCAAATTTTCAGTTTGGCTGAAATTACATGAAATATGTGTCACCCAAAGAAGCCCATGCCATCCCAGGTGAGAAAAATGCATCCTGAATCAATTCTGATGGCTAAAACCTCTATAACGGGTTTTACCACATTGAGCTCAGAACGTAAGGTCCGGACCTGAAATTTGGAGCCAAAAATCAAATTTTCAGTTTGGCTGAAATTGCATGAAATATGTGTCCCCCAAAGAAGCCCATGCCATCCCAGGTGAGAAAAATGCATCCTGAATCAAGTCTGAGGGCTAGAACCTCTGTATCAGGTTTTACCACATTGAGCTCAGAACGTAAGGTCCGGACCTGAAATTTGGAGCCAAAAATCAAATTTTCAGTTTGGCTGAAATGACATGAAATATGTGTCCCCTGAAGAAGCCCATGCCATCCCAGGTGAGAAAAATGCATCCTGAATCAAGTCTGAGGGCTAAAACCTCTGTTTTCGGGTTTTACCACATTGAGCTCAGAACGTAAGGTCGGGACCTGAAATTTGGAGCCAAAAATCAAGTTTTCAGTTTGGCTGAAATAACATAAAATATGTGTCCCCCGAAGAAGCCCATGCCATCCCAGGTGAGAAAAATGCATCCTGAATCAAGTCTGAGGGCTAGAACCTCTGTATCAGGTTTTACCACATTGAGCTCAGAACGTAAGGTCGGGACCTGAAATTTGGAGCCAAAAATCAAGTTTTCAGTTTGGCTGAAATAACATGAAATATGTGTCCCCTGAAGAAGCCCATGCTATCCCAGGTGAGAAAAATGCATCCTGAGTCAAGTCTGAGGGCTAAAACCTCTGTTTTTGGGTTTTACCACATTGAGCTCAGAACGTAAGGTCGGGACCTGATATTTGGAGCCAAAAATCAAATTTTCAGTTTGGCTGAAATTACATGAAATATGTGTCCCCCGAAGAAGCCCATGCCATCCCAGGTGAGAAAAATGCATCCTGAATCAAGTCTGAGAGCTAGAACCTCTATAACGGGTTTTACCACATTGAGCTCAGAACGTAAGGTCGGGACCTGAAATTTGGAGCCAAAAATCAAATTTTCACATTGGCTGAAATTACATGAAATATGTGTCCCCTGTGGAAGCCCATGCCATCCCAGGTGAGAAAAATGCATCCTGAATCAAGTCTGAGGGCTAAAACCTCTGTTTTCGGGTTTTACCACATTGAGCTCAGAACGTAAGGTCGGGACCTGAAATTTGGAGCCAAAAATCAAATTTTCAGTTTGGCTGAAATTACATGAAATATGTGTCCCCCGAAGAAGCCCATGCCATCCCAGGTGAGAAAAATGCATCCTGAATCAAGTCTTAGGGCTAAAACCTCTATGACGGGTTTTACCACATTGAGCTCAGAACGTAAGGTCCGGACCTGAAATTTAGAGGAAAAAATCAAATTTTCAGTTTGGCTGAAATTACATGAAATATGTGTCCCCCGAAGAAGCCCATGCCATCCCAGGTGAGAAAAAAACGTCCTGAATCAAGTCTGAGGGCTAAAACCTCTATAACGGGTTTTACCACATTGAGCTCAGAACGCAAGGTCGGGACCTGAAAATTAGAGCCAAAAATCAAATTTTCAGTTTGGCTGAAATTACATGAAATATGTGTCCCCCGAAGAAGCCCATGCCATCCCAGGTGAGAAAAATGCATCCTGAATCAAGTCTTAGGGCTAAAACCTCTGTTTTCGGGTTTTACCACATTGAGCTCAGAACGTTAGGTCCGGACCTGAAATTTGGAGCCAAAAATCAAATTTTCAGTTTGGCTGAAATTACATGAAATATGTGTCCCCTGTGGAAGCCCATGCCATCCCAGGTGAGAAAAATGCATCCTGAATCAAGTCTGAGGGCTAGAACCTCTGTATCAGGTTTTACCACATTGAGCTCAGAACGTAAGGTCCGGACCTGAAATTTGGAGCCAAAAATCAAATTTTCAGTTTGGCTGAAATGACATGAAATATGTGTCCCCTGAAGAAGCCCATGCTATCCCAGGTGAGAAAAATGCATCCTGAATCAAGTCTGAGGGCTAAAACCTCTGTTTTCGGGTTTTATCACATTGAGCTCAGAACGTAAGGTTGGGACCTGAAATTTGGAGCCAAAAATCAAGTTTTCAGTTTGGCTGAAATAACATGAAATATGTGTCCCCCGAAGAAGCCCATGCCATCCCAGGTGAGAAAAATGCATCCTGAATCAAGTCTGAGGGCTAAAACCTATGTTTTCGGGTTTTACCACATTGAGCTCAGAACGTAAGGTCCAGACCTGTAATTTGGAGCCAAAAATCAAATTTTCAGTTTGGCCAAAATTACATGAAATATGTGTCCCCCGAAGAAGCCCATGCCATCCCAGGTGAGAAAAATGCATCCAGAATCAAGTCTGAGGGCTAAAACCTCTATAACGGGTTTTACCACATTGAGCTCAGAACGTAAGGTCCGGACCTGAAATTTGGAGCCAAAAATCAAATTTTCAGTTTGGCTGAAATTACATGAAATATGTGTCCCCTGTGGAAGCCCATGCCATCCCAGGTGAGAAAAATGCATCCTGAATCAAGTCTGAGGGCTAAAACCTCTGTTTTCGGGTTTTACCACATTGAGCTCAGAACGTAAGGTCGGGACCTGAAATTTGGAGCCAAAAATCAAATTTTCAGTTTGGCTGAAATTACATGAAATATATGTCCCCTGTGGAAGCCCATGCCATCCCAGGTGAGAAAAATGCATCCTGAATCAAGTCTTAGGGCTAAAACCTCTATGACGGGTTTTACCACATTGAGCTCAGAACGTAAGGTCCGGACCTGAAATTTGGAGGAAAGAATCAAATTTTCAGTTTGGCTGAAATTACATGAAATATGTGTCCCCCGAAGAAGCCCACGCCATCCCAGGTGAGAAAAAAACGCATCCTGAATCAAGTCTGAGGGCTAAAACCTCTATAACGGGTTTTACCACATTGAGCTCAGAACGCAAGGTCGGGACCTGAAAATTAGAGCCAAAAATCAAATTTTCAGTTTGGCTGAAATTACATGAAATATGTGTCCCCCGAAGAAGCCCATGCCATCCCAGGTGAGAAAAATGCATCCTGAATCAAGTCTTAGGGCTAAAACCTCTGTTTTCGGGTTTTACCACATTGAGCTCAGAACGTTAGGTCGGGACCTGAAATTTGGAGCCAAAAATCAAATTTTCAGTTTGGCTGAAATTACATGAAATATGTGTCCCCTGTGGAAGCCCATGCCATCCCAGGTGAGAAAAATGCATCCTGAATCAAGTCTGAGGGCTAAAACCTCTGTTTTCGGGTTTTACCACATTGAGCTCAGAACGTAAGGTCGGGACCTGAAATTTGGAGCCAAAAATCAAATTTTCACATCGGCTGAAATAACATGAAATATGTGTCCCCCAAAGGAGCCCATGCCTTCCCAGGTGAGAAAAATGCATCCTGAATCAAGTCTGAGGGCTAGAACCTCTATAACGGGTTTTACCACATTGAGCTCAGAACGTAAGGTCGGGACCTGAAATTTGGAGCCAAAAATCAAATTTTCACATCGGCTGAAATTACATGGTATATGTGTCCCCTGAAGAAGCCCATGCCATCCCAGGTGAGAAAAATGCATCCTGAATCAAGTCTGAGGGCTAAAACCTCTGTTTTCGGGTTTTACCACATTGAGCTCAGAACGTAAGGTCCGGACCTGAAATTTGGAGCCAAAAATCAAATTTTCAGTTTGGCTGAAATTACATGAAATATGTGTCCCCCGAAGAAGCCCATGCCATCCCAGGTGAGAAAAATGCATCCAGAATCAAGTCTGAGGGCTAGAACCTCTATAACGGGTTTTACCACATTGAGCTCAGAACGTAAGGTCCGGACCTGAACTTTGGAGCCAAAAATCAAATTTTCAGTTTGGCTGAAATTACATGAAAAATGTGTCCCCTGTGGAAGCCCATGCTATCCCAGGTGAGAAAAATGCATCCTGAATCAAGTCTGAGGGCTAAAACCTCTGTTTTCGGGTTTTACCACATTGAGCTCGGACGTAAGGTCGGGACCTGAAATTTGGAGCCAAAAATCAAATTTTCAGTTTGGCTGAAATTACATGAAATATGTGTCCCCTGTGGAAGCCCATGCCATCCCAGGTGAGAAAAATGCATCCTGAATCAAGTCTGAGGGCTAAAACCTATGTTTTCGGGTTTTACCACATTGAGCTCAGAACGTAAGGTCGGGACCTGAAATTTGGAGCCAAAAATCAAGTTTTCAGTTTGGCTGAAATAACATGAAATATGTGTCCCCTGAAGAAGCCCATGCCATCCCAGGTGAGAAAAATGCATCCTGAATCAAGTCTGAGGGCTAAAACCTCTATAACGGGTTTTACCACATTGAGCTCAGAACGTAAGGTCGGGACCTGAAATTTGGAGCCAAAAATCAAATTTTCAGTTTGGCTGAAATTGCATGAAATATGTGTCCCCCAAAGAAGCCCATGCCATCCCAGGTGAGAAAAATGCATCCTGAATCAAGTCTGAGGGCTAGAACCTCTGTATCAGGTTTTACCACATTGAGCTCAGAACGTAAGGTCCGGACCTGAAATTTGGAGCCAAAAATCAAATTTTCAGTTTGGCTGAAATGACATGAAATATGTGTCCCCTGAAGAAGCCCATGCTATCCCAGGTGAGAAAAATGCATCCTGAATCAAGTCTGAGGGCTAAAACCTCTGTTTTCGGGTTTTATCACATTGAGCTCAGAACGTAAGGTTGGGACCTGAAATTTGGAGCCAAAAATCAAGTTTTCAGTTTGGCTGAAATAACATGAAATATGTGTCCCCCGAAGAAGCCCATGCCATCCCAGGTGAGAAAAATGCATCCTGAATCGAGTCTGAGGGCTAAAACCTCTTTTTTCGGGTTTTACCACATTGAGCTCAGGACGTAAGGTCGGGACCTGAAATTTGGAGCCAAAAATCAAATTTTCAGTTTTGCTGAAATAACATGAAATATGTGTCCCCCGAAGAAGCCCATGCCATCCCAGGTGAGAAAAATGCATCCTGAATCAAGTCTGAGGGCTAAAACCTATGTTTTCGGGTTTTACCACATTGAGCTCAGAACGTAAGGTCCAGACCTGTAATTTGGAGCCAAAAATCAAATTTTCAGTTTGGCCAAAATTACATGAAATATGTGTCCCCCGAAGAAGCCCATGCCATCCCAGGTGAGAAAAATGCATCCTGAATCAAGTCTGAGGGCTAGAACCTCTATAACGGGTTTTACCACATTGAGCTCAGAACGTAAGGTCCGGGACCTGAAATTTGGAGCCAAAAATCAAATTTTCAGTTTGGCTGAAATTACATGAAATATGTGTCCCCTGTGGAAGCCCATGCCATCCCAGGTGAGAAAAATGCATCCTGAATCAAGTCTGAGGGCTAAAACCTCTGTTTTCGGGTTTTACCACATTGAGCTCAGAACGTAAGGTCGGGACCTGAAATTTGGAGCCAAAAATCAAATTTTCAGTTTGGCTGAAATTACATGAAATATATGTCCCCTGTGGAAGCCCATGCCATCCCAGGTGAGAAAAATGCATCCTGAATCAAGTCTTAGGGCTAAAACCTCTATGACGGGTTTTACCACATTGAGCTCAGAACGTAAGGTCCGGACCTGAAATTTGGAGGAAAGAATCAAATTTTCAGTTTGGCTGAAATTACATGAAATATGTGTCCCCCGAAGAAGCCCACGCCATCCCAGGTGAGAAAAAAACGCATCCTGAATCAAGTCTGAGGGCTAAAACCTCTATAACGGGTTTTACCACATTGAGCTCAGAACGCAAGGTCGGGACCTGAAAATTAGAGCCAAAAATCAAATTTTCAGTTTGGCTGAAATTACATGAAATATGTGTCCCCCGAAGAAGCCCATGCCATCCCAGGTGAGAAAAATGCATCCTGAATCAAGTCTTAGGGCTAAAACCTCTGTTTTCGGGTTTTACCACATTGAGCTCAGAACGTTAGGTCGGGACCTGAAATTTTGAGCCAAAAATCAAATTTTCAGTTTGGCTGAAATTACATGAAATATGTGTCCCCTGTGGAAGCCCATGCCATCCCAGGTGAGAAAAATGCATCCTGAATCAAGTCTGAGGGCTAAAACCTCTATATCGGGTTTTACCACATTGAGCTCAGAACGTAAGGTCCGGACCTGAAATTTGGAGCCAAAAATAAAATTTTCACATCGGCTGAAATAACATGAAATATGTGTCCCCCAAAGGAGCCCATGCCATCCCAGGTGAGAAAAATGCATCCTGAATCAAGTCTGAGGGCTAGAACCTCTATAACGGGTTTTACCACATTGAGCTCAGAACGTAAGGTTGGGACCTGAAATTTGGAGCCAAAAATCAAATTTTCACATCGGCTGAAATTACATGGTATATGTGTCCCCTGAAGAAGCCCATGCCATCCCAGGTGAGAAAAATGCATCCTGAATCAAGTGTGAGGGCTAAAACCTCTGTTTTCGGGTTTTACCACATTGAGCTCAGAACGTAAGGTCCGGACCTGAAATTTGGAGCCAAAAATCAAATTTTCAGTTTGGCTGAAATTACATGACATATGTGTCCCCCGAAGAAGCCCATGCCATCCCAGGTGAGAAAAATGCATCCAGAATCAAGTCTGAGGGCTAGAACCTCTATAACGGGTTTTACCACATTGAGCTCAGAACGTGAGGTCCGGACCTGAACTTTGGAGCCAAAAATCAAATTTTCAGTTTGGCTGAAATTACATGAAAAATGTGTCCCCTGTGGAAGCCCATGCTATCCCAGGTGAGAAAAATGCATCCTGAATCAAGTCTGAGGGCTAAAACCTCTGTTTTCGGGTTTTACCACATTGAGCTCGGACGTAAGGTCGGGACCTGAAATTTGGAGCCAAAAATCAAATTTTCAGTTTGGCTGAAAATACATGAAATATGTGTCCCCTGTGGAAGCCCATGCCATCCCAGGTGAGAAAAATGCATCCTGAATCAAGTCTGAGGGCTAAAACCTATGTTTTCGGGTTTTACCACATTGAGCTCAGAACGTAAGGTCGGGACCTGAAATTTGGAGCCAAAAATCAAGTTTTCAGTTTGGCTGAAATAACATGAAATATGTGTCCCCTGAAGAAGCCCATGCCATCCCAGGTGAGAAAAATGCATCCTGAATCAAGTCTGAGGGCTAAAACCTCTGTTTTTGGGTTTTACCACATTGAGCTCAGAACGTAAGGTCCGGACCTGAAATTTGGAGCCAAAAATCAAATTTTCAGTTTGGCTGAAATAACATGAAATATGTGTCCCCCGAAGGAGCCTATGCCATCCCAGGTGAGAAAAATGCATCCTGAATCAAGTCTGAGAGCTAGAACCTCTATAACGGGTTTTACCACATTGAGCTCAGAACGTAAGGTCCGGGACCTGAAATTTGGAGCCAAAAATCAAATTTTCAGTTTGGCTGAAATTACATGAAATATGTGTCCCCTGTGGAAGCCCATGCCATCCCAGGTGAGAAAAATGCATCCTGAATCAAGTCTGAGGGCTAAAACCTCTATAACGGGTTTTACCACATTGAGCTCAGAACGTAAGGTCGGGACCTGAAATTTGGAGCCAAAAATCAAATTTTCAGTTTGGCTGAAATTACATGAAATATGTGTCCCCCAAAGAAGCCCATGCCATCCCAGGTGAGAAAAATGCATCCTGAATCAAGTCTGAGGGCTAAAACCTCTATAACGGGTTTTACCACATTTAGCTCAGAACGCAAGGTCGGGACCTGAAATTTGGAGCCGAAAATCAAATTTTCAGTTTGGCTGAAATTGCATGAAATATGTGTCCCCCAAAGAAGCCCATGCCATCCCAGGTGAGAAAAATGCATCCTGAATCAAGTCTGAGGGCTAGAACCTCTGTATCAGGTTTTACCACATTGAGCTCAGAACGTAAGGTCGGGACCTGAAATTTGGAGCCAAAAATCAAATTTTCAGTTTGGCTGAAATTACATGAAATATGTGTCCCCTGTGGAAGCCCATGCCATCCCAGGTGAGAAAAATGCATCCTCAAGTAAGTCTGAGGGCTAAAACCTCTGTTTTTGGGTTTTACCACATTGAGCTCAGAACGTAAGGTCTGGACCTGAAATTTGGAGCCAAAAATCAAATTTTCAGTTTGGCTGAAATAACATGAAATATGTGTCCCCCGAAGGAGCCTATGCCATCCCAGGTGAGAAAAAATGCATCCTGAATCAAGTCTGAGAGCTAGAACCTCTATAACGGGTTTTACCACATTGAGCTCAGGACGTAAGGTCGGGACCTGAAATTTGGAGCCAAAAATCAAATTTTCAGTTTGGCTGAAATTACATGAAATATGTGTCCCCTGTGGAAGCCCATGCCATCCCAGGTGAGAAAAATGCATCCTGAATCAAGTCTGAGGGCTAAAACCTCTATAACGGGTTTTACCACATTGAGCTCAGAACGTAAGGTCCGGACCTGAAATTTGGAGCCAAAAATCAAATTTTCAGTTTGGCTGAAATTGCATGAAATATGTGTCCCCCGAAGAAGCCCATGCCATCCCAGGTGAGAAAAATGCATCCAGAATCAAGTCTGAGGGCTAAAACCTCTATAACGGGTTTTACCACATTGAGCTCAGAACGTAAGGTCCGGACCTGAAATTTGGAGCCAAAAATCAAATTTTCAGTTTGGCTGAAATTACATGAAATATGTGTCCCCCGAAGAAGCCCATGCCATCCCAGGTGAGAAAAATGCATCCAGAATCAAGTCTGAGGGCTAAAACCTCTATAACGGGTTTTACTACATTGAGCTCAGAACGTAAGGTCCGGACCTGAAATTTGGAGCCAAAAATCAAATTTTCAGTTTGGCTGAAATTGCATGAAATATGTGTCCCCCAAAGAAGCCCATGCCATCCCAGGTGAGAAAAATGCATCCTGAATCGAGTCTGAGGGCTAGAACCTCTGTATCAGGTTTTACCACATTGAGCTCAGAACGTAAGGTCGGGACCTGAAATTTGGAGCCAAAAATCAAATTTTCAGTTTGGCTGAAATTACATGAAATATGTGTCCCCTGTGGAAGCCCATGCCATCCCAGG
This sequence comes from Halichoeres trimaculatus, assembly GCF_033239565.1. Taxonomy (NCBI): domain Eukaryota; kingdom Metazoa; phylum Chordata; class Actinopteri; order Labriformes; family Labridae; genus Halichoeres; species Halichoeres trimaculatus. Next base: position 9,088,090 of record NW_027437180.1, read on the forward strand.
TGAGAAAAATGCATCCTCAATCAAGTCTGAGGGCTAAAACCTCTGTTTTCGGGTTTTACCACATTGAGCTCAGAACGTAAGGTCGGGACCTGAAATTTGGAGCCAAAAATCAAATTTTCAGTTTGGCTGAAATTACATGAAATATGTGTCCCCCGAAGAAGCCCATGCCATCCCAGGTGAGAAAAATGCATCCTGAATCAAGTCTGAGGGCTAAAACCTATGTTTTCGGGTTTTACCACATTGAGCTCAGAACGTAAGGTCGGGACCTGAAATTTGGAGCCAAAAATCAAATTTTCAGTTTGGCTGAAATTACATGAAATATGTGTCCCCTGTGGAAGCCCATGCCATCCCAGGTGAGAAAAATGCATCCTGAATCAAGTCTGAGGGCTAAAACCTCTATAACGGGTTTTACCACATTGAGCTCAGAACGTAAGGTCCGGACCTGAAATTTGGAGCCAAAAATCAAATTTTCAGTTTGGCTGAAATTACATGAAATATGTGTCCCCTGTGGAAGCCCATGCCATCCCAGGTGAGAAAAATGCATCCTGAATCAAGTCTGAGAGCTAAAACCTCTATAACGGGTTTTACCACATTGAGCTAAGAACGTAAGGTCGGGACCTGAAATTTGGAGCCAAAATTCAAATTTTCAGTTTGGCTGAAATTACATGAAATATGTGTCCCCCGAAGAAGCCCATGCCATCCCAGGTGAGAAAAATGCATCCAGAATCAAGTCTGAGGGCTAAAACCTCTATAACGGGTTTTACCACATTGAGCTCAGAACGTAAGGTCCGGACCTGAAATTTGGAGCCAAAAATCAAATTTTCAGTTTGGCTGAAATTACATGAAATATGTGTCCCCTGAAGAAGCCCATGCCATCCCAGGTGAGAAAAATGCATCCTGAATCAAGTCTGAGGGCTAAAACCTCTATAACGGGTTTTACCACATTGAGCTCAGAACGTAAGGTCCGGACCTGAAATTTGGAGCCAAAAATCAAATTTTCAGTTTGGCTGAAATTGCATGAAATATGTGTCCCCCAAAGAAGCCCATGCCATCCCAGGTGAGAAAAATGCATCCTGAATCAAGTCTGAGGGCTAGAACCTCTATAACGGGTTTTACCACATTGAGCTCAGAACGTAAGGTCGGGACCTGAAATTTGGAGCCAAAAATCAAATTTTCACATCGGCTGAAATTACATGGTATATGTGTCCCCTGAAGAAGCCCATGCCATCCCAGGTGAGAAAAATGCATCCTGAATCAAGTCTGAGGGCTAAAACCTCTGTTTTCGGGTTTTACCACATTGAGCTCAGAACGTAAGGTCCGGACCTGAAATTTGGAGCCAAAAATCAAATTTTCAGTTTGGCTGAAATTACATGAAATATGTGTCCCCCGAAGAAGCCCATGCCATCCCAGGTGAGAAAAATGCATCCAGAATCAAGTCTGAGGGCTAGAACCTCTATAACAGGTTTTACCACATTGAGCTCAGAACGTGAGGTCCGGACCTGAACTTTGGAGCCAAAAATCAAATTTTCAGTTTGGCTGAAATTACATGAAATATGTGTCCCCTGTGGAAGCCCATGCTATCCCAGGTGAGAAAAATGCATCCTGAATCAAGTCTGAGGGCTAGAACCTCTATAACGGGTTTTACCACATTGAGCTCAGAACGTAAGGTCCGGACCTGAAATTTGGAGCCAAAAATCAAATTTTCAGTTTGGCTGAAATTACATGAAATATGTGTCCCCTGTGGAAGCCCATGCCATCCCAGGTGAGAAAAATGCATCCTCAAGTAAGTCTGAAGGCTAAAACCTCTATATCGGGTTTTACCACATTGAGCTCAGAACGTAAGGTCCGGACCTGAAATTTGGAGCCAAAAATCAAATTTTCACATCGGCTGAAATAACATGAAATATGTGTCCCCCAAAGGAGCCCATGCCATCCCAGGTGAGAAAAATGCATCCTGAATCAAGTCTGAGGGCTAGAACCTCTATAACGGGTTTTACCACATTGAGCTCAGAACGTAAGGTCGGGACCTGAAATTTGGAGCCAAAAATCAAATTTTCACATCGGCTGAAATTACATGGTATATGTGTCCCCTGAAGAAGCCCATGCCATCCCAGGTGAGAAAAATGCATCCTGAATCAAGTCTGAGGGCTAAAACCTATGTTTTCGGGTTTTACCACATTGAGCTCAGAACGTAAGGTCCGGACCTGAAATTTGGAGCCAAAAATCAAATTTTCAGTTTGGCTGAAATTACATGAAATATGTGTCCCCCGAAGAAGCCCATGCCATCCCAGGTGAGAAAAATGCATCCAGAATCAAGTCTGAGGGCTAGAACCTCTATAACAGGTTTTACCACATTGAGCTCAGAACGTGAGGTCCGGACCTGAACTTTGGAGCCAAAAATCAAATTTTCAGTTTGGCTGAAATTACATGAAATATGTGTCCCCTGTGGAAGCCCATGCTATCCCAGGTGAGAAAAATGCATCCTGAATCAAGTCTGAGGGCTAAAACCTCTGTTTTCGGGTTTTACCACATTGAGCTAAGAACGTAAGGTCGGGACCTGAAATTTGGAGCCAAAAATCAAATTTTCAGTTTGGCTGAAAAAACATGAAATATGTGTCCCCTGTGGAAGCCCATGCCATCCCAGGTGAGAAAAATGCATCCTGAATCAAGTCTGAGGGCTAAAACCTATGTTTTCGGGTTTTACCACATTGAGCTCAGAACGTAAGGTCGGGACCTGAAATTTGGAGCCAAAAATCAAGTTTTCAGTTTGGCTGAAATAACATGAAATATGTGTCCCCTGAAGAAGCCCATGCCATCCCAGGTGAGAAAAATGCATCCTGAATCAAGTCTGAGGGCTAAAACCTCTGTTTTTGGGTTTTACCACATTGAGCTCAGAACGTAAGGTCGGGACCTGAAATTTGGAGCCAAAAATCAAATTTTCAGTTTGGCTGAAATAACATGAAATATGTGTCCCCCGAAGGAGCCTATGCCATCCCAGGTGAGAAAAATGCATCCTGAATCAAGTCTGAGAGCTAGAACCTCTATAACGGGTTTTACCACATTGAGCTCAGAACGTAAGGTCCGGACCTGAAATTTGGAGCCAAAAATCAAATTTTCAGTTTGGCTGAAATTACATGAAATATGTGTCCCCTGTGGAAGCCCATGCCATCCCAGGTGAGAAAAATGCATCCTGAATCAAGTCTGAGGGCTAAAACCTCTGTTTTGGGGTTTTACCACATTGAGCTCAGAACGTAAGGTCGGGACCTGAAATTTGGAGCCAAAAATCAAATTTTCAGTTTGGCTGAAATTACATGAAATATGTGTCCCCCAAAGAAGCCCATGCCATCCCAGGTGAGAAAAATGCATCCTGAATCAAGTCTTAGGGCTAAAACCTCTATAACGGGTTTTACCACATTGAGCTCAGGACGTAAGGTCCGGACCTGAAATTTGGAGCCAAAAATCAAATTTTCAGTTTGGCTGAAATTGCATGAAATATGTGTCCCCCAAAGAAGCCCATGCCATCCCAGGTGAGAAAAATGCATCCTGAATCAAGTCTGAGGGCTAGAACCTCTGTATCAGGTTTTACCACATTGAGCTCAGAACGTAAGGTCGGGACCTGAAATTTGGAGCCAAAAATCAAATTTTCAGTTTGGCTGAAATTACATGAAATATGTGTCCCCTGTGAAAGCCCATGCCATCCCAGGTGAGAAAAATGCATCCTCAAGTAAGTCTGAGGGCTAAAACCTCTGTTTTTGGGTTTTACCACATTGAGCTCAGAACGTAAGGTCTGGACCTGAAATTTGGAGCCAAAAATCAAATTTTCAGTTAGGCTGAAATAACATGAAATATGTGTCCCCCGAAGGAGCCTATGCCATCCCAGGTGAGAAAAAATGCATCCTGAATCAAGTCTGAGAGCTAGAACCTCTATAACGGGTTTTACCACATTGAGCTCAGGACGTAAGGTCGGGACCTGAAATTTGGAGCCAAAAATCAAATTTTCAGTTTGGCTGAAATTACATGAAATATGTGTCCCCTGTGGAAGCCCATGCCATCCCAGGTGAGAAAAATGCATCCTGAATCAAGTCTGAGGGCTAAAACCTCTATAACGGGTTTTACCACATTGAGCTCAGAACGTAAGGTCCGGACCTGAAATTTGGAGCCAAAAATCAAATTTTCAGTTTGGCTGAAATTACATGAAATATGTGTCCCCCGAAGAAGCCCATGCCATCCCAGGTGAGAAAAATGCATCCAGAATCAAGTCTGAGGGCTAAAACCTCTATAACGGGTTTTACCACATTGAGCTCAGAACGTAAGGTCCGGAAATGAAATTTGGAGCCAAAAATCAAATTTTCAGTTTGGCTGAAATTGCATGAAATATGTGTCCCCCAAAGAAGCCCATGCCATCCCAGGTGAGAAAAATGCATCCTGAATCGAGTCTGAGGGCTAGAACCTCTGTATCAGGTTTTACCACATTGAGCTCAGAACGTAAGGTCCGGACCTGAAATTTGGAGCCAAAAATCAAATTTTCAGTTTGGCTGAAATTACATGAAATATGTGTCCCCTGTGGAAGCCCATGCCATCCCAGGTGAGAAAAATGCATCCTCAATCAAGTCTGAGGGCTAAAACCTCTGTTTTTGGGTTTTACCACATTGAGCTCAGAACGTAAGGTCCGGACCTGAAATTTGGAGCCAAAAATCAAATTTTCAGTTTGGCTGAAATAACATGAAATATGTGTCCCCCGAAGAAGCCCATGCCATCCCAGGTGAGAAAAATGCATCCTGAATCAAGTCTGAGGGCTAAAACCTATGTTTTCGGGTTTTACCACATTGAGCCCAGAACGTAAGGTCCGGACCTGAAATTTGGAGCCAAAAATCAAATTTTCAGTTTGGCTGAAATTACATGAAATATGTGTCCCCTGTGGAAGCCCATGCCATCCCAGGTGAGAAAAATGCATCCTGAATCAAGTCTGAGGGCTAAAACCTCTATAACGGGTTTTACCACATTGAGCTCAGAACGTAAGGTCGGGACCTGAAATTTGGAGCCAAAAATCAAATTTTCAGTTTGGCTGAAATTACATGAAATATGTGTCCCCTGTGGAAGCCCATGCCATCCCAGGTGAGAAAAATGCATCCTGAATCAAGTCTGAGGGCTAAAACCTCTATAACGGGTTTTACCACATTGAGCTCAGAACGTAAGGTCGGGACCTGAAATTTGGAGCCAAAATTCAAATTTTCAGTTTGGCTGAAATTACATGAAATATGTGTCCCCCGAAGAAGCCCATGCCATCCCAGGTGAGAAAAATGCATCCAGAATCAAGTCTGAGGGCTAAAACCTCTATAACGGGTTTTACCACATTGAGCTCAGAACGTAAGGTCCGGACCTGAAATTTGGAGCCAAAAATCAAATTTTCAGTTTGGCTGAAATTGCATGAAATATGTGTCCCCCAAAGAAGCCCATGCCATCCCAGGTGAGAAAAATGCATCCTGAATCAATTCTGAGGGCTAAAACCTGTATAACGGGTTTTACCACATTGAGCTCAGAACGTAAGGTCCGGACCTGAAATTTGGAGCCAAAAATCAAATTTTCAGTTTGGCTGAAATTGCATGAAATATGTGTCCCCCAAAGAAGCCCATGCCATCCCAGGTGAGAAAAATGCATCCTGAATCGAGTCTGAGGGCTAGAACCTCTGTATCAGGTTTTACCACATTGAGCTCAGAACGTAAGGTCGGGACCTGAAATTTGGAGCCAAAAATCAAATTTTCAGTTTGGCTGAAATTACATGAAATATGTGTCCCCTGTGGAAGCCCATGCCATCCCAGGTGAGAAAAATGCATCCTCAATCAAGTCTGAGGGCTAAAACCTCTGTTTTTGGGTTTTACCACATTGAGCTCAGAACGTAAGGTCCGGACCTGAAATTTGGAGCCAAAAATCAAATTTTCAGTTTGGCTGAAATTACATGAAATATGTGTCCCCCGAAGAAGCCCATGCCATCCCAGGTGAGAAAAATGCATCCTGAATCAAGTCTGAGGGCTAAAACCTATGTTTTCGGGTTTTACCACATTGAGCTCAGAACGTAAGGTCGGGACCTGAAATTTGGAGCCAAAAATCAAATTTCCATTTTGGCTGAAATTATATGAAATATGTGTCCCCTGTGGAAGCCCATGCCATCCCAGGTGAGAAAAATGCATCCTGAATCAAGTCTGAGGGCTAAAACCTATGTTTTCGGGTTTTACCACATTGAGCTCAGAACGTAAGGTCGGGACCTGAAATTTGGAGCCAAAAATCAAATTTTCAGTTTGGCTGAAATTACATGAAATATGTGTCCCCCGAAGAAGCCCATGCCATCCCAGGTGAGAAAAATGCATCTTGAATCAAGTCTGAGGGCTAAAACCTCTTTTTTTGGGTTTTACCACATTGAGCTCAGAACGTAAGGTCGGGACCTGAAAATTGGAGCCAAAAATCAAATTTTCAGTTTGGCTGAAATTACATGAAATATGTGTCCCCTGTGGAAGCCCATGCCATCCCAGGTGAGAAAAATGCATCCTGAATCAAGTCTTAGGGCTAGAACCTCTATAACGGGTTTTACCACACTGAGCTCAGGACGTAAGGTCCGGACCTGAAATTTGGAGCCAAAAATCAAATTTTCACATTGGCTGAAATAACATGAAATATGTGTCCCCCAAAGGAGCCCATGCCATCCCAGGTGAGAAAAATGCATCCTGAATCAAGTCTGAGTGCTAGAACCTCTATAACGGGTTTTACCACATAGAGCTCAGGACGTAAGGTCGGGACCTGAAATTTGGAGCCAAAAATCAAATTTTCACATCGGCTGAAATAACATGAAATATGTGTCCCCCGAAGGAGCCCATGCCATCCCAGGTGAGAAAAATGCATCCTGAATCAAGTCTGAGGGCTAGAACCTCTATAACGGGTTTTACCACATTGAGCTCAGAACGTAAGGTCCGGACCTGAAATTTGGAGCCAAAAATCAAATTTTCACATCGGCTGAAATTACATGAAATATGTGTCCCCCAAAGAAGCCCATGCCATCCCAGGTGAGAAAAATGCATCCTGAATCAAGTCTGAGGGCTAAAACCTCTGTTTTCGGGTTTTACCACATTGAGCTCAGAACGTAAGGTCCGGACCTGAAATTTGGAGCCAAAAATCAAATTTTCAGTTTGGCTGAAATAACATGAAATATGTGTCCCCCGAAGAAGCCCATGCCATCCCAGGTGAGAAAAATGCATCCAGAATCAAGTCTGAGGGCTAGAACCTCTATAACGGGTTTTACCACATTGAGCTCAGAACGTGAGGTCCGGACCTGAACTTTGGAGCCAAAAATCAAATTTTCAGTTTGGCTGAAATTACATGAAATATGTGTCCCCTGTGGAAGCCCATGCTATCCCAGGTGAGAAAAATGCATCCTGAATCGAGTCTGAGGGCTAAAACCTCTGTTTTCGGGTTTTACCACATTGAGCTCAGAACGCAAGGTCGGGACCTGAAAATTAGAGCCAAAAATCAAATTTTCAGTTTGGCTGAAATTACATGAAATATGTGTCCCCTGAAGAAGCCCATGCCATCCCAGGTGAGAAAAATGCATCCTGAATCAAGTCTGAGGGCTTAATCCTTTGTATCGGGTTTTACCACATTGAGCTCAGAACGTAAGGTCCGGACCTGAAATTTGGAGCCAAAAATCAAATTTTCACATTGGCTGAAATTACATGAAATATGTGTCCCCTGTGGAAGCCCATGCCGTCCCAGGTGAGAAAAATGCATCCAGAATCAAGTCTGAGGGCTAAAACCTCTGTTTTCGGGTTTTACCACATTGAGCTCAGAACGTAAGGTCGGGACCTGAAATTTGGAGCCAAAAATCAAATTTTCACATTGGCTGAAATTACATGAAATATGTGTCCCCTGTGGAAGCCCATGCCATCCCAGGTGAGAATAATGCATCCTGAATCAAGTCTGAGGGCTAAAACCTCTGTTTTCGGGTTTTACCACATTGAGCTCAGAACGTAAGGTTCGGACCTGAAATTTGGAGCCAAAAATCAAATTTTCAGTTTGGCTGAAATTACATGAAATATGTGTCCCCCGAAGAAGCCCATGCCATCCCAGGTGAGAAAATGCATCCAGAATCAAGTCTGAGGGCTAAAACCTCTATAACGGGTTTTACCACATTGAGCTCAGAACGTAAGGTGCGGGACCTGAAATTTGGAGCCAAAAATCAAATTTTCAGTTTGGCTGAAATTACATGAAATATGTGTCCCCTGTGGAAGCCCATGCCATCCCAGGTGAGAAAAATGCATCCTGAATCAAGTCTGAGGGCTAAATCCTCTGTATCGGGTTTTACCACATTGAGCTCAGAACGTAAGGTCAGGACCTGAAATTTGGAGCCAAAAATCAAATTTTCACATTGGCTGAAATAACATGAAATATGTGTCCCCCGAAGGAGCCCATGCCGTCCCAGGTGAGAAAAATGCATCCTGAATCAAGTCTGAGGGCTAAAACCTCTGTTTTCGGGTTTTACCACATTGAGCTCAGAACGTAAGGTCCGGACCTGAAATTTGGAGCCAAAAATCAAATTTTCACATTGGCTGAAATTACATGAAATATGTGTCCCCTGTGGAAGCCCATGCCGTCCCAGGTGAGAAAAATAAATCCAGAATCAAGTCTGAGGGCTAAAACCTCTGTTTTCGGGTTTTACCACATTGAGCTCAGAACGTAAGGTCGGGACCTGAAATTTGGAGCCAAAAATCAAATTTTCACATTGGCTGAAATTACATGAAATATGTGTCCCCTGTGGAAGCCCATGCCATCCCAGGTGAGAAAAATGCATCCTGAATCAAGTCTGAGGGCTAAAACCTCTGTTTTCGGGTTTTACCACATTGAGCTCAGAATGTAAGGTCCGGACCTGAAATTTGGAGCCAAAAATCAAATTTTCAGTTTGGCTGAAATTACATGAAATATGTGTCCCCCGAAGAAGCCCATGCCATCCCAGGTGAGAAAATGCATCCAGAATCAAGTCTGAGGGCTAAAACCTCTATAACGGGTTTTACCACATTGAGCTCAGAACGTAAGGTCCGGACCTGAAATTTGGAGCCAAAAATCAAATTTTCAGTTTGGCTGAAATTACATGAAATATGTGTCCCCTGTGGAAGCCCATGCCATCCCAGGTGAGAAAAATGCATCCTGAATCAAGTCTGAGGGCTAAATCCTCTGTATCGGGTTTTACCACATTGAGCTCAGAACGTAAGGTTCGGACCTGAAATTTGGAGCCAAAAATCAAATTTTCAGTTTGGCTGAAATTACATGAAATATGTGTCCCCCGAAGGAGCCCATGCCGTCCCAGGTGAGAAAAATGCATCCTGAATCAAGTCTGAGGGCTAGAACCTCTATAACGGGTTTTACCACATTGAGCTCAGGACGTAAGGTCGGGACCTGAAATTTGGAGCCAAAAATCAAATTTTCAGTTTGGCTGAAATTACATGAAATATGTGTCCCCTGTGGAAGCCCATGCCATCCCAGGTGAGAAAAATGCATCCTGAATCAAGTCTGAGGGCTAAAACCTCTGTTTTCGGGTTTTACCACATTGAGCTCGGACGTAAGGTCGGGACCTGAAATTTGGAGCCAAAAATCAAATTTTCAGTTTGGCTGAAATTAGATGAAATATGTGTCCCCTGTGGAAGCCCATGCCATCCCAGGTGAGAAAAATGCATCCTGAATCAAGTCTGAGGGCTAAAACCTCTGTTTTCGGGTTTTACCACATTGAGCTCGGACGTAAGGTCGGGACCTGAAATTTGGAGCCAAAAATCAAATTTTCAGTTTGGCTGAAATTACATGAAATATGTGTCCCCCGAAGAAGCCCATGCCATCCCAGGTGAGAAAAATGCATCCTGAATCAAGTCTTAGGGCTAAAACCTCTATGACGGGTTTTACCACATTGAGCTCAGAACGTGAGGTCCGGACCTGAAATTTGGAGGAAAAAATTAAATTTTCAGTTTGGCTGAAATGACATGAAATATGTGTCCCCCGAAGAAGCCCATGCCATCCCAGGTGAGAAAAAAACGTCCTGAATCACGTCTGAGGGCTAAAACCTCTATAACGGGTTTTACCACATTGAGCTCAGAACGCAAGGGTGGGACCTGAAAATTAGAGCCAAAAATCAAATTTTCAGTTTGGCTGAAATTACATGAAATATGTGTCCCCCGAAGAAGCCCATGCCATCCCAGGTGAGAAAAATGCATCCTGAATCAAGTCTTAGGGCTAAAACCTCTGTTTTCGGGTTCCACCACATTGAGCTCAGAACGTTAGGTCGGAACCTGAAATTTGGAGCCAAAAATCAAATTTTCAGTTTGGCTGAAATTACATGAAATATGTGTCCCCTGAAGAAGCCCATGCCATACCAGGTGAGAAAAATGCATCCTGAATCAAGTCTGAGGGCTAAAACCTTTGTTTTCGGGTTTTACCACATTGAGCTCAGAACGTAAGGTCCGGACCTGAAATTTGGAGCCAAAAATCAAATTTTCACATTGGCTGAAATTACATGAAATATGTGTCCCCTGTGGAAGCCCATGCCATCCCAGGTGAGAAAAATGCATCCTGAATCAAGTCTGAGGGCTAAAACCTCTGTTTTCGGGTTTTACCACATTGAGCTCAGAACGTAAGGTCGGGACCTGAAATTTGGAGCCAAAAATCAAATTTTCAGTTTGGCTGAAATTACATGAAATATGTGTCCCCCGAAGAAGCCCATGCCATCCCAGGTGAGAAAAATGCATCCTGAATCAAGTCTTAGGGCTAAAACCTCTATGACGGGTTTTACCACATTGAGCTCAGAACGTAAGGTCCGGACCTGAAATTTAGAGGAAAAAATCAAATTTTCAGTTTGGCTGAAATTACATGAAATATGTGTCCCCCGAAGAAGCCCATGCCATCCCAGGTGAGAAAAAAACGTCCTGAATCAAGTCTGAGGGCTAAAACCTCTATAACGGGTTTTACCACATTGAGCTCAGAACGCAAGGTCGGGACCTGAAAATTAGAGCCAAAAATCAAATTTTCAGTTTGGTTGAAATTACATGAAATATGTGTCCCCCGAAGAAGCCCATGCCATCCCAGGTGAGAAAAATGCATCCTGAATCAAGTCTTAGGGCTAAAACCTCTGTTTTCGGGTTCCACCACATTGAGCTCAGAACGTTAGGTCGGGACCTGAAATTTGGAGCCAAAAATCAAATTTTCAGTTTGGCTGAAATTACATGAAATATGTGTCCCCTGAAGAAGCCCATGCCATACCAGGTGAGAAAAATGCATCCTGAATCAAGTCTGAGGGCTAAAACCTTTGTTTTCGGGTTTTACCACATTGAGCTCAGAACGTAAGGTTCTGAGCTCAATTCTGAGCTCAAATTTGGAGCCAAAAATCAAATTTTCACATTGGCTGAAATTACATGAAATATGTGTCCCCTGTGGAAGCCCATGCCATCCCAGGTGAGAAAAATGCATCCTGAATCAAGTCTGAGGGCTAAAACCTCTGTTTTCGGGTTTTACCACATTGAGCTCAGAACGTAAGGTCGGGACCTGAAATTTGGAGCCAAAAATCAAATTTTCAGTTTGGCTGAAATTACATGAAATATGTGTCCCCCGAAGAAGCCCATGCCATCCCAGGTGAGAAAAATGCATCCTGAATCAAGTCTTAGGGCTAAAACCTCTATGACGGGTTTTACCACATTGAGCTCAGAACGTAAGGTCCGGACCTGAAATTTAGAGGAAAAAATCAAATTTTCAGTTTGGCTGAAATTACATGAAATATGTGTCCCCCGAAGAAGCCCATGCCATCCCAGGTGAGAAAAAAACGTCCTGAATCAAGTCTGAGGGCTAAAACCTCTATAACGGGTTTTACCACATTGAGCTCAGAACGCAAGGTCGGGACCTGAAAATTAGAGCCAAAAATCAAATTTTCAGTTTGGTTGAAATTACATGAAATATGTGTCCCCCGAAGAAGCCCATGCCATCCCAGGTGAGAAAAATGCATCCTGAATCAAGTCTTAGGGCTAAAACCTCTGTTTTCGGGTTTTACCACATTGAGCTCAGAACGTTAGGTCGGGACCTGAAATTTGGAGCCAAAAATCAAATTTTCAGTTTGGCTGAAATTACATGAAATATGTGTCCCCTGTGGAAGCCCATGCCATCCCAGGTGAGAAAAATGCGTCCTGAATCAAGTCTGAGGGCTAAAACCTCTATATCGGGTTTTACCACATTGAGCTCAGAACGTAAGGTCCGGACCTGAAATTTGGAGCCAAAAATCAAATTTTCAGTTTGGCTGAAATAACATGAAATATGTGTCCCCCGAAGGAGCCCATGCCATCCCAGGTGAGAAAAATGCATCCTGAATCAAGTCTGAGGGCTAGAACCTCTATAACGGGTTTTACCACATTGAGCTCAGGACGTAAGGTCGGGACCTGAAATTTGGAGCCAAAAATCAAATTTTCACATCGGCTGAAATTACATGAAATATGTGTCCCCCAAAGAAGCCCATGCCATCCCAGGTGAGAAAAATGCATCCTGAATCAAGTCTGAGGGCTAAAACCTCTATATAGGGTTTTACCACATTGAGCTCAGAACGTAAGGTCCGGACCTGAAATTTGGAGCCAAAAATCAAATTTTCAGTTTGGCTGAAATAACATGAAATATGTGTCCCCCGAAGGAGCCCATGCCATCCCAGGTGAGAAAAATGCATCCTGAATCAAGTCTGAGGGCTAGAACCTCTATAACGGGTTTTACCACATTGAGCTCAGGACGTAAGGTCGGGACCTGAAATTTGGAGCCAAAAATCAAATTTTCAGTTTGGCTGAAATTACATGAAATATGTGTCCCCTGAAGAAGCCCATGCCATCCCAGGTGAGAAAAATGCATCCTGAATCAAGTCTGAGGGCTAAAACCTCTGTTTTCGGGTTTTACCACATTGAGCTCAGAACGTAAGGTCCGGACCTGAAATTTGGAGCCAAAAATCAAATTTTCAGTTTGGCTGAAATAACATGAAATATGTGTCCCCCGAAGAAGCCCATGCCATCCCAGGTGAGAAAAATGCATCCTGAATCAAGTCTTAGGGCTAAAACCTCTATGACGGGTTTTACCACATTGAGCTCAGAACGTAAGGTTTTGAGCTCAATTCTGAGCTCAAATTTGGAGCCAAAAATCAAATTTTCACATTGGCTGAAATTACATGAAATATGTGTCCCCTGTGGAAGCCCATGCCATCCCAGGTGAGAAAAATGCATCCTGAATCAAGTCTGAGGGCTAAAACCTCTGTTTTCGGGTTTTACCACATTGAGCTCAGAACGTAAGGTCGGGACCTGAAATTTGGAGCCAAAAATCAAATTTTCACATCGGCTGAAATTACATGAAATATGTGTCCCCCGAAGAAGCCCATGCCATCCCAGGTGAGAAAAATGCATCCTGAATCAAGTCTTAGGGCTAAAACCTCTATGACGGGTTTTACCACATTGAGCTCAGAACGTAAGGTCCGGACCTGAAATTTGGAGCCAAAAATCAAATTTTCAGTTTGGCTGAAATTACATGAAATATGTGTCCCCCGAAGAAGCCCATGCCATCCCAGGTGAGAAAAAAACGTCCTGAATCAAGTCTGAGGGCTAAAACCTCTATAACGGGTTTTACCACATTGAGCTCAGAACGCAAGGTCGGGACCTGAAAATTAGAGCCAAAAATCAAATTTTCAGTTTGGTTGAAATTACATGAAATATGTGTCCCCCGAAGAAGCCCATGCCATCCCAGGTGAGAAAAATGCATCCTGAATCAAGTCTTAGGGCTAAAACCTCTGTTTTCGGGTTCCACCACATTGAGCTCAGAACGTTAGGTCGGGACCTGAAATTTGGAGCCAAAAATCAAATTTTCAGTTTGGCTGAAATTACATGAAATATGTGTCCCCTGTGGAAGCCCATGCCATCCCAGGTGAGAAAAATGCGTCCTGAATCAAGTCTGAGGGCTAAAACCTCTATATCGGGTTTTACCACATTGAGCTCAGAACGTAAGGTCCGGACCTGAAATTTGGAGCCAAAAATCAAATTTTCAGTTTGGCTGAAATAACATGAAATATGTGTCCCCCGAAGGAGCCCATGCCATCCCAGGTGAGAAAAATGCATCCTGAATCAAGTCTGAGGGCTAGAACCTCTATAACGGGTTTTACCACATTGAGCTCAGGACGTAAGGTCGGGACCTGAAATTTGGAGCCAAAAATCAAATTTTCACATCGGCTGAAATTACATGAAATATGTGTCCCCCAAAGAAGCCCATGCCATCCCAGGTGAGAAAAATGCATCCTGAATCAAGTCTGAGGGCTAAAACCTCTATATAGGGTTTTACCACATTGAGCTCAGAACGTAAGGTCCGGACCTGAAATTTGGAGCCAAAAATCAAATTTTCAGTTTGGCTGAAATAACATGAAATATGTGTCCCCCGAAGGAGCCCATGCCATCCCAGGTGAGAAAAATGCATCCTGAATCAAGTCTGAGGGCTAGAACCTCTATAACGGGTTTTACCACATTGAGCTCAGGACGTAAGGTCGGGACCTGAAATTTGGAGCCAAAAATCAAATTTTCAGTTTGGCTGAAATTACATGAAATATGTGTCCCCTGAAGAAGCCCATGCCATCCCAGGTGAGAAAAATGCATCCTGAATCAAGTCTGAGGGCTAAAACCTCTGTTTTCGGGTTTTACCACATTGAGCTCAGAACGTAAGGTCCGGACCTGAAATTTGGAGCCAAAAATCAAATTTTCAGTTTGGCTGAAATAACATGAAATATGTGTCCCCCGAAGAAGCCCATGCCATCCCAGGTGAGAAAAATGCATCCTGAATCAAGTCTGAGGGCTAGAACCTCTATAACGGGTTTTACCACATAGAGCTCAGGACGTAAGGTCCGGACCTGAAATTTGGAGCCAAAAATCAAATTTTCAGTTTGGCTGAAATTACATGAAATATGTGTCCCCTGAAGAAGCCCATGCCATCCCAGGTGAGAAAAATGCATCCTGAATCAAGTCTGAGGGCTAAAACCTCTGTATCAGGTTTTACCACATTGAGCTCAGAACGTAAGGTCGGGACCTGAAATTTGGGGCCAAAAATCAAATTTTCAGTTTGGCTGAAATAACATGAAATATGTGTCCCCCGAAGAAGCCCATGCCATCCCAGGTGAGAAAAATGCATCCAGAATCAAGTCTGAGGGCTAAAACCTCTATAACGGGTTTTACCACATTGAGCTCAGAACGGAAGATGCGGGACCTGAAATTTGGAGCCAAAAATCAAATTTTCAGTTTGGCTGAAATTACATGAAATATGTGTCCCCTGTGGAAGCCCATGCCATCCCAGGTGAGAAAAATGCGTCCTGAATCAAGTCTGAGGGCTAAATCCTCTGTATCGGGTTTTACCACATTGAGCTCAGAACGTAAGGTCCGGACCTGAAATTTGGAGCCAAAAATCAAATTTTCACATTGGCTGAAATAACATGAAATATGTGTCCCCCGAAGGAGCCCATGCCATCCCAGGTGAGAAAAATGCATCCTGAATCAAGTCTGAGGGCTAGAACCTCTATAACGGGTTTTACCACATTGAGCTCAGGACGTAAGGTCCGGACCTGAAATTTGGAGCCAAAAATCAAATTTTCAGTTTGGCTGAAATTACATGAAATATGTGTCCCCTGAAGAAGCCCATGCCATACCAGGTGAGAAAAATGCATCCTGAATCAAGTCTGAGGGCTAAAACCTCTGTTTTCGGGTTTTACCACATTGAGCTCAGAACGTAAGGTCCGGACCTGAAATTTGGAGCCAAAAATCAAATTTTCACATTGGCTGAAATAACATGAAATATGTGTCCCCTGTGGAAGCCCATGCCATCCCAGGTGAGAAAAATGCATCCTGAATCAAGTCTGAGGGCTAAAACCTCTGTTTTCGGGTTTTACCACATTGAGCTCAGAACGTAAGGTCGGGACCTGAAATTTGGAGCCAAAAATCAAATTTTCAGTTTGGCTGAAATTACATGAAATATGTGTCCCCCGAAGAAGCCCATGCCATCCCAGGTGAGAAAAATGCATCCTGAATCAAGTCTTAGGGCTAAAACCTCTATAACGGGTTTCACCACATTGAGCTCAGAACGTTAGGTCGGGACCTGAAATTTGGAGCCAAAAATCAAATTTTCAGTTTGGCTGAAATTACATGAAATATGTGTCCCCCGAAGAAGCCCATGCCATCCCAGGTGAGAAAAATGCATCCTGAATCAAGTCTTAGGGCTAAAACCTCTATGACGGGTTTTACCACATTGAGCTCAGAACGTAAGGTCCGGACCTGAAATTTGGAGGAAAAAATCAAATTTTCAGTTTGGCTGAAATGACATGAAATATGTGTCCCCCGAAGAAGCCCATGCCATCCCAGGTGAGAAAAAAACGTCCTGAATCAAGTCTGAGGGCTAAAACCTCTATAACGGGTTTTACCACATTGAGCTCAGAACGCAAGGGTGGGACCTGAAATTTGGAGCCAAAAATCAAATTTTCAGTTTGGCTGAAATTACATGAAATATGTGTCCCCTGTGGAAGCCCATGCCATCCCAGGTGAGAAAAATGCATCCTGAATCAAGTCTGAGGGCTAAAACCTCTTTTTTCGGGTTTTACCACATTGAGCTCAGAACACAAGGTCGGGACCTGAAAATTAGAGCCAAAAATCAGATTTTCAGTTTGGCTGAAATAACATGAAATATGTGTCCCCCGAAGGAGCCTATGCCATCCCAGGTGAGAAAAATGCATCCAGGATCAAGTCTGAGAGCTAGAACCTCTATAACGGGTTTTACCACATTGAGCTCAGAACGTAAGGTCGGGACCTGAAATTTGGAGCCAAAAATCAAATTTTCAGTTTGGCTGAAATTACATGAAATATGTGTCCCCCGAAGAAGCCCATGCCATCCCAGGTGAGAAAAAATGCATCCTGAATCAAGTCTGAGGGCTAAAACCTCTGTTTTCGGGTTTTACCACATTGAGCTCAGAACGTAAGGTCCGGACCTGAAATTTGGAGCCAAAAATCAAATTTTCAGTTTGGCTGAAATTACATGAAATATGTGTCCCCCGAAGAAGCCCATGCCATCCCAGGTGAGAAAAATGCATCCTGAATCAAGTCTGAGGGCTAAAACCTCTGTTTTTGGGTTTTACCACATTGAGCTCAGAACGTAAGGTCCGGACCTGAAATTTGGAGCCAAAAATCAAATTTTCACATTGGCTGAAATAACATGAAATATGTGTCCCCTGTGGAAGCCCATGCCATCCCAGGTGAGAAAAATGCGTCCTGAATCAAGTCTGAGAGCTAGAACCTCTATAACGGGTTTTACCACATTGAGCTCAGAACGTAAGGTCGGGACCTGAAATTTGGAGCCTAAAATCAAATTTTCAGTTTGGCTGAAATAACATGAAATATGTGTCCCCTGAAGAAGCCCATGCTATCCCAGGTGAGAAAAATGCATCCTGAATCAAGTCTGAGGGCTAAAACCTCTGTTTTCGGGTTTTATCACATTGAGCTCAGAACGTAAGGTTGGGACCTGAAATTTGGAGCCAAAAATCAAGTTTTCAGTTTGGCTGAAATAACATGAAATATGTGTCCCCCGAAGAAGCCCATGCCATCCCAGGTGAGAAAAATGCATCCTGAATCAAGTCTGAGGGCTAAAACCTCTTTTTTCGGGTTTTACCACATTGAGCTCAGGACGTAAGGTCGGGACCTGAAATTTGGAGCCAAAAATCAAATTTTCAGTTTGGCTGAAATTACATGAAATATGTGTCCCCTGTGGAAGCCCATGCCATCCCAGGTGAGAAAAATGCATCCTGAATCAAGTCTGAGGGCTAAAACCTATGTTTTCGGGTTTTACCACATTGAGCTCAGAACGTAAGGTCGGGACCTGAAATTTGGAGCCAAAAATCAAGTTTTCAGTTTGGCTGAAATAACATGAAATATGTGTCCCCTGAAGAAGCCCATGCCATCCCAGGTGAGAAAAATGCATCCTGAATCAAGTCTGAGGGCTAAAACCTCTGTTTTTGGGTTTTACCACATTGAGCTCAGAACGTAAGGTCCGGACCTGAAATTTGGAGCCAAAAATCAAATTTTCAGTTTGGCTGAAATAACATGAAATATGTGTCCCCTGTGGAAGCCCATGCCATCCCAGGTGAGAAAAATGCATCCTGAATCAAGTCTGAGGGCTAAAACCTCTGTTTTCGGGTTTTACCACATTGAGCTCAGAACGTAAGGTCGGGACCTGAAATTTGGAGCCAAAAATCAAATTTTCAGTTTGGCTGAAATTACATGAAATATGTGTCCCCCGAAGAAGCCCATGCCATCCCAGGTGAGAAAAATGCATCCTGAATCAAGTCTTAGGGCTAAAACCTCTATAACGGGTTTCACCACATTGAGCTCAGAACGTTAGGTCGGGACCTGAAATTTGGAGCCAAAAATCAAATTTTCAGTTTGGCTGAAATTACATGAAATATGTGTCCCCCGAAGAAGCCCATGCCATCCCAGGTGAGAAAAATGCATCCTGAATCAAGTCTTAGGGCTAAAACCTCTATGACGGGTTTTACCACATTGAGCTCAGAACGTAAGGTCCGGACCTGAAATTTGGAGGAAAAAATCAAATTTTCAGTTTGGCTGAAATGACATGAAATATGTGTCCCCCGAAGAAGCCCATGCCATCCCAGGTGAGAAAAAAACGTCCTGAATCAAGTCTGAGGGCTAAAACCTCTATAACGGGTTTTACCACATTGAGCTCAGAACGCAAGGGTGGGACCTGAAATTTGGAGCCAAAAATCAAATTTTCAGTTTGGCTGAAATTACATGAAATATGTGTCCCCTGTGGAAGCCCATGCCATCCTAGGTGAGAAAAATGCATCCTGAATCAAGTCTGAGGGCTAAAACCTCTTTTTTCGGGTTTTACCACATTGAGCTCAGAACACAAGGTCGGGACCTGAAAATTAGAGCCAAAAATCAGATTTTCAGTTTGGCTGAAATAACATGAAATATGTGTCCCCCGAAGGAGCCTATGCCATCCCAGGTGAGAAAAATGCATCCAGGATCAAGTCTGAGAGCTAGAACCTCTATAACGGGTTTTACCACATTGAGCTCAGAACGTAAGGTCGGGACCTGAAATTTGGAGCCAAAAATCAAATTTTCAGTTTGGCTGAAATTACATGAAATATGTGTCCCCCGAAGAAGCCCATGCCATCCCAGGTGAGAAAAAATGCATCCTGAATCAAGTCTGAGGGCTAAAACCTCTGTTTTCGGGTTTTACCACATTGAGCTCAGAACGTAAGGTCCGGACCTGAAATTTGGAGCCAAAAATCAAATTTTCAGTTTGGCTGAAATTACATGAAATATGTGTCCCCCGAAGAAGCCCATGCCATCCCAGGTGAGAAAAATGCATCCTGAATCAAGTCTGAGGGCTAAAACCTCTGTTTTTGGGTTTTACCACATTGAGCTCAGAACGTAAGGTCCGGACCTGAAATTTGGAGCCAAAAATCAAATTTTCACATTGGCTGAAATAACATGAAATATGTGTCCCCTGTGGAAGCCCATGCCATCCCAGGTGAGAAAAATGCGTCCTGAATCAAGTCTGAGAGCTAGAACCTCTATAACGGGTTTTACCACATTGAGCTCAGAACGTAAGGTCGGGACCTGAAATTTGGAGCCAAAAATCAAATTTTCAGTTTGGCTGAAATTACATGAAATATGTGTCCCCTGTGGAAGCCCATGCCATCCCAGGTGAGAAAAATGCATCCTGAATCAAGTCTGAGGGCTAAAACCTATGTTTTCGGGTTTTACCACATTGAGCTCAGAACGTAAGGTCGGGACCTGAAATTTGGAGCCAAAAATCAAGTTTTCAGTTTGGCTGAAATAACATGAAATATGTGTCCCCTGAAGAAGCCCATGCCATCCCAGGTGAGAAAAATGCATCCTGAATCAAGTCTGAGGGCTAAAACCTCTGTTTTTGGGTTTTACCACATTGAGCTCAGAACGTAAGGTCCGGACCTGAAATTTGGAGCCAAAAATCAAATTTTCAGTTTGGCTGAAATAACATGAAATATGTGTCCCCCGAAGGAGCCTATGCCATCACAGGTGAGAAAAATGCATCCAGGATCAAGTCTGAGAGCTAGAACCTCTATAACGGGTTTTACCACATTGAGCTCAGAACGTAAGGTCGGGACCTGAAATTTGAGCCAAAAATCAAATTTTCAGTTTGGCTGAAATTACATGAAATATGTGTCCCCTGTGGAAGCCCATGCCATCCCAGGTGAGAAAAATGCATCCTGAATCAAGTCTGAGGGCTAGAACCTCTGTATCAGGTTTTACCACATTGAGCTCAGAATGTAAGGTCCGGACCTGAAATTTGGAGCCAAAAATCTAATTTTCAGTTTGGCTGAAATAACATGAAATATGTGTCCCCTGTGGAAGCCCATGCCATCCCAGGTGAGAAAAATGCATCCTGAATCAAGCCTGAGGGCTAAAACCTTTATAACGGGTTTTACCACATTGAGCTCAGAACGTAAGGTCCGGACCTGAAATTTGGAGCCAAAAATCAAATTTTCAGTTTGGCTGAAATTACATGAAATATGTGTCCCCCAAAGAAGCCCATGCCATCCCAGGTGAGAAAAATGCATCCTGAATCAATTCTGATGGCTAAAACCTCTATAACGGGTTTTACCACATTGAGCTCAGAACGTAAGGTCGGGACCTGAAATTTGGAGCCAAAAATCAAATTTTCAGTTTGGCTGAAATTACATGAAATATGTGTCCCCTGTGGAAGCCCATGCCATCCCAGGTGAGAAAAATGCATCCTGAATCAAGTCTGAGGGCTAAAACCTCTATAACGGGTTTTACCACATTGAGCTCAGAACATAAGGTCCGGACCTGAAATTTGGAGCCAAAAATCAAATTTTCAGTTTGGCTGAAATTACATGAAATATGTGTCCCCTGTGGAAGCCCATGCCATCCCAGGTGAGAAAAATGCATCCTGAATCAAGTCTGAGGGCTAAAACCTCTATAACGGGTTTTACCACATTGAGCTCAGAACGTAAGGTCGGGACCTGAAATTTGGAGCCAAAAATCAAATTTTCAGTTTGGCTGAAATTACATGAAATATGTGTCCCCCGAAGAAGCCCATGCCATCCCAGGTGAGAAAAATGCATCCAGAATCAAGTCTGAGGGCTAAAACCTCTATAACGGGTTTTACCACATTGAGCTCAGAACGTAAGGTCCGGACCTGAAATTTGGAGCCAAAAATCAAATTTTCAGTTTGGCTGAAATTACATGAAATATGTGTCACCCAAAGAAGCCCATGCCATCCCAGGTGAGAAAAATGCATCCTGAATCAATTCTGATGGCTAAAACCTCTATAACGGGTTTTACCACATTGAGCTCAGAACGTAAGGTCGGGACCTGAAATTTGGAGCCAAAAATCAAATTTTCAGTTTGGCTGAAATTGCATGAAATATGTGTCCCCCAAAGAAGCCCATGCCATCCCAGGTGAGAAAAATGCATCCTGAATCAAGTCTGAGGGCTAGAACCTCTGTATCAGGTTTTACCACATTGAGCTCAGAACGTAAGGTCCGGACCTGAAATTTGGAGCCAAAAATCAAATTTTCAGTTTGGCTGAAATGACATGAAATATGTGTCCCCTGAAGAAGCCCATGCCATCCCAGGTGAGAAAAATGCATTCTGAATCAAGTCTGAGGGCTAAAACCTCTGTTTTCGGGTTTTACCACATTGAGCTCAGAACGTAAGGTCGGGACCTGAAATTTGGAGCCAAAAATCAAGTTTTCAGTTTGGCTGAAATAACATAAAATATGTGTCCCCCGAAGAAGCCCATGCCATCCCAGGTGAGAAAAATGCATCCTGAATCAAGTCTGAGGGCTAGAACCTCTGTATCAGGTTTTACCACATTGAGCTCAGAACGTAAGGTCGGGACCTGAAATTTGGAGCCAAAAATCAAGTTTTCAGTTTGGCTGAAATAACATGAAATATGTGTCCCCTGAAGAAGCCCATGCTATCCCAGGTGAGAAAAATGCATCCTGAGTCAAGTCTGAGGGCTAAAACCTCTGTTTTTGGGTTTTACCACATTGAGCTCAGAACGTAAGGTCCGGACCTGAAATTTGGAGCCAAAAATCAAATTTTCAGTTTGGCTGAAATAACATGAAATATGTGTCCCCCGAAGAAGCCCATGCCATCCCAGGTGAGAAAAATGCATCCTGAATCAAGTCTGAGAGCTAGAACCTCTATAACGGGTTTTACCACATTGAGCTCAGAACGTAAGGTCGGGACCTGAAATTTGGAGCCAAAAATCAAATTTTCAGTTTGGCTGAAATTACATGAAATATGTGTCCCCTGTGGAAGCCCATGCCATCCCAGGTGAGAAAAATGCATCCTGAATCAAGTCTGAGGGCTAAAACCTCTATAACGGGTTTTACCACATTGAGCTCAGAACGTAAGGTCTGGACCTGAAATTTGGAGCCAAAAATTAAATTTTCAGTTTGGCTGAAATTACATGAAATATGTGTCCCCTGTGGAAGCCCATGCCATCCCAGGTGAGAAAAATGCATTCTGAATCAAGTCTGAGGGCTAAAACCTCTATAACGGGTTTTACCACATTGAGCTCAGAACGTAAGGTCGGGACCTGAAATTTGGAGCCAAAAATCAAATTTTCAGTTTGGCTGAAATTACATGAAATATGTGTCCCCTGTGGAAGCCCATGCTATCCCAGGTGAGAAAAATGCATCCTGAATCAAGTCTGAGGGCTAAAACCTCTGTTTTCGGGTTTTACCACATTGAGCTCAGGACGTAAGGTCCGGACCTGAAATTTGGAGCCAAAAATCAAATTTTCAGTTTGGCTGAAATTACATGAAATATATGTCCCCTGTGGAAGCCCATGCCATCCCAGGTGAGAAAAATGCATCCTGAATCAAGTCTTAGGGCTAAAACCTCTATGACGGGTTTTACCACATTGAGCTCAGAACGTAAGGTCCGGACCTGAAATTTGGAGCCAAAAATCAAGTTTTCAGTTTGGCTGAAATTACATGAAATATGTGTCCCCCGAAGAAGCCCATGCCATCCCAGGTGAGAAAAAAACGTCCTGAATCAAGTCTGAGGGCTAAAACCTCTATAACGGGTTTTACCACATTGAGCTCAGAACGCAAGGTTGGGACCTGAAAATTAGAGCCAAAAATCAAATTTTCAGTTTGGCTGAAATTACATGAAATATGTGTCCCCCGAAGAAGCCCATGCCATCCCAGGTGAGAAAAATGCATCCTGAATCAAGTCTTAGGGCTAAAACCTCTGTTTTCGGGTTTTACCACATTGAGCTCAGAACGTAAGGTCGGGACCTGAAATTTGGAGCCTAAAATCAAATTTTCAGTTTGGCTGAAATTACATGAAATATGTGTCCCCTGTGGAAGCCCATGCCATCCCAGGTGAGAAAAATGCATCCTGAATCAAGTCTGAGGGCTAAAACCTCTATATCGGGTTTTACCACATTGAGCTCAGAACGTAAGGTCCGGACCTGAAATTTGGAGCCAAAAATCAAATTTTCACATCGGCTGAAATAACATGAAATATGTGTCCCCCAAAGGAGCCCATGCCATCCCAGGTGAGAAAAATGCATCCAGAATCAAGTCTGAGGGCTAGAACCTCTATAACGGGTTTTACCACATTGAGCTCAGAACGTGAGGTCCGGACCTGAAATTTGGAGCCAAAAATCAAATTTTCAGTTTGGCTGAAATTACATGAAATATGTGTCCCCTGTGGAAGCCCATGCCATCCCAGGTGAGAAAAATGCATCCTGAATCAAGTCTGAGGGCTAAAACCTCTGTTTTCTCGTTTAACCACATTGAGCTCGGACGTAAGGTTGGGACCTGAAATTTGGAGCCAAAAATCAAATTTTCAGTTTGGCTGAAATTACATGAAATATGTGTCCCCTGTGGAAGCCCATGCCATCCCAGGTGAGAAAATGCATCCTGAATCAAGTCTGAGGGCTAAAACCTATGTTTTCGGGTTTTACCACATTGAGCTCAGAACGTAAGGTCGGGACCTGAAATTTGGAGCCAAAAATCAAGTTTTCAGTTTGGCTGAAATAACATGAAATATGTGTCCCCTGAAGAAGCCCATGCCATCCCAGGTGAGAAAAATGCATCCTGAATCAAGTCTGAGGGCTAAAACCTCTGTTTTTGGGTTTTACCACATTGAGCTCAGAACGTAAGGTCCGGACCTGAAATTTGGAGCCAAAAATCAAATTTTCAGTTTGGCTGAAATAACATGAAATATGTGTCCCCCGAAGGAGCCTATGCCATCACAGGTGAGAAAAATGCATCCTGAATCAAGTCTTAGAGCTAGAACCTCTATAACGGGTTTTACCACATTGAGCTCAGAACGTAAGGTCGGGACCTTAAATTTGGAGCCAAAAATCAAATTTTCAGTTTGGCTGAAATTACATGAAATATGTGTCCCCTGTGGAAGCCCATGCCATCCCAGGTGAGAAAAATGCATCCTGAATCAAGTCTGAGGGCTAAAACCTCTATAACGGGTTTTACCACATTGAGCTCAGAACGTAAGGTCCGGACCTGAAATTTGGAGCCAAAAATCAAATTTTCAGTTTGGCTGAAATTACATGAAATATGTGTCCCCTGTGGAAGCCCATGCCATCCCAGGTGAGAAAAATGCGTCCTGAATCAAGTCTGAGGGCTAAAACCTCTATATCGGGTTTTACCACATTGAGCTCAGAACGTAAGGTCGGGACCTGAAATTTGGAGCCAAAAATATAATTTTCAGTTTGGCTGAAATTACATGAAATATGTGTCCCCCGAAGAAGCCCATGCCATCCCAGGTGAGAAAAATGCATCCAGAATCAAGTCTGAGGGCTAAAACCTCTATAACGGGTTTTACCACATTGAGCTCAGAACGTAAGGTCCGGACCTGAAATTTGGAGCCAAAAATCAAATTTTCAGTTTGGCTGAAATTACATGAAATATGTGTCCCCCAAAGAAGCCCATGCCATCCCAGGTGAGAAAAATGCATCCTGAATCAATTCTGATGGCTAAAACCTCTATAACGGGTTTTACCACATTGAGCTCAGAACGTAAGGTCGGGACCTGAAATTTGGAGCCAAAAATCAAATTTTCAGTTTGGCTGAAATTGCATGAAATATGTGTCCCCCAAAGAAGCCCATGCCATCCCAGGTGAGAAAAATGCATCCTGAATCAAGTCTGAGGGCTAGAACCTCTGTATCAGGTTTTACCACATTGAGCTCAGAACGTAAGGTCCGGACCTGAAATTTGGAGCCAAAAATCAAATTTTCAGTTTGGCTGAAATGACATGAAATATGTGTCCCCTGAAGAAGCCCATGCCATCCCAGGTGAGAAAAATGCATCCTGAATCAAGTCTTAGAGCTAGAACCTCTATAACGGGTTTTACCACATTGAGCTCAGAACGTAAGGTCGGGACCTTAAATTTGGAGCCAAAAATCAAATTTTCAGTTTGGCTGAAATTACATGAAATATGTGTCCCCTGTGGAAGCCCATGCCATCCCAGGTGAGAAAAATGCATCCTGAATCAAGTCTGAGGGCTAAAACCTCTATAACAGGTTTTACCACATTGAGCTCAGAACGTAAGGTCCGGACCTGAAATTTGGAGCCAAAAATCAAATTTTCAGTTTGGCTGAAATTACATGAAATATGTGTCCCCTGTGGAAGCCCATGCCATCCCAGGTGAGAAAAATGCGTCCTGAATCAAGTCTGAGGGCTAAAACCTCTATAACGGGTTTTACCACATTGAGCTCAGAACGTAAGGTCCGGACCTGAAATTTGGAGCCAAAAATCAAATTTTCAGTTTGGCTGAAATTACATGAAATATGTGTCCCCTGTGGAAGCCCATGCCATCCCAGGTGAGAAAAATGCATCCTGAATCAATTCTGATGGCTAAAACCTCTATAACGGGTTTTACCACATTGAGCTCAGAACGTAAGGTCCGGACCTGAAATTTGGAGCCAAAAATCAAATTTTCAGTTTGGCTGAAATTACATGAAATATGTGTCCCCCGAAGAAGCCCATGCCATCCCAGGTGAGAAAAATGCATCCAGAATCAAGTCTGAGGGCTAAAACCTCTATAACGGGTTTTACCACATTGAGCTCAGAACGTAAGGTCCGGACCTGAAATTTGGAGCCAAAAATCAAATTTTCAGTTTGGCTGAAATTACATGAAATATGTGTCCCCCAAAGAAGCCCATGCCATCCCAGGTGAGAAAAATGCATCCTGAATCAATTCTGATGGCTAAAACCTCGATAACGGGTTTTACCACATTGAGCTCAGAACGTAAGGTCGGGACCTGAAATTTGGAGCCAAAAATCAAATTTTCAGTTTGGCTGAAATTGCATGAAATATGTGTCCCCCAAAGAAGCCCATGCCATCCCAGGTGAGAAAAATGCATCCTGAATCAAGTCTGAGGGCTAGAACCTCTGTATCAGGTTTTACCACATTGAGCTCAGAACGTAAGGTCCGGACCTGAAATTTGGAGCCAAAAATCAAATTTTCAGTTTGGCTGAAATGACATGAAATATGTGTCCCCTGAAGAAGCCCATGCCATCCCAGGTGAGAAAAATGCATCCTGAATCAAGTCTGAGGGCTAAAACCTCTGTTTTCGGGTTTTACCACATTGAGCTCAGAACGTAAGGTCGGGACCTGAAATTTGGAGACAAAAATCAAGTTTTCAGTTTGGCTGAAATAACATGAAATATGTGTCCCCTGCAGAAGCCCATGCTATCCCAGGTGAGAAAAATGCATCCTGAATCAAGTCTGAGGGCTAAAACCTCTGTTTTCGGGTTTTATCACATTGAGCTCAGAACGTAAGATTGGGACCTGAAATTTGGAGCCAAAAATCAAGTTTTCAGTTTGGCTGAAATAACATAAAATATGTGTCCCCCGAAGAAGCCCATGCCATCCCAGGTGAGAAAAATGCATCCTGAATCAAGTCTGAGGGCTAGAACCTCTGTATCAGGTTTTACCACATTGAGCTCAGAACGTAAGGTCGGGACCTGAAATTTGGAGCCAAAAATCAAGTTTTCAGTTTGGCTGAAATAACATGAAATATGTGTCCCCTGAAGAAGCCCATGCTATCCCAGGTGAGAAAAATGCATCCTGAATCAAGTCTGAGGGCTAAAACCTCTGTTTTTGGGTTTTACCACATTGAGCTCAGAACGTAAGGTCGGGACCTGAAATTTGGAGCCAAAAATCAAATTTTCAGTTTGGCTGAAATAACATGAAATATGTGTCCCCCGAAGGAGCCTATGCCATCCCAGGTGAGAAAAATGCATCCTGAATCAAGTCTGAGAGCTAGAACCTCTATAACGGGTTTTACCACATTGAGCTCAGAACGTAAGGTCGGGACCTGAAATTTGGAGGAAAAAATCAAATTTTCAGTTTGGCTGAAATTACATGAAATATGTGTCCCCTGTGGAAGCCCATGCCATCCCAGGTGAGAAAAATGCATCCTGAATCAAGTCTGAGGGCTAAAACCTCTATAACGGGTTTTACCACATTGAGCTCAGAACGTAAGGTCTTGACCTGAAATTTGGAGCCAAAAATCAAATTTCCAGTTTGGCTGAAATTACATGAAATATGTGTCCCCTGTGGAAGCCCATGCCATCCCAGGTGAGAAAAATGCATTCTGAATCAAGTCTGAGGGCTAAAACCTCTATAACGGGTTTTACCACATTGAGCTCAGAACGTAAGGTCGGGACCTGAAATTTGGAGCCAAAAATCAAATTTTCAGTTTGGCTGAAATTACATGAAATATGTGTCCCCTGTGGAAGCCCATGCTATCCCAGGTGAGAAAAATGCATCCTGAATCAAGTCTGAGGGCTAAAACCTCTGTTTTTTGGTTTTACCACATTGAGCTCGGACGTAAGGTCGGGACCTGAAATTTGGAGCCAAAAATCAAATTTTCAGTTTGGCTGAAATTACATGAAATATATGTCCCCTGTGGAAGCCCATGCCATCACAGGTGAGAAAAATGCATCCTGAATCAAGTCTTAGGGCTAAAACCTCTATGACGGGTTTTACCACATTGAGCTCAGAACGTAAGGTCCGGACCTGAAATTTGGAGGAAAAAATCAAATTTTCAGTTTGGCTGAAATTACATGAAATATGTGTCCCCCGAAGAAGCCCATGCCATCCCAGGTGAGAAAAAAACGTCCTGAATCAAGCCTGAGGGCTAAAACCTCTATAACGGGTTTTACCACATTGAGCTCAGAACGCAAGGTCGGGACCTGAAAATTAGAGCCAAAAATCAAATTTTCAGTTTGGCTGAAATTACATGAAATATGTGTCCCCCGAAGAAGCCCATGCCATCCCAGGTGAGAAAAATGCATCCTGAATCAAGTCTTAGGGCTAAAACCTCTGTTTTCGGGTTTTACCACATTGAGCTCAGAACGTAAGGTCGGGACCTGAAATTTGGAGCCAAAAATCAAATTTTCAGTTTGGCTGAAATTACATGAAATATGTGTCCCCTGTGGAAGCCCATGCCATCCCAGGTGAGAAAAATGCATCCTGAATCAAGTCTGAGGGCTAAAACCTCTATATCGGGTTTTACCACATTGAGCTCAGAACGTAAGGTCCGGACCTGAAATTTGGAGCCAAAAATCAAATTTTCACATCGGCTGAAATAACATGAAATATGTGTCCCCCAAAGGAGCCCATGCCATCCCAGGTGAGAAAAATGCATCCTGAATCAAGTCTGAGGGCTAGAACCTCTATAACGGGTTTTACCACATTGAGCTCAGGACGTAAGGTCGGGACCTGAAATTTGGAGCCAAAAATCAAATTTTCACATCGGCTGAAATTACATGGTATATGTGTCCCCTGAAGAAGCCCATGCCATCCCAGGTGAGAAAAATGCATCCTGAATCAAGTCTGAGGGCTAAAACCTCTGTTTTCGGGTTTTACCACATTGAGCTCAGAACGTAAGGTCCGGACCTGAAATTTGGAGCCAAAAATCAAATTTTCAGTTTGGCTGAAATAACATGAAATATGTGTCCCCCGAAGAAGCCCATGCCATCCCAGGTGAGAAAAATGCATCCAGAATCAAGTCTGAGGGCTAAAACCTCTATAACGGGTTTTACCACATTGAGCTCAGGACGTAAGGTCGGGACCTGAAATTTGGAGCCAAAAATAAAATTTTCAGTTTGGCTGAAATTACATGAAATATGTGTCCCCCAAAGAAGCCCATGCCATCCCAGGTGAGAAAAATGCATCCTGAATCGAGTCTGAGGGCTAGAACCTCTGTATCAGGTTTTACCACATTGAGCTCAGAACGTAAGGTCGGGACCTGAAATTTGGAGCCAAAAATCAAATTTTCAGTTTGGCTGAAATTACATGAAATATGTGTCCCCTGTGGAAGCCCATGCCATCCCAGGTGAGAAAAATGCATCCTCAATCAAGTCTGAGGGCTAAAACCTCTATAACGGGTTTTACCACATTGAGCTCAGGACGTAAGGTCGGGACCTGAAATTTGGAGCCAAAAATCAAATTTTCACATCTGCTGAAATTACATGAAATATGTGTCCCCCAAAGAAGCCCATGCCATCCCAGGTGAGAAAAATGCATCCTGAATCAAGTCTGAGGGCTAAAACCTCTATAACGGGTTTTACCACATTGAGCTCAGAACGTAAGGTCCAGACCTGAAATTTGGAGCCAAAAATCAAATTTTCAGTTTGGCTGAAATTGCATGAAATATGTGTCCCCCAAAGAAGCCCATGCCATCCCAGGTGAGAAAAATGCATCCTGAATCAATTCTGAGGGCTAAAACCTGTATAACGGGTTTTACCACATTGAGCTCAGAACGTAAGGTCGGGACCTGAAATTTGGAGCCAAAAATCAAATTTTCAGTTTGGCTGAAATTGCATGAAATATGTGTCTCCCAAAGAAGCCCATGCCATCCCAGGTGAGAAAAATGCATCCTGAATCGAGTCTGAGG
The DNA here is from genome assembly GCF_033239565.1 of Halichoeres trimaculatus. Classification (NCBI taxonomy): domain Eukaryota; kingdom Metazoa; phylum Chordata; class Actinopteri; order Labriformes; family Labridae; genus Halichoeres; species Halichoeres trimaculatus. The sequence continues at coordinate 9,118,126 of NW_027437180.1, forward strand.
GCTAGAACCTCTGTATCAGGTTTTACCACATTGAGCTCAGAACGTAAGGTCGGGACCTGAAATTTGGAGCCAAAAATCAAATTTTCAGTTTGGCTGAAATTACATGAAATATGTGTCCCCTGTGGAAGCCCATGCCATCCCAGGTGAGAAAAATGCATCCTCAATCAAGTCTGAGGGCTAAAACCTCTGTTTTTGGGTTTTACCACATTGAGCTCAGAACGTAAGGTCCGGACCTGAAATTTGGAGCCAAAAATCAAATTTTCAGTTTGGCTGAAATTGCATGAAATATGTGTCCCCCGAAGAAGCCCATGCCATCCCAGGTGAGAAAAATGCATCCTGAATCAAGTCTGAGGGCTAAAACCTCTGTTTTCGGGTTTTACCACATTGAGCTCAGAACGTAAGGTCGGGACCTGAAATTTGGAGCCAAAAATCAAATTTTCACATTGGCTGAAATTACATGAAATATGTGTCCCCTGTGGAAGCCCATGCCATCCCAGGTGAGAATAATGCATCCTGAATCAAGTCTGAGGGCTAAAACCTCTGTTTTCGGGTTTTACCACATTGAGCTCAGAACGTAAGGTCCGGACCTGAAATTTGGAGCCAAAAATCAAATTTTCAGTTTGGCTGAAATTACATGAAATATGTGTCCCCCGAAGAAGCCCATGCCATCCCAGGTGAGAAAATGCATCCAGAATCAAGTCTGAGGGCTAAAACCTCTATAACGGGTTTTACCACATTGAGCTCAGAACGTAAGGTGCGGGACCTGAAATTTGGAGCCAAAAATCAAATTTTCAGTTTGGCTGAAATTACATGAAATATGTGTCCCCCGAAGAAGCCCATGCCATCCCAGGTGAGAAAAATGCATCCTGAATCAAGTCTTAGGGCTAAAACCTCTGTTTTCGGGTTTTACCACATTGAGCTCAGAACGTTAGGTCCGGACCTGAAATTTGGAGCCAAAAATCAAATTTTCAGTTTGGCTGAAATTACATGAAATATGTGTCCCCTGTGGAAGCCCATGCCATCCCAGGTGAGAAAAATGCATCCTGAATCAAGTCTGAGGGCTAGAACCTCTGTATCAGGTTTTACCACATTGAGCTCAGAACGTAAGGTCCGGACCTGAAATTTGGAGCCAAAAATCAAATTTTCAGTTTGGCTGAAATGACATGAAATATGTGTCCCCTGAAGAAGCCCATGCTATCCCAGGTGAGAAAAATGCATCCTGAATCAAGTCTGAGGGCTAAAACCTCTGTTTTCGGGTTTTATCACATTGAGCTCAGAACGTAAGGTTGGGACCTGAAATTTGGAGCCAAAAATCAAGTTTTCAGTTTGGCTGAAATAACATGAAATATGTGTCCCCCGAAGAAGCCCATGCCATCCCAGGTGAGAAAAATGCATCCTGAATCAAGTCTGAGGGCTAAAACCTCTGTTTTCGGGTTTAACCACATTGAGCTCGGACGTAAGGTTGGGACCTGAAATTTGGAGCCAAAAATCAAATTTTCAGTTTGGCTGAAATTACATGAAATATGTGTCCCCTGTGGAAGCCCATGCCATCCCAGGTGAGAAAATGCATCCTGAATCAAGTCTGAGGGCTAAAACCTATGTTTTCGGGTTTTACCACATTGAGCTCAGAACGTAAGGTCGGGACCTGAAATTTGGAGCCAAAAATCAAGTTTTCAGTTTGGCTGAAATAACATGAAATATGTGTCCCCTGAAGAAGCCCATGCCATCCCAGGTGAGAAAAATGCATCCTGAATCAAGTCTGAGGGCTAAAACCTCTGTTTTTGGGTTTTACCACATTGAGCTCAGAACGTAAGGTCCGGACCTGAAATTTGGAGCCAAAAATCAAATTTTCAGTTTGGCTGAAATAACATGAAATATGTGTCCCCTGTGGAAGCCCATGCCATCCCAGGTGAGAAAAATGCATCCTGAATCAAGTCTGAGGGCTAGAACCTCTATAACGGGTTTTACCACATTGAGCTCAGGACGTAAGGTCGGGACCTGAAATTTGGAGCCAAAAATCAAATTTTCAGTTTGGCTGAAATGACATGAAATATGTGTCCCCTGAAGAAGCCCATGCTATCCCAGTTGAGAAAAATGCATCCTGAATCAAGTCTGAGGGCTAAAACCTCTGTTTTCGGGTTTTATCACATTGAGCTCAGAACGTAAGGTTGGGACCTGAAATTTGGAGCCAAAAATCAAGTTTTCAGTTTGGCTGAAATAACATGAAATATGTGTCCCCCGAAGAAGCCCATGCCATCCCAGGTGAGAAAAATGCATCCTGAATCAAGTCTGAGGGCTAAAACCTCTGTTTTCGGGTTTAACCACATTGAGCTCGGACGTAAGGTTGGGACCTGAAATTTGGAGCCAAAAATCAAATTTTCAGTTTGGCTGAAATTACATGAAATATGTGTCCCCTGTGGAAGCCCATGCCATCCCAGGTGAGAAAATGCATCCTGAATCAAGTCTGAGGGCTAAAACCTATGTTTTCGGGTTTTACCACATTGAGCTCAGAACGTAAGGTCGGGACCTGAAATTTGGAGCCAAAAATCAAGTTTTCAGTTTGGCTGAAATAACATGAAATATGTGTCCCCTGAAGAAGCCCATGCCATCCCAGGTGAGAAAAATGCATCCTGAATCAAGTCTGAGGGCTAAAACCTCTGTTTTTGGGTTTTACCACATTGAGCTCAGAACGTAAGGTCCGGACCTGAAATTTGGAGCCAAAAATCAAATTTTCAGTTTGGCTGAAATAACATGAAATATGTGTCCCCCGAAGGAGCCTATGCCATCACAGGTGAGAAAAATGCATCCTGAATCAAGTCTTAGAGCTAGAACCTCTATAACGGGTTTTACCACATTGAGCTCAGAACGTAAGGTCGGGACCTGAAATTTGGAGACAAAAATCAAGTTTTCAGTTTGGCTGAAATAACATGAAATATGTGTCCCCTGCAGAAGCCCATGCTATCCCAGGTGAGAAAAATGCATCCTGAATCAAGTCTGAGGGCTAAAACCTCTGTTTTCGGGTTTTATCACATTGAGCTCAGAACGTAAGATTGGGACCTGAAATTTGGAGCCAAAAATCAAGTTTTCAGTTTGGCTGAAATAACATAAAATATGTGTCCCCCGAAGAAGCCCATGCCATCCCAGGTGAGAAAAATGCATCCTGAATCAAGTCTGAGGGCTAGAACCTCTGTATCAGGTTTTACCACATTGAGCTCAGAACGTAAGGTCGGGACCTGAAATTTGGAGCCAAAAATCAAGTTTTCAGTTTGGCTGAAATAACATGAAATATGTGTCCCCTGAAGAAGCCCATGCTATCCCAGGTGAGAAAAATGCATCCTGAATCAAGTCTGAGGGCTAAAACCTCTGTTTTCGGGTTTTACCACATTGAGCTCAGAACGTAAGGTCGGGACCTGAAATTTGGAGCCAAAAATCAAATTTTCAGTTTGGCTGAAATTACATGAAATATGTGTCCCCTGTGGAAGCCCATGCCATCCCAGGTGAGAAAAATGCATCCTGAATCAAGTCTGAGGGCTAAAACCTCTATATCGGGTTTTACCACATTGAGCTCAGAACGTAAGGTCCGGACCTGAAATTTGGAGCCAAAAATCAAATTTTCACATCGGCTGAAATAACATGAAATATGTGTCCCCCAAAGGAGCCCATGCCATCCCAGGTGAGAAAAATGCATCCTGAATCAAGTCTGAGGGCTAGAACCTCTATAACGGGTTTTACCACATTGAGCTCAGGACGTAAGGTCGGGACCTGAAATTTGGAGCCAAAAATCAAATTTTCACATCGGCTGAAATTACATGGTATATGTGTCCCCTGAAGAAGCCCATGCCATCCCAGGTGAGAAAAATGCATCCTGAATCAAGTCTGAGGGCTAAAACCTCTGTTTTCGGGTTTTACCACATTGAGCTCAGAACGTAAGGTCCGGACCTGAAATTTGGAGCCAAAAATCAAATTTTCAGTTTGGCTGAAATAACATGAAATATGTGTCCCCCGAAGAAGCCCATGCCATCCCAGGTGAGAAAAATGCATCCAGAATCAAGTCTGAGGGCTAAAACCTCTATAACGGGTTTTACCACATTGAGCTCAGGACGTAAGGTCGGGACCTGAAATTTGGAGCCAAAAATAAAATTTTCAGTTTGGCTGAAATTGCATGAAATATGTGTCCCCCAAAGAAGCCCATGCCATCCCAGGTGAGAAAAATGCATCCTGAATCGAGTCTGAGGGCTAGAACCTCTGTATCAGGTTTTACCACATTGAGCTCAGAACGTAAGGTCGGGACCTGAAATTTGGAGCCAAAAATCAAATTTTCAGTTTGGCTGAAATTACATGAAATATGTGTCCCCTGTGGAAGCCCATGCCATCCCAGGTGAGAAAAATGCATCCTCAATCAAGTCTGAGGGCTAAAACCTCTATAACGGGTTTTACCACATTGAGCTCAGGACGTAAGGTCGGGACCTGAAATTTGGAGCCAAAAATCAAATTTTCACATCTGCTGAAATTACATGAAATATGTGTCCCCCAAAGAAGCCCATGCCATCCCAGGTGAGAAAAATGCATCCTGAATCAAGTCTGAGGGCTAAAACCTCTGTTTTCGGGTTTTACCACATTGAGCTCAGAACGTAAGGTCCGGACCTGAAATTTGGAGCCAAAAATCAAATTTTCAGTTTGGCTGAAATTGCATGAAATATGTGTCCCCCAAAGAAGCCCATGCCATCCCAGGTGAGAAAAATGCATCCTGAATCAATTCTGAGGGCTAAAACCTGTATAACGGGTTTTACCACATTGAGGTCAGAACGTAAGGTCGGGACCTGAAATTTGGAGCCAAAAATCAAATTTTCAGTTTGGCTGAAATTGCATGAAATATGTGTCTCCCAAAGAAGCCCATGCCATCCCAGGTGAGAAAAATGCATCCTGAATCGAGTCTGAGGGCTAGAACCTCTGTATCAGGTTTTACCACATTGAGCTCAGAACGTAAGGTCGGGACCTGAAATTTGGAGCCAAAAATCAAATTTTCAGTTTGGCTGAAATTACATGAAATATGTGTCCCCTGTGGAAGCCCATGCCATCCCAGGTGAGAAAAATGCATCCTCAATCAAGTCTGAGGGCTAAAACCTCTGTTTTTGGGTTTTACCACATTGAGCTCAGAACGTAAGGTCCGGACCTGAAATTTGGAGCCAAAAATCAAATTTTCAGTTTGGCTGAAATTGCATGAAATATGTGTCCCCCGAAGAAGCCCATGCCATCCCAGGTGAGAAAAATGCATCCTGAATCAAGTCTGAGGGCTAAAACCTATGTTTTCGGGTTTTACCACATTGAGCTCAGAACGTAAGGTCGGGACCTGAAATTTGGAGCCAAAAATCAAATTTCCATTTTGGCTGAAATTACATGAAATATGTGTCCCCCGAAGAAGCCCATGCCATCCCAGGTGAGAAAATGCATCCAGAATCAAGTCTGAGGGCTAAAACCTCTATAACGGGTTTTACCACATTGAGCTCAGAACGTAAGGTCCGGACCTGAAATTTGGAGCCAAAAATCAAATTTTCAGTTTGGCTGAAATTACATGATATATGTGTCCCCTGTGGAAGCCCATGCCATCCCAGGTGAGAAAAATGCATCCTGAATCAAGTCTGAGGGCTAAAACCTATGTTTTCGGGTTTTACCACATTGAGCTCAGAACGTAAGGTCGGGACCTGAAATTTGGAGCCAAAAATCAAATTTCCATTTTGGCTGAAATTACATGAAATATGTGTCCCCCGAAGAAGCCCATGCCATCCCAGGTGAGAAAATGCATCCAGAATCAAGTCTGAGGGCTAAAACCTCTATAACGGGTTTTACCACATTGAGCTCAGAACGTAAGGTCCGGACCTGAAATTTGGAGCCAAAAAATCAAATTTTCAGTTTGGCTGAAATAACATGAAATATGTGTCCCCTGTGGAAGCCCATGCCATCCCAGGTGAGAAAAATGCATCCTGAATCAAGTCTGAGGGCTAAAACCTCTGTTTTTGGGTTTTACCACATTGAGCTCAGAACGTAAGGTCGGGACCTGAAATTTGGAGCCAAAAATCAAATTTTCAGTTTGGCTGAAATTACATGAAATATGTGTCCCCCGAAGGAGCCTATGCCATCCCAGGTGAGAAAAATGCATCCTGAATCAAGTCTGAGAGCTAGAACCTCTATAACGGGTTTTACCACATTGAGCTCAGAACGTAAGGTCCGGACCTGAAATTTGGAGCCAAAAATCAAATTTTCAGTTTGGCTGAAATTACATGAAATATGTGTCCCCTGTGGAAGCCCATGCCATCCCAGGTGAGAAAAATGCATCCTGAATCAAGTCTGAGGGCTAAAACCTCTATAACAGGTTTTACCACATTGAGCTCAGAACGTAAGGTCGGGACCTGAAATTTGGAGCCAAAAATCAAATTTTCAGTTTGGCTGAAATTACATGAAATATGTGTCCCCCAAAGAAGCCCATGCCATCCCAGGTGAGAAAAATGCATCCTGAATCAAGTCTTAGGGCTAAAACCTCTATAACGGGTTTTACCACATTGAGCTCAGAACGCAAGGTCGGGACCTGAAATTTGGAGCCAAAAATCAAATTTTCAGTTTGGCTGAAATTGCATGAAATATGTGTCCCCCAAAGAAGCCCATGCCATCCCAGGTGAGAAAAATGCATCCTGAATCAAGTCTGAGGGCTAGAACCTCTGTATCAGGTTTTACCACATTGAGCTCAGAACGTAAGGTCTGGACCTGAAATTTGGAGCCAAAAATCAAATTTTCAGTTTGGCTGAAATAACATGAAATATGTGTCCCCCGAAGGAGCCTATGCCATCCCAGGTGAGAAAAAATGCATCCTGAATCAAGTCTGAGAGCTAGAACCTCTATAACGGGTTTTACCACATTGAGCTCAGGACGTAAGGTCGGGACCTGAAATTTGGAGCCAAAAATCAAATTTTCAGTTTGGCTGAAATTACATGAAATATGTGTCCCCTGTGGAAGCCCATGCCATCCCAGGTGAGAAAAATGCATCCTGAATCAAGTCTGAGGGCTAAAACCTCTATAACGGGTTTTACCACATTGAGCTCAGAACGTAAGGTCCGGGACCTAAAATTTGGAGCCAAAAATCAAATTTTCAGTTTGGCTGAAATTACATGAAATATGTGTCCCCCGAAGAAGCCCATGCCATCCCAGGTGAGAAAAATGCATCCAGAATCAAGTCTGAGGGCTAAAACCTCTATAACGGGTTTTACCACATTGAGCTCAGGACGTAAGGTCGGGACCTGAAATTTGGAGCCAAAAATAAAATTTTCAGTTTGGCTGAAATTGCATGAAATATGTGTCCCCCAAAGAAGCCCATGCCATCCCAGGTGAGAAAAATGCATCCTGAATCAAGTCTGAGGGCTAGAACCTCTGTATCAGGTTTTACCACATTGAGCTCAGAACGTAAGGTCGGGACCTGAAATTTGGAGCCAAAAATCAAATTTTCAGTTTGGCTGAAATTACATGAAATATGTGTCCCCTGTGGAAGCCCATGCCATCCCAGGTGAGAAAAATGCATCCTCAATCAAGTCTGAGGGCTAAAACCTCTATAACGGGTTTTACCACATTGAGCTCAGAACGTAAGGTCTGGACCTGAAATTTGGAGCCAAAAATCAAATTTTCACATCGGCTGAAATTACATGAAATATGTGTCCCCCAAAGAAGCCCATGCCATCCCAGGTGAGAAAAATGCATCCTGAATCAAGTCTGAGGGCTAAAACCTCTGTTTTCGGGTTTTACCACATTGAGCTCAGAACGTAAGGTCCGGACCTGAAATTTGGAGCCAAAAATCAAATTTTCAGTTTGGCTGAAATTGCATGAAATATGTGTCCCCCAAAGAAGCCCATGCCATCCCAGGTGAGAAAAATGCATCCTGAATCAATTCTGAGGGCTAAAACCTGTATAACGGGTTTTACCACATTGAGCTCAGAACGTAAGGTCGGGACCTGAAATTTGGAGCCAAAAATCAAATTTTCAGTTTGGCTGAAATTACATGAAATATGTGTCCCCTGTGGAAGCCCATGCCATCCCAGGTGAGAAAAATGCATCCTCAATCAAGTCTGAGGGCTAAAACCTCTGTTTTTGGGTTTTACCACATTGAGCTCAGAACGTAAGGTCCGGACCTGAAATTTGGAGCCAAAAATCAAATTTTCAGTTTGGCTGAAATTGCATGAAATATGTGTCCCCCGAAGAAGCCCATGCCATCCCAGGTGAGAAAAATGCATCCTGAATCAAGTCTGAGGGCTAAAACCTATGTTTTCGGGTTTTACCACATTGAGCTCAGAACGTAAGGTCGGGACCTGAAATTTGGAGCCAAAAATCAAATTTCCATTTTGGCTGAAATTACATGAAATATGTGTCCCCCGAAGAAGCCCATGCCATCCCAGGTGAGAAAATGCATCCAGAATCAAGTCTGAGGGCTAAAACCTCTATAACGGGTTTTACCACATTGAGCTCAGAACGTAAGGTCCGGACCTGAAATTTGGAGCCAAAAATCAAATTTTCAGTTTGGCTGAAATTACATGAAATATGTGTCCCCTGTGGAAGCCCATGCCATCCCAGGTGAGAAAAATGCATCCTGAATCAAGTCTGAGGGCTAAAACCTATGTTTTCGGGTTTTACCACATTGAGCTCAGAACGTAAGGTCGGGACCTGAAATTTGGAGCCAAAAATCAAATTTCCATTTTGGCTGAAATTACATGAAATATGTGTCCCCCGAAGAAAGCTATCCCAGGTGAGAAAATGCATCCAGAATCAAGTCTGAGGGCTAAAACCTCTATAACGGGTTTTACCACATTGAGCTCAGAACGTAAGGTCCGGACCTGAAATTTGGAGCCAAAAATCAAATTTTCAGTTTGGCTGAAATTCAAGAAATATGTGTCCCCTGTGGAAGCCCATGCCATCCCAGGTGAGAAAAATGCATCCTGAATCAAGTCTGAGGGCTAGAACCTCTATAACGGGTTTTACCACATTGAGCTCAGAACGTAAGGTCCGGACCTGAAATTTGGAGCCAAAAATCAAATTTTCAGTTTGGCTGAAATTACATGAAATATGTGTCCCCCAAAGAAGCCCATGCCATCCCAGGTGAGAAAAATGCATCCTGAATCAAGTCTTAGGGCCAAAACCTCTATAACGGGTTTTACCACATTGAGCTCAGAACGCAAGGTCGGGACCTGAAATTTGGAGCCAAAAATCAAATTTTCAGTTTGGCTGAAATTGCATGAAATATGTGTCCCCCAAAGAAGCCCATGCCATCCCAGGTGAGAAAAATGCATCCTGAATCAAGTCTGAGGGCTAGAACCTCTGTATCAGGTTTTACCACATTGAGCTCAGAACGTAAGGTCTGGACCTGAAATTTGGAGCCAAAAATCAAATTTTCAGTTTGGCTGAAATTACATGAAATATGTGTCCCCTGTGGAAGCCCATGCCATCCCAGGTGAGAAAAATGCATCCTCAAGTAAGTCTGAGGGCTAAAACCTCTGTTTTTGGGTTTTACCACATTGAGCTCAGAACGTAAGGTCTGGACCTGAAATTTGGAGCCAAAAATCAAATTTTCAGTTTGGCTGAAATTACATGAAATATGTGTCCCCCGAAGGAGCCTATGCCATCCCAGGTGAGAAAAAATGCATCCTGAATCAAGTCTGAGAGCTAGAACCTCTATAACGGGTTTTACCACATTGAGCTCAGGACGTAAGGTCGGGACCTGAAATTTGGAGCCAAAAATCAAATTTTCAGTTTGGCTGAAATTACATGAAATATGTGTCCCCTGTGGAAGCCCATGCCATCCCAGGTGAGAAAAATGCATCCTGAATCAAGTCTGAGGGCTAAAACCTCTATAACGGGTTTTACCACATTGAGCTCAGAACGTAAGGTCCGGACCTGAAATTTGGAGCCAAAAATCAAATTTTCAGTTTGGCTGAAATTACATGAAATATGTGTCCCCCGAAGAAGCCCATGCCATCCCAGGTGAGAAAAATGCATCCTGAATCAAGTCTGAGGGCTAAAACCTCTATAACGGGTTTTACCACATTGAGCTCAGAACGTAAGGTCGGGACCTGAAATTTGGAGCCAAAAATAAAATTTTCAGTTTGGCTGAAATTACATGAAATATGTGTCCCCCAAAGAAGCCCATGCCATCCCAGGTGAGAAAAATGCATCCTGAATCGAATCTGAGGGCTAGAACCTCTGTATCAGGTTTTACCACATTGAGCTCAGAACGTAAGGTCGGGACCTGAAATTTGGAGCCAAAAATCAAATTTTCAGTTTGGCTGAAATTACATGAAATATGTGTCCCCTGTGGAAGCCCATGCCATCCCAGGTGAGAAAAATGCATCCTCAATCAAGTCTGAGGGCTAAAACCTCTATAACGGGTTTTACCACATTGAGCTCAGGACGTAAGGTCGGGACCTGAAATTTGGAGCCAAAAATCAAATTTTCACATCGGCTGAAATTACATGAAATATGTGTCCCCCAAAGAAGCCCATGCCATCCCAGGTGAGAAAAATGCATCCTGAATCAAGTCTGAGGGCTAAAACCTCTGTTTTCGGGTTTTACCACATTGAGCTCAGAACGTAAGGTCCGGACCTGAAATTTGGAGCCAAAAATCAAATTTTCAGTTTGGCTGAAATTGCATGAAATATGTGTCCCCCAAAGAAGCCCATGCCATCCCAGGTGAGAAAAATGCATCCTGAATCAATTCTGAGGGCTAAAACCTGTATAACGGGTTTTACCACATTGAGCTCAGAACGTAAGGTCGGGACCTGAAATTTGGAGCCAAAAATCAAATTTTCAGTTTGGCTGAAATTGCATGAAATATGTGTCCCCCAAAGAAGCCCATGCCATCCCAGGTGAGAAAAATGCATCCTGAATCGAGTCTGAGGGCTAGAACCTCTGTATCAGGTTTTACCACATTGAGCTCAGAACGTAAGGTCGGGACCTGAAATTTGGAGCCAAAAATCAAATTTTCAGTTTGGCTGAAATTACATGAAATATGTGTCCCCTGTGGAAGCCCATGCCATCCCAGGTGAGAAAAATGCATCCTGAATCAAGTCTGAGGGCTAAAACCTCTGTTTTTGGGTTTTACCACATTGAGCTCAGAACGTAAGGTCCGGACCTGAAATTTGGAGCCAAAAATCAAATTTTCAGTTTGGCTGAAATTGCATGAAATATGTGTCCCCCGAAGAAGCCCATGCCATCCCAGGTGAGAAAAATGCATCCTGAATCAAGTCTGAGGGCTAAAACCTATGTTTTCGGGTTTTACCACATTGAGCTCAGAACGTAAGGTCGGGACCTGAAATTTGGAGCCAAAAATCAAATTTCCATTTTGGCTGAAATTACATGAAATATGTGTCCCCCGAAGAATGCTATCCCAGGTGAGAAAATGCATCCAGAATCAAGTCTGAGGGCTAAAACCTCTATAACGGGTTTTACCACATTAAGCTCAGAACGTAAGGTGCGGGACCTGAAATTTGGAGCCAAAAATCAAATTTTCAGTTTGGCTGAAATTATATGAAATATGTGTCCCCTGTGGAAGCCCATGCCATCCCAGGTGAGAAAAATGCATCCTGAATCAAGTCTGAGGGCTAAAACCTATGTTTTCGGGTTTTACCACATTGAGCTCAGAACGTAAGGTCGGGACCTGAAATTTGGAGCCAAAAATCAAATTTTCAGTTTGGCTGAAATTACATGAAATATGTGTCCCCCGAAGAAGCCCATGCCATCCCAGGTGAGAAAAATGCATCTTGAATCAAGTCTGAGGGCTAAAACCTCTTTTTTTGGGTTTTACCACATTGAGCTCAGAACGTAAGGTCGGGACCTGAAAATTGGAGCCAAAAATCAAATTTTCAGTTTGGCTGAAATTACATGAAATATGTGTCCCCTGTGGAAGCCCATGCCATCCCAGGTGAGAAAAATGCATCCTGAATCAAGTCTTAGGGCTAGAACCTCTATAACGGGTTTTACCACATTGAGCTCAGGACGTAAGGTCCGGACCTGAAATTTGGAGCCAAAAATCAAATTTTCACATTGGCTGAAATAACATGAAATATGTGTCCCCCAAAGGAGCCCATGCCATCCCAGGTGAGAAAAATGCATCCTGAATCAAGTCTGAGTGCTAAAACCTCTATAACGGGTTTTACCACATTGAGCTCAGAACGTAAGGTCCGGACCTGAAATTTGGAGCCAAAAATCAAATTTTCACATCGGCTGAAATTACATGAAATATGTGTCCCCCAAAGAAGCCCATGCCATCCCAGGTGAGAAAAATGCATCCTGAATCAAGTCTGAGGGCTAAAACCTCTGTTTTCGGGTTTTACCACATTGAGCTCAGAACGTAAGGTCCGGACCTGAAATTTGGAGCCAAAAATCAAATTTTCAGTTTGGCTGAAATAACATGAAATATGTGTCCCCCGAAGAAGCCCATGCCATCCCAGGTGAGAAAAATGCATCCAGAATCAAGTCTGAGGGCTAGAACCTCTATTACGGGTTTTACCACATTGAGCTCAGAACGTGAGGTCCGGACCTGAAATTTGGAGCCAAAAATCAAATTTTCAGTTTGGCTGAAATAACATGAAATATGTGTCCCCCGAAGAAGCCCATGCCATCCCAGGTGAGAAAAATGCATCCAGAATCAAGTCTGAGGGCTAGAACCTCTATTACGGGTTTTACCACATTGAGCTCAGAACGTGAGGTCCGGACCTGAACTTTGGAGCCAAAAATCAAATTTTCAGTTTGGCTGAAATTACATGAAATATGTGTCCCCTGTGGAAGCCCATGCTATCCCAGGTGAGAAAAATGCATCCTGAATCAAGTCTGAGGGCTAAAACCTCTGTTTTCGGGTTTTACCACATTGAGCTCAGAACGCAAGGTCGGGACCTGAAAATTAGAGCCAAAAATCAAATTTTCAGTTTGGCTGAAATTACATGAAATATGTGTCCCCTGAAGAAGCCCATGCCATCCCAGGTGAGAAAAATGCATCCTGAATCAAGTCTGAGGGCTAAAACCTCTGTTTTCGGGTTTTACCACATTGAGCTCAGAACGTAAGGTCCGGACCTGAAATTTGGAGCCAAAAATCAAATTTTCACATTGGCTGAAATTACATGAAATATGTGTCCCCTGTGGAAGCCCATGCCGTCCCAGGTGAGAAAAATAAATCCAGAATCAAGTCTGAGGGCTAAAACCTCTGTTTTCGGGTTTTACCACATTGAGCTCAGAACGTAAGGTCGGGACCTGAAATTTGGAGCCAAAAATCAAATTTTCACATTGGCTGAAATTACATGAAATATGTGTCCCCTGTGGAAGCCCATGCCATCCCAGGTGAGAATAATGCATCCTGAATCAAGTCTGAGGGCTAAAACCTCTGTTTTCGGGTTTTACCACATTGAGCTCAGAACGTAAGGTCCGGACCTGAAATTTGGAGCCAAAAATCAAATTTTCAGTTTGGCTGAAATTACATGAAATATGTGTCCCCCGAAGAAGCCCATGCCATCCCAGGTGAGAAAATGCATCCAGAATCAAGTCTGAGGGCTAAAACCTCTATAACGGGTTTTACCACATTGAGCTCAGAACGTAAGGTGCGGGACCTGAAATTTGGAGCCAAAAATCAAATTTTCAGTTTGGCTGAAATTACATGAAATATGTGTCCCCTGTGGAAGCCCATGCCATCCCAGGTGAGAAAAATGCGTCCTGAATCAAGTCTGAGGGCTAAATCCTCTGTATCGGGTTTTACCACATTGAGCTCAGAACGTAAGGTCAGGACCTGAAATTTGGAGCCAAAAATCAAATTTTCAGTTTGGCTGAAATAACATGAAATATGTGTCCCCCCCGAAGGAGCCCATGCCGTCCCAGGTGAGAAAAATGCATCCTGAATCAAGTCTGAGGGCTAGAACCTCTATAACGGGTTTTACCACATTGAGCTCAGGACGTAAGGTCGGGACCTGAAATTTGGAGCCAAAAATCAAATTTTCAGTTTGGCTGAAATTACATGAAATATGTGTCCCCTGTGGAAGCCCATGCCATCCCAGGTGAGAAAAATGCATCCTGAATCAAGTCTGAGGGCTAAAACCTCTGTTTTCGGGTTTTACCACATTGAGCTCAGAACGTAAGGTCCGGACCTGAAATTTGGAGCCAAAAATCAAATTTTCACATTGGCTGAAATTACATGAAATATGTGTCCCCTGTGGAAGCCCATGCCGTCCCAGGTGAGAAAAATAAATCCAGAATCAAGTCTGAGGGCTAAAACCTCTGTTTTCGGGTTTTACCACATTGAGCTCAGAACGTAAGGTCGGGACCTGAAATTTGGAGCCAAAAATCAAATTTTCACATTGGCTGAAATTACATGAAATATGTGTCCCCTGTGGAAGCCCATGCCATCCCAGGTGAGAAAAATGCATCCTGAATCAAGTCTGAGGGCTAAAACCTCTGTTTTCGGGTTTTACCACATTGAGCTCAGAACGTAAGGTTGGGACCTGAAATTTGGAGCCAAAAATCAAATTTTCAGTTTGGCTGAAATTACATGAAATATGTGTCCCCCGAAGAAGCCCATGCCATCCCAGGTGAGAAAATGCATCCAGAATCAAGTCTGAGGGCTAAAACCTCTATAACGGGTTTTACCACATTGAGCTCAGAACGTAAGGTGCGGGACCTGAAATTTGGAGCCAAAAATCAAATTTTCAGTTTGGCTGAAATTACATGAAATATGTGTCCCCTGTGGAAGCCCATGCCATCCCAGGTGAGAAAAATGCATCCTGAATCAAGTCTGAGGGCTAAATCCTCTGTATCGGGTTTTACCACATTGAGCTCAGAACGTAAGGTCAGGACCTGAAATTTGGAGCCAAAAATCAAATTTTCAGTTTGGCTGAAATTACATGAAATATGTGTCCCCCGAAGGAGCCCATGCCGTCCCAGGTGAGAAAAATGCATCCTGAATCAAGTCTGAGGGCTAGAACCTCTATAACGGGTTTTACCACATTGAGCTCAGGACGTAAGGTCGGGACCTGAAATTTGGAGCCAAAAATCAAATTTTCAGTTTGGCTGAAATTACATGAAATATGTGTCCCCTGTGGAAGCCCATGCCATCCCAGGTGAGAAAAATGCATCCTGAATCAAGTCTGAGGGCTAAAACCTCTGTTTTCGGGTTTTACCACATTGAGCTCGGACGTAAGGTCGGGACCTGAAATTTGGAGCCAAAAATCAAATTTTCAGTTTGGCTGAAATTAGATGAAATATGTGTCCCCTGTGGAAGCCCATGCCATCCCAGGTGAGAAAAATGCATCCTGAATCAAGTCTGAGGGCTAAAACCTCTATAACGGGTTTTACCACATTGAGCTCAGAACGTAAGGTCGGGACCTGAAATTTGGAGCCAAAAATCAAATTTTCAGTTTGGCTGAAATTACATGAAATATGTGTCCCCTGTGGAAGCCCATGCCATCCCAGGTGAGAAAAATGCATCCTGAATCAAGTCTGAGGGCTAAAACCTATGTTTTCGGGTTTTACCACATTGAGCTCAGAACGTAAGGTCGGGACCTGAAATTTGGAGCCAAAAATCAAATTTTCACATTGGCTGAAATAACATGAAATATGTGTCCCCCAAAGGAGCCCATGCCATCCCAGGTGAGAAAAATGCATCCTGAATCAAGTCTGAGTGCTAGAACCTCTATAACGGGTTTTACCACATAGAGCTCAGGACCTAAGGTCCGGACCTGAAATTTGGAGCCAAAAATCAAATTTTCAGTTTGGCTGAAATAACATGAAATATGTGTCCCCCGAAGAAGCCCATGCCATCCCAGGTGAGAAAAATGCATCCAGAATCAAGTCTGAGGGCTAAAACCTCTATAAAGGGTTTTACCACATTGAGCTCAGAACGGAAGATGCGGGACCTGAAATTTGGAGCCAAAAATCAAATTTTCAGTTTGGCTGAAATTACATGAAATATGTGTCCCCTGTGGAAGCCCATGCTATCCCAGGTGAGAAAAATGCGTCCTGAATCAAGTCTGAGGGCTAAATCCTCTGTATCGGGTTTTACCACATTGAGCTCAGAACGTAAGGTCCGGACCTGAAATTTGGAGCCAAAAATCAAATTTTCACATTGGCTGAAATAACATGAAATATGTGTCCCCCGAAGGAGCCCATGCCATCCCAGGTGAGAAAAATGCATCCTGAATCAAGTCTGAGGGCTAGAACCTCTATAACGGGTTTTACCACATTGAGCTCAGGACGTAAGGTCGGGACCTGAAATTTGGAGCCAAAAATCAAATTTTCACATCGGCTGAAATTACATGAAATATGTGTCCCCTGAAGAAGCCCATGCCATACCAGGTGAGAAAAATGCATCCTGAATCAAGTCTGAGGGCTAAAACCTCTGTTTTCGGGTTTTACCACATTGAGCTCAGAACGTAAGGTCCGGACCTGAAATTTGGAGCCAAAAATCAAATTTTCACATTGGCTGAAATTACATGAAATATGTGTCCCCTGTGGAAGCCCATGCCATCCCAGGTGAGAAAAATGCATCCTGAATCAAGTCTGAGGGCTAAAACCTCTGTTTTCGGGTTTTACCACATTGAGCTCAGAACGTAAGGTTGGGACCTGAAATTTGGAGCCAAAAATCAAATTTTCAGTTTGGCTGAAATTTCATGAAATATGTGTCCCCCGAAGAAGCCCATGCCATCCCAGGTGAGAAAATGCATCCTGAAACAAGTCTGAGGGCTAAAACCTCTATAACGGGTTTTACCACATAGAGCTCAGGACGTAAGGTCCGGACCTGAAATTTGGAGCCAAAAATCAAATTTTCAGTTTAGCTGAAATTACATGAAATATGTGTCCCCTGAAGAAGCCCATGCCATCCCAGGTGAGAAAAATGCATCCTGAATCAAGTCTGAGGGCTAAAACCTCTGTATCAGGTTTTACCACATTGAGCTCAGAACGTTAGGTCGGGACCTGAAATTTGGGGCCAAAAATCAAATTTTCAGTTTGGCTGAAATAACATGAAATATGTGTCCCCCGAAGAAGCCCATGCCATCCCAGGTGAGAAAAATGCATCCAGAATCAAGTCTGAGGGCTAAAACCTCTATAACGGGTTTTACCACATTGAGCTCAGGACGTAAGGTCGGGACCTGAAATTTGGAGCCAAAAATCAAATTTTCAGTTTGGCTGAAATTACATGAAATATGTGTCCCCCGAAGAAGCCCATGCCATCCCAGGTGAGAAAAATGCATCCTGAATCAAGTCTTAGGGCTAAAACCTCTATGACGGGTTTTACCACATTGAGCTCAGAACGTAAGGTCCGGACCTGAAATGTGGAGGAAAAAATCAAATTTTCAGTTTGGCTGAAATTACATGAAATATGTGTCCCCCGAAGAAGCCCATGCCATCCCAGGTGAGAAAAATGCATCCTGAATCAAGTCTTAGGGCTAAAACCTCTATGACGGGTTTTACCACATTGAGCTCAGAACGTAAGGTCCGGACCTGAAATTTGGAGGAAAAAATCAAATTTTCAGTTTGGCTGAAATTACATGAAATATGTGTCCCCCGAAGAAGCCCATGCCATCCCAGGTGAGAAAAAAACGTCCTGAATCAAGTCTGAGGGCTAAAACCTCTATAACGGGTTTTACCACATTGAGCTCAGAACGCAAGGTCGGGACCTGAAATTTGGAGCCAAAAATCAAATTTTCAGTTTGGCTGAAATTACATGAAATATGTGTCCCCCGAAGAAGCCCATGCCATCCCAGGTGAGAAAAATGCATCCTGAATCAAGTCTTAGGGCTAAAACCTCTGTTTTCGGGTTTTACCACATTGAGCTCAGAACGTTAGGTCGGGACCTGAAATTTGGAGCCAAAAATCAAATTTTCAGTTTGGCTGAAATTACATGAAATATGTGTCCCCTGTGGAAGCCCATGCCATCCCAGGTGAGAAAAATGCGTCCTGAATCAAGTCTGAGGGCTAAAACCTCTATATCAGGTTTTACCACATTGAGCTCAGAACGTAAAGTCCGGACCTGAAATTTGGAGCCAAAAATCAAATTTTCACATCGGCTGAAATAACATGAAATATGTGTCCCCCGAAGGAGCCCATGCCATCCCAGGTGAGAAAAATGCATCCTGAATCAAGTCTGAGGGCTAGAACCTCTATAACGGGTTTTACCACATTGAGCTCAGAACGTAAGGTCCGGACCTGAAATTTGGAGGAAAAAATCAAATTTTCAGTTTGGCTGAAATAACATGAAATATGTGTCCCCCGAAGAAGCCCATGCCATCCCAGGTGAGAAAAATGCATCCAGAATCAAGTCTGAGGGCTAGAACCTCTATAACGGGTTTTACCACATTGAGCTCAGAACGTAAGGTCGGGACCTGAAATTTGGAGCCAAAAATCAAATTTTCACATTGGCTGAAATTACATGAAATATGTGTCCCCTGTGGAAGCCCATGCCATCCCAGGTGAGAAAAATGCATCCTGAATCAAGTCTGAGGGCTAAAACCTCTGTTTTCGGGTTTTACCACATTGAGCTCAGAACGTAAGGTCCGGACCTGAAATTTGGAGCCAAAAATCAAATTTTCAGTTTGGCTGAAATTACATGAAATATGTGTTCCCCGAAGAAGCCCATGCCATCCCAGGTGAGAAAATGCATCCAGAATCAAGTCTGAGGGCTAAAACCTCTATAACGGGTTTTACCACATTGAGCTCAGAACGTAAGGTCCGGACCTGAAATTTGGAGCCAAAAATCAAATTTTCAGTTTGGCTGAAATTACATGAAATATGTGTCCCCCGAAGAAGCCCATGCCATCCCAGGTGAGAAAAATGCATCCTGAATCAAGTCTTAGGGCTAAAACCTCTGTTTTCGGGTTTTACCACATTGAGCTCAGAACGTTAGGTCGGGACCTGAAATTTGGAGCCAAAAATCAAATTTTCAGTTTGGCTGAAATTACATGAAATATGTGTCCCCTGTGGAAGCCCATGCCATCCCAGGTGAGAAAAATGCGTCCTGAATCAAGTCTGAGGGCTAAAACCTCTATATCAGGTTTTACCACATTGAGCTCAGAACGTAAAGTCCGGACCTGAAATTTGGAGCCAAAAATCAGATTTTCACATCGGCTGAAATAACATGAAATATGTGTCCCCCGAAGGAGCCCATGCCATCCCAGGTGAGAAAAATGCATCCTGAATCAAGTCTGAGGGCTAGAACCTCTATAACGGGTTTTACCACATTGAGCTCAGAACGTAAGGTCCGGACCTGAAATTTGGAGGAAAAAAACAAATTTTCAGTTTGGCTGAAATAACATGAAATATGTGTCCCCCGAAGAAGCCCATGCCATCCCAGGTGAGAAAAATGCATCCAGAATCAAGTCTGAGGGCTAGAACCTCTATAACGGGTTTTACCACATTGAGCTCAGAACGTAAGGTCGGGACCTGAAATTTGGAGCCAAAAATCAAATTTTCACATTGGCTGAAATAACATGAAATATGTGTCCCCTGTGGAAGCCCATGCCATCCCAGGTGAGAAAAATGCATCCTGAATCAAGTCTGAGGGCTAAAACCTCTGTTTTCGGGTTTTACCACATTGAGCTCAGAACGTAAGGTCCGGACCTGAAATTTGGAGCCAAAAATCAAATTTTCAGTTTGGCTGAAATTACATGAAATATGTGTTCCCCGAAGAAGCCCATGCCATCCCAGGTGAGAAAATGCATCCAGAATCAAGTCTGAGGGCTAAAACCTCTATAACGGGTTTTACCACATTGAGCTCAGAACGTAAGGTCCGGACCTGAAATTTGGAGCCAAAAATCAAATTTTCAGTTTGGCTGAAATAACATGAAATATGTGTCCCCCGAAGAAGCCCATGCCATCCCAGGTGAGAAAAATGCATCCAGAATCAAGTCTGAGGGCTAAAACCTCTATAATGGGTTTTACCACATTGAGTTCAGAACGTAAGGTCCGGACCTGAAATTTGGAGCCAAAAATCAAATTTTCAGTTTGGCTGAAATTACATGAAATATGTGTCCCCTGTGGAAGCCCATGCCATCCCAGGTGAGAAAAATGCATCCTGAATCAAGTCTTAGGGCTAAAACCTCTATGACAGGTTTAACGACATTGAGCTCAGAACGTAAGGTCGGGACCTGAAATTTGGAGCCAAAAATCAAATTTTCAGTTTGGCTGAAATTACATGAAATATGTGTCCCCCGAAGAAGCCCATGCCATCCCAGGTGAGAAAAATGCATCCTGAATCAAGTCTGAGGGCTAAAACCTCTGTTTTTGGGTTTTACCACATTGAGCTCAGAACGTAAGGTCGGGACCTGAAATTTGGAGCCAAAAATTTAAGTTTTCAGTCTGGCTGAAATAACATGAAATATGTGTCCCCCGAAGAAGCCCATGCCATCCCAGGTGAGAAAAATGCATCCTGAATCAAGTCTGAGGGCTAAAACCTCTTTTTTCGGGTTTTACCACATTGAGCTCAGGACGTAAGGTCGGGACCTGAAATTTGGAGCCAAAAATCAAATTTTCAGTTTGGCTGAAATTACATGAAATATGTGTCCCCCGAAGAAGCCCATGCCATCCCAGGTGAGAAAAATACATCCTGAATCAAGTCTGAGGGCTAAAACCTCTGTTTTCGGGTTTTACCACATTGAGCTCAGAACGTAAGGTCCAGACCTGTAATTTGGAGCCAAAAATCAAATTTTCAGGTTGGCCAAAATTACATGAAATATGTGTCCCCCGAAGAAGCCCATGCCATCCCAGGTGAGAAAAATGCATCCAGAATCAAGTCTGAGGGCTAAAACCTCTATAACGGGTTTTACCACATTGAGCTCAGAACGTAAGGTCCGGACCGGAAATTTGGAGCCAAAAATCAAATTGTCAGTTTGGCTAAAATTACATGAAATATGTGTCCCCTGTGGAAGCCCATGCCATCCCAGGTGAGAAAAATGCATCCTGAATCAAGTCTTAGGGCTAAAACCTCTATGACGGGTTTTACCACATTGAGCTCAGAACGTAAGGTCCGGACCTGAAATTTAGAGGAAAAAATCAAATTTTCAGTTTGGCTGAAATTACATGAAATATGTGTCCCCCGAAGAAGCCCATGCCATCCCAGGTGAGAAAAAAACGTCCTGAATCAAGTCTGAGGGCTAAAACCTCTATAACGGGTTTTACCACATTGAGCTCAGAACGCAAGGTCGGGACCTGAAAATTAGAGCCAAAAATCAAATTTTCAGTTTGGCTGAAATTACATGAAATATGTGTCCCCCGAAGAAGCCCATGCCATCCCAGGTGAGAAAAATGCATCCTGAATCAAGTCTTAGGGCTAAAACCTCTGTTTTCGGGTTTTACCACATTGAGCTCAGAACGTTAGGTCGGGACCTGAAATTTGGAGCCAAAAATCAAATTTTCAGTTTGGCTGAAATTACATGAAATATGTGTCCCCTGTGGAAGCCCATGCCATCCCAGGTGAGAAAAATGCGTCCTGAATCAAGTCTGAGGGCTAAAACCTCTATATCGGGTTTTACCACATTGAGCTCAGAACCTAAGGTCCGGACCTGAAATTTGGAGCCAAAAATCAAATTTTCAGTTTGGCTGAAATAACATGAAATATGTGTCCCCCAAAGGAGCCGATGCCATCCCAGGTGATAAAAATGCATCCTGAATCAAGTCTGAGGGCTAGAACCTCTATAACGGGTTTTACCACATTGAGCTCAGGACGTAAGGTCGGGACCTGAAATTTGGAGCCAAAAATCAAATTTTCACATCGGCTGAAATTACATGGTATATGTGTCCCCTGAAGAAGCCCATGCCATCCCAGGTGAGAAAAATGCATCCTGAATCAAGTCTGAGGGCTAAAACCTCTGTTTTCGGGTTTTACCACATTGAGCTCAGAACGTAAGGTCCGGACCTGAAATTTGGAGCCAAAAGTCAAATTTTCAGTTTGGCTGAAATAACATGAAATATGTGTCCCCCGAAGAAGCCCATGCCATCCCAGGTGAGAAAAATGCATCCAGAATCAAGTCTGAGGGCTAGAACCTCTATAACGGGTTTTACCACATTGAGCTCAGAACGTGAGGTCCGGACCTGAAATTTGGAGCCAAAAATCAAATTTTCAGTTTGGCTGAAATTACATGAAATATGTGTCCCCTGTGGAAGCCCATGCTATCCCAGGTGAGAAAAATGCATCCTGAATCAAGTCTGAGGGCTAAAACCTCTGTTTTCGGGTTTTACCACATTGAGCTCGGACGTAAGGTCGGGACCTGAAATTTGGAGCCAAAAATCAAATTTTCAGTTTGGCTGAAATTACATGAAATATGTGTCCCCTGTGGAAGCCCATGCCATCCCAGGTGAGAAAAATGCATCCTGAATCAAGTCTGAGGGCTAAAACCTCTGTTTTCGGGTTTTACCACATTGAGCTCAGAACGTAAGGTCGGGACCTGAAATTTGGAGCCAAAAATCAAGTTTTCAGTTTGGCTGAAATAACATGAAATATGTGTCCCCTGAAGAAGCCCATGCCATCCCAGGTGAGAAAAATGCATCCTGAATCAAGTCTGAGGGCTAAAACCTCTGTTTTTGGGTTTTACCACATTGAGCTCAGAACGTAAGGTCCGGACCTGAAATTTGGAGCCAAAAATCAAATTTTCAGTTTGGCTGAAATAACATGAAATGTGTCCCCCGAAGGAGCCTATGCCATCCCAGGTGAGAAAAATGCATCCAGAATCAAGTCTGAGGGCTAGAACCTCTATAACGGGTTTTACCACATTGAGCTCAGAACGTAAGGTCGGGACCTGAAATTTGGAGCCAAAAATCAAATTTTCAGTTTGGCTGAAATTGCATGAAATATGTGTCCCCCAAAGAAGCCCATGCCATCCCAGGTGAGAAAAATGCATCCTGAATCAAGTCTGAGGGCTAGAACCTCTGTATCAGGTTTTACCACATTGAGCTCAGAACGTAAGGTCCGGACCTGAAATTTGGAGCCAAAAATCAAGTTTTCAGTTTGGCTGAAATTACATGAAATATGTGTCCCCCGAAGAAGCCCATGCCATCCCAGGTGAGAAAAATGCATCCTGAATCAAGTCTGAGGGCTAAAACCTCTTTTTTCGGGTTTTACCACATTGAGCTCAGGAAAAAAAGGTCGGGACCTGAAATTTGGAGCCAAAAATCAAATTTTCAGTTTGGCTGAAATTACATGAAATATGTGTCCCCCGAAGAAGCCCATGCCATCCCAGGTGAGAAAAATGCATCCAGAATCAAGTCTGAGGGCTAAAACCTCTGTTTTCGGGTTTTACCACATTGAGCTCAGAACGTAAGGTCCGGACCTGAAATTTGGAGCCAAAAATCAAATTTTCAGTTTGGCTGAAATTACATGAAATATGTGTCCCCCGAAGAAGCCCATGCCATCCCAGGTGAGAAAATGCATCCAGAATCAAGTCTGAGGGCTAAAACCTCTATAACGGGTTTTACCACATTGAGCTCAGAACGTAAGGTGCGGGACCTGAAATTTGGAGCCAAAAATCAAATTTTCAGTTTGGCTGAAATTACATGAAATATGTGTCCCCTGTGGAAGCCCATGCCATCCCAGGTGAGAAAAATGCGTCCTGAATCAAGTCTGAGGGCTAAATCCTCTGTATCGGGTTTTACCACATTGAGCTCAGAACGTAAGGTCAGGACCTGAAATTTGGAGCCAAAAATCAAATTTTCAGTTTGGCTGAAATAACATGAAATATGTGTCCCCCCCGAAGGAGCCCATGCCGTCCCAGGTGAGAAAAATGCATCCTGAATCAAGTCTGAGGGCTAGAACCTCTATAACGGGTTTTACCACATTGAGCTCAGGACGTAAGGTCGGGACCTGAAATTTGGAGCCAAAAATCAAATTTTCAGTTTGGCTGAAATTACATGAAATATGTGTCCCCTGTGGAAGCCCATGCCATCCCAGGTGAGAAAAATGCATCCTGAATCAAGTCTGAGGGCTAAAACCTCTGTTTTCGGGTTTTACCACATTGAGCTCAGAACGTAAGGTCCGGACCTGAAATTTGGAGCCAAAAATCAAATTTTCACATTGGCTGAAATTACATGAAATATGTGTCCCCTGTGGAAGCCCATGCCGTCCCAGGTGAGAAAAATAAATCCAGAATCAAGTCTGAGGGCTAAAACCTCTGTTTTCGGGTTTTACCACATTGAGCTCAGAACGTAAGGTCGGGACCTGAAATTTGGAGCCAAAAATCAAATTTTCAAATTGGGTGAAATTACATGAAATATGTGTCCCCTGTGGAAGCCCATGCCATCCCAGGTGAGAAAAATGCATCCTGAATCAAGTCTGAGGGCTAAAACCTCTGTTTTCGGGTTTTACCACATTGAGCTCAGAACGTAAGGTCCGGACCTGAAATTTGGAGCCAAAAATCAAATTTTCAGTTTGGCTGAAATTACATGAAATATGTGTCCCCCGAAGAAGCCCATGCCATCCCAGGTGAGAAAAATGCATCCTGAATCAAGTCTTAGGGCTAAAACCTCTGTTTTCGGGTTTTACCACATTGAGCTCAGAACGTTAGGTCCGGACCTGAAATTTGGAGCCAAAAATCAAATTTTCAGTTTGGCTGAAATTACATGAAATATGTGTCCCCTGTGGAAGCCCATGCCATCCCAGGTGAGAAAAATGCATCCTGAATCAAGTCTGAGGGCTAGAACCTCTGTATCAGGTTTTACCACATTGAGCTCAGAACGTAAGGTCCGGACCTGAAATTTGGAGCCAAAAATCAAATTTTCAGTTTGGCTGAAATGACATGAAATATGTGTCCCCTGAAGAAGCCCATGCTATCCCAGGTGAGAAAAATGCATCCTGAATCAAGTCTGAGGGCTAAAACCTCTGTTTTCGGGTTTTATCACATTGAGCTCAGAACGTAAGGTTGGGACCTGAAATTTGGAGCCAAAAATCAAGTTTTCAGTTTGGCTGAAATAACATGAAATATGTGTCCCCCGAAGAAGCCCATGCCATCCCAGGTGAGAAAAATGCATCCTGAATCAAGTCTGAGGGCTAAAACCTCTGTTTTCGGGTTTAACCACATTGAGCTCGGACGTAAGGTTGGGACCTGAAATTTGGAGCCAAAAATCAAATTTTCAGTTTGGCTGAAATTACATGAAATATGTGTCCCCTGTGGAAGCCCATGCCATCCCAGGTGAGAAAATGCATCCTGAATCAAGTCTGAGGGCTAAAACCTATGTTTTCGGGTTTTACCACATTGAGCTCAGAACGTAAGGTCGGGACCTGAAATTTGGAGCCAAAAATCAAGTTTTCAGTTTGGCTGAAATAACATGAAATATGTGTCCCCTGAAGAAGCCCATGCCATCCCAGGTGAGAAAAATGCATCCTGAATCAAGTCTGAGGGCTAAAACCTCTGTTTTTGGGTTTTACCACATTGAGCTCAGAACGTAAGGTCCGGACCTGAAATTTGGAGCCAAAAATCAAATTTTCAGTTTGGCTGAAATAACATGAAATATGTGTCCCCTGTGGAAGCCCATGCCATCCCAGGTGAGAAAAATGCATCCTGAATCAAGTCTGAGGGCTAGAACCTCTATAACGGGTTTTACCACATTGAGCTCAGGACGTAAGGTCGGGACCTGAAATTTGGAGCCAAAAATCAAATTTTCAGTTTGGCTGAAATGACATGAAATATGTGTCCCCTGAAGAAGCCCATGCTATCCCAGGTGAGAAAAATGCATCCTGAATCAAGTCTGAGGGCTAAAACCTCTGTTTTCGGGTTTTATCACATTGAGCTCAGAACGTAAGGTTGGGACCTGAAATTTGGAGCCAAAAATCAAGTTTTCAGTTTGGCTGAAATAACATGAAATATGTGTCCCCCGAAGAAGCCCATGCCATCCCAGGTGAGAAAAATGCATCCTGAATCAAGTCTGAGGGCTAAAACCTCTGTTTTCGGGTTTAACCACATTGAGCTCGGACGTAAGGTTGGGACCTGAAATTTGGAGCCAAAAATCAAATTTTCAGTTTGGCTGAAATTACATGAAATATGTGTCCCCTGTGGAAGCCCATGCCATCCCAGGTGAGAAAATGCATCCTGAATCAAGTCTGAGGGCTAAAACCTATGTTTTCGGGTTTTACCACATTGAGCTCAGAACGTAAGGTCGGGACCTGAAATTTGGAGCCAAAAATCAAGTTTTCAGTTTGGCTGAAATAACATGAAATATGTGTCCCCTGAAGAAGCCCATGCCATCCCAGGTGAGAAAAATGCATCCTGAATCAAGTCTGAGGGCTAAAACCTCTGTTTTTGGGTTTTACCACATTGAGCTCAGAACGTAAGGTCCGGACCTGAAATTTGGAGCCAAAAATCAAATTTTCAGTTTGGCTGAAATAACATGAAATATGTGTCCCCCGAAGGAGCCTATGCCATCACAGGTGAGAAAAATGCATCCTGAATCAAGTCTTAGAGCTAGAACCTCTATAACGGGTTTTACCACATTGAGCTCAGAACGTAAGGTCGGGACCTGAAATTTGGAGACAAAAATCAAGTTTTCAGTTTGGCTGAAATAACATGAAATATGTGTCCCCTGCAGAAGCCCATGCTATCCCAGGTGAGAAAAATGCATCCTGAATCAAGTCTGAGGGCTAAAACCTCTGTTTTCGGGTTTTATCACATTGAGCTCAGAACGTAAGATTGGGACCTGAAATTTGGAGCCAAAAATCAAGTTTTCAGTTTGGCTGAAATAACATAAAATATGTGTCCCCCGAAGAAGCCCATGCCATCCCAGGTGAGAAAAATGCATCCTGAATCAAGTCTGAGGGCTAGAACCTCTGTATCAGGTTTTACCACATTGAGCTCAGAACGTAAGGTCGGGACCTGAAATTTGGAGCCAAAAATCAAGTTTTCAGTTTGGCTGAAATAACATGAAATATGTGTCCCCTGAAGAAGCCCATGCTATCCCAGGTGAGAAAAATGCATCCTGAATCAAGTCTGAGGGCTAAAACCTCTGTTTTCGGGTTTTACCACATTGAGCTCAGAACGTAAGGTCGGGACCTGAAATTTGGAGCCAAAAATCAAATTTTCAGTTTGGCTGAAATTACATGAAATATGTGTCCCCTGTGGAAGCCCATGCCATCCCAGGTGAGAAAAATGCATCCTCAATCAAGTCTGAGGGCTAAAACCTCTGTTTTTGGGTTTTACCACATTGAGCTCAGAACGTAAGGTCCGGACCTGAAATTTGGAGCCAAAAATCAAATTTTCACATCGGCTGAAATAACATGAAATATGTGTCCCCCAAAGGAGCCCATGCCATCCCAGGTGAGAAAAATGCATCCTGAATCAAGTCTGAGGGCTAGAACCTCTATAACGGGTTTTACCACATTGAGCTCAGGACGTAAGGTCGGGACCTGAAATTTGGAGCCAAAAATCAAATTTTCACATCGGCTGAAATTACATGGTATATGTGTCCCCTGAAGAAGCCCATGCCATCCCAGGTGAGAAAAATGCATCCTGAATCAAGTCTGAGGGCTAAAACCTCTGTTTTCGGGTTTTACCACATTGAGCTCAGAACGTAAGGTCCGGACCTGAAATTTGGAGCCAAAAATCAAATTTTCAGTTTGGCTGAAATAACATGAAATATGTGTCCCCCGAAGAAGCCCATGCCATCCCAGGTGAGAAAAATGCATCCAGAATCAAGTCTGAGGGCTAAAACCTCTATAACGGGTTTTACCACATTGAGCTCAGGACGTAAGGTCGGGACCTGAAATTTGGAGCCAAAAATAAAATTTTCAGTTTGGCTGAAATTGCATGAAATATGTGTCCCCCAAAGAAGCCCATGCCATCCCAGGTGAGAAAAATGCATCCTGAATCGAGTCTGAGGGCTAGAACCTCTGTATCAGGTTTTACCACATTGAGCTCAGAACGTAAGGTCGGGACCTGAAATTTGGAGCCAAAAATCAAATTTTCAGTTTGGCTGAAATTACATGAAATATGTGTCCCCTGTGGAAGCCCATGCCATCCCAGGTGAGAAAAATGCATCCTCAATCAAGTCTGAGGGCTAAAACCTCTATAACGGGTTTTACCACATTGAGCTCAGGACGTAAGGTCGGGACCTGAAATTTGGAGCCAAAAATCAAATTTTCACATCTGCTGAAATTACATGAAATATGTGTCCCCCAAAGAAGCCCATGCCATCCCAGGTGAGAAAAATGCATCCTGAATCAAGTCTGAGGGCTAGAACCTCTGTATCAGGTTTTACCACATTGAGCTCAGAACGTAAGGTCCGGACCTGAAATTTGGAGCCAAAAATCAAATTTTCAGTTTGGCTGAAATTGCATGAAATATGTGTCCCCCAAAGAAGCCCATGCCATCCCAGGTGAGAAAAATGCATCCTGAATCAATTCTGAGGGCTAAAACCTGTATAACGGGTTTTACCACATTGAGGTCAGAACGTAAGGTCGGGACCTGAAATTTGGAGCCAAAAATCAAATTTTCAGTTTGGCTGAAATTGCATGAAATATGTGTCTCCCAAAGAAGCCCATGCCATCCCAGGTGAGAAAATGCATCCTGAATCGAGTCTGAGGGCTAGAACCTCTGTATCAGGTTTTACCACATTGAGCTCAGAACGTAAGGTCGGGACCTGAAATTTGGAGCCAAAAATCAAATTTTCAGTTTGGCTGAAATTACATGAAATATGTGTCCCCTGTGGAAGCCCATGCCATCCCAGGTGAGAAAAATGCATCCTGAATCAAGTCTGAGGGCTAAAACCTATGTTTTCGGGTTTTACCACATTGAGCTCAGAACGTAAGGTCGGGACCTGAAATTTGGAGCCAAAAATCAAATTTCCATTTTGGCTGAAATTACATGAAATATGTGTCCCCCGAAGAAGCCCATGCCATCCCAGGTGAGAAAATGCATCCAGAATCAAGTCTGAGGGCTAAAACCTCTATAACGGGTTTTACCACATTGAGCTCGGAACGTAAGGTCCGGACCTGAAATTTGGAGCCAAAAATCAAATTTTCAGTTTGGCTGAAATTACATGAAATATGTGTCCCCTGTGGAAGCCCATGCCATCCCAGGTGAGAAAAATGCATCCTGAATCAAGTCTGAGGGCTAAAACCTATGTTTTCGGGTTTTACCACATTGAGCTCAGAACGTAAGGTCGGGACCTGAAATTTGGAGCCAAAAATCAAATTTCCATTTTGGCTGAAATTACATGAAATATGTGTCCCCCGAAGAAGCCCATGCCATCCCAGGTGAGAAAATGCATCCAGAATCAAGTCTGAGGGCTAAAACCTCTATAACGGGTTTTACCACATTGAGCTCAGAACGTAAGGTCCGGACCTGAAATTTGGAGCCAAAAATCAAATTTTCAGTTTGGCTGAAATTACATGAAATATGTGTCCCCTGTGGAAGCCCATGCCATCCCAGGTGAGAAAAATGCATCCTGAATCAAGTCTGAGGGCTAAAACCTCTGTTTTTGGGTTTTACCACATTGAGCTCAGAACGTAAGGTCGGGACCTGAAATTTGGAGCCAAAAATCAAATTTTCAGTTTGGCTGAAATTACATGAAATATGTGTCCCCCGAAGGAGCCTATGCCATCCCAGGTGAGAAAAATGCATCCTGAATCAAGTCTGAGAGCTAGAACCTCTATAACGGGTTTTACCACATTGAGCTCAGAACGTAAGGTCCGGACCTGAAATTTGGAGCCAAAAATCAAATTTTCAGTTTGGCTGAAATTACATGAAATATGTGTCCCCTGTGGAAGCCCATGCCATCCCAGGTGAGAAAAATGCATCCTGAATCAAGTCTGAGGGCTAAAACCTCTATAACAGGTTTTACCACATTGAGCTCAGAACGTAAGGTCGGGACCTGAAATTTGGAGCCAAAAATCAAATTTTCAGTTTGGCTGAAATTACATGAAATATGTGTCCCCCAAAGAAGCCCATGCCATCCCAGGTGAGAAAAATGCATCCTGAATCAAGTCTTAGGGCTAAAACCTCTATAACGGGTTTTACCACATTGAGCTCAGAACGCAAGGTCGGGACCTGAAATTTGGAGCCAAAAATCAAATTTTCAGTTTGGCTGAAATTGCATGAAATATGTGTCCCCCAAAGAAGCCCATGCCATCCCAGGTGAGAAAAATGCATCCTGAATCAAGTCTGAGGGCTAGAACCTCTGTATCAGGTTTTACCACATTGAGCTCAGAACGTAAGGTCTGGACCTGAAATTTGGAGCCAAAAATCAAATTTTCAGTTTGGCTGAAATAACATGAAATATGTGTCCCCCGAAGGAGCCTATGCCATCCCAGGTGAGAAAAAATGCATCCTGAATCAAGTCTGAGAGCTAGAACCTCTATAACGGGTTTTACCACATTGAGCTCAGGACATAAGGTCGGGACCTGAAATTTGGAGCCAAAAATCAAATTTTCAGTTTGGCTGAAATTACATGAAATATGTGTCCCCTGTGGAAGCCCATGCCATCCCAGGTGAGAAAAATGCATCCTGAATCAAGTCTGAGGGCTAAAACCTCTATAACGGGTTTTACCACATTGAGCTCAGAACGTAAGGTCCGGGACCTAAAATTTGGAGCCAAAAATCAAATTTTCAGTTTGGCTGAAATTACATGAAATATGTGTCCCCCGAAGAAGCCCATGCCATCCCAGGTGAGAAAAATGCATCCAGAATCAAGTCTGAGGGCTAAAACCTCTATAACGGGTTTTACCACATTGAGCTCAGGACGTAAGGTCGGGACCTGAAATTTGGAGCCAAAAATAAAATTTTCAGTTTGGCTGAAATTGCATGAAATATGTGTCCCCCAAAGAAGCCCATGCCATCCCAGGTGAGAAAAATGCATCCTGAATCAAGTCTGAGGGCTAGAACCTCTGTATCAGGTTTTACCACATTGAGCTCAGAACGTAAGGTCGGGACCTGAAATTTGGAGCCAAAAATCAAATTTTCAGTTTGGCTGAAATTACATGAAATATGTGTCCCCTGTGGAAGCCCATGCCATCCCAGGTGAGAAAAATGCATCCTCAATCAAGTCTGAGGGCTAAAACCTCTATAACGGGTTTTACCACATTGAGCTCAGAACGTAAGGTCGGGACCTGAAATTTGGAGCCAAAAATCAAATTTTCACATCGGCTGAAATTACATGAAATATGTGTCCCCCAAAGAAGCCCATGCCATCCCAGGTGAGAAAAATGCATCCTGAATCAAGTCTGAGGGCTAAAACCTCTGTTTTCGGGTTTTACCACACTGAGCTCAGAACGTAAGGTCCGGACCTGAAATTTGGAGCCAAAAATCAAATTTTCAGTTTGGCTGAAATTGCATGAAATATGTGTCCCCCAAAGAAGCCCATGCCATCCCAGGTGAGAAAAATGCATCCTGAATCAATTCTGAGGGCTAAAACCTGTATAACGGGTTTTACCACATTGAGCTCAGAACGTAAGGTCGGGACCTGAAATTTGGAGCCAAAAATCAAATTTTCAGTTTGGCTGAAATTGCATGAAATATGTGTCTCCCAAAGAAGCCCATGCCATCCCAGGTGAGAAAAATGCATCCTGAATCGAGTCTGAGGGCTAGAACCTCTGTATCAGGTTTTACCACATTGAGCTCAGAACGTAAGGTCGGGACCTGAAATTTGGAGCCAAAAATCAAATTTTCAGTTTGGCTGAAATTACATGAAATATGTGTCCCCTGTGGAAGCCCATGCCATCCCAGGTGAGAAAAATGCATCCTCAATCAAGTCTGAGGGCTAAAACCTCTGTTTTTGGGTTTTACCACATTGAGCTCAGAACGTAAGGTCCGGACCTGAAATTTGGAGCCAAAAATCATATTTTCAGTTTGGCTGAAATTGCATGAAATATGTGTCCCCCGAAGAAGCCCATGCCATCCCAGGTGAGAAAAATGCATCCTGAATCAAGTCTGAGGGCTAAAACCTATGTTTTCGGGTTTTACCACATTGAGCTCAGAACGTAAGGTCGGGACCTGAAATTTGGAGCCAAAAATCAAATTTCCATTTTGGCTGAAATTACATGAAATATGTGTCCCCCGAAGAAGCCCATGCCATCCCAGGTGAGAAAATGCATCCAGAATCAAGTCTGAGGGCTAAAACCTCTATAACGGGTTTTACCACATTGAGCTCAGAACGTAAGGTCCGGACCTGAAATTTGGAGCCAAAAATCAAATTTTCAGTTTGGCTGAAATTACATGAAATATGTGTCCCCTGTGGAAGCCCATGCCATCCCAGGTGAGAAAAATGCATCCTGAATCAAGTCTGAGGGCTAAAACCTATGTTTTCGGGTTTTACCACATTGAGCTCAGAACGTAAGGTCGGGACCTGAAATTTGGAGCCAAAAATCAAATTTCCATTTTGGCTGAAATTACATGAAATATGTGTCCCCCGAAGAATGCTATCCCAGGTGAGAAAATGCATCCAGAATCAAGTCTGAGGGCTAAAACCTCTATAACGGGTTTTACCACATTGAGCTCAGAACGTAAGGTCCGGACCTGAAATTTGGAGCCAAAAATCAAATTTTCAGTTTGGCTGAAATTCAAGAAATATGTGTCCCCTGTGGAAGCCCATGCCATCCCAGGTGAGAAAAATGCATCCTGAATCAAGTCTGAGGGCTAGAACCTCTATAACGGGTTTTACCACATTGAGCTCAGAACGTAAGGTCCGGACCTGAAATTTGGAGCCAAAAATCAAATTTTCAGTTTGGCTGAAATTACATGAAATATGTGTCCCCCAAAGAAGCCCATGCCATCCCAGGTGAGAAAAATGCATCCTGAATCAAGTCTTAGGGCCAAAACCTCTATAACGGGTTTTACCACATTGAGCTCAGAACGCAAGGTCGGGACCTGAAATTTGGAGCCAAAAATCAAATTTTCAGTTTGGCTGAAATTGCATGAAATATGTGTCCCCCAAAGAAGCCCATGCCATCCCAGGTGAGAAAAATGCATCCTGAATCAAGTCTGAGGGCTAGAACCTCTGTATCAGGTTTTACCACATTGAGCTCAGAACGTAAGGTCCGGACCTGAAATTTGGAGCCAAAAATCAAATTTTCAGTTTGGCTGAAATTACATGAAATATGTGTCCCCCGAAGAAGCCCATGCCATCCCAGGTGAGAAAATGCATCCAGAATCAAGTCTGAGGGCTAAAACCTCTATAACGGGTTTTACCACATTGAGCTCAGAACGTAAGGTGCGGGACCTGAAATTTGGAGCCAAAAATCAAATTTTCAGTTTGGCTGAAATTACATGAAATATGTGTCCCCTGTGGAAGCCCATGCCATCCCAGGTGAGAAAAATGCGTCCTGAATCAAGTCTGAGGGCTAAATCCTCTGTATCGGGTTTTACCACATTGAGCTCAGAACGTAAGGTCAGGACCTGAAATTTGGAGCCAAAAATCAAATTTTCAGTTTGGCTGAAATAACATGAAATATGTGTCCCCCCCGAAGGAGCCCATGCCGTCCCAGGTGAGAAAAATGCATCCTGAATCAAGTCTGAGGGCTAGAACCTCTATAACGGGTTTTACCACATTGAGCTCAGAACGTAAGGTCGGGACCTGAAATTTGGAGCCAAAAATCAAATTTTCAGTTTGGCTGAAATTACATGAAATATGTGTCCCCTGTGGAAGCCCATGCCATCCCAGGTGAGAAAAATGCATCCTGAATCAAGTCTGAGGGCTAAAACCTCTGTTTTCGGGTTTTACCACATTGAGCTCAGAACGTAAGGTCCGGACCTGAAATTTGGAGCCAAAAATCAAATTTTCACATTGGCTGAAATTACATGAAATATGTGTCCCCTGTGGAAGCCCATGCCGTCCCAGGTGAGAAAAATAAATCCAGAATCAAGTCTGAGGGCTAAAACCTCTGTTTTCGGGTTTTACCACATTGAGCTCAGAACGTAAGGTCGGGACCTGAAATTTGGAGCCAAAAATCAAATTTTCACATTGGCTGAAATTACATGAAATATGTGTCCCCTGTGGAAGCCCATGCCATCCCAGGTGAGAAAAATGCATCCTGAATCAAGTCTGAGGGCTAAAACCTCTGTTTTCGGGTTTTACCACATTGAGCTCAGAACGTAAGGTCCGGACCTGAAATTTGGAGCCAAAAATCAAATTTTCAGTTTGGCTGAAATTACATGAAATATGTGTCCCCCGAAGAAGCCCATGCCATCCCAGGTGAGAAAAATGCATCCTGAATCAAGTCTGAGGGCTAAAACCTATGTTTTCGGGTTTTACCACATTGAGCTCAGAACGTAAGGTCGGGACCTGAAATTTGGAGCCAAAAATCAAATTTTCAGTTTGGCTGAAATTACATGAAATATGTGTCCCCCGAAGAAGCCCATGCCATCCCAGGTGAGAAAAATGCATCTTGAATCAAGTCTGAGGGCTAAAACCTCTTTTTTTGGGTTTTACCACATTGAGCTCAGAACGTAAGGTCGGGACCTGAAAATTGGAGCCAAAAATCAAATTTTCAGTTTGGCTGAAATTACATGAAATATGTGTCCCCTGTGGAAGCCCATGCCATCCCAGGTGAGAAAAATGCATCCTGAATCAAGTCTTAGGGCTAGAACCTCTATAACGGGTTTTACCACATAGAGCTCAGGACCTAAGGTCCGGACCTGAAATTTGGAGCCAAAAATCAAATTTTCACATTGGCTGAAATAACATGAAATATGTGTCCCCCAAAGGAGCCCATGCCATCCCAGGTGAGAAAAATGCATCCTGAATCAAGTCTGAGTGCTAGAACCTCTATAACGGGTTTTACCACATTGAGCTCAGAACGTAAGGTCGGGACCTGAAATTTGGAGCCAAAAATCAAATTTTCACATCGGCTGAAATTACATGAAATATGTGTCCCCCAAAGAAGCCCATGCCATCCCAGGTGAGAAAAATGCATCCTGAATCAAGTCTGAGGGCTAAAACCTCTGTTTTCGGGTTTTACCACATTGAGCTCAGAACGTAAGGTCCGGACCTGAAATTTGGAGCCAAAAATCAAATTTTCAGTTTGGCTGAAATAACATGAAATATGTGTCCCCCGAAGAAGCCCATGCCATCCCAGGTGAGAAAAATGCATCCAGAATCAAGTCTGAGGGCTAGAACCTCTATTACGGGTTTTACCACATTGAGCTCAGAACGTGAGGTCCGGACCTGAAATTTGGAGCCAAAAATCAAATTTTCAGTTTGGCTGAAATAACATGAAATATGTGTCCCCCGAAGAAGCCCATGCCATCCCAGGTGAGAAAAATGCATCCAGAATCAAGTCTGAGGGCTAGAACCTCTATTACGGGTTTTACCACATTGAGCTCAGAACGTGAGGTCCGGACCTGAACTTTGGAGCCAAAAATCAAATTTTCAGTTTGGCTGAAATTACATGAAATATGTGTCCCCTGTGGAAGCCCATGCTATCCCAGGTGAGAAAAATGCATCCTGAATCAAGTCTGAGGGCTAAAACCTCTGTTTTCGGGTTTTACCACATTGAGCTCAGAACGCAAGGTCGGGACCTGAAAATTAGAGCCAAAAATCAAATTTTCAGTTTGGCTGAAATTACATGAAATATGTGTCCCCTGAAGAAGCCCATGCCATCCCAGGTGAGAAAAATGCATCCTGAATCAAGTCTGAGGGCTAAAACCTCTGTTTTCGGGTTTTACCACATTGAGCTCAGAACGTAAGGTCCGGACCTGAAATTTGGAGCCAAAAATCAAATTTTCACATTGGCTGAAATTACATGAAATATGTGTCCCCTGTGGAAGCCCATGCCGTCCCAGGTGAGAAAAATAAATCCAGAATCAAGTCTGAGGGCTAAAACCTATGTTTTCGGGTTTTACCACATTGAGCTCAGAACGTAAGGTCGGGACCTGAAATTTGGAGCCAAAAATCAAATTTTCACATTGGCTGAAATTACATGAAATATGTGTCCCCTGTGGAAGCCCATGCCATCCCAGGTGAGAATAATGCATCCTGAATCAAGTCTGAGGGCTAAAACCTCTGTTTTCGGGTTTTACCACATTGAGCTCAGAACGTCAGGTCCGGACCTGAAATTTGGAGCCAAAAATCAAATTTTCAGTTTGGCTGAAATTACATGAAATATGTGTCCCCCGAAGAAGCCCATGCCATCCCAGGTGAGAAAATGCATCCAGAATCAAGTCTGAGGGCTAAAACCTCTATAACGGGTTTTACCACATTGAGCTCAGAACGTAAGGTGCGGGACCTGAAATTTGGAGCCAAAAATCAAATTTTCAGTTTGGCTGAAATTACATGAAATATGTGTCCCCTGTGGAAGCCCATGCCATCCCAGGTGAGAAAAATGCGTCCTGAATCAAGTCTGAGGGCTAAATCCTCTGTATCGGGTTTTACCACATTGAGCTCAGAACGTAAGGTCAGGACCTGAAATTTGGAGCCAAAAATCAAATTTTCAGTTTGGCTGAAATAACATGAAATATGTGTCCCCCCCGAAGGAGCCCATGCCGTCCCAGGTGAGAAAAATGCATCCTGAATCAAGTCTGAGGGCTAGAACCTCTATAACGGGTTTTACCACATTGAGCTCAGGACGTAAGGTCGGGACCTGAAATTTGGAGCCAAAAATCAAATTTTCAGTTTGGCTGAAATTACATGAAATATGTGTCCCCTGTGGAAGCCCATGCCATCCCAGGTGAGAAAAATGCATCCTGAATCAAGTCTGAGGGCTAAAACCTCTGTTTTCGGGTTTTACCACATTGAGCTCGGACGTAAGGTCGGGACCTGAAATTTGGAGCCAAAAATCAAATTTTCAGTTTGGCTGAAATTAGATGAAATATGTGTCCCCTGTGGAAGCCCATGCCATCCCAGGTGAGAAAAATGCATCCTGAATCAAGTCTGAGGGCTAAAACCTCTATAACGGGTTTTACCACATTGAGCTCAGAACGTAAGGTCGGGACCTGAAATTTGGAGCCAAAAATCAAATTTTCAGTTTGGCTGAAATTACATGAAATATGTGTCCCCTGTGGAAGCCCATGCCATCCCAGGTGAGAAAAATGCATCCTGAATCAAGTCTGAGGGCTAAAACCTATGTTTTCGGGTTTTACCACATTGAGCTCAGAACGTAAGGTCGGGACCTGAAATTTGGAGCCAAAAATCAAATTTTCACATTGGCTGAAATAACATGAAATATGTGTCCCCCAAAGGAGCCCATGCCATCCCAGGTGAGAAAAATGCATCCTGAATCAAGTCTGAGTGCTAGAACCTCTATAACGGGTTTTACCACATAGAGCTCAGGACCTAAGGTCCGGACCTGAAATTTGGAGCCAAAAATCAAATTTTCAGTTTGGCTGAAATAACATGAAATATGTGTCCCCCGAAGAAGCCCATGCCATCCCAGGTGAGAAAAATGCATCCAGAATCAAGTCTGAGGGCTAAAACCTCTATAAAGGGTTTTACCACATTGAGCTCAGAACGGAAGATGCGGGACCTGAAATTTGGAGCCAAAAATCAAATTTTCAGTTTGGCTGAAATTACATGAAATATGTGTCCCCTGTGGAAGCCCATGCTATCCCAGGTGAGAAAAATGCGTCCTGAATCAAGTCTGAGGGCTAAATCCTCTGTATCGGGTTTTACCACATTGAGCTCAGAACGTAAGGTCCGGACCTGAAATTTGGAGCCAAAAATCAAATTTTCACATTGGCTGAAATAACATGAAATATGTGTCCCCCGAAGGAGCCCATGCCATCCCAGGTGAGAAAAATGCATCCTGAATCAAGTCTGAGGGCTAGAACCTCTATAACGGGTTTTACCACATTGAGCTCAGGACGTAAGGTCGGGACCTGAAATTTGGAGCCAAAAATCAAATTTTCACATCGGCTGAAATTACATGAAATATGTGTCCCCTGAAGAAGCCCATGCCATACCAGGTGAGAAAAATGCATCCTGAATCAAGTCTGAGGGCTAAAACCTCTGTTTTCGGGTTTTACCACATTGAGCTCAGAACGTAAGGTCCGGACCTGAAATTTGGAGCCAAAAATCAAATTTTCACATTGGCTGAAATTACATGAAATATGTGTCCCCTGTGGAAGCCCATGCCATCCCAGGTGAGAAAAATGCATCCTGAATCAAGTCTGAGGGCTAAAACCTCTGTTTTCGGGTTTTACCACATTGAGCTCAGAACGTAAGGTTGGGACCTGAAATTTGGAGCCAAAAATCAAATTTTCAGTTTGGCTGAAATTTCATGAAATATGTGTCCCCCGAAGAAGCCCATGCCATCCCAGGTGAGAAAATGCATCCTGAAACAAGTCTGAGGGCTAAAACCTCTATAACGGGTTTTACCACATAGAGCTCAGGACGTAAGGTCCGGACCTGAAATTTGGAGCCAAAAATCAAATTTTCAGTTTGGCTGAAATTACATGAAATATGTGTCCCCTGAAGAAGCCCATGCCATCCCAGGTGAGAAAAATGCATCCTGAATCAAGTCTGAGGGCTAAAACCTCTGTATCAGGTTTTACCACATTGAGCTCAGAACGTTAGGTCGGGACCTGAAATTTGGGGCCAAAAATCAAATTTTCAGTTTGGCTGAAATAACATGAAATATGTGTCCCCCGAAGAAGCCCATGCCATCCCAGGTGAGAAAAATGCATCCAGAATCAAGTCTGAGGGCTAAAACCTCTATAACGGGTTTTACCACATTGAGCTCAGGACGTAAGGTCGGGACCTGAAATTTGGAGCCAAAAATCAAATTTTCAGTTTGGCTGAAATTACATGAAATATGTGTCCCCCGAAGAAGCCCATGCCATCCCAGGTGAGAAAAATGCATCCTGAATCAAGTCTTAGGGCTAAAACCTCTATGACGGGTTTTACCACATTGAGCTCAGAACGTAAGGTCCGGACCTGAAATGTGGAGGAAAAAATCAAATTTTCAGTTTGGCTGAAATTACATGAAATATGTGTCCCCCGAAGAAGCCCATGCCATCCCAGGTGAGAAAAATGCATCCTGAATCAAGTCTTAGGGCTAAAACCTCTATGACGGGTTTTACCACATTGAGCTCAGAACGTAAGGTCCGGACCTGAAATTTGGAGGAAAAAATCAAATTTTCAGTTTGGCTGAAATTACATGAAATATGTGTCCCCCGAAGAAGCCCATGCCATCCCAGGTGAGAAAAAAACGTCCTGAATCAAGTCTGAGGGCTAAAACCTCTATAACGGGTTTTACCACATTGAGCTCAGAACGCAAGGTCGGGACCTGAAAATTAGAGCCAAAAATCAAATTTTCAGTTTGGCTGAAATTACATGAAATATGTGTCCCCCGAAGAAGCCCATGCCATCCCAGGTGAGAAAAATGCATCCTGAATCAAGTCTTAGGGCTAAAACCTCTGTTTTCGGGTTTTACCACATTGAGCTCAGAACGTTAGGTCGGGACCTGAAATTTGGAGCCAAAAATCAAATTTTCAGTTTGGCTGAAATTACATGAAATATGTGTCCCCTGTGGAAGCCCATGCCATCCCAGGTGAGAAAAATGCGTCCTGAATCAAGTCTGAGGGCTAAAACCTCTATATCAGGTTTTACCACATTGAGCTCAGAACGTAAAGTCCGGACCTGAAATTTGGAGCCAAAAATCAAATTTTCACATCGGCTGAAATAACATGAAATATGTGTCCCCCGAAGGAGCCCATGCCATCCCAGGTGAGAAAAATGCATCCTGAATCAAGTCTGAGGGCTAGAACCTCTATAACGGGTTTTACCACATTGAGCTCAGAACGTAAGGTCCGGACCTGAAATTTGGAGGAAAAAATCAAATTTTCAGTTTGGCTGAAATAACATGAAATATGTGTCCCCCGAAGAAGCCCATGCCATCCCAGGTGAGAAAAATGCATCCAGAATCAAGTCTGAGGGCTAGAACCTCTATAACGGGTTTTACCACATTGAGCTCAGAACGTAAGGTCGGGACCTGAAATTTGGAGCCAAAAATCAAATTTTCACATTGGCTGAAATTACATGAAATATGTGTCCCCTGTGGAAGCCCATGCCATCCCAGGTGAGAAAAATGCATCCTGAATCAAGTCTGAGGGCTAAAACCTCTGTTTTCGGGTTTTACCACATTGAGCTCAGAACGTAAGGTCCGGACCTGAAATTTGGGGCCAAAAATCAAATTTTCAGTTTGGCTGAAATTACATGAAATATGTGTTCCCCGAAGAAGCCCATGCCATCCCAGGTGAGAAAATGCATCCAGAATCAAGTCTGAGGGCTAAAACCTCTATAACGGGTTTTACCACATTGAGCTCAGAACGTAAGGTCCGGACCTGAAATTTGGAGCCAAAAATCAAATTTTCAGTTTGGCTGAAATAACATGAAATATGTGTCCCCCGAAGAAGCCCATGCCATCCCAGGTGAGAAAAATGCATCCAGAATCAAGTCTGAGGGCTAAAACCTCTATAATGGGTTTTACCACATTGAGTTCAGAACGTAAGGTCCGGACCTGAAATTTGGAG
This sequence comes from Halichoeres trimaculatus, assembly GCF_033239565.1. NCBI lineage: Eukaryota > Metazoa > Chordata > Actinopteri > Labriformes > Labridae > Halichoeres > Halichoeres trimaculatus. The sequence continues at coordinate 9,158,568 of NW_027437180.1, forward strand.
CCAAAAATCAAATTTTCAGTTTGGCTGAAATTACATGAAATATGTGTCCCCTGTGGAAGCCCATGCCATCCCAGGTGAGAAAAATGCATCCTGAATCAAGTCTTAGGGCTAAAACCTCTATGACAGGTTTAACGACATTGAGCTCAGAACGTAAGGTCGGGACCTGAAATTTGGAGCCAAAAATCAAATTTTCAGTTTGGCTGAAATTACATGAAATATGTGTCCCCCGAAGAAGCCCATGCCATCCCAGGTGAGAAAAATGCATCCTGAATCAAGTCTGAGGGCTAAAACCTCTGTTTTTGGGTTTTACCACATTGAGCTCAGAAGGTAAGGTCGGGACCTGAAATTTGGAGCCAAAAATTTAAGTTTTCAGTCTGGCTGAAATAACATGAAATATGTGTCCCCCGAAGAAGCCCATGCCATCCCAGGTGAGAAAAATGCATCCTGAATCAAGTCTGAGGGCTAAAACCTCTTTTTTCGGGTTTTACCACATTGAGCTCAGGACGTAAGGTCGGGACCTGAAATTTGGAGCCAAAAATCAAATTTTCAGTTTGGCTGAAATTACATGAAATATGTGTCCCCCGAAGAAGCCCATGCCATCCCAGGTGAGAAAAATACATCCTGAATCAAGTCTGAGGGCTAAAACCTCTGTTTTCGGGTTTTACCACATTGAGCTCAGAACGTAAGGTCCAGACCTGTAATTTGGAGCCAAAAATCAAATTTTCAGGTTGGCCAAAATTACATGAAATATGTGTCCCCCGAAGAAGCCCATGCCATCCCAGGTGAGAAAAATGCATCCAGAATCAAGTCTGAGGGCTAAAACCTCTATAACGGGTTTTACCACATTGAGCTCAGAACGTAAGGTCCGGACCGGAAATTTGGAGCCAAAAATCAAATTGTCAGTTTGGCTGAAAATTACATGAAATATGTGTCCCCTGTGGAAGCCCATGCCATCCCAGGTGAGAAAAATGCATCCTGAATCAAGTCTTAGGGCTAAAACCTCTATGACGGGTTTTACCACATTGAGCTCAGAACGTAAGGTCCGGACCTGAAATTTAGAGGAAAAAATCAAATTTTCAGTTTGGCTGAAATTACATGAAATATGTGTCCCCCGAAGAAGCCCATGCCATCCCAGGTGAGAAAAAAACGTCCTGAATCAAGTCTGAGGGCTAAAACCTCTATAACGGGTTTTACCACATTGAGCTCAGAACGCAAGGTCGGGACCTGAAAATTAGAGCCAAAAATCAAATTTTCAGTTTGGCTGAAATTACATGAAATATGTGTCCCCCGAAGAAGCCCATGCCATCCCAGGTGAGAAAAATGCATCCTGAATCAAGTCTTAGGGCTAAAACCTCTGTTTTCGGGTTTTACCACATTGAGCTCAGAACGTTAGGTCGGGACCTGAAATTTGGAGCCAAAAATCAAATTTTCAGTTTGGCTGAAATTACATGAAATATGTGTCCCCTGTGGAAGCCCATGCCATCCCAGGTGAGAAAAATGCGTCCTGAATCAAGTCTGAGGGCTAAAACCTCTATATCGGGTTTTACCACATTGAGCTCAGAACGTAAGGTCCGGACCTGAAATTTGGAGCCAAAAATCAAATTTTCAGTTTGGCTGAAATAACATGAAATATGTGTCCCCTGTGGAAGCCCATGCCATCCCAGGTGAGAAAAATGCATCCTGAATCAAGTCTGAGGGCTAAAACCTCTGTTTTCGGGTTTTACCACATTGAGCTCAGGACGTAAGGTCGGGACCTGAAATTTGGAGCCAAAAATCAAATTTTCACATCGGCTGAAATTACATGAAATATGTGTCCCCTGTGGAAGCCCATGCCATCCCAGGTGAGAAAAATGCATCCTGAATCAAGTCTTAGGGCTAAAACCTCTATGACGGGTTTTACCACATTGAGCTCAGAACGTAAGGTCCGGACCTGAAATTTGGAGGAAAAAATCAAATTTTCAGTTTGGCTGAAATTACATGAAATATGTGTCCCCTGTGGAAGCCCATGCCATCCCAGGTGAGAAAAATGCATCCTGAATCAAGTCTGAGGGCTAAAACCTCTATAACGAGTTTTACCACATTGAGCTCAGAACGTAAGGTCGGGACCTGAAATTTGGAGCCAAAACTCAAATTTTCAGTTTGGCTGAAATTACATGAAATATGTGTCCCCCGAAGAAGCCCATGCCATCCCAGGTGAGAAAAATGCATCCAGAATCAAGTCTGAGGGCTAAAACCTCTATAACGAGTTTTACCACATTGAGCTCAGAACGTAAGGTCCGGACCTGAAATTTGGAGCCAAAAATCAAATTTTCAGTTTGGCTGAAATTACATGAAATATGTGTCCCCCAAAGAAGCCCATGCCATCCCAGGTGAGAAAAATGCATCCTGAATCAATTCTGATGGCTAAAACCTCTATAACGGGTTTTACCACATTGAGCTCAGAACGTAAGGTCGGGACCTGAAATTTGGAGCCAAAAATCAAATTTTCAGTTTGGCTGAAATTGCATGAAATATGTGTCCCCCAAAGAAGCCCATGCCATCCCAGGTGAGAAAAATGCATCCTGAATCAATTCTGATGGCTAAAACCTCTATAACGGGTTTTACCACATTGAGCTCAGAACGTAAGGTCGGGACCTGAAATTTGGAGCCAAAAATCAAATTTTCAGTTTGGCTGAAATTGCATGAAATATGTGTCCCCCAAAGAAGCCCATGCCATCCCAGGTGAGAAAAATGCATCCTGAATCAAGTCTGAGGGCTAGAACCTCTGTATCAGGTTTTACCACATTGAGCTCAGAACGTAAGGTCGGGACCTGAAATTTGGAGCCAAAAATCAAATTTTCAGTTTGGCTGAAATTACATGAAATATGTGTCCCCTGTGGAAGCCCATGCCATCCCAGGTGAGAAAAATGCATCCTCAATCAAGTCTGAGGGCTAGAACCTCTGTATCAGGTTTTACCACATTGAGCTCAGAACGTAAGGTCGGGACCTGAAATTTGGAGCCAAAAATCAAATTTTCAGTTTGGCTGAAATTACATGAAATATGTGTCCCCTGTGGAAGCCCATGCCATCCCAGGTGATAAAAATGCATCCTCAATCAAGTCTGAGGGCTAAAACCTCTGTTTTTGGGTTTTACCACATTGAGCTCAGAACGTAAGGTCCGGACCTGAAATTTGGAGCCAAAAATCAAATTTTCAGTTTGGCTGAAATTACATGAAATATGTGTCCTCCAAAGAAGCCCATGCCATCCCAGGTGAGAAAAATGCATCCTGAATCAATTCTGAGGGCTAAAACCTCTATAACGGGTTTTACCACATTGAGCTCAGAACGTAAGGTCCGGACCTGAAATTTGGAGCCAAAAATCAAATTTTCAGTTTGGCTGAAATTGCATGAAATATGTGTCCCCCAAAGAAGCCCATGCCATCCCAGGTGAGAAAAATGCATCCTGAATCAAGTCTGAGGGCTAGAACCTCTGTATCAGGTTTTACCACATTGAGCTCAGAACGTAAGGTCGGGACCTGAAATTTGGAGCCAAAAATCAAATTTTCAGTTTGGCTGAAATTACATGAAATATGTGTCCCCTGTGGAAGCCCATGCCATCCCAGGTGAGAAAAATGCATCCTGAATCAAGTCTGAGGGCTAAAACCTATGTTTTTGGGTTTTACTTCATTGAGCTCAGAACGTAAGGTCCGGACCTGAAATTTGGAGCCAAAAATCAAATTTTCAGTTTGGCTGAAATTACATGAAATATGTGTCCCCCGAAGAAGCCCATGCCATCCCAGGTGAGAAAAATGCATCCTGAATCAAGTCTGAGGGCTAAAACCTCTATAACAGGTTTTACCACATTGAGCTCAGAACGTAAGGTCGGGACCTGAAATTTGGAGCCAAAAATCAAATTTTCAGTTTGGCTGAAATTACATGAAATATGTGTCCCCTGTGGAAGCCCATGCCATCCCAGGTGAGAAAAATGAATCCTCAATCAAGTCTGAGGGTTAAAACCTATGTTTTTGGGTTTTACCACATTGAGCTCAGAACGTAAGGTCCGGACCTGAAATTTGGAGCCAAAAATCAAATTTTCAGTTTGGCTGAAATTGCATGAAATATGTGTCCCCCAAAGAAGCCCATGCCATCCCAGGTGAGAAAAATGCATCCTGAATCAAGTCTGAGGGCTAGAACCTCTGTATCAGGTTTTACCACATTGAGCTCAGAACGTAAGGTCGGGACCTGAAATTTGGAGCCAAAAATCAAATTTTCAGTTTGGCTGAAATTACATGAAATATGTGTCCCCTGTGGAAGCCCATGCCATCCCAGGTGAGAAAAATGCATCCTGAATCAAGTCTGAGGGCTAAAACCTCTATAACGGGTTTTACCACATTGAGCTCAGAACGTAAGGTCCGGACCTGAAATTTGGAGCCAAAAATCAAATTTTCAGTTTGGCTGAAATTACATGAAATATGTGTCCCCCGAAGAAGCCCATGCCATCCCAGGTGAGAAAAATGCATCCTGAATCAAGTCTGAGGGCTAAAACCTCTATAACAGGTTTTACCACATTGAGCTCAGAACGTAAGGTCGGGACCTGAAATTTGGAGCCAAAAATCAAATTTTCAGTTTGGCTGAAATTACATGAAATATGTGTCCCCTGTGGAAGCCCATGCCATCCCAGGTGAGAAAAATGAATCCTCAATCAAGTCTGAGGGTTAAAACCTATGTTTTTGGGTTTTACCACATTGAGCTCAGAACGTAAGGTCCGGACCTGAAATTTGGAGCCAAAAATCAAATTTTCAGTTTGGCTGAAATTACATGAAATATGTGTCCCCCGAAGGAGCCTATGCCATCCCAGGTGAGAAAAATGCATCCTGAATCAAGTCTGAGAGCTAGAACCTCTATAACAGGTTGTACCACATTGAGCTCAGGACGTAAGGTCGGGACCTGAAATTTGGAGCCAAAAATCAAATTTTCAGTTTGGCTGAAATTACATGAAATATGTGTCCCCCGAAGAAGCCCATGCCATCCCAGGTGAGAAAAATGCATCCTGAATCAAGTCTGAGGGCTAAAACCTCTATAATGGGTTTTACCACATTGAGCTCAGAACGTAAGGTCCGGACCTGAAATTTGGAGCCAAAAATCAAATTTTCAGTTTGGCTGAAATTACATGAAATATGTGTCCCCCGAAGAAGCCCATGCCATCCCAGGTGAGAAAAATGCATCCAGAATCAAGTCTGAGGGCTAAAACCTCTATAACGGGTTTTACCACATTGAGCTCAGAACTTAAGGTCCGGACCTGAAATTTGGAGCCAAAAATCAAATTTTCAGTTTGGCTGAAATTACATGAAATATGTGTCCCCCAAAGAAGCCCATGCCATCCCAGGTGAGAAAAATGCATCCTGAATCAATTCTGAGGGCTAAAACCTCTAAAACGGGTTTTACCACATTGAGCTCAGAACGTAAGGTCCGGACCTGAAATTTGGAGCCAAAAATCAAATTTTCAGTTTGGCTGAAATTGCATGAAATATGTGTCCCCCAAAGAAGCCCATGCCATCCCAGGTGAGAAAAATGCATCCTGAATCAAGTCTGAGGGCTAGAACCTCTGTATCAGGTTTTACCACATTGAGCTCAGAACGTAAGGTCGGGACCTGAAATTTGGAGCCAAAAATCAAATTTTCAGTTTGGCTGAAATTACATGAAATATGTGTCCCCTGTGGAAGCCCATGCCATCCCAGGTGAGAAAAATGCATCCTCAATCAAGTCTGAGGGCTAAAACCTCTGTTTTTGGGTTTTACCACATTGAGCTCAGAACGTAAGGTCCGGACCTGAAATTTGGAGCCAAAAATCAAATTTTCAGTTTGGCTGAAATTACATGAAATATGTGTCCCCCGAAGAAGCCCATGCCATCCCAGGTGAGAAAAATGCATCCTGAATCAAGTCTGAGGGCTAAAACCTCTATATCGGGTTTTACCACATTGAGCTCAGAGCGTAAGGTCGGGACCTGAAATTTGGAGCCAAAAATCAAATTTTCAGTTCGGCTGAAATTACATGAAATATGTGTCCCCCGAAGAAGCCCATGCCATCCCAGGTGAGAAAAATGCATCCTGAATCAAGTCTGAGGGCTAAAACCTATGTTTTCGGGTTTTACCACATTGAGCTCAGAACGTAAGGTCGGGACCTGAAATTTGGAGCCAAAAATCAAATTTTCAGTTTGGCTGAAATTATATGAAATATGTGTCCCCTGTGGAAGCCCATGCCATCCCAGGTGAGAAAAATGCATCCTCAATCAAGTCTGAGGGCTAAAACCTCTGTTTTCGGGTTTTACCACATTGAGCTCAGAACGTAAGGTCGGGACCTGAAATTTGGAGCCAAAAATCAAATTTTCAGTTTGGCTGAAATTACATGAAATATGTGTCCCCTGTGGAAGCCCATGCCATCCCAGGTGAGAAAAATGCATCCTCAATCAAGTCTGAGAGCTAAAACCTCTGTATCAGGTTTTACCACATTGAGCTCAGAACGTAAGGTCGGAACCTGAAATTTGGAGCCAAAAATCAAATTTTCAGTTTGGCTGAAATTGCATGAAATATGTGTCCCCCAAAGAAGCCCATGCCATCCCAGGTGAGAAAAATGCATCCTGAATCAAGTCTGAGGGCTAGAACCTCTGTATCAGGTTTTACCACATTGAGCTCAGAACGTAAGGTCGGGACCTGAAATTTGGAGCCAAAAATCAAATTTTCAGTTTGGCTGAAATTACATGAAATATGTGTCCCCTGTGGAAGCCCATGCCATCCCAGGTGAGAAAAATGCATCCTCAATCAAGTCTGAGGGCTAAAACCTCTGTTTTTGGGTTTTACCACATTGAGCTCAGAACGTAAGGTCCGGACCTGAAATTTGGAGCCAAAAATCAAATTTTCAGTTTGGCTGAAATTACATGAAATATGTGTCCCCCGAAGAAGCCCATGCCATCCCAGGTGAGAAAAATGCATCCTGAATCAAGTCTGAGGGCTAAAACCTCTGTTTACGGGTTTTACCACATTGAGCTCAGAGCGTAAGGTCGGGACCTGAAATTTGGAGCCAAAAATCAAATTTTCAGTTCGGCTGAAATTACATGAAATATGTGTCCCCCGAAGAAGCCCATGCCATCCCAGGTGAGAAAAATGCATCCTGAATCAAGTCTGAGGGCTAAAACCTATGTTTTCGGGTTTTACCACATTGAGCTCAGAACGTAAGGTCGGGACCTGAAATTTGGAGCCAAAAATCAAATTTTCAGTTTGGCTGAAATTATATGAAATATGTGTCCCCTGTGGAAGCCCATGCCATCCCAGGTGAGAAAAATGCATCCTCAATCAAGTCTGAGGGCTAAAACCTCTGTTTTCGGGTTTTACCACATTGAGCTCAGAACGTAAGGTCGGGACCTGAAATTTGGAGCCAAAAATCAAATTTTCAGTTTGGCTGAAATTACATGAAATATGTGTCCCCTGTGGAAGCCCATGCCATCCCAGGTGAGAAAAATGCATCCTCAATCAAGTCTGAGAGCTAAAACCTCTGTATCAGGTTTTACCACATTGAGCTCAGAACGTAAGGTCGGAACCTGAAATTTGGAGCCAAAAATCAAATTTTCAGTTTGGCTGAAATTACATGAAATATGTGTCCCCTGTGGAAGCCCATGCCATCCCAGGTGAGAAAAATGCATCCAGAATCAAGTCTGAGGGCTAAAACCTCTATAACGGGTTTTACCACATTGAGCTCAGAACGTAAGGTCGGGACCTGAAATTTGGAGCCAAAAATCAAATTTCCAGTTTGGCTGAAATGACATGAAATATGTGTCCCCTGTGGAAGCCCATGCCATCCCAGGTGAGAAAAATGCATCCAGAATCAAGTCTGAGGGCTAAAACCTATGTTTTCGGGTTTTACCACATTGAGCTCAGAACGTACGGTCCGGACCTGAAATTTGGAGCCAAAAATCAAATTTGCAGTTTGGCTGAAATTACATGAAATATGTGTCCCCCAAAGAAGCCCATGCCATCCCAGGTGAGAAAAATGCATCCTGAATCAAGTCTGAGGGCTAAAACCTCTATAACGGGTTTTACCACATTGAGCTCAGAACGTAAGGTCGGGACCTGAAAATTAGAGCAAAAAATCAAATTTTCAGTTTGGCTGAAATTACATGAAATATGTGTCCCCCGAAGAAGCCCATGCCATCCCAGGTGAGAAAAATGCATCCTGAATCAAGTCTGAGGGCTAAAACCTCTGTTTTCGGGTTTTATCAGCTTGAGCTCAGAACGTAAGGTCCGGACCTGAAATTTGGAGCCAAAAATCAAATTTTCAGTTTGGCTGAAATAACATGAAATATGTGTCCCCCGAAGAAGCCCATGCCATCCCAGGTGAGAAAAATGCATCCAGAATCAAGTCTGAGGGCTAAAACCTCTATAATGGGTTTTACCACATTGAGTTCAGAACGTAAGGTCAGGACCTGAAATTTGGAGCCAAAAATCAAATTTGCAGTTTGGCTGAAATTGCATGAAATATGTGTCCCCTGTGGAATCCCATGCCATCCCAGGTGAGAAAAATGCATCCAGAATCAAGTCTGAGGGCTAAAACCTATGTTTTCGGGTTTAACCACATTGAGCTCAGAACGTAAGGTCCGGACCTGAAATTTGAAGCCAAAAATCAAATTTTCAGTTTGGCTGAAATTGCATGAAATATGTGTCCCCTGTGGAATCCCATGCCATCCCAGGTGAGAAAAATGCATCCTGAAACAAGTCTGAGGGCTAAAACCTCTGTATCGGGTTTTACCACAGTGAGCTCAGAACGAAAGGTCCGGACCTGAAATTTGGAGCCAAAAAATCAAATTTTCACATTGGCTGAAATTGCATGAAAAATGTGTCCCCTGTGGAAGCCCATGCCATCCCAGGTGAGAAAAATGCATCCTGAAACAAGTCTGGGGGCTAAAACCTCTATAACGGGTTTTACCACATTGAGCTCAGAACGTAAGGTCGGGACCTAAAATTTGGAGCCAAAAATCAAATTTTCAGTTTGGCTGAAATTTCATGAAATATGTGTCCCCCGAAGAAGCCCATGCCATCCCAGGTGAGAAAAATGCATCCAGAATCAAGTCTGAGGGCTAAGACCTATGTTTTCGGGTTTAACCACATTGAGCTCAGAACGTAAGGTCCGGACCTGAAATTTGGAGCCAAAAATCAAATTTTCAGTTTGGCTGAAATTGCATGAAATATGTGTCCCCTGTGGAATCCCATGCCATCCCAGGTGAGAAAAATGCATCCTGAAACAAGTCTGAGGGCTAAAACCTCTGTATCGGGTTTTACCACAGTGAGCTCAGAACGAAAGGTCCGGACCTGAAATTTGGAGCCAAAAAATCAAATTTTCACATTGGCTGAAATTGCATGAAAAATGTGTCCCCTGTGGAAGCCCATGCCATCCCAGGTGAGAAAAATGCATCCTGAAACAAGTCTGAGGGCTAAAACCTCTGTATCTGATTTTACAATGTTGAGCTCGGACGTACGGTCCGGACCTGAAATTTGGAGCCAAAATTCAAATTTTCAGTTTGGCTGAAATTACATGAAATATTTGTCCCCCGTGGAAGCCCATGCTCCCAGGTGAGAAAAATGCATCCTGAATCAAGTCTGAGGGCTAAAACCTCTATAACAGGTTTTACCACATTGAGCTTAGAACGTAAGGTCCGGGACCTGAAATTTGGAGCCAAAATTCAAATTTTCAGTTTGGCTGAAATTGCATGAAATATGTGTCCCCTGTGGAAGCCCATGCCATCACAGGTGACAAAAATGCAGCAGCATTTAGTTCCTGCGCTCACCTGCCAGTCATTCAGTTTCATCGTTAACGATAGTGGCCTTCTAATCTTTTAAAATGTAACTTTTATTCATTGTTTGTAAACATTTTTTGTAAAACTTGAGGAACCTTCCTCTGAGCAGCGAGGATGTATTACTCACACTGAAAAAACTGAAATCTTGTCAGGTGTTTTCTTCTTGCTAAAACCTCTGTATCGGGTTTTACAACATTGAGCTCAGAACGTAAGGTCCGGACCTGAAATTTGGAGCCAAAATTCAAATTTTCAGTTTGGCTGAAATTACATGAAATATGTGTCCCCCGTGGAAGCCCATGCCATCCCAGGTGAGAAAAATGCATCCTGAATCAAGTAATGTTGTCAAAAATATCATTTCATCGGTAAATATCGATCCTGAAATTTAGCAAATTATTCCATATAAAGTTCCCCTAGTATTGTTTGATGGTTACTCAACATCTTTCCCAGGTTAGACTTGTGCTGGCGTCAAAACATACACACAGAGGGCACACTGAGTGCATGCACCCCCTCCCTCCCTGAGTCCTGCCTCGTAGTTGAGAGTGAGAGAGAAAGACGCTGGCTTACACTGAATTCCAGCTGTAGCGGGTAACACCTACAAGCCACTTTGGCGGGTTGAATTATTTCATTGTGGTTTAATGAAACGGCATCTGAAATACTAAACCCATTGCACTATGAGACGACGAAACTACAACTCCCATGAGCACTGTCTGCACACTGTTTGCTCAATGGACGCGCTCGTCTCGAGCCTCTGTCTTGGACAGCCTGACAGCTCACAGTGTTTAGCTCCTGATAACGTGATTTAAAACTTCACTCACGTCTTTTTAGCTCTCTATTGTAAAAAGATTCCGGGGTTTAAGTCACAAACTAGCGCCAAAACTCCTCTTACTTTTTAAAAGTGAGGACGGAGCTCATTTAAACTCACACTGCACCGATCTCACCAGCAACACTCACCTAGAGCAGGGGAGGGGAGGGGGAGAGGAGAGGAGTGCACGTAGAGAAGAGAAACTGGTCACAGATACGAGGAGCTGAAGGAACAATATTTAAACCTCCTAATAAACATTTATAACAGTTATATGTAGGGATGGGTACCGAATTAGGTACTTTTATAGGTACCGACCGAAATCTGTCAAAAGTACCGGGTACCGATTCATGAAAAATCAAAAGGTACCATGTTTAGGTACCTAAATGCATCTTTGTGACTGTGAGGAAGTGGAAGAGTAGGAGATTGACCATGCTGGACATGAACACAGCATTACAAGGTTATATATTAAAGAATATATATGTCAAATTGAAAAACACAAAAAATACTATTAAACAAATTCATATTTTTTTTACCAAATAAGCACAAAAAAAGTATCAAAATTGGTACCGTTGAGATTGATACGACTTTAAAAAATGTAAAATAATACTACGAAGTGATATAGTCCAGAAAGTATGGTACTTAGTTTATTACTGATAAATTACTGTTGTGAATAAATATCTAAGCAGACATTTTTTCTTGCTAGTTTTTCAGTTTAGTTTTTATCTTTTCAACTAACCTTCAAGCATAACAAATTTCATTCAATGCAATATTAAACTCCTCCTTTAATTACTTTGTCTTAATTGTCTGCATATTTCCATATTAAAGGAGCACAACCGTTTTGGAACTTAATACCTGATAATGGGGTTAAACATTTTTGTAGTCTTGATTTAAGTGTAAACAGAGGTCATTCACATTTAAAAAATTTGTAAATCTAGTTCAAGTAAACTTTAGCATGTTTTTGTCTGCTTTCATCATGTTAAACAAAATTATCCAACAACAAAATTGTGGCTAGTGAGCTAAAATGTTAATGTCAAGCCCTTGTTGGGTGGTATCGAAAATTGTATAGAAAATCAATATTTTTCAAAATATCGTATCGAAGTTAGAAATCCAGTATCGTGACAAGCCTAGTGTCAACACCGTCCACATAAAATGTCTCTTCGCTGCATGTGACAGGCTCTTCTACCGCCACTTCATGCACTGAGTGTCATGTAGTTCTTTTATTTAAGGTGGACTAGTTGCGTGGTTTAGACTTGCAGCATTTCTTGAAATGGTTCAGTTTCTTGCAGTTGTGACACTGCTGTCCTATCGCTGGACACTTTTCCCGCTTAGCTGCATGGCTACCCCCATACTTATTGCAGTTAGGGATCGTTCTGGGCGGGAAGAGTGTTTGTGATTTGGGCTGATCCTTTCTGTGCGAAACTGACTTTATGCCGTCAACATTGATTGCTTGTGTGGCTAACGTCTTACTGCTTTCCTCTGTCATTTCATGAATGCGGCAGACGGTTATCGCCTTATTTAGACTCAGGTCACTGTCTCTCAAGAGCGTCTTTCTCAAAACATAACTGGTAATACCACAAACGATTCGGTCACAGATCAGCTCATCAGTCAAATCTCCAAAATAGCAGCTCTTAGCTTTAATCCTTAAATCACTGATGAATGACTCTCACCTTGTCTCTGATTTCTTGAATGAAACCTGTGCCTCTCCATGGTTCTGTTGTTTTGGGGGTTGCAGATTTCCCGAAATTTCCTTTTCAACACTCTAGGTCCTCTCTGGACTCCGCAGGGCTGATAACTACTCCATTTTCACCCGGTTCGCGCACTTAAGCTGCATAAACTAACGAACGTTCCCGCTCTATGGCTTCCGGTCCCGCTAGATTGAGGGGGACATATGCCTTGGTCCTTGCAGGTTTATTTAAGTGTGCTGCGGCAATAAAGATGTCGTACTCCCTCTCGAACATCCGCCAGCTCTCGGCGACATTCCCATCAAACACAACAGGGCCTGGTCTGCGAAATCACTCTACCATTTCAGCGACGTAGCTCCGGCTAGCTTTAGCATTAGCGCTTTCTCCAACACTTTTAGAGCTCGGTGGAATGCAGGGAGGATACTCACGGGCGATGAGTCCGTTCACATTCTGACACCATGTAAATAGTTGTTTAAGGAACTTGATAACTTGGTGGGAAGGAGTCTAACTGACGAGACGATAAGTTCTCTTGAACATTTACTATCCAGCCGTAACTGAGGGAACACATATCTCATGGTAGGCATCCAACATAAAACCAAATTAGTTCTGCCCACTGCTGGTGCAAACACAATACAACACCCAGCAACTACGGTGGCTCTAACAGGTTAAGACAGTTACTTAGCAAATGATCGACAATACCTGCACCGGCAACAGCGAGGGGAAAGGAACGACGGGACCCGGAAGTGACGAGGAAGGCCAGAGCAAGAGGGAGAGGAGGCCGCCAACACTCCCTTTTATCGAGTGCCACCATGAGGTCACTGGCTGACAATGCAGCTCATAATGAAGCATGGAACAGACACATCATCCTGCCACAAATTGTTGGGGAATCACTGCACACTGTTAATGTGTTAAGAGCTACAAATAAACTTTGTTTGGTTGACTCTTTTTGAGATGTTCAAATATCGTTCCTCCTCCACTATTCATTTATACGTAGTCTCCTGCGCAGTCACACTGGCCATTCAAGCCGTGCCATACTCTGGCGCAGTAAATTTTGTTTTATATTCAAGATTTGCTTTTTTTTTCTGTTTCAAATCTTTATAGCGCCACGAAAACCGTACCAATTCCAGCCAGGTTGGTCTTATATTGTACAGATAAGTAAATCAAACATTTCACAGGTCTCATCAACTCACCAACCTCGGCAGTAGTGGCGAAAAACTCCAAAAAACATAGCTGAATGTCGGAGTAGCGTGCGGCAGCCGGGGCGCTTAGGGACCATCATAAAATTTCTATGTCTGAATTTTCAGTTAAGACAATGACAGAAAATATAAAACAAAACACATAAATACGGTCTTTTAAAAAACTTATTATACATCTTAATTGTTGTACATCTTATTATAAATCAAAAGTCTTGCAAATTTCTCAGGTTTATTTTGAAATGGTGCTCAGGAATTCCAACCTTCAAACTCCCCCCCACAAAACCCAACTTCATATCTGTTTTTCAGGTCAGCACTGATCTTTCACAGCCATTATTTTCCAGAAAATCAAGTAATGTGTCCCAAAAATAATTAGTCAATATTGACCTAATTGGGGACAATTTCTCAGTTTAATTTTGAAATAGCTCACAGGAAGTTCAAACTACCAACCTCAATCTATTTGTCATCTGTTTGTGAGGTGAATATTGATTTTTCACAACCATTATCTCACAGAAAATCATGTAAATTTATCTTAGAAACAATCAATTATCATTGAACATAACTGATTATTTTCTTTTTTTAAATTTTGAAATAGTTTGGAATTTCAACTTACCAACTTCTACTGTCATCCGTCAAGATTGTCACTATGACCCTTTTACAAACATGTTTTCCCCTAAAAAAATATGAATTACCTACTCAGTACCTAACAATCTGTCATACTTTTTTCAGGCTATTGTTTTATGTTTTGTTTTTTTACTGATTTGTGTGAACAACTTGTTCCGTGATCATGTTTCTTTTTTGATTTCATGGTCATTAAAGGAAGAGACAATGCATGTGTAATTAAGTCATTTATTTTTTTATTTTTTTAGAACAAACAAGAAAAATAATTCAAACAAGAAAAAACACAGGATTCACCTGATGTTTTTGAACGTCACTCTTGTGATCCTTTGTCCATGATGGCCTTGGTTACACCTATAAATGAATTAGATAGTTTGCCTAAAGGGTATATATTTAGAGATAAAGCTGCAATGTCAGTGTTCAAAGTTTTCTGATACTTAATACCTTTCTGAAATCAACAGAGGCCACATTGCCATTTTTATGATGTCACATTTTGTTCGAGGTGCCACTCTGAATCTGACATTCCCACACAACATGGGTGGTACCACCTTTTGCATTTTGTGCATTAAATCTGGAAAAAAAAATTAAAATCAGGTATCCAACAGCATTAGATTTTGAACACTTGTATACTATACACTGTTATTACACAGATAATTAGATCACATCTGTTTTCATTTATTGATGAATGATCTGTCATCAAACTTATTTTAATATATAATTTTTTAAAGTACACTCACCCATTTTGTCATTCCTTCCTGTCCTTTTGGATTCTCCTCGCCAAAACATGAGCAGTGGTCTTTTTCACTAAAAACTGAAATATTGCAATTCTAAAAACTGCCTCATGGTTGATTTAAGACTTGGTAAGTAATGGATATGAAATCAACATACAGGTTAATACAAGTCAAAACATATTTACATGAGTTGACACAGCTGACTGTATTAGACATGAATCCTATGACAACTCCCCTAAAATTAAGCTGAAACATCTATGTTTCATAGATCAGATCATAGATTCAATCAAAACAAAAAATCAAAACACCAATACCAATTGTGCTGCTGTTGTTGTTGCTGTTGTTGTTGTTGTTGATGATGTTGTTGATGTTGTTGTTGAAGTGGTGATTGTCTGGTCATCCCCTTTTTGTTGGTCATCTTTAGCTGCAAGTCTAAATCTATGATATTTAAGAGGTAGATCTGCTTAAGTCAGAATATAAGGAGGATTTGTAAACTGCCCAACAGAACAGAAAACTCTTGAAAATATAATGCCATACCTGTCCAGTGTCTCCTGTGCTCTGTTGTGAACCAATTTTTGACCTTTTAACGACCTTCTGAAAAATAAAATCACATAAATCAGAATTAAATCAAGCAAATCAAAGAATATGCACAACATGTACGCAGGAAAATTAAATATGATAAAGTAGTGTAAGTGTTTGACTTACAGTAAAGAAGCCTATATCTTATAAACATCAACATATCAATTTATGAGAATGAGAAGAACATAGAATAGAATAGAATAGAATAGAAAATACTTTATTTATCCCCGAGGGGAAATTCAGGAGTCACCGCAGCATTTAAGAAAACAAAGTAAGAAAGAGTATAGAAAGTGCAAAAAGGTCCATAAGAAATTAGATGACGACTTCCCATCCACCACTCGTCCACCACTCTCCAGCCCAGCCAGTCTCCACCTCCACAGGGTCCAGGACTGAGCCTCCCCGGCAGTCTGTTCATTCTCTGTCTCCTGGATCCTGTCTGCTCACAGCAGGCAAAGCTCCTCCGATGTGTCGCCGACGTCCGATGTCAGCTCCGTCAGCCACGTCCATGAACAGCACGATGCCGCTGGGTTATCACGGCTAGCTCGTCCATCCCCCGGAGCGAGATCCCACGTTCCCAACAACGATGGATGGAAGGACAGGTCCACGTTGTCATCTCCCAGCTCACATCCGAGAACCAGCACGTCGTCCTCACCTCCTCCTCCTCAGCTCGAGGGAAATCATCAAGCCCTACACTAGTTAGCATTGACATGCTACAGGCTGCTAACAGCTGAGTTCGCATGTAAACAATGCAGCCATGGTTACATGTAGGATCTCCAGACAAACACAGGAGAAAAGTAGTAAAAATATCGCTGAAGCCACAAAAAGTTTGGTGTCCGTGACCAACAATGAACCATTCAAAGAAATGATCCACTCCAAATACAAAGATGACAAAAAAGAGACGAAAAAAATTACAAGAAACAGACAAAGACGAGAGAGCTGCTGCAACAGGCAGCTACTTGGGTAGCGCCAACATGTTCAATCTTTGAAATAAATATTACATTTTAAACAAAGTAGTTGCAGCATTTGACCTGCAGAGGTCTTGTAATTATCCATTTTTTTTTAAATCTGACAATGCATCTTTATTACATACTTTTTTATAGGTCTTCATCTGTTGTCTTTGGATGTGTCTTTTCACTCCCATAGGAGCTGGGATCTGGGAGGGTGGAAATATCTTGTCCTTTTCGGAGCTGCAGGCACACTATGTTTTCCCCATTGCTCTTCAGTATGTTCTTTTGTGTCTTTCAATGGTCTGCCCAACAGCACCCGATCGAGGCCATGCTGCAAGATGTGTTCCTTGTAGCATTCACACAGAGAGATATGCAGCTTCCGAATGAAAGAGCCAGGTCTGAGGAAGCATTCCCTGAGTAGAAACTGGTTCTTTGTGATTGAAAACCAATTTTCAACATGTCAGTTAGTAAGCCTTGTTTTGGTGTCTGCTGTATCAACTTTGCTTGGATCTGCATCACTTGCATATCTGCATAGATCCTGCAGCATAAGGCCTGAACAAAGTGGGAAGATCCCCATGTAATCCTGCAGCAAAACACTGATGATATCAGGACAGTAGTATGGGTTCTCCTCACACTTTCCATTGGCATCTGGCACATTGGACTGGTTACTTTCCAGGACCCCTTCAAAAAACTTAAGAAATGGTGAAATGGAAAGAACAGTCTTGGCTCTCTTTGGTAGCTCAGGTTGTGTCTTCAGTGGCTGAGTGCTGGAATCATCCAGATTGGTCTTGCTCTTGATGCAGCCTTTGATGACCTCCAAGCTCTCTTCTACTTCTTTAGGGGAGAACCTACCTCCAAAAATCCTACCCATGTGGCCAAAAAAATGTACTGCAGGATTCAGACTGCTGCTATTTATCAAATGTGCCACACAATGATTCACAGATTCCTTCCGGCCTTTATCTCTGGTCTTCCTGGAAGAGGAAACAGAGACCACTTTCAGGATATGTGCTGAGCACAGGTGTAGCACTGTGATGGTTTGCAGCTCTTTTTTTGTAAAAGAGCCTTGGATGATTGTACACAGCATCTCCAGGTATCCCAAAATATCTTGCTTGTTGAAGGCCAGCAAAACACCCTGCATTAGGGCCCAACTGTAGTCAGTTTCCACTTGCCTAACTTTAATGGCAGTGATCTTTTTTACTTTTGTCAAAAATTTCATTAGCCAAAAGGACAGATTGGCCATGATGTGGTCATTGGTGACCATTTCACTGACAGGAAGAGGTGGTCTGTTTTTGCCATCACCTGGCAAACAGAGGACATAATACAGAACCCTCTTGGGTTGGTTGGGGAGCCAGCACACAACACCACCTGTGGCATCAAGGAAGAGGGTCACTGGAGACTTTTGCCGTAGATGAGCAGCAAAAATGGCAAGTCCTTGCTCAGTATAGTGGACACTGAAGGGATCCACTTGCAAATGTTGGATTTACCCTGGACAGAAAATGTAACCAGCATCAGACTCTTTCATTATTTGCTGTGTTACCATTAGCTCCATTACCATGTCATCATGAAGCCTTGTGCTTCTGCTAATCTCTGCGGACACAACTTTGAGGATGTCTTTTGAGAGTGCTCGGTTGAGGTTACCAGCAAGTAGCTCCAGTGATGGCGTTTTCCCCAGCATCTGAAAATAAGCGTTACTCACACCACCAGTGACTGCCTTTGCAATTTTTCCTCTCCTCTGATTGCTGGCTGGCCTTGCCCTCGTCTCATCACATAAATGTGCCACTTTGCCACTTCGAGACACGTGAAATGTTATCTGTTTTGCATTTTTGGTGGGTTTGTTTGGCATTTCATAGAAGTATTTGGCATTGCATGATGAAAACATGCACACTGCTTTTATTCTGATGTAAGGTGATGAAGTCTTTCGGCTCTTAGGTGCTCTAAAATGCTGGCACTTGAATGCAAGAGAACAGCAAGGGTTGTGCTTTTGAAAGCTACTGTACAAGACATGTGTCCATGACTTCCTGAGTTTTAATTGCCCTTGGCCTGGTTTGATCTTGCCCCATTTGCTTCTCTTTATGTGGATTTTAAATTTTTTTTAGGTCCGGGTTGAGTTGGTCTGAACTGATCTTTTTCACTTGTACTTGGGATGTTTTTTACAGGTGATGTTTTGTTGGTGTAGCTCTTAACTTTACTGAGCTGATGTTTTCCATCCAGGCAAGAATTAGTATCAAGGACAGCACTTCCTTCACTCTCCACTTCGTCCAAATTTTCCTCACCTGTATCTGTCACTGTAAAAGTCTCAATTGCAGAATCTGTATTTGTTGCAGTATTTGCAGTTAACTCCTGCAGGTCTTCAAGGCCATCAGGATTCTGATTTCCTCCACCCTGGTCTGCCTCATTGTCATGAATGGAACTCTCATCACTCTTCACTTCATCCAAATTTTCTGTGCTTGTGTCTGTGGTGGATGTATGCACTGATTTACTGGAGCAAACATGGCCTCCAACATGCACAACAGCTTGTGACATTAGTTGTTGGGTTGCTGTCCTAACCCCTCGCCTGTCTTGCAGCCATGAAACATATAGCCATTTCTTTAACCTCTCCTGGTTGACGGAAAACAAACAAACTTAAAGTTCTGGCCATACTTGAGGGTTCCAAGATGTTTAATCTTTTGTTATTTGTGAATCTAATAATTCCTTAATTACACGCTGTTCACCACCAGCCCTTATCCACAGATCCTCCTTTGATAGTCTACCACCTTTCCTTGTGCACCCCATAATGGCATTGCAGGTCCTTCAACTGTAAACATAAGTCAAATATTTTATTAGTACGGTAATACGTTTGTGCTGCAAGGACACTTGACATTGATCAGAAGGCACAATATGTAACTCACACAGCGTAATGCAGTCTGAAACAGTCTGGAATGGTTGTCCGTAACTTTACGGAATCAAGAAAGGTGAGCACCTGGTATGGTCGCTGTGGTAAGAAAATTATGGAAAATAGTCATGAAATCATCCCAAGATGTTGTGAAAGAATAAGCAATAATGTCAGTATACTAATCAAAATAAATAAATTCCTAAATAATGTTTCTTGAGGATGAGCCTTGGTAGGATTGCTGGTTGAGGCGGTAGATGATGGTTTGAGATTCTGATTAGTGAATGAAGACACTAAGAGGGAAAGATCTGTGTATAATAAAATGTATTACAAAATTCTTACTCGCTGCTGAACAGATAAATCAAACATCCACTGACGCAAACTGCTACTAAACTGTTACAATATTAATCCTGGAACAAGCTGGACAACAGCTGAAATTTGTATGTGTCCAGAAAAAAAAACACAAATTGAAACATTAACTAAATTTTCCAAAAACTATGGAAGCCCTAAGTAGAATGGTTTGTTTATTTTTTTTACTACACTCTCTGAACTTTAGGGGAAAAGATCACCCCCAAATTATATGTCCACCACAGAATTAAATCATGACCTTCAGAAAATGGGGGTAAAAAAATAAATGAACCATCCCTGCTTCAGGCTTACGTAATAAACAAAAGTTAAAACACTTACATTTCCTCAAGAATGCACACAATGTAAATAATACAAAAAGCAGTGGCAGCTTTACCTATCTGCTCCTAGTGAGTACAGCCTCCTTGTGTGTGCATGTGCAGGCTTGTCTACTGACTGCCAACTCTTGTCGCACCAGCAGGTGGTGCTGTTGGAGAGTAACCTGTAGGGCTTTGGCAATATGTTCAATGAATACAGTCCAGATTTTTACTAAACTACCTGCAATGGCTCAATAAACCCCCTCTGGAAAGGTTATCAGGACAATTACGGTGGATACAAATCGTGTCACTGCATTAATTTTTTTGTGTACGCATACACAATAAGCATTTACACACTAAATAGAGTAACCGCTACAGCTACGCGAGCCGACAGTCATTAATTTGTTGATTAGACTGTGACGTTAACTAAAAAGTTTGTAAACCTGCAATATATGAAAAATGAGTAAAGAGATCTGCACACCAAAAACTAGCTCCCAAAACAATAGTTTATTAGAAGTGACGTTTTGAGCAGAAACGCTCTTCCTCAGACTTTACACAGTGATCAGTGAGAAGCCATTTAAATAGAAGCAGGTACACGTGACTCAACTCAGCTGAAACTCATTGATAATTAACAATACATATATACATGTATCCCCATATGGGGATATCTGCAGGTCAGCTCTTGCGATAATTGACGCTGACACTCACCTGTTACCTGAGCGACCACAGCCTGGGAGATCCGCCTGTTGGCGAGGAAGGACTTAATCTCCTCTTCGATCACAGCACCGTCCCTCCTGCAAGCAGAGAGGAGAGTCTGGAGTTAACACCAAAGGAAAGAAAACATTATCCTCACACCCATCAGCTGTGGCAGATAGTTTTCCACCAACAAGTCTGGTTAAGGCTTCTGCCTGATGAAGAAATATTTTCTTTGCAGCTGTCACCAAATATTGCCTGGAAAAGCTCATGGTCGAAGACCCAACAATGAAACCCTCTTAATTATGTGACTGTAGCAGAAAAATCAAACTATAGATATCTGTTCTGATACCACGGCAAAAAATGAGCTCCTGGGCACCCTAAATCATTAAATTGACTTTTAATTATCAATCTGAACACAGCGCTGGCACAGAAACCTCGCTGAAGTATCTGAGTTATAATTAACAATCTAGATGAGATGAGTGTATCTGCAGAAAGCGTGCTGTCAACGGCCCAAATATAAAAATACAGCTGATATCGCTGTCTTTGCTCAGCTCCCTGTCTGTCTTCTAGGGACAACAACAAATTTTTTTTTTTTTTTTTTGAGAGCCTCACAAGCGTGAGTATATGTTGATCTGTGAATGAGGAGAGTTAGCAGTAAAGACGCTGTGACTCAGGGCGGAGAAGAGACATGCAGCAGGCTGGGAAATAAACGACTTTAACAGAAAGCAGACATACTTAGCGCCTCCCTGTGTGTGGACTATCGACAAGTTAATACGTTTTTAGTGTGTGTGTGTGTGTGTGTGTGTGTGTGTGTGTGTGTGTGTGTGTGTGTGGCTATGTACAGTCTTGTTGATACTTTAAGATAATAATCCTTGTATTATGTTCAGATTCAGTGTGTGGTGGAGGCTGCAGATAGACCTCATATAACACTGAAGCTCATTGACACGTACTTACTCTACTGTCTGCATCGTGTCGTAGTCAGGGTCGAGCGTTCTAATTAGTGAAAACTATTAATCCCCCAGCCTATAACACTCTAAACAAGCAGATTTTAAATTCTGAAACTTATACTGATGATCTGTCATGTCGTACAGTCCTTACTGTCAAATAAGGGTTTATCAGGGCGCAGATGGCCTAGTGGTCTAGGTCCTGCCCCTTGAGGTTCAACCTTGAGCAGGTGGCCTGGGTTTGAATCCAGCCTGTTCCCCGCATGTCATTCCCCACCATCATCACTCTGTCTGCAGGTTTTGCAGCATTAAAAAGAAACCATAAAACTGATAAGTCTGTTTATTATGTGAAATAAAAATCAGTGCACTAATTTTACCTCGACTCGGCCAAATACTTCCATTATCCTGACAGTTCAGGGACAAGCTGTTCCTGACCTAAACCAGCAGCTGAAATAAAGTGAGGAACAGTGAGCATCTCTCTTTTCTGTCTCTAGCAGCACTGTGGATTTTTCAAGCCAAGTTGTTGTTTTCTTTTTAAAGTCATCATCACTTTATCTTTCTGACTGAGGCAGGCCGCTGCTGATTGTCTCTTTATCTGATGTGGTAGTCACACCACAGATCGTGCAAATGGAGCGTGTTGTGCATTAGAATGGCTCAAATCCTGACACGTCCAATACTTTCCAGCTTCATTTGTATCATTCGCAAGAGTTAAAAAAAATCTGGGCCTGATTGCATGACAAGCCATTGTTTGGAAAAACGGACTGTTTGTACTAACGGGGAAAAAAAGTTGATTGGTGGTATGCATGAGCCAGGTTCACGGCCAAAAGGAGCGTTAAGTTTAATGGAGGTAAACCCCACCATTACAGGTGCTAACAGCAGGATAACAGCGACTGTTCGGCTGTTTAAGATTAGATAAAAATACTTTATTCATCCCAGAAGGGATAAAGGCGGACATCGCGCGATACGTTACAGTTTGAGATGAAATATGCAAAGACAGTGGACAATCCTTGGGAAGGTGGCAATGTGTAACCATACAGCAACTTAAGATTTAGGAGACACATTCTTTCAGTGAACAGAGGGAGACAAGCCGGCGAGGCTCACTGCTGTCAGTTTTATAAGTTTGGTTTGCTTATGATTTAATGCGTCTGGGTCCTTCCAAGATGTGTGTGGTGAAATGTTGGCGTTCATAAACTGCTTTAAAAGTTATTAATCAAGGTACTGGAGCATTGCTGCAGCGCTAATTTCACAAAACAGCTTTCATATTCCTGATTTTATTATTGAGGTTTTCTACTGTGCGCTCAGAAACACCACACACATTTATTCTGTTCAAGGTCGCCAAACTTTCTCTTTCTCTTTGTTTACATTATTGACTCACGGTTAACAGCTGTTTGTGCATTCTTGTAACAATATGTCATTTTTTCCAGCTATAAAACATTTTCTTGATCTTTTCTCAGTCATACTGTTACCTCTCTCCAAGTTTATTGCAGTTTATGATTGGTAGACATGCGCAGTTTGAGTTTGTTTGATGCGTTTTTCAGGAGGCCCCCTCTGAATTATGACGTAATCTGTACCTGCGTCTCTTTCATGGTGTAATTATTTAACTGGACAGTTATTTGCAGTCGTGCATGCAGCTAACACTGAAGCCAAACAGACGTTAATAGAACGTTAGGACTAATGGTCCTGTTTGTTTAATGGCTGAACGTACACACGGGCCCTGGTCTTTAGTAAATCATTTACACCACAATGGCCAGCCAGCACGAGGATCCTCCAGTGCAGTGTGATCAGACTTTTTGAAGACAAGTGCATCACATACACTGAATCTCTGCGTCCAAATATTTTCTGGATGTGGCAGGACTAGGGACAGGCATTTTAAGCAAAAATGGAATTCACTATTCACTGGTAACTATTTGAAGATTATCAGACGATCAAACCTCCCAATGGTTTGTTTTATGTTAAAAGTCATTGAGCATTTTTAGGTGGTTTCTGAGCACAACTTCCTGTTCAACTGGATCTGCTTTTTATAAAATTAACGTGCCACAGCTCTGGCAAAAATAGGATTATATGCTGTGACCTGCTGCTGACAGGACAAAGCCATCGTTGAATGAACTATTTGATTTTTTTACTGAGGCTTTTTTGCCACCCAAGAAAGCAGTTTATCATGTTTAAACCACCCAAGGGGGCAGTTTAGTGTGTTCTGCTAACCAGGGGGCACTTTTACATGCATTTTGGCTCCCAAGAGGACATTTTAGCATGTGTTTTGACTCCCAAACTGGCACTTTAATGCATTTCTCAACAATTGGACCATGAGTGGGACCCCCCACCTCGTACACACCACTGCCCCAGGGATGACCCAACAGTACAACCAGCAGAGGCTCATCTGGGAAATGTAGGATTAAGTGATCGTGTCTGTGTGCTGCACCACCTGTTTTTAGGAACAGGAATAATAAAAAAAAGTTCACTGTGAGGAGATTAAGTGAAGAGGTCAGATCAAATTGTGATTTGACCTCTTCACTCACTTCATTTTAGCTATTGGTTGAACTAGCATGGTAGCACTGTCCCCTGTCCCAGTTAGAGTGTAGTGATGCTCAGCCTTGTTTGATGCGCGAGTTGTCTTACTGAAGTCAATGATATTTTTCGCATCTAGTGCATAAAAATAAAGAGAAGTGTCAAACGACTCCGTAAAGCTCCTTTTCATGTGCGTCAACAGCTCAGAACCAGTTTAATGAAATCAGATGTTTCTGACTGGAGCTTCAGGCTTTGTCCAAACAGCGTAATGTGATGATAAACTCAATCTGTGGATTACTGTCTTACCTCACTAAGTCCTCCACTTGGTCATCAATGTCCATGTCCTCCTCAGTGGTCTCAAACCCGTAGCCTGGCGCTGTCACACCACCACTAACCACACCCACAGGAAACCAGAGGGTGGTGACAGCTTCCCGTTTGTCACTGCAACCAACCCGTTCTGAGCTACCGCTGCCATGGCCACAGGTGAGGCGACTGGAATGGGCAGAAGAGGAGAGCTGTTATCAAAGTTGCTGTTAGGGGACAGCGACAGTCAGTTGTCGGGGAAAGTTGTCTGTGTTGCTGTGGACGTCATGGAGGAAGAGGCTGTGAGGGCGCTAGAAGAAGATAAGGAAGACGAGGGAGGCATGTAGGAGGGTTTGTGGGTCAGCTTGTGTCCATGTTTCCGGTTCAGGTGGTCCAGTGTGTCCAGGGTGTGGAGGACCTCCACCTGTGTGATCCCGGTCCTCCTCAGCCTCTGGGGGAGGTCAATCTGCTCGATGGTGAAACGAGGCTCCTCACCCTGCTGGAACATCCTGCAGGAGAGCAGAAGGAAAATGAGGAAAGTTACAAAAAACCTTCTATGTCTCCAGATTTCAGAGGGAAATGTAGATCTTAATGACCACGGCTGTTTGACAGCAGCAGATAAAAGTTACCGCTGAAAGGATTCAACATGAAGTCTCAGCACATTTCATATCAGCTTTACAGCATTACATGCAGTCTGAAACAGTCTGGAATGGTTGTCCGTAACTTTACGGAATCAAGAAAGGTGAGCACCTGGTATGGTCGCTGTGGTAAGAAAATTATGGAAAATAGTCATGAAATCATCCCAAGATGTTGTGAAAGAATAAGCAATAATGTCAGTATACTAATCAAAATAAATAAATTCCTAAATAATGTTTCTTGAGGATGAGCCTCGGTAGGATTGCTGGTTGAGGCGGTAGATGATGGTTTGAGATTCTGATTAGTGAATGAAGACACTAAGAGAAAAAGATCTGTGTATAATAAAATGTATTACAAAATTTCTGGAAGAAATGGGATTAGATGAGGTGGAGCATGAAATACTCACGGTGTCTATGATCGCATTTGGCTCGATTTTCTCCCACAGAGAAACCCTTTTGGCAACTCTTGACGCAGCTTTTAATGTTTCTCAGTAATATTAACTTTAAAGATATCGAAGGATGGCGACGCGCTGGAAGACTTTAAGCAAGCCACACTTGATTCAGGGCTTGTCATAAGCGATAGTTTGTCCAAATAATCAATAATCAATATGACTAGTTCACTGCCCCTGACCATTTCAGAGCCTTACTGATCAGGAATAGTAAGTATTAAAAATATATATATTTTTATCCCCTCTGCTTTAGAGAGTAATACCCTGCCATTCAGTGAGAGGTCTCTCATTAACTACATGTTAATTTTTGATCTATTTGTTCCACTATATGATCAAAATTGAAGTTGCTGCACTACACTAGAGAATGATCACATTCCTTTAGTGGAAATAACACAGATTTGTTTAACTTCATTTTTAGACCTGAGACAACAAGAGAATTCCTCAATACAGTCAACAGCTTTTATCACCTCATGCCTGCTGGATAGAAAAACTGTGGTATCATCAGCCAGTTGAGCCAACTTAAATTCTCTGTTCAGAGCAGTTATACCCTGGAATGGACTTTTTTAAATATGCACAGCCATAATTTGGGTTACTAGGAGGAACAAGAAAGGACTTAGAGGACATCCTTGTCTTATTCCTCTACAGATGTCAAATCTGGGAGTAGTGCAGTGAGCTAGCTTGACAGAGCTATTGCATCCATTATAAAGAGTTTTAACCACTTTCTGAAAGTAATTTCCAAAACCAAAACATTCTACCGTTTTAAACATAAATTGATGACTTATTGTGTCAAATGCTTTGTAAATATCAACAAATAAAACAAAACTCTCCTCTAAAAAATATTCATTGTTGTCAATCATATCTAATATTAAACGTATATTTTTGCATATATTTCTTCCAGGCATGAAGCCAGATTGTTCTTCGTCAATTATATCATTCAGTCCAGATTTAAATCTTTTAGCGAATATCATGGCAAATATTTAAGCATTGTTGTTTAAGGAGCTGATAGGTCTCCAATTATCAATAATCAGTTTATCTTTTTTTGGTTTAGGAATCAATTTAATGAGACCTTGAAGAGACCTTGTTGAGAGCTATCTTTAGTACTTCAGGTGTATGTTTTTTGGTTTGGGGTTCTATGCCTCCAGATGTCAAAGAGGGCCAATCTGTCACAATTATTTCCTGATTCATTCATTACTCTGTTTTCAGGAGGCCATCTGTCCAAACTTTAATCCATCACGGTATTAAAGTCTCCTCCCCGTAATACTCTGGCAATGGGAAATGTTTGTGACAGCTGAATAATTTTGTTTTCTTTTGTTGAAAATATACTTGCGTTGTTTTGTTTACTTTTAGAGGCATATATATTCACAATTATAAACTGAAAATGATCAACTTCAATTAGAAGGATTATCCATCTGCCATTTGTGTCTGAAAAGTGTTTGATAATGTTTCCTTTAAAGTTTCCTTGTAATACAGCGACCCCTGTTGATCTGATGCTACCAAAGGAAAACAATACATTTCTCCCCCACCGACTCCTCCACATTGACACATCTGTTTCTATGGCATGAGTTTCTTAACTAAAGTAAAAATCTGCTCTTTTATTCTGGCAAAAAATAACCCTTTTCTCTTTAAATGATTTCTAATACCTCTGGCATTAACAGAAAAAATAAACACAGATTGACACGTAACAAGTAAAACTAAAAACTAAGGACACTCAAAACCCTCTGTTAGGATTTGAACTGTTGCGTTGCATCTGCGACGGACCAGTGCATTTTTTCTTTCTTTTCTTTTCCCCAGTTTTATTGAAGGGCTCATTAAGAAATAGTCGAAAGCCCCATATAATTATATTCCTTTCAAACACTGAACAAACAGTTTTTCAAAGTCAACACTACTGGGACAGATGTTTCTCACCTACGCATTGTCACTCACTGTCACTCTTTTTCCATCGATGTGGGCGAATGGACGACTGAAGCCCGCCGACTTCCCCTCCTTTTTCCACCACAGGCCAGAGTGTGTTGCGGGCATCCTTGGCTTCTTGTGTCAGATCTGTTGTTATCTTTATCTTCTTCTCTTTCAGCACTGTAGATGTTTTAGCGTCTTTCCAGATCTTGTCTCTATGTGTCCGCATCAGGAACTGGACCATGACCCGGCGGCTGGAGCTCGTCTCCCCTGAGCTCCCTTCACGTGATCAGGGACCCAGCCTGTGAACGACGTCCACGGAGAGGTTCAGTGGGTCAGCGATATTTTCTTTCTCTACTAGCGTTTCGACTCTGGCTTGAAGAGTCTCCACTGCTTGGATGACATCGTCCACCTGCTTCCCCAGGTATTCAAGTGAGTCGGTAACGCTTTTCAAGGTGCTTGTATGATCTTTCACCGCTGTTTCAACAGAGTGGAGCCGTCGAAGAGACTCCACTTGCATTTTCTCAATTCTCTCGATTACTGTCAGCAGCAATGCGCTAGTCACAGGCTCGTCCCGCTCATTACGATCTGTCTTTAACATCTAACTTGGTCGTACGAGTTCTGGAGAGGACTATGTAGTTTGTTCATCTTCGATTAAATCATCCATAGCCTTTATCTGAGAGTCCAGTGTCTCCCGTACGTGTAGCCTATGTGATCAGTTCATCAGTTCAACAAGCAAAGATATCAGACCACGCGTATGGAATGAATATCCTATCTTAAATCAAGAGCATTTAAAATTGATTTGAGAGCAGTATTATATTGATTTCACGCTCAGATTTTGTGATATTGTCTCTCAAAACTCTGCTCTTGCGCTCAAATTTGCTCTGCGCGTGCTCAAACTGTCACCTCGTGCTCAGTTATAATGCTGCGCCTGCTCAAACTGTCTCCTCGTGCTCAGTTTTAATGCTGCGAGTGCTCAAACTGTGTCCTTGTGCTCGGATATAATGCTGCTCGCGCAGATTTCCTGCGCTCACAGTCCGGTTCTTTCCCTCGCGCTGAGGGAATTTTTGCTCACAGATCTCTGTGTGCGCTCGAAATTTTTTGTGGATCAACCAATAGGAGGCTGACTAGTATTGACCAATCAGATTATTCCTGTTTGTATATGGATGTGTTTGCTGTTGTTCACGGAGCGTCACATACGGGCGGGCACTCTTTCAACCTGGTTTATCAGCCCCTGACCTCCAGGGCTGTAATAAATGTGATTTCTTTAAGTTTTTTGTCCACTGTTAAAATCAAATATCATTCATTTAATACACCAGCACCCGTGTTCTTAACTGAAATAGCTATGTTGTATACGCATAGCTGCACGACACAGTGCTCTTTGCGGTGTGCTGGTGGAGAAAACAGTGTCACCATCATGAAGCTAGCGAGACAACAGCTCATAACAAATGGACCGACAGAGTCAAGAAAATCAGGCAAGTTGTTTTAAATTCATTTTAATGAAAACTATATTGGGCTGTGCTGTTAAATTTAACAATTGAAAATCACATCAGCTTGAATGTAAGATGTTCGGAGCTAAAGGCAGTTTAACAAGCTAAAGTTATCGACCTGTATGTGAAGTTTAACTTACCTTATTCTGTAACTTTTACCCAACATGAACTCCCCGTGCCGCTTGCCAAAAGATTATATTCTAGTGTTCAAGATGTAACAGGCCAGTGGTCAAGTTAAAACAATCCAAGGAGACGATATAAAATAGTCCAGATGTGGAGTTTGTCATTTTGCTGTGAACGTTAATCGAAACTAACTCATCTCAACCGTTGAAGGATGAGCGCTCGTGCCAGGACACACGAGGACAGACACGCCCACACGGCTCAGACCTGTCTTAACTTCACATCATCAGTCTGTCAATGAAACTGGTGAAGCTAGGATATGAAAGTATTTGATGCGAGTTTGAAGCACAAAAATATTGAACATTACCGTCATAATACCAATGTTACAGAAAATCAATTCCGAGTTTTTATAACTGTGGAGGTCAGATCCATCATCCCAAGTTCACATAGTTCATTAACATAGAAATATAAGAAATATGTCATGACTAGTTAGTTCCTTGTTCATTCTTCTGTTGATTCTCTTTTAAACTTTCTCTCTTTAAGTCTGTAAGAAAAAAAAAAAACTCAAAACACTTGTTACATTTCCTTTAGAGTTCACAAAGTTGCATTCATGAGCATGGGGTTTGTGAAAAGTAACCAGGGCTCAGGTGGGCAACTACTTATAAGGTAGGGCTCTATAAAGAATTTAACACAAGGAAAATAGGTTTTTAAATGACAACGAAGGTTGTCTATCATATTCTTCAATGATTTCATTTCTTCCCTCTTTGTGTTGCAGGTTTTTCTTGTCAGGAGATCAGCTGCTCTGCAGAAAAGTCCATGGATCTGAAGGAGGATCAGAAAGGAACTCCCACTTCCCTGCCAGAGAGAGACAGTGAGTGACATAAACTCTACAAGCCCCAGACATCAATCAGTATCTGAGCCACTATGTGGCTATTTTACATTAAAGTGATGAAATGATTCACATAAAAAGAATTCGTAAAATCAAAGCTAAAATCTTCAATAAGACAACCAACCAAACAAAAAATGCCTAATGTGATGATATTCTGCATGGTTGAAAATGAATGAAAAGACAGAGACATCTGTCTTCATAAATTTTTTGCAAAGTAAAAGTGTCGAACGGAAGGCTGAAAAAAAATGTTAATGCAGAAAACATTTTAAAAATAGTTTTCTGTTGTTGTGTTTTTTGAACTAACACAGATGTATAAAACCAGAGTGCCAAACGGTAATAACAGTTCAATTTTACAATTAAAGTAAGGGGGCTGTGTAAGTGAGAAAGTCACAGACTCTGTCCTCTTGGTCAGATCTCTCTGCCAGCTGACTGCTCTGCAGAGCTCACAGAAGATTTAAATAAAACTTACAGAGACAAGCTGTCATTGTTAGCTCTTCATTTTCCAATTTCCATCACAACTTTTACAGACATCAAGTTCAAAGGTGCTCAGTTTCAGGATAGGGTTTGAATGATTTCTGTTTTTGTTTTCTCATTCCTTTTTTTACCCTCATCTCTACAACAAACATAAGGTAGATTATTCATATTCCATAATGACTTTGTATTTTATATTTTTTCCTTTCTTCATTATTATTATTATTATTATTATTATTATTATTATTATTATTATTGAAATGTATTTCCCTTTTTAACCAGTATTTTTCTACTTTTGATAAATCTTTAGCCCCAGACTGAGTTTACTTCGCTTTATAAGTCAATTTAATTTTTTTTTTTTAGAGGCCTTCCTTTCTATCCACATCTATCTGCTCACATTGAAATACCTGCATTGATCTCATTCATTCTTACCACAAGGGAGAGCTGTAGCATCAGCAGAGTTACCCCTGTAAAGATTCTGTATCATTGGATCATACGAACCATGCACTTTATAAAATATGGGTGTAATCTCTGTGACAGCACTTGTGTGTTTCTGATACAGTGAGGCATCCAAGAATATAACAAATAAGGTACACTGTAAAAAGAAATCTGTAAAAAAAAAAAAAAAAAAAAAAAAAAACAAAGAAAGAAAACACAATAGTGTCCTTGGCCTGTGGCCAAGGACACCTTTTTGCTTTGCTAGAGGTGTCCTCAGCTCAGGCCTCGGACCCTAAAAAAAAAAAAAAATGGTTAAAAGCACTGGCAGCAAAGTTTCCAGACAAATAATGTAAAATTACAGTCAAATCAGTCTACAGTAATTTCCTGTGAAAATACTATTTTTTCCATGTACAATAAAAAATTTGTAATGTATTAAGGCAAACTCTGTACGTAAAACTAAAGAAAAATGTCTGCAGATAGTATAAATATGTAATTTAAAAGATAAATACCACTATTTAACAGATTTTTCCTAAATTATTACAATCAAACACCTTCAATAAAGTGACATTGCAAAGGGTTCTGCCGAAAAATACTGTTATTTTACAGCAAAATACTTTTTGTTGTGATGGTGTTTTGTAACCGTGAGTGAGGAGAGCACGCAGTGGATATAAGACTCCGCTGAATATTTAAGAATTGCATTGGGTGAACAGGTTGCCTGTGCAACATTGCATGGACCGGCTGTGTAATCCAAATAACTTTGATATTAAAAATTGACCAACATAGCAAAGACCATCCACACATCTCATTTAGTAAAAACAATTTACAACCCAAAAATCACTGGATACAGGGTCTGCACAATGGAGCACAAACGGCAAGTCCACTCCATAGGCAGACAGCTGGTCTGCCCCCTAGGGCACAGACAGGAGCAGAAACAGCCGCACCATGGAGCACACCTAGTCGGTTCGCGCTGTGGAGCACAAACATGCTGTGTCCCCTGTATAGCAGGGTCCCATATCCAAACTAATAAAAAGGATTCATTTTCTTTCTTATACTTGGTGTCTTTAAAACAATTTCTTATCCTATCTTTGTCATCTTTTGATACTGAGAGTGATCAGACCCGAAGTTAGAGTACAGTGTTACAGTAGAGCAGCACACTACAAGTGTTATGGCAGAGCTACTCACAAAAAGGTTAAAATTATACATTCAAAGTTTGTCTAAAGTAGGATTGTTTAAACAATTTAAGAAACAGCCACTGGGGAGAAAATGTATTCACCATGCCATCCACTAATGTAAGTTAAAGCTGGTGTGAGGGTTAAATAATGCTCATAGCATGGGCAGCTTACACATCTGGAAAGGCTCCATCAACACCGAAAGGTACAACTTTTAGAACAATGTGCTTCCATCTAGGTGATGTCTTTTATGTAAATGACTTTACCTATTTCAGCTAGAGAATGCTACACCATGTACTGAAGACATTATACTTCATTACTTTGTGGTAGAAGGTTCCATATGCCAAACTGGCCGGCCTGCAGTCCAGACCTTTCATCAGTTAAAAACATTAGGAGCATTTTAGTGCAGTTATGTAGTTTCACTGGATTTTGCAGCACCTAGTAGTTTTTCTTCTGTTATTTATTTCACATATAAGAACTGAAACATGACATGAACCATACATAATGATTTAGTGAAAGAACAAAACTAAACAAAGTAAAAAAAAAAAAAAAAAAAACAGTAGCAGGGAAATGTGCAGGAGGGGCAAAAAAACCCCCATAGGGGCTTGTTGAGTGGCCCTCCTAGAGAAAAGGACCAAAGATACATATGAGTGATTCAATAATTAGAGGAAGATTTCATGTATACAAAAAAAGTGGGAAAAAGTGCTATTTGTTTTAGTGGTTAATTGATTAATTGATAAAAACTGTGTGGTATGTTTCTTAAAAGACTTGTGACTGGTGATGTTTCTGATGTGATGAGGTAAATTGTTCCAGCAGTGGGGTCCTCTAAATCTGATTGAGAATTGCGAGAATGAAGTCCTGAAAAAGGCTGGATGGAGATTATTGACAGACCTTATAAAGTAATGATGGATTTGAGAATTAAACTGGAAAAATAAATTTCTAAAACAAACGGGGAGTAAGTTATAAAAAGACTGGAAAATAAACTAACACAATTGCAGATGGTTAAGGTCAAATGTGGGGAGAATTCTGAGTGATAGAAACAAAGGAGTAGAGCTGCTTAACCTGCTTTAATGAAACATTTCTTTAGAGGGAAGACGCAGTTGAGATTGATTTTAAAGGTACTGGCCCAGATTATACTGCAGTATGAGATGTATGGATAGATCATTGTATGATATAGATAAAGGAGGATTTTCTAGATACCAAAGGCCTCATTTTTCTGATGATGCCAATATTTTCCCAATTTTGTTTGAAATAAATGATACATGAGTTTTCCAGGTGAGATTTTCAACTATGAGAATACCAAGAATTTTAGTCACTGTTACTCTTTCCAAGATGTGTTGGTCAAAATACACAGTAGGATTAGTAGTTTGGGGTGTTAAATTTCTAACAATAAGCATCATGTGACAACCTTTTTTTGCTTTAAGAGTTACACAACAGTCACACGGTGTGTCCCAAAGTGAATCTCTCCTACGCAGCACCCGTACTGAAGGATGTGAGGTGTTTATTGTGGTCAGAGGAGAGGAGAGACAGGAGACACCCACTGATTGGACGCTGCCGCTGCTCCTCACTCCTTTTCTCAGACTTCCCATCTCCAGGGTGTGACGATACACAGAGCTGAAAATAGTCACTGAGGATCATTCTGAGACAGGCCCTAAAGCTGGGATATGGAACATAGCCGTCATGAAACCAATATAACAGAGGACAAACACCCAGTTTTCAAAACTGCTTTGGTCAAATTCATCATCCAATGAGGAAACTCATATAAAAGATGATTCATGATTTGTTATTTTTCAGTCATTTCTCTGTTGATTTTCTTTTTCTTTACAGAGAGAAGTCTGTCTGAGAGAAAATTCTGTTAAGCCTAAGGAAAAAAAACACCAACATTTCCTTTAGAGCTCATAAAGTTTCATGAAGTATGGTTTGTAAAAAAAAACACAATTTCTTTTTTACTTGAAATCCCAACAATTATAGCCGATGTTCCGAGGCACCATACGTTTCAGGGTTCATGATCAGATCTGCGCTAGATCAGGGGTCACCAACTTTTTTGAGACTGAGGGCTACCTCAGAGGAAATATGTGGTTCGAAAGGCTTGCCTGATACAAATTTTCTAAGCAAAATTGCACAGATCACTTTTCGGTAACAGTAATAATTAAAGCTGAAAGCATCGTAAGACGGGTCCTCGGGTCTTTTGCTGGTTCGTCATGTCGTGCGTCTCAATGAGAAAAACGTTTTGGTGTTTGTTTCATCTCTCTAGGACATTCCTACTGGCCGCTTTGGCTGTTAAAATGTGCCTAGATGGTGAGAGCATATTATGGGATGTTGGGGAGTCAGTTGATACCATGGTAACATATCCTCTTCTATGCTGAGTGACATCAGCCTCATGCGTGGAATTCTAATTAGCGTGACACAGAGCTCAAGTAGAGTGTGGGGGGGGGTTTAAGATAAATTTCTGGGGATGAAATCCTCACAGAGTCCACAATTTTACCCCAATCTGTGTACAAATATCATATTTGATAAGAAATTTGGGCAGGAATCCATTTTTTGGCATTTTTAAAGCTGTACAAGTTTTACTTCTTTTTCTAGAGGCCCAAATGCGTCAGAAATCCCTGAATGGAGGACAAAAAAATAGTTGATTTATTTTAGAGAAATGTCCAAACTACTTGTCATATAGGCCAAGATGTTGACTTAATCCATGTAAAAATATGATTGTCTCTCAGGAAATGTTGTCAGGAATCCAACCATGTAATTTTTAAAGCTATATGACTTTTAGTTTTTTGTCTAGAGGCCCAAATGCGGCACTAGGAGAATGTGTATGTGGACCTGAAACGTGTTCTCCTCATCTGCTAACATGGAGAAGGCTGAAAGTGGTCGGTGACTTTGAGGGCTCGCCATTAGAAAACCGGGCCCGAAATAGCAACTTCCAGAACAGCTTTTGAAGAGCAGGGTCTAGTCTGTCATGTGAGCCAATTTTCAGGCCAATACCATTTTTGTTTTTTGACAAGTTAATTTTTGAAGAAAAGGTGAAAAAGGGGAGGAATCTTATTTTGAAAGGGAAATTGCTGGCTTCCTGTTGGAGATAGGTCAGGGGTATCAGTGTATGATTTTTGCATCTTGATGAGCTGAATCTTTTGGTGTTGGCTTCATCTCTCTACAACATTCCTAGCCCAAGCTAGGGCCCTTTTTGTGTGCCTAGGTGGCGCTTTTGAGCATTACAAGGATGTCGGGGGTCATGTCTGGTATCAAATCGCGATTTTTGGCACTGGCAGTGTATGTGCCAATTTTGGTGACTGTTTTGAGCATGTTTAGTGGGTGTAATTTGCGTTTTCCGGGTGCGTGGAATAATAATAAGGAAAAACGGACGAAAAAAAGTAGTGTCCTTGGCCTACTTTATTCTTACTATAATCTACTGAAAGGCCCGATTGGTATGTCTACTTAACTTCTTTGTCACTTTAGGGGTTAAACAGTCCAGTGCTAGTGCACATTGTCCACTTTGAAATCCAACTCCCTTTTGGAATCAGTAAGATCCTGATTTTTTGGATCAAAGTGATCAAAATCCTCCTTAAAAGTTTTGAACAACACAAACTGAAGGTTTGATCCAGATTCAAACTGGGTTTGGATTACGTGATCTAATCTGACTTCAATTTCCTTCTTTTTCTTTTGAACAACCTATTTTCAACATCTGATCCAAACTGATAATCAAAATTTGATAAGATTGAGGAGATGGTTCACCTGAAGCTGAAGAACTGGAACAGCCTTTGGCGTTCCTCCAGAATGAGGGACTGACTGGGTGTGACCAAGGGGCTGCCATTGTTAGACATCATTTTGACAAGTTCATTTCTGGTGACTGTTTTTTTGTAAGTCATATACAGTGACGAATGACAATAATCTGACTTCAATTTCCTTCTTTTTCTTTTGAACAACCTATTTTCGACATCTGATCCAATCTGATAGTCAAAATTTGATCAGGTTCAGGAGATTGTTCACCTGAACCTGAAGAACCAGAACAACCTCTGGCGTTCTTCTAGCATGAGTGACTGACTGGGTGTGACAAAGGGGCTGCAATTGTTAGACATTTTTTTGAAAGGTTATTTCTGGTGACTGTTTCTTTGAAAGTCATATACAGTGACGAATGACAATAATCTGACTTCAATTTCCTCCTTTTTCTTTTGAACAACCTATTTTCGACATCTGATCCAATCTGATAATCAAAATCAGATCAGAGGCCTATATCATGAAGCAGGATTAGTGTTTTAGCGAGATAACTTCAGGGTTAACTCTTGATTACCAATAGCATGAAGCTGTTCCTTTTTTATCAGAGTAGATCACCATGGTGACCTATGCCGAACGGCTATCCTGCTCTGGAGCAGGATAAGTTGGGGGTTGAATCTGATCCTACAAAAAGCCCCTCCCACTGGCCAATCGGCTTTTTAGAAACAATGGTCTGCCCTTTTCTCCCAAAACCCGGTGGACAGAGGCGCACAAGTTGTAAGAAGAGCTTTACAAGGAGAGAGGGTGTTTAAAGATCGATCAGATCCACTCGATCAAAGCGACGATTCGCTGTATGAGAGTTATGGCTCTGACGGCCCAGACTACTCTACCTCTGTGAAATATTAGAGCCGTACATTGCCCGTGCAACCCGCAGGAGCGGTGCACTGACTGTCCCACAGACATTGTACATCGCCCTGCGATTCTCTGCTACT
Source organism: Halichoeres trimaculatus (assembly GCF_033239565.1). Taxonomy (NCBI): domain Eukaryota; kingdom Metazoa; phylum Chordata; class Actinopteri; order Labriformes; family Labridae; genus Halichoeres; species Halichoeres trimaculatus. The sequence goes on from NW_027437180.1 coordinate 9,195,176, forward strand.
GGCAGCTACGTGTACTCTGTCGGGGATGCGGAGCGGCTGAGCAACTTTACAGCATCCTGCGTTGTGCATCAAGTGGCCACTGCCCTCACGCAACTTAGGGAAGAATTCATAGCGTTCCCAGGATGAATGAGAATGGGGTGGAGCCAGTTACCTGTGATAGGTAGCTGATTCTGAACAAAAGATGAAGGAATGCTAGCGCAGATTTTGTCAATGAAATGTACACACAGCACATATCACCACTTTTTTGGGAATATTTTAGGGGAAGCTGAGCTTCCCTTGCAGTCTAAGAGCAATCGCCAATGTTTGACACAGACTTACCAGACGTGATGATGTTCTTGTAGCCTATTTGTTTTTTATCTGCTCCCATGTTCTTCTGACTCCAGAAGGATTACATCTGGGAGAATGACATGATAATTGGAATACACGCAGGTCATTTGCACAGTAGCATTTATTATTTTATTAGATTAAGAAGTGTGATCACTATCATACTGAGCCACTGATGAGTAACTTAGGCTTTTACACAGTCCGCTATGCGTTGCCATGCATTTTGCCTGTGGTTGGCCGCTGCTACCGTGTTCCCCCTTAACGAGTTATTGCTTCTCTCCTCATTGTATTGCTGCATTTTCAGCCGCTGCTCTTCAGCGGTGAATACGGAGCTTTCTTAGTCGCTCATGATTGTGATTGGTCAGCTGCCTCTGAGCCCTCCTCTTTTACGTGCGCGTTCACAGCTCTTGATGAGTCAATCCTGGGTTCAGTTACCGTGTTGGTAACTTGCGTCCTGCTATCAACTATCCTGATTGCCATTGTAACGGTTGCTCAATCCTGGATAAATGTGAGTTACCGTGGATAAGCTGACCGCGCTTCATGCAATAGGCCTCAAGTTCAGGAGATGGTTCACCTGAAGCTGAAGAACTGGAACAGCCTTTGGCGTTCCTTCAGAATAAGTAACTGACTGGGTGTAACAAAGGGGCTGCGATTGTTAGACATTACTTTGACAGGTTCATTTCTGGTGACTGTTTCTTTGGAAGTCATATACAGTGACGAATGACAGAAAAGGTATGTTTTATTTTTGTTATGGAAATTTGTTGGGGGATTTTTTTTTGTGGGAAAATATTATTTTCACTTTATTCTTACTTTACTCTACTGAAATGCTTCATTGGTATGTCTACTTGACTTCTTTGTCACTTTAGGGAGTTAAACAAGTCAAGTGGTAGTGCACATTGTCCACTTTAAAATCCTACCCCACTTTTGGAGTCAGGATTTTTTGGATCAAAGTGATCAAAATCCTCCTTAAAAGTTTTGAACAACACAAACTGAGGGTTTGATCCAGATTCAAACTTGGATTAGATTACGAGATCTTATCTGACTCCAAACTCATTTCTCATTTTTTTTGAACAACCTATATATATATATATATATATATATATATATATATATATATATATATATATATATATATATATATATATATATATAAATATATATATATATATATTAGGGAAGAAAGGAAAGAAAGGGAGAAGGAGGACTTGCCTGAAAAGAAGGGCATAAAAAAAGACTGAGTGAAGTGGCGGGAAAGAAACTGAGAGACCCACATGAAGAGTGAGAGGAGGAGGAGGGAAGAGGGAGAGGAGGAGGGACAAGGGGATGAGCTGGGCGTTAGAAAACTTAAGAGAGCAGAAAAGGCAGTTAAAGAAAAGAGAGAAAGAGTTTGTGTATGTTTGTGTGTGAGCCAAGTGAGGGTGGACAGAGATACATAAGGTGGTATGAGGTATGAGGGGACAGCTCCTGAAGACACTCATCTCTCTGTTCATCACTCTCCTGTGTTTGGGGAGCCTGCTGAGCACTCTCATCTGGTTCATGATCGACAGCAAGTAAGTGTGTGACAGCCTTACAAACACACACACACACACACACACTCACACACATAGAACAAGCAGATGTGGTCGGTCTGGACCACAGTGCTGTAAAGAAAGACTGATTTAGCAGTTAGTGATATTTTGTTTACACTGTTTTCTGCACTTGTTGATGCTATATCTTCACATGTTTCTGTTCCTTTTTTGCCAAAACAGACTCAGACCCATTCAGATGTCTTATTCGTTATGTGTGTATAACTATACAAGACTCAATGGTGTCATAAATCAGAGAGGCAGTGACACAGTTTTGCAAAAACCCCACGCAGTCATTCAAAGTGATGCAAGGGAAGTTTTATAGGAGCAACCACATCGTCAAAAAACAGAAAGTTTGTAACAGGACTCGTGATTTGGTGGTTTGGGGTTTCATCATCTCAGGTGCTCACAGCTTTGGTTCAGATTACCTTTATAGGCTGCCAGCTCTGTAAAGAGCAACAGGTCAAAGAGCCATCATAGGGCCACTTTAAATGTTCTTCATTTTGAGACAAAATACAAACGTAACATTCCACTTCTATTTATAGTTTCTGTATGACCCTTTAATTGAGCCAGAACAAATAAAAAACAAATAAATAACACATATATGGCAGATATTTTGGAAACATGATTATGATTCACCTAAACCTTGACCTGAACCAGACTCATTAAAACTCATATACAATAACAAATGACAGAAAACTTAATCATATTTTTTTTTGTTATTGAAATCTGTTCAAGGGGACTATCTCATGGGACAAGATTATTTTTATTTTAGTCTGCTTCAATCTACTGAAAGGCTTCATTGGTATGTCTACTTAACTTCTTTGTCACTTAAGGGGTTAAACAAGTCAAGTACTAGTGCACATTGTCCACTTTGAAATCCAACCCCCTTCTGGAATCAGGAAGATCCTGATTTTTTTGATCAAAGTGATCAAAATCCTCCTTAAAAGTTTTGAACAACACAAACTGAAGGTTTGATCCAGATTCAAACTGGGTTTGGATAACGTGATCTAATCTGACTTCAATTTCCTTTTTTCTTTTGAACAACCTATTTTCAACATCTGATCCAATCTGATAATCAAAATCAGATCAGGTTCAGGAGATGGTTCACCTGAACCTGAAGAACCAGAACAACCTTTGGTGTCCCGCCAGAATGAGTAACTGACTGGGTGTGACGTAGGGGCTGCAATTGTTAGACATTACTTTGACAGGTTCATCTCTGGTGACTGTTTCTTTGTAAGTCATATACAGTGACGAATGACAGGAAATTTATTTCAAAGGCTTCATTGGTATGTCTACTTTAGCTACTTTTTAATTGTAAAAATTAAACAAGTCAAGTGCAGAATATTACAGACACGACTGTATACACTCAGGGTCAGGTGTTCAAAGGTAATCTGATCAGATTTTGTTAATCAGATTGGATCAGATTCTGAAAATGGGTCGTTCAAAGGGAAAAGGAGAATTCCAACATTGGATTAGATCATGTAACTCAATCCTAGCTTTAACCTGGATTAAACCTTCAAAACCTTTCAGTAGGAACTCTGATCCAAAAAAAATCAGGTTTATCCTGATCCGAACAGGGGCTAGGATTCTGAGGTGGATTTCAGGGAGAAAATGTAGTAAAACTTTCAAATTGGAAGCACGTTACTGTCACTGAAGTTTCACCAGGGCCTGAAATTTTTTTATAAAGCAACAAAACATTCAGTACAACCCTTTTCACCCATGTACGAGCTTTAAAAGTTTTTGTATACAGGTGATACTTTGCTAACACATCATTTTTGCAGGAAATTTTTCCAGGAAACGAAGAATGACACACTCTACAAGCTGGATTTTGTTGTTTACATGATCAGACAAACGATCGAACAAACTAGCAGCTGTGTCACTCATCTCGTTTGAGTTTGCTTAGGTTTTTTTTAATCATTTGATTTGTTGCTATGCTCAGCCTCTCAGGATTGCCTCTTTTATACTCAGTCTTCTTATTTACTCACTTCACGTTGTTTGTATAAATTGTTCCAGGAAACAAAAAATGGTGCACATTCAAGGCTGGATTTTATTGTTTACATGATTATAAAACGTGATACAAAGCAAACTAATGGCTGAAGTTCTCTGTGTTCATCTTTGTGTTGACTATATTTACACATCTTTGCCTGACCTCTGCATCTGTTCATCTCATGTGCATCTGACCCGTTTCTTCTTCTGTTTGCGCCACAGGAATGAGAACCTTCGCAGACCAGTTCCTCAGAAGAAAAGACCCCCTAAAAACTTTGATCTCTGTAAGGGCTGCAGGTGAGTACAGACAGCATCAGCACCACTGCGTCTCCTGAAGTAACCTATATCTTTACAGACACATCAGTGTTATGGGGATTACAAACCCAGCTGTGAGTGTGTTTGTGTGTGTTTGTGTGTTTCAGGGAGGTCATCGAAAAAGTACTGCAGGAGTATTCTGAAACCTGGAAGAAGCAGGAGGACAATTACCTGAAATTCAGGTACAAAGACATCTCGTTTTTGTACCAACAGAACAGAAAAAAAACAGAAATCTCAATTATGTAACAAGTTTTTTACTTTTATCCAGTGTTTGGGAGATTTCTATGCCAGAACAGATCAACAAAATTAACAGCAGCTGAGTCTGTTTGCTCTGAGACATCATCAGAAGAAGGAAATCTGAACAAATTTATGCAGAAGTGAGATGAGGAGAGTAAAGACACTGTGCCACATAACAAGAGTTTATCACACTGTAAAGAAAGGTGGGGCTAGCATTTCAGTTTCTCAGAGTTCCTGGTTTAGCTTCTTGTAAATCAATCGACTGTGTAATGTAGATTAAATAAAAAAACCCTCCTCTCCAACTGGCTTGACTTTATAATAAGCTCTACCTCCCATAAGGGCGGTTTAGAGGAAAAGAGGGTGCCTGATCTTTATTGAACACAGGTGCAAGGTCGTGGTAGCAGGTGGGGATTGTGGAGAGGTCAGGTGGCGTAGAGGAAGAATGTGTAACACTGGTTGATGGAACGACAGACAGGAAGCAGTGAGAATGGCCAAAGTTTCTTGTCTGACTACTCCAATAAATGTGGGGCTTATGTTTTTAAGCCAAGGAAAACCAAAGACAACAGGTGACACCAGAGATGGAATGGAGTACACCTGGATGGTTTCTTGACGGTTGCCAGAGATAATGAGAGTAGTCTGGTGAGTAACAAGGGAGACAAAGTGTCTATCCAGGGCCATAACCCTCTTGGATGTGGGCAGAGGCTCGAGAGGAAGCTGAAGCTGTTGAACCAGTCCTTCATGGATAAAGCTTTCGCCAGCACCAGACTCAATGAGAACTGTCACAGATGAGTCCTTCAACCGCCACAGGATGGTTGAGGGTACTACCATGCAGAGGGAAGAACCAGAAGGAGATAAAACTTGGCGCACCAGAGTGCTCTCCTTCATTGGTGAGCTCTGGTGTTTAAAGCTGACAGCAGGACATAACAAAGTGTCCTGACAGGCCACAGTAGACACAGTCGGTCATCCATCCTTCAAATACTTTCTGTAACTCAGAAGAAAAAGACTCAGAGGAACTAAGTATAACCATAACCCGGTAGCCCATTTAGCAGCTTGGCACAGATCATCCCAGGACGCCTCAGTGTGGTGAGTCAAACCGCTACTGTAACATGTATAGTCTATACGTTTATACTCGGCTCTTGGTGGGTGTATCCCTCGGTGGCGGTTGTGTGACTAACTGACATCACAGAGGAGGAGCTGCTCTATCAGATTACTCCAATAAAAAGAAAGGATCCTCGTGTCGTCACGACGGTCAAAATCTCGCGGCCAACTGGCAATGACCTATTTTCAGAGGCATCAAATCTTGTTCTAGGATATCAGAAAAAATACAATATCTCATTTTTTGAAAATTCTGGGGGTGAAAGGTCTTGTTTTCAAATTTATTATAATATATATACGTATTAAATCAGGGATCAGCATGATATGTCCCCTTTAATGGACTCCATGATGCCATGCATCATCTTATCGGGCGTCCCTCAAGGATCCCCTGATTTATTAGGGCTTCCTTGACTGCTTCAGGAGTTGCTAAGTCATGCTGGCTAGTGAATTCTGTCAGGATTTGATAATCAGTTGTTTTGAGTTGGACCCAAAAGCAGACAGAGACAAAGAGCAGTTAAAGGGTTTTATTGCACAAGCTGTACGATTGATCCAAAGTCCAGACATCCAAAGCCCAGAGGGCAATGCGACAGAGGGAGCTAGGCAGTGTGGATGTGGCATGTGGCGGCAGGGTAGGAGCTTGAAGGAGGCACTGGAGGGTATACAAAGATGCTAAGGGTAAGTCATGGGAAAAAATCACAAAGAGTAACTCCCCAAAATCTCAAGAGATACTTAGAAAGCTTGGCCGAAGTACCGCAAGCTGTACGAGAATTCCCTAGCGCTGAGCTCTTCCTCAGCCACAGTATGCACTGCTCCATGAGCCTGATGGGGTGTGCGGTGTGTGCCACCGAGCCAGAGACAGCAACAATGAGAGGAGGAGGAGAGAAGCTCCACATGGGGCAGATCATGACATTGTCATCTCTCTGGTTTCTCCAGATCAAAGCTGCACAGTAGTTGCCACGGTCGGGAACGGGCTTTCATTACCCAGATTAACACTCCAGTGGGAACCAATATTGTTTATGATGGAGACACAAGAAGCCTCAAGGTGACACCAGAAACTTTCAGCACCTTTGTGAAGGTATTTCTGCTCCTTATCTATGTCTGCTACCTGTTTTTTGTTTTCTGTATGGCTCCTCGTTAACTCAAAAATATAAAATCAGGGATAACTATGACGAGACAGAGTACAGTTAGCATTTCTAGGGGAGCTCTTGAATTTGCAGCCTCTAATATGGAGCTCGAACTCTTTGTGAAAAGTTCATTCACAACAATAAAAAGCAATAAATGCAATATATGGCTTTATCAGCTCAACTCACAGAAAGACTAACAAACCAGATGAGAGGAGATGTTCAAGTGTTAGAAAACCTGGCAGACCTGCTGAATAATTCACACGCGAACATCACTGTGGACTTCGTGAGAGTGCAACAAAATGAACAACCAGGATCTGTTTTCACAGATCAATCCATTTGGTCAGTTTGATGGAAGATAAGTCCCTGAATATGAATCATGCAAATGCATAACTCAGAAGTCTGCAACATTTTTTATGTAATTTGTAAATTTAGAGACGCACGTTTCCTGCAACATGACTTTTCCTCTGAACATGAGCTGGATCTGAAAGACTTTTTGTTGTCAAGTATAAACTTTGATCAGGTGTTTAAATTAAACATGAAGGAAACTAAACTGTCAACCTCTTATCTGAGCAGCTGCTGATAAAAATCTCTCTAAATGAACGAAACTCAAATATTTAACCTGCATACAATTAAAGTGTAACCAGACCTCAACATACTTTAGTCAAACCACTGAAGCTACTTTCCTGTTGAAGCAATAAATGTAGCGAACCAGAGTTCACATGGCTGCATAAACTCAAAAGCATCATCAACATCAGACATCTGAATAGTAAAGAACAGGAGTGAACACTTGAACAGGAAGTGTCAGCCTTTTCTCCTCAAATGACGCAACTGAATGTTACCCCCAGAAGCTTCAAAAAACAGAAACAGGTTGTAGGTTACCAAAAGGAACTAAAAGGTGTAATATCGTTGTTCCTCAATCCTTGCATGCCTTTGTCTGATATTTTCATGCCATTTTAACCCCAGGTGAGCCCGTTGGTGAATAAAACATGGGACACCTGTGCAGTGGTTGGAAACGGAGGGATCCTGACTGACAGTGGCTGTGGAGCAGCCATAGACTCAGCTCAGTTTGTCTTCAGGTGAGGAAGATGTTGATGAAGCAGGGCCTGAAAGGCTGATGACAACTCAAATTAACTAACTAATGCGGGACCTTAAAGAGAGTGCAGGATTACAACCCACAGAGGTAGAGCAGCTCTGGGCCTCATCAATGTTAAACAGCATAACACCTCTCTACACATGCCCAACCTGCAAAAGGCTCTGTTTTCAAGTAAACAGTAGAAGGGGCAGAGGTTGAGTCTGCCTCAGACGGTCATTACAAGCCTAAAGTGAGCATGTAGAGATCTCTGTGCTGTCCTTCAGGTGTAACCTACCGCCCTTGAAAGACGGCTTTGAGAAGCATGTTGGCATTAAGACCAGCCTTGTGACAGCTAACCCAAGCATCCTGCGGAATAAGTGAGTAGAATTTTCCATTCTTCAGCTTAAAACGCCTTTGATCCCTGCTTCAAATCTGCTTTTTTCTTTACAGGTACGGGAATCTGATGAGGCGTCGCCATGCATTTGTGGAGGATCTGAAGACCTACAGCAATTCTCTGCTGCTATTCCCCGCTTTCTCTTTTGGTGCAGACACTTCTGCGTGTCTACGGGCTTCTTACGCCATTGAAGATTTCGGCAGCCCGATCCAGCCCGTCTTCTTCAACCCTGAATACCTCCGTAGTCTGGTCAACTTCTGGCGTTCACAAGGCCTGCGAGCAATACGGCCCAGCACTGGGTTATTCATGGTTGGCCTTGCGCTTGAACTCTGCAACAATGTGCATTTGTATGGGTTCTGGCCCTTCCACTCTCACCCCTATGGACTCTACTCCCTGACCAACCACTACTACGATGACATTAAGGCCAAAGGAGTCCACGCCATGCCGGCTGAGTTTCAATTCTTGATGCAGCTGCACAATGACGGGGTGCTCAAGCTTCATATTGGAGATTGTTAGGTCCTAGTCTGCAGGACAGTATGGAGTCCCTAAAGGGACATAGGCAGAGAAAATTTTTAAAACAATGTTTCTTGTGTGCACAAGAAACTAACTCATGAGCATGATTAACAAACTTGAGCATGCAAGAAATTTCATGCACTCAAGAAACTTTTGTGTGCGCATGAGATACCAGGCACCCAACGTAAACCAGCCAGGACTTCAGCCCTGTTTGTAAGGGATTAGTCCACCTGTGGACCTGGTAACATGTAGTTGTTGTGTAAGACGACTGAGTGTTTAATCCCACATAAATCAACCATGTCTGTAATGTGTAAAGTAAAAAATCCAAGGCAAATCACAAAACATATTGCGAGACACACAAAAGTGCTCTGAAAACACTTATCCATTCTGCATCAGCGTCTCTTTAATTTTGGGTGGTAGCTAGTAGTTTTTGAGAAGGTCTCTGCAGCTTTTTCTCATTATTTTCTGCTTAAAGATGACTAAGGCAGCTTTGGGCAATCTTAACTGTTTCAACAGCTCTTCTGTTAGACATGAGACGAAAGGAGACTAGCTATGTTTGCCTGTGCCACTGGTAAATAGGATGTAAAGACTGCCATTGATGGACATAAATATAACAATGGAAAAAACAGAAGTCACTGGTTTAATGTCACTCACAGGATATATGAACACAATCATGATAAAAATAAATAAAACAGACTACAGTCAAATATTTAGACAGCTCCATAATCCAAGAGGTGTAAAAACACACAGCGTAAAATTAGAGTGCACCGATCTGATCCTGGTATTTGGTATTGGTGGTAAAGGATCAGTCAGAACTTGAGGCCAAAGCTAAACAATGATTTAGTATACAGGGTATAAAAATGAACCATTAAATGGTCATTTCTTAGTCATTAGTCATAGTCATTCCATATGTACACATTTATTGTCTTTTACTCAAAACTATCCCTGTCTTTTCCCACAGTAGGGCATGCAGGTAATTATCTAACACTGGTATTGAAATAGTATCGGTATTAGTCAATACCCAAAACCCAGGTCACCGCTTTGCAGGTGGGCTTTACTGTGTGGAGTTTGCATGTTCCCTTGTGCATGCGTGGGTTCTCTTTGGGTACTCCGGGTCCTCCCACAGTCCAAAAACATGCTCATCATTAACCTTATCAGGTTTAACACTCTAAATTGTCTGTAGATGTGAGTGTTTGTAGTCTTCGACAGCCCTGTGATTGACTGGTGACCAGTCCAGGCTAGTTTCTGGTGTCCACCTAATATCTTGTGTGCATGAAAAAGTTTCTTGTGCGTACGAAAAACACATTTTTTTATTTTTTTCACCTGTGTCCCCCTAGGGGCTCCGTAGAATAGTGTCTTAAGTCAACCCCTCACTGGTGATAAGTCATGAAATTAATTACACAAGCTTTAGAAACTACTGAATGTATGATGAAGTAATCGAATACCTCCTGAACATGAAGACTGTTGGCTCAGAGAGCAGCACACTGAATGTGAAGAAACAAATCTCTTCTTTGAATATACAGGGACATGTTTATAACTGTTTTTTCATATTGTGGTCAAAAAATCAAGCTGGTGCTGGTCTTGTTTACATGTGTTTGATACTGACGGTACTGATACTGCCTCTGACCGCCGAGGCCGTAGTGTCACTGACAAACTGATGTGGCCACCACATTTGGTCAGAGGCTTTAAATAAGAAAGAGGAGTGGAAAGATAGATGCACAGCCACTTTCTGTGTCAGTTTGGAAACAGTAACATGCGTTGCTCAATCTGTGTCAATGTTTGTGTATAAATTGATTATGAATTCTGCACCTTGGGTGAATGGTGTAACCTTAAGCTGAGCTTCCTTTATGTGTTGTACACCTGGAGGTTTGACCTTTCATGCTGACATTTACAAAATCTTGTCAGTGATCTGTAAAAAAAAAAGTTGAAGACTTTATGAGCTGACATTAGGGCAGATTTTTTTGTGTCATGAAGAGGTTTTGGAACAAGAGGAAATAAAAGTGAATCCTGGAATAAATATTTATTTAAAAAATTGACCTCAGCTTGCATGATTTAGTCCCTTCAAAGTCTTGAGTTTCCAAAATCTGCCAAGATATGTCTTTAAAGTGCAGCATTTCTGCTTGCTAATGACACATTTGTCTGGTTTAGAGCACAGTTTGTTCTTGATAAAGGCTCAAAATACCTGATCATAATCAATGATTCAAAACAAGATCATCAGCACCAAAGTAGGTTTCTTCTAAATGCTACTTTTGAGTTTCCCTGTCAGTCATCCAGGAATGGCTCAATTTATAGATTTGCCAAGACATTTAAAAAATGTGTTTGAATGTTTAAAATGTGTGTTCAAATTATTTATTGATGGTTTATTTTAATAAGATATCAAACATCTATTAAATTTAGATCACAATACACTATACCATGTAAGACACAGTAACTCAAATGATTTTATTGTTTGTCCTAGGTCACTGAATCAGTGCGCCAGTTCAGCCTCTCAACTTGGTTGCCTGTAATGATGTTTAGAATCCAGCAGGTGTCTGTATTGAGCGACACAGTTATACAGTACCTACAGTATCAATCGAGAGGGGCAGCAGGTTTCTGAGCAGGCAATATATTTTAACAAATATAAGTCAATAACATTATGGGTATTTATAAATTATTATCTAAGTTTTTCAACCTTTTTCTTTTCTTCTTTTTCTAATCATTATTTATTGTATTTACTAAAAGAAGATAAATTAGATGTTATGATCCACCAGTAGGTGGGGGAATTGTACCATTACATTGTTTACAAAACCCAGATAAACCCGTGACAAAAATAGAACAAACAATGTGAGCAGAACCTTCGTTCTGAGTGTCTACTTAAGAAGTCGTCCCAAGTTGTGTACGGTTTTGTTTGTTCTGTTGTTCATGTAGAAACACCTACATGTCTTCTGCATCAGAGAAGATTTATGAATCTCAAAATGACTTTTTAGTGAATGCTAGAGTGATTTAGATCTCCTGACAGTTAAATAAAAATGAAACAGCTCTGAGAAGCAGGCTGATTAGCACTAAGGTTGCAGCCTAAGCCCGGCACGTAGAGCCATGGTCTGAGTTTTTCAGGAAATGCAATAACAGAATATAAAGAGAAACAGATGCCAAAACATCAAACAAAAAATGATGGTGAATAAAACCTTATTTTGAGTATTTTTTTGAGAACAACACTTTTTTTGTTAAAAGCTGGAAAGTCCTAAGAATTCATATATTCTGGTAAACATTCCAAGCTCCCACTGTTTTTCATCAGGGTATGATGAAAAGTCTAGCTGGGAAAGCCCAGCTAGACTTTTCAAAAACCATGGTGTATTTTAACACAGTGCTTACCATCTTTTCAGACCACAAGTCTCTAAGTACTGGTGCTGGAGATAAACAATCCTTTGCTGTGGGTATAGGTATACAAAAAAGGCCAATCCAAAAACAGACAAATCAAACAAATAAGCCTGCCTAAGTGCACATGTTACTGTGTCCTGAATCAATCTTTGTCACTGGTACTGTAATTATCTGTATTGTCTGTTTGCTTGGTTTTGTAATTTGCCCCCTATATTTGTTGTTTTTAATCTCCCCCTTGGGAATCACTTTCTTAACCAATGAAACAACTGAAATGACTTTATTATCACCTTTGTAGTTTATTTACAGAATGATGAACTGATTGACATTGAAAATTGAAACACCCTTTTAAACATCAGCATCCTTAAACAATATTAGTGGAGGTGGCGACTTTATATTAAGGAAAAAAGCGTGTATGATTATGAATGGATTTTTATTTTAAATGAGGACTGGTTAACATAATATTGACAGTAGGTATCCGTTCAAAACATTAGTAGCTTCCTCGGAGATGGATGGGAGATACCAGCCAGAAATTTCTTTCACAAATCATTAAAGTGTCCCCACGTCACAAATCCAACGTTTATCATGACGCTTCTTTCTTCACGAGGCCACCGTGTACAGCAGCTGTGTTGATGCCTCTACTCATCAAAGCCTTCAGAATCAACTTTAGTTTTGGGTTTAGGCTCCAAGTCAATTCCATACGTTCTGAGGTAGTCGTAGAGCCTGTTTCTCGGTGGACCTTGGTCCTTCCTGTAGTAGACGGCTGTTACTATGTTACCATATCGATAGATCTTTTTCTCCATATGGTCTGGCAGTACCTCATCAGGGTTCGGTCCTGTGGAGGACAGAAGTCAAGAAAGGATTCAGTCTTTTTGTAATGCCTGGTGTTAGATTAAGCAACAAATCACTAGCACTGATCTGAATAGATGTCATCTGCTGATACTGAGAGTGATCAAATCCAAAGTTGGAGTACAGCCTTACAGTAGAGCACTAACCACAGTGTTATAGCTACTCATGTACAGGTGCAAACAATGCATTCAAAAGTTTGTCTGAGGCAGAATTGCAAAAACATAGTAAGAAATAGCAAGCACAGAGAAAATGTATATTTTAAATTATTACAATACCAGAATAGTTGGATATGTTGTGAAAATGTAGGTATAAACAGAACACCTCCAAATAACCCAGATCTCATAAACCTATTTTCATTCAAAACAGAACATAAACAACATTAGGGCTGGGTATTACTAAGAACATCATGATTCGATTTGATTCATTTTGATTACGTTTTTTTTAAGTTGCGATTCGATTCAATATCGAAACAAATGCTTCGGTGTTCATACCCATGTGAACATACATGGTATGTCACCTCGTGTTTTGGAGCAATAAAAAACCCAACGTCAGACTTTAAAGCTGAAGGAGCTGGCTTTACACTGCTGCTGCTGCTTTAGCTGCCATGTTGTTGTTGTTTGGTCTTGTGTAGCGCTCGTCGGTACAATGAGTCAAATCTGAACAGGCTCAATCAACACTGAAAGGTACAAGTTTTAGAACAATGTGCTCCCACCCAGACAGCATTTTTTTAGGATTGATCCCATATATATATGGACAGGAGAATGCTAAACTATGGCAGCCATTACACCTCACAGCTTCGTAGAAGAAAAGTCTGGTGCCAAACTGGCTGGCCTACAGTCTAAACCTTTCACCAATTTGAAACATTTGGTGCATTAAATAAAAAAAAAAAATTGGCTAAGAAGACGGCTAACCCCTCAACACGCACACAAAACCCTCCAAAAAATAGTCTGCTAAGTCCCCAGACATTTACAGACTTTTTTTGAAAACAAGAGAGGTCACTATGACGAGTGAAACATAGCCCTATTCCATTTTTTTACAAATGTTTTGCTGAGATCAAAATTCAACATTACCTTATTTTTCTTTAATTTGTTCTATTTTGGTTTTACATTTTACACAACATTCCAACTTTTCTGGATTTTTGATCGAACAAGTTTGTCTAACAAATGAAGATCCTTGAGAAAAATTTTGATTTGTATTCAAATGCAGCAAAACAGATTTTTGAAGCAAATTGGCTATCGCTGCCATATTAGAAGTGGCAGGAGCTTCTAGTCAAGATACAGGGTGCCTGTCAGTCAGATGACCTGAGCTGCGCCTCTGATTGGGCAAGCTTGCGATCTTAATATCCTCCACTCTGCTGAGTAAGAAAAAAATTCACCCCCTGTACAGTGTGTTCCAATAGTAAAATTGATGATTCAGACATTAGACGTTTGTAGTACCAGGCTGTACATATGTTTATTTCTGCTGTGAAAACTGCTTATTTTGGCTTGATGTGTGTATGTGATTTCCAGAGCCAGCCTTTAGCTGACACTCGATAAAAAGAGGATTTTAGCACTTCTGCACTGTCTTATAGTCTAAGACCGGAGGTTGCTGCTTAAATTAAATACAAAAAGGAAAAAAAAGCAAGTCACTGGTTTAATGTCACTTACAGAACATTGGACTAACACAGTGATCTTAGCAAATAAAATGTTCTGCAGTTGCCTTTTGTAGATTTAAATGTAAGATCCGGTGAGTCAAAATCAATGAGTCACCTTATTTATATTGTATTCAGCTTACTGTTTTAGTCTGAAATGTTCAATTTCAGCTCAGTGAAGCGCTTCGTTTTTCGGAGCAAGTTCATTATTTCAGTGAAACAGTGGAGGGGAAACGGCGCATGAGGTATTTACATTATATTTCACGGTATATGTCGTTATTTTAAAGTGTGTTTTTTGTCGATTAATGCACTGAACGCCAGAGTTGCTGCCAGTGTGCAATGTGTAAACATCAGACTAGAAGTTTACACTTGTATCCCAGTGATGACAGCTCTCTCTCTCTCTTTCTATTAGCTATATCGTTTTAGCAACACATTTGTTTACCGTCTCGGACACATAACAGATTACAGTACATAATTGTGTGTGCAAATTGTGATTGCAACGTTCGAATTTACTTAACATTGTTGTGAAGTCTATTTCTCACCGCGTGTCACGCGCAACACCACCGCAACCATCATCTGTCATTTTGTTTAGGCACAGATGTGACGTCACAAGTCGTAACCCGAAGTACATCGATCTGGTACGAGTTCACGGGTCTTAAGTTACGAGTTCGACTGCCGTTCCAGGGCATTTTCACGAGGGTGGGAAATATACGAGTTACGGGTTGCCGCGACCGCACCGTTGGCAGAGTGCGCACGCCTCTGCAACTGTTTACAACCAGTAAAAATGATCATTTAACGTTTTTCGTTCAAGCATCGATGTCGGAAAAGGGCTTTGTGAGTTCTGTTAATGCTACTAAATCTAGTCATGTGGTGTCATGTTAAACAATAAGCTTAAATAGTGGGTGCTTTCTGTCTTACCGTCCCTGAACACGAACAGTTCTGGGAAAGCGTAATGGACGGTGCAACCGATCAAGGTCCATATGCCCATGCCGTAAACAAGAGCCGCTCTCCTGTACCATTCCACCACATTTATCCCCTTCATGGCTGCCCTGTGGCCCGCTGAACGGTTTTGTTTATGTTTGAAAATGCTCCAGCTTCAAGGACGAATCCACTGTTTACTGCACCGCTGTAGAACTCAACACGGAAGTGCACAAACACGGGGAGTTCTTCCGGTGTTGTTCCGAGATTTACATGCATCTCGCGAGAACGCGCACTGCTTGAGAAGCGGTCTGCGGCAGTGGACTGGAACCACAGCATGAAGTCTGTACTAAAAACCCATGTCTATGTTAAAAACCATATTACATTTTCGAAGCTATATTTTACACTCTTTTTTAAACCTAAATTCTCCAGTTTAAGTTTAAAGCCTACAAAATTCTCATTTCTGAGACTGAACAGTGATACTCAGAGTCTAAATCAGAACTAGAAGTAATTTATGAATCTCAGAGGGGAAATGAATAATAAAAATTTCATTATTTATGATTCATTAATACTAAATGATTGACTGTAACGGTTTTTGTTTACAATGTGTGAAATGCAAAAGTTTACACTTAAAACCTCACTGTGCTTTTTGGGTGTACCTCTGTATCATTTATCATGTATCAGCACTGTGAAGTACATAAACTAAACAAACTTAAAGTAATTAGTCAAAAGAAAGTTCTCAGTGACCTTATCTTTGGTGGAGACACTGTTGGGCAGACATAATATGTCAGATGTGACAGGAGTCAGTGTTGGTGAGAAATACATCCACCATTAAAGATAGTCCTTAGAGTCAAAAACTGTTGCTCTGACATATTTTGGCCAGTCTTGATAACATGTTTTCTTTTTGTCACGTTTTAGTTTTTAAAGCAATCTTTGCTGCGTGTGTTCTCAGTAAGCTACTTACTTAAAACTGTGGGAGTTATTGTGCATGAGATTGGGCAGACATGCATTTCTTGGCACACACCAAGTCATATTTTGAAATTAAGTTAAAAACGTGGAAAAAATACCGATTCCACTTTTTTTTATTGGATCTTTCACATGAACTTTCAGCACCTTCTTTTTATTCATTAAAGAATAATATGCTTGAGAAGGGACCTGTCATCCTCCAGTTTTCTCTTAATTTTCCTGCTTCTTTTTTAACCTAAGAAATATCTCCCTAAAAATGTGACCCTAAATATTCAAACAAACCAGAAATGATAATAATAATAATAATGGGAATAAGAAAGGACATTCCGGTAATCTTAAATTAGTAGAATGGCATAATTTTCAACCCTAGCATTTTTCCCTTGAATTTAATTTTTTTTTTTCAATGTTTTTTTTTTTTTTTTTTTTTTAAGCTTTTTTCAGTGGTAAAGTTCCAAACCTGTGATAAATTAAGTTATAAATAAAATTTTGATCATTGTTATGATTATGGTAAGGGACAAACGTGCTGCAACTCTTAAAATGATGTGCGTAATGATAAAAGCGCATCATTTCCAGAAACACTGCACATTCAGGAGGAAATGCAAACATCTAAAGCAAATGCAATGACGATGCAGAGGGAACGAACACGCTGCAGCTGCTGTTGCAGTGTTTTTGGCTCTTGTCTGCCACAGTATCATAGAGACCGTGAAAAATAAACAATTTTTTTATAATTCAACAATGTTCTTACATAACGTGTTTGAAGAGAAGATAAAGATAAAATAAAAATACATTATTCATCCCCGAAGGGAAATTCATGTTGTTTGGGCTCATCTTCCAAATATTAAAGAATTAAAGACTCTGTTGGCTGCAGGGAGGAACAAACTTCTGTATCTCTCAGTCCTGCAGCGCAGAGAGGTGAGTCGTCCACTGCTGCTGTTTCTCTGGTCAAGGATGATGTGAAGTGGGTGATCAGTGTGACGAATGATAGCCTCCACTTTCTTCTGTGTATACCTTTCCACCACAGCCTCCAGTGAGTCCAAACTGGATCCAACCACAGAGCTAGCTCTCTTCACCAGTTTTTCCAGTCGCCTCTTGTCCTTCGGCTTTAAACTATTTCCCCAGCAGACTGCACCATAAAACAAAACACTGGCTACCACAGACTGATAAAACATCTGCAGCAGCTTTCCACAGACATCAATTGATCTGAGCTTCCTTAAGAAAAAGAGACGGCTCTGCCCCTTCTTAAAGAGTGCATCTGTATGAAGGGACCAGTCCAACTTGTTGTCCAGATGTACACTAAGATATTTGTAGGTTGGCACCACCTCCACGTCCACCCCATGGATGTTAACTGGCTGATGGCAGAGCCCAGACTTTCGGAAATCCACAATCATTTCCTTTGTTTTTGAGGTGTTCAGTAGGAGACAATTTCTATGACTCCAGTCACAGAAAGCTTTTATCAGATCCCTGTATTCAGATTCCTGTCCATTTTGCATACACGCCACAATAGCACTGTCATCAGAATATTTTTGGATGTGACAGGACTCAGAGTTGTATTTGAAGTCTGCAGTATAAAGTGTGAGTAGAAATGGAGCCAGAACAGTTCCTTGTGGAGCCCCAGTGCTGCTCATGACCGTCCCAGAGACGCAGATGAAATGCACATGTGTTACTAAATGTTGAGTTAAACTATATTGTTGGACCCTGTCCTGTAACACAGGCCTTTGACACAACTTCACACAATTTTATGACATGACTCAGTACATATGCATGCAAGCATAGAAGCTGTTAGCATGAAACAAATGAATTTCAGTCAACTTTTCAAGCACATTTACTTTTTGATAACAGATTTTTCTTCGATAGGGTTTTAGTATAACAGGGCCTGACACTTTAGCTTGACCACAAAACCGCTCTCAATCAGAGCCAGTTTTGTGTAACCACATGATGTCACTTTCTCTGAGTCGAAGCCTAAAGGTGTGTTCATCACTTTTCTTCATCTGCTCAATATGGGAAATTGGTCAAGTGAGGAAGTATTGCCTACAGGTTGTGTCGTTAATGATCTTTTTCCATTGGGATCATGGCATAGATATTCAAGTAAACTTAAATTAAATCTAATTTTTTTTTAGCTAACATTATGCTTCTATATACTAACCTTAACTATATCTAAGTCTCTCATTATAAATTCCCTGTTTACTTCCTCAAATTCCTATAGAAAGTTTCCCTCTTTGAAAATTTGGGGAAATTTGCAATCCGAATTGCAAAATGTAGAAAATGCATAGGGGCTGTGCATAAACCATAGGGTCCCACCAGACTCCTATTTTAAATCATGAATTAAGATCAGGCATTCTTCCAAGAGTGAGAGTTTTACAAAATCACTTCAAAAGTCCTCACAGGCACTTCAAAATTTTTTTTTTGATCAAAACATGCACCGACTCCACTTTGGTTTTCAGATAGGACATATTTTAATGATGACACATCATCCAATCTGAGTATTCACAATGTGACGCACGTTCTGCTATTTGATTTCAATAAAATCATATTTAATACAAATTAAAATACATTAAATGTGAGCCTTTTTGACCTTTATGAGTCATCTGCCCTATCAGCTCTTAATGTATAAGATGTGACTCACACCATATAAATCCTCTGACTGATGAGCCTGGTAGTCACGATACCTGGGATAAAGGTCAGAGCTGTCTCCCCTGACATGCCCCGTGGCCGCTCAGAAATACTGCACACACATGTTGCCTCTGAACCTCAACATGTATGAACCTCTCAGGCCTGTGGTTTCTTAATGCTGTCTTCATCTGCCATCTTAGCTCAAGTACATATACATATTTTTGTCCAGTGATGGGATCGTGATGACATTTGTTCTGCAGAATGTTGGAGCTGAATAACAAAAGTAAAGGTTTAAGGCAGATTTTTTTTATTACTGTTTGCTGCATTGCCATCCTATAATGAAGACTGCATGATTGACAGCAAATCAGTAAGAGGTATCCTCATTTGTATGGTTTCCTTGTTAGTCTTCCTTGTTGGAGGTTTTGCATCACTGCAGCCTATTATTAACAGCCAGATGTTAAAAAAGGTAAGATTTCCCAAAATTAAAAAACACTGTACATTTCATGATAGTACAAAAAGGTCCTGTAAATACTTAAAGCTGATCTGCATCTGCATGGATATCAATTAAGCCTTAAAAGTTGGAGCGCCAGTCCCTACAGGTGTACAAGTTTTCCTGATTCCTTCCAACAATATTTGTGTGTGTGTAAAAGTAAAGCTGGAACACGCCATGGTACCAGTCTCTCATGGGTAAGAATTAATGAACAGTATTGTTCTGCAGAAAGGCAACTCATAATGAAAGAGAGACAGAACATCGGAAATTTCATCATCATTTCAAGAAGTAGGACTTTATGAATGAGCTGTTCTTTTACTCTTTAGCCCTTGGTTTTGCACATCTAGTGAAGGAGTTTCCCAGTTCTCTGTAAGGTAAAGGGCTAAACAGCGTTTGAAACAAAGACAAAGACCTCACTTAAAACCAAGGGGTATGACAAATATCTCATGATATTGATATTTTCTTCAGATATACAATCTTTTGCTCCTCCACAGACAGTCATGTTTTGATTTGTTTGTTGTATTTTCAAATTACTCATTATAATGATCTAGCTAACACTTTTGTTATATAAATGAAAAAAACGTTTCAATACAAGATTTAAACGTTTTTGATGTTTATAAATGTCACTCCAAGGCCATGACTTTGGATAATTCATTGATTAGGAACTACTTTGGGCTTTGGAATATTAGAAAGACACCTAATCAAAATTTTAAGACCAGATAAAAAATTGCTAGAATTTACATTTTACACTGTTGGATCTTAAAAGGTCAAAGTATAGTTCATAAGGCAAAAAGAAGAATTATAAGACAAAACAAAAATTGAGTAATTTCTGACAAAAAAAATCTAACTTTATCAGGCTATTCATCAGCAGATCAGAAGTTTGAAACCACCCCTCAAGTTTGTTACAGCATGATTGATGCGAGTGTTTCCAGGAGGCTGAGTGAACGTTGCTCCAAGTGGTGAAGATGTCTTCATGGAGGATCATCCTCTGTCTGGACCTGATGTCCATTTCTGGAAACGTCCCTCTCCATCCACCCCCAAATGTTCTCAGAGTGATTTAGATCAGGGGAACATCAGGATGGTGCAAAGAGTGAGCTGATTCCTCTGGAAGAAGTCCTTTGTCAGGCGCCCATTGTGACCTGCAGCGTTGTCCTGTTGAAAAACCCAGTCATTACCACACAGACCAGGGCCCTCAGTCATGAAGGAGGCCCCCTGCAACATCTCCACAGAGCCAGCCGCCGTTTGACGCCCCTGACCAACCTGAAGCTCCATTGGTCCATTGAAGGACAACGCCCCCTCCAGTAAGATATCTCCTGGTCATGTCAGTAACATTGAAGCCATCAGGACGTCGAGGTTCATTTTTTTCTCCTCAGAGAATCAAACTGTCTTCACCTTTCAGTGTCCCATGTTTGCTGCTCTCTGAAAAAGTCCAAACAGGCGAGTTTGTGGCGTTGAAGGAGACAAGGCCTTTGAAGACATGTTCTTTGTTCTCAGAGCTCTTCTCTCTTAGATGCTGTGTGCCAGTTATTGGGCTGCAGGCGGCTCCAGTAACAGCCTTAATTTGGGTCCAGGATTGTCCTGTGTATTAACAGACAGCCAGTCAGATCCTCAGATGAATTGTTTTGGGGTCTGCCTACCTCGGGATCTTTGAAGAAATTCAATATGACTTTTTTACTGCGTCCATCCTCAGCAGTGATGGCGTGTTGTGAGAGGCTTTGCTGATGCAGCTCAACAATCCAACCACGTTCAAAGAGAGAAAGCTTTTTTACCTTTACCATCAGGAGGTCAAGACAGAGTGAATACCTGACAGGAAATGACACTGAATCTACATTTTTCCCCAGATATTGGCTTTTTAAGGCTGTGGTCTTAAACTTTTGACCAGCTGATTAACAGACTATGTTAACTGTTTTCAGAAGGAGTTGTTCGCTGCTCTACTGGTAGTTTACAACAGCAGGGTGGTTAACAACTGTTAATGTCAATGAGAACCTTTTCCTTTGCATTTTTCACCTTAATTGTTACAGATTTTGATACTGGTAAAAAATTCAAAACATGTTGAGGCCTTTCCTTTATGAAATCCTGCAGTGGAAAGTCTGTTTTAGGACATCTGTGTGACCTGAGGAATATGACAAACCACCCCCACACTGTGTGATGATTTATGGCCCTTTAAACAGTGAGTCATTCCCAATCATTACTAAAATGTTTCATACTAAATGTATTTCAAATGGACAGATGCCATGAAGCAGCTGTGGCTGGCTTGTTTACCCCCCAGGTTAAAGTTATGAATCATATAGAAACCATGTTTAGCATGTACACGAATGCAGAGACATTGATTATATACATTATTAATTTAAAAGCAGCCTCAGTGTCAAACTAATTTCATTGTCTTCTGTAATTAAATAGCCTTGTTACATATTCACATGATAATTATTGTATGGATTTCATATGTCAAAGTGGGAAGTGTTTTATCCATGTCAGTCTTTGAACACATTTCATCCCCAGGAGCCTTTTTTCCTCAGCGGACTCTGAAAGCCTGTCATGTATCCTTAGATTTTATCCATCAGGAAGGTTTTATTTGAAACCAGGGGCCATTATTTCTTCTCCCTCTGTACCTACAGGCCCTGAAGCACGTTGGTGAGGATCCACACATGCCTGCACTAAAACATACCTGACTAACACTGTTTAGCCGTGAGCTGTGTGCTTTAAAACATGCCACTCATTCACTCCCCCCTGAACTGTGCATTTTTTGAAAAGCGGCCTGAAGATGGAAAACAAGGCTGCTCCTCAAGTGTGGAGGAAAAACAAATCAGTGTGCGTCGTTGGAAGGATGACACAGAGGAGACGAAAAACATGCTGAAGTAACGAGTTGTTATTTTATTGAAGAGCTTCTGTGTCAGTGAAGAATTTGATCCACACAAGTTTTATTCAGGGTTGTTTTCAGACTTGTTCAAGCAAAGGTCTGATTTTACAACGCGATCAAACGCATCATGGCGTTCATATTTCTGCTGTGTAAACTTTGTTTGATAAAGGTCCACCTCTGAAATCAGGTTCCCAAAGTTACAGGTTCTCATTTTGTTGAGAGAAAGGAATTCAGACTTCAGGGTCAAAACACTCAGCAAGTGTCAACACTAGAGAGAAGTGTCAGTTCAAACTGTTTCCAACAGTTCAATGAAGGAAAAGTATGAGAGGGAAGATACCTAAGTTCTCTCTTGATATGACAATTTTTACAACTTTATTAGAGTGTCTGAGGCTCAGTGGTTGGGCCAGACATCTTTCAGTCAGCAGGTTAATGGTTCAATCCCACCCCCCAAAGTCAATGCTCTCATTTGAAACATTTAGTACATTTAAGCCTTTTCAGAAATCAGATTATGAGATTAATCAGTGCAAGATCAGACTACTGAAATACATGTAAACAACTTGGTCAGACCTAAATCAGACAAAGCTTAATTGACTCACCTAGATGATATGATTGCTATAAGACTATGGTTGGATTCATCAGGTTTCAAAACCTCAGTGTTCCAGTCAGAAGAGGAACTAAATGACTGTGATAAAGAAAGTCACTGTGCTCATACAGTCTGTGCCTCCAACCCAATAAACAAACACTATGACAACACGGAGAGCCACAGCTGCATCAATCGTTGAGAGAAAGTTTTGTCCTCTTGGTTCCACCAAAGGACACAGCACCACCTATCGAAGCAGCGTGAGACGTTCTCAGCCAGAAGTCCGATTCTCGTTTCTGCAAGCAGATACAGTAAAGACTAGACCCCTGCTGTGACTTTACAATAGAGATATGACCTTAGTCAGACTGCTGCGTGCGTGTGAACGCAGTGACTGAATACCAAACTGCTCTCAGTGACATATACAGAAGTTTGTGAGTGTGACTGGCAGCATATAAAGAGCCAAAGTGGTTGGAAAGACAGGGAAAAAGAAAGAAAGAAAATTTGTGTTTGATTGATCATTTCTTATAACAATGCTTGGCAACAAAGGGTATATAGATGTAAAATCCCTTTTTTTAATGGTATCACAGTTGTAAGGGACCTGCATTTGAAGGGTAAACAGCAGAGCTGAGTGGGTTGCGCTCATGAAAAATTTGTCTGATCTCATTGTGAATGCCCAGCAGATTATTCTGCTGTTGCTATTAACTCTTGTTTTTGAGCTCTTGGTCATTCAGGAGCCGTGCTACAGCAGTCAGTAAGGACCTGTTTACAGGACAACGTTTCACCCAAAAACCAGGTAATGATAAAAAAAAAAAAAAAAAATGTTCATATGGGAGCTCCGAGGGACTGATAGCACTGCAGTGGTGGGTGGATCATCTGGTGTATATATTGAATGTGTTGTAGTAATACAACTATTACTTTACTTTCTAACTAACTATATTTGTAAAGGAGTAATTCTGTTGATAATTTATTTACTTTTTCAGGATAGTAACAAGTAACTATAACTTATTATTTTTATTTTTTTTGAGTTATTTGCCCACTGTTATTGGGAGTGTGTGTGAGTACCATCTCCAAAGTGAAGACCGAGTTACAGGTAACAGAGGATGTCAGAGACAGACCGTGAAGTAAAGTAAACAAAGAAAACACCAGAGGAAGACCATTTGCTCTCCTGTCTGCACTATGTAACTGTGAGCTGTCTGCTATAAGTTTGCTCTCAAAGTTTGCAGAACGCACACAAGCCACTTGATACCCTGGGAGTATCATCAGGCCTGGGCCAAAATATACCTGAATGTAGTCTGAAAAATTTAAATTGGTCTGTTTCACTTGTCTTTTTAACTGATTTCTGTAAACAGAGCAGAAAACTGAAAATCATTCATCAGTTTAGTTCTGACCTTGAGAACAGAAAGTGAGAAAAGTTTCTGTGACAATCAGACTTTATTTATAGCACTGTTCTTACACAAAAACGGTAACACCAAGTGCTTAACACTCAGAAAATTTAAGATAATGGTAAAATCAAGTAAAGAGACCAGGCATCTGCACACCAACCCCTCAGCTAGCCAAAATTTGTGCTGATGAACTGAGGAAACCCTAAAGGTGGCAAAACTCGAGAAACTGAATCAACCCAATTAAAATAAATGAAAATGACAAGAAATACTAAAAAACGAAAGCAGAAAAAGAGTAAAAATGCAGAATCTAAGTTCAAATGTACAAAACTAAAAAGATGATGGAAGCAATGAAGTAAATAACCAAATAACTAAATAAAAAGATAAACAAAACAGATAAGATGAATAAATACACATCTAGCTATAAAAGATTAAAATATGATATTGTATAGACAAAGTTAAGAACTTTTCACATGAATAAATAAATCTCAGCCATGTTTTCAGACACAAATGGATGAACAGCTATAAGGAAAAAAAAAATCTTTTGAACACTTGTGAAAAGGAAAATAGGAATTTCGTTGAGGACAAGACAAACCAACACGTGCATACAGCAAAAGATCATGAGTAGATCAATTTAAAGAACATTAAAAGCTAGAAAACGATTTTGGTTTTGTCGTTTTGCTCTTATGAAGTTTATTTCCAGCGGTGGTGCGCATGAAAAAAGTGTTGTAGGTGGCAGGCTGGTGAGGGGAAGTGATTTATTTGTCAAATTCTTGCCGGAGTGTTTGAGACTTTAAATCTCTGATTTTTATTTATTTAGTTTTTTTTTTCTTTTAGGCTTCAGTTTATGACTTAATTTCATCTCCTGTAGCCAGTAAGATTATTATAACTCATTAATACCAATATTTAGGTACTGAACAAGAGGGAAAGAAACATTTTATAAATCCTTAAGGAAAATCTGACCGTTTCTTTTTTTATTGAACAGACACACACACTCAGAAGTCACATCTACACATATATACACTAATGGCGAGCTGTAGACTGATGGGTGCTGTTGGGGGTTTCTTGCCTTGCACGAGGGAACCACACATGTAGACACAAAACTGTGACAATAGAAAAAAAATTGCATCCACTATATATCCATAAAAGATAAATACATACACAGCTGTGTGTGTGTGTGTGTGTGTGTGTGTGTATGTGTGTGTGTGGGGGGGGGGGGGGGGGGGGGGGGTGTTGTACCTTACCTTGATGTAAAGTTAAAAAAAAACAAGGATGTGTTTTTTCTTTGTGTGCAGTTTTAATCCTCCTCAGGTACCTGAGCTTCCTTTCACTGTCTGACATGCTCATTATGTTTAGTGCTTATTATAAAGTGCCTGTAGCTGTGTGTGCTCGTGAGAGAGTTTTTTGCTGTCTGTCAACATGTCAGCCCCCTGATACTCTAGTGGTCTGTTCTTGATCTAAGATTATGAAGAACTCAGGGGCACTTGTTTGGCCTGGTGGTTGGGTGCCCCATCAGACCAGGCCTGGAGTGAGAAACCAGGCTCGAATCCAACCAATGACGCCTATCCTGCATGTCACTCCCCACTCTCACCCTGTTCACACTGTCCTGTGCTCTCTGATTAACTGCATTAAAAGCAAAAAGAAGTGCTAAGTTTTGCAGATTCTGGTCTGAACCAGCTCTGTTTGAGGCTGTTTGGTTTGTGATAGAGGAGTTCAGTTTCCTCTGTAAGCCCAAAGCCACACTACAAGTTAGATGTCATCTAAAGATATTAGACCTAGCAGGGTGCATCCAAAGGGATTGTGGGAATCTGCCAAGCTCAGTCAGGCCTCACTGCCTCTGAAAACCAAAAGCAGGTAAACAAAGGTGAAAAATTCCAACACAACTTTTTTTGCAATGCCTGTCTGTGGGTTGTTGGGGAGTTTTCATGAAATTTATATTCACAGCTTATGTATGTGAAGACATTTCTGGATCTGTTTAAGTAGTTTGCTTTAGTCTGATGACATTTCATTAAAGCAAAAATATGTAAAATATAAATCTGACGCTGAATCCAGAGCCAAGGAGTTGACATTGATGTAGATGTTGAGTCATGGTCAAATTCTTGTTAAATTTACGACTCAGAAAACGCCTCAGTTCACCACTGAAACAAACCACAGTGTTATTTACACAGTAGTGCAACACAGAGTTCAGTCGTTTAACTTTCTTTATGATCAAGTTTAATCTGTGAGCCCAGGGCTGTTTTCCCCCTCCGTCTGCACAATGTGTGTGAGTGAGTGTGTGTGTGTGTGTGTGTGTGTGTGTGTGTGTGTGTGTGTGTGTGTGTGTGTGTGTGTGTGTGTGTGTGTGTGTGTGTGTGTGTTAGGGGCTGTAGTAACGGCCCCCTCACTTTGTTGGAACTTGTCTGCTGAAGCTATGAGTCACACACAGCCAATACATAAACTCTCCCTGGCACAGTACAGTCTATACCTGCAAACACCTGGACTCCGTACATGTGATGAGGTGCAAAGGATAGACTGAGTCAGGGGGTTTTCTTCTTCTGCTCGGGGAGGAGGGATTATTTTACATATATATTTTTACACAAACAATCAAAAAGGTAAGCAACACATTCAGCAACGAAATCTATCTATCTATCTATCTATCTATCTATCTATCTATCTATCTATCTATCTATCTATCTATCTATCTATCTATCTATCTATCTATCTATCTATCTATCTATCTATCTATCTATCTATCTATCTATAACTGCAGATGCATGGTAATGACATGAGTACAGCAGAGTGATACTTAGTCATTACTCAGTAATAACAGCTTGTATATCTTTAACCATCCACAGAGGAGGTTAGAGAAAGTTTAAAACACGTTCATACCTGCAGGCTTCGTTTGACTCACAACTTCTGATGGAGAGTCGAGAAAAGATAAGACTTTGACAGACTCCCTTTATCAAAGTGTCATTGTTTTTTTATCCTTACAGAGTAATTAAGGTGAGCTTTTTAAATGATGCATCGTGAATTTGAACTCACATAAAAAAAAGTTAAAAACAATAAATTCAAGGCTGCAAATGCATGATTAATGCATGATTGATGTAATGTTGCCAAATGTGACTAAAACCTGTTGCTGAGTTACAGTCTTTTGTCTAACTGGTACTCGGCTGGGTAGGAGTTTGTGGGTAGTCTGCATTGTCTCCCTGTGCATGCATGCTTCATGCTTCCTCCCACAGTCCACACATGCTGGTTAGGTTAACAGCTCACTCTACAGTGCCCATTGGACATAGTCGGACAGAATTACTGTTCTGTTTTGGTATGAGGCCTGTGATAGTCCAGTGATCTGTGCAGAGTGGACCAAGCCTCATCCTAAGTGGTGGGTGAAGTAGAGTCGTTAGAGCTCGAAATGTAACAATGACCCAAAATATTGTAAAGAAAAAAAAAAAAGTGATAAAACCTTAAATGTTAATCCTGGTCGATGTAACAAGATGCTGAGCCCAAAAAGTGATAAATTCAAATCCTAATGCTATGTGTATCATTTTTGTGTCTCCATAATTGACCTCTTGATATCTTGTGTGTTTTCTTCATGATAGAGAACAGAAAACTATGAAAAACTTGAGCAACAGGGAACATACATAAACACGACTTCATATAGTTATATAAACCAATGGTCCAAACTTTTAGAACAGCCCCATTTTTTTAGTTTTATTGAATTTGAAGCATTTCAAGTCCAGTGAATATATAAATATAAGAAGGAGATGAGGCATTTGTGTATGATACTTCACCCTACATTGAAGCAATAAATAATCGACTCACTCTATGACTTAATAAAAGTATTACACTATAAGAATAATTATTTTTGCCTGCCTCATAATATAGGAATTGTTGGTCAGTTATCACATTTTGGGTTGTTGTTACAGATCAGACTCTAACAGGCCTCAGCTGCAAGAATAAGACCCTTATTAAACAGTAGATTGGTGTTTTTAGCTATCTCATTTGTGCCTTTGTTCATGACTGTGTGGATGGTTTAAAGGGAGGTGTTACACCATGTTTGGGTGACATTGCTGAAAGCTCTGACTTCTCCCTTTGGAGCTGAATACCAAAATCCATCTGTGGTGTAAGGCTGCAAGAGGACAAGGCAAAATATTAATGACCTACAGATTTTGGCTTAGCTTGATAAGAGTCTGTTTTTGACTAGATATTTAGCAGAAAAGACCCATGAAATGATAATAAGCCAATAAACTGTTAATCAGAGGGTTTATCAATATATGTGATTTAACAATGAGGACAAAAACATGTTCAAAGATAGAAAAACTTTATGTTTTAAGAGTGATAAAAAATACTGTGGTAACAAATAAAACAACAGTTTTCATACAGATTTTTGCCTAAGCTGAAGTTTGTGGTGTTAAAGAGTAAGGTCTAAAAGAGTCAAACGGTCCACAGCTTTAAAATCAGAGTTGTTTCTGTTCCTGTTATTAAATCTAACAGGCTTCATATATTACTTAACCCATATCACAGTTTCATCCCAGCCCTTATCACAGAGTTTTGGTGCCAAAACGTAAACAGACACCAACCACCTAACCACTTGTTGCACGTGTTGGGTCGCTAATGTGAAGATGAGAAAACGTGCCGTCCATAGCTGGAGGCTGTGAATAACTCTGGAGAGCCTTTGAGAAGTCTGTCAGCTTTATGGAGCTGAAGGATTTATTGAAATCTAAGAAATACAGCTAGGAAGCAAGAAGCACGTAGCTTTGTCATGTTTCAAGTGCTTTTCTGAACAGCTGAAGATGTTAGTAGGCACAGAGTACCAACAGTTCTTCAACATTAACTTAATGAAGCATTAAAACTACTGACCAAGTAATACAACAACAGAATAGTCCCAGAGCAAATAAAAGTGACAATTGAGGCTTATGAATTTATCTCTTGTTAGGCAAAAGAGTTGATTTTGTTATCAAATGTCACGACGGTGGAGAAAACTATTTCACAAAATTGATTTAAAACCCTAAATTACTTCAGGAAGTGTCAAGAAAAAAATAAAAGTGATACTTCTCAGGGCTCCCATAGGACTGATACTCAGAGATCCTCTGAGCCCCATCAACACTTTCTTTGATTTTAATGGCAGGATGACAAATACGGAAGCCTTTATGTCACATAATTTCAGGAATAACCAGAAGTTTATTTCAAGAAAACAAACTAAAAAGAGCAGAAAAAAGGTCAGAAAATTGGACAGATGCGTGCCCCCTCATGAGCTTCTGTAGATTTCAGAGTGTTTTCCAGATGATTGTACAAACAGTAAGCTTTTGAAAAACAGTGTGAGAGTCTATGAGAACTTGAAACTCTGCTGCCCCCCAGTGGCTGAATTAACTGCAACACTGATACTAGATCAACTATCTCTTGTTAAGTTTTCTGAGGATGATTTTTCACCCAACTCAGTGATTTTTTTTTTTTTTTTTAAGCTTCGATATTTAAATTTTTTATTACACAATACTTTTTCCGACATTTTTCATATCTCACTCCTGATAGCTGCCCCATACGGATGGGTACCTTTCACATTTGAAACCATGGGGTACAGATGCCTGTTATCTGGCAATCGGTATTGGTACTTAACGGTGCCAATTTTCGGTACTTTCTTGTGTTTATGTGGTGGAAAATGTCAATTTGTTTATTCATAAAATACATATACATTTTTTCCAATTTAACATTTATTCTTGAATCTATGACCTTGCAATGCAGTATTCACGGCCAGCATGGAAAATCTCCTACTCTCCCACTCCCTCACAGTCACAAAAATACATTAAGGTACCTAAACATGGTACCTTTTGATTTCACATGAATCAGTACTCAGTACTTTGACTGAATTGGGTCGGTACCTTTTGAAGTATCTAATTCGGTACCTATCCCTACTACCCCATATAACAAAAAGCAACCAAAAATGCTTAAACTTGTAAAAACTGAAGTAAAACAAAGCATTTTCAAAAAATATAAACTAAACTCAACTTTGAAAACTAATAACAACACTTTGGAAACTAGTAAAAACAAACTAAAATAGGAAACAAAAGTCAGAGCAAAATAAGAATAAAAACAGGGGGTGGCTGCACAGTGATGCAGTGGTTAGTGTTGCCTCAAAGCAAAAAGATCACCGGTCCAAATCCTGGTTCAGGCAAGGTGGGCTTTTCTGTGTGGGGTTTGTATGTTCTCTCTGGGTTCTCCAGACTTCCTCCAACAGTCCAAAAACATGCTCATCATGTTGATAGGTTATTCTACATTACCCATAGGTGGGGTTGTCTATTTCTGTGTGTCAGCCGTGTCCTTGACTGAACACCAGTCCAGGGTGTACCCCGCCTCTCGCCCTAGGACAGCTGGGATAGGCTCAGCCACCAGCAACCCTGAACAGGAAGCAGTAGAAGGTGAATCAATGAATCCTGCTCAGAAGACATGACAACCCCAGTTCCCAAACCAAAAGATAAATTGTTGATCAACCAGACAGAGACAGTCTTCCAACACTGAACAGACGGAAACACTTTTTTTTTCAGTGGTCTAAAAAGAAAAAAAACTTAACTGAAGCAGCACTCTTTCCTCAAAGAAAGTTAAAATCTAAAAGTAATATGATGAACAACTAAACACAAATTCTATATTCCATCTCTTGAAGACAATATGCATTATGATCATTTTATGTTCTTCATATAAAGACAGGAAAAACACTGAGTGCCAGAGGCGTCTCATTTGTATTCAAGTTATCTTCATCTGATTTATCGTCATTCTCTGCACACTGTGAAATTCAATGACCCCATTCCCTGTAATGTCTTTCTGGAATATTCCTGGCAGATATCATAATCACATAAAGTAGCTCATGTCAACATGTTTCTGTTCTGACAGAGCCTGCCCTGCATACATGCCTTTATGGGTTCAGTCCACCTGTATGACTGCTGGCTGAAGATAAAATGTCATTTCCTCCAGCTATGACTGAAACCGGAGAGCTGAGTGTTCTGTAACGATTTGCCTTCACACTGTAGGTCTCCTTTCTTTAAAGCAGAGTCACATTCATCAGGCCAACAAAGAGCTGCGCCTTTCCCAAACATCTGCAGGTGAACTTTTCAAATCAGCAGCACGTAGATTGTAAAGAGAGCTGTCCTTTAGTCCTTCAGAGGAGGGCTACAAAAGATGAAATATGACAACACAAAGGGGAAAAAAAGACTTTTCAAAGGGGCTGCAAATACTGCCTGAGGCTGCAATAACACTGGAGTAAGATGTAATAAGATCGTCCTACTTACACAGTTTTAACCTTTCATATTCAGCTGAGTAGACTGTAGGTGTCCCACTGAAAATACTTTTTTTAATGAATTAAAAAGCACTTTTTTTCTTCTTTTTTTTTTTTGCAACAGCTATAGCAGTGGATGGATAACCTAACCACAGCCCAGGCTGTCACCTCAGGTGGAAGTGCTGGGGGAAGTACCAAAGGTAAGAGCTGACTTCAAACCAGCGCCCCTATTGCATTTATGTTTATTAACTTTCCTCAATAATGAAGTAAAGTTTCTTAAAGTGGAGTGAAACTCTGACAGGGTGACTAGAAGAAATTGACAAATAGAGAAGTCTGTTTCATTTTCAATTTGAGCTACAAGCACAGTTAACTCCGCAGTCACTGTTAAGGTTGAAAACCATCAGTGTGATTCACTATTTTTTCCTCCAGAGTCTGTGATCAGAGCCGCATCTTTAGTACAGTCTGTTCTTTGTAACAACAGGAACAACAGGCAGCTGCTATGAACTGCTATTTAATGACCAATCAGAAACCAGAACCTTACAAGGTTGAGTAATAAAGGCACTGATAGGTCTTTTTTCTTACAGTGAGAAAATGATGTTTATGAACAAAATTTGAAATTTTAGTCATCCAAGTTACAGATCAGAAATATAAACATTTTCCATGAACATTTATCTTCAAGGTGCAAAAAGTGTTGTAACTTAATCAAATGTTGTGTTTTTGTCTTCACAGTGGTCACAAAAACAGTAACTACAACTAAGCTAACATCTCAAAGTAAGTGCCTTCTTGATGTCAGCTCCTCCCTGAGCCTTTAACAGACAAAAGTATAAGAATTGGTTAGGTTGTACACTATGAAATTAAAGCTGCACTCATCAATATTAACATATCGAAAATGGCTGACATAACCATAAAGGGGGTCACTTAGTTCGGTCTCATAGCGCTCAGCAGTCTTATTATTAAGTTTTTGAAGCGGTGGATAAAGGAATCAGATGAACAACAGATTGACAGAAGTTGTGTGAAGTTACGCTGGTAGTTATTCCAAAAACTGAGCTGTCCTCCATGTATCACTGTAGTCTGATAAGATACTAACGATAGTGAACTTTAATATCATTTTAAGTCAACTCAAAGTAGTGCTAATTCTGTCTGCTGGACGTGGAAATGAGCTGTTTCCTGAAGTGACAGTGAACAAAAGTGAACAAAAAGTGGTGTCTGGCATGCTGCTTGCAGCTGAGAACAATATACCATTTCCCTAGTGGAATATTCAGACTGGTTCAGTCAGTGGCAACTCACGTAAAACGAGTGTGTTTCTGGGACTGTTATATTTTGTTTTTATTGACAATATAAATAGGGGCTGCATGGTTAGCGCTGCAGCCAGTGGTGGACTGGGACTGAAAAACAGCCCGGGACTTTGACTCACCCTCGACCCTCAACAACGGGACACGTCGGTAGATTCCCCCCCCCCCACCACCACCATCACAGCGCCGGCCGTTCTGGTATTCTCCATAATGTCAAGATGACCAGTCCGCCCCTGACGTCATTAATTTAAAAAAAAAAAAAACGCTTCGACCACCGGCCGGTCAGGGTCTGAAATAGACCGGCTGTTAGGGAAAAGTCACGCTAGCTGCAGCCTTTCTGTGTGGAGTTTGCATGTTCTCCCCGTGCATGCGTGGGTTCTCTCTGGGTACTTCGGCTTCCTCCCACAGTCCAAAAACATGCTCAGCAGGTTAATTGAACACTCTAAATTGTCCGTAGGTGTGAGTGTGTGTGTGAGTGAATGGTTGTCTGTCTCTGTGTCAGCCCTGTGATTGACTGGAGACCAGTCCAGGGTGACCCTGCCTCTCGCCCAATGACAGCTGGGATAGGACACCCGCGACCCTGAACAGGACAAACGGTTCATAAAATGAATGAATACATGAATAAATAAATATAAATGGTAAAAACAAACGTATACTATGTACTGGGTTGTTGAAAATAGTTTAACATTCTCACTGTAAATCCTTTGTTCTGACAGTAAAAGCCTGTTATCAGTATTACAGTAAGCAGTTGATTGGAAAACTTGGTGAGTATTAGCTTCGTGTCGTCATGTCCAGTCTGACTGAATTGAATGCTGAGATGCTGACCTCCACCTAGTAGAACTAAACTAAAGTAGTAGAACTAAATTATTCTTTCTCTGTCTCTCTGTACATCTTTTAGCCTTAAAGGCTTTTTGTTTATTTGCCTGCTTTTGAGTTCTTTCTTTCTTTCTTTCTTTTAAACTCAAAATATGTTTCCTCCAAAAGCCTTAACCCACCCCACTACTCATCTGTCAGGCAGCTTCTTTTAAAGGAAAACACTAAAACTCCATTGTGACACAAATATGAGGGGAGACTCAATGAGCAGCTAACTTGAGAAGGTAGCCAAAGTTTAGCTAATTTGATATAAAATTTTCTATTGGACTTTAAGTTTTAATGGATGCTAATCTTTCTTTCTTGTTTATATCCCTGTATTAGCTTGTAGGGTATTTAAAATGCCACCTTTAAGTGCAGATAAGACAACAAATTGTGGTATGCTAGCACTAGCCCTCCACAGGAGAAGCTAGCAACTCCTTGCAAACTTCAGCAGCACTCCTTATTTCTGAATGTCCTTTAGCCTTTAAAGCACATTGTTTTGTTTTTCTGAAAGCATTTATGCTATGCTTCTCTTAAAGGAAATCACTAAAACTCACTTTTAGCTATTGTTTGACATCAAATGTGTGTCTCAGTAAGCGGCTAGCTTGCATCAGCAGCTATAAATCTGATATATTTCCAGATGAACTTTTGGATGATATCATGCATACTAATTTTGAACAGGATGTGCAAAGAATGTTTTCTCTTTTCTCTTGTATATCATCTGTACAGATTGTATGAGAAGATAATGATAAATTGAGCTTTGAAATGTGTAAGCATTGGCAGGTTGGGAGCTCGAGGCTCCCTCTTTACTTCTAGAAGAAACAGCTCATCTTTTTCTTTTTTTTTTCTTTCTTTTTTTAAGGGGGAAAAACATTACCCTGGGCAATTCCAGACGCTATATATCATATAAGTGTCTGAAATCAATCTCCGGCAAGAATAGAACAGTTTAACGGTATAGGGTAATAAGGCAGCGTGTCGAGTCACGTCAACATGCTTAACTCGGGAATGCTGTCTGATTTAAAAAGAAGGCTTTATCTTTAAAGGTCATGTACTCCACTGTCTTTGCTCATGCAGTCAGGTGAAATACATTTACAAACTGTTAACTGTGATTTGGAATAATAGTGAGTCTGATCCTCCTTTCCTTTCTTTACATTTCCTGTAGGTGAAATTCCTCTGAGTGCAGGAACATCAAGTGTAAAAACGTCATCAGGAGGCACGAGCAGCTCGGTTTTTATCACCTCCAGCAGCTCAAAAGCAACCAGCTCCAGTGGATCCGGAGGCATCAGTGTCACTACTATAGGATCTTCTTCTTCGTCGTCTTCTTCTTCTGCTGTATCATCGAGTGGAGGAAGCTCTGCAGCAGGAGGAGGCTCAGCGGGTGGAAGTAGTTTGGTCGTGGTGAAGAGTTCCTCAGGGGGAGGAAGCTCAGCAGGTGGGGCCAGCTCAGGAGGTGGAAGCAGTTTGGTCGTAGTTAAAAGTTCTTCAGGAGGAGAAAGCTCAGCAAGCGCGGCAAGTTCAGGAGGTGGGAGTAGTTTGGTGGTTGTAGGGAGTTCCTCAGGAGGGGGGGCTTCAGCAGGGAAAGCAGTGAGCTCAGCAACCTCAGGGGGCTCATCAGTCGAGATCAAGGCTTCTGGGGGGGCGTCTTCCAGCATGTCTTCTAGTTTTGCGAGTACCAGTCGAGAGGTGAAGAGGGAGGGGGGCCTTGGTGCTGTGACAGTCTCAACTGTAACGAAGTCCAGCTACAGCTCAGGAGGATCTGGGGAAACCAAGAGAGGATCATCCTCTGCAATTTCATATTCCCCTGCCCCAAAGGAGAGGAAGAATATCACCACCATGGCTGCAGCCATGTCCGAGGTGTTTGACGGTCAGTCACAGGTCAAAGGTCAAAGACGTGCTGTTTGTTGTTCAACAGAAGAAACTGAACTTACCTTTAATTTGTTTTTACGTTTCAGAAACTTCAAGCACAAACTCCTCTCCTGAGTACAACAGGAAGGAGTATGGTGAGTATTTCTCACTGTCAAATGCAGAATGGTTATCAATAATATGACATTATCTAATGTATGTACAAACTGCTGTTAATGAATTTTTTTTTTTTTTTTTTAGTTGCATCAAGTTCAGTTTCAACTTCTGCCACCAGAGGGAGATCTAAGAGCAGAGGTACAGTGAGAGCACCGAAATGCTAAACTAAAGAAACAACAGACTAATGGAGCAAACATACCCTACATAAAAAGCAAAAATAAATACATAACTTCAGACTTACAGGAAAGATATCTCCACAGTGTTAATAATAACATCATATTTACATGTTTCTTCTTTATCTGTAGAGAGTGAGATCAGAGCCAGGCTTCAGAGTGCTTCTCCCTCGGCCAGCTGTGAGTATGACAACACAAAGTGTTTCAGATTCAGATACAAAGCAGACTGAGGCCTTGAACACATTTAGCTAGGTATTTAAAAAAAAACGATCCCCCCCATCATCAATAAAAAAAAACAATTTTCGTCCACACACTCTGGGCAAATCTGCTGATAAGTGCAACTTGAAGCATAACAAACACATATCTGGCATTGTTTTTCAGATGCAAAACCCATGTCCACCAATCAGAATGAGCCCACCCCATTCAGCCGTGACATTTGAAAACCAAACGCTCTGTTTCCTGGCATTTTCACAAAACCATGAAACCCAAGTTTTCTAAGATCTTCATCTCCAGAAAACACTGTTTTCAGTGACACAAAAATGAGGTTTTGAGTGGATGACGGTGCTAAACATATAAAAATATATGTAGAGACCTGGCTACATGTGGACATGGCCTTAGCTGTCTGACACCTATTTAATCCTGCATGAATCTGGATGTTTATTTTCTACCTGAAGACAGACTTTAACCCTATATTGCTGAACGCTTCATATTTGAATAATGAGTTTTAAAGACCTCTACCTCATCAACATAAGAAATAGTTTCCTGAAAAACCTGTTATAAAAATGCTGAAAGAAAAAAAATCCTACCATCACAGCTGAAAGTGTATTTTGGCTGTTTTTAGAATGTCATGAAATCATCCACACATTTTTTTTCAGGAAAATCATTGATAATTTACAAAAGTTGCAATTAGAAAAACTTCCAAATTTTCTTCTAATTTCTTTAGACAAGTATTAATTTATTCATCATTTATTACAATGCGTTTTTATTTAAAAAAAAAAAAAAAAAAAAAGAAGAAAAAAAATACTTTACTATAACAGTTGCTAAAACTGTCCAATCTGTCAAATATGATACAAAAAGTATATATGAAACAACAACAACAAAAAAAAACATTTTGGCTACTTTTGATGAGTCAGGCTTTACAGGGTTAGGTGGGCGCAGGACTTGACCTAA
The DNA here is from genome assembly GCF_033239565.1 of Halichoeres trimaculatus. Lineage (NCBI taxonomy): Eukaryota > Metazoa > Chordata > Actinopteri > Labriformes > Labridae > Halichoeres > Halichoeres trimaculatus. Next base: position 9,232,183 of record NW_027437180.1, read on the forward strand.
GACTCTGGATCTCTCAACTGTTGGTTTAGGACCCAAAAGTGAGTCACATAAAGTGTTTTTTGACCAGAAGGATCAGGAACTTTTAGTCCCAGGTAAAGCATTCCCAGGAACTATTTGATTCCTTGTGGCCTATTGTTTGTGTGTGTTTTGTGGATCATGCAAATAAAGTAAAAATAATACAAAAATAAAGTGAAATGCACTACCCAGCCTGACCAGTAGAGGGCAGCAAGACAATGAAAAAAGACATAATGCAAAAATGACACCACAGAAGGAGAAGACAGACGTGAAAAACAGAAACAGTTTCTACCAGCAAAGCACCAGTCCATCTCTGATGTCTAAAGCATGGTAGCAAAGATCCACCAGTGTCAGCTGAAAAAAATGAGCCCATTGTATAACAACTTTACACATAATACATCCTTCAACATTTAATTCAACAAATCTTTGCCCTTCATTTAATTTGACCAACATTTTTCTAATGAAATGAACACAACAAATGAAAAAGGTCTGTTGCTAATCCCAGTTGTAGGGCTATTTTTCTTTAATTCATCTATTTTTGGTGCATTGTGTTCTATTTTACAAAAAACATTATGTACAGAATAAACACCACATACTTTAACTAAAATAATTCACATAAGTAACTGAGTCTCTAAAATAAACATTAATATTTATACTGTGGTAATAAATCAGATAGTTTACCTGTCTGCTTATCTAACACATGACCTTATTTCTATAATCAGCAGAGTGCCCTCTACTGGCTGTTAAAAGAAAGACACTATCAGTGGATTCCACTTGTCTAGTCCTTCAGGTTGTGTTCATGGGGCAACTCTTTGATTGGTTTAGTTCTGTGTACACCATCAGACTTGGATTTAAATAAAATGTCCCTCTCCTTCTCTTCTGTGTCTTTCCTGTGCAGGGACTGAGCTGGATGATGTGAAACGTCTGCTGAGAGGAAATCGCTCCACCAGCACCAGCCCCAGTCCACCTCATTCCCCCAACAACACGCTGCCCATCCCAAGGAAGGCCAGCGTGGAGACCAGGACCCTGTCTGAGAGCTCCAGTGCAGGTTAGTGACAGGTCAATGTGACAGGAAGTGGAATAGTGCTGGACGGTTGTTTCCTGTGGTACTTTTTGGATCTTTAATTGTCACCATTTCTCCTTTTTGTCCCCTCCAGCGGACCAGTACGGCAGCATTTGGGCTGGAGGTGTGAGCAGCAGCTACAGTTACAACACAAACCCCAACAACCTGTCCGCTACCTCCACCCTTTACCAGACAGGTCAGTCACACCAGACGAGCAGTAATCAGACACCTGTCAGACATACAGATGATATCAAATACAAACTGATGGAGGGAATAAATACAGAACACTTGAAACATCACAAAAAGCTATTTTCCTTCAGGAAGTAATGCTCTGTTTGGTTACATACACGTGTTTTGATGTAATTCCTATTTATGTATTGGTCACAAAGATGGTGGCAGCACAGGTGCAGCAGTTTTGAGGTTTTCCTTTAGTGCTTTCATAATTTTGCTCTGGATAATTATCATTTTTATTTTACTTGCATGACAAAGAGCTGAATATCTATTTTAAAAAGAAGAACAAAAACCAAACAAACACAATGTAATGGCAAAAAAAAACAGTATCGTTGTCTTTTCAGGAGGACTTCAGAACAACCTGGCGCTCGGCCCTCAGGTCATGAGCAGTGGATTCTCTGCCAGCAGTGCAGGTGAGCCCGGCTTCATGCTGCATCCTGTCACAGACCATGAAGGACTTTCACATCCTCGGCTCTGTGGCAACAGGAGATCACACTCTCTCCATTTCTCTTCTAGGCGCTCTATATGGACTTCAGAATAACCTGACCACTACCAGCCCTGCTCTCCTGGGCCCCTCTGGAGCCAGCACACAGATAGGTGAATTAAAACGCATTTTTCAAGCTTGGGTCATACTCACTCTTCAGCTGTCTTGTCTATAAAAAAAAGGAACCCATTCAGGGTGATAATTAACAAATCTGTTTAATAATCCTCACATTTTTTCTCCTCACAGCTTACGGTGTACAGAAAAATGCTTCAAGCCCCGGGCTGAGCCCAACCACTGGTGAGGCTTCTTATGGTTTGATCAGCAGTTTATGAAACTCATGGGTTTAATCACAATAACTTCATTTTTATTAAGCCACTAAAACTGTCTCATTTAGTCAAGGTCCTTTTTTTAAACAACTTTTCTTTCCAAATATACCCTACTGACTTAGAAAAGAAGAAGTCCAAATAAATCACAAGAAGACAAATTAACAAATAAAACTAAATAAGTGAATTTAAAAAAAGAGAGAAAGATGAAATTTCTGAGCACTGACACTTGTCGTGTATCGTATTTCAAAACTGTATTTTTCACAGTGTGTCACATTCAAAGACAAAACTTAATTCCCTGAAAAAAGTTTTTCCCTTCTATCAAACTCCAGGAATGTGACACAGAAGTCTGTGAGAAAACAGATATACAGGAAATCAGGTAGACCTTATTCATAGTGTTTGTGATGTAGTTTCTTTTAGTTTCTAGTTTCTTTTCTAGGCGAGCAGGGTTTGATTAAAGTGACAGAAAATAAACCAAGGGGGGAAAAGAAGCAGCAAAGTGTGAGCAAAAGGATTAAAGGATTACAGGACTTATCCAGATATAAAAGACTCAAAAGATACTTCAGCCAAAAAACACCAAGACGAGAAAATAATCTATAGTGAATACATTTTAAGCCTTAAACCAAAATCACAGAAATAAATGACACAGAAGCTTAATGACAAAACTCTCCCTTCAAACACTTCTACAAGACAAAGTGACTTCACCCGCAGCTGAGCGACCCAGCCTCCCCTCTGGGGACTTCCTACAGGATTTTAGAATAGACTTACTTGTAAGTTACTTGTATTTTTACACCCTTTAAAATGAGACTGTCAGTGCCGAAATGTGTTTTTTAAATGCTATGTATTTCTTAGTAACTGAGGTTGAGTCTGATTTTCCAGTGAGAATCTGAATCCAAGAAATATATGGTCTCAGAAATGAGTTTGTGGTCACAGCTGGTTTCAAATTTTCTTCTTTTGTCTTGCATGATCTGCAGTTAACATTTTAAACCCCTATCTGAAATAAGATAAATAAATAAACCAGGCCATGTCTACCTGGTTATCAGGAGAAAAAAGTGACAGTGACAGTGAAACATCAAACTCAACAAACTCCCAGAGGGTCTGAGACAAGCTACAAATGTAGAAATTTTTAAACGTAATCTAATAACTCACTTATTCAGCCTTGCTTTTATGTAGAATTTAATTGTTTTTAATGACAATCATAAAAATATTTATTTCTTTGTAGCAATGCTTAGCATTGAATTTTTAATTTAGTATTTCATTTTCTAATCATTTATTCCTTTTTTTTATTTGCTTATACATTTTGAAAAAGTTCTAATCTTTTTACATTTGATTATTTAAGGTTTAATTTTAATCTAACTTTAACTTGCTTGAAATATTTTTTTACTGTCTTATTTAGATGTCTCTTAGTTTTATTTTTTAGTCTTCACTCCCTTAGGTGTCTCTTGGTTTTATTGGTTTTATTGCTTTATTGCTATTCCTTTTCTTGTGTCTGTTGTTATAATATATATATATATATATATATATATATATATATATATATATATATATATATATATATATATATATATATATATATATATATATATATATATATATATATATATATATATATATATGTATATATATATATATATATATATATATATATATATATATATATATATATATATATATAGTCACAACAATTGATAATTTTTTTGTCTCTATGTAAAGCACTTTGAGCTGATTACTATGTATGAAATGTGCTACATAAATAAACTTGGATTGATGATTGATTGATTTGACCACAGAGATTTGACCACCAAAACCTGATTTCAGTCTTTAAAACTGTTAGATTGTGTAATTGGTCTTAAGAACATTTCTGTTTACAGATTTTTCTTTTTATTTGAAAAATAACTCTGAATTTTGCAAGAAAAGTTTTTTTGTTAATCCTCTTTGTACATCTACATCTTCTTAATGTCAGAATCAGGCAGAGACCAGCATGTCATCAAATCTTTAAACACCATCAGCTTCTTCTAGTTTGCTGTATCAGTTTCTTGATTTTCTTTTTTCACACAGTGAGACCCAGCAGTCCCACTCTTGACGATACCACAGGCAAAGACTTCAAGTTTGTGCTGGTGGAGAAGGACAACGCTCCGATCAAGAAGGAGACTGAGCGACTGGTTATGACCAAAGACACGGGGAAGCAGTTCATGTCTGCTGCACCGGCCAGTGTTGCTGGTAAATTAAATAAAAAATACTGTGGTTGCTAGTTTTACAAACACTGCTAGAGTTACCTTTGAGGTTAAACTCACAGAGGTATGATCTGTGTGTTTTTTTGTTGTTTTGTAGCAACTTACTCCGAGGACTCGCTGAAGAGAGAGAAACAGAAAATGTCAACCAGCACGGTGGAGGAAGGAACAGATGCTAAAAGTACACAAACACACTCATTCAAAAACTTTTTTTTAGTTCATCACGTGTGCTTCTTTTGTGTTGAACATGTTTTTTTTATTCAAAGCTTCATCCCTGAAAGTTTCCACCAAAGATAAAGCAACTTATGCAGGTATGTATCAACATTATGAGCCATGTCTATTGTTTTATTCTGCAGCACAAGACAAAAAGGTTTAAACTCATTTTTGATTATACTCATTTTAAATTTGGACCTGTACCTATGAAAAATATACTCTACATTTCACAGAATAGATGTTACCTCAGGAGTTTTAATGTTGGCAGCACTTTGATGAAGATGTTTCATTCATGTTTTATTGAATCGGTTTTATCTTTCTGCATGGTGACCTGGCACAGGTCACTCGGCATCAAAAACCAGAACAAAAACAGAGTATCAATAAACTGATTATCAGAATCACAGGATCACCACTCCCTGACCTCTCTGACTTATAAGAGCTAAGTTTCTTAAAGAAGTCAGTCAGTCTTAGCAGATCAAAGTCCTCCTTTGTCAAAGGTTTTTAAGTTGCTGCCACCACCTTTTAAAATAATTCATAGTGTTGCTTCTCCTTCCATTTGTCATTCTTAGTTAGTTGATATGTATGTAATTCGTGTTGTTGTATAAAAAGAAGTTTACATATAAATGTAAGAGAAATCTGAAATTATTTTTTTTAATTGTTTGTAGTCCTTGCTGTGTGACTACATTTTTAATATTTATTTTTGTATGTGTGTGTGTTGTTATCTCATTTTAAATTTTTATTTTCTGTGAAGCACTTTGTGGCTAGAATTTACTTTCTTAAATTTACTTTAAAGGAGCAAAGAGAAGAAAAATCTCAATGTATCTGCCCCTTCTCTAAAAAAAACTTAAAGTAAACACTTGTCAACAAACCCACAAAAAAAGTTACACTTTTTGGCCCGTATAGCGTATTAACCGTAGAACAAAAAACAAACTAAAACAATTCACAAACATAGAACCCAGTTTCACCCAAACAAAAAAAAGCAAGAAAAACAACAATACCCAAAAATCCACCACCAGACAGGGATTAGAATGTCTGTGATTCCTTGTTTCTTTCTAATGTGTTGGTTTTGATATGTTTTTTGAAGATACTGAGGGTTTTGGCTTCTTTGAAATGCCGGTCCAAGTTGTTCCATAAAGAGAGATACCTTTCATTCATTCATTCATTCATTCATTCATTCATTCATTCATTCATTCATTCATTCATTCATTCATTCATTCGTGTTAATTTATTTGTCCCTTGAAGGGCAATTTTGTTTGCAGCAGATCTACATTTAGACATAAAAACATAGAAAACATACATGATAATATAAGCAGTATAGACACTGGTGCACAGTTAGCTCCAGTACAGGAAAGTAAATTAACAAGGTGGACATATCAAACCAAACTGTGCTCTTGATCAAGGAGAAGGACAGACTACTGGACTACTTGACTATAATGTTTTGTTCCTTTTCGTTCTTGGCTGGTCTTAACCATTGTATCTATGTATTAACTGTCCATCCTTCATTATTTGTTTGCTGATTGCAGTCTGTATGTATGAATGTGTTTTGCTGCTTACTACAGATGAATTGCCCTCTCGCAGAGATAATATTAACAACATTGAACCTTGGACTACGGTGGCCTGTGGGTGTCAGATGATTTCCAAAAGCTACAACATGAATGCAAAAGACACAACACAAATGCAAACTCCATAACACAACGGAAGTTAAAAGAGGATACTTATTCAAACAGTCACAGAAAAGTTGTAAAAGTAATAATTAGGTGCATCAAAGAAAAATAAGCTTCATAGGGGTGTTACCTTGTGACTTCCTTTGTAGTACTTATATTTCTTTATTTACGTTAGCATTGTGGCTATATTTATCATAGCTTAAGTTATTAAAGAAAACAACCATTAACTTCCTTTCACAATTTTTCTGTGTCCATTAGGAAAACTGTCCTCTTAACTTCAGCTATGGCCGTACTTCTATTGTGTTGTGGCTTTTCCATTAGTGTTGTTGGTTTTGCAAATCGCCTGACACCTATCGACCACTGTATTAAACTCAGCGTATTTGGTCTAGTGCTTAGCTAAGATAACCAGTTCCTTGATGTACTTTAGCCTTGCGTGTAGCATGTACACATATTCAACAAGAGAGTTGGCTTTAAAACATGTTGGATCATGTTTTTATGAAAACAGTTTCAATTTACTCTAACATCCAAAAAGTCGGAGAATTACATTTTGCAGAGAAAATATCTTCATGTTTTCTAATGCATCCTGTTTTTGTCTGACTTTGTAAAATGATGAGTTTTGTTTCTTTTCCAGAAATCCGTGAGGATAAATCCGACTCTGGGTTCTTGTCCTGCTGCAGCTGGTGGAAGTGGCTGCTCGGCCTCCTGCTGACCTTGCTCTTCCTCCTTGGCCTCCTCTTTGGACTCATTGCTTTGGGTCAGACGTTCCTCCTTCTGATCGTTTATTTATCTTCATGTCTCACTTAAAGTTAGTCTGACATGCTCACTTACCCCTCTTTGGCCTCACAGGTGAGGAGATAAAACGCCTCAAGAGCCGCGTCGATGCTCTGGAAGCCATCACCGGTGTCTCAGCCAGATCCAGCCGCCTGTCTGCTTCCTCTGGCATCAACATCATCGACCCGCTGGAGTCAGCGTACCTTGACAGGAGCTCAGCCGGGACCACTCTGACCCGCTCTGACAATGGCATCAATCTGGGAGCTGCAGGACCAGGAGGGGGTGTCGGGGGTGGACCTGGGCAGGATGGCACCGCTCTGCAGAGAACCGTCCAGCAGCTGGTCAGGGCTGAACTCCGCTCAGACGTTGTAAGAGGTAAAGAAATGTGACACACAGAGAAACATAAATCAGTTATTGAACCATCTGAAAGTGACTGAGCTCATGGTTTCCTACTTTCAGACACACTCGCATACTCACTGAAAGGGGAGAGAGGAGAGCCAGGACCTAAAGGTAGGTTTTTACTCACAAAAGATATATATTTTTTATTTGGTTTTATTTTGATTATTTAAAGATTTTTAAATTATTTTCCAAAACTTATTAGGTTGATAACTGTGCTAATGATGAGTGTTACTCTACAGGTGATCCAGGACAGAATGGACTGAAAGGTGAGAGATTTAGATTCACCTTTACTCTCCTCTAACATATCGTCTTGTTTCAAGCTCTGAACTGAACATTTCTTTGTTTTGGTGAAAATATCTCAAATCTCTGAAACTAACATATATGAACTGGTCTGTTGCAGGTGATAATGGATTCCCTGGCCTACCAGGTAAGACTAAGGTTGTCATCAAGCCCTGTCCTTCTGTCTGACCCTTCTCTGCTGAAGCTCTGATCACACGTTCTGCCTGTCTTTAGGTCCCCCGGGACAGATGGGTCACCCCGGACTGGATGGACCAAGAGGACCAAAGGGAAGTGCAGGTAACCACATTTAGAAGATGTCATCACAAACACATGTGATGAAAACATACGTGATCTGAATTTCTGCTTCTCTCTGAACAGGTGAACACGGTCCTGAGGGACCCCCAGGTCAGAGGGGCCGAGACGGGCAGATGGGCCCTCGTGGAGAGACCGGACCCCCAGGTTTGGGAGAGAAGGGAGACAGAGGTAGGAGCTGTCCCTGATACAGGACTGATTCATGATACTTTAATGCTTTGAACTTTGACGATGAACCCTGGTCATGACAGGATCTCAAGGTGAGCCGGGACACCCTGGACCTGCTGGTACTACTGGACCTGTGGGACCAAAAGGTGAGGTCAAAGGTCATAAATCAGGATTTAATAACACCTTCATCTGCTTTAATACTAATGGATGGATGTTTCTTGAAACTACTCTCCACATCCTCACATCATGGTTAAAACATTTAAGCAGCTTTTTAAGATCAAGCACGAGGTCAGGGGATCTATCAGCACGGTTATTGTCCAAAGTAGAGTTAAAGTGGTGATAATCTGAAAAAATAATGGCTTTGCTGTTTTTTACCTTGAAGTGAGCTTTATGTTTCTTCATGGAGGCAGTCATCCCTGAACGCTGCATAACAAGAAGCTTTGACATGACCTTATTGGTTCCTAGCATAGACTTTATAAAACATGTACATAACCTCGGCGACATCACTCTTCTGTTACTGACACTTGAAATGAAGCCAATCCATGGATTAGCTACATCCGTTATGATGTCGGCTGTGAGTTCATTTTGAACAGCTACAGGGCGTTTGTCAGTCACGTGACCTGAGCTGTGCCTCTGATTGGAAAATCAAACAAGCCTTAAAAAATTTTAAACCGCAGAGTTGGAGAAAAAATTCACTCACTTTACAGATATTGATATTTTAGACCCAAGCCATTTTTGAACCAGGCTGTAAATATGCTTTTTAATGCCAAATGAGTCCATTTTTATGGGTGGGTGTTTATGTGACTCCCGGTCTCTGCAGCCAGCCTCAAGCAGATTCTCAATGAACAGCAACTTTTAGCACTTCCTCATAGGCTTCATTTTTGCTAACCAAATGTTGCCCCTTGGTTCCAAGTTTAATGCATACTTAGTTCACAGTTTGTTTTAATAAAATGTTTGAAAATGGGTTGATCATTTTTTATTTTTTTTTTGCCAAGTATATTTATTGTTTTTGTTTATAGAAAAAAAAACAAAAAAACAGAACAGAACATTCCGGCACAAGTCAGATGGAGGTAAAAAGCTCAGTCCGTCAATATATATATATATATATATATATATATATATATATATATATATATATATATATATATATATATATATATATATATATATATATATATATATATATATATATATATTGAGAAATAAATAAAAATAAATAAATACATAAAATAGATAATAGTAAATAATAAAACCATGACAGCATCAAGAGTTCACATTATGCCTCTATAGAAAAGGGCTGAAATGTCCAGACCAATGTATGACATAAAGGGGTCCCAAATGCTATGGAACACTTCATCTTTGCAATGTAACAAGTTGGTTAAATAGTCCAGGGATATATATTGGGTTGATCATTTTTAAAATGTTCTGGTGAAGTAGCTGAATTAAGACACTGGACCATTATTTTACTAAGCTGATGTTCAAAGTGAGCGGTAGGCTCATTTCACAACCATGCTTCCTCTGCACCCAGTGGAGACTCCCCCTGCTGGCTGTTTAAAAGAATGCACCAAAAGGCTCCGGACCACTTCTCATGTACTCCAAAATTAATACCTAGAAAAATCAGTGTAGACATGACAGATTATTTAAAGACTTGATAATGATCACTTCATTTATGTTTTACTTTTCTTTGACCTCAGGTTCTGCAGGAGAGCACGGCGCCTCAGGAGGCCCAGGTACAAAAAAGCTGTCTAACATAATGTTTTTTTGACCTCTTCTGTTTGTCAGAATTAATTGTCGGTTGTGTTTTGATGCTGCTTTGTTCAACTACAGGTGCTCCTGGTCCAAGAGGTTTCCCCGGAGATGCAGGAGCTCCAGGACCTAAAGGTACCTTCAGCATTCGTTCTGTTGCTGTTTAAGAAAACCACATGAACTATGTTACAGTTACAGGTCATATTAAAGCTGGTGTTACATGGTATGGCAAAGTTAAACAATAAAATACAGTTCAAACATAAATAGAGTTTAATATCTCTCTGAGAGCTTTATTTTATCGCCAGGTTAAATATCTCCATCACCTCTTCACGTGCTTTGTTGGTGTTTTTTCTGCTTCCTGCAGGTGATCGAGGAACGGCAGGTTTACCAGGGACCAAAGGAGACCTGGGAGAAAAAGGGCCACGAGGACCAGGAGGTGGGTTCCTCAAAATGAACTTAGAGAGTTAAGACAGTGGGAAGTATTTAACAATCACTTTTGATTAAAAAAAAAAGAAAAAAAAGAAGAAGACACAAACAAAAAGTTGATTATTTACTTTGTTTGAGAAAAAACTGATTGGAGAACCAAAACCATCTCAAAAACACAACGACTTAAACAATATTCGCTCATGATGGAAAAAAAACTATATTATTTCCACCTCATTACAGTTTCAATGATTAATGTGTTAATAAACAGACATGTATTTAGTCATTACTTTATTAATTTACAGAGTATTTTGAGTTTCTGAATTATTTTTCTTTGAATCACTCTGTTAACCATACATTAGCCACGGTTACGTGAGGAGTTTTTCGTCTTTCTGAATGACTTTTCCAAAAGCAATAGTATACATACATAGAAAGGAATATTCCAATCTCTGGTCTACATGCACCGCAATAATCAAACAGAACAGTCAAAAGGGCATGCACAAACAAATGTAAAGAAACGTAAACAAACGTAAACAAATTGAGAAACGTCTCTAGTTGTGTCTTACTTCATATCTGAGCATGTGCTGAAAGAACGCACCCTGACAATTTGAGTGGATACATGATACCTCAATCAGTTTGGGGAAAGGAATATTCCACCCCTGTGAAACTGATTAAATGTCCATTCGGATTGGCACTTTTTTTTTGGAATGAGGTGTGTACAAAGGTTAAATTCTTTCTGTTTGAGCAAATAAACCGAATGCAAGCAGGATATTTGGGTCCATGTTTACGTGGCCAGTGATACAGAGAGTGGAGCCACATTAGAGTCTGAAAAGGAATTATTTTTTTGCAAATGAACCACCACTGTAACAAATCAGAAATGAATGGTGCTGCTGATCCTGGCTGCAGTGAGAGGGAGTGGGAGTAGCTCCCTATCCCTAACCCACAGGTGTCAGAGATCAGGAGCAGGCCAGGTACGGAGGTCAAATGTGGCCTTGTGATGAAAAAAGAAACAAGAACGTAGCATGGCTCATAACATGTCTAAAAAAAATTATGACAAAATATAAAAAAGCTTTCACAACAAATCATTTTCAGATTAATGAGCTTATAATTACTCAGTTTGTTTGATGTCGACACGTCAGAAGCAAACTCTCACAGATGCCTTTAAACAGTGGTGTGCGCAGACTTTATGAAGGGCAGGGCAAAAAGAAAAAAAAGGGCACATACAATGCATTCTCGATGCTGAAGACTGTTATTTTTGCCAACCAGGAGGGCACTTTAGCTCATTGATAAAGATTTTAATAAAAAAAAAAAAAATCACTTCATTTAAGTGAAGTCAACATTCACAGTAATGTTCGAACCTTTTAAAATTACGACCTTGATAGGAAGCATGGGAAAAGAAAATAAAGCACTTATCAGAAAATTGGTATTATAAGGTTTATGAATTTGTTAAACCCTTCAACAAACTTTTAATGATTTTTAAAATTGTGTTCATATTTACAGGTGAACCAGGACAACCTGGACCACCAGGACCTGCTGGACCAAAGGGATTCAAAGGAGAAGGAGGTGAGTCAGAGAGGTTTAAAGTAGGGACACAAAGATCTGGTCCTGGTACCAGTATCAGTCTGATGCAGACTCAAAAAGTGAGATCTGGTGTTGACTGTGTTTACCACAACCATGTGCAAGGACTATGTCAGCAACACTGGAAGGTCTGTGCAGTTTTTACCAAGCAGAGCTAAAATATCATAGAGGAAGAAAACTGCAGCTGCCCAGAAAGTTTTGCTCATGTTTCTCCTACAGCTCTGATGACAACTCCAAAAATACCTGAAAGTTTGATTCCCCAGTTATTCACTGCTGAGGTTAACAGTTAATCTGTGATCCTGTCAATGTTGGAGACATAGTCCTTACACATTTATACTCCCAATACATCCCAATACAGCCAGTTTGATTATATTTTTATTCCATTTTGCCTTAAAAAGTTGATAAAGCATGGAGTTACCCAAACATAATTCTCAGTCTCATCCTTAAATTAAGGAACTGGAAAAGTTGAGTTCATACTGGTATCAGATCAGTTGCAGTATCAGTATCAACTGAAACCAAAGCAAAGGTATCTTTATTGATATTGGGCCTTAAAAATTAAGATCCTTGATTCAGATTGAACTTTCAAGAAGAAAATAACTTCATGGTAGTGTGTTTCAAAAGCCAACCAAGAGAAATGGATGGATCGACCATAAACTGTGTGTGATAGTGTTAGCTGGAGTCCGCTGTCACATTAACAGCCCTGGAACAACCATTGTCTGTTATCACAGAGCTTCAGCTGTTGCTCCAGTAACGATGGACTGTGTCTCTGTATGAATTACAGGTGAATCAGGCCCAATGGGACCTCCTGGTGCAAGAGGACCACCAGGGACTCCTGGTGAGGCAGGAACTCCAGGTATAGAACTCCCCCCACTATGACCGCTTGTATTGAAAACTTAACTTTATTTGTATTGTAGGCTGATGGAAAATAACATGTTTTGAAACATAAACAACAAAAAAGCAAATGGTGATCATAAAAATCTCTCTGAGCCTAACTAAGACTTTTTTTTCTGAAGGTCCCCCTGGACTGCAAGGACCCCCAGGTATGAGACCTAACACCCAAATAAATCCTGGACTGTTTGACTGTTTTAATCCTGTAGATTTTGTTAACATTAACTCTTCTGATCCTTTGACAGGTATTGCTGGAAAACCAGGACAGCCTGGTGTACAAGGTAATGTCTCATTAGCTCATTTAGAATCAGAATCAGAATCAAGTTTTATTGCCAAGTACATTTGCACATGCAAGGAATTTGACTTGGTGTGTTGATGCAACAATTAACAAGAAAATAACATGACCAGAAAAATATTACAGAATTACTAGATGAACACTCTGTAAAATAGAATATAGAGAAAGTTAAGGTGTAAATATATAAATAAACAAAAAAAATTAAAAAATATAGAAATGCAAAGCCCACATCTTGAGTCCAGCATTTCCAATCTGACTGCTGCTGATTAAAGTCTTTAAAACTCCCTATGAGAAACAGATGGGTGATGTCACACACACCCACTAAGAATGGGGACTGTGTCCATTTATTGCAGGGTCTGTGGTCATAACATGAGAATGTGCTACAGGATAACTCAGTCAACATGGACGTAGTTACCATATTTACCAGTTTATTCTTCAGAGGACTTTTTGTAAAGGTCTTTATAGATCATGATGAGGTTTTATGATGCAGTCTTGCTCTTTGTCTAATGTTCCAGGTGAACCGGGGATACCTGGTAAAGTGTTCGGTTCAGGTCAGCACCAGAAACGCTTCGTGTTGTAACTTCAGTGCTTTGTGTGTCACCATTTTGAGTGAGACTCATGTTTATTTCTGATTTCATTCACAGTCGGCTCAGATTCTGTTGCCATTCCTGGACCCCCAGGGCCTGCTGGGCCTGCAGGTCCTGCTGGAAACCCTGGTCTGTCTGGTCCCATTGGCCCGGCTGGGGCTCCTGGACAACCTGGTAAATCTAAACTTTAGACTCAGATAAATCATTTCTCCCAAAAATTTTTTTCATATATAATTTCTTTGACTGTTTCTCTGATGTGATATTGTTTTTATTGATAAGGCGCTAAAGGATCACCTGGAGAGAAAGGTGAGAAAGGAGAAAAAGGAGAGAAAGGAGAAAAGGGAGATGAAGGAGAGAGGGGAGAGAAGGGAGAAAAAGGAGCACCAGGTGAGCCCGGGGTCGGTGTCTCAGAGTCAAAAACCAGCACAGATGGTGAGCGGTCGTCTCTTTAAAAGTTCATCACTTTAGACGTGTTCACAGCATTAATGTTATAGACTGACTCAGTGCTTCATCCTCTGTGTCTGACAGACAAGTCCTCAGGGGCTGGACAGCCCGGCCCACCAGGCCCACCTGGACCTCCAGGGCCTCCTGGAGAAATTGGTCCCCAAGGTCCTGCTGGTATGTTGAAAGATATTCATGAGATGTGATGTGTTTTTAAAGAGCTGGGACATCAGTGAACTCATCATTGTTCTTCTTTTTCAGGTGAGTCTAAACCAGGTCCTCCAGGAAAACGAGGTCCTCCAGGAGAGCCAGGTAAACATTACATTACACTCAACAGAAATGTAGACTAAAAAGTTATGGCCATAAAGAACGAGCAAACCAGGGTCAGGTCTAAGACTTCTTCTGTCCCCACAGGTAATGGTGTACCTGGACCCCCAGGACCAAAAGGAGAACCGGGTAGCTTCGTGCCAACCTCAGGTTGGTGACAGGTTTCTGAGGTCAAATCAAGCCTCTGCTGTCTTTCTGTGGCAGGTCTGATGGAGTCTTTTCTGTTGTGTCTTAGAGTCCTTTTTCGCTGGACCACCAGGACCTCCTGGACCCCAAGGACCCCCAGGTTCACCAGGTAAGTGATATTTCCGGTGTTGTCCCAATGCATCGATGTGAAATTGGTAAGATTTGCATGTACATCTTCATTTTTTTTTTAAATAGAAGGAAGCAGAATTTTTATCTTTTTTCAAACACATTTCATCAGCCTGAGGTAAATCATAACTAAGCTGCTGTGCAATCTTTGGTTGTGTTTGCTCAATGTTTTGATACATATTTTACCATTCCCAAGTATATTTTAACTTTTTTAGTAAGAAACTATAAACTTTGTGCTACATTTAGGGAAATGTAAAGAAGATTATTGTTAAAGGTGAAACACTTCATGCAAAGAAAGTAAAACAGAAGGGCAAAGTATGAGGTTTGTCTTTTGTATAGTCATCCAAAAGCTAAGTAAATTTGTTGAACAAGCAAAAAATTAAAATCTGTTAAGTGAATTTGTTGCAGGTCTCATGTCACAGATTTTGACACAATTTTGACCATATGAAGATTTGGATCCACCAATACTTCCTTAAACCTTTTCATTTGTCCTCTCCAGGTGTTTCAGGACCACAAGGGTTCAAAGGTAAGAAAACTATAAATCTTGGCAGTCAATAAATTGAATATGAGAGGCACATACTTCTTATTCATGCAACTCACATACTTTGTCACAACTGAATGTTGTCATGATTATTTTAGGTGATCCAGGTGATCCAGGTCAGCCAGGTCTTCCAGGAAGTCCAGGGGAATCAACTGTTGGTATGCAAAAAAAAGAAATCCTCTAATCATGCAGATTATTATTATTAGTATTATTATCATTATTATTATTAGTAGTAGTATTAGTAGTAGTAGTAGTAGTAGTAGTAGTAGTAGTAGTAGTAGTAGTAGTAGTAGTATACATAGAAGATCATCTTTTGTTAGTGTGGTTTTTACATGAATTCCCTATCTGTGAGTGTTTCTTTGTAATAAAAAAAAAATTAATAATGTAATGTTTTATTATTATTATTATTATTATTATTATTATTAATAATAATGATAATAATAAAAATAATGATCATCATCAACATCAACATCATCATCATCATCATCATCATCATCATCATATGTCCAAGTAGCCTAAATTCGCAAAAAAATTCAGGAGGGTGGATGCCGAGGGTGTCTATGCCACAGCCATGACACTGGGAAAAAGAAAAAAAGAAAGAGCTTATATTTTGGATAAATACACAGCGGGTATCTTAAAATTATTCAGACACATTGATAATAAATACAAGAAACTCATGGAAAAAACAAAAAAAATAAAAAACAAAAACAAAAACAGAACATATGAATATTTGTTTCACAGATCTTATATTTTGATGTTCATGTCAGGTTTCCCAGGTCAGCCTGGCCCCCCAGGTATACCAGGCCCAGGAGGTCCAGAGGGACCCCAAGGACCTCAAGGTACATTTAGCCCATTTGTCTCTGATACAAACATTTTCTCTCAATCTTATGCAGTATTTATTGGATTTTAATTGTTTACCTGTAAACACTTATCTCAGGTCATTATGTTTTATCCTCCTGAATTCTTTTGTTCAGGTGTGGGTTAACATTTGGGTTTTTCACAATGTTCTTTGCAGGTGATATTGGACCCCCTGGCCCACCAGGTGCCCCAGGAGCACCCGCTGGTAAAACTGCTCTCAATTTCATGTCTTTAAGAAGTGTGTTAGGGTAATATCTAAGGAACAACTTCGTCGTAATAACAAATGGAAACCCTTAAGGGTTGGAGCTGGCATGAGCATTATGGGAAGGTTTCATTTATATAAGCATCATAAAGATTTGCCATCAAAGCAAGTCTCTCATTGAGATCCTCAGATTTTTGTCAAAATCTTGTTTTGTTTCTTACATCCAGAGGATTTCCTCCTTGAAAGAGAGAAAATTAATGTTTTTCAGAGTAAAGTGGCCATGGCTTACCAAAAACAAAGGCAACTGTGATAACTTATTGATAACTTTGAGTGAAATATGATTATTTCTGTTAGCTTAGAGTGCTAAAAGGAAGCTGCCTTCTCTGTTTTGGTCAGCGGCTGTATTTAGATTGGCTTACCCCCAAAGGCTTCTGGGATATGAATCCCTGCTCTGAAACCCTTATCAGTAGTCTAAGGGCCCATTGGCTTTAAGTTATTGCAATATGTAATTGTTTATGTTTTTTATATTATTTTGGGGATTGTAAAGCCATTTATTACGTTAAAGCTTTTTTTTATGATCCCTTGTTACTTACATACATTGAGCAATTATACATTTATTTAGACGCAGTAAACAACTAAAATCCATCCTGGATGAATTCTCCCGGTGAACTCCTTTGACCAATTGAAAACCAAGCAGATTTTCTTTGAGGTCAAACCAACAAAAAAATCCTGACTTCTTTCAAGGTGGATGTTTTATCTCTGTCTGCCTCTGTTGGCCATTGGAGGAACTGCAAGCTAACTTTTTTTAAGTTCTCAGGGTCAGGAGTTGCCACTGATATCTAATCAGTAACAATCCTGAAAATGTTCCTGACATTTAATCAGAGGCTTCATGTTGTTAAAACAGATGCGTCATACAGTCCTGGCTACCCAGGAGCTCCAGGCCCCCCAGGCCCACCAGGACCACCGGGATCACCTGGAAGTGGGTCTGAATCAACCAACGTGGGACAGTACATTGCAGAATACCTGCAGAGTAATTATCTTAGATTCGATGCAGCTCAGACAGTGACACAAACCATTTCCCTGTGATGTGTTTGAGACGGGTTCATTTTGTTTCCAGGTGGCAACATCAGGGATTACCTGGCTGGACCACCTGGGCCCCCTGGTGCTCCAGGGCCTCCTGGGGCAGGTTCAGTTGATGATCTGGCAAACAGGGTCCTTGCCTACATCCAGGGTAGGACCATATACATCCCAATGTTCAGTGTTTGAAAGGATTGTTGAACTTTTGACCAACGCTGGTGAAAACTGCTTCAAACCTTCACCTCCTCAGGTTCAGGGAGAGGATATGATGGTGTCCCAGGTCCTCCTGGTCCTCCTGGTCCACCTGGCTCTGTCTCCTTCAATGACATCGTCAGCCTTTTACAGCGTAAGTTTGAAACCACCTCTTGTCTGACATGTGGTTGAACCAGATGTTCTTCTTTTTATAAATCCTGAAGATGTTGATTCGTGTTGGGGTCTAACAAATCCTGTTGTTTGTTTGTGTCTAGGAGAGGACCTGAGAGGATATGTTGCTGGCCCTCCTGGCCCACCAGGGGCTCCTGGAGCTCCTGGATCAGGGGCAGGTCATGGTCCCTACCTGGTTAACACCCAGGAGGTGGCTGAACGAGTCTTCAACCTGATGAATGGTGAGTGGCCAAGAGGTTTCTGACTCAAAACTTGTCGAGTGAGGATGAGACTGTGACTCCTTCCCTCCTGTCTATTCCCAGAAAGAGGATCTGCAGGTACACCTGGACCCCCAGGACCCCCAGGACCTCCTGGTGCCCCTGGGGATGGTTCAGGTATATTAAATGACAGAATTCATGAATGTGTTGATCACTGACTCCCAGATCCCCAGCATGCCTTAGCTCACAGAAATACTTTCAATGCTCCAACCAGCTGGGTATCATGGCTTTGTGGGCCCTCAAGGACCTCCTGGTGTCCCTGGCCCACCAGGCCCACCAGGCCCTCAAGGGCCTCAAGGTCCATCAGGATATGTGGGCTTCCTCAGCTCAGACATTCGGGACTACCTTCAAAGTGAGTCAACAGCAGCTTCACCATGTAGGAAATAGCCCAGAAAACATTTTGTTTAAACCACATTCATCATGTTTTCAAAGGTGTGTCCTACAATGGTCCCCCTGGATCTGAGGGTCCCTCTGGTCCTTCCGGAGGACTGGCCTCCTACCTTGAACATGCCAGCAGAGCAAGACTGAATGCAGAACAACAAGATTACATCAAGCGTGAGTTCAGAGGAACACAAATGAGCTTGTGTGACAGACTTCTGACTGTTTAAGTCCCAATCTGGGCCTGGACCCGGACCTGGATGTGAGACTTAACACAAAAGTGCCTATTTATGAATTCACTGCACTCAGTTACTACATGGTGTTCTGCAAAGTTGGTCTTTGAAAGTCCCTGGTGCTTTAAAGTCCACTTTTAAATCTTCAGGTGATGGCTTGGCAGGACATATGTTTGGAGTTCCTGGTCCACCAGGCCCGCCTGGACCCCCAGGACACAAGGGAGACCCAGGGGTGCCTGGCTCTAGAGTCTGGAGCCCAGACAGTGGAGACTACGCTGGTGTGGCTGCTAAAGTGACCGACTACATCAAATGTAGGTTTTTATTCTTCAAATGTTCCCAAAAGCTGAAGACGGCTCTCTGACCCTGATCCTTTTGTAATCTGACATTTTTCCTTCTTTTCTTTTAAAGAAGGTAAAACCATCTAAACTTGGATCATTAAGTCTTGTCTCATCAACAGCTCACGGTCTGCTGCGTGACGTCCTGAATGAGTACAACAGCCGTG
This sequence comes from Halichoeres trimaculatus, assembly GCF_033239565.1. Classification (NCBI taxonomy): domain Eukaryota; kingdom Metazoa; phylum Chordata; class Actinopteri; order Labriformes; family Labridae; genus Halichoeres; species Halichoeres trimaculatus. The sequence continues at coordinate 9,251,365 of NW_027437180.1, forward strand.
TCTTCCAAGGACCTCCAGGACCTCCAGGACCTCAAGGCCCACCTGGTTACAGCCGATGGTTTGGTTCCCATGGAAACGCCACAGATCTGCTGGAATACATCAAATGTGAGAGATGAAACCGTGATGTTAATCCAGATGAAGACACAGCAAGTGAAGGCTTTAGTCTAACCTGGTCTTTCTTTGTGTCTGGTTTTTCAGCTCATGGTCTGCTACGTGATACTGAACGACACAACCAGCGTGTGGTTCAGGGGCCCCCAGGACCCCCAGGCCCTCCTGGTCACCCTGGATACAGCCGACTGTTTGGCTCTGACGCAAACGTCACAGATTTAGTGGAATTCATCAGAGGTTAATAACATTACTTTTTACTGTCTCTGTTTGAAGAATGAGTTAAGGTGATTTGGTACGAATGACTGAAAACTCTGAAACTGTCCTCTGACAGCACATGGAGCCATCATAGGACCACCAGGGAGACCAGGGCAGAAAGGAGACATGGGACACCCAGGACCCAAAGGAGAGAGGGGTAAATCTATAGAGTTGTAGAGGAAAATATTTGATCTGCTGTCCTCCAAGTTTGATATGACCATTCAACAAATTTACCAGGCGGTCACCTTGTTCTGCATCCACTACTTAGTGAGTCACAGTGACAAGAACAAAACTTCCTCCAACAGGTAGAAACCTCAAGAAGAACCAGACTCATGTTAGACAGACATCTGCTCAGACCATACTCAGGTTACAGAGAGTGACTGAGTTGTGTCCTAGCAGTGATGATGATGATGGTAGACTGTAATGGCAGTAGCAGCTGGAGTGTGGCAGGTCCACAGCAACAGAAACCTCCAAGATAGGTGAGCTCAAGGACTGCCAGAAAGATCCATGGTTAAGAACTGAATCTGATCCAGCTCCAAGTATAAGCTTTGAAAAAGGAAAGTTTGAAGTCTACTCTCAAAGTAGAAACAGTGTCTGCCTCCTGGACCCTGACCAGTAGATAATCCCAAAAAAGAAGAGCTGATAACCAAAGGCTCCACCTTCCACACTACTTTTAAAGACAGCAGGTGCGACGAGCAGGCTGCATGCTGGGAGCTCTAGACAGATGATACCGCATTGTGAGCTCTTTGAGCTAGGATGGTTAATTACCTTTTAGAGCTCTGTAAGTCAGAAGAAGAAATTTAGATTGTATTTTAGATTTTATGTGTAGCCAGTGTGGAGACGCTAAAGCCGCGTTTCCACCAAGCAGTCTTGTAAGGTTCAGTACGGTTTGGTTCAGTTAAGCCTTAATCCATTTGCGTTTCCACAGCAAACTGTGCCCTCTCATGGTGGGCGGCGTGTAAGCTGGATGCCGAAAGCTGCATCTGTTAAACAATAGTGTGACGCCGTGGCAGCGTGACACAGTTTACCCCGCTAATAAATCCAACGACGAAGAAGAGAAACGCGACTCAATAAACAAAGAGCATAGATGAAAGACATGAAGCATTTTTTACTTGGCATGTAGCTGTTTGATACAAAGTGTGAGCAAGCTTTGTTTCAGAGAAGTCTGTGTGCAGCCAGGAGAAATGTAGCAGCCGTCGCTGGGTAGGTGTCGGTTCTTTTGACCAATCAATGGTCTGCAGTGTTGTAGCTCCACCTTCTGAGAGCGGATCAGTTCAGTCTGAAAAGTAGGACGGCCTGTCTCTGTTTTTGGGGCTCTGTCCTGGGGTAAGTCAGTGGAAACGCCACAAAATGCGCGCCGTATCAAGACAAACCGAACTGGTCTGCTTGGTGGAAACGCGGCTTAAGACTGGAGAGATGTGCTCCCCCCCTCCTGGTCTCAGTCAGTACCTGAGCTGCGGCATCCTAAACCAGGTGAAGAGCCTTTCTTGACTTGTAAGGACTGCTGGATAAAATGGAATTAAATTAATCCAATCTGGAGGCAATTAAAGCATGGGCTAGTTTCTCTGCACTGCTTTGAGACAGGATGTGTTTGGTTTTTGGATATTATGAAGGGCATATAAGGCTGTCATTGAAATCTGTTGGTTGTAAGAGTCAAGGGATGAGTCTTGATCTAACTGACAGTGGTGTGCACAGACTTTTTCAAAGGCAGGGGCAAAAATGAAAATAAAAAATGCACGTTTGCCATTAAAGAGGGCCACCCAGCACATATTTTTTCCACTCAAGATGGCAGTTTAGTGTGTTTTGCCAACCAGGCAGGCACTTGAGCACACATTCTGGCTCCCAAGAGGGCAATTTAGCGTGTGTTATTCAACAATTCAGCCACAAAGGGGGAGACAACCGCCCCACACCCCACCCCTCTATGCAGGCCACTGCTAACAGAGCTTCCAGATTCCAAACCACGGTCCCTGATGCCAGGCTAATGCCATCATAGGTGGTTATCTAGATAAAACACTTCTCTGAGGTGTTTAGGTCCAAGAACAATGACTTCAGTTTTTCACAGTTAAGCAATGAAAAAATTCTGCTGTACAGTGACTATTAATTTTATCAGAAAAGAAAGTTTAAGGCCAAATCTTGATGATTCCAGAGAAGAGGAGCCTGATAACCAACTAAAAGCTCCACCTCCCATGTGACTTTCCAACCTTAGTTGTTTTTTTATGGATAACACAATGAGGATGGATGCCCAGAAGTTCCCTAAAGTCACTGAAAGTGTATTGATTACTTGAAGACATTCATTGATGTTGATTCCTTAAAAAATAAGAATTCCAGCCAGCATGCATTTTTACCACTCAGTTGCTTTATGCCAGTATCCTCTCATAGTGAATCGAACAGTCTGCAGAGTCCTAAAGAGAAAGGTTGCAAACCTCTTCCTATACTGACTGAGCTGAGCTTGACAGACATGGTTATAAAGTGTGTTGCTTATGCTTCGCAGGGTTATGCTCTGAAGACCTCAGTTGACTTGCTTTAACAGCTGCAATTTATTCATAACCGAACAAAAACATCATTACTTCACATATTTTATTACTCACAGTAAAGTCGATGGACCAGCACTGACCAGGTCCAAAGTTGTAACTTTCTCTGTCCATTAGCAGCAGTACACAGGACACGTTTTAACAAAAGGAAACAAAAAGCAGGTTTTATCGACAGTCTGAGGTTTGATTCTCAAAGCACTCCTCTTTGTGTCGACGCAGGTGAACGGGGCTTTCCTGGGCCTGAAGGACGCAGAGGACAAGACGGAGACAGAGGTCAGTTATAACAACACTCATTTAGTGTCTCTGGAGAAAATGTTGAGCCCATGTGGTGACTTCTAGTACAGACTCGTGTCTAGTTTTACAGCATCCAGCAGAGGTGTAAAGAGTACTGAAATAATTAACTCAAGTACAATTACTGTGACTTTGATAAAGTTTTACTTAAGTACAAGTTAAAGTACCCATTAAAAAATGTACTCAAAGTAAAAGTAAAAAGTAGCTAGTGTGAAATGTACTTTTAGTAAAAGTTACTTAGTTACTTTTATTCTAACAGCAGATCTCTCCTTGGGAGTGCAATAAGGACACAATGATTTTAATTTCAAAGTTGTTAAGTTAAAATCTTTACAAATCTTTACAAAATCTTAAAAAAAAAAGTATAGACAGCATGAAACATGTCGATACGACAGAGTATTACCCTATTACCTGCTGAAGCTCACCTTGGCTTTACCTCGTCATAAACTACAAAACATAACCAACTTCCATTGCAATGGCAGAAATATTAAGATTTGTTGTACCTCTACGTGTTTGTGCAAGTTTGATACAGAGTTTTTACAAGCTGCTACGTTTGTCACTCTGGGCAAACACAGCTTACAGTGCACAATGAAACTGTTTGCCTTTCTTGCACCTGAAGCCGAAGTGTTCCCTCAAATGTGGCCAGAAGTTTACTTCATTTTCTGTCAGGGAACGAACGTTTTGCCTCCAGTTAGGTCTGCACCACTGTTGTCTGTCTTCTTCGTCTCCATCTTTCTTGTGTTTTAGCACCAGGTTGTTGTTCTGCTCATCATTTACTTCCATTTTTTTTTATAATTCTTCTTCTGTGGTGTTTATTTGTGGTGGACACAGCAGCTGTCTCTTGCACTATGTTTTTTTTTTTACTTGAAAAGTATTAAGTAAACAAAAAAATCTACTCAATTACAGTAATGTGAGTAAATGAAATTTGTTACTTTTCACCTCTGGCTCTGTTGGTTTTCGGCTTCGTCCCTTTTTTGTAAAGCGTTCCTCCTAGTTTTTGAATATTTAGATCATTACTTTAAGAAGAGTCAGACTCTCTGGAGCGCCATCATGTGACTAACCTGTGGCAAGTTTAGCAAATGAGTTGGCCGATAATCCTCTGCATTACTTTTTCAGCAGTTTGTTCACCCTGAACCGACTTCTTGGACGTGTGTTACTGGTATCAAATCTAAAATGAGAATACATTTAAAAAAAACAAAAAAACCTTTGAATAATTTTTCAGTTTCAGCATTTAGATATGTTGACTTTTTACTAAATTAAATGTATGCTTTCAATGACTTGTAAATCATTCAGTTTTGTCTTTATCAACCTTTCACACAGTGTTTCCAGCTTGGGTTTGAAAACCATCATGAAAAAGTTGCTGCAGTCATTCAGTTTGTTTTAATTTTTTACAGGAGAGCTGAAGCTTCGAGCCAGAAGAAGAAGGAGGAATGTTGGTGTTTGAGATGCCGTCCATGAGGACCATCACCTGACATATCATAATAAACAAACTGCTTGGGTTTTATTTTAAAGACGGTAAATGAGCTTTAATAGTGGATTTCTTTTCACTGATACATATTTTTCTAAATGACTTAAAATATTTTTTTAATCTTTGTAGTGTTGTCTTTTTGAATGGAGGGATCATGATGATGTATAGTTTTGAATTTCCTATGTTGTACATTTTTAAAGGGATGTCAGTTGTCCAGTGGGGTGATATATTTTCTTTGAATGAATGATTGTTTTATAAACTTTTATTTCTGCTGCTCATGTTTTTTCTTGTTTGTGACAGTTTTTTTTTTTTTAGCAATGCTAGAAAGTGTATCACTACATGGATCTTTTAATAATAAACACATCTGACGTACAGGAGAAAATGTTTATTTACAGCAAAATGAAAATCTACATTACACAGGCATTCTAAAAACTATACATGTACATTAAAAAAAAAGCATTATGATTTTGATATGCATGTTTTTTAGTCGACATTCAGAATGCAATCATTATTCTGCAGGCGCTAATCAACCGAAAAAGAACTGACCAGACTGATTTTGTGATCATATTTTGTTTGCAGCACTTCTTCTGTAATGAAAGATGAAGCTGCAGCACAGACGCTGCAGTGTGGGCAGAGGATACATGTTAATATAAATAGCCGCTGAGTCAGCGCTGAAATATGTGCACAGCACTCCTTCATTGCATCTTTGTACATTTCAGTTCAGCAGGTAAATATCTGAGACTATCTGCACCTCCCATCAACCAATCATAAAAAAGAGATGATTAAATGAACCAATCAGAATTCACGATGGCCTAAACCAGTCAGGTCCATTTTTTAAAGGATATGGTTGAGTTTACAATGCGTCAATAATAAAATGTCTAACACGTCATCCTAAAAACATCAGTCTAAATAAAAGGAGAGTGTTTCCAAGTCCTGCTCTCTTTGTTTCTCTGAATACAGACCACAGACTGTGTGTATGATGTGGATTCAGCCGCTTAATTTCAAACTTCATCTTATGCCAAAGTCCCTTAACCAGCATGTTTTCTGATGGCCAGCAGGGGGCGACATCACTAACATAAAAGAAATTGTATTCAATTTGAGTCTCTACCAGACTTAACGTTTTCTTAATGAAATAATAATCTTAATTTCTAGCTTTTTCAAACCAGAACTATGACTTATGATCATTTAGCAGTTCAGGAATGCAGCCCACTCAAAAATCTTAAGCGTATACATGTAGTCACGTTTTTTATTTTTCATTTTAGTTTGATAACATTGTTTAAAAACTCATAATACTTATCCAAACTAGCATCCCTCTCATCATTACTATGTTTTTTAAGCTGAAATGAGGCTCCAGTCTGCTACCTCCACTTCCTGTACACACACTGAACAATCAAACATTAATTAAACAATATTTCTGCATCCAAACATTTAGATTGAGTTTATGAGCTGGCATTCATTCTTTAGACTGACTACAGTCTTTAAAGGCAGTCACAACAGGTACAAGGTAAATCTATTAAGGCTAGAGAAGCTATCATGACAGTAAAAAGAGTTTCATTAAAAAGAAGAAGAAACAGACCTACACATGATACACCTCAAGGTAAAATACATTTAACAGAGGTGATGGTTGGAAAGTAATGTTTGAAATGTAGTAGTGAAGTATTTATAGTTTTATTTTGTTGTTGGTCTTTGGAGACTTTTTTTTTTGATGCATTTCAAACTATTTCTTAAATGAAATTGGGTTATGAGTTACTGTGTTCTAATACCTTTAGCATGACTGTACTTTAAGCCCTTTAAAACTCTCCCTCTGTTATTTATTTCAGCTACATGCTCACCTCCTAAGTCAGATTTGTTGTTGAATCAGAGTGGACAACCTAAATGTTTAGAAATGCTTCAAACACTGCCATCTGCTGGTTTGTGGTTTACACATCTCACAAAATGAACCACAAGTTTAGAACATAGACGATTGTGGATAATTAAAAAATAGAACCTAAAGAGTTAAAAAGATATTTTATCTTCAGTTACTAACCCTCTATAATCTATGGACACATTGAAATATTTCATCCTTAAATCATCCCTGAATAATGTTCCTGTTTATACACAACACTTAGCTTGATAATAATACAGAGTTCATACTAAAGGCTGCAGAAAAACATGGACCACGCAGCAGCTCCCCGAAGTGAAGCCAAGACTTTGAGAGCTCCCCCTGGTGATTGGTTTCAGAAGAGGTATTAAAGTTCCCTCATTATGACAACGGTTCTAAAAGAAGCCAAAGTGCTAAAAACTGCAGACTCTGAAGTGTCAACATGAGACTGGGTCTGAGAGCTTAGGGTAATCCATGGACAGGCATGTTGTTTTGGGTCCAAAGAACTTATACCCTGATTCATTTTTGAAACTTGTTTATTTTGAAAACAATTAAGGTTTGGGAATCTCATTAGTAGTTTAGCTTAATCAAGATTCATTAAAACTCCCACAGACAGAAGAATCAGTCTAAGTGAAGGCCGTAGCAGCCTGAAGCATCTTTGTTATATGGAAGTTGGTGGAGTGTTTTGGTTGAAGGGATGGGGGTGAAGTTAGTCCAGTAGCTTCTCGAGGCCTTGATGATCACAGCACAATATTTTGTTTTGGCTTAACTCCTTAAAACTGGTGGGGCTGGAGGTCCATGTTTATATGCAGTCATTGGTTCACGCCTTCAACATCAAAAACCAGACTAACCGATATATAAATGCTTCAGTGGACAGTCCTTGTTCCTGTCAGCACAGTGATTTCCTTAGTGTCTAGTTAACAGTGATACTCTGTCTCTGTATGTAAACACTTTTTCCTCACCTCCTCTGTTATCTAAAATAATTCTTTGTAGCTTTGTAGTAAACTTAAGTGTTGTGCTTGAGACATGAAAGACAGCATCGTTTCTGGAAGAAGAAGTATTAAACTAGTAGTAAAGGCTCTAACAGAGTGGTACTTTAAAAAATACATTTTATCGTTTTGTTCTTCTATCATAAGTGTTGTTACAAATGTCTCCATCAGAAATACATTCTCTATTTAAGCATTAACTCTAAATGATATGTTTGCTCTTAATATTCAAATTAAACTTGCGACTTTACGTTTTAGTGGTATAAAAATGTTTTTTTTCATTAGTGCAAACATCTAAATAAGAGAAAAATGGAGCAGCAAATAAATCTTAGAAAGTGTTTAGACCGAAAAGCCAAAAACATGTGATCCTTCAGGCACTGGATTCTTTATAAAACACTTCAATCAATGAAAGGAGCAGAACTACTTCACTGTAGTATTCAGGCTGTGGCTGAAACACTGAACCTGCACATTTCCTACTTCATTCTCCTTAAAATGTCTCTAATGTTGAGAAAACAGGACACAGGTGGATACAAAGAGCGAAGTAAAGAGAGCTGCAGACAGACGACTGAAGTCCACAAACAGATGCTTTTTACACACCCACAGGAAGAGGGCAAGGCAGCACAGGCTCGGTTCTTACTGTCGGTGCGAGTACACATGTCCAAGTGCTTAGTGTATGCATGTGTGTGCGTGTGTAGGTTCCTCCTAGAAACCTGTGGAGTGGACGCTGGGTATGGGGTAGAACTTAGAGATGCGGCTCTGTGTGGAGGGGTTAAGGCACTCCGACTCTCCACTCATCTTGAAGAAAACTTCCTGCTCCTGCAGCTTCCGCGCAAACTCTTCCTCCAGAGCCTGAGGAACGGAAACAAACACATGTAAGGTTCATATCATCACACATCAAAACACTTAATGAGTCTTTTTAATGAGTTAAGAAACAGGGTCTAAAATGTGCCCTTTATATCTGGTGAAGGGAACAAACACAGCTGGTAACTCTACCAGATGGCCCCAATCAGCCCTTATATCTCTAGCTTTTTACTACAGATGCACCAAAAATTTGCCCATCGAAATGACTTGAGCATGCGTTTTTTTTATCACTGTAAAAACATGTCCGAAACAGTTTTCTGTGATGACACAAGCAGAACCTGTGGTCAGCACTCTCTTGTGCAGATAACATGCCTGCAGTGTGGACGTACTCCAGTATATCCCAGTAAGACCCACGGATAGCCACTTGCAAAGCAAGTAATGTGGGTATGAGAAATGATCCAGACAGAGAACATGCTTGGGGACAGAGAAGCTCCCCAGGAATAGAAGGAGAGCAGAGAGCAGAGAAAAAGGACTCATCTCTCTGAACCAGATGAGGGGCGTACCTCTCTTATAGATCAGGTCTATACCTTATCCTTTTATTTAACTGACTTAAAAGCCTTAACATTATTCGTATTATTAAATGGCGCAATGATCACGCGTTTACATCTCTCCTCTGGATGATGGCAGAGTTCCGCAGACACACACAGACAAGCACAATCTGTATAGTGGACAGACTAAGCAGCAACCTCTGGTCTACGAATATGAGACAGTGCTGAAGTGCTAAAATCTGCTGTTTCTCGAGTGTGCTTCAGGCTGGCTCAGGAAGTACAGGAAGTCACATACACACCAAGCCAAAAAAAGCTGTCTTTACAGCAGAAATTAACCTATTTACAGCCTGGTTCAAAAGACGTCTCCTGTCTGAGTCGCTAATTTTACTACCAGCACCCACTGTACAGGGAGGGGTGATTTTTTTTTTCACTCGACCGTTCAGAGGATGGCTGTATGCAAAGTCCTTGATACTACCAATATGGCCGCTATAGCCGATGTGCTTCATTTTCTGTTTCAGAAACAGATGGGTGAAGTTGGCGAGACTACGTCCATGTTTTATACGGTCTATGGGACAGACTCAGGAAAAATAACATAATAACATAATAAGCACCCACTGTACAGGGAGGGGTGATTTTTTTTTCACTCGACCGTTCAGAGGATGGCTGTATGCAAAGTCCTTGATACTACCAATATGGCCGCTATAGCCGATGTGCTTCATTTTCCGTTTCAGAAACAGATGGGTGAAGTCGGCGAGACTACGTCCATGTTTTATACGGTCTATGGGACAGACTCAGGAAAAATAACATAATATACTTCATTTGAAGAATTAACTACATTGGTATTGATTAATGCAGTTGCAATGCATTGATTTCAGTAGGGATGGGTACCTTTAACATTTGACATGATACAGTTTCAATGCCTGGTACCTGACAATTGGTATCAGTGCTCAACAGTACTGATTTTTGGTAATTTGTTCATGTGGAAATAAATATTAATTTGTTTAATGATAAAATCTCAAAGTTTTTAAATTTAGAATATCTATTCTCAATACATTAACATGCAATGCTGTGTTCATGTCAAGCATAAACGCCTACTCTAACACTCCCTCACAGTCACAAGGATGTGTTCAGATACCTAAACATGGTACCGTTTAAATTTTAAGTGAATTGGTACTACAGACAGAATTTGGTTGTTAACTATAAAAGTAGCTAATTTGTTACCCATCCATAGATTTTAGTGAGGTAAGTACACTACCACAGGCATAAATGTAGTGGTACTACTAATAATAGCCAGAATAATGTATTATGGTTACTCAGATTACAGCCTTTGTTTCCTCTTTTTCAGTTTTTGGTTTGGGCCAAGAATCTTCATTTCAGTGCATCCCCACTTTGACCCCACTTACCATGTATAACAACATTTATTCAAAAGCAAAGATCAAACCTTATCAGTAGATCAAACGAACTGTATCTGGCCTTGCTGAAAGTCTATTTTCTATTCTTGTACATAGTTGTTGTTCATATTGCATCACAGCTGTGAAATGATGATATTTTGAGGGTCATTATTTCAGTGAAAGAGTCACAATCTAAATGTGAAGACTGCGAGGTGATGCTTATTACACAGAAGTTAAAAAGCTACCAGACTACCTTCTTCCTGGGTCGTAGTTTCTCCCTCCACTCCTTCAGCTCCTGGCTGTGCTCCTCGTCCAACTCCTTCAGCTTCTGGGTCTCATGTTCAATCAGCAGGTGACACTTCTCGTTCTGCAACAAGCACAAAAAAAGAGAACATTAAAGTGGCTCAGGTTGCAAAACTATTCCTCTATTTATAAAACAAAACCTGAAAAGTCCTTCTAAAGGATTAAATTTTCTTCATATAGCTTCAAGCTGCTGGTTGTAAAGCCTGAAGTATAATCATTTGTGGAGGCAAGCACCAGATCAGCTGTTTCTGTTGAACATAGGAAAGATCTGTTTCTATTCAAACTGTAAATTTCATGTGGACTTAACTTCCCCAGTATCAAAGTCATTCAACTAAACAATTAGTCCTAACACCGGAAGCAGCCGTAAACCAATACTGATTTCGAGGAGTAACTGTACAGAAGCAGTCAGTGGAGTGTGGTGGCTCTGTGTACAGCTCTGCTTCAGTCTCTTCCTGTTCAATCAAAGGTCTGACATCAACAAAAAGCTCCTTTTACACAGGTAGCCTTTCTGTAATGTTATCCAACAGTTTTAGTAACATTCTGTGCTGACCGATTAAGCAGCAGCTTTCACAGCTCATCTCTCAGCTGCCAGCTGAACGGCTCTACTGAGGTCAGGCTAAACCTTTTTGTACCCGTTAAGTCATTTCTGACCCCTAGAGATGTGAAAAATATCAGACTCAGGTTAATTGAAGAAATGTTTCCCCGTAGATAACGACTGTTTACGTGACATATGTAACGTTTGAATGTTGAGCAGCAGAAGTTTGAAGCTTCACCTGCAGCTGCTGCAGCTCCCGGACGTTGGCGTCACACTGCAGCTGCAGGTCTCTCATCTGGTTTTCATGTTTCTGCTGCTGGTGGAGCCTCTCGTTCTTCTGTCTCTTGTCTTCCTGAGCTGCAAACTGGGAAACAGACACATGATCAGGATCACTCATTTTTATACAGGAGAGTGTGTGACTCCCTCCTCCACCACATGCTCCTTACCTGTTTAACCCTTTCCCTCTCCTGCTCCAGGCTGATGGTCGCTCCAGTGATGCGGAGGCTCTTCTTGAACATGGCCATGCGGGTCTTGGCCTCACTGCGCTGGATCTTGGGCAGTCTGGCCTTCTCCTGTGTCTGCTTGTTCTTCAGCTCCTCGATCAGACGCTGGTTGTAGCGCTGCATCTGCTCCATCTCCTGCACAGGCCGAACAAAAAGAACGCACAAAAGATCAGGAGAGCAACTTTTCACACATTTTTTTCACACATTTAGAACAGGGTATATGCTGATATCCTCAGGTTAAATTCAATAGCTTTTTAAGACTTTCTTAAAAACCTTTCAAAAAGTCCTAAGACCTTATCGTGACAATAAGATGTTGTTAGCGACCGATCTTTGACAGTTGTAGTTCGCATTTTAACATAAATTAGATAAACTGAGAAGGAATAAATCTTGAAAGAATAAATGAAACTGAAGGCAGGTTTACTGACATTAACATTCTCACAAAAAGTAACAGTAGTTATTCAAGGCCAACTTGCAGAAAAAAAAACAAACAAGAATTTTATTTCCACATTGCCAAATTTAGGACATGTGCTTAAGATGGTGTGATTTGCTTTCTATCAGCGCCACATACTGACGGCTACGTCACGTCACGTCTCAAACAACAGCGCTGCATAACTGTATCGATAACTACCTTATCTCATTGCGTTGTATCCAGTAAAAAAGTGACATGAACAAAGGAAATTTGTTCCAAAACAACTGAGATCAGTGGAAGCTTTCTCTAAATCTTAGGAATCAAAGATCCCAGGTCGTCAAAAGTCTGAGAAATTTTCTAAGGAGGCTTGAGAAACTCTTATGATCTAGAGAGAAATATTTTGAGATGCTAAAGCTTTTTCTAGATCCTCACGCTGGTCTGTGATAAGTGTGACGAGCAGAATGATCGTCCAATCACCAGGTGTGGTTTTTTTTGAAGGTTCAGACCCTGAAAACATTTTCCAACCAGATAGACTTTTTCCGTGGCAGATATTTGGAACTGTCTGTCTTTGGAGTCAAAGCTTGAACACCAATAAAATTTACTACCTCATAACATTAGGGTTAAGACTGTTTACTACTTTTTAAGGGCCTTAATTTTCCCACAACTGATTTATCAACTTTTAATACTTTTTAAGACTGGCTGTAGAAGCTCAATATAAGGTGTTCTCCCTTATTCAGTGCGGACCTTTTCGTGTCTCTTCAGCAGCTGATGCCTCTGCATGAAGTACTGGTCTTTGAGCTGCTGCTTGAACAGCTGGTGTTTCTCCTGCAGATGGCGCTCTTCCAGCTCCCACATGGCAGCCTCTCGTGCTAAGGAGACAAAAGACAAAGCAGGATCATCACACAGAGGAACCATTGACAGGCTTCTTTTGGGGGAAAACCTCCCAAACAACACGTCTCATTTCAAACCATCTCTGCTTTATGAGACAGAGATGAGACGTCATCTAATAAGATTTCCCTTTTTAAGCTCTGAATCATCTCTTCTTCCTTATTCCTGCTGAAATCTCCATGAGCTCCTAGAGCACAGTCATAACCTCCCATGACTTGGTGCATTGAATGTTTCTGGGAAGTGTTTGTGTTGCTCCTGGGTCCTGGGTCATTAAGCGTGGGATTAAACCCCAGCTGCAGCTCTCTCTGCGAACCGGCTGCTGCTCACTGCAATCATGTCGAAGCAGCTCTTGTTGGTGTTAAAATGGATGAAGAAAATAATTAATTCTGCCTCAAAGGAGGAATTGTTTGCTTCCGATCCGACGCGCTAAATATAGGATGATTACTTTTAATGTTGTAACATGCTTAACACGTCAAGAAACTGCACCAGGAATGAAAACTGCTCGCCAAAGAGGATTGTACGTATGTTTGCGCTGACGGGTTGAAGGTAAATAATAAACAAGGTCCAATCAAGAAGATGGAGGAAAAACAGTTTAAGTGCCCTCAAACAACCATAATGTCTCATAAAGCTGTAAGGAAGTGAAAGAGGTGGACACTTTGTATGTAGGTCACTGGGTATGTATCGGTACCTCACAGGACGGTTAAAAAGTGACGTCAGGAGCTGTTTAGATCTGTGAGATAAAAACTGATCTGTGATCCCTCTCTTATTTTAACTACCAAAGGAGTTATCCGTCTCAGACACTCCCATTCAGCATCATTACTCCAGTCTGTAGTAGAGGCTGACAAACACGGTGAGGAGTTTGCAGCTGAGGACACTCAGATGACCTGCACAGCTCATTAAAGGCTCTGTGAGGAGTTTACATGTGACCTAGAAATAGCCTCACTTTATATATTCGCCTGCTCATCTCAACACTGAGAGTGAGGTTATCAACACAAAAATCTGTGTTTTCTGAATTCTGTTCCTCAGTTTCGTGGTCGGATTCTCCTGGGAGAACATGAATGGAGTGACGTCTGTGAGCCAGACAACTCCAGCTGTGCTGCTATACAGTCTTCCTTTAAGTATTTGTTCAGCTGTCTTTGTTGTCAGTTTTAAAAAACTTTTAAAGATGCATTTATTTAAGCAGGCTTTCAACTCTACCTGTACAAATTAATGTTTTATCTTTTGTTTGTTGTCTTTCCTGTTTGACATTTTCAATATTTTTTTTGTGTTCTTTTGATCTTATTTTATAGTTTCTGTAAAGTACCTTGTGATTCTGTTCCATGAAAGGTGCTTTACTTAATAAAACGTACTTACTTATTTAGCAAGGGGTGTAACGGTACATGTATCCGTGCCAAACTGCTCCATAAGGCCGTTGGGTTCAGCACAGTGCTGTATTTGAACGAGTACAGTAAGTTTACGTTAGCCACTGCACATGGCTCTTTAATATTCACGTGAGTACTTGTCTATGATTGGCTGAGCAGGGAAGGTGTTTTAATATTCATGAGGAAAGTGGTCTGTGATTCGTGCTTTGTGATTATGTGCATATCATGTGGACGTAAGGGCTCACGGTGAGCCAAGCAGAAGATGAATATCAAAGAGCTTCTGTAGCCACAGGAGCTTGTGTCTGAATTGTGCATCATGGCTGCTGCAAACGACCAACCGGAGCTTGAAGAGCCTCCCCCCTTGCTGTGTTATGGCAAGTTTTTGGTTTAATAAACATGCTAAACAAGCAAATGGTTTTGTGTTGTTCCATACTGTACCGAAAATGTACCGAACCGTGACCCTAAAAACGAAGGTACGTACCGAACTGTGATTTTTGTGTACCGTTACACCCTATTATTTACACATATCACATGTCCCACTCATCATAATTATTTTCCAATCACATCCTCTGCCTCCCAATTTGGCGCTCTATTTAAACTGGGAATCTCCCATCTCTCCCTCTACCTGTTAATGCCTCTGATGCTCTGCATTGCCTCATGTTTCGTCCATGCTGCTAGGGATGGCTACTGAATTAGGTACTTTTATTGATACTGACTGAATTCCATCTGTAGTGCCGAGGAATTCAAAAGGTACCATGTTTGGGTACCTAAATGCATCCTTGTGACTCTGAGAAAGTGGAAAAGAAGGCGAATTTCCATGCTGGACATGAAAACAGCATTTCAGGTTTATATATTAAGAATAAAATGTTAAATAAAAAAAATGATATTTTATTATTTAATAAATGTATAGCTTTTACCACATATAGAAACATAAAAGTACCAAATACTGGTACCATTGAGTACTGATACCAATGGCCAGCTACCAGGCATCAACACTCTATTGTTTCAAATGCGAAAGGTACCCATCCCTACCCACTGCCACCCCAGGAACCACACGCAGGCTCCGGAGGGCTCATGGCTCTTCAGTGTCTCCATGCATAATGATTTCTTGGATTTGTTTTGTAGTAATGGTGGACACTAGAGTTGGGCTGTCAGACAGAAAAAGGAGGTCAGCACAAGCATGGGCTTTAACACAGGTTGAGCTACCAACCCACAGTCAGTAGTTATTCTGCAGTGGTCTGTTCAAACTTGAGAGTCTATCAATAAAATGAAGAGTGAGGTTATGTTAGCTCTGCTTGGTGAGGTTGGAGCTGGTAGATGAGCACTGGTAGGACATAACCAGGATTAACTAATGTTACAGACACGTCTCAGAGCACTGCGCTGTGAGGAACACTAATTAGATAGTCTGTTCATCTTCTAGATGCTAAACTACAAACTGAGTTTACAAAGTTTGATTGTTGTCACCTTCCAAGCAATCGCTCTACATAACTACAAATAAAGTTTTCCTGTACAACTCAACTTTTTTCATTAAGCACTTAAAAACAAAGATCTGTGCATGACAAAGACAAGTAATGTTAAAAGATCTGCACTCTGTAAAAAATGCACATTACAGCCAAAGTCATGTCTTTATAACAGTGGAGTCTTTGTTTTGGCTAACACAACCGATTCCAGGTCCCCACAGCGCTTTTTAGTACATTTTCTGAGCATTTTAGCAATTTTCTTTATTATTCAGGTGATATCGCCCTGAGCTAGCGATAGACTCATGGTTGATTTCTCCCAGCTCCTTGTCTTTTAGTTTGGAGTGGGTTTAGGAGAAGAACTGCGAGTCAAACAGACAACTGTTGGACAACAGAGCTCATAACTCTTAGAGGAGTGGAGGTTGGTTGACTGATGTTTGTTTTTTTTTTAGCTGTTTTTGAGATCCTGCATCTCTCTGACCTTGGTTGGGGTATCTTTTGCATGTTTTTGCACTTGCATTAAAAACAAACATGCTTTTGCAAAAGCAAGTTTGATACTAAATCACATTTTAGGAAATTTACGACAACCTCATCAAGCTGAGGAGTGATCAACCTTTGCCAGAGGTCACCCCTTCCATCCTGCATGGAGAACATAGATGCCCCACACAGAAATGTCACCTACCTCGAAGCAGTTGCTGCTTGTGGTTGAGGCAGTCCCTCTCAATCGTGGCGAGCTCGTGTTTGTGTTGCTGGATGATCTTCTTCAAGGCGCTGTCTAGGTCCTGCTGCTGTTTTTGAAGAAACTCCTGTTCCTGCACAAAGGATGATGGGAAAACAGGTCTAAGATGAGTTTACATCATGCAGAGAAATCAGACTCAACATCGAGATGAAATCATAAACCTGTATCCAGATATATCTCCACCCTAATGATGAAGCAAAGAAACAAACAAATGCTTTTTGAATCCATCATAGAGAGCAGTATGATGTTTGAGTGTGTCTGCAGGCAGGTTAGGCCCAGATTGAGTCGATGCACCACACACATTTACAACCAGAGATAAAGACTACTTCACCTGTAAGTCCCATTAATCCGGCCTACTTTACTCGCCCCATACACAGGAACCTCGTGTTTGCACGCTAGTGTGGCACTCAGAGACATGCATGAAACACTTTCAGGCTTCCTGCTTTAGCATGCCTTGAAATGTTTTTAGAAGTGACAGTGTGGAATCAAAACTCAGCAAATTTTTAGAGAAAATGAAGACGAAAACAATGACGTATGAATGTTTTGGGACTTGTTAATATGACCAAAAAAAGCTGTTTTTTTGTTTTAGAATTTGTATTGCTCTTTTGTTCTTTTGTTTCTCATGAAAACATTTTTTGTTATTTCCAAGCCAAGACTCTTTGTTGCTGTTTTGTTCCAGCTTTGTCTGTTCTTTATTCAATTATCTAGCTTTATAACAAAGTATTTATACTTGTCTGGATTTGCCTGTTTTGATTTATTTGTTTTTGAACTGGGCTGTAAAAATCAGGCGCATAATTTGAAATTTTGAGACTTTTCAAGAGACTAAACACCACACATCTACCACGTCTTTACTTCAGGGGTTGTAGAAGCCTATAACATAATAATGACCTATTAACGTTATAACGACCCAGAACGTAATAAATTTGGCCTTTTTAAAATGTAATAGGCCCAAACCGTAAATGACCAATAACGTAATAAAAATCCTGAACCTATAACTTTATACCTTTTGACCAATAACACAATAACTTACTACGTTATTGGCCGTTTTTTACGCTATGGGCCTGATGCAAAAAAAAAAAAAACCCTTTGAAAATGTAATAACTGAGCCAATAACATAATAACCTGCCAAGAGTGTAATACATTTGCCCTTTCTGACAATGTTAAAGGCAAAACACATAAAAACCGACCATAATAGGGTATAGCATATCAGTTAGTGCCTCAAAAAAGTTCTCATTTTTGTCATGAAAAATGCAATCTTTATTAAAACTCTGTAATAGTTGTCCCTTAAATCTACTATATTTGTTATGGCTTGCGTTCAAGACAAAGATAAATAATACAAAAATTAAACAATAAATAACAAAATTGAGTTCTGGTCTCAACAACTTTAGATCCTGAACTGAACAATAGAACAATAGAACTGAACATATTTAACATGAGCACAAAAATAATGAGGATTACTGTTCCCTTTTCTTACATTTAAACATTAAAAAAAATCTAATTCAAATTATTTTCTACATTGAAAAAACACACCAACTTGTCTTTGGCAAACATCTCTTAAAGACCAGTAATTACATTTTCAAAGGGTTATTTTTTTTGCATCAGGCCCATAACGTAAAATATGACCAATAATGTAATAAGTTATTGTATTATTGGTCAAAAGTTATTACATTAAAGGTTCAGGACTTTTATAACGTTATTGGTTAGTTATTACGTTATAGGCCTATTACATTTTAAAAAGGCCAAATTTATTACGTTATGGGATGTTATTATGTTATGGGTCATTATTACTTCATGGGCTTCTACAGGGGTTCTCAAACTTTTTTTGACCACAGACTCATTTCAGGTGCAAGTTTTTTTAAGGACCCTCCAATTATTGTAGCATACATGAGCATAATGCTAATACTTTGTAATAGTGAACTAGTGCTTTGCAACAATAGAATAGGCTACATTTACACTGTCCAAGTAATTTGTTTCAAATTGAAGGAAATGTTGACTCCAGCTGCTTTTTTTGTTTTGCTTTTCTTTTTCTATCATTGCTCACTGTGAAGTGATAAATATGTTATGATCATCACAGAACTGATCTCATGGCACAAAACTAAATTAGGTAGGACTATTGGAAGGAAGAGCTGATTTTAGAGGTGCAGAGATCCCAGTTAGCTGATCTGCTTTTCAGTGATATATAGGGTTTCCTCCAGGATTTTTTGAAACTGTGGGGGAAGTTTGTTCAACAAAAGCTGGAGGAAAACTCCTCTGTTGAGCTTTAAAGAATTAGAGGAAAGATAGTCAAACTACGATGTCTGTCCCTAAGAGACAGCTGAAAGGTGACTCCTGTAGGAGCGTGAAGTGGATTACGTTCAGTTGATGTGTAATATGCGCGAGTGGATTCACCGTGACTCATGAGATATTTATGATTTGACTTGCATCATTACAGCATATATAGCATAAAGCTAGATTATAACACGTGCCAGTAAACATTGATTAATCAATAGATTGTCTCCAGTAAATGTATTTTATGTGCGTGCATCAGGTGGAACACCACCATTTGCAATGATGAAAGCTGAGAGTTGTAAGCTGCGTAGACCTGCCTGAGCTCTGTCTCTTATTGGTTTTGATATGATCCTCACAAGTGTGAGTTTTGGTCAAGGCAATTTTTGTTGCATGTACAAGAACCCTGTTCAGTATAATTTACATTTGAAACATTGAAAAAAAAGGCTGTATTTCTGAAGGCCTGGCGGCTTTTGTTTTACAGTGGCGGTGCATAAGCTATGGTTCGCAGACCCCTGTAACCCCTGTAAATGTGCTACACCCCACTTTGGGAATCACTGCTTTACATGCTTCTGATGAATCAAAAAGAACCGAGGATAAAACAACTTAATTTTCAGGATCACATTCAGAGCTGTGTTGTAATCACTGCACAGTTAAGGCTTGGTGTTGGCCCGTCTCATGCTCTGATATACTGAAGAGATAATGTGTGTACTTCAAAGAGTTACATGTTCAGTTTTATGACACATGAGAACGAGGCCAGCTGGGGTTTCACTTACATCCTGTACAGGAACGCTGGCCTGAATCATAAAACAGGCCCCTCCCTGTGGATCAGAGTACATTACCTTCCTACACAGCGCTCCAAACACTGCACACACACTTTAACTCTGTGGGCACTGCACACTCAGGTAGGTGGAAGGTTATGAGAAGTCATAAAAATAAGTAATTCAAATAAACAGGGTGAATAACTTTCTAACACAGTTTGAAGTCTTTCCTGACCAAAGAGCTCAGCTGACAGGAACAGGTGGAGATCAAAGATCAAATTTCACAGCAAACCCAGACCTGATTACCTCTTCTTCCGGGGCCTGGAGCATATCCTCTTTAATACGTTTTATGATAGCGTTTGTCACATGCTTTGGGGAATTTCCCACCTCCTGTTTGGCCTGTGTTTGTGGCAGCCGTGAGCAAAAAGGGGAAAATAAAGTGGGACAAAAGCTGTGGATAAATCAGCACTGCTGGAGAGAATAAATGAGAGGTGGCAGGCAGACTAATTAAGCCTCTGTGCAGCTAAATACTGATTACGTAAACGCTTATAAGACAGATCAGAGGGCATGTGTGTGCAGAGGTATCAAAACAACCAGTCATAATATACAGGAAAAATGTGAGCTACCCCAACGTCCCAGCAGATGGTTTGTGGGTGACTTCTGTGGCATGAAGAAAACCGATTTCAGTGTACACGCTAACCTCTTTCTTGCGGTTCTTGAGCATGTTCTGGTACTTGGAGAGTTCTTTGTCCTGCTCGGCTTTGATGCGTTTGGCCTCGTCTCTGAGCCGGTTGGTGTGCTCCTGCTCCAGCCTCTCGATGGTCTGCTTCTGCTGGCGCTCCAGGTTCTCCACCTCCTGATCGTACTGACGTTTCTTACTCTGGGCAGGAGTAAAAAAGAAATGCAGTCAGACAGAGCAACTCTGTTCTTTCAAGAGTCAAAGCTAAGAGACATTTCAAACAAGCTGTCAACCTAACAGATGTTGAACAGAGGCCAAATAAACATCAGCAAATAATACAGGCAGGTACACACTACAGGATAAAGAGGCTAATTTCTCCCCTGACCTACTCCTTACCATCAAAGCCAGCAAAGGCCTGAGTGTCTGATGTTTGCAAACAACAAGGGGGCCGATTTTCCTGTTGAGTGGGGTGTGTCAAAGTGATTTTGTTTAGTCTGAGCTGCTTTGAAGGCCTCCAAATGAGGGATAATAAATAATGAACATATTTAATACTTGCAACTAAAAATCCAACAGTGTATATGGTGGTTTTTGTCTTGTTTTAAGTAAAAATTGTCTTTTTGTAGTCAATATGAGCCACATTTAACTGACCGTTCCAGAAAAATGTCTTGTTTCAAGTTTAAAAAAAAAAAAAAACGAGGTGTGAATTGCTTTTAACAATTAAAAAAATCTGCCATCGGAATAAGAACAATTTGCTCAAACTAGAATAATTTCTTATACGAGTTACTTTTCTCTTGTTTCACTGGGAGATTTTGTAACTTGTTACAAACAATTCAGACCTCATTTTTTGTCTTTTAATAACTCAAAATAAGACATTTTTCTGGACTAGTCAGGTAAATGTGGCTCATATTAAGTTTAAAAAGATATTTTCTACTGAAAATAAGACAAAAACACTTGATAAGAGTTCATTTTTCCAGTGCACAGCGTTTAATGTCATGTGTATCAGAACAAAAGCCAATCAAGACGCGAGCTGATTCACCTGACTGACAAAAGAAGTAAGAGAGGAAGGAAGCCCTGCTTTCTAAGCTCTCTGTAATACTTGTGACAATTTCCTCACCTCCAACTTCAGGTATCATGCATGCAGCCCCCATTCCTGCCGTCTCACGACTTTTTTCATAACCGTTTTCTTTTTTTTGTGTCTTTTAGGAATTTTAGAGGCTGAAAACAGCCGTCATTGGTTCCTTCTGCTTGTCCACCATGTTTGTTTACATCAAAGTCACGTTTTACTCCCCAAGATGTGGAATATTGAGCGTCAAGAAGCTGATACTCTGCTGAAGAATCGGTTAGTGTGTGGGGTCCTCTGCAGACCACACGCTAGAAGATCAGATGACAGAGACCTTGTGCGATTTGTTTTTTTTGTCGTTAAAAAGTGTGTGCTCTCTGTAGTGTGAAGGTTTGGCGAATCCCTTGAGATGAGAATGTTTAACTTTTAATTAGAGGTAGACCGATGTATCGGCCGGCCGATGTATCGGGCCGATATTTGGAAATTTGTCTCTATCGGCCATCGGCCATCGGCCATATTTTCTTTTAAAAAGCTGATTTTTGATCCGTTGTATAAAATGACGCAATTTTTGATCAGGCACAAAAAAGATGAGCACCTCAAACTTGTGGAACCACTTGGATACATTACATACTTTTGTTCAAATTATATTAATAAGTTTAAATTTCTTTTTTGACATTTTAAGAAGAGTGTGAATGTTTACTACTGCTTGTTACATTGTGTGTTTACTCAGACAAAATATGTCATTGTTTTGAAAGCTGAATAAATGTTCAGAGGACTGGACACTACTTGTTGTAATAGATTTCTTTTAGTTGCCCAGAAATTGCTGCGTTTCACTAAAATGTGATAAATATATATTTATTTAACAATCGGCCTGAATATCAAATTGGAAAAATCGGCTATGCATATCGGCATCGGCTGCCCAAATTTGGAAAGCATCGGCATCGGCCCCTAAAAGACCCATATCGGTCGACCTCTACTTTTAATTATTCAACATTAAAATTAGGGTTGGGTACCTTTCGCATTTGAAATGATACGGAACTGATTCCCGGTACCTGGCAATCAGTATCGATACTCAACGGTACCAATTTTTGGTACTTTTGTGTGTCTATGAGGTAAAAAATATCAATTTCCTTAATAATAAAATGTGAACTCTTTCCAATTTAACATTTTTATTCTTAAATGTATAACCTTCCAATGCTGTGTTCATGTCCAGAGTGGAAAATCACCTACTCTTTCACTCCCTCACAGTCACAAGGATGCATTTAGGTACCTAAACATGGTACCTTCTCATGTTATGTGAATCGGTACCCAGTACTTTTGACAGAGTTCAGGTGGTACCGGTAAAAGTACCTAATTCGGTGTCCACGTCTAATTAAAATAAGACACAAGGAGGATCAACGTGTTGCCGGGGACACAGCCAATCTTAAATAATCAAAAGACAGGAAAGGGAAAAAGAAAGAAGCAGCATTGGTCGAGTCTGTACCCGTCTGATTTGTAAAAGCTGTTCAGGTTTTGTTGGATGAGTATGAGGTCTTTTAAAACACAAAGTGTCAGCTTTAACACTCCTAAATCATACGACTCACTGTTGTCTCCTGTTCAAATCGCCTGTAGATCTGCTCCTTCTGCTGCTGCAGCTTGTTGCTGAGCTGCTGCTGAGCTCTCTGCTCCTCCTTCTGCAGGAGCCGCAGCTCCCTCAGCTCCTGGCGCCTGAAGAACAGGAGGGACAGGGAGGGATAGGGAGAGGATCATCAAGTTATGTGTCTTTTTATAGCATGTGGCGGCTGACAGTGGTGAGCTCTAACTGTCTACAAAGATTAACTCCACACAGGCAGGTTGGACGCTCAGGCTCCTGGTTACATATTTGCATGATTTTTGCATAAACAGACACACATGATGTATGCAAATGAGAGCAGGTGGAATAATACCTCAGGAATCTCATCTCCTCGTTCTTGGTATCATTGTCAGTGATGATCTTTGATGTCGTCACGCTGACTTCCACGCCATCCACAATGAATTTACGAGTCTTCTTCAGCGTCTTCTTCTGGCGCCTGGTGTCCTAGATAGAAAAAAAAAAAAAAAAGGAACAGCTTCTGGTTTTATCTGCAGCTCTGCAGGATGATAAACAGTCTGGTGTTTGTGGACTGAGAGTGTTACCTGTATGGAAACAGATCCAGGCTCTTTTGTCTTGGACAGAAAGCTGGAGATGGACAGATTCAGGTCCACACTGCTGTTATCAGCAACAGAGCCACTCCCTGAGTCTGAGTCTCTCTCCTTGTCGTCCTTAGCTTTGTCTACGATCGCCTTCTCAACAGCTTTCTCCTGTCCTGGGAGAGTCAATGTCATCTTCAGATGTTTGTAAGGGTCCTCCTCTTCCTCTGCTGCCACATCCATCTTCTCCTCCTGTGGAGACTGAGCGGCCTCTATGGTCCTCTGTGGACTGGTGGGAACCTCAGCTGTGTCGACCTCCTTTTCATCCTCCACAGACACCTCCAGGTTCTGCATGTCCTCAACAGGGACCTCTGTTTCACCCTCCCTTGGTGGGGTGTTCTCCACGCCTGTTTCCACCTTTCTGTCCTCAGCTGGAGCGGGTTTCCCTGCAGCAGGCTCCTCCACAAAATTGGTGTCCAGGACGTGGTTGGCCACAGGGACTGTGGCGGGTGTGGGTGTAGGTGTGGGCCCTGGCAGAATGGGCTCAGCCTTCTCAGGGACTGACTCCAAAATGGAGGGGGAGAGGGGGACCTTTTCATCCTCTGAGCTGGCAACGCTGACGTCGGAGGGAGCACGTTTGTGGCCCTGAGGGAGAGGTGAGAGGATCAGGGTTATAACGCTGTCTCCTCCAAACATCAGAGCACAGTGAAGACACACAGATGTAATGACCAGCCCCTGTTAGAAAAGTTGATAAAATTGAACCTTTGTTCTGCCAAACTAGGACGACTTCAAAACACCACATTTTAGTTGGGCCTTGAACACTTCACCACAGAGTGCTGTGATTCTTATGAGCAGTCTAAAACCTCATGTGGTTGTCTCTTCATTGTTTTGATAAGCTAGTGACATATTTAACTAAAAATGGACAATAAAAGATAAAACTTTTTTGCCTTTATGTATTTCTGACAATACACACTGAAAAACCTTTAAGCAATGTTAATGTAAATGTGCTGATATAATCATAACACTGAAGTGACACAGAATAAATCTAACTTCAGGCTAATTATAATGTCAAACAGGGATGAGATTTTAACCCAAAGATCTATAAATGTGCGTGATTCCTGCAGTTATTAAAATCAGGGGTGCACTGATCACAATTTTCTGGCCGGTCACCGATATTTGAAAAGCCTGACCTGCCGATTTGGGCCAATACAGATTTCTATTTTTTTTTTAACTGACAGCAAATACCTTCAATGTTCCAATCTTATTTTATTGAAAATCATTGAACAATACATGTGAAAAAATAAAATCTTTATGTTTTAACTTAAACAACCAATAAAGTATCCTAAATTTTAAATCTCAGACCAAAAGCAACAATGGCTGGCTGTCAGACCTTTCCGGAGGTATATAAGATCAGTTTCATATATGTGGATGGGCCGATCACTGATCCCTGATCACTGATCATCGATCACCTAAAATTAAGGAAATTGGCACAGATCAATTGGCCAGCTGATCGATCAGAGCATGTCTAATTAAAATGACATGAAATCCCCATAAAACAATCACAGATTATCCCAAAAACCTAACCAAGGAGCTCTGGAGCTTCAACAAATGGAAATCTTATCAAGTGTTTTTGTCTCAAGTGTTTTTAAGTGTCTTTAAGTAAGAATTGTCTCATTATACTCAATAGTAGCCACATTAAACTTATTAGTCCAGAAAAAATGTCTTATTTCAAGTTATTAAAACAAAAAAAATGAGGTCTTAATTGCTTGTAACAAGTTAAAAATAAATCTGCCAGTGGAACAAGAGAAAGTTACTTGTACTTAGACATTACCCTAGTTTTGAGCAAATTTTTGAGCAAATTTTTCTTGTTCCATTGGCAATTTTTTTTTCTTGTTACAAGCAATTCAGACTTAATTTTTGTCTTTAAATAACTTGAAACAAGTTTTTTACCTTAACTGATCAGATGAATGTGGCTGATATTGAGTATAAAAAGACAATTTTTACTTAAAATAAGATAAAAACACTTGATAAGATTTCAGTTTACAAGCCCCCCTGTTCTTCAGAAATGGCAAAGTCATGGTCAGGAAGGAGAGTGTTTTTGTGACAAACAAGTTTGTACTGTGTTTTTAGAGTCTTCTTTGGGTTGGAAGTTAAGTAGAGCTGTAATAAATGATTGTTTTAAAAAAGCTGTCAACTATTCCTGCACTGGCTTCCTGTGGCTCAGAGAATAGACTTTAAAACAGCTCTGCTTGTTTACAAGTCCCTTCATGGTTTAGCACCAAAGTACATCTCAGACATGCTAGAACCATATGAACCAACTTGGTCTCTGAGAACCTCAGGGAGGGGTCTCCTGCTGGTGCCCAAAGTCAGGACTGAACACGGTGAGGCTTCATTCCAGTTTTATGCCCCCAAAATCTGGAACAGTCTGCCAGAAGATGTGAGACAGGCCTCAACTCTGACAATGTTCAAAGCCCGGCTGAAAACAGTTCTGTTTAGCATTGCATACAACAACTGAAAGTATTTTATCTGCACTCTCTTCTTTTAATTTAATTAATCATTTTTAATGTTTTATGATGTGATTTTATGCAATGATTTTATTTTGCCTACTGTGATTTATTTTATGTTAGCTGTAAAGCACTTTGAATTGCCTTGTGTATGAATTGTGCTCTACAAATAAACTTGCCTTGCCTATTTACACAGTTTTCATTGGTTAATTGGTGTCTTACTGTTAAAATTGTAAAAATCCAGAACAGTATGCGCTAATTTATCAAACACCCTTAATCTTAAAGGCATTAAGGTTTTAAGAGTAAATCATGTCATTTGTCAGCGACGTTAATTTCACTTGATTTGACAGCCAAAGTATTTACTTGATAACTGATTAAAGATGATCAGTTAACTTTTGTAACAGAATAAAAGCACAGATATGAAGTATGCGTCTCTCTGAGCTGAAAGGTTGGAGTTCATCAAAATAAGTACAGCGTGCTTAATGAACGTAACACTATCTGAGGAAGGGGAAGAGATCTTTTAGTAAGTGTTTACACACCAGATGTGCTTCTGTCTCTTCTTCTTCTTCCTCCTCTTTGTGCTCCTCAATTTCCTCTGTGACCTCAGCCTTGGCTTCAGCGATGAGCTCCCTCAGCGGCTTGCTGTCCGTCACGGTGGACAAAAACGAATGCTGGGAAAAAAATCAATAAATGAACAACATAAAATGATTAGAAAAAAGGATTTCTTAACACTCAGCGCTTTGCATGTTAAGTTAAACCAAACTTTCATCTTAAAGACCTGAGCTGGTTTGGCAGCAAAGCCTGGACACTAATCCCACAGATCTGGAGATATAAACTGCCACCACAGTTACAGAACGACTATTTTTAACTATTCAACAGAGCAAAGCGAACAAACTTCCAAAACTTCCAAACTTCAAACAATATTTGAAAATGGTTCACACACTTTCATTCCTGCATCTTTCTCTCACTCTGTTTCCCTCTCGTCGTTTAACGTCAGTCTGACTTACTTCACCAAATCAAACAAATTAATCAGGCTATTATTCAATCAGCTAACTTGGCTTTTAACTGGGGTGACACCAAACACACTGCATCTACGCCTCTCAGCTCTCACCTTTTGCGGCTTCGCAATCTGTTGAACATATTCTATGGCCGGCCTGAGTATGTGCAGCTTCTTAGATATTAAAACGTTCATCGATGGCAGACCGCTGTGTGGTATTTTGAAGCCCATTGACTCTTCCTCCTCAAGCACAATCCTCCAGGTGTAGCGTTGTAAAGTAATTCCAGTGTTTGTGTGTGTGAGTGTCCTCACTGCCTCTCTGTCTGTAAGTGGCTCTGACCTGGTGAGCACCTTAAACCCAGTGGAAAAAGAAAAGCCTGAGCAGCTGACGTCAGCTCATGCACAGAGGGATGAGTGTCAATCTTGCTGGGACACACGGTACAGTGCTGTGACACAGACCTGACGGCACGCAGGTAAGAAGATGCCAACCAGGAGTTTTTCGTTCTCTGCGTGGTAGGTGGGGCATGGGCGTGGTGTGGGGTGGGCAGAAGCACATCACATCATATCAGTAACAAGCTGCTGAGCTGGGAGAAATCGCACGACCTATACAATCACACAACTTACAACTTCATCTGCTCACTTTCATCCAGTTTTCCACCTACATACACCTACGCCTTCACCTCTGGCCCCTTACTGCACGCACACGCTGGCCTTCTCTGATTCTAGCTATATGTGTCTGCTTGGATATATTTGTCCCCTTATTAGCATGTAACATAAACCTGTTCAAAACACCCTGTGTTTTCTGTTTCTCTGCTTTGATAACTCCAGCTAAGCTTCACATGCACAAGTCTTCTTGATCATGACAAAGTGCATCGAAAGAATAAAAATCAGTGGAAAGAAACGTCTGCACTCAACCAGGTTTACTCACAGATAAAAGCAAAAGAAATCAAAGTGTCTGTGTATTAACACACTCATTAATTAAATTTAAAAGTATAAGGTAAAAAAGTTTAAAATAACTTCACAATATCTTTCTGTTTCTGCAGGGTGTGACTGAATTTTAAGAAACCTCTCAAGGGATCAGGGTAAAAGGATAAAGTAGGGTCAGAGCCTGAATGTTTAATCGTCGCCTGCAGAGTGAATTTGTATAGAAATTTACAAGTAAACCTGCAACCAATTATAACTGACAGGATGCCTGAAAGAGTTGTGATGATACAGGATTATGTAAAGTCATACCTGTAGCAATTGCGCGGCGCTCCATCTGCTGTCAACATGCTTGTCAAGACACCGCCTCAAGAAATCGCTGAATTCTGGGGACCTTAGGGTTAAAATGGAAAACATTCAACTTATTTATTTTGCCATAAACGTGCAAAAAAAAAAGAAATGTGGTACTACTTAATTAGACGCATTTCCATTACACCTAGAAATGGGGAAAACCTAAATATCACAATAAGAAATGGCCACATCAAAATTTAAAATGACCTTTCAAATTCTGATAAAAAGTTTTTACGCTCTCATAAAATGTTTTTTCAAAAGTTTCAACATTAAAGTTAGAGTCTGCAGGATTATTCTTAAAAAATAGGATGTCACCTTTACAGGAATAATCCTGCTTAATCATGTCCTACAGGCCTCTATACATGTGTGTCAGTATCTGTCTACCTAAACCCCTCCCTCTGCCGGTCTGTTGTCATTCTGGTTGTTTTAGGACATTTCTGAGCAGAGAGTAGATGTGGCTACCTCAGCCAATCACGGTGCGTGACTTTGCCTTGTGATAATAGCGGGTGGACTAAAGTTATCCTGAGTGGCCACGGTAGTGGAGAAAGAAAAACACAATCAAAGTGAAACAAAACTACAAATAAATAAGGCTTTTTTCCTAAATGAGGGTGAAGTTTGGCTTGACTTTAACTCGCTTGTGGCCACTTGGAGAGCTAGGGATGGGTACCTTTCACATTTAAAACAATACAGTACCGATGCCCGGTACCTGGCAATTGGTACCAGTACTCAACGGTACCAATTTTCGGTACTTTTTTGTGTTCATGTGGTAAAAATATATATATTTTTTAATAATAAAGTACACTTTCTTTTTCAATTTGACACATTTCCTCTTCAATACATAACCTTGCAATGCTGTGCTCATGTCCAGCATGGAAAATCACCTACCCTTCCACTCCATCACAGTCACAAGGATGCATTTAGGTACCTTCACATGGTACCTTTTGATTTCACCTGAATTGGTACCCGGTACTTTTGACAGAATTTGGTTGGTACCTATAAAAGTACCTGATTGGGTACCCATCCCTATGGAGAGCAGCATGGGATGAAGAGTGACCTAAGTTAGCTTTCTGCTAACCTGATATGTGTAAAATACCCGTGATTATCTTGTGCTAACATGCAAAGTTTGGTGCAGGCCTCTCAAGTTCCATAAAGAAACAGCAGTGCTACAGGTGATTACTGGGCTAGTGATGTGTTCACATAGCTTTGGTGTGAGGCTGTGGGTGTGTGCTGCCGCTGGCACTGATCCAAAGAGGAGGAGCCCAGTTTGAATGTCGTGTTTACTGAAAAGTAACAAAATTTCCTCCAAGCTCTACCTTTGAAGTTTATCACAAGAGTACAATGGTAACACCTTTACCCTGCTAACACCACGATCCTCTCCCAAGTCCCTAGTACCAGGCCGCTGGCTCAGGTTCTGCTGTAAGTTCTGTGTTCAGTGCAAATGTTTATGTTCTTGACTGTCAGTGAAGGCAAAAGGAAGGCTGTGAATCGATCATAGTGCAGCAGGAGGAAGGGGTGAAGGTATTATGATTTTTATTCAATGTGCTGGACATTTAACTCAAGTTGTGAGCAATTCTAGTCGTTCTGGAAATATCAGCAAGGCATAATTGTACTTTATTGAAATTTCAGAAATACTGTTTTTATTCTGTGAAAAAGTGTAATAGAAACGCAGCTACTGATGTGATCATGTCTAAAATATTGATAAAAAAGTCATGCCAATAATTTCTTGAAAAACTAAAGCCTGGTGATCCAAACCAGGGACAATTTTCTCTTTCCTGATGGAGGGATGGAGCTCTGGGTGATGACTCACCAGCGTGACGGCTGCATCAAAGTGGGAGGGTCTGCTTTGGCTATTTTCAGCAAAACTCTCATGGGGTTCATCTCGTGATTGGGCGGCTCGACCTGTGCCAACTCAATCAAGGTGACCCCGAGGGACCAGATATCAGCCTTGTAGTCATACGGGCGGTCTTTTGATGTCTCGCACATCACCACCTCTGGAGCCATCCTGGAAGGGAAGAGAAGAGGTTCACGGAAAAGAAATATGAAGCTCATGGCTGTTTACTGGATAATGTGATAACAAAAAACTTAAAAAAAAAGATTCCCAGAAATCATCAGAATAATTGATTGAGAAACTTTCTCTGTGCTCTTTGCTCTCACCAGTACGGCGTTCCAATAAAAGAATCTCTCCTCTGCAGTGTTTTGGTGTTTTTGGCAGACACACCGAAGTCAGCTGGAAGACATGTGATACAAGGAAAACAGGAATTAGCCATGAGACGGTGGTCTTACTGTCCCCACGTGTTTTCCAACCGCAGCCATACTGATAAAGTTATGGGTAGGAAAAAAGTCTTAAGCAGTGTTGGTATGATATGCTTTGAAAACCTTCCCACATATGCAGAATGACATCATGTTCTGTATGCCTCATGTGTGAGTAATGCCTCTTTGTTGTCCCCACCGGCAGATGCACAAGCACCTCTGTGTGTGTTAATCACTGGACAGACTGTTTGTTGTGTGTTATCGCTCTGAGCTTGTTACATCCACCAGCAATGACTCATATCCCTCTAAGTCAGCTACGTAACTGCATCTGCCGTGGATAAATGTCAGTGTACAAACTAAGAAGCAGCTCAAAACTATTAAAACAAGTTCATGTTTTCATGCTACAGAGGTCAATCAGCAGTATGCTTATGGCACAGGCTGAAGTTACAGCTGAATTGTGGCTGACAGAAATGAGGGAAAGATACTGAATGAGATTCAAACAAGCAGGAGCAGGTGCTCCAAAAACAACAGGAAGTTATTTTCCATGATGAGATTTTTTTGGGTTACCAACACAGCTAACAGTGTGATCTGGTGGTTTGACAGTTAAGGAGCAAACAAAGAACTTGAAAACAAACTCCTCTGTTATAAACTGAGAAGAGACATTTTAAAAAACTGTATGAGCCTAAATCTTCAAGGTAGCACTGAAACTTTCAAGAGGAATCATGCACACTTCAGCATTTATTTGCTGTTTGTTGTTTCTTTCCTTCAAGTCACATCTGTCCCTGACATGTCACTCCCTTATCACACAACACTTCCAGGAGGAAAACTAATGACTTCAGTCTTGTCTTGAAGTGGTTAATTCAGATGAAATTAAAAGCAGACCAGGAACATCCTGCTTTTCAGGGTGCTATCACTGCTTTTGTGCACAAGAAGCGACTGTTTAATGCACTATTCTGCACCAGCTGTAAAAGCCTTCCTCAGACCCTCGACGTTTTGGATAAGAGCTGTTTCCTGTTTATGTGTGCCTGTTTGCACTGGCACCAGCATGTCCAACCAGTGTGTGTGTGTGTGTGTGTGTGTGTGTGTGTGTGTGTGTGTGTGTGTGTGTGTGTGTGTGTGTGTGTGTGTGTGTGTGTGTGTGTGTGTGTGTGTGTGAGATAAACCATGCAATCTATATCTTTAGACATTCAGCTTTAAATAGAGATTAGCTGAAGAAGTGATTAAAGGGTTGTTGGGCTGAGGCTGGTTTGAAGTATTACTTTGAGAAGGCGATATGGCACAGTTGGAGGCTTCATGAAAAAAAAAAATAATAACACTGAAGTTGTTAGTAGGGATAGGTACCAAATTATATACTTTTATAGGTACCAACCAGATTCTGTCTGTAGTACTGATCAAACAGTACCATGTTTAGGTACCGAAACGCATTCTTGTGACTGTGAGAGAGTGGTAGAGTAGGCGATTTTCCATGCTGGACATGAACACAGCACTGCAAGATAGGGCTGAATGATTAATGAAATTGAAACTGACATTGCAATATGAAAGAGTGCAATTTTCATATCGCAAAGGCCGCAATTATAAAAACGTTCTCAGACCTGGAAAGGATATAGTAACTTGTACTTGTTCTTTCCTAAAACCAGCAAAAGTCAACATGCTGCTTTTTTTCTGGCAAAAAACCCTGTGAGCTACAGACCCATACTGTATAATGATTGTGGCTGTAAGAGCTATACCCATTGTTCACTTCATTCTGTCAGATTTGCTACTTTAACTGATGACTGGAGGTCAGTGAAATTCACAGAGTTCCTTTTCTTTTTCATGAAAAGTGCAGGAAAAATATGTTTATATGTTGCCACATTATAGAATGACTTAGTTCTTCTGATTAGTTAATAATACATGAGGTAAATGCAAAAAGGCAACTAGATTATTTTCAAAAATTGTTCAGCCCTACTACAAGGATATATGTTGATAAATATGAAGAGTTGAAAAACTTTGGGATTTTATTGTTCAACAAATTAATATTTATTGTCATGTAAGAACACAAAAGTACCAAAAACTGGTACTGTTGAGTACTGATACCGATTGCCAGGAACCAGGCATCTGTACCATATTGTTTCAAATGTGAAAGGTACCCAGTGGTTCCCTAATGGTGAAAGGAATTTCTCATTTATTTAAATATCCATCTTTGGATTTAGTGCTTAATGTCCACTACAAACAAAACGACCTAAACAAGGTATATGCTAAAATCCTGAGGTTGATTTCAATACCTTTTTAAGACTTTTTCAAAAACCTTTAAAAAAGTTTTAAGACTTTATCGCAACTTTCAGTTGTTGTTGGCATCCATTTTTTAACAGTTGTAGTTTACATTTTTACAGGAATCATGTAAGCTAAGGAGGAATAAAGCTTGAAAGAACAAATGAAACTAAAGGCAGGTTTATCGTCACTCCCCCAACAAGAAACAGCAGTTATTCAAGGCCAACTTGCTGAAGAAAATGAGAAATTATTTAATCATTTTTAAAATTTAGGACATGTGCCAGAGATTGTGTGATTTGCTTTAATGTTGTATTTAATTTCTCTTTATGAAACTAGAAATGACATTAATTTATAGCTGGCATTCATACCGCTCACAATCCTTATTGTTGTATTTTATTGTAACCAGAGTCTTTATGTATTTATTTTTTTCATTATTCTTTTTTATTTTTGTATTTTTCTACTGACTCTATCGATTTCTGCTGTTAACACAACAATTTTCCAGTTTGGGATCAATAAAGTCACTCTATTCTTTTTTATTCTATTCTATTTTAGAACTTAATCGGCTGAATGTTTAACGTCCCAGTCAGGGAACAGTTGCAAGGAGGAAAATAAATATTCATGGATATTTTTTGGGTCAACGCTTGAATACCTATGAAACTTAATACCTCATAAAACCACAATTAAGACTTTTTAATACTTTTTAAGGGCCTTTATTTTCCCAAAGTTGATTGATCAACTTTTAATACTTTTTAAGACCCCGCAGACACCCTGCTATATCTCTGAAAGCATCAGAAACATACAAATCAAAAACCAAACTCACCTCTCTAGAGACTAACCAAACATTTCAGGGAAATACAGCTTTTATGTCAGTTTTCTGCATCATAGAAAGTCTTCTGTGACAGGAGACAAAGCAGCGCCAGACTCAGGCTGTACTGAATGTTTACATCTTAATACCATAACTGTTCAGAGACTGACGTAATAAGGCTGATTTTCAAATTTTATATCACTAACACCTTTCTGGGATCTTTTTTTCATGCATACACCAAAATCTCTTTTCCAGCACATGACGAACATGCACACTGAAGCTATCTGGATAAAGGATGTGCCTGCAGCCACTAATATTCACTCCATTTTCCTTGATGGTGCCTGTGTAGCTTATAATGTTTTATGCTCCTTAATCCACTTTTATTTTTTTACACTCACTTTTATCTGCTGCAGAACCATAACCTGCATCTCTGCCAACTTTAAAGATGATCAGAGTGAAAATCATAATTGTTGCTTCCTTTCCTTTACAAAAGTATTCAACAAATTTAATCCTGTGCAAAGAATTCAAAACAGCACAAGATTCTCCTCATGACCACTTTCACATGCATGATGTTTCATGAAAAGGATCATGTGAATTTCCTAAGCTTCTTACATCAGGAGAGCCAAAATAACACTACAGACAAATTCAAAGGAGCAAAACTTTTTTTCTTTTCTGAGCTACAACTCCACAAGGTTTTAATTTAGAGTGTGTGAATGATACGAAACAACAAAGACTACAAAATATTTGGGACATGCGTGATAGCAGATCGTTCTTGTTCAGCCAAACACACACATCCTTTTTTCTGGACTCTGGATTAATTCATTTAAATTATAAAAATTGAGTAACTGTGTTGTAAAAAGCTGATTGTAAAACAAACCCTCTCGCTTTTCTCTCTTCACTTCATGGATGACAGTTTCTTCCACTTATTCTTCAACAATACCAATGAAGGCATGACAGATTTAGGGATGTATTCAAATAAATCCTGGGTATTAAAGCTGACAGGTTGAGAAGGATCTGTAACTCTTGCTTTGAGCGGAGTGGCTTAATAACTCCAGATTTTTTGGCAGGATATATTATTTAACAGCGCTGCCAGTGTGAAAATATCCTGACATGACAGATGGTTCATTAGCTACACTTAGAAACAAAGTTTGTAAACATATCACACATTTTTTGCTGGATTTAATTTTCTACTGCTTGTATTAAAACTCTAAAAAAGGCAGTTTAAAGAAAAAACACAAGGACAAATTTTGCAAAAGGAGCCTCAGAGGCGTTGGCAAATCCAGCTACTGATTAAGAAGTAAGGTTATTTTTTTAGGATGTTAATCATGAAGCTTCAACCTGCAGTTAAAATGATCAAAATGTTTCCTTTTCTCTGCAACAAAACTTAAGTATTTTATGTGATTTTTTTCTGTGATACTCTTTGGAATAGCTACCATTACTACGAACGGAGCTGTTCAGATTGTTTCTCTCTAAATTTTGAGATGTCCAATGACCAGAACTTAGGCCTGTCACGATAATCAATAAATCAATTGACCGAACGATAAATAAAAACGTCCTTGGTAAGTTTGCCAGCCTCGATAAACTGACACGTGCATGCATGTTTGTTTTCCTCCTCTCTTTCGACCAAAGAGGCTGAATGAGAAGGTGGCTCACTACGTCTATCTTTCCTAACATCAGGGTGCACAGGCTCTATAGCGGATTTAGCAGATTTATAGCAGAGTGAGCATCTGTCAAAAATGCGATCTTTGGGGTGAAGACGGGGCTGCTCGCGAGTACACACGGAGAGAGCTGAAGCGAGCGTCCTGAGGGGTAAGGAGGAAACACACGCTAATATGAGTGATGGCACGAAAGATACGGTTCTTAAGCCGCCTGCCACAGTCCTAGTGTGGGAATATTTTGTTTTTTATCAGAATGAACAAAGTTTGAGCTCATGAATACCAACAAGCTGATATGTCCCATTTGTTTGAAAATAGTGGCGACGAAGAAGAAAAAGGGGAGGTGCAGTGAAGCCTTGTTCTTTGACAATCCGCTCTTACTGAGGCTTTTGGTCGGCAAAGTAAATAGAAATAAAAGCACCAAATGGTGGGCGCTCAAAGACAGATACATTGCCAAAGAAATGCAGCCCTTCAATACGGTTGAAAGCCAGAAATGTTAAAAATGTTTGACAGACAGTACGGATTGACTGGGAAAAAGTACATGTTACAAACAATTCAGGAACTGTATAAACTTCCTTTTATTTAGGCTATAGTTTTTATTGTTGTTTTTATTTTTTTTTGGGGACTGTCGTTTTTTCTTTAGAGACAGGGTCGATGTTTTATTGTTTTTGATTAGTATTAATTATTTTCATTGAGATGTATTTCTTTCTAAAAGACAGTCCATTTCATATTCATTATATTTTTTTCTCTTTCTTGTTTGTTGAATTTATTATATTTTTTGTTTAATTTGTTTAATTTAAAAGATCCTGACCTTTTAATTACAGTTCAATAGTCTTAAGAAATTAAAGTTTCTTGCTTTTGATATGGTGTACTCACTTTATTATCCCATTTATCATAATTACATCAATGAAAAAAATGGAGAAAAATCAAAATAATATTGGCAATATTATCGTTTATCGGCAATAATATTTTGGAAAATTATCGTCTATCAAAATTTGTTATCGTGACAGGCCTACCAGAACTGATCATACGTTTCAAGGTCCAGGTACCAATGATCCAAATCTGTGAAGCTCCATCTTGAACTTACAGGAAGTAGTCAGATAAGGGTTCACTGGGGGCTTTTGAGTTATTTCTGTTGTTTCATAAGACATTGGATCTATTCATCACCAGTAAAATATGTCTACCACAATCATCATGGCCAAAGTGGATTAATACCCAACCCATGAACTTCTAGGACCAGAAAGACAGGGTTCATTTCCTGGTGTCAGAAACAGGATCTCCCTTTGCTTTCCTTACCCAGCTTGACGTCACCGTCTAGCGTGAGGAGGATGTTCCCGGCCTTCAGGTCTCTGTGGATGATGTTGTTATCGTGGAGATAGACAAGGGCCTGCAGAGTCTGCTTACACACCACCCGGATCTGGGGCTCTGTCAGGGGTCTCTCCAGTTCTGCAGGGGGGGACAAGGGTCACACAAACACATGCTCAGCATTCCTGAACCAGGAATTCACTAATGCAACCTGATCATAGATGGTAATGAGGGCTGAGCTGCGCTGGGTCTATTGATGGCTGGAGAATTTTATATGTGGGTATGTGGGTGGCCTTTAGAGGATTTGGTGAATAGATTTTTTTCACTTTTCTGTTTACTGCTGCACTAACTTAAAACCTGTATGCAAAGTGGAAATGCTGGCTCACCTAGCATGACTGCATCCACGGCGCCTCCTGCACAGAACTCAATGAGGATCTGCCGGTAAGGGGAAAAGAGACACAGGGTGATTTACAACAATGCAAAACAGGCATGTAAAACAGGGAGGAACACATACAGGAAGTGGTTGCAGGAAAACAGTTGTAAGTAGTGGTGTCAAAATGTACAAAGCCAAACTTATTCAACTTTTAATTTTTTAAATATTGCACATTTTTAAGAGTTTTCATTCATTGTTCGTTTTATGTTTCAGGGATTTTGTTCATGGGATGTTAGAACAGTAAACCTTGTTCTTCTGTTGAGGCATGATTTGAGGTGATATCCTTTGTAAATCAATGGACCAAGCCTTATTTGTACTGTACAGTGAATGTAACCAGCTGAATTTCTTTCTCGCATTCTTTCACTTTCAGTTTGTCCCAAGACGAGGAGCAGAGATCCTCAGGATGCTGGAGATTCTGTCTTTGCTTTTAACGGCCTGTTTTTATTTACAAAATAGGAGACAAATGTTCAGAAATGTTTATGTATACATATTTATGTTTAAAGTCTACGTTCATCCTGTAAACTCTGCTCCCGATGTTTGATCACTGTTTTTTTCTTCACTAAACCTCTAAGATTCTATTCTGTCTTTGCTTTTTTCTTCATTTTAAACTGTTTAACTCTCATATAACATGCAGTAAATTAGAAATATTTCTAGATATTGACATTTCTCAGTGTTCCAGAGAAATGGGCAAAAGCTAGGCCTGTCAAGATAACAAATTTTGATAGACAATAATTTTCCAAAATATTATTGCCGATAAAGGATATTATTGTCAATATTATTTTGATATTTTTTTTCCATTTTTTCATTGATGTAATTATGATTAATGGGATAATAAAGTGAGTTCACCGT
This sequence comes from Halichoeres trimaculatus, assembly GCF_033239565.1. Taxonomy (NCBI): domain Eukaryota; kingdom Metazoa; phylum Chordata; class Actinopteri; order Labriformes; family Labridae; genus Halichoeres; species Halichoeres trimaculatus. Next base: position 9,289,027 of record NW_027437180.1, read on the forward strand.
ATCAAAAGCAAGAAAATTAAATTTCTTAAGAGTATTTAACTGTAATTAAAAGTTCAGGATCTTTTAAATAAAATAAATGAAACAAAAAATATAATAAATTTAACAAACAAGAAAGAGAAAAAAATACAATGAAAATGAAATGGACTCTCTTTTAGAAAAAAATACATGTCAATGAAAATAATTAATACTAATCAAAAACAATAAAACATCGACCCTGTCTCTCTCTCTAAAAAAAATAAAAGAAACTCCAAAAAACCCCCCACAACAGCTTCGCCTGCTGTGCAGACAGGATCCAGGAGACAGAGACTGAACAGACTGCTGGGGAGGCTCAGTCCTGGACCCTGTGGAGGTGGAGACTGGCTGGGCTGGAGAGTGGTGGACGAGTGGTGGACAGGATGTCGTCATCTAATTTCTTATGGACCTTTTTGCACTTTCTATACTCTTTCTGACTTTTGTTTTCTTAAATGCTGCGGTGACTCCTGAATTTCCCCTCGGGGATAAATAAAGTATTTTATATTCTATTCTTTCTATTCTACAACAATATAAACTATAGCCTAAATAAAAGGGAGTTTATACAGTTCCTGAATTGTTTGTAACATGTACTTTTTCCCAGTCAATCCGTACCGTCTGTCCAACCTTTTTTAACGTTTCTGGCTTTCAACCGTATTGAAGGGCTGCATTTCTTAGGCAATGTATCTGTCTTTGAGCGCCCACCATTTGGTGCTTTTATTTCTATTTATTTTGCAGACCAAAAGCCTCAGTAAGAGCGGATTGTCAAAGAACAAGGCTCTGCTTCACCTCCCCTTCTTCTTCGTTGCCACTATTTTCAAACAAATGCGACATATCAGCTCGTGGGTGTTCATGAGCTCACACTTTGTTCATTCTGATAAAAAACAAAATATTCCCACACTGGGACTGTGGCAGGCGGCTTAAGAACCGTATCTTTCGTGTCGTGACAACCTATGCACCCCGATGTTAGGAAAGATAGATGTAGTGAGCCATCTTCTCATTCAGCCTCTTTGGTTGAAAGAGAGGAGGAAAACAAACATGCATGCACGTGTCAGTTTATCGAGGCTGGCAAACTTACAGAGGACGTTTTTTATTTATCGTTCGGTTAATTGATTTATTGATTATCGTGACAGGCCTAGCAAAAGCATTTATTCACAGGACTTTTTGACTGTTTTATAGTCAAAATAAGCAAAAAGGTCCAGTCAGGCATTTTGAGGCTCAGGTGTTGAAGGTTTAATATCATTCTCTGAAGAAGATAAACATGATATTCTGATACTGAGGTTGGAATACTGGTCATACAAACTATAGATGTCCACGTTACGGATTTTTAGATGCATTGTAAACAAACCTGCTTCATATTTTATGAATTGAAAATGAAAGCCAGTTTTGCAGTATGTAAGCTGTGAAATGTTTGAAGTCAAGCACTGGGCTATGCTACAACACTGGTTTTGAACACACAGGTGTTAGCCGTCCCTGTCAGGACCATGTGAGGCTCTGGAAGCTTCTCATATCCAGACCTTTGTTTTTGCACACATTCACTTTCCTGCCAGAACATTCAGTGTATACGTCCTAAACCTCTATGAGGTCAACACGATCACATTCCCCATCCACCGACCAACACAGGCAATTTGAGAATGAACCTCCAGCCAGCCTGCGTGAATGAAACACCCTGAGCCCTCAAAGGCATTTAGAAGCTTTCAGCATAGATGTTGACGTAAGAGGATTGGCCCAGTTGAGGCCACATTGTGGAAAAGGTTCCACAGCTGCTGGGTAGCTGGTTCGGGATACAGCCAAACCTAAGGCCTTATTCTGTAAATAGGATTAACCGTTTCTATAGACGCAGCACCTTCAGGCAGCGGGGGGTCATGATTATGGCAGTGTGTAGGGTGAAGCATCTGGAGCAGAGGAGCTGTGTTCACATTAACATGCCAGTTTAAACCTTTCCCTCAGTTCAATCTAACTCTCGATGTTATAACACATGAAAACCTGGGTATTCAAATCTGTGACCATGATATCCACGACCGTGACAGAAGCCCGGGAGGTACCACAAAGCTGGATTTGTGCTTATCAAGGTAACGTCAGGGTTAACTCCAGGTTTTCAGGACTACAGCGGTAGTTCACCTCTTATCAGAGTGGATCACCATGGTAACGTAAGCTGCACACCTGACCTGATCCATGGCAGATTATGCTCAGGATAAGAGATCAGTTTGAAGAAAACTTTGACTTCAGACCAGTCAAATGTCTGGATGGTGATCTGTGAGCTGATCAAGAAGGGGAAGATTCATACAAAAAATAAAATATTAGTGATGTGATTATTATTGTTTTATTACATCATATATTAGAAATAAATAAATAAGTTAATACTGGAGCTTTGTAGTTGTTTCTATTATTCTATGAGTACTTTTTGCTTAGAACCAGGATTTTATACATAGCTTTATCTTCTTTTAGTACTAAGATAGATCTCATTTGATGTAATCAGGGCTGCAAAAGACAAAACCACCACTACCCACATAATAGATCAGAGGATACTATCAGTTCCAGAGAATAAACAGAAGTTATGTCAGTCAGATCCAACATGCAGTTGGGAGAGGGATTACAATAAATCTTTTGAAAATTCACTTTCAGTGTTGCCCGTTAATTTATTTTAAAAAGTAGCTGTGCTGATTTCAGTCTTGAATATGTGCTTAAAAGAGGGGTGTTGTGCTTTTTAAGGGTTTATATTGTCTCTGTAGTACCCTTGTAATAGCTTTACACAACACACAGCTATAAAAAAACAAAAGTTCTTCTTATTTCAGCCTCAGTCTGAATCACTTTGTGTAAGCTGCTGTCTCTTTAAGGCTCCCTGCTCCACAAACCTCCTCTCTCTGATTGGTCAACTCTCTGGAGTCAGGGGTTGGAGCTAAGGGCAGATCTTGGAATTTGTCGTCTGCCCTGTAAATGTGTCATGAACATAGACTGTAAAAAAAATGGACGTCCGCTTGCTTGGCTCAAAATGAGGTCTCCACAAAAACTGCTCCCCCTGGTGACTGGCTGCAGTATAGGTTAAAAAATCAGTCTTTCCAGCCATTCCAGATGGGCTGTGGTCAAACTTTAAAAAATTAATACACCTCGTAGAAATGTTTCACACATCCAATTGTTGTGGGGATTTGAAGATTATTTGGCTGTCTTGTGTTCAAGTCCTCTTTTTTCTGAAAAAATTGTTTTCATTAGTTATACGAGGTTAAAAAACGAGGTTTTACATAATGTCTAATGATGATTGACAGCTGCCATTATCGTGTATTTTTTGGGGGAATTGTAAAATATGTCGGGAGGTAGAGTCAAGAAGTGATTAGACTCCCGAATGAAAAAAAAAAAATATTTTTGTCAACAGGCTCCACTCAGATCCTCCCAGAATCCCTCATTGTCTCTACTGCGCAGAATCTGGCTGCAAACTGCAACAATGGCTGCGCCTGTGACGAAGGAATTTTGGCTTCAAAACCGTACAATGATAAATGGTGGAGCCACGCTGTCCACTCTATATACAGTCAATGGTCATGAACTAGTCAGGAGATCCTCATGTGATGACCTCATTGTTTTAGCAAGGCTTATAAAGATCCGGTGCTATTTTTAGAATGGACTGTCTTGATCAGTTTACAGACAGATGCAGAGATTTCTACAACACTGATATATGAAGAGGTTTGCAAATCTGCACAAGTTCAGTATGAGCATTCAGCAATTTTACATTACAGCCTGTTTAAAGCATAGAAAAGCACAACACCCCACTTTCAGAATCAGAAAAACGTTATTTATCCCAGGGGTAAATTTGGTAAAAACTTAGCAAAGCACTGATACCAAAGTTTCTTTAACTCCATATTTAGTGTCAATTTTGTCCAAGTTTGTAAAGTATGACCCAGATGAGGTGTTATTCAGATGTTATGTAACCTGGATTCTATTGAGTAACATGAGGGGGCATGTCCAGGTTTCAATTATCTGCATAAGAGCTTATCCACATTTCAGACCAAAATACTGATTTTTTATAGCAAAGCAAAACCAGGATATCTCTAAAACGTGATTATTAAACAGACCACTGATGAGCATGTTAAAACAATCAAAGTGTCTTTGGAGGCAAGCCATCTGCCAGCATGTCACATTCTGACTATGTGATGCTGCTCCTAGACCTCACAGTTGGGGAGCTCAAGATAACTTTTTCTGATCACTGATTCTGAATGTCTCTGATTTGCTTTAGTTTAAACAAGCAATTCCTTTTTAAGGACAAAATGCTTTTCAAACTCCAAACACTGCAGTCTGGTGAATAAAACCTTTTTCAATGCCGCTGTCTGTTTGACCCACCTCCAAACACAAAGAGCATAAAAAAATGGATCTGAGCATTACAGTGGAAAAAACGGTTTTAAAATAGAAGTTTATGTGTCCCTTTAGCAAGGTGCAGGTTTTATGATTCATCGGTGCATCAACAACCACCGATGGTCATTTTTTATGCTTTCAGATAGTGGACCTCACAAAGTGCTGTGCTACGTTTGGCAAAATGGGTGTGTGGGCAAAAACTACAGTGTTTTAATGCTAATTCATCATGTAAAGCCGAGCTGCTCAGCAGAGCAGAGTCCCTGCATCCAGCACTCAGTCAAGTCAGCCAGAGCTGGTAGGGAGCCGTATTTATACTCGGCTCTTGGTGGGTGTATCCCTCGGTGGTGGTTGTGTGACTAACTGACATCACAGAGGAGGAGCTGCTTTATCAGATTACTCCAATAAAAAGAAAGGATCCTCGTGTTGTCACGACGGTCGAAATCTTGCGGTCATCTCGCAATGACCTATTTTCAGAGGCATCAAATCTCATTCTAGGATATCAGAAAAAATACAATATCTAATTTTTTGAAAATTCAGGGGGTGTAAGGTCTTTTTTTCAAATGTATTATATTATATGTAAGTATTAAATCAGGGATCAGCATGATATGTCCCCTTTAACTCCCACCGCTGCAATAGGTAACTGGTTGAAACTTTGTCGCTGATTTACATCAGGGGAAAAAGAAAATTGATGAGAACCAAAGTGATGCATGAAGGCAGCGAGAATTCGAACCTGTGGTGCACTTGTTGCAGATAACAACAAAACTAATGCTGTGTCAGTCCACTTACTCTGCCTGTTACAGGAATAAGTGAAGTCGGTAAAAACATCTTAGTGTCAGATGTTTGAGTCTTCTCAGAGTTGGTATTAGAAGTGTACTTTTTAAGCTCCTTATCCTTTGTACCAGAAAAAAGCTCTTGAATATTCATTGTTACAATGCTTGTTAAAAAAATATAACTTTTTTTTTTACAATGTATTGGGGCATTTGTGTGTTTTTATCAATATTCTGAGTCTTTCTTTGACACTGTTTGAAAATCATTTTGACTCGATTTTAAGACTCAATTTTTCAAGTTAATTACTTAAAACATATTGATACATTTTTCTGCTGCTTGGGAAACCAACCTTTTAACTCTTCTATTTTGTGGAGTATATCAACAACTATCACAGAGTGAAGAAGACAAAGTTGAGCTGCTACTCTTCACTTTTGTAACTATTGAGAAACTGATAGTGGTTGATTTGATGGTCATGGCCCAAGCTGTAGTGCAGCTCTGCTTTCATACACAGGGACAAACCTTCTTTTTTCCCCTAAATTAAAGGGCTGTTCCCAGAGGTTTTGTGGTATTCCATTCTTTGGTTGAGCTTTTCAAGACTGTTCTACTTATAACAACAAAGCCCTTACATGACATACAATTGCTCAAGTCTCCGTCTTGGCTATCCAACACGCACTCCATTCTAGTGTTTCACTGTAGGCGCTGTGTTGTTTTAGTGGCCCTGCTGCTGTACAATGGTCCTCACAGAGATTTTCAGAGTGGCAGGAGGCTGGGAGGAACTTCAGGCCAGAGCTGTGGCTTCCTCTCCCACTTGTTTATTTCACAAACACACACACGCACAGACAGGCAAAAAAATATTTGCCACATCACAGCCTTGAAACCATGTCTGAGTTGCTGAAATCAGAGCACAACACAGAGAAATGACAATGAGTGACGTACTCATTCAAGTATGCAGGTGTGGAGTCAGTGACTCCACTCTGCTGGGATGTTGTGGAATAATTCTTTCATCCCCAGGAGGAAATATCCTAGAAACACTCAGTGCTCTTTCTATTTAATGACTTTATCTTCTGTGAGGAGCTCCTCTTTGCACATGCAGGTGCCGCACAGGCCAAGATAAAAATCAACAGACAGCCTCCATTGAGCTGGAGCTATTGTTTGGGGAACAATGGGGAGGAAAAGGGCCGAGCACTCAATGAAATGTGCTGAAATTAAACACTCAGGTAATAATGCCAGTTCATAATGACTTACTATACAGATTTTTTTTTTTTTGCATACTGACTCACATGATGAGCAGTGAACTTCCTTATTGTGTTCCAGCTTTTGGATGTTCCAGCTTTGCTAATGTTTTTCCCCAAGTTCATGTTTTTTGGAGTGCACACTTTTGAAAAGCTTCTTATTCACTGTTTTTTTATACAACCAGTTTACAACTTCCATTTTCATTTAATTTTATTTATTATTATTTTATATTAATTTTGATGTGTCAAACTAAAACCCGAGACCCGACCCGCATGTTATTTTTTCCACCCAGAACCAAACCCGGGAAAAAAAAAGTTTTTAAAAACCACCTGCAAATCAGCTGTTTTGCGGGTACCCGACCCAGTGCAGGACTCTGATATGTGGTATTTAAATTCTATCTTCCGTCTAATAAAAGGGTTAATTACAACAGGAAAATTTACAGAGCAAAAGATAAACAAAAAATGGATGACTGTGAATATGTGTTGGCTAAAAGTGAATTATTCTACATCTTAAAAAAGTAAACCTGTAACACACAGCATGCTTCAGACCAACCTGTAATCAAGCCCTGAGGTCTTCACACAGGTTATTCATGCTTAAACACCTCCAATGTACTTCACCTTTTGTTACACATTTGGCTGCAGGGCCAAAGTGAGACTCTCATAAGCATGGTGTCCACATATGTTACAGCTCAGTGTTCACTGGAGCATAACACTGATGCTCTTTCAGGCTGGGACTTGCATCCAAACATCCTGCTTCAGGATTTGTTTGATTTCCAAATGTGTACTTTCTCCACAAAAAGGCTACACAGAATAAAACTGTTTTCAAAAGTGAGCTGATAAAACAGGCTGAAGAATAAACTGCTATGGTATGATGATTAACGGCTCTAAAAGCTGCTTGTTTCTGCTGCTCATGTGAACTTTGACCCCACACTTTGATAACAACACAGCAGCAGGAAAGTAATGTACATGTGCTGTAAAAGAACAAGCAATAACAGCCCTGTGGTGTGTCATGCAGCAGTGAAAGCTCACTTTGAGCACTTTGAGTGTGCATATCCATTATAAGCCAAACATCTTTTCTCAGTGTTTCTCTACATCTAGTTAAATAAACCCAGTCAGTTTTTGTTTTGATAAATTAAGGCTGAGCAAGCTGCAAACTTCAAAAATGTATTTGATACTTCATGAATAACTTAGTGATATCACTAATTTGTGATTCAGGATGATGTTTTACTGAATCAAAGTGCTGTAAGTGTGCATACTTTCTTCTACTTGGGAGGAAATGCTGCTGACTTTGTAACCCAAGAGAGCTCCTTATTCTGCTCACCCAGAGTTTGCTCTCATAATAGAAAGCGTCCAGCAGCTTGACAATATTTTGGTGATCGCAGGAGGCCAGGATGTCAATCTCCACCATGTAGTCCTCCAACTCCTCCTCAGTCTTTGTGTCAATAACTTTGGCTGCAGCGAGGATGCCTGTCTGCTTGTTTTGAGCCTGGAGAAAGAAAATATTATTAGATTGCAGACAGGACAGAAGATTTGAGCAGTGTCTTAGACCAGTGGTTCTCAAACTCTTTCATACATGTACCCCCTGTGATTTTTTCCAAAGTGCCACCTAACCACACTGTAAAAAGGGAATCTTCAATCAGCTGAAGTGATGTAATTTTTTTTAAATCAATCCAACTCAGTATTTTAAGTTAAAGTTTCCAATGTATTTTTGTGGATCATATCAACTTGAAATTCTGAATTGCTAGAACAAATAAAAAGAAGTAGTTGGACCAACTTAAATAATTGCTTCATTTGGTTCACCTAAATAAATTAAGTTATTTGAAATGAAATTGACAAGTTCATTTAACACAACTTAAAAGGTCAAATAAACTAAATTTTTAAATTCTTCTCAAATCAATATTTTGCATCATTCAAACTTAAAGCTTTAAGTTGTTTCATGCACATGATGCACATTAAGATACCACGCGGGGCCGGCGTGTCTGTGCTCCATGGCATGGACTAGCTGGCTGTCTGTAGTCCACTGTGCTAACTGGCTGGCTGCCTTGCTCCACAGCATTGAGGGCTCCAATTAAAATACTCTCTCAGTGATGGTAATTTAAATATAACTGAAGACAAAACCCAGTTTGTCATTTCTGATCATAATTTTAGCCCAACAACACATCTCATTTATTAACATATAAAACATTAAACAGCAGGTCCATGCCACAGGGCACAGACAGCAGGTCCATGTCATGTGGAGCACAGAAGGCCAGTACTTTTTTGCAGGATAACATCTTAGTGTACAGCGGGGTATAATATCCACTGCATTCCCTCCTCACTCATGGTTTGAAATGAGTCAATTCAATAGGCTGTAAAGTAAACTTTATAAGTAGACATAAAGTAAACTCAACTTAAGACTATTAGTCATACTAACCTTTTAGTGCAATTGTTGTCTTTTAAGTAAGCTCAATTTGTCACATTTTTACAGTGCAATAAAGTATAAAAACACACCTCGTCAGATTTTACCTTGACGTTTTGCAAATTATTGAGTTGAAACAACTGAAAATCTTAAGTTGGACTGATGCAAAATGTTGATTTGAGAACAACCAAATTTATAAGTTCATTTGACTTAATCAATTGTGTTGACTGAACCTAACTTTATTTCAAATAACTTAATTTATTTAGGTGTTATCAACTGAAGCAATACTTTAAGTTGGTCTGACTGTTTTCTTTTTTCAGTGTAGTGCAATGCAGTTCTGGTTGGAAAAGAAGATGTAAAACACAGTGCTGTACTATTACTGCCTGACCAACAAATTACTTTTCATCAACAGCCACTGAAGATGTGCTGACTTCATGCTACTGTTGGCTATTTCTACTCGCAGAAAAATCACAATAGCTTGTGAATCCCATTTTCCCAAATACAGACAGAATTTTTCTGGTTCTGGTTTTGCTTCCATGTTTTCAACAGCACTGCTTGAATACGACACTGTTATTTGTGTTATTATCCTGCTATAAGGGTGACTCGTATTTTTGTGGGGGGCTATTACAGAATTGAATAACCTACTGGATGTAAAATGCAGTTTTTGAACTTCAAATTATATTTGATTCAGACATTGATGGAATAAATAGTGTTGAAGGAATTTTTGCTTGGTTTCTTTTTTTTTATCTAGTGTACCCCCTGGAGTGCCCTCAAGTACCACTGTCTTCAACCACAGTAGCAAGTCTTGCCTGTCTCACATAGTAATGAAGGTAAAAAGGTTTGTCCGTCTTTGTTTTTACCAGCTGCTTGAAATGATGAGTATTAAGACAGACAAAAGGCCAAACTTTTTTTTTTTTTTTTACGTTGGTCTTTCAGTTGATTTGACCTGAGACCTGCATCAAAAACTCAAACAGCCTTTAAGAGACTCTAAAAGAAAACACCAAATAAACACTGCTTTGCTGCGTGTCCCAATAAGTCCCGACACAAACACGTCTTTCTAAAGTGGAAATCTCTCCTGTTTGTGTTGGCTGCTCTGCAGGCAGGATGTGCTCAATGAAGTCTCTGCTGTGAAATGGGATGCAGCCACTTCCTGGTGACCTGCCTAAGTTCTGAGGTCAGCCATACACTTCATTTGGAAAAACTACCACCCATAAAAAACCTCCTCATTACATGAAGTGTGTATTTTACCATTCATTGGAAGAGTTTAGTCTGCAAAGCATAAAAACAGAAGCCTCAGATTTAGCTTAATGTGTATGAACGTTCTCATGCAAAAAATCCACTTGTTTCATCGGTAAAAAAAGCAACTCCTTTTTTTTTAAACTGTGACAACCTGTAGGATGAGAAGTCTAAAGCGTGTGTAGCATGTATTAAAATAACTGTTCATGTTTTATTTAAAGGTTTATTTGAGGCCACCATCCATTAATGAGAGAAATCCTATCACTACTCACTATCACTGACTGATGAGTTATGTGCTTAAACCACTATCAGAGATCTTTATAAAACAGGGAGCTCTATCTCATGTGAACTTTGCTTTGGTATGCTGGGCTAACTGGCAACCTGTGACTAAATCATTGTCCAAGGGGATTAGGATTAATTTAAGTATGACACAAAGTAACGCCAGCTTGAGATCTTTGGTCAGTCTTAGGTCCCCAGATCGTCTAAAAATAGAATTTGGCAACAAAGAACAAAACAGAACATGCAAATTGAGTTTGTTAGCCACAGACTTCCTGGTATTAAAGACTGTGGAGGCTTCCCGCCTGATAAAATTTACTGTCACTCAGGCAAATAAGGCCTCTAGCTTGTAGCCTCTACTACGTGCTGGGGTCAAATCAAACAATGGCATTATTAAGAGATGACAAAAGGGAGCTTTGACTCTGAGTCAGCCGTTTAAAAAATTTAGAATGGAAGGGTCTTCTCCTAATTGTGGAATATGGAAAGGATAATTTAGGTGAGGATTAGACATGTACATGTGGTTGGTTGATTGATCGGTGCTGATTTCCTTCATTTTGGGGGATGGGTGATCTGCCCATCCATACATATGAAACTGATCATATATTCATCCCGATCTGACAGCCAGCCATTGTTGCTTTTTGCTCTGAGACCTAAAACTCAGGACACTTTATTGGTTGTTCAAGTGAAAACATAAAGATTTTATTGTTTCAATAAGATTGGAACATTTCACACAAAAACACCATTAAATAAGGCTCTAGTTCTCATTGTGTCGTAAAACGGCGCTACCTCCGCTGCAGAGCCACAGCTGGCTACAAGGCGCTCGCTGCTTAGTATATCAGTCCACGCGCGGCGTGCCAGATATAAACAAACACAGGTAGTCTGCCAGGACAAAGAGACACGATGAGAACTAGTGCCTTATTTAGCGGTGTTTTTGTGTGAAAGTAACGCGCTGAAAATTCTTGTGAATAACGCGTGAATGCAGACCGATATCAGATTTTTTGGTGGGAGTCCGTTTATTTGTGTTTTTGGTCAAGTAAAATAAAGCCCCGTCTGAGTGCAGAGGAAACCGGCAGAGGAGCAGGGAGGGGGTGTTTGGTGCGAGCGCTCTGGGCTTCTGCTGCACAAAAACACTGCTGTAGGGGTAATTTCTGCCCTAAACCTTGTGATAGGACCCAACTTGTTCCATCCCGGAGTATCACTCTAAGTAGCGCTTCACTCCAACACTTGGGTCCATGTTGGTCACTCAAATTAATAAATTGAAGAAAGCTCTGTGATGTCACCAGTTTGTTTCTCAAACTGAGTTTTGAAGCAAATCATTGACAGAGGCCATAGAAATGGGGCGGGCATTGAGCCTCCACACTAACAGCTACAGAGCCTGTCCGTCAGTGATCTGAGCTGTGCCTTTGATTGGTTAACTCATGTTTTTAATATCTTTTTTTTAATGCAGGGTTAGAAATGTTTTTGAACCATTTTCATTGTGTGTGGTTGGAGTTTTTCAGGTGGGTGATTCCAACAAATCATATTTATTGTATTAAAGTGAGCCCTGTTGGTACCTCCTCGAGGAACACTCACTTAACAAATGTTGCAAGATGCTGTTTACCTATTATTGCTTTTCCAAAGTCCCACACAGCGGACATGTTTGCAACATGGTTTAATTTACAGCAGCCGTAAATTGTGACGGTGCTGAATACACATAAAAACTGAATTGGTCCTGAAATCCTCTGCTATCTGATCCTCCAAAAAAATAGCCATATCAGGCATCCATACCAATCAGTGTATCAGATTTGGACATCCCTACTTCCAGAGCCAGCCTCAAACAAACACTCGACAAAATGCAGATTTTAGCACTTCCTCACTTGCCTCATACTTTTAGACCAGAGGTTTCCTTTTTTTACTCAAGTCAGAAGCTGAGATATTTTAAAAAGCTGTGATTTACATATTTAACATAGAAGATGAGGGGCCCATTGGACTGTAACAGTACTGGATGGGATTTTGACAGAGAACAGCATTTACATGACTGTAAAAAGGGTTAGCTTAGCAACTACAGACACATCTTTGTCCACAGTCGCCTAAAAAAAAAACCTAAAGAGTCGCCTAAATCAAACCAAACTGAAAGTTTCCCACAGGAGCTTTAAAAACCTGTTTTGCTCATAGATTGGATTCACATGTTTGTTAGATGTACACAAAGAGAGGGGTATGTGGTTTCATATTGACCTACAACTGCAATTTTCTTTTCTTTTGTCTTGCACACCATTCGTAAATACTAATTATTTTGTCGCTCATCTCATCCTTAACTTGAGTGGGTTAGACTAGGATAGAAAGGATGTCAGCAGTCTACATGACTCTGCCACCTCTGTCACAGGGGTGGTGTGTTTCAGTCTGGTCTACAGTCAATGTAAGATTGTTGTGGCACTGCTGTCACGTTATCCCAGAATGGTTTAGTGACAAAAGACTCGGGCTCTGTCCCACAGTGAATCATACAGGAAGCACAAAGGAAAGGTTATTTTCACACACTAATCCAGAGGAGACATTACCTACCTTGAACACTTTTCCAAAGGCTCCATCTCCCAGTTCACCGATTATGTCCCATATTTCCTCTGGGTTTTCATCCCTGCGCACGTGCTCATACTGTTTCTTCTTCTTTTCGGCTCCCAATTTAAATATTTTACGAAAATTGAAAAATGACATCCTGAATCCTGCTTCATTCAATCATAAATTTAAAAGTGTAATTCAACTTTTAAATGCGACGCTGTTTTAGTTTCTTTACTTTAGCACCAGTCTTTGAAGTAACATGTGTCCCATAAGTTATTAATATCTGCCTTGTAAACACACAGCGCCTCTCATAATAGTTAGGATCACAACCTAGCTTAGCCTTTGACACTGTTTTGGCCGGACCAGATACGAGCACTTTCTCACATCGTGGGTCACTGCTAACACCTAAACAATAACCACAGGTAGTCCCAGTCGTGTTCCACCGTCTGAGACCTTAATTTCTGTCTTAATTTGAAGGCAAAGTTGTACTGAAAGCTCGCCGTTGTTCCAACTCCTGACGACCAACTGGCCCGACAACCCTGAGGGGCTCCTCTTCAACCAAGAGGAAAAAGATGTGTCCTTCCAAATAGTTGTATTCCACAGGATAATTCCTCAGTTCCCTTGATGATGAAGACGGCTTCCGCTTGTCCGTTCATAAACATTTGCCAAATCGGTAAAAACTGCAATCTTTTCTTTAGTGTGGGACGGGTTTAATAATCTAGCGGATTTAGTGTCACTGCGCGTTCGTGAATGCGCGCGGCTATAGTTCTTTCTCTCCTCGCTCCTCGTGTTTGACCGTTGGTGTGGTCAAGTCAGGCTTCTGCTGCCCTCGTCTGTGCGGTGGACCAAACACAACTTACGCGGGAGTGTTTGAACAGACTAAAACTGTCCAGAGCAATATTTAAGGCGTCGTCAGACAAAACACGGCGAGTCTTCACTGTACCAGTTGCCCTTTTTTAGCACTACTCTGTCACACAGCCCCCATCGCTTCAGTGAACACTGGAGCAGATTTCTTTGTGTCTTGGCTGAAACTGCATTTCCCAGAAAGCAATGCGAAATACACAACCGCAAACATACAGAAAATGCTTTAAAAAATCCAAATAAAGTTACAACGAAAAATTAGCAATTTAAAAATGAACAAGTTTATTATTAATACATTTCGACCGAAAGCTAAAAATGAGACAGACAGAGTTGCCAACATAATGACTTTTCAAACCCTTTTATGCGACTTTTTTTTTCTTTATCAAAAAAGACTGCAACTTTTTCTTGAGTTTCAAGAATCTGTCGTGAAAGCATGTTTTTGATCATAAACTGTATTCTTTTCAGTAAACAGCACTTGCTGCCTTAGGCCCCTCCAGCCCCCCTCACCCGCAGCTGCTTGTCCCTGCTGCAGCCACAGAGCCAGGGCAAGTGACTGTATGCAAATGAATTGCGCATCCATTAAATCCATTCACAAGTGTGACTGGAGTTCTTACCAGTAAATCTTGAAAACGTAAAGCAATTTAAAAAAAAAAATAGACTTAATAAATAAAAAAATAAAATCAAATCTATTTTTATAGAAAAGGGCAAGTTTTTTTTTTAGTTTTTTTTATTTTTTTATTTTTTTTAAGACATAAATAAAGTTATAGAGCAGCAGTTTTGATGTTATCAAGACAGAAAAGGACTCCGGAATTAGTCAGACTAATATCTTTTTACCTCAGGACTGGGTGTCTGTGATGGTCATGTGCCACACATGAGAGCTGGCCCTCTAGATCAGCAAAGAGTACAAGCGTTTTTGAGGAAGAGAACCAGTCAGGGAAATGGTAGCAACAACACAGTGGATACAAGATCGTTTAGATCAGTTATTTGTTCCAGTTTATCCTTTATCAGCTTACAACACAACTATTTAGACAGCAGACCTGATTTTTAATGGGCAGGCAAACAGGTGGCAAAGAAGGCCACAAACTACAGCCAGGTTATATAGTTCACACTGCAAAAAAACGGAAATCTTATCAAGTGTTTTAGTCTTTTTTTTAAGTAAAAATTGTCTTATTATACTTGATATGAGCCACTTTCAACTTATCAATCCAGACAAATGTCTTGTTTGAAGTTGTCAGAGTACAAAAATGAGGTTTTAATTGCTTGTAACCAGTAAGAAAAATCTGCCAATGGAAGAAGAAAAAATTGCTTGAACATTTCCTTGAGACTAGAATAATGTCTTAATACAAGTAACTTTTCTCTTGTTCAATTGGCAGATTCTCTTACTGGTTATGAGCAATTCAGACCTCAGTTTTGTCCTTACATAACTTTAAACAAGACATTTCTCTGGATTGGTCAAGTGAATTTGGCTCATATTGAGTCTAATAAGGAATTTTCTATTGAAAATAAAACAAAAACACTTGATAAGATTTTAGTTTTTGCAGTGCAAGCGTTATCATTAGATATTCTGCTCCACACTTCTTACCAGTAGGTGGCGTGAACCCACCATTTTGGTGCGCAACAGCCAAATAAATCCCAAGAAAGAAGAAGAAGAAGCCGGTTTCAGTTGCTCCTTGCTGAAGTTTCTATGGTTGATGCAGAAATCACTACGAAGGCCCAGGAAACATCTGCCTATGCTCTCATGATGAAATGCAGTCAGCCACGAAGGATTCAGGGGAAGAGACCCCATCGATGTTGTGGGGACTTGATCCGGTCTTTGCTGCTTACGCGAAGCTGTATGTCAGAGACATCCTGCAGATGACCGAGTCAACTCAGGTGCCAGGTAATATTACACAAACAAACCAGTGTTTTATTTACAAACTTCACATCGTTTAGTGACATAAAATAACGAAGAAAACACCAAACATCATTAATGTTGTCTCTGTGACTTCAATCTGTGCTTCACAGGTATTTACTTCTACAACTCACACCCTGTCTTCAAAGTCGATGTTCTTGGGACAGTTGTTTCTAAAAGAGAAAGAGACGACTTCTTCTGTTATGGAGGTATTTGTTTTTGTTTTAAATAATTGCAATGAGTTATGAGAAAAGCACCCGTGTATATCTTCATGAATGCAAGTCAATGTGTGTACTTGTATTGTTGTAGGCTTCCTGTTGAAATAAATGTCAGAAAGAATTTATACAGGATGCTTTATTTTGCATCCAGTATGCCAGTGACAGCAGACTGGTGCTGTTGTGTCCTATGAATAGAGCCATGAAAAGGGCAATGCCAATCCCAGGGTGTGTTTACATTTGACAAATTGACATAAACACAATCTCCTGCTGAATGAATGGTTTGAAATTATGTAGCTTTGACTCTCAAACTTCTCAGGAACAAACTTTTGTTTTTGTCTGATTGTTGTGCTTATTTGTTTCTGTTTATAGTAGACGATGGTACTGGTGTTATAAACTGTTTATGCTGGAAAAATGACCTTCTAAAAGAGGAGGGGGATCCTACTAAATGTGAGTTTCCAATTTGTATGCATAAAAGTTTTAGCATAGTTCAGGCTTGGGCCCAGAACAAATTTTGCTAGACACTATATTATTCCATAATTAATGACGATAATTTGAGACCAAACTAACCACTAACATAAAAATAATATGCAATAATAATTCAATACACCCTTTCAAATGCAATAAACTTTTTTTTCTCATCAGTATTTTTTTAACATTGTAATTGGAATATCAATGAGAGCCGATGCAGTAAGAAAAAGGTTCAGGTTAAGATTGTTGAGTATTCAGTTATGATATAAAAACGTGGGTGATAATCTGGGGATATTTTCTTTGAAGCAGTAGGGAAACACACTGATGGGGCTCAGGCTGGCTTCAACCCAGAGGCTGAGCTGGAGAAGCTGAGGCGGGCCCAGCAGAGTCGCTGCCACCTAGAGATTGGAGAGCTGCTCCGAGTCAGAGGATCAGTGAAGACGGCAAGACTGCAGAGAGAAATAACAGCCTCAGTTTACTGTGAGTACTGAGCCCTGCCCTCAGCAGGCCACAGTGTGACAATCAGTATGTGTGTTAGAATAGTAAAATAAAGTAAATATAGGAAAAAACGACTCAGGTTGGATCCTAACTTTTTAGAGGTGTGCATATGGTGGTTACACAGCCTAATAGAACTGGGTCTGATTCGTATGTTGTAGAATATCAATATTTCACCGATGGCATCTGAGAAACTAGAAATGCTCAAAAACAACTTAATCACACAATCTCACACACACTTGAAGTGCCAAACAACAACATTCTTTATCTGAGCACTAAAGTCTCACTTCAGGATGGCCTACGTCTCTCTGTCACACACACACAATCACAGCCACTTGCAGCCCATCTGTATTTGTGAGTACCTGCCATGTGTAGCCTCTGGCCATTTGTCATGTGTGTATCTGTGTCTGTGTGTTTCAGATAAAGTGAATGACCCAGTGATGGCCGTCCAGATAGAATGGATGATGGAGGTTCCTCAGCTTTACAGACAATGCTATGACAAACCATTCCTGCTACAACCTGATGTAATGGGGTAAAAACATTGTAGCTTATTTTTTAGTTGTATTTTCCTCCACTATTATTTTCCTGACTAAAAAAAAAGATAACTTAAACACGCTTTTTGTTTTGTATAAATAGGAAGAAAGTGATTATATATATTCAATCTGTGGTGAAACATTAAAAACACTACAGTCTTAACTGTTACTTCTACACAACCACGAAGAGTAGGTTATATCTTTATCGATAATATCACCTCTAGAAGACTTTGAAGTAGCACGTAGATGAAAGAAGAAAACTGCTTAAGGGACTGTGAGGACTGTCTGTTTAAAGTGGATTGCAGCAACACCTTTGGCTGGAATTGACACTGCTGTTAAGATATGACTTTTAACAAGGCATGTATTTGTTTTGAAACAAATGAATGGAGGGCAGATTATCCTTATATTCTACTTTTGTTTCAGACAACTTTTTACCAGATACAGTGCGAGGGGATACAGTATTTATCAACAGTTACATAGAGCTGTTGTCTGATAAAAGACAACAAGCAAACTTTGTAAGTTTGTACCACAGTTTAGTAGAATAGAACTTTATTGTCATTGTAACAAGTATAACAAAATTGAACTCATAGCAGCAATCAAGAAAACAAAAGTTAGAAAGTGTATAGAAAGTGCAAAAAGGTCCATAAGAAAATAGATGATGACAGCTTGTCCATCACTGTCCAGTTCAGCCAGCCTCCACCTCCACAGGGTCCAGGACTGAGCTTCTTCAGCAGTCTGTTCAGTCTCTGTCTCCTGGATCCTGTCTGCTCACAGCAGGTGAAGCTCTTCCAATGTGGCGTTGGTGTCTGATGTTCGCTCCGTTAGCCATGTCTGTGAATAGCATGATGCTACCCTGCCTTCTGGTATTCCCTCTGTTGTTGGGTTAGCACAGCTAGCTTGTCCTTCTTATAGGAGATAGATCTTATGTTCCCAATGAGGATGGATGGAAGGACAGGTCCATGTAGTCACTTCTTAGCTCACACCTGAGAACCAGCACGTCGTCCTCACCTCTTTCTCCTCACCTTGTGGGGAAACATCAGGCCTTACACCAGTTAGCATTGACATGCTACAGACTGCTAACAGCTAATTTCACATGTAAACAATGCAGCCATGGTCACATGTAGGATCTCCAGACAAACACAGGAGAAAAAGTAGTAAAAGTATCGCTGAAGCCACAAAAAGTTTGGTGTCCAGTAGCTAGCTATATGTAGCGCTACTCAAAGCCGGTGTTCTGAAATGTGTTTGTAATGTGTAACGTTAGCGAATCCTGGTTATGTCCAATCAGTCATTTACCAAGCAGAGCTAACGTAACCTCGCTCTTCATTTTATTGATAGACTCTCAAGTTTGAACAGACCACTGCAGAATAACTGCTAACAGCTTAACCCATGTTTTAGCCAAGCAGCAACCTCCGGTCTAAGAATATGAGACAATGCTGAAGTGTTAAAATCTGCTGTTTCTGGAGAGTTCGCTTGAGGCTGGCTCCAGAAGTCACATACACACCAAGCCAAAAAAGCTGTTTTCAAAGCAGAAATTGACCTATTCACAGCCTGGTTCAAAAAACGTCTCCTATCTGAATTGCTAATTTCACTATGGGCACACACTGTATGGGGGGTGAATTTCTTCCAACACCACAGTCCAGATGATATTAAGATCGCAAGCTTGCCCAATCATAAGCACAGCTCAGGTCACATGACTGATAGGCGCCCTATAGCTGGACTCAAAGCCCTTGCCACTTCCAATATGGCGGTGGTAGCCGATTTGGTTCAAAAATCTGTTTCAGAAACAGATGGGTGATGTCTGGAAGACTACCATTAATCATATAATCTATGGTTTTAGCCTAAGTTTGTGCTCTATCACTCTCCTGTTTATCTTTTTCTGCTCTTCTGTCCTTTTTCTGTCTGACAGTTAGGCTCCTGTGTCCACCATCATTACAAAATTAATCACAGAAATTATTTTCAGCAGAGAAAAACACATTTCTCTTGTCTCACTGCTAAACTCAGTCAGGACCTGCCCGACCCGATCGGGAAGCTGAGAAATACCATTTAGAAATAACCTATATTGGTGCTGATAATTTTATTTCTAATTATGGATTACGATCAGGCATGTAAGAAGAACCGAGACTTTTTAAAAATCATTTGGAAAGGCCCAAAAGTCCCTTTAAGCACTCTCCAAGAAATCCCTGAAATGAGAAATCTGATTGTTTTTGCCTTTGTTATTAGCAAGGATCATTTGAATAGCATAAATTAAGTGATAGGTCTGGTTCTTTGTCTCTTCAGTGACTTCGCCATCACTCCTCTTAACAAGGCAACAAATATCATCAAGGATTTTCTCAAGCAGAAGGCGATGAGCAGGTTTAGACCCTATGATGTCCAGGACCTTCTGCAGCCTCTGATCTCCAGTGAGCCTCAAACAGAATCAGCTGACCAGGTAGGCCTGAATAAAGGTGGTTTTGAAGATTTGTGATGATGGGATGAAACAAATGTCAGACCCTTTTTAAAGCTCACTTCCCAGGTGAGGCTGATGATGGACAGAAGAAACACAACTGGAGTTATATTTATTATATTTGGAGTTATATTAGCAGAAAATTGTGTTTTTACTTCTTTAAGTTATGAGTCTTATTAAGTAGTCAAGAGTTTTTTCATTACACCAGTCTACCACAGTCCCATAGGAATGCCCTTGGTCGTCATGCATTTGAGCTTTTAGACATCTCCCACCTTCACACCTTTGTGACATTTGCTGAAGGCCAGACATTAGACATTAGGACTGTAAGTGTTGTGTCCCTGACTGGTTTTATGGAAAGGACTATGGAAACAGTCAAACTCAGTGCTGTTGTGTTATGATGTTTCTCTCTTGCTGTTAAGGAGCCTGTGCCTGGTCCATCTTCTTTCCAGAAGCTATCCCAGCTTCTCAATCAAGCCCTCCAGCTTTTGCAGGATGAAGGATTTTTGTACTGCAGAGTTAAATCCCAAGAAGACGTCTATCATGTGAGAAAAAACAGAGATATATAAAAACTCTTTCCAGCTCAGAAAGCAATTTTTGTGAACTCTGATTTGGTCTGTTTGACTTTGTGATCACACACCAGGTGACTGCAGAGGACAAAGAGCTATTCATGGCTGTCAAAGATGTTATCAGGGAAGACTCAAAGAGGGCGAAATGT
The DNA here is from genome assembly GCF_033239565.1 of Halichoeres trimaculatus. Classification (NCBI taxonomy): domain Eukaryota; kingdom Metazoa; phylum Chordata; class Actinopteri; order Labriformes; family Labridae; genus Halichoeres; species Halichoeres trimaculatus. Next base: position 9,309,443 of record NW_027437180.1, read on the forward strand.
GAGGAGACTTCTTTTTCTGCTTTTAGCAGTGACACTTATTATAAATGTTCAACTGCTAAAATATTACCAAGCAATGTATCTTTAATGTATGTTTAAGCTTTAATGTAACTGTCAGCTGTTTCATATATATTTTGTGTTGCTGTTTTAAGGTCACTTTAACTGTGTAACCGAAATTTTTGCAAGTAATAGTTTTAAAAGTGATGCGAGGTGTTTGGACTTTGCAGTCATTACAAAATCAGTTGTGAAATTTGTTGTTTTTTTTGTATTTGTGTGACCTAGTGTCTTTCTAATTTACCTTTTTAGATGTCACTTGACTTAAGTATTCATTATTTTCTACCATTTATGTGCTGTTTTTGAGAGATGCTGAGGAAAGTCTTAATTTAAAATCTCACAATAATGTCCACAAGAATTTGTTAAACAAAAGCTAAAAAGATAATATAATATAATATAAGATAAGATAAGATAAGATAAGATAAGATAAGATAAGATAAGATAAGATAAGATAAGATTGAAAAGTCTTTTTTTCAATCCCCTAATGAAAATATTTACTGGGTTACAGCAGCCAAGTTCGAAGTGCAAATATTACAGTAAATAATGTCTATGCAAAGTCTATCCTCAGGAAAATACAGTAGAACTATTTAGTATAAGAAATACGCATGGGCTAATAATGCAGGGGAAACATGTACAAAATAAATAAGAGGTATTGCACTCGTTGAGGAGTGAAATGAAGCAAAGTGAGGCGATGACTCCCAACTGATCAAAAAGACGTCTTACTTTGGCCTCCTGAAGGTGCAGACTTTCCTCTTTTTTCAACATCTACTGATCATCCATACTTCTGTGCAAGAGCTACCCACTGTGCAGAGAAATGATCAAAATCTTTGTCCACAGTAGGCCTCAAACCAGCATCCCTCTGGTTTCAGAGCCTAGTCCATTTTTGTAGTTTTTATACTATGTCTAGTTTCTGTGCTTAACTGTAGTCCAGTTTCTGGAGGTGGCCATTGTTCCTGTTCATTTTCCTATAGCTTCATTTGAGTTTCTCAGCAGCAGGTGGTAGCTGTAAACACATATAAAGGCATTTAACCTTTTCATTTCAAACCTGCTGCTGAGCCAAATAGAGCTACAGGAAAATTATCCAGTACAGGATAACAAATCAGGATTTTAGAATGGAAAACAGGAAATGTAAACAAACAAAGTGCTACTTTTATTCAAAATCAGTGTTTGAAATTAGAGGTCTGAAAATGACATTGAAAGGATGTACTTTGATTATCTGTTTGTACAGTAGGGAGGTTCTGTGGATGTCACAAACGTTGAAAAAAAGGCATCACCTTTGAGTAAAAGTCTGCACCTTCAGGGGATCAAAATTAGACGTCCTCTGAAGGTATCTTTGCACAGTGGGCTCATTTACTCACTCCTACTTAGATGTCCAAAAATCAGATGCTGAAATGTTGAACTGCATATTGATGTCCAAGTGGGCTCATGGTTTGAAGTCCAGAATTAGTCTTGGACCGTCAGATGGGATTTAGACTTGGTCTGCAGGTCCATCAGACACTTAATGTTTAGTGAGTTACTGCTATATGAGAATTAATAATTGCACATACATTTTGCAGACTTACAGCACTCTTTACAGGGATTATAAAAGAATAGAACTGCCACTATTTCAACTTGTCTGTAGGTTAGTCTAACAGGACAACTTCATCATGACTGCTTGATTTAAGTTCTGGCAAACCAAACCAGGCTGCATGATGCCACCTTTCATTTAAGCTTGTTTACACCTGGGTATTAAAGCAGTTACTCTTAACTGTGCTTCAGCTTCTACTTAACGCTTGCCTGATAAATTTCAGATATTTATTGTCTGTTGCTTTTTGAGGTCAATCCAGTCTATGTGGATATAATTTAATGATTTTTCAACATCAGCACAGCAGTGTGTAACAATCTAGCTATCCACATGTGGCTTAATTTTAGAGGATTTGGTTGAAGTTAAATGTTGATGGTTGAAAAAAGCAATCCAGCCACACCTACTGCTTACCTACTTTTATTTATATCATATATTGCAGATGTACTTTGAAAATACAGATTTTATTACAGTGAAATTCACTTGTAAGATGTTTTGTGTTTCTCATTCTCACCTTGGTTTTCATGTCTACTTACCCTTCCTGACAGCTTTGTTGTTTTATCATTCTACAGATGCAGAGAAGGGCTGCCACATCCTGCACATCCTGTCTGCGGTCAGGCAGCGCTTCAGCCTCAACGTGAGCAGAACTGCTCTGGAGCTGGTCCTTACGTCACTGGAGTGCAGCAGTGACATCATCAGCACCAGCGAAAACCATTACATCTTAATATAACCCGGGAACTGTCGGACTAACACACCTGTTTTACTGCACGGCGTGTGTAGTATTTCTTATTGCTCCAAAATGTGAGCGACCAGTAAGTTTAGGTCAGGAATGGCTTTGGTACTTCCTTGTTTTTATAACAGCTGTCAAATTTTGCCTTTTGATACTCCAGTAGTTGTTTACTAAATAACTGATGTGTACTGTTTGCTGAGCAAAATACCAGGTTTAAAGTAAACTTTTATATCAAGTCTAAAAAGTGTGCCTGAAAGCTTCCCTAATACTTCCTCTGGCCTTAAATAATCACTATAGTTTGACTTTTTAAAATGAATGAAGGATAAATGAAGGACAGAGCAAAAATACAACTTATACATGCAAACTCACCTGCAAGGAAGTGCAGGGGAAAAATGAACAAAAATTCAGGTGGTCATTTTGTGTCATCTCTCCAATTCCTCTCGTCTTCTTCTTTTCACCTGCAGGTGTGCAGTGATAACAAATTTATTAAACCACCACCCAGAGTATGAAGTTTGCCATTACTGCCCTAAATTAACAGTACATAGTTGGCTCTATGAGTTGGCAACCAAAACACTTTTAACGTTTCTATTATAGTTAATCCATCAGCATGTGCAAGCTCTTTAATCTAAATTGGATATTAGATGCTAAAAATAAATATAGTTATTAACCATAAATTCTCTAATGTGCTGTTTTACAAAAAATAAAATAAAATAAAATTAAACAAAACAAAATAAATTTGAGCACTTATTTCTTTTTTCTTTGCTTTTTTTTTTTTTTTTTTAAACAAATGAGTTATTTACTTTAATTCCTGAACAGAAAATGTGTTTCAGTGGGTAGCTGTTATTTTTGATTAATTTCTGACTTATTACAGAATTCCAATATCTGGCTTAAATTTGGGAATTAAAAACATAATAAGCAACTTGAACTCCTCACTCCTGTTCAAAATAGTAAAAGTGAAGGAAAATTTCTGAAGAACAAGGAGTCAGCGTCAGAGCACTTCATGAGTAGGGAAATTCTCAACGTTTAACATATTTATTCTTTTATTTATAAACTTGCAATGCTGTATTCATGTCCAGCATGTGAAATTGTCTGATTTCCCGCTCTCTCACAGTCACAAGGATGTGTTCAGGCACCAAAACATGGTACCGTTTGATATTACGTGAATCGGTACTTGGTACTTCAAACAGAATTTGGTCAGTACCTATAAAAGTACCTAATTCAGTACCCATCCCTATTCATGATGCTTGATGGTTTTCTCATTTGTATAACTGTTGCTGCAGCATTCCATGTTCTTGGGGGTCCCAGCTAAAAATACAAAGTTAAACTCACACATAACAAAACACAATATAAACACACACACAATATAAACACACACACACACACACACACACACACACACACACACACACACACACACACACACACACACACACACACACACACACTCCCTTATTCATATCTGAATCATGCCAAACGTCAGTCTTTCATTAACTCCATAGGCTCAGCAGTTAAATAAAGACTGCGTTAAACACAAAAAGACAAAAAAAAAATGTTTGAAGAAGAATTCACTGTCACTAATGAATGAGATGCCCTTTTATTTTTTAAATCTGAGACTTTTGTATTTCCTGAGCCATAATTTAAAAGCTGTGATGAGTTAAAGGGCCAGCAGAGCTAACAAAATAGACTCTTTTAATCTTATTGAGACATTGCTTATTATTTTATCTTTAAAAGTAATGCTGATGTAATGAAAATTACCAGTAGAATAAAAACATGGAAGTTGTAAGTACAACATATTACAGTTGCACCCTTTAATGCTCATGTTTATTTTGATCTGTTAGTGACCATATTTCGTCAAAAGGTCTATTACATCTTCCACTCATCCCTAAACTGAATGACAGCTCAAATATTCTGCCTGCCACAGCTCAAGAGCAACATTATTCTGTCTCTGCTTTCTTCAGTAGAGCCTCAAAATGAAAATCCTGCTTCACTGAAGAAAACTTGAGATTTGTTATTGATCCATCAACATGAATGAAATGTTTTCTGAGGTGGTTACAAAGAAAAGCAGGGTGATTCACCAAGGGAACGAAATAAAACTTCTTTTGGCAGTGAGTATAGTCGCCCCCTGCTGGCCCATGTTGAAGATGCACACTCTGAAATCAATGAGTCCCTTTAATTTCAGGACAGGCTTTGAGTTCTGTGTTGATTAAAACACATCTCAGAGACAGAGAAGTGTGTCGTCGTCATGAATAGGTGGACAGAAGCAGATGTTAAGACAAATTTGTGGTTTTCAATACTTCGCAGTGAAGACTTTGACAGTTTTAAACCAGCTCCAAGTTAAAGTCCTCTCTTTGCATTTGTTATTAATCCTCTTGTTAAGTAGCCAAAGATAAAATCTGTCAATGAATTAAGTCCTTTAGGGCCTGAATGCATTTTTGCCTGGTCACTTTTTCAGGCCTGTTGAGCTTATTCATATGGATATTCACTAACACCACCACCACACAGAAGTCAAAACACAGTTAAAAGGAGGGCCTCTGGATTCCTGGAGAGCTCTGGGCCCTGGGGCTGTGGGGTTTTGGCCTCAGGCTTATGGCTTTAGTAGATTATTTTGAATGAAATAGATTCTCAGAAGTGATTGTCTCATCTTGAAAGTTCTTTAAAATATGATTTTTTTTCCCTCACATCAAAAGAGCCTCATAAGGAATACATCCAGCCTCTAAATGGTTGCCTTACCATGCTGCACGTGTTGCTGCGTGCACAGGGGGGCAGTGTTTGGTCGTTAATTGGCTCTTTCATGTAGAGCAGGCTGCTGCTGATTGGCTGCCTGGGAAACATCTGTATCCATAGTTCCAGAAGCTTGTGTCTCCGGCCAGAAAGGAGCTCAGACAGCCCAGGTCCTGGAGAGTGTGCAAAGTGGTCATACCTTCATTATCACTGTCATCGACTGCACAGGACATCTCAGTCAATGAGATACAAGCTGGGTTGCATTCAGGCCTGTATGTGGTGCTGCATTCTTAAATCATAGTGGTTTGTATTCTGTTAAAGGAGGATAAAAAGTTATGAAGAGGATGGAGGACGGATGGCTGATGAAGGAGCTCTGAGAGACTGTCACACACACAGACACAGGCACACACACAGCAGCGTGCTTCTTCTTGCGGAAGGCACTGCCGAATCCCATTTTTTTTCTTGCCAGCTTTATTCCAAGTCGCCCTGAGGACGTGATGAAGCCCATCCCACTCCGTTCCCTAAATTCACTGCGCCTGCCGGAACACAGCAGGAGGCGTTTGGCGCTGGATTTGCCGGCTCCCTTTACCTTCATGCAGCCGCTGTAACCTCCAGGTAGGCTGCTGCTCCTTTTTTGTAGGAGTCGCTGCAGACACAAAGGAAGTCGCTTTACTTTTCCCCCCATATTTTTTTTTTAACCGACTTGGATATCGATCTGTGCGTGAACGCAACGTGGAAATCTGTCTCGTCTTGGATATTCCGCTGTGTGGATTTCACCGACAGGCTCCGGAGGACTATTGATAAGTTTCTAATCAAATCGACGATCGTTGCGTCATCGAGGGGAAGTCAGAGCGGCCAAATCTGCTGCGAGGAGCTGATGTCTTAATGGACCGCTGAATGGTTTAATAACACAGCGATGAATGTTGTGATTCCTCTCCCCTGATAGAAGATAGCTTCTTACCCAGAGCCGCAGCAGCTGCCTGCCTGCCTGCCAGTTGCCTTTAATGCATAGCCTTTGCAGGGTCAAGATGCAGTTTCGGACTGTGCTGGACGTGAAAGTCGTGGACGTGGAGAAGAGGCGCAATCCGTCTAAACACTACGTGAGTTGTCTGCCTCAGCTTCATCCATGTCACCTCATTCCCACCTTGTCCCATTGAGATGTGTCAGCGCTGTGGCCTGTTCACAGTCTCAGCATGACACCTAAACGCAGCGTTTAGTCCACTAAATGTAGCCCGGCTATGCTAAGCTCACGGGCAGACTCTTGTTCTGCAAGATACCTGCTCATAAATTATTAACCAATCCAGAGCATTTCCAGCTAACCATCAAGAGCCTTTCAGCAGACACAGTTCATGGGCACAGGTGAGCTGTCATAGCCGTGCACTGTCAAAGAGGCAGTCATTATGCTGGATTAAACATGTTGAACATCAGGAGCCTGGGGGGCTTTGTTGTTGCACAGATTCATGTTTGGATGACTGGGGTCGTGTTCAGAGTGTCATTTGAGAATTTCTTTTTTTTAAACAAATGGTGAAATTCTTCTCATAATAGTGTTATCCATTGAAGGTGGGAGCAAACTTCACCACTAAAAAAGACCAAAAGCAATGTCCAATGTCTTTCTTTATGGTTGAAGGATGGAGACTATCTCTAAGCAGATTTACATGACAACTTGTTTTTCTTACTTCGACTAGAACAGAACACAATAGGAACTGATTCCCCCCCTAAATCTGCAAAACTGTCGCCCCTGATTCATGTTTCTTGCTCTCATGAATCTGCAAAAGGAGTGACTGGATCTGAAATGATTCAGTCCAAAATGAACCAAATTATCTGGCAACCCTTCCTCAAAGTACAATTTTAAGGAGAAGTATGTGAACCCTTTGGAATTACCTAACACAGTCTGCTCAAAATAATACCATAACAATTCTCTGTTTTCATGTTTGAACATGTCAACATTCAAAAAGTATGTGAACCCTTGGGTTTGATAACTGGTTGATCCCCCTTTGGCAGCAACAACCTCAACCAAACATTTCCTGTCGTTGCAGGTCAGGTGGATATCTTTTCCCCAAATTTATGAGCAGTCTATGCAGAAATCCAGGTCATTCCACGTGGTTCACATATGTTGCTTGTTTGGAGCTTCAGACTTTGGCCCTTATCAGTGTTTGCTTGTCCAGTTGTCACAGACTGGTAGAAGTTGACGTGATAATAGTTCTCTCAGAAGTCACTTTGTCTGTTTCAGCTTCAAAGTTTTGGTTGAAGGTTAATCTTGACTTTTGAAACATCAGTTAACAATATTATCATTTCACCACAGAGTCTGTACAGTGTCATTTTGGTGCTATTAGGCTCAATCGAATAACCTGACTTTTTCTGATCTCACAGATTTATTGTAAAAATGTTGATCAGTTTATCTTCCACTCTACCAACCGTGCAAAAGGCCTTTGATAAATTATCACCTTCCAAACCCCTTGTGTGTCAGCCTGTGTCGTGGTTCTTGTTACGTCTTGGCCCTTCATTTAGATCCTGTTTTGAGCTCACAATTAATGACTAGCTCATATGCAATTATAGTCCCTTGGACCCTTGGCGTGGTGATATGTGGGCACAATTAGCCCTCCTGTCCTCCATTGATAAGGGACATTCACAGCCTTCATTAGATGTACTTCTCTACAAGACAACATGACAGTAAAATTTCATGGACATGGGATAGTTTCTAATTAACAATCAAACTGCTTATATGAGCTTGAATTATATCACACTTGCAATATGAGTGTGTATCCTTTAACGTGGTGAGACTCTAGTGAAACGGATCCAAAATTCTGACACTGTTGAAGCAGCTTTGTTCAGAGCCTCAGGGCAGGAGCAAGCTGCATGTCCATGACTGACAACCCCAACCCCCCTTCCTCCCATTCTCCAAGATTATTGTATATGTTGCCTTCAAGTACCCATCAAGTACAGTGTACACAGCACACAGACTTGGCAGCTTAATTATACTTGGCCTGGAGCTCTAAAATCTAACCAGTGCTCCTTTACTGGAACAGAACCCACCCCCAGGTTCCCTGTGTGCCTGTTGGTTTGTGTTTACTTGATTTAACACAACCTTATTTACTCCTCATGTAACAACAATATCAGCTGCAAAAATGGATTGTCTTCAAACCAGATGTTAATACGACTTCACAATTAGGTTTTGATGCACTGATTCACAGGCCATTCACTTCACATTATGACATACATTATGACTTGTGTGGTTCAGTAACAACAAACTCAGGACACTTACTTAAAAGCTCTAGGTTTTTATTACATGAGGAAGATTGTTTCAAGTGTGGAGGTATCATAAACAGAATAACAAAAATTATGAAAACTGTCAGAAAATAGTCTAAATAAATGATGGTGACATGTCAGCTGCCATAGCATGTCACAGACAAACTTCAAATGACCACATTTTCTTCCTAACATTTAAATACAGACACTTGTTATTTGTCTGTAAAAGATTTAATTCACTGCAACTTTTGCTGCCAACTCCATAGCAGAAACTCTTTTTCTAAATTCTTGATTTTGTATGACCATATAAATCCAGAGTAAAAGCAACACTGTCTGTGTTATTGATTGATCTCTTGAGACAAAATACAACACATTAAATCATCCCGAAGGATTTCTTAGGAGTAATAAAGAGATCAAAGAGAGGAGACAGACCCCACACGTCCCTCACGTACTGCCTCTACTGGAGATGGTCTCATTGTTTATCTCAACTTCCATCTTTATCTTAGTTTTGTCCATTAGGTGTCTTGATGCTGCTTCCCTTCTCTGTCCCCTCTGGAAAAGAGGACCTAGGATCCTCTGATTTTGGAGCAGTATAATGATATTCATCATGTTTCAGACTGCATGGTTGACTGAGACAAAACATCATAGATAGATGACAGCCAGAGTCTGCCAACGTAATGATTTGAACGGTTTCTTTAGTATACTAAGAAATGCTGGTGTCAAGGCAGAAAAAAAAACTGAAAAGAGCTGCAGATATTTTGTTTGCATTCTGCAAACAAACTCAATCAAGTTATTATTCAAATACAAAACAGAAACAGAGAACTTTTGGCTCTCTGTTGTCCAGATGGTCCAGTTTACTGCTTTAGCCCAAAGGTAATGTAAACTGAATAGTGTGTGAAATTAATAGTTCTGAGCTGCAATCACTCCTTCAACATATATACTGTACATCTTATGAATTAATATGCTTTAACTTGTAATGTCTGTATGATATGAGACTAATGAGACAGGGAGTTTTCTGTTGCTGTCATACTGAAACACTTCTGAGTAGGAATGGTTACCCAAAGGTACTTTGATAGGTACTGACCAAATCCTGTCTATAGTACGGAGTGCTTATTCATGTAAAAGCAAAAGGTACCATGTAGGTACCTTAACATATTCTTGTGACTGTGAGGGAGTGGAAGAGTGGGTGATTTTCCATGCTGGACATGAACACAACATTGCATTGAGAAATAAATATGTTGGATTAAAAAAAATTGACATTTAAAAAAAAAAAAAAATGTTTATTACCGCATAGACACACGCAAAAGTACTGAAGATTGTCACGTTGAGTACTGTTACAAATTGCCAGATACTGGGCATCGGCACCACCGCATTGTTTCAAATGTGAAAGGTACCCATCACTACACCTAGGAGCTTGAGCAAGTCTCATTTAGCTCCGAGCTGAGATCAGGGAATGAACATCTGTGAGACAATTTGAGAAACTCAGACCATAAGACTAACCTGTCGTCTTGAGACAAATCTTTAAAACCTACACTGATCTAATTTTTCTTCCAACTGTAAATGATATCAGAGGCTCACAGAGGACTCACTTTGACACTAAACCCTGTCTAGTTTTCAGGAGTCGCAAACATAACCAGCAGGATTGACGGCTTGTGTCTCAGACTTCCATTACAGCTTGTCTTTTCTACAGGTTACATTATGATAATCCAGACTTGTGTCTCTCTCAGCCTGTCTTTATATTTCTTTATTAACACAACCTTTACCTACAGTTAGCTTGCATAAGTAGCAGCTCATGTGAGAAAATTCTCTCTAGCACAATTATCTGTTTTATTAAAGGCACCAAATTAGCAGCTCACTGTTCTTATTCAGGTATCTCTCCCACAGAGTGATACATTAAGGTAAGATGAGCCTCTTACAGCAGTACAGTCTCACAGGAAGGGTTGTGGAGCAGGACTAAGTACAGGTGATGTGCTGGGTCCAAATACAGCATATACTGTACATATAGTATAGCCTACAGAGTATTTTTGCTTTTAAATCTGGAGGTCTTTTAGACACGTTTTTATCTCACTGATTTTAATTATGCACACAGAAGACAGAAAACTAAAACTTCAAGTTGTACAATTTGGACCAGGCCCAGAAAGCTGTTTTCTCTTGCCTCCAGTTTTATGCTCGGTGGCATGAAAAATTGAGCTCTGATTACTGCCTCATGCTTGAAGTTGCATAGTTAAAGCAGCCACAAAAGATTATTTTAAACCTGACAGGTCAAATGTGTACATTTCCTCAAAGACAACACTGAAAACATGAAACAGCACTAAAGTTAGCTAGCATTAGTAGCAGCTAGTGTATTCAGATTTATTAGCAGGATGAGCTCCTTAAGATAAATCATTTTGTTTTGACAATAGCAGCAGCACAATTCAGCACAAGATATATTACGAAAGAGTGGAAATTCAGACAACAAACTTATCTACAAAAAAACACAATAAGGAAGTGGGAGGTGGTGCAACTTTAGAGAAAGAAAACAATTCTACAAGGAGCAGTAACTTCTCAAAAAAATATATGGAAAATGAAGGCTTTCCTAAAAACATGAACAGTTTGTTTAAAGATAAAAAAGTTCAGTTTTAATTAGGGTAAATATAGACAAAGAACAAATATTCATAGGTGAAATAGTCCGATCCAAATTCCTAAAACACAAATGGGACCACAAAAAGAAGACAATCCGAACTTCTTCTTTCATAACCCAGGGTAAAATAAACAAAAAATAGCTCAGGTAATTAGGACATATTTAAAAATAAAATAATAAAGTGAAATTGGTGTCTTGGTTTTATAGAAAGCCACATATTTTTATCAGTCATTGTGAAATGTGAGTACCCACAAGTGTCAAACCCATTTCAATTCAAGGGCCACATACAACCTAATTTGATCCTAAGTGGGCTGGACCACTAAAATTGTCGCATAATTACCTTTACATAACAACAAATCCATGTTCTCCTTTTGCTTTAGAGCGAAGAAATACAAGTTTATTGAAGACTTATTTATTTTTAATGATCTATCTTTCTACTTAGAATTTAAAAAACAGCCTGAGATTTCTAAAGGAAGATAAAAGCATTTTCAACAGTAATAGGCCTATGTTAATCAGCTGTACATGCTTTATATAACTGATCACATTGATTCTACAAAGGCACAATACACTGAATGAAAAGTATTTTGGAACTTAAACATATAGCATTGCAGAAAAGATAAAATCAAGGCATGAAGATCTACAAAGTATTTTAACTTGATTTTTCCACATCTGTAAAGCTATTCTGAACGCAAAAATGGATTCCCCACCTGTCAAACTGAAGTGGGAACTATCCAAAACCATGGACTGCACTCAGCATGGACAGTGTGGCCCCTTTTTACTATTTTATGGTCACAGGCACAGAAAATCTGCAGGGATATGATAATAATAACCCAATAATATCTTCACATCATGACACCACAAGGCTGTGAGAAACATTTCTACTAGGTGTATTTATTTTTTTAGGTGTGTAACCACAGCAACCACTGGGGAGATTGGGTTTTTGATCTGTTCATCTTTTACAGTCTATGCTCTAAATATATAAAGAACAAAGTTTCTTTAAACTCTTTAAAATCTGCCTGTACCATATGACAAATAGTTCTGAAATCTTCTTCCACAGTATTTATCGTCAGACTAATGTTAGGGAAAGTTGGTTGTTTCTTTCTCAGCAGTCTTCAGCATGCATGTTCTCATGAACTCCCCATCATAGAAAAACTTTGATACTAATGCTAAATCGTTAGCATTTAGGAAGCTGGCTTTCACTGCTGCATCCCTGACCTCTGGGCAGACTGCAGTTTCATCAGAGGCATCGTCTCTCTGCTACTTTGTCCTTGCAGGCTGTTGTATGTTTTGCCATGCTTAGTCTCATAGTAGTGCTGGGCCCGTATGCATGTCAAGCCATTAAACAAATGGGACCATCAGTCCTAATGTTCTGTTATGGAACAGCCCGTTTGGCTGCAGTGTTAGCCGCATGCATGACTGCAAATGATCGTCCAATTAACTAAGTACACCTTGAAAGAGATGCAGGTGCAGATTACGTCATAATTAAGAGGAACCTCCTGGAAAACCCCATCAAACAAACTCAAAACTGTGCATGTCTATCCCTCATAAACTGGCGACTGGTAGTGGTGTGACTGAGAGAAGATCAAGAAAAACATTTTTAGAGGAAAAAATGGAGATTTTATAACAGAACTATACAAACGGCTGTTATCAGCGAGTCAATCAGGTAAACAAAGAGAAAGAGAAAGTTTGGCGATCTTACACAGAGTAAATGTGTGTGGTGTTTCTGTAAGCACAGTAAGAAACCTCAGTATTAAAATTCATAATATGAAAGCTGCTTTGAGGAACAAGTGCTGCGGTAATGCCCCAGTACCTCCATGAATTACTTTTAAAGTAGTTTATGAACTCCAACATTTTACCCCACACATCTTGAAGAACCCAGACGTATAAAAGCAAAGAGTGAATCAAACTTCTTGAACTGACAACAGCGAGCCTCGCCGGTTTGAGACTCCGATTGTCACTTTTATCTCATCTATTAACTGAAAAATGTCATGTCCTCTAAACCTAAATTTGCTGTATGGCTACACATCACCACCTTTCTAAAGGATTGTCCAATGTCTTTGCAAATTTTGTCTCAAATGGTAATGTATCACGCGATGTCCATCTTTAAACAACTGAACAGGCAATGTTATCCTGCTGTTAACACCTGTAATGGTGGTGTTTACCTCCATTAAATGTAACACTCTTTTTTCCCATTAACCTGGCTCATGCATAACCCTAATCTATTTGTTTTTTGCCGTTAGTACAAACAGTCCGTTTTCCCTGTTAATGGCTTGTCATGCATATGGGCCCTGGATATCATATTCCTTGAGTCCCACAACTTGCATCAATCACACTAACCACACAGGTTTCCCATTCACCTCTGAATTCATGCTGGTCTGATTAGACCCCTTGGTGGGTGGGTTTAGGCCTTGTTAGAACCCAAAATTTAACTATGATTCGAAATGTAATTTAAAAAATGGAATTAAGCCTAAACTTGTTGATAATGTAATAAAAGTGCTGAGGCTGAAATAATTCATTCATTCATTTTTTTGAACCGCTTATCCTGTGCAGGGTCTCGGGTGGCAGGAGCCTATCCCAGCTGTCATTGGGCGAGAGGTGGGGTACACCCTGGACTGGTCGCCAGCAAATCACAGGGCTAGGCTAAAATAATAAATAGTAAAATAAATGTTATAATAATTAAAAAAAAATGTTATAAAACCCAAACTGTAATAACCAACCCAAAATCCAACAAGTTGTTACATTTTGGCTTTATCATCAGGCCTGCAAAACCTAAGTTTGACACCCCTGAACTGTACCCCCCCCCAAAAAAAAAAAAAAAAAAAAAAAAAAAAAAGTACTCTGGTGCTTTATGGCAGGACAGATGATTATCAGTTTAACACAAAAATACACTCACACAAACAACACCTGGGTCAAACTTTCAACATGGTGAACATTTTCTATCTTCTTTCATTTAATTGTGCTTGACACAGATAACTAAAGCACTTGAAGTCAACTGCGTATACTGAATCATTGCTACTGTCTCTGTACTTTAAGCAAATAAGAGTGTGTGAATCTTTTTGACTCATCGTGAGCCAAATTTGTAGAATTGGTGTGAAGACGAGCGGTTGATTGGCTTTGCAGTGAGTTTGCACTGGCAGCTAATGTGAATCTTTAGCAGAATAACGGACTGTTTTAAGCCGTCTACTTTTTTAAAGGTTTCACAGTTTTTACCCCAGCAGAGAGATCATGAGGTGAAACATGAGCTTTCTGTATCTCAGAGCTTTAAAGGCAGGTTTTCTGAGCTGGACCCAGAGCTACTGTACACATGGCTAAAGTGTTAAAGGAGTTTCTCGTTACTAAGCTGAGCTGCAATGTGTTTTAGGCTCTTCTATCTCAGTGGGCCAGTCTGTGGCCTAGTTTCCCTAGTTACCCGGTCTCATGAGACAAGGCGAGTCACTGTGAGAAGAAAATAGAGGGAAAGTGGGAGGGAGAGAGGAGAGAAAAATGAGAGAAAGACACAATCTGTGTCACCCATTGAATCTCATTTGTGATGTTTGTGAAACCAGCTGGAAATGCTTATCTTGTGAGAGGAGCGGGAATGAGACTTGGGGCTTTGTGCTTGTCTGACCGTAAGGAAAGCTGGACCACCAAGTCCCAAACATGCATCAAACACTCTCACACACGCATTCTCTCACTGCTTGCATGTGTGTATGGGAGTAGTGTTTGCAGGACAAGGTGATAAAAAGAGAGTGCAAACTTGGACACGGCTCTGTTTACTTTAAGCTTCTGTTTCCCTACAAGTCCCAGTCCCATAACATTTCATTTTCTAGAGACTCCTGTGCCACGCTGAGGCCCAGACTTGAAGACGGTGTTGTTATTTGGCACCATAAAACATCTCTTCTGAGACCTGTTCTCCACTCAAATATTTATTGGTCCATCAAACATGGAGTGATATCTGGGTGAAAAGGAGTCCCTGTTTTTAGATGCTCACCCCAAACTGGGAGTCACACGCTGGGAGAAAGAGGAGTTCAGGAGTCTGTCATTTTACAAAAGACTGCCATGTGTGAATGAGTGAAAGAGTGTGGGAGACACAGAAAGGAGCTTTGCTAACATCTGTCAGCGCAGTCAGTGTTCCTGATAGTCAGTTTGCGGAGCTCTGACACTGACGCTGACATGATCGTGTATCCGGGTTGCGTTCATCATCATGAGCAGCTGACAGAAGCGGCTGATGTCATCTTGGCACTGTTATTACCAGGCCCTCACACACATGCTGAGAGTTGTTCTCGTGTGTTCAGTACCAGATGTTGTTTGAGATAGTGGAGCAGTTTTTGTGGCCCCTGCAGGGCTCCATTCCCAGAGCAAGGTGACTGCTACAGTCTCCCTGTGCTGTGAAGGTAAAAGCTCATGGTGTGAACTTTAAGTCTGAAGCGTTATTTCACACAGCTCAACTTCTAATGATGACACCATGATCCTCTGTGAAGAGATAAAGTATGTGTTTGGATCATGTATGGCATGGGAATCTGACCTGACCTAAACTCTCTCAGCATCACTGAAGATGTTGTTTCGTGTGATCTGTGAGTTTTTCAGAGGCAGTGGAGGAAAAAAGAGATTAATAAGATGAAATTGAAGAATGAAGGATCAGTTGCTAGCAGCTCACTTTATGAAATCACCAGATCGACTAAAACTTTATGAGAACTTGACGGACTTTAAGGGGATAAAAACATGTTTTTTCCCTACCAAAGCAGTTAGGAATGATTTACCACTTATTTAAAAAATTTAGAGTGAGTTTTTTTTTTTGCTCAGCCAGTTGCTTCCTTCTCAAAAACCTTCTCTCTACTCAACATGAATATACAGACCTCGTCACAACCAACGTCACTATGAAGATTCTTGTGCAGTAGGGCAATGGAAGCAGTGTTTAGCTCCATTCAATGAAACAAGTTAGCATCAAGATTTAAGTAGAACTGTAAGAAGGACAGAAATGTCTATAAGCTCTATGGTCAGCTGTAAGAAATTATTTTAAATAGGGATGGGTACCTTTCACATTTGAAACGATTCAGTGCCAATTCTTAGTACCTGGCAATTGGTATCGGTACTCAATGGTACCCATTTCCAGTACTTTTGCGTGTTTATTTGGTAAAAAAATATCAATTTGTTAAATTATAAAATCTAAGTTCTTTTCAATTTAACATATGTATACAACCTTGTAATGTTGTGTTCATGTACAGCATGGAAAATCACCTACTCTTCCACTCCCTCGCAGTCACAAAGATGCATTTGATTTTTTGTGAATCAGTACTGGGTACTTTTGACAGAATAAGGTCTGTACGTACAACAGTACCTAATTCGTTACCCATCCCTGATTTAAAATCATGGAGTCAACTTCTGTTGAGTTATGACGGATACAAGGCTATTGGTGTTTTGGAGTTAAGAGTGACCGTTGTAACAGGTGACTCTCAGCCGGACTTGTCAGTGACGGTCACCAGTTAACAGGGTCACACTTTACACTGAAACACCAGCGAAATCCATGGCTGTGAGTTATTGAATGTGTTTCTGTATCAACCTCAGTTAATCAGGTTTGACCGCAAACAAGCTTTGTGAGCTGCTAAATCTGAATGCAGTTGTTACCAATCCTGGTATCTGCGTACCCATGCCCCTCAAAGCTGGATCAGTATCTATGGGAAGGGGCCAATCCATGGTGCGGATCCAGGCGACTAGCTCTATGCCTTTTTTTTTTTTTCTTTACCAGCACCCTTAACTCATTGGTTTCAAATGATACTTCTGGTGCATTTTCTTTTTTTCCCTTTTCTTTTTTTGTTTTTGCTACATTACCAGTCTACAGGGTACAAAAGTTCACTGCTGAGTAGAATTTCTGTTCTTTCTGAAGCAATTTTCTTGCTGATAAACATTTAAATGTTTTATACTTTGAATAAATATTAACTTCAGTAATTCCATCTGAAGAGTTCTTTTTCAAAACACTATAAATCCATTTAATTTTCAGGACGGGGTTAGACCAGGAACAGGATTGGTGCTTGTCGCAGTTTGGAGAAAAACTGCATCTTACAGATCTTTTTAAACAAGGAAAATAAGTGAATTAACATAAAATAATGATAGAGCAGTGAAAAGGTTCAGTGCACAGCAAAATGGCATTATGAACTCATTTTTTTAAATTGGCATTTATAGCATTTTGAAAAAGAACTCTTCATTCACTAATTTTTGTCTTTTACCCAAAACATTACCAGTCTTATTTCACAGTAGAGCAGGGATCTGAAACTCGTGCCATGGAGGGCCAAGAGGCTGCAGGTTTTCTTTACAATCAAAAACTCCACCAGCTGATTTCACTGATTAGCTCTCTGCTTGAAGGTGAGGTTATCAGTGAAATCAGCTGGTGGAGTTTTTGGTTGGAAAGAAAACCTGCAGCCTCTTGGCCCCTTCAAGGCATGAGTTTGAGATCCCACAGTAGAGCATGCAGGTTATTCTTTAACACTGGTATCGGTTTGGGATCAGAATCGGTTAATGCCAAAAACCCAGATATTGATATTGGTGTTGGAATGAGAAAAGTTGGATCAGTGCATCCCTAGTTTTTACTTTGAGTATTTACCAAAGAAAATGGTTTGGAATTGAGATATCACCAAATATGATCTCAATATGGAGAGTAAACAATGAGTGAAACTATAAATTATAATTAACAGAAAGATTTTAAGTTCAGAGTAAAACTAAAGTATATAATCAAACTACAACCCAGTCTTATTAGTAATCTTCAAATACAAACCATTAATATTCTGTATATTTGGAGCAGTTCTCTGTCTGGACATAGTTTTCTTGCTCTTTTTATTATAACCCAGGTCTCAGAAACATCTGCCTATGTGCTCTTTTTGGTTTGGGAGGGTTTTTGCTTTATTGACACAAGTTGATGTCTTCATATTTCACCGTCTGGTCAACAGATAATGCAGTCTCAAGCACTGAGTGACTTGTTTGTGTAAACTCCTCTCTGGGGTACACTCTGGATTCCCCCAATAAAAACGTCGGTCCACTGAATATCTGTCCACTAGCTGATGTTTTCCATCCACTCACTGATTTCTTATGAAGCTGTAAGTCTTTTACGTCCCTAAAGTTGTTGCTATTTAGGTAAAAAAACATTGCTTGGCCAACCATTGTACCAAAGACTGGTTTAACTATGCTTTGCTATACTTCTAAATGGTTGTTCCCTCTATTGCAAACAATTTAACAGTGAACTCAGTCTTCTACAAATGAGTTAACGTAGTGGTTACTACCTGTATTTAAAAAGTCAAATTTCTGTTTTCTGTGTTTAAAAACCAAATATTGAGTTGAGATGTTGGATGTCAATCCTAAATGTAAGCAAAATATCACACTGTGAGGTGAACTTGTGCAGGGGTAATCTGGTATTTAGACTCCAGACGGCTTGTTGTTCAAACAGTCCCAGCAGGATTACACTAGAAGGGCACAGGACTTGCTCATGTCATGATTCACCAATCTGTAAATCTCCCAAAATGGATGTAACACTTAACAAACTGGCACATCCTGATCTCTCTCTTGTTGTTCTCTTCACTGAGTCAGATCCATGCTCAGAATTCATGGCTTTATACTGTTGGTGTTATTTTAAACACTGATACACTCAGTGATGATGGCATTGCAGCATGGCAACAGTGGAAAAGCTCCTAGAGAGCTGGCCAATTGCAAGAAAGTCGGCTCATAAAGAGGAGCTCTGAATACAGTCCTGAAATAAAGAGTTTCAGGCAGATATAAGGACGATCAAGGACACCAGTTTTATGAGCTGTCGATTACGTGAAGCTATGACAGAAGTATCAGAGTGATATTATGAATATTATCTTCTCTATTGACTGAAAACATGCACTCACCCATGACTCAGCTCTGCACTTGGTCAAGTTTTTCCGCCTTGTCATTGTCATTATCTGTGTCCTTTTCTTTCCATTTATCAGCCTTTCCTCAAACCTTGTTTCAGGTCATTGTCAATCTGGCACACCATCTTCAATTTTAAAGTTTTTCCTGGAGTAGTCTTTTGTTTGGTGCCCTAAACCTCTCCTGTCTTCCTCCTTGAACTGTAAACAAACTGGCATCCAATTAACCAATCGTCTGTTGACAGATTGATATGATCATAGTTGGTCAACTGGAGTCTGTGAATAGAGCTGAAACCTGGCACTGTTATGAAGACAGGTTCAGCAGAGTGAGGCCAATTAGACTCAAGTATTTAACAGAGCTGTGTAAATATCTAAACTGGGTTGCACCAGCTATGTGTAACATCACATGCTGCCAAGTTTTCAATGTTGTTTCTACTTTAGGATGGAGTTCACACTCGACGTTTTTTTTTGTTGTTGCACCAGCTGAGATAGTTCCAGCGTTACATTCATGAGCTAAAGTGAAGTCCTCTGTAAAAGACTGGTCATCATGGAGCAATGTTTTTAAAGAGGTGATCATAAAAAGGGTGAGGAAAAGTTGTGACATGTCAGCAATGTGTTTTCTGTGAAAAATTACATCAATCAAAAACAACATCCAATAGTGATTTTAACTCACAAGAGATGAGATAATTACCTTACACTTGAACAACATGAAACCAACAGTAATTTGGGCAGTAGAACTGCTGTCTAAGACAAATTTCCTGCAAAGGACAACAAAGTTGATCAAATCTAATCTAATAATCTATTTTAACTGCAGTTTGTTGACAGTTTTCCCGCTCCATGTCACTGTTGTTATTTCCTGTACGGAGTTATAATCAATATTTTACAATGTGTCATCTTGTTTTACAAACCTTCTTGGCCAAATCTAAGACACGACTTTCTCTGAGCTGGTACAACAGGCCTTGAGTTTACAACATATCCAGGACTAGCAACACAAAGCTAGAACATTCTCATAAATGCTGTCTCTGAAAGGATTCTCCGAGCAGTGGTCTACACCAAAGTCAGTTTGCACAGCACAGGTTAAGTTAAGTTTTTATTTGCACATATTCGAACAAAATACAATAAAATTAGCCTTCCAGAGTGCTTATAACTTAAATATTGTACAGGCGAGGGTAAGAGCCCAAAGGGGGTTTATGAAGACACCACCCCTCTTGGAATAACAGGCCATAAAACAGATTAGATGAAAAATGGTTTTGTATTTACAAATACATAAATGACTATGTCAATTTACAAAACTAGTTTCACAGTTGCATATTAACCTCATGCAAAGGGTAAAATGAGATCAGAGAAGTATTTTCTGAGTGTGGTCACACTGGCCATTTGTACTGAAGCATGATTGCCCCCTGGCAGTGCCCCCCCTCCCTGCAGTCACACTACTCCATGGTCCACGTGTGTCATTGTGAAGCGTTTGTTTACATGAAGTGTGATCTCATCAGAGTCAGCGCTATAAGACACAGAGAACACTGCTACAACTTCAGACCTTTTGACTGATGCTAAGACTAGACATGCACAGATGGATTGGTGCCAAATTCCTTAGTTTTGGGAGATTGGTGATCGGTGATCAGTGATCAGAGAACGGTGATCAGCCTATCCTTACATATGAAACGTATCTTATATACCTCCATGAAGGTCTGACAGCCAGCCATTGTTGCTTTATGCTCTGAGACCTAAAACTCAGGACACTTTATTGGCAGTTTAAGGTAAAACATAAAGATTTGATTGATCCACAGGTACTGTTCAATTATTTTCAAAGAATAAGATTGGAACATTGAAGGTATATGCTGCCAGTTATAGATAAATAAATAAATAAATAATAAAAATCGGTACCGGCCCAAGTCGGTATCAGCTGGTCAGGCTTTTTAAAGATCAGTGATCAGCCAGAAAATTGTGATCAACGTTTTGGTCCTCACACCCTTGGCACTCCTTAAAATGGTTGTTAAGTGGAGCGGTCACATCGATCATACGTCATGGATCACACCTCATGTCTGCGTGCTTGTGCTCGTGAATGAAGCGAACCTTGTTGAAGCCCACCTCTTCAAAGCGTGCCAAAGCAGAGAAGTCAAAAGTGCTCAAGCACGGCACTCTAATGGTCACACTGGCCAAACCAACTGGACCTTTGGGTTGAAGCGTGCTTAAGCACGGTACGGTTTGCCAGTGTGACCGTGTCCTTAAAACCCTGTTAAATGAGGTGTGCTAGATTTGATACATGTTTAAGTATAAACAGATACAAGTTTGCACTTTTTGAAAAAGAGGAGCAGATACAACACATCTTTTATTCAACTTATTTAAATTTACAGCACAAAACTGTAAACTAGAATTCATGAGGATGTCATTTGGCTCAAGACTTGAATGTGTAAGCTTTAGCTTTAACCCTTTGACTGCAAACAATATGGATGATATGACTCTATGTCATCACAAAGAAACAAGTATGCAAAAAAAATTGTTTGCGCTGACATCTGAAGCGTGTGCAGCGGTGATCTGACTGCAATCGTCATCACTCTGCTTTAGCTTACATTAAACTTGGAATTGAAGCAGCAAAAATCCCTACTCCAGAACGCAATCTCGTGCCAGTTTGGAGTAGACACTGCAGGCACCTGCGTCTGTCAACACACCTGACAATCATGAAGTCACATCCTCTTTTTCTGCATCAAAGAACAACTTCAAAGCCCCCAACACTAGCACTTACATGTAAAATCAGGCAGATAAGAACAAACTGTCATGACTGAAAGCATGTTGAGGAAAAACTGACTTGACAGTCATTATAAATTGGACTGGTGTTATGTCAGAGGAGGTGTATGTCCTCTGTCGCAGCCTGTCAGTGTTTGGATCTCTAAATGTTTTGGCTTCACTTGAGGGAAGCTGTTCTGTCATTACACTAGGATTTTAAGATCTTAGGTTTTTGATAATCACCACAAATCTTACATATTGCATAAAAATGTTTCCTTACAAAACTTTTTGTCTTCCTGACTTGTTGTTTATTCCATCATTAGATTGAAAAATGGATCCATAAGAATAGAGCTAAGAATAAGAACACAGCTATGTGTTTGCAGCATCCTCATGTTATCATTCATATTCCCACTGCTCCTCTGCTGATGTGATTTATCACTGTGTGCCACGAGATGTTATGTAATGCATTTTAGCACAGCATGGTTCTCTTTACAGCTCTTTGTCTCTTGTTGCTTTCCAAATTCACATATCAAAGTGCTCATAGCCAGACTTGTGCTTACAACTTTCATTTTGCTGGAATCCAGTGAAATTAAATTGTTTACATGACACACGACCCGGTCTGTCTTTTGTCTTTGTTGGAATCTGAAATGAAAATCACTCCAGCATTGTTTTTTGTGAGCAAGAACATACAGGAAGTACCTGCTGAATTTACACTTTTCTTCAGCAGGTTGCTGACCCTCACTTCCTGTGCCCGGCACAAAGGCACAGACGGCGTCATTGGTCCTCTTTAAAGTGGAAGTGACCTCAGTTATGTAAAGCTGAGGCGTGGGCCTGGTGTGTGGTTTACAAAGGGCACTTTTCTGGCAGTGATAACAAGAACTGTCTCTGTAGAGTTTTGCTCCAAACTCATGAATGGGATTGTCTTACAGTTTATTTCACTCCTGTGACATTTTTGTTGGCACTGCTTTGAAGAATTTGTCAGGCCTCTTTGTCGTTTGTTAAAAACCGGCTGTATTAAA
The DNA here is from genome assembly GCF_033239565.1 of Halichoeres trimaculatus. Lineage (NCBI taxonomy): Eukaryota > Metazoa > Chordata > Actinopteri > Labriformes > Labridae > Halichoeres > Halichoeres trimaculatus. Next base: position 9,331,971 of record NW_027437180.1, read on the forward strand.
GAAAAGGAGCGCACATTCAGGGCAGACGTGGTTACATGTGGAAAGATTTCACTTGCATGCAAAGACACTTTTTCCAGCTTCACTTTTTGAAGTACAATCGTTTGTGCCTTGATGGTCTGGAAGTATTCTGTGCGTCTGTTTTATAGGTTACTTTAAATATAGTAGTTTAGGCGGGGTTCAGTGCATTTAGTGGCTAGGCCCACATTCTCTGCCCCACCAGCGAGTGCACTCTTTTCCCGTCTTCGCTTGAGAGCTGAAGGACTGGGTCCTGGCTGTCCTCCGAAACTGTAAGTTTTCATCCTCTTCTTTTGAAATTGAGTCTATCACTTTAATTTTTGAGCTATGCGAATGTTATTAGAAGGATTACTGCTCGAGGAGAATCTGAGGGGAAAGGGTTGTTCAGTCGGCATGAATATTCAGACGATCACTATGGGATAACCAGAGGTCCAATTTGTTTTGTCTGGAGCCCTCATGTTCTTTGTCTTTCCTTCTGAACATGAATAAAACTTTTGTTTCCAACTTGTGCTTCCTCAAAGGGAGTAGCACATGTACACTTCTCTCTTTTTTTTTTTGCAATCTGGGACAATCAAGCCCCCAAAGCTGTTTTTAAAGTGTTAAAATCTTTTGCTCTTTCTGCTTCTCGTTTTTTAATCAGTTTTAGACTCATGAACCAAATGTGCTGAGAAATAAATGTGCTAGAAATAAAAGAACAAAATGTCAGGTGACTGCTGTGAAATGTCAACTGAAAACAAAGATAAAAACAGCTTTTTGTCACCGCGTGTCTGAATGTCTCATCTTCCTTGAAAAGATTTGTTATATCACAGTAACAGCTGCACAGTGCAGCAGCCTCAGCTCAGACAGACTCACGTCCTCTCTTCACTCGTTAACAGTGACTTATAGTTCAGCCCGCTCATTGTTTCCTAATCCCTTGACGCTTGTTTAGTCCCCAACACCTTCCTGTTTCCAAATGTAGGCGTGATTATTAACAGCTTACAGTTGGAAATCAAACGATCACATGGATCACGCTTTCCCATGTGAGCTTTAAAGTTGCCTTCTAGCCCAAAATTCAGCCTTTATTTGGAACCACGGCCTCAGTGCCTCATTGTTCAGACATGACCGCTGTGCTCAGTGCCCTGAAGCAATCACAAGATAATACTGGACTTTTTTATCTTGATTTCTGCATTTCTAGAATCCCTGTACAAGAGATAAATTGAAGAGTATTAAAAGTTGATGAAAAGTGAAATGACTCATCTCTAGTTTAAACAAAAGATCTCTTTAATATTACAGTTATTATTTAACAGACACTGATTGAGCCAACTTTAGTTTGAAACACTTTAATCACTTCACCCTCAGTAAATGCTTTGAAATGGTTTATAACACTTTAATGTGAGTGTGGGAAGATGTGAGAATCAAACTGCAGTAAACTGTGAGCATCCACTTGATGCAGATGTTAAAAACTATGAATAATGTTGAAGTAGTTCAGAGTATAAATGATTCATTTTAACATTGCTTCAATTTAGGGACATGTGGTGGCATTAGTAGTAGCGCTAGATGTGAAAATCATATCTTGACAGAACATTTAGTCCCTCCTCTGTACCTCCTTCATTGTTGTGATCAAAGCTGATTGTTGACAGTGGAGCTTTTGCCAAATGAGAGGTAGAGCTGCCCTATTCTTAGAAGGCCTGTTATTCAGAAGCCCCACTAGTTTGAACATTTGTTTGGATTCATTAATAGTCTTAAATGAAAACCAAGCATCTGACTAACATGCCCTCTAAATCCTGGCCTAATTTTTTGACCAGTGGGCCTTCTGACTTTCGGGCCTTCTGATTTTCTGACTAATGGGCCTTCTGACTGAAAGGCCTTCTGTCTAACAGGCCTTCTGGCTAACAGGCATTCTGACTATAGGGCCTCCTGATTTTGACTAACAGGCTTTTTGACAAGTGTACCTTGTGACTACAAGGCCTTCTGACTTTCTTACCAATGGGCCTTCTGACTCATGGGCCTTCTGATTTTATGACTAACAGGCCTTCTGGCTTAAGGGCTTGCACTAATGAGCCCTCTGTCTAACAGGCCTTCAATCTAATTAGGGATGGGAATCGAAAACGGTTCCTGTTGAGAATTGATAAGAAATGTTTCAATCCATCGATATTGTTAGCCTTTGTGCTTAACCAGTCCCTTATCAATTCTTTACATTGTGTCGGAGCCGCCGGGCCTTATGTCGACTAGTCTGCTGCAGCTATCTTAGCTTAGCAGTTAGATAATGTTTCCCAAGAAAACTCTGGTTCAGGATTTTCAGCTTGACGTTTTACTGAAGAACTGACTTCGTAAAGAAATGTACATTACTCTCTCTCAGGAGATTCATATTCAGTACATTTGAAATGGTATAAATCACCTCATTTACCATAATAACAAAATAGCGCAAGCTTGATGCTAACCTATGTGGGAAACTGCATTGATATGCTAGCTGTTAGGATACATCAGTATAACTTCAGCTTCAGAATAGAATTTAACCTTCATCACAGAAACATATCACATCAACTCTTTGTCAAAAAAAATACTGAGAATTCCAAATGTCAAACGCTAACAGTCAGTTGACAGGCTCATGGCTGAGCTGACTCCATAACTACGGAAAGCTTACAAACAACTTAAACCATTGCTATAACTACTTTGAGACACTAGATGGCCTACTTGAATCATTAATATATTAGAACACAGTACATTAACGTCACATTGTGTGCAATTTTTACCTGTTTCTGTATAATTATGCGCGGAAATATCCAGACTCAGGGACCAATTACATTTTATTCACTTACAGTATGAACTAAATTACATGTTGACACAGAAAACCTGTAAAGCTACTTATTGTACCAAGAAAATTCACAACAGGAATTGATAAGGGAATGGATAAAGAATCAGATCTATAAGCAGAGTCGATAAGGGCATCAGTATTGACAGAATCGTATTAATTCCCATCCCTACATCTAACAGACATTCTGACCAGAGGACCTTCTGATTTTCTTTTTGAGGCTTTTTGATCAATTAGCCTTATGATTATAAGGCCGTCTGACTAAAGAACCTTATGACTTACTTGTCAACGGGTCTTTTGACCAACAGACCTCCTGATTTTCTGACTAAAGGGCCTCTGGAGGACTGAGAGTACTGTGGTGCCTTGACTAATGAGTTTAATTTGTTCAGTGACGGAGCTTGTAACTTAAACTGCTCATATGTCCAATCAATTTTTTCCCATTGAAATAAATTGAAATTCTATAAACCTGTTCTGGACACCCCTAGAGAACTCTGCAATTCTTTTGTTACATTTTTTTAAATAAGAAAAATGTAACAAAACACGACACAAAAGAATGTACTGCAATGAACTGTTTTTATTAATAGTATAATATTCAGCATTTACCTTTGAGATCAGATGACTTGAAGATGTTGACACATAAAGCTTTTGCGCTTTTCACCACATGTCCAATAGGGTCTGTTTTACTTTCTCCCTTCCAGAATGTTTCTAAAATAAGTTTGGCAAGTGTCATTAAATCGGCTGTGGCATGTCCACTTGCAACTTTTTCTGGGTGATTTTTTGAAGAAAGCCTGAAAGTTTTGTAAAATAACTGCGAGCACAAATGCGAGCACAACCCTGACGCTTCCACTGCGAGCTAACGACTTGAAGTCAACCAGCGAAACACTGGATGCTGGGCGCATGTTACTAAATTCATGTGGTGGTTGCTGCAGTAACTAGCTGAGGGGTATCTGAGGCTGGCTTGTAACCCGACTTTTAGCTCTCAACTCAATACAAAAAATGTGAGAGAGATGGATTTTGTCTCTGTTAGTTGGGTAAGTCAAGGTACCACTATTTTTTTCACACAAATGCTTCATTTGATTGGAGGCATTTCCACAGCACTCACAACTGGGTGTGCTTGAGCTGTGAGTCAGCTTATTTCTAGTTATTTTGGTTTTGTATGAGTGTGAAGGAGCTGAAAAAAGCATGCAATATACAAAATGACTAATCAGATACCACCACTGGCAAACTGAAGGTGCTGTTTGTTTCCTCGTTTGTCTTGAGAGCTTAGACTGTTATAATTTCCTGGCTGTGTGCAGTGAAAGGGGTCTATTTTGGATGACTGGGGGGAGCATTTGGTTTGGGCTCGATATTTTGGGCATGAGCATCTCAGATGGTTGTTGGTTGTGTTTTTCACTGTGGTTGCCATCACATACCCATCTGCTTCTGGGGTTTGGATCTTTTCTCTGAGTCCACATCTTCCTGCCTGGCTCCTATCTTATGCCTCAGCTCAGCACGGATTTGCTTCTGCGTGAAATTATGTGGCCTTGAGGCATGATGGGAGGACGATACTCTGGCATACCGTTGAGGTCAGAGGAGTTTATAGCACACACACACACCCACACACACACACGCACACACACACACACACACACACACACACACATACACACACACACACACACACACACACACACACACACACACACACACACACACACACACACACACACATAGCTAGAGACGTGCCACATAGATTTGCAATTAAGTTTGTGAAGTAAGATAAGGTCCAGCTGGTAATTTGATCTCCGGATATATAACTGTCATGTTTATCTGAGATGTGTTTGTGTGTGGATATTATGTTGGTCTGACAAATATCATAAACTGCATGTATTCCTTGAGTTGAGTGCTAATACCATTACATGTAGAAACTCACAGAGGGATAGCCTGGATGCTAGAGTTTGGCAGATATGTGTCCTCAGGTAGTGACCTGTATTCTTCCCATTCAAGGGACTGTGAGGAGTTTGAAAGTGATCTTGAAAAAGTCTTCCATCTAGATAAATCCACACTAGATCCACACTTTAAAATGAGATTATGAGCGCCAATATTGCTGGTTACAGGTTATTTCAAATGGCTACTTCTTAGCTTCCAGGTCCCTCTAAAGAAGGTGAGGTTACGTTAGCTCTGCTTTGGCAGGACATAGCTAACCAGGGTTCACTAACGTTACACATTACAGACCTGTCTTGGAGCACCGGACTGCCAGCTTGGCTAAACATAGAAAGCTACTAAACTACTTACAAACTGACGGTGTTTACTTGTTGTCACGTTAGCCTACAGATACGTGCCGATGTTGCTATGTATAGCCAGCTACTACAATGTTTGCTTGACGTCACATTTCAAACCCTAGCACTACGTAACTGTACTGATAAATACCTTACCTTGGTGCGTTGTATCCAGTAAAAAGTTGTCTTGATCGAAGAAAATTTCTTCAGATCTGATCTCCATTCAATTCCAAAACAAAAACCCAGCTCACTTAAAGTCATTTACGACTGTGTGCGGAGACTCCAAGCCACAAGGTGGCCAATTAAAAGAGATCCTCCTCATAGCATCTTTAAGTTGAAGGATGATGAGTGAGAAGTCCTGCCTACATAGGCACTGCTATTCATAATACTGGCTGCAGTGTTTATGATACTGTTGAGGTGTAAGGAGAGATTAAGAGATGAGGGGGAAGGAGAGGTGTGAAGAATCATTTGAAAAATATCGTCATGTGTGATGCGCTGGTAATACACCAGTTACGTCTCTGGTCCGGCTCCACTCCGTTGTGTATTGACTGTGTATGTGGACTCACATGGGCTGCTTGTTCAGTTCGGCCCCTTGGAGGACACTTGACAGCCTGACTCAGGAGTCAGATGAGTTCCCACCCAATTGATGAGCTTCTCCTCGTTCACGTTGAGCTGTAAAACCTCAAACCTGTTGACTCCTGTTCTGGCTCTGCTTATTATACCCATTTGTTGTTGTGGTCAAGCTAAACATGATCTGGTTTAGACACGGTTTGTTGTATTTTGACAGTCACTGGGTGTTTTTGGGTAGTTTATGGACAACATCTGCCCTACAGTGAATGCAAAAATAGGATGGTTGCATAAATGCAGTAACCTGCTGAAGCAGGGGCGCTGCTGGACCGCACCAGAGTGGATCCAGAATGAGCTGACACATTGACTTGGAAACCTATCTGATTTGTTGTTGTTGTCATAAGTACATCAGTTTGGTATCTGGGCTGTTGTTCCGTTGTTGTTGGGTGGTCAGTGAGTTTTCTTTTTGGGGTTGTGTAAGTGGTCATCGGTCTGGGATCTTTTTTTTTTGTATCAGGCTGTAAACATGTTTACTTTGGTTGTAAAAATAGTTATTTTGGCTTAATGTGTTTGTGGTTTTCTGTTCTTCAGGAGCCAGCACTTCCACATTGTCTTCATTCTCCCAGCTTAAGTTTTTCACTTCATTTCTACAAGAAACAATAGATACAGGTCAGTGGGAAGTGAGACTGCTGACAGGGCTGAGTCTGCCACTAAATTAAGCTGATATTTAGACATTACACAAAACTGAGGTGCAATAATATCAAAATCATGATAATTCAGTTGCACATGCATCATAGACCCTAACAGCCAGTCACTGCATTGTGGAGGAGTACATCCGTGTTATATCCAACAGTGCAATACAAACAGGTTTACAGGTGGCAAAGAAAAGTACTGGAATTCTCAGAGAGGTGTCTTTCAAAATTAATTGGCAGACTTGGCCCTGTGTGTTTCTTCCAGCAGTAGCTTGTACGATTACTAATGACATGTAACTCATAGAATCCCGCCTCAAAACTACTGAAAGATGAGTTACGATGGGAAAATGTTGGAGCTCCACACATCTGTGGCGAAACATGTCACTTCCACTGTTTGCACACTCCCTTGTCAAATTCAGGAAGATCTCAGCAAATTCATAATGGGATGGCGAGAACCAGGGCCCGTATGCATGTCCAGTCATTGAAGAAACAGGACCATTAGTCCTAACGTTCTGTTATGGAATGGCCCATTTGGCTGCAGCGTTAGCCACATGTACGACTACAAATAATTGTCCAGTTAGCTGATTACATCATGATAGGGGCGCGGTGCAGATTATGTCATAATCAAGGGGGACCCACTGGAAAACTCCATCGAACAAACTGGAACTGGCAACTGGTAATGGTGTGACTGGGAAAAGATCAAGAAAAACATTTTATAGAGGAAGAAATGGAGATTTTTTTTACAAGAAAACACAAACAGCTGCTATCAGTGAGTCAGTCAGATAAACAAAGAGAAAGAGAAAGTTTGGTGACCCTGAAGAGAGTAAATGTGTGTGGTGTTTCTGTATGCACAGTAGAAAACCTCTTTAATAAAATCAGTAATATGAAAGCTGATTTGAGGAACAAGCACAACAATGCACCAGTACTTCGATGATTAACTCTTAAAGCAGTTTATGAACTCCAACATTTCACCACACACATCTTTAAGAACCCAGACATGTAAAAGCAAAGAGTGAATCAAGCTTGTATCTGACGGCAGTGAGCCTAGCTGGTTTGAGACTTCGATTGTCACTTTTATCTCATCTGTTAACTGAAAAATGTCATGTCCTCTAAATCTAAATTTGCTGTATGGCTACACATCGCCACTTTTCTCAAGGATTGTCCTCTGTCTTTGCAGAGTTCGTCTCAAACGGCAACCTATCGCGCAATGTCCGCCCTTTAAACAGCTGAACAGGTGCTGTAATCCTGCCGTTAGCACCTGTAATAGTGGCATATACCTCAATTAAATTAGCCCCTTTTTGCCAGTAACCCTGGCTCATGCATATCACTATCCTTTTCTTTTGCCGTTAGTACAAACAGTCCGTTTTCTCCTGCTAATGGCTTGTCTTGCATATGGGCCCTGAATTCCAATCAGGAATCAGGATCATTGTCCTGTGTTTAACATTTTTCTTACCCAGGACAATGATCCAAGAGCCTCCGGTAGTTTCCAAACTTTTGGACACATCTGACAACGTTAACTGCTTTGCTTCAATCTTCTTCGCTAAGTGGTCATAATCTTTGATTACCCGACCAAAAACTAATCTAGGTTTTTGAGTTAGAATTGGACACTGGTCGATACCTGATACAAGGGTTGAATTGGAGTACCCCTTTATATCAACATTTCATCCAACCCCACCACCACTAAGAAAAAAGACAGGTCTCCTTTTGGTCTTGCCTTGAGCTGATTTGATGGAGGAAACATAAATGACATCACATTAGATTTTACTCCACCATGATTTGGTATCAGCCTCAAAGTTCTCGTTCTGGTGGGACGATAAAACACACTCATCACTACTCAGAAATTCCTACCTTACAATTGAAGCCTGTGTTCTGGAGCAGCCTCTCTGTTCTCCCTGACATTAACAAGGGTCTCTGTAAGGGTGAAAGTGACTAATAGCTTCAGATATTATGAGTAAGACTGTCAAGTACCGGTGTAACTCCAACATTTAAGTCTTTAAAGCTCAGATTTAGCTCCTCTGAGTTTAAGGACACCTCAGCCACCCATTAACCCACTTTTCCCTTTGTGCCCTTCTCTGAAGCGTGCTCTACTTTTGTCGAGAGCTGCTATGTTAATGAACAGCACAAAGAGTGATATGCTGTACTCACGAGTCCTTGTTAAGCTGCAGGAGTCACAAAGACACTTGGTAACATCGCTGAATGTGGCTGCATGAGCCGTTCTTTACTTTTATGATTCTGTAACCCGGCAGGACCCGGGGGAGCACATTTCCATAGCAATAAATGCCAAGCTAATCGCTGTGGTGACACCCCACTGTGCTCAGAACAAGTTCGTCAGTGTAGTGTGACAGCCTCAGCCTGGGGATGCCAGTAGCTGTGTTTGCATGGGAGCGAACACACTGCAGTGGCTCCTCGCCAGCAGCAGCTGAGCCCCCTCCAGCAGCAACAAGGCCTTTTAACCCCCGGCTTTGTCGTGGAACCTTTTCTGTTTAAAGCTGCTGCCCTTCGCGCGTCAACTTCAGGGTCTTTCTCTCGACCTCATTCATCCCCGCTCTGCTCTTGAGGCTCGTGGCAGGTACAGAGAGACTGAGTGACAGTGGAAGATCAGTCACAAAGATTGAGCTAGCAGGAGTGAGGTGCAGAAATGTCTCACCAGGGAAACTCGCAACCTTTTTTTGATCTGATGCCATACATGAGGCAAAGTCAATCGTTTCTGTGTTCACGGTGGCTCGAAGTTAAGTGGATTTCAATTTTAGCTGTGTCTGGACCCCTTAACTTGAATGTCTTGGCTGCACCGTGTTTTTTTGCGTATCACTTGATAATGGCTATTTGAGCCAAACATTGAATCTATGCCAAATGTATGATCTGGCAACACAACAGCATAGGGAGTATCTATATTTGTAGTCACAGTTTTCTTTTGTGTTCTAGATACATATATTTGTTTGTTATTAAAAAAAAGCATTTAAATATTGTTAGGTTTACCAGATGTTTTGGAACAAATGTGCTTTGTGTTAAGCTGTTAGTGGCCACTATTGATAGGCATTATGGGTGGGAGAAAAAATGTATCCTAGTATCAGTTTTTTTTTGTCTAACAATTTTAAATCTCAAGTTGTATGTTAATTTTTTTTTTTCTAAATTTAAGTCCTTTATATTAGTCTTTGTTTATAAACTGGGTTGGATAACAGTTTTAATGTCAGATCCCCTGAATAAATCCTAAAATCTGACTCACATGTGATGCACGTTTTTGGGGAAAATATGGCTCCTGATAAAGTCTGTAGATATCATCATCATTATTTAACTTTTTCAACTGTATGATGTTGAAAAATCAAATAAAAATCACAAAATTCAGAAATACTGAAAAATTGCAATTTAAATCAATTTGGCAATTTCGCCAAACATCATAAAAAGAATCAAATTGAGAGAAAATCATATTGTCCCAGCATTAACAGCCATTTGCTCACTTCCATCTTAACTGGCTCATGTCTTTGTCAGAAAGACATGAGCTGAAACAAGTGTGACATAATGGAGTACAATGCAGTTCGTTGATTGTCTGCATGAGGCTGGCTGCAGAAAGACTGGGAACCACATACACACCAAGCCAGAAAACTGACCATTACAGCATAAAAAACAAACAAACAATATTTACAGCCTTTGTCAAAAAACAGCTTGGGTCTGAAACGCTTATTTCGCTACACACTTTCTAGAGCAGGATTTTTTTTTCCAACTGAGGAGTTAAGAAGATATTAAGATTACAAGTTTGTCCAATCAGAGGATCAGCCCATGTGACTGACAGGTCTGGCGCCCTATAGCTGTTAGCAGTTGAAGATTGGCTTGATCACTCTATATCAGGAACAGACAGGTGAGACATTGTGGAGATTAAGCCCATGTCAGTCACTAATTTCCATTGTTCTTCTGATGTAAGCTGTGCACTTTGGGACACAATGCATTTTACTCTCTGACATCTGCACTGTTCCTCATTTATTAAAGGGATAGTTCAGTTTTTTTGAAGTGGGGTTGTATGAGCTCTATGTGACCACTAAGGACATTAGATACAGTAGAAAGTTGTCTCCTCTCCCTCAGTAAGACACAAACTTTAATCGATTGTGACGAGGAAATAGACGCTAACAGGGACAGACGGTACCAAATTCAAAGGCTATTTTCTCTGCCTACAAGAACTCAAATCAAAAAGTAATACCACAGTTTAAGAGTACGCTACATAAAACATTTTTAAGTGCATTAAGTCTACGGAAATATAAACATTTATCCAGACCTAACTAACTGGTCATGTGTTCTTCCGCGCAGAGCTAGTGCGCTCCGTCCCCCCTCCTCCTTTCAGCTGTAGGGAATGTAAACAAGCTATGCTTCAGCGCTGGTTGTAGCCTCGTGTACGTTTGATCAAGTATCGTAATTCTTTTGTTTGTACTCTAAGGATTGTGAGGCAGCGTAGGAAATTCAAAATGAGTGACTATGACAGCGACGATGAAGTTTCATTCACTTTGGAACCAAAAGGATACCTGTATGAACCGGAGTACACAGAAGAGGAGCTGCTACAGATGTTGACTGAAAGGAATACAGAGGAGACATCCACGGACACTAGACATCGAGATTCTGAGTGTTACTGCTGCCACGACTGTTGTTGTTGTTGTTGTTGCTGTTACAGGACACTCCAGAATTCAGAAGAGCAGTGAAATCTGTGTGATGAGTTATACAGACGGCTTGAGAGCCAGCACTGTCCTCTAACTCAGACAAATTCTGAAGAGTGTCTGTAACCAAGTTCCACTCGTGACAGCAGTAACACTCAGCATCCGTGGGGATTGAGTCACAGCTCAGACATTTACACCACTGAGTATTCCCGACTCTATCTTGATGTCCAGTGTCCGTGGATGTTTCCTCTGTATTCCTTTCAGTCACCATCTGTAGCAGCTCCTCTTCTGTGTGCTCCGGTTCATACAGGTATCCTTTTGGTTCCGAAGTGAATGAAACTTCATCGTCGCTGTCATAGTCACTCATTTTGAATTTCCTACGCTGCCTCACAATCCTTAGAGTACAAACAAAAGAATTACGATACTTGATCAAACTTACACGAGGCTAAAACCAGTGCCCGAAGCATAGCTTGTTTACATTCCCTACAGCTGAAAGGAGGAGGGGGGACGGAGCGCACTAGCGCTGCGCGGAAAGACACATGACCAGTTAGTTAGGTCTGGATAAATGTTTATATTTCCGTAGACTTAATGCACTTAAAAATGTTTTATGTAGCGTTCTCTTAAACTGTGGTATTACTTTTTGATTTGAGTTCTTGTAGGCAGAGAAAATAGCCTTTGAATTTGGTACGGTCTCTCCCTGTTAGCGTCTATTTCCTCGTCACAATCGATTAAAGTTTGTGTCTTACTGAGGGAGAGGAGACAACTTTCTACTGTATCTAATGTCCTTAGTGGTCACATAGAGCTCATACAACCCCACTTCAAAAAAACTGAACTATCCCTTTAACAGGGTCATTTATTTCTGATAAGTAACAATGAAAGACTCACACATGCTGTTTGTCAGCAGCATGGACAGAGCAACTCTTGTTGTAGTCATCACATTAAATTAAAAGTGGTTTTAATAATTGTCATATCAATGAGGTTGCCAGTGTATTGGAACATTATCAGCTCTGAGAACTTGTATTTGATTATTAAACAGTCTGGAGGTGTACCAAATAAAGGGTGACTTGGCGTAATTTGCCCTTCAAAAGCCTGTGCGTAACGTTATGCAACAGCTCATCCACCTGAGGGTTTTCACATCCACTGCTCACTTCTGAGCTTCTCTAAATCAGCAGTTGAGACATCCCACCTGCTCTTAACGTCTCTAATGAAAAATTCCCGGCCTCTGGATCTGTTACCAGGGTTCTCTATATTTCATTAGATTAGAGGTGGCGGCAGCATCACTTACCTCCTCTTGACATATAAATGGACTCTGGCGCAATCTTATCAGGCCTCTCAGAGCTGCAGCATTGCTTCTACCAAGGGTAAAGGCCAGTGGGTCAGTGTGCTGACAAAGAGGAATGATGTCACCCCCCACCTCAGAGCATCAATCCCTTGCAGATGTATGAGTGTGTGTTATTGAATGTTGATGTTGTTGCAGCATGTTATGGGTTGGTTGAACAGTACAGACCAGAGTCCACCACATGAACTATCACCAATCCAATCAACCGATCACACTTTATTTCTCCAGCAAGTGAATGTATCTTCATTGGTATCAGAGGTCACTTGTTGTCAGTCATTACACTCAAGTGTATTTATTGGATTTTGTTTTTCTGACATACAAACGATTGGCAACAATGAAGAGACTGTGAGAAACAGGATTAGCTATTTCTTCATAATGAATTTTAGGGCCTGTGTTGGGTCGAACTACGCACAAAAAGAAACTAAACTATTTTTTGCACTGACTCTGAAGTTTCTCTGTTTTAAGCTCTGCTGGTCAAGTCTAGCAGGTGGATGTTAGTTAAAAAATAAATCTGGGTCGGTATGGATATCTAGTTGTTTCAAAACATACCGTTATGGAGCGGCCCATTTGGCCATAGAGTTAGCTGTATGCTCAAATGCCAAAAGACGGCTGAACAACAAATTGCACCAGAAAAGTGAGGCAGGTGCAGAATGTCAGACTTCCTGGAAAAACCCCTATACAACAAGTATAAACATGAAAAGTCTCATGTCTCTAAATTTGTTGTACAACTCAACGTCACCATACTTTTCCAAAGGTTTTGTTCGATCCTGAAATATCTGTTTTCTTTACATACTTTGTCTTTTTTCATTGGCATGATGTCCACCATCTTTGAAACAGTCTAACAGGTGAGGTAAACCTGCTGTTTGGGCCTGTAATGGTGATCATACAGTAGAGGTGTGAAAAAATATCGATACAGCAATATATCGTGATACCTCTGATACCTCCAATACAATATTGATATTTCAACTCTTAATATTGATATTTTTGTAAAAAATAATAATTCATATTTTTTGCCAAGCTGGAAGTAAATTACGACTTCACAGCTGTAAACGGCACTGAAGAGCTACTACCCAAGTCAGTATGCCGTAGACATCAATGTTTTTCTTGGTCCTTTTAAATTTTCACAATATTTTGATTTACAAATATATTATCTCTATTTTTTCTGAGTTAACTGAGTAGAATATTGCAATATATCACAATAGTGGGATATTGATACTAGACATGCACCGATCGATTGGTCGGCTGATCGATCGGTGCTGATCTCCTTAATTTTGGGTGATCGGTGATTGGCCCATCCTTACATATGAAACTGATCTTATATACCTCCAGGAAGGTCTGACAGCCAGCTATTGTTGCTTTTTGCTCTGAGACTGAAAAGTCAGGACACTTTATTGGTTGTTTGAGTTAAAACATAAAGATTTTATTGTGTCACAGGTATTGTTCAATAATTTTTAAGAAAATAAGATTAGAACATTGAAAGTATATGCTGTCAGTTATAAAAAAATAGAAATAAAAATCGGTATCGGCAGGTCAGGCTTTTTAAAGATCCATGATCAGCTAGAAAATTGTGATCTGTGCACCCCTTATTGATACATCATTATACTGTTGTAGCATGACCCAGGTATTGTGATGCGTATCATATCAAGAGGTCCTTCCCAATACTTACCCCTAGTCTACCACCATTAAATTCAATGGATGTTGTTAACCTGGCTCATGCATGCCACTTATCATTTTTTCTTTCACCACAAACATTTTGCAAACATCATCACTAATGGCTGGACATGCTTAACAGCCCTGGAGACTTTTTGTATTTTTCAGATTAGATTATTTTTTGTGTTTCTGGCTGGAGTAGAGATTTGCAAAGAAGGATGTTTTCTGTTGTAGTAGCAGATAGAGGAACTCTACAAACGAAGCTGAGATGTGCATTTTTTATGTTATATACACTTGTATGGAAACACTGCAACCCAGATTATGTCATGGAGACTGTGATGGGACACATTAAATGGCTCAGTGTATTCACCTTTTGTAAGCTAACTAATGGTAATAAATAAGAGTCTGTTTTGTTCAGAGATGCACCAGCCTAACATTTTTTGCCTTGATACCTGGGCTTTGGTATCAGACGATACTGATTTTAAATCCCAGTATGAACTTAGATTCTTTATTCTTTAATAAAAGGGTGAGACTTATAATGAGTTTTATAGATCTGTCCTTTGGACCTAATCTTCCAATTACATTGATCTTTGATCTCACTTTTTGAGTCTTTAGCGGGTCTTTATTGATACCTGAAATCAGGACTTGAACAGTGCATCCCTAAGTTTCATTGTTTTTAAGAAAATGTAGCTTATTGCGACACGTGAGGCAGAGGTGTGATAACTTTGTTTTTTGGATTTTGAACAGAAAAGGTAATGGATAACAGAAGATTGAACTAAAACATGATGAACTTTTTTGATCAGATGTGTCAGCCCTTCTTCTGCATTTAACACTCGGGCCTAACTTTGTTTGTGTTTTGCTTGTGTTTTCTTTGGCTTCTGGTTCATGATTCATGTTGAAAAACTGCTGCTTGAATAAGAACTACCCAGTAGGTGAGTTTTAACTCTCCTTTCTTCTCTTCGTAGGTATATCTCATCAATGTCACCTACTCTGACAACACGTCCCACATCATCTACAGAAGATACAGCAAATTCTTTGACCTACAGGTAAGCTCCCATCGTTCGTCTCTGTCCTGTGTGCTCGGTGCGGGCTGTGTTTGTGTGGAAATCCTTATTTACTCTGCTGATGATGTATTCGAGCATGTCAGCCCTGTGAACTTGCTGCACTGTTTTGTATAGATTAATGCGTAAGCCTAAAACTATTCACTGCTGCTGCTGCGTCCGCGCCTGTGTTCTCCACACCTCGTTGCTTCATGAATCAATGTGTGTGTTAGTAATTGGTTGGGGAGCAGGGGAGGCATGGTTTCTATCTTTCAGCCTTGTAGAGATGCAGCAGTCTATGCATCCCTTTCTGTCTGTTTTCTTTGTGTCACAACTCATCTCGCCCCTCTCCTCAAAACGTCTGGGAGCTGACGGGCTTACTTTATAGTACGAGCAAGAAATCCAAAGGGAAGTGATTTTAATGTACAGTGCTTTGTAGCAGGTCACTGTTATATTTCTATGTGCAGCTTGCTCAGCCTGGTTGATTACTTAAATGTAGATGAAGACAAGAGCGATGTCTCAGATGGTTAATATAACCCTGTCCTTGCTTAAAAGGTAACGTTGGATTGAAATGAGGTTTGCATTTTTCGCCACACAAGAACATGTCTCAGATTTAAGACTTGGTATGTTATCTTTGCACAATCAAATAAACAGTTTTAACTTGTAATGAATATGTGTAATGTACACAGCCTCTTAGCACTCTAGGTACAGTGGTAACGTACTTGTTGTCATCACTTCTAATGTATCCGAAGAAGAGGTTACGTTAACCGATTATTCTCAGTCTTTGACAGAATTTTTTGAGCAACAACAGAAAAATCTAAAGGTTGACCGTCATTATGATGGATTAGAAATCCTTAGAGCGATCCAGTCCATCCTTTCATTGTTACACAACCATTCATTAACCACATACAGCACCTACAGTCAACCCCCTGTCCAGTTGGTGGCGATCCTGCATAATTAAGTAGGTGTTGTGTTGTCATGTTGTTGTCGTGGGTTGTTGCTGACGGAGCGCTTAAGATCTATGGAGTTAATGCGTTGAAGTGCGTCTGCGACTCTGACGCGGCCTCTCTCGTACAACTGGACCACATGCTCCAGGATTTCCTCCCAGTGAAGCGGGTTCTGGCAGGATCCTGAAACCTGTCTTTCCAAGAGTCGTGCTGACTGAAAACATTTCACTGAAATGTTAAAAATAATACAATAATAAATAATAATAAATAAAACTAGTGATAGACCAAAATGGATTTTTTGGGACCGACACTTATAAGTAGGCAAGGAGGCCGATAACCGATATTTGAAGCCGATATTAAGTTGTAAAGTGAAAATATTGGTGTAAATTTTTTTGAACAGTACAAACTCCAACACCTCACTGCATTTAATGCCTTCAAGCATGTTTATCAAACAGCTCCCAGGCTTAGTGGCATGTCTTACAAAGTCAAATGAAAACTTAAAAGATAAATAGCTGAAGTTTTATACGGTAAATAAAGTTTTCAAAGTTTCTATGTAACTGCAATAAAACTGGACAGAATTGAGTTTGTGCTGCCTTTTACAGGCACGAAATGCAGTTGGATTAATTTTCTGTTTGGTTTTATATGACTGATTTTAAATGACCATCTAGGGCCTCTAAAGTGTAGACAGGGAGAAATTCTGTGCAGAGAAGCATCAGGGCCAAAACAACACAGTGCTGAATGGGTTTCATATCGGCCGTTGGATTAAAAAAAAAAAGGCCCATACCAATATTCCCCAAAATGCTAAGTATCTGCCCGGCCGATAATCGGTCTATCCCTATTTAAAATGCTTACTGAAGCAGCAGTGGTCATTCCAGTCTGTAATGTTGCAGCAGAACGAGGCTTTAGCCTCCATAGAATCAAAACAGGCACGTAAAGTCGGCCGTCTTAGGCAAAGACACGTATCCTGATGCTGATTTCCTCTGCCGCTCTCTCGGTTCATGACCTTGAATACGCCAAAACAAGCATCCACTTGAAGTCCACGCACTCCAGAAGAAACAGACAGTAACGAACAGATCTTGTTGAAATTTTCAGGAAATGTTTTATTTTCGATTATTTCTCTGTTTTCTTTTTCAATATTTCCTCTTTCTGCCCAATAAGCTATATAGTTGCCCTACATAGTTAATGTTACAAGTTGTATTTGAGTTGCTTTTGTGATTACATGCTAAAATATATAGTTCATATGAATAGGTCTCATCATCTTTTTTTTAATTGAGGGATCAATATTCATTTTGATGGAATCTTTACAAACGTGTACGTCAAAATGATGGACAAGTAAAATATCTAGCGCAATGTCTGATCCCAAGAATTGGTTTCTCCCAGGTAAAAGTGATGATGATACAGATCCTGTAAATACATCCACTGATACCTAAAATAGCTGTGATAAGACCGCTTTAACTAAGCCATCAGCTGACAAACAGATCTGCCTCTCTTGACTTCTTTGACTTGGCTCTGATGCTAAAATCCCATGTTTGAGTGTCAAGGTCTTGCTTCAGGACTCTGTTTATTTTGGACTGGGGCGTGAGTTGCAGAGAAAACCCGGCCTTGTGTCTCTGAGATTCCATATCGAGTGAATGTTTGTGTGTGTTTGTGCCTCTTGCACCCTCAACTCACTGCAAGCTGATACCTTATGTATATTGGAGCAGAGGTCTCAGGGTCAGTAATAAATATGAAGGGGCCGCGGTCAGAGCGTTACAGGCTGCACGTCTCAATAGCAGCAGTGTGCTGGTCCTGCAGGAAATGATGTTTCAATCAGTGGAGGAAAGGTCCTCTCTGAAAGCTTCCATTGATAACCAGTGGGTAAGGAGAGGCGCAACATGGACCCCCTGCTTCTGATTGCAGCCAATGTGGCATAAAAGACAGAGGTGGAATAATAAACGAAAAAAGAGCTTGGATGTTTCTCCACTCTGGAAAATCTGAGTCTGGGGTAAGAGGATGGATGCATGGCTTCCTCCTGTTATTCTGCTCCTTACAAACACAAGCTTGGTCCTCAGATTGCCTGGGAGGAAACTAATGAACCTTAATGGTTCATGGATGGCTTGGCACAAAAGCACTCCCAGTCAGCAGCAGGAAGATTGATTTTGTTAGTTTTTGCAGATGGTGTGGGGCAAAGGTCAGCTAACTTGGGCCGAGCTTTATTGAGTTGTTAAAGAAGTAGTTCTAACATGAGCGGGGTCTGGCAAAGTTTGCAGATGTTGAGTGAGTTCTTAGTGAAAATTTATTGCTTCATATTTCAGGGATTAAACTACTGTCCATTTTAAAACACATTGCAATACATCAGCACTAGCACTTCAGCGCTCACATCTTATTTCAGCCGGCTCTTTGATGTTTCCATTTGCACTGCCACGCTTAAGAGTAGAACCACCTCCAGCCATCCCGACGTAGCTGCTTTCTAATACGGAGTTATCCTTCATCTCTGCCGGTGTATGGATCGAAGCACCGCTCTCTCTGCCAGCCTTTGATCTGGACAGATGCCTTTGATGGTTCTGTTTGATCTCATTGTTTTCGGAGCAACCTGGAGCCTCTCCTGTCCAAACATTTATCTGCTGCAGAGACCCTGCTGCTCCCAGCAGCCCTGCTAACCCTACGCAGAGAGGAACACGAACAGCCTCTCTGACAATCTTAGAGAGTGCTTTACCAAAGCTTTGGCTTGGACCACTAGGAATTTCAAGTGTGTTTCATGGCAATAACCAGAACATGTGCTCTTTCCCTGCACTGAAAACCCTTAAGTTCAAATTACTCCATTGGATTAAGATATGAAAACTTAAAATTTGTTCGTAAATTCAATTCCCTCACATGTCTGAGTCTTCAGTGTTTAAATTGATGATTTTTGAGTGGATTTAACTTTTGTTATTGTTTAAGTAAGCACAACTTTAAATCATTAGTTTGTGTGACTGTGTTTTGTAACCATGACTGAGGAGGGGACGCAGTCGATATGAGACCCTGCCGTACTTCTAGAAGTGCATCAGTGGCATAGGTTGTCTGTGCTCCACATGACACGGACTATTTGTGCATCACAGCACGGACCAGCTGTCTGTGCCCCTTGTGGCTATGATCAGCTGTCAGTGCTCTACGTGGTGTAGACTTGCTGTCCGTATCAAAAATAAATAAATAAATATATCTTTTTTTTTTACATTTTCAAAATTGGCCTAAATAGCATGATAGTCCAGTCAAAAATTTATTCTATTAATATATTAACCATAACGCACACACTGAAAAAGTCAAGGGGTACAAGACCCCATGCCGTTGAGCACAGACCACCAGCCAGTGGCATGGAGCACAGACCATTAGTCTGTGCCATGGAGCACAGACCACAAGTCAGTGCTGTGGGGCGCAGACAACTAGATGTTGAGTAAAATTAACTTAAGGTTAATTTTTTAAGGTAACTTTTACAAGCATTTTTCAAGTAAACTCCACTTATCCAGGTTTCTGGTGTGGAAATGTATTAAGCGGTGTCTGGACAGGTGGCGCAGAAGTTACAGGGACTGGCTTGGTTTGGGTTTTGCCCTGAAAACCAGCTCCTTGTGATTTGAGTAGGATGCATGGGCATTGAAAATGCAAGCTTTCATGTTGTTGCGTTGTTTGATGTTTGGTTGTAGGACTGACCACTCAATGTGTATTTCCCTCTGTAGTATCACTCTTTAAAGGCTTAACTCAGACTTTCCTCTGCCAACAGCTCCTGGACGATGATGACTATGAATGCACATGTTCTTCAGTTCTCCTGTGCTTCCACTGAAGTGAAGCCAGCATGAGTAAAAAGAGTTACGAGTAAAAATAATATGAGCCATTGTAGTATTCTGTCGCCCTCCACAGCTAATGGACTGAATATATTGATGCAGATTGTTGCTAAAATTGCCCTGCTGGGTGTTATCCGTTTTTTTAAGATCTCAGGCCAAACGTTTCTTTAGGGCAGGGAGGGAAACCTTCTTTTTCCATCGTTCTATTCATATACACTAGTTTTGAAGCAGAAGCTGTTAAGGCTGAAGGGTGCTTTGAAAGGCTTTTGATTCAACTCTTAAACAGTCTGACCAAGAAAGAATACAACTAACTGTTTAACCAGACTTCAAGTTTTAAGGGAAGAGTTAGTTTTGGTGTTTAAAGACTCTGAATTCAAGCTAGTTTTTGTAAGGGAAGGATTTATTAGATTATATAAGAATGCTTACTTGCAGCCCAACAAATGTCAATAAGCACGAGAAAATATCATGTTGATCAGATGGGTCAAAGCCCAAATTGAAATGCATGTTAATTTTTTTTTTCATAAAGACTTTCTGTTTCTTATAGTTTGTTTTTTTCATGTAAGTGTATTAAAAAGATGACTCACTTACAGCCCTGCAGAAAACTGTGGATACGATGCAGTTTGAATTAATGTGTTTCAGGTCAGAATACTGTTGTTGTGTTTATTTTTTCAAATAGACACTGACAAATCAGACTGTACCTGTGTCAAAAGAGCAAGATATTAACACTAGCCCTTCAGTACATTGCAGTACATAAACTTTGAAAAATCCTTAATGCTTAACACTTCATGTCCCTGTAAGCATGTGGACATTCAGGTTAATGTCCACAGGCCTGTGCGTATAACACATGGCTCAATTGGAGTTAGCGTCACACAGCCTACATTTAACATCAAATTAGCCAAACCTTCCTGTGATATTACCATCTGTGCCCATTTACATACAGGTAATAGAGCATTATGAAGCAGTATGGCTGTTATCATTAACCAGCTGAGACACATCACATGACCAGTATGATGTGTAAGTCCTAAGTAGGGATGGGTACCTTTCACATTTCAAACGATATGGTACCAATGCCCGGTACCTGACAATTGGTATCAGTACTCAATGGTACCAATATTTGATACTTTTTTGTGTTTATGTGGTAATAAATACAAATATGTTTCATCATAAAAATCTTTTTTTTTTTAAATGTAACATTTTTATTCTTCAACATATAACCTTGCAATGCTGTGTTCATGTCCAGCATGGAAAACCACCAACTCTTCCACTTCCTCACAGTCACAAGGATGGGTTTAGGTACCTAATCATGGTACCTTTCAATTTTATATGAATCAGTAATCAGTACTTTTGACTGAATTCGGTTGTTACCTATAAAAGTCCCTAATTTGGTACCCATCCCTAGTCCTGAGGCAATATATTGGTAAAAAAAAAAAAATCTTATAGAGTGCTTTTCTGGTTGTTCATCCATCCACACCACATTCGTACGCTGATGGTAGTAGACTACTATTGTAGGAAACCATCAGTGTTAGATAATACATTCATATTCATCCAGAAACCACCGTTGGGGGGGAAAGTTGGGGTTCAGTTTTGCTCAAGGACACTTTGGCAGACGCTTGCAGGAGCTGTGTTTCAAACGTTGTGATCAAGAGACGGAAAAGGAGCTGTCCCTGTGTCTGTTTGCTTAGGTCTGGATTATCCTGACTGAGTTTTTGAACTGTTTACATTCAGCAGACTGATCTTTCTCATACCTCACCTACAGACGTGAACGAGTCCATACAGGTTGAGACTTGTTCACACACACCCTCCCTTACACCACATATATGTGTCACCCAACACTCACACTGCACTGCATACATTTCCTATTACCCATCTTCACACCCCTCTCTGCTTTCCATTCCTCCGCCCTACCTGCTCCTCTCTGTTCATCCACTGACGAACTCCTCATCTTCCACATCAGGATGTGACTGGCCCGTCCTGGCTGCTCTGCTGCATAGCTGTGGTTTTGTTACAGAGTGACTGAATGAGTCAAACAGTTTGTCTTCCTGTCAGAAGTAGGCCGCCTAAGTTACTCTCGTCAGAAGAGAGGAAACCGGGACAGGGAGGGGGGCTGGTCATCTGGAGGGGGCCTGAGGAGAAAAGACACTGAGGAGTCAGAGTGGGATGATGATGATGGTGATGATGGTGATTGTGGTGATAATGAGGCAGAGGAGGACAGTGATGAAAGATATGAAAGGGATTATGGTAATGAGGATGACAGTGATACCAGTGGCGTTGGTGATTAAGATTCATGCTGCTGATGCTGACGACATTGGTGATGCAGTAGAGAGGGATAAGAAATAAAGAGATATTGTGGATTTTAAGTTCATGCATGGAATATAAGGAGCAGGTGATCTGTGCCTTAGTTTCCATGAGCCAAGAGCAAAGTTTTGTATATATATATAAAGCTGTGGCATGGCTCACCATCTGAGAGAAGGACGCGCTCTGACTCACAGTTTTTACAAGCGCCTTTGGTTTGTATTCTGCCCGCGCAGACCAAACAAACCTCTCTTTTCTTTTTCCAAGTCTGCCCTTCATGAGCCTCCCCGCAGCATCTGAATATTCAGCTTTTAATGTTACACTTCTCCAGTCAAGTGTCCCTTTGAAGAGCCAGTGTATGACATTAGTCTGTTTTGCTGAGGCTCAAGGTCAGCGTCTTGTTCTCTTAACATTTTTTAAATGGATGCTAGCTTTAGGCTTTGGACAAACAGCGTGTTATGTTCAGCACAGAAAATTATACAGTAGCTGTGGTCAGAGTGCTTAAAAGAAAGGTCACTGAATTGGGAATCTCTAACCTCTAAGTGGGCGGGTTGATGGAAACATATGTCTGAACCACGAGGCATTATCGGTATGCCATCCTCCAGGATGAATTGCTGAATAGCCAGCAGCGTTTTTGTCCTTGAGGTGCTCTGTGAATGCACTGTAACTCAGCTGAATGAGGTAGCCCATTGTTTCAGGTCGAGGATAAGGGCTTGTTTTATTTTATTTATGGGTGAGTGTGAGACAGGGGGGAGCAGGAAACACACTTTTTAGCCCCTGATGAGGAGGCAGAGGAAGGACACCTACACGCTGAACACAGGACCTGTTCTTTGTGAGTTACAATCGAGCGTTTGACAGGACGGCTCAGGCTGGGTCCTCTCTGGAGTTGGAGCAGAGAGGGGTGGAGTGGGGGTGGGGGGTATGCAGTGTTTCCCACAGCCATGGTAGAGGGATCAGGAGAGTGGGCTAAATTTAGGATGAATGAGCACTGTTCAGTCATTTGTGGGATGTTTCCATGCTTCAAGAATCTGAGCAGTGTGACTGCGAGGTGACTGGGACACATTCAGGGAATCAAACAGACTGCCTGTCTGTCCCCCGCCACCAAGAAGTATGTCACTGAGAGAAAGATAGACAAGGTTTGAGAGTCGACAGGGTAAACTCGAAGCCTAAAAGTCAAACAGCTGGTGGAGGAAATTGAAAACTTTATGGAAGGTGTTTGAAAAGTCAAAAGAAAAAAAAAAGACAGAGAAGTGAAACAGTTTAGGAAAAAACTTCCCACACCAAATGCAATACTCAGACTAGTTTCTCTATAAAGCAAAATAAACAACTGCAAAGCACCTAGAGAGAGCTGGAAGGCAGCCTCAAAATCTAAAACCTCTACCCTGTTTTGATTTTCTTTTTATGGACTTTGAGTAGAAGGAGCTGATGTGGCTGCAGAAAGATCCCTGACGTGCCAGAACAGTTTTACATCCACTTCTTTCTCCTGTGCCTGGGTGGCCCCAGGTGGGCTATCTTTCACACATAGTTTTCATCAACATAACAAACACATCATCCTCATCGAACACCGACCTGCAGCTGGGATGGAGATCAGCTCCTCTAAGTCTGAGGCCATGGTTTTTCAGCTGGTGGAGGATGGACTGACCACTTTGGGTCAGAGAAAAGTCTTCGCCCCAAGTGGAGGAGATGAAATATCTTAGGGTCTTGTTTGTACGTGAGAGGTAAATTAAACAAAAGATTCACAGATGGACTAGTCTTTTTGGCGAAAAGAGAGCTAAACCAGCAGGCAAGACTCTCAGTTTACCCGTCAATCTACGTTCCAACCTTCACTCATGGCCAAAAGCTCTGAGTATTGAAAAGGGATGCACGAAATATCGGTATCTGCCAATGTTGATCTTTTTTTTTTACATATCGGCATCAGCTAATGTGTAAAAGTGGGCTGATATTTGCTCATTGGCTGCCAGACATTTTCAGAGCTTCTTGAACATTCTTTCAAGATCCAAGTAATATTGTTTTCTATGACTATGTAAACACCAAAACTACCTAAGAAGAGTGGACTTAATTCTCTTCCTGTTTTTGATCCAAAAAACAGACAAAAATTATTTTATTTTGATCGCCTTCATCTCAGGCACTCCATCCTTTAATCCTCTCCATGGTTGTCTTTTCTCATGATTGCCCCACTCTTTCCCTCTGAACTACCTCTACACGTCACCTCAGATTTTTTTTTTACCAATACTGATGTCGGTCATTATCTGTTATCCGCCATACCAGCAATATTAAAATCAGATATCGGTATAAGCTAAAATTGTCATATTGGTGCATTTAGTATTGACTTAAGGAACAAGATCATGATTACAAGCAGATGAAATGAGCTTTGTACTCAGGACGTCTGGGCTCAGTCTTAGAGAAAGGGTTCAGGGCTCTGACATCCTGAAGAGGCTCCAAGTAGCTGTCGCTCCTCTGCATCCAGAGGAGCCCGATGAGGTGGTTCAGGCACCTTGTGAGGTGCCAACAGATGTTTCCCTTTGAAGGTGTTTCAGGTAGAGCCCGACGGCCGATCATAGCCTGTCACCGATTAATCGACATTGGCCAAAATGTAGCCGATTACAAAAATTTTTGCTCAGTGGAGATTCTGTCGCTCCTGCTCCTGTGTGTCTGTGTGTTGGGCTGCACACTGCCCGAGTGCCTGGCCCATCCGTCCACCATTATGTAATGCAAGACTATAACGTTTTAACGTTGTGTTAGTTTCTTTTTTGAGAATTTAACAGAGATAAATGCTACTGTTAATTCACACGTCCACCATTATCTAATGTAAGACTATAATACGCCGTTTTAATGTCATGGAAGTTGCTCATGGTGTGTTTACAGTTTTAATTTTTTTTCTACATACTGTGTTTAAAGTTTGACTTACTTATTTAAAGTGTTTACAGTTTGACTTCTTTATGTATTATTGTGTTTACAGCTTGTTCTTATTTATCATTGGTTTACACTACAGTTCTTATGTTGACAGTTTTATAACTTAAGTTCCTTGTTTTAATTTAATAGTGTTCTGTCTCTGTCTTGAATCATATGGGAATTATATTAATTTGTGATTATATACTGTATATATCCTAAACAGTATTTATCCTGTGTATATCAATGAATTTATTAAATATATCTGCCAATATATCGGATATCGGTCGATATATTGGATATCGGTCGATATATTGGATATCGGCTTTTTTTTGCCCTCAGTATCGGCATCGGCCCCAAAAATCCCATATCGGTCGGGCTCTAGTTTCAGGCATTTTCATCTGGAAAGGAGACCCAGGTTAGACCAGGACTCTTTGGAGAAGTTATATCTGTCAGCTAGCCTGAGAAAGCCTTGGTATCCCCCCAGAGGAGCTGGTGGAAGTGGCAGGGGACAGGGGCCACTGATCTTCACTCTGGTGTTTTAGGAAACTCTTATCCCAACACTTTGATTTAGCTGCTTTCTCTATAAGTCTCCTTTTCCTCTGATCAGCCAGCGTTTTGGGGGATTGTAGGAGCTTTGGGCCTACCTTGGTGTTTGAGGCCCGTCCTTCCAAACGTGCAATGACCTCATAGCTTCAGCAAGTGTAATGAAGATTTCGTGACTATCTCATGCTGTTATTTCTTTTTATGGAACTAAGCATTTTGATCAGTTTACAGGAAGATTCAGAGATTTTTACAAGAAATGAATATGAAGAGGTTTGAAGAGGAAATCTAGAAGTTTCCTGCAGCAATGTTTTGCTGAGCTAACAGCCTTCAGCTAAAAAAAAAAAGTTCATTTCAGCCCAGTAATTGAATTAAACTATGTATTTCATCAGATTTGAAACTACATGAAAATAACAACAGCAAAACATCGGCATGACATATCAGCCATTGGTCAACCTGCTATTCAAAGATCAGCATCAAGGGTTGAAAAACGCATGTTGACTATTCCTCTTATTGTCAGGGTTGGACTGGGATGAAAATCTGCTCCACTGGTCGACCAACACCTGCATCAAACATTTAGTCAGATACACCATCATTTAGCTGCAGCTCTCAGACTGCCACACTCCTCCTCACATGCCACGTCATGTACCCTTCACATACCAAACTGATGAGCTACCTGTGTTGTTGTGTTTGTTTGCCCTTCTGTTATCCCCGTCTCCTGTTATCTGGAGATGTAAGAAGCTGCAGACAGACTCCTCCAGCTCTTGGTCTTGTGTTCTTTCCCTCGTCTCCGCGCTCAGCTGGCTGGCCTCTCTGTTTCTGTGGAGCTCAAGGTCTCCTCCACCTGAATGGGATGGTAAGGAGAGTGGATGAGAACTCAGAGCGCTTTGTAGTTCAGTGGCAGCTCTGCTTCACACAGAGCCTTGAACAGAGGCTGTGCTCAGGGTTCTTTATTTTCCTCGTTATTACATTGCTAACTAAGCCTCCTCTACCTGCGTTTCTCATTTGATAAATCACTTAGTATTTATTTTACTCCCCTTCTGTGTATCTACCTCAGAGAGGGTGGGTTGTGTACTCTGTACACTCGGATGTTGTTGCGCTCACAGCCGCTTACACTGTTGAATGACTGAAGGACAGATGATATCGCAGACATGTGATAAAAAGGAATGTGAAACAGCAGCACAGGCTGGATTCACACGGTTATTTGTTATCCTCACAGATGGAGGGGCGCGCCAAAGAACAGGAGGAATATTTCTCATCAGTCTAAACTTTTGCTTTTAAAGGGTCTATCTTTGAAAAGTTTGCACAGTGACGCCCTGAGACGACTTTCAGAGAGTTTCTGCAGCTGGATGAATTTTTTTTTGCCATCTTCTACATCAGGATTTATACACCAGTTCAGTTGCAGGTCTGATTAAACATTCGATTTAGCAAAGTATGATCAAAGTTAAGCTTTAGGGCTAGCTGTGGCCTAAGTGAATTTTCATTGGGCCGCCATATTTCATCACTGCATTAATTATGACACTGAAATAAATCATGTAGGGCCTGATCTGCTGAAGGTTTGTGGGTATAAAAGCATATTAAGCAAACTTGATAGCACATGCACCCCATTTAGCCTGTTTGGCTTTATGAATTTGTAGAATGTATTCAAATCATCAGATTGCCCAAAATAAATAGGAGATGCCTCCAACAGAACCTCCAGCTCCACAGCTTCAAACTTCTTTTGTCATTTACAGCCACTCTGCTCTCCCAAACTCTCCACAGTTTTACACATCATCGATTGTGCACACAACAATAGTAGATCTACACGCCCACGATTATATGTGCAGTTTTTTAGTTTACACACAATTTAGTGCTCCTTATTTGGGATTTTAGTTAGGGATGCAAATTATTGATTAATTCATCAATTGATAATTGTTTCATCTTCTCGATCGACGATCGATTGATTGATAAGCGGCACTTTTCCGAGAAGCTGAATTTCCTCTCTGAATCAATAGGTTCTTTTTTATGAAAATGCTATCTTTCTTATGAAAGAGGAAATGCAAATCATATTCCTTAATAACAAAAAAAAAAAATCTAACAGCAGGGAACAACACATTCACAAATGGAACAATGCAATGACAAGGCTTCTTTGAGGCTACCCGAAACATGAAAATAAATCAGTGCAGTGTCTCTGCATTTCCAAAAAGAAGTTAAGGTGTCACAATTGGACTATAAGCACCATTTATAATCCTCATTTACCTTAAAATACAGGCTGCCTGTAAACAGCTAAAAACATCCCTGAAAATAATGGATGTGCCCATAAACAAAACAAAAACATCAATGCGATGGTATTGTCAACAGCTGGGGGCAGGAGAGCCAGTGTTGCATCTTCACAGAGAAGGCACTGGCAGATGTTTCTTGTGGTGGTTTTTACTATACAGAATGAGTTTGCCTGTGTGTGAAAATGTGCGCACGTTTCTGTGTCTATCAACACGTTGGGGCAAAAACAGCGTGAGGAGAAATGTAAACGCAACAATGCACAAATGACATTTTGTCATGTAAATTAGATGGATACGGCTATATGCTGCATGCCTATACAATGGTAGGGGAAACACTGGTAAGGTGTGAGCCTTGTGCTCAGCCTATTCACAGTTAGGCCAGCTGCTGAAAACACACAGCAGGGACAGACGTGCCTTCATTCACCTACCACCATGCTGCAGGTCTTGAGTCAAGGAGTGATGATGGATCTTTAAGACAGTTGTCCACTTTTTTTCTTTTGTCTTGTTGTTGTTGTCAGAGGTCTGCTTCTCTTGCGTTCCCATGTGTGCTTTAAGTATGTCTGGCACAAAGTGCGCCCTCATGCAGTCTGGTCGGGAATTACGGGTAAAAAGCGCAATTAATTGTGATAATTAATTGATTTAGTTTAATCTATTAATTTCTTATCAACAATTAATCAATAATCGATTACTTGTTTGCATCCCTGATCTTAGTAGATCAGGCCCTTAGTTTTCTGTCAAGGTCACAAACTAAACCAAATTATACTTTGAAACGTCTCACTTAACTACATCTGGACTGTGCAAAAGCTACAATCCAAACAATTAGAAGACACAAGGTTATTTTAAGTTATGAAATTATGCAGAAAAGGCAAAAAATAGTATCAAAATAGGTTATGCAGGCAGTAGAATTTTTTTCTTTTGAAAATATCAAAATTGGGATTCTTTGTCAATTTTTTCTTTTTTTTTAAAATTCAGATTTTTTCCTTTAGCCCTTTTTTATAAACTGGATTGGGAAAAAGTTACCACTTTTCTCCAACAGAGGGTGAAATGTTTCTCTCTGACTCAGGTAATGTGCATTTTATGGGAAAATATGGCTTCTGGTACATTCTGTAGAGATTATCGTCATTTAACCTTTTCACAGGATCTGGTGTTGAAAAAGTAAACTAAAAATCGTAAGTATCGGAGAATCGCAATTTAAATTGAATCTGCACCCCACAAATAGTAATGGAATTGAATTGTGTGAATAGCATATCATCCCAGCTCTATAAAAAAGTCTGAATATGTAAAAAAAACAATACTGATAAAATCCAGATCCTAATTCTGCCACAAAAACATCTTAACATATTTCCCTCATATCGCCCCCTAATGGAGAACATTTTCCTTGGTCAGAGTTTGCTGGTTTTTACTTAGCACATAACTCTGCAGAAAACTGACCACTGATCATCTGGGATAAAGAGACACCTGAGGGACAGGTGAGCTTTGTTTCATCAGTCTCTAATGGTGGAACAAGGAGGTTTGAGCACAATTAGTGACTAGTTTTTACAAGAATCACTAAAAAAGGAATGTTATCAATATCTTAGCCCAAATACTAAATTTTGATGGAACGTTTTTTGGTTTAACTGGAAATTATTGTTCCCAGGGTTAACGGTTTTATTAGTTACTCGTATCTCCCTGAAAAAACAGAATTTTTCATTCCACATCACTAAATGTGAGTCAAGTCCAAGCAATAAAATGAAATCAAGCATAAATCCTTTTCTTATGAAAGTGTGTGACAGGAGCACTCATCTGGCACGCCACACATGGTAAAACAAACATCCCTGCAGGTTGTTGCTGATGTTTCAGAATCATTGGACTGCTTATCTACAGTTTCTATGTCAACGCTCCAGTCCAGCCCACGTCCTGACCTGCCTTTCTGTCAGCAGGTTAATGAACAGTGATTGGGTAAACAACGGGCTGGATGATGCCATCACCAGACTGAAAAAGACAGAGAAAGAGCGTTAAGACAGAGACACTCTGTGATAAGGACGAGAGTTCCCACTAGCATTCAGAGTGAAACCCAGGTGTCTGTCTGATCTCCTTCGGCTGTCCCCATCCGTCTTCCCCCCATTTGTCTTTGCCTCCCTCTGCCCGGCTGACTCCTCACGTCCTCTGCTCTGCCACACACACACACTTTCTCACATTCATATCTTACTCCCAACTATTTCTCACCCTATCTCTCTCCCCCTGCTGCTCTCATATCTCCCCCCCGTCCCCCATCTGTCTCTGTCTCTCCTCAGAGAGCCCCCCCACCCCCCACCCCGTGTCCCATTTGAGCTAGTTTTCTCTGGCTGATCCAACGTGACCTGCACGTTCTTTGGGTCAAGTGCATTAGCTAACAGAGCGGGTTTCATGCATAGGTTTCCACGTCAGGCTGTTTTGCATGCATGTGTTTGTGTGTGTGAGTGTGTGTGTGAGTGTGTGTGTGTGTGTGTGTATGTGTGTGTATGCAATGCTGGCATTTCCCCTTATCGCCAGACAGTCTTTATACCATGTGATGATCGAGTTTCCCCCACTGGAGCCCCTGTCTTAGCATCAATTCCATACTTACCAAAAGTATCATTTAAAGTGACAGAGAGCAAAAAATAAATTTGTATCATAAGTAAATAAGTAAATAAATAAATAAATAAATAAATGAATAAAACACAGACTGTATAAAAGACACACAAGAAAGACAACCTATCATCTGCTCCTGTGAATCCTTTGCTGAGCTGTCCCAATTTACACATTTTAATATATATATATTTTTTTACTAGAAATGACTTCACTGATAGTATAATAAAAGCAAACTGAAAAACACACAAAGCTGGAATGCTGAAATGGTTGCAATTTCACTAGAGAACTCTAGAGAATTGACCAAAATACCACATCCAATGCTGGAATAAACTGTAATCAGTAATCTGGTGCAGGTGTAGAGGTGCA
This sequence comes from Halichoeres trimaculatus, assembly GCF_033239565.1. Taxonomy (NCBI): domain Eukaryota; kingdom Metazoa; phylum Chordata; class Actinopteri; order Labriformes; family Labridae; genus Halichoeres; species Halichoeres trimaculatus. The sequence continues at coordinate 9,362,638 of NW_027437180.1, forward strand.
GGTGGAGCCAGAGCAGGAGAGGGCCGCCAAAGATTGGTGCAAGTAACTTCCAAAATGCTGATTCAAAAGCCAAACACATGTAGCCATCACCTCAGCATGTTTCATTTTTTGTTTACATTATTTCTCTATTTATTTTAAGGCTTCTTTTGTCTTTTTTTTTTTTTTTTTTTTAGAAAAGATAGAGCAGGAAACTGAGTGGGAGTGGGGAGTGTTGTGCAGGAAAGAGGCTGCAGGTTGGACCCAGGCCACCCACTTAATGGGTGAACTTGATGGGGCGCAACCTAAACTGCTGGATCGTACCACTTCCTCTACAAGGATTTAGTCAGCATTGAGTAGAACAAATGTTGAGAAATCCTCCAGAGACATGATTTCTGTTTCCTTAGAAAGCTTTCCCAGATAAACTGTCATTTTAACTCAGCCAAGAAATCTCTACCAGGGATGAGAAACACATGATGACTCACAAATCATCACACATCTTGATGACTGTAATACAATGATGCAGTGATTCTGGAAAAACTGATGTATCATATTAAAATCATATGATGATGTGTCATAATATCTCACAAAGTGCCAGGATAGAGACAAAGGATTTAAGCTGCTGTGATGCTCATTGCTTTCAGTCCTCTGTGCCGTATACTGCCACTCATGGTTCATAGGTTTGTTAGGTCTGTTACCATGATTGTCAGCTCAACACAATATACACTTGGAAGAACTCATGCTTGTGACCAGACATGAACATCAAGTGTTTTTGGGCCAGAAGTTCCAGGAACTTGTAGTTTCAAAGCATTCCCAGGGACTACATGGTTTTTGTGACCTGTTGTTTGTCTTGAGTTTCCACCACAGGTCAAAGACAGGCCGGCATCTCTATTTGCTGCACCACAGTTAGCCTGTTAGCATGTTGGATATTCATCCTGTGCTGGTTTGGATTGTACTTTATTGCACTGCAGATGGTATCATTGAATTGACCGCTGAAAAGACAAAGCCATCGCTGGTCAAAGACATTTCACAAAGTCATTTCAAACAAGTCAAAAACAATGGTTGCAGGCCACCCCTTTAGTTCCTGGAAATCTGGCAGGTACTAACTCCCAAGAAGGGCCGTTTCAAGGTTTGGGCCAAATACCCCAGAACTAAATTGAGACCCTGATTCCTCCAGCTGAAAAGCACATAGTTCCTCAAAAAGTCCCAAGTTCCTTGGAACAGTTTGTGCAGTTGAAAAGCAGCCGTATTATCCCTGTTGCTTTATTTTAGAGGTATCATTCAGACACAAGCTGGTGTTTGGTACGATGGAACTGGTGACTCCAATGAACTTCTAACTTCTCCAGGAACTGGCTAAGAAATGGGCTGAGGCCATCCCCTTGCTGTTTTTGTGTTGAAATCGACTCTCATGGGGCTTGTTTGGCTCTTGGAGAGAGCCTCTGGTGGAAACTTGAGGAACTGCAGCATTTTTGCGTTTCAGTATTTGCTTCATTTTCCAAAAATTGAGGTGTTGAAAGAGAAAATAAGACAACAGATTAATAAAAACCTAGAAATAGAGCCACTACTTGGTGTCAGTGTATTAAAGCAGTTTACAGAATGTTTCCAATGGTTATCGTACAGATCTAGAAGTCTCGTTCTGCTAACAGAAGCCACTGTTTTCTATGATTTCTTTTTTTAAAATCCATCTTGTGTCTGCTGCTTTGTTTTCTGTATTTGAAGCCTTTCCCTTTGAAGCTCTCTGTGCCTCTTTTAGCACACTCATGGTTTTATCCCAAACCTCACTTCACTTCTCATTTTCCTTCCACGCCCTTATGCGTGTGGGCAGTGGAGTGCACTGAGCACATACCCACAGTGGCACTGCCATCCGATTCACCCCTTCTGGGAGAGACTGTGGTTTGGACACAGGGCCGGGGTTTGTCCTGGCTGTCAGTGTGGAAACTTTTGGGGCTGTCAGCATGGCTAAATTTGGTGCTACATTGCTCTACTAGCACTTACCCCTGGCACAGGTGAGAGCAGTTCCTCCATGCTTTCCTCTGTACCGCACTGTAAGTTGGCTGGCCTACTTATTCCACCCAAAGTGTTTGAGGGGACACTGTTCCTTCTTCAGGCTGAGGCTGTGGCGGCTTTGGTGAACAGCCTGAAAAATCCCCTGGAACATCTAACTAGTGCTTATATTGAACTGGAGAAAGGTTCACATCTTCAAATGAGCAGAAATGAGGAAACAATGACTGGTTCTTCTATGTTTAAAGTGATTTAACCAAAAAGGCTCTGTTTTTGTTCTTCATCACTTTAAAGCTGCACTACATTTTGAGCTAAATATAAACAGCCGTCTCTGCTTGAATGCTGTTAAATTACTGTTTGTGAGGTGAGAAAAGAACTTGTCTTCTCATCTTTTTTTCTACTCTACTGGACGTTTTCTTTCATTTTCTCACAGCTTATGCCGTTTTATCTCTTTGATTCATGTATATTTAATGACTGTGCGTAAGAAAAGCATCCAGATGTCAAAACTTCAACACCATTACCTCAACTGAACTCTGGAGGCGCAGGAAAGGAAAGGGAACAGTTCAAGTTGTTGTTTGGAAGGTTCTTCCGGCAGCAGCTGATGTTTTGCTCGGCTGTGTTAACTTAATCAACACAAATGACAAACGGGCTCACGAGTCTTTGATTTGTGTTAGTGGGAGAGCTGTGATGGTGCTGAAATGTGTTACATTGAAAAGTTCATAAGCATCTCCAACTGAATTTTTCCCCAAACTGTTAACTAAATCTACCGAGCAGTCAGTTCTCCCAGGACTGCTTAAATACATTTCTCAGTGATTGGTAAAACATGAAGATGAATTACAGGAGAAAATTTCAGAGACTGTAAATTTGCATTTCTTTGTGTTTAAAGGAAACCATTGCAGTTATTGTGAATTACTGTAAGTCCTTAGTTTAAGTAACAAAGTTGGAGAAGAGCTCAAGGTTTCATTAATGTGCCAGTTTTTTTTTTTTTTTTTTCAGATCTTGTCTCTGTTTCAGATTTAACACTCCCTGGTTCATGTCTGTGAAACAGTTGGAATTAATTGGTGACTCAAAGTGCAGAATGAGACTATGTGATATGGTAGGATGAGATAAATAAAATAGAATAGAATAGAATAGAACTTTATTACAAGTACAACGAAATTGAACTCACAGCAGCAATCAAGGAAACAAAACCAAGAAAGTGTATGGAAAGTGCAAAAAGGTCCATAAGAAAATAGATGACGACTGCTTGTCCATCATTGTCCAGCCGAGCCAGCCTCCACCTCCACAGGAGAAGCTCTTCCAATGTGGCGTTGGTGTCTGATGTTAGCTCCGTTAGCCATGTCTGTGAATAGCATGATGCTACTCTGCCTGCTGGTATTCCCTCTGTTGCTGGGTTAGCACGGCTAGCTCGTCAATCTTATTGGAGATAGATCTTACGTTCCCATTAAGGATGGATGGAAGGACAGGTCCAGGTCGTCACACCTGAGAACAGCACGTTGTCCTCACCTTCTCCTCACCTTGTGGGGAAACATCAGGCCTTACACCAGTTAGCACTGACATGCTACAGACTGCAAATTAGTAAAAATTTTGCTGAAGCTACAAAAAGTTTGGTGTCCATGACCAATAAATGAGCCAAACAAAGTAATGATCCACTCCAAATACAAAGATTATGAAAAAGAGACGAAAAAATTACAAGAAACAGACAAAGAAGAGAGAGCTGCTGCAAAAGGCAGCCATAGCCAACATGGCGGTGCCTCGCAAGAACAACATGATACACCACCATACAGTATGACAAACACAGCACATTATGACACAACACATTTTGATGCAATGAAATACTCTAAGACACTTTTACCATACCATACAAGATCTGAAACCTAAAGATAGGACGCCATCCATGGGATGGAGCGGTGCCATTCATGAAATTGGATGGAACTGATGCTAATTCAAAGAGATGGAACAGTTCACAAAATCCACGGTTCGGTTCTTATCCCAGTTTTTTGGTCACATGTACACGGTTAAGTGTACATGGTAGTTTTAACACCCCAGATACACTCTAATAACCCACGAACAGATTATTTTTAATCAATGGTGTCATGTAAGTCATGGAAAACCTGGAAGAATGAGGCTGTTTCTTATTTCAAAAATCATTAAAGCTGAGTGAAATATTACTGGTTCCAACATGCCAACCCCTCAGTAAGGACAGTCACTATTGGCTGTCCCAGAAGTCACTAAAAGTCACTAAATGCCGCTGCTGTCTAATCTGTATAATAATCCATTTGCATGTAATTGTCATGGACTCTGTTGGAGAGAGAAATAACGTGGGAGAGACAGAAAGCAGGAAAAACACAACATCATGAATATGTTAAGAACTAAAAATTAACTTTCTTCTGTCCATTCTTGTTTTTTTTTATGTCTAAATATCAACCCTCCTCCTTTATATGGGCTGGGGACCTAGGAGGAGACTGCTGTGAGTGAGGAGAACTGTTTGTCTCTGTTTTGGATAGGGGAGGGACTCACACATGCTCACCACTGAGGAGATCAAAACACACTTTGACCTCAGATTCTCCAAACTCCAGAAAAGTTAAAGAATTGTCATCTTTAGAAAAATCTCAGCAGAGGGGTCTGAAAAGTCATTAAATGTTGCGACAGAGTCTCTCAGTTGTCAACACTTAGTTGTGGTTTTATCCTTCACTTTCTTAGCGCCGTCATCAGAGCTCACACTGAATCTAAAGTGCTCCCAGACAGAAGAACGACACAACACCACAGGTACACTCTATAACTCTGTCTTCTCTGCTCGTCATGTACAGTACATACATGCTTATGCCCCACAAAGTGTCCTGCTGTACCTCTTCGCCTCGTGATGTGCATATGATCGGAGCTACATACTTGTTCAAACTGAGTTGAAAAACACAAACTGAATGAAGCATGCGCCCCGACCTAGAGAGGAAAACCGAATGGTTTAGATTCTTTTCAAAAACCCTAGAATTCCACATGATGTGTTATGGTATGTCATGACCATGTGTCGTCACCCAGCGACGAAGAAGTTCCATTCACTTTGGAACCAAAAGGATCCAGTGTCCGTAGATGTTTCCTCTGTATTCCTTTCAGTCGCCATCTGTAGCAGCTCCTCTTTTGTGTACTCCGGTTCATACAGCTGTCCTTTTGGTTCCAAAGTGAATGGAACTTCATCGTTGCTGTCATAGTCACTCATTTTGAATTTCCTATGCTGCCTCACAATCCTTAGAGTACAAACAAAAGAATTACGATACTTGATCAAACTTACACGAGGCTACAACCGAAGCATAGCTTGTTTACATTCCCTACAGCTGAGGAGGGGGGACGGAGCACACTAGCGCCGCGCGGAAGGACACATGACCAGTTAGTTAGGTCTGGATAAATGTTTATATTTCCGAAGTCTTAATGCACGTAAAAAATATTTTGTGTAGCGTACTCTTAAACTGTGGTATTACTTTTTGATTTTAGTTCTTGTAGGCAGAGAAAATAGCCTTTGGATTTGGTACCGTCTGTCCCTGTTAGCGTCTATTTCCTCATCACCATCGATTACAGTTTGTGTCTTACTGAGGGAGAGGAGACAACTTTCTACTGTATCTAATGTCCTTAGTGGTCACATAGAGCTCATACAACCCCACTTCAAAAAAACTGAACTCTCCCTTTAATGCAGTAAAAGTCAGTTTTTGGCTTGCTATGTATGCAGTTTCTGTCCCCTCAACCGGAGACTCGATAAACTGTAGTTTTTAGCACAGTCTTCTGCACAGGCTTCAGTTTTTGAAACCGGATGTTGCCTCTTGACCATGACATGATCTACAATACAATATGATACAGCTCAGTATGATACAATGCTACAGCCATATGGACAAAAGTCTCAATTCTTTGAGGTTATATTATGGTTTTATATTTCATGGTTCATAAAATACTTGTGCTTTGTTGTTCTATCATACAGACACACCTGAAGATCTGAGTGTTGGTTTCATTGATGTAGAGAAATCATTTTTAAAATGTAATCAGCTTCATCATGCCCAGCTAGAACTCAAGCCAAAAGCTCACTGGAGCTTTAAGTGAGCAGACTGATGCATCTTCAATGGAACAACAAAAAAAAATACAAAACAAAACAAAACACTGTCTGATTCATATCACTCATAAAACAACAGATGCTGCCAGGTTTTCTGGTAAACTGGAGTTCCGGTTTAGTCCCAGGAGAGTAAAATAGGATCCTTTCCACGGGGATTTCCCAGTCCATGATCATCCCCTGGGTCTCACTCCAAAGGCCGCAGCAGCTCTGCCTCAAAGCGAGGAGTGAGGAGTGAGCGACAGAGGACAGACAGAAGTTTCCACATCCCTGCACCTGTTGCCTTATTGACACAAGGAGAGGGAGCCTGAATCCACACATGGGACACAAACCAGCGCAGTGTTGACATCTCCAGGAACAGATTTCCAGCAAATCCCTTGATGCCACTCCCATACATGCATTCCCTGCATAGAAGCATGCTGGGTATCATGTTGCATCCGGATATAATGGGCCAACCAGTGGCAGTGATTTGGTGCCAGGGTGCCAGTTTATATTTAGAGGCACAACTGTGAGTGATTGTGGCTGGAAAGGACCAACCGCTCCTCCCCTGGAGCCTCATCTCAGACATCTGCCTCTCTGAAACTGCACCCTGCTCACAGCGCATGTTCAGACCTGATTCATATGCCCCATTGCTTCCTCTCCTTCTCTCTGCAGGACTTATGTCATAATAAGAAAGTTTGTTGATCAATTTTCCTTCCTGAGCTCGAGCTCTTGTAAAGGAAACGAGGTCAAACAGAGTCAAGGGTGTGTAATGGATCCTGGGAGAAGTCAGAGGAAACATGTTTACAGTGTTGTGTGCAGGAAATGTGTAGCCTTTATCTCTAACTGTACACTCACTTACAAACACAAGAGGAGCAGTAAGAGCGATGACACGCCGCGGCCTGAGAGCGGCCAGAGCCCTGTGCTCAGTCTGGTCTCACTATCACTGTGTTACTGCACAAATGGTGTTAAAGGTCACATGGCTCGCCTGTCATGGGGTCATGAGTCTCTCCAGAGCCCGAATGTGTGTGTGTGTTTGTGTATGTGTGTGTGTGTTTATTCCTGTCCGGTTTTATTCCACTACTGCGACGCCCTGGGTAAACCCTCAGAGTCACATGACCGCCAACAGGAAGTAAGGCACATCAATCTGCTGCACATTAACAGAATGGCATCCCCTGAGTTTATGCCAGCAGACTCTCACAGTTCCTAATATGGAGGCTCTATTCTTAGCACATGTGCATGATATGAAGACTGGGCTGCTGCCTCTGGCTCTGGTTCAGTCGTTCCTCTGTCTCAACACTTCTCAAGTTTTATTCACTGAGTCAGACTCCATGCTGAGCTTCAGACGTAGGTGTCTTGTTGCTTTGGTTTTTGCTCTTCTTTGAAGCTTTTTACTTTTTTTCTGCCTTTCAACTTTTCTTTAAAACAACAAAATGGTTCATAGTTTACAGAAATAAGTTCTGAAAAGTTTGGTGAAAAATAGTTTTACTTTTAAGTAGGGCTGGGCAACGATTAAAACTTTTAATTGTAATTAATCACATAATTTCCCTGAGTAATCATAATTAATTGCATTGTAAATTCAAAATCTAATAATGAATTCAAAAACAGTGTATAGTGCACTTTTATTGGAATGTTCTGCCATATGAACGGAAGTGCCATAACATCTGTCATGCAAACACTAAATCAGTACTTGTTATACAGTAATAGTTAAATCACATATTTAGTGCAAATCAAATTTACAAAATGAAAATACAAAATTAAAGCTTATTGCCACTGTCAGGGCATTAAAGTGATACTCCGAGATGGAACAAGTTGGGTCCTATCACAAGGTTTAGGGCAGAAATTACCCCTACAGCAGTGTTTTTGTGCAGCAGAAGCCCAGAGCGCTTGCACCAAACACCCCCTCCCTGCTCCTCTGCCGGTTTCCTCTGCACTCAGACGGGGCCATATTTTACTTGACCAAAAACAAAAATAAACTGACTCCCACCGAAAAATCTGATATCGGTCTGCATTCACGCTTTATTTAGAGAATTTTCAGCGTGTTGCTTTCACACAAAAACACCGCTAAATAAGGCTCTAGTTCTCATCGTGTCTCTTTGTCCTGGCAGACTACCTGTGTTTGTTTATATCTGGCACGCCGCGCACGCAGACTGATACACTAAGCGGCGAACGCCTTTAAGTTCCGTGGCGTTGGCCCTCTTCTCCATGCTTGTTTTGGTTACTCATCGTGTTTTTCTGCCAATTTCACTTCCGGTTCCGCCGCGGTCAGCAACAGACATTTACAAAATAAAAGCATGTGAGCAACATGATGAAATATTAGCGTTAATAGATTGACGGGTTAACGCGAAAATAACGCGTTAACTTGCCCAGCACTACCTTCAAGATATGTCATTTATCCACTCCATTTGTGTCAAAGAATCTATGAAAACACTCAGCAAAATTCGGTACACTAATAAAGAAAGTGCAGTCTTGAAATATTTTGAAACCAGAGATTAAGGGTTAGGGTTAGAGACACTCACTCCAGCACTGATGCCTGTGTCAACCCTAACCCTAACCAAGCAGCAACCTCTGGTCTGGGAATATGAGACAATGCTAAAGTGCTAAAATCTGCTGTTTCTCCAGTGTCCACTTGAGGCTGGCTCCAGAATTACAGGAAGTCACATACACGCCAAGACAAAAAAAGCTGTTTTTAAAGCAGAAATTAACCTATTTACAGTCTGGTTCAAGAAATGCCTCCTGTCTGAGTCGCTAATTTAACTATCAGCACACACTGTACGGGTGGTGAAGTTTTTTCTAACTCAGCGGTTCAGAGGATATTGAGATTGCGAGCTCGCCCAATCAGAGGCACAGCTCAGGGTCACGTGACCGACAGGCACCCTATAGCTGTATGCAAAGCCTTTACCACTACCAGTATGGCCGCTTTAGCCGATGTGCTTCATTTTCTGTTTCAGACACAGACAGGTGATGTCGGAGAGACTACGTCCGTGTTTTTTACAATCTGTGTCAAATGTTCTGTAAATTAGCTCAGCGATATATCGTCCCACAATTATCAATGATAAACAATATTGACAGTATTATTTTGAGAGCAAATTAACCACTAATATAATGAAAATATATAATAATAATTCAATAAACCCGTTCAGATACAATAAACTTTTATTTCTCATTATTAGTTTTAACAATTGTCAGTGGAATGTCAATAACTTGAAAATATCCTAAAACAAACAAAAAAAAAACACAAAATCAATAAAGCCTCATCATCCTCATCCCAAACTCTAAACAGTTCAGCTGTCTCAGTTTAAAGTGTTCAGAACTTTCTGTAAGTACACACCGTTTTGCTATGTTGTGTTTGTTTTTACTTTTTTGATCAAACGCCTCAGTGAGTGTTGACCATGAACTGTAAAAAAAATGGACGTCATCTTGCTCGGCTCAAAGTGAGATCGCCACAAAAACTGCTCCTCCTGGTGACTGGCTGCAGTGTAAGTCAAAAAATCTGACTCTCCAGTCATTCCAGATGGGCTGTGGGCAAACTTGAAAAAATTAATACACCTCGTAGAAACGTTTCTCACGTTCGATTGCTGTGGTGATTTGAAGATATTATTTGGCTGCCTTGTATTTAAGGCCTCTTTTTTTCTGAAAGGTTTTGTTTTCATTGGTTATAAGAGGTTAAAAACAGGGTTTTACATCATGTTCAATGATGATTGACAGCTGCCGTTCTTGTGTATTTTTTTCAGGGATTGTAAAATTTGTTGGGAGGTAGTTCAAGTTCATTTAATTTATCATACGATTAATTGAATTATTGACTATCGTCTCAGGCCTCCATGGGGTCAAGTTGTATCCATTTAACAAATCTTAGTATCTGTCATTATTAAAACCACTGTAGCGGCTCAATTTTCTCTGACAAATTCTGTGTCTGTTAAAATTTTTAAATTACTTTTAGTTTATTGTAGGGGTGGGATTAAATACCTTCATGCCAATGAATCCTTTTACAGACCCATGTGATACAGTTATTAAAAAAAGGTGCTCTAGACAACTCTCTCTGCCAATTTGACTCACTCCATCAATAAATTATAATAACTCAGTGAGAAGGCGCCACTGATATGAATGAGTGGAATGTAAAAGTCAGTTTTTTGGCTGTAGGAAAAGTTGACAAGGGCTTAATGCAGAGTGGGCAGTGAGAATTAAGACAGCATTAAGAAGAAACTAAAACGCTGCATTGCTCACTCTTATAGCTCAACAGCTCACAGCGCTTGATGCTGAGATGAGTGAGTCCCAACCCTACTTTAAAGCCACAGTGAGGAGGTTATGAAACAGACTAAAATCAGTTTCCTTGCCTCTTTTTGACTCATGGAAGCAGGCCATCAGGGATAAGAATAGGGATGGGTGCTGACTTAGGTACTTTTACAGGTACCGACTGAATTCTGTCAAAATCAAAAGGTACCATATTTAGGCACCTAAATGCATCCTTGTGACTGTGAGGGGGTGGAAGAGTAGGCGGTTTTCCATGCTGGACATGAACACAGCATTACAAGGTTATATATTGACGAATAAATATGTTAAGTTAAAAAAAACAAACATGTATTTTATTATTAAACAAATTGATATTTTTTACCTCATCAACACCAAAAATACTGAAAATTGGTACCTTTAGGTACCGGTGCCGATTGCCAGGTACTGGGCATCAGTACTGTATCATTTCAAATGTGAAAGGTACCCATCCCTAAACAAGAATGCTGTTCCTATGTCAATAATTTGTATCCTTAAAAGCCCTGCAAGAGGGTTGATATCTGATATGTTAAAGGCAATGTCTGCAGAATTTTCCTCAATAATTAAAATGTCAACATATCTGCTCAGTTGTCAATTCTGGGCTTCTATACATGTGTGCCAGTACCTGTGTCTGCCTCAAACCCTTTCATTAGCCTGTATGTTGATGTTTTTGTTGTATTGAGCTGTTTCTGGGCAGCGAGTAGGCGTGGTTACATCAGCTAGTTATAGCACACCCAAGTGACTTTGCATAAGTGACTTTGCGTGTTGATTAGCCAATGAAAGAAGCGTAGCACAGAGGAAGACAAACACAACCAAAGTGAAATGAAACGCCAAATAGATAAAACTTTTTCCTAAATGTGGGTGAAGCTTGGCTCGACTTTCACTCCCATTTGGACTCTTGGAGAGCAGCACAGGATGAAGAGTGATGTGAGTTAGCTTTCTGCTAACCAGGTATGTTTCAGATACCAGGAATTGGCTTGTGCTTACATGCCAAGTCAGGTGCATGGCTCTCAAGTCTCTCCTGAGTAGAAACCCAATGCTGCAGATGGTTGCTGGGCTACTGAATGTTTTCATATGGTCTGGGTTGGAGGCTGTGGATGTGCGCTGCCAGTGGCACTGAGTCAAGGAGGAGGAGCCCAGTTTGAAAATTGTGTTTACAAACAAGTAACAAAAATTCCTGCTGACCCTACCTTTAAAGAATGAACCATGTTTTTACATTTTTAACAGTGGAGTTTTTCTGTGATTGATACGTTTGAAGGTTGAGTAATAATTAAAAGGAGACAGTTTACGTCTGAAAACCCAAGTCAGTGAGAAAACAAACCACTTCATTTACAGGGGGCGCCAAAATCAACAACAAGCCTGGAAAGGGGTGCAACTGCCAGTCAGTGAAATTTCACGATTCGTACTGATGCCCACAAATCTTTAATTTTCATGGAAGTAGCGACATGAAGACACCGTGAAAACTGGTACAATGAAAAACAGTCGTTTAGCCTTCGGCTCAAATCATCACATCCACACGGATTCACAACATATTTCATGACTTACTCTTATCTTTTAAGCACATAAACACAACACAAGACAATATATACCGCGTTCACCTGCACGGTCGACCAACAGTTAGGAACAAAAGGGGACGGAATAAAAGCTTCTTCCACAACCCGCCATCTCTCTTTCCATCGACTGAGCTGCTGATGTTAGCTCAGCCTCCCAGTCAAAGACGTGACGCCTTTCAGCACAACTTTATTGACACAGTAACAAAAAAAACAACCTTGAGATAACATTTTCTATATAACAAGATAACTTTCCTTTGAAGCTTGCATAAAGGGTTATACAAAAAGAAATCTTATTAAATAAAATAGTTTTTTTTGTAGCTTTGGGCGTTGCCATGGCAACCAATGATACTCTAACGGCGACAGTTACAAGGGACGTGTAGTTTAGCTGCTCGAGCTAATGTTAGTGTAACATGATGCTGTTGTTTATGCTTGTGAGAGTCCATCTTTAAGTCATCTTTATTTTGAAGCTGTTTTCATCAAAACCCAGGTTTGACCGTCCTCAGGTGTCTTTTGGATTGAGAGTTTGAATAATTCATGCATGCCTAGTTCTGTTCTGTGTTTGATCCTGAGATTTTCAACCCAAAGACCTTCATCATGGAGCGGGACCAGATTGACGAGCGCTGCTTCCAAGTCATTTTATAACTAGCAGTAAAGACCAACCTGTCGTGCCTGGCGTCAGAGCTGGACACAGAGAGGGAGGGTGCTTTTTACTGATCAGGTTAAGATGCTGCCTCTGCTGCATTTGTTTACTCCTTTTGTCTTATACAAATAGCACCATGGTCCAGTGTGTGAGCCTGCCTGGATTGTAAAAAGTAATATCCAAATGTCCCTGAAGGTGTGATGTGTAAGAGCTCTGCTGAATTACATCATCATCATCATCATCTGCACACACTCTGCCAGCAGATAAAAGAACCTCTTCCTCCTGCTTTTTTTTATACCTGACTCTCAACATTTACACCAGTGGTCCAGAGCTGCGCAGCATCATCCAATCACATCCCTTCACAACTCTTCTTTGCACTCGCTCTATGCTGGTTACCAAGGAGACAGTGAAGTGAAGTCTGGAAAGTGGAGCAATGGTTTGGCATGAGTGTGTTTTTTTTTTATTATTTATTATTTATTTTATTTCTTTCTCTTTCCACATCCTGGGAACAGAACATCACCACCTGGACGATGACTGTGTGTTTGCCAAAATACAAACGGAGGGCTGAGTTCTTCCTGCAGCATGTGGAGCATGTGTGCTAACATGTAAAGGAGCACTCATGTCACAGAGTCTGTCTCCTGATACACACCGTCCCACCTGTTCTCACCCTTTTCTCTCTCTGTGATACCACATTTCCTGGCGGGATGCAGGCGTGCTTGCTCTTGCCAGGAATCTGCCAGCCGGGACAGGGAAGTGTGTATTTTAGGGTGAGCTAGAACCAACCAGAGACTGTTTGAATAATGAGCTGACCTTGATCCAAGTGGGCCAGTTTGGACCGGAGCTGAAGAATAAGCAGAGAGGAATCTCACTTAGTGTGTTTGAACCCTGGGAAAAGAAAGCAAACATAAAAGTCAGCTCTCTGAAGGCGCCGTCAGCTGAGAGTCCATACGCCAAGCCTGAGAGAAATGTTCCTGCAGCTTTGCACATAAACAACTCATAAGTGTGGGACTAACAAGGAGTTACACTTGGATCAATTAGAAACAGACTTTTAGCTGGCGTGAAAGTAGACACATTCAGATTTAACCGTAAAATAAATGAACATTGCATTATGGCAATGCTGAGTGAAGGCTGTAATGAATAGAAATAACAAAATAAAGGCTTTTTTGTTTTGGCTTGCTTTAACTTTTGTCAGACTAATGCAAAAATATCCAATATAGCAGTGTCTGATCCATCGTGGATTAGTTTAGCTGATTTGTCAGAGGAACACGTGTGGTGTCTAAGAGCAGTGAATGTGCTTTCTGACAGCAAAACAAAACACTGAAAAAAAAAATCCAAATGAAGTGTTAAGACCCTTTGGCTGTTTGTGAACAGTTACAGCTGCCTGCACATTTTGACAATGGAAGTACTGCAGAGAACAGGTTGGTTTGCCAGGCTGCGGAAGGAGGTGAACCACCACACACCGCAATTTTCACCTGAAAAACAACTCCCAGCTACGTCTGAAATCAGTGAGTGGATTGAAGATATCAGCAAAAGGACAGATATTCAGAGGACAGACACTTTTACGAGAGAAATCCAGCATGTGCACCAGAGAAGGGTTTGAATACACAAGTCACTCAACAGACCATCATATACAAGACACAAAAATGTAGGTTAACCAGAAACCCTACCAAGCCAAAGACAAGAGCACAAAGTATTTGACCTGGGTCAAAGTGAGGGATCAAGAAAACTATGTTCAGACAGAGAACTGCATTAAATATGTCAGAATAATGGTGATATTGTATTTTAGGATTCATGATTAGCTGATTTAACAGTTTAACTATACTCTAGTTATGTTGTGAATTTGTTGTGAAATCTGTTTCTGTTGATCATAATCTAAACTCATTATTTACTCTCCATATTGAGTCTCAGGTGTCATATTTAGTCGTAACTAGACATGCACCGATCGATCGGCTCCTTCTTAATTTTGGGTGATCAGTGATCGGCCCATCCTTACATATGAAACTGATCTTATATACCTCCATGAAGGTCTGACAGCCAGCCATTGCTGCTTTTTGCTCTGAGACTTAAAACTCAGGACACTTTATTGGTTATTGAAGTTAAAACATGAAAATTTTTGCACAGGTATTGTTCGATGATGATTTTCAATAAAACAAAATTAGATAGTTGAAGGTATATGTTGTCAGTTATAAAAAAAAAAAAAAAAAAAAAATTGGTATCTGCAAGTCAGGCTTTTCAAAGATCAATGTTCAGTGATTAGTGATCGGCCAGAAAATTGTGATCGGTGCACCCCTAGTCGTAACACTGTCTGAAAATAACTTTTTCATGAATTTTAAAAAGTGAACACTGGATTCAGAATTTTGACAGCTAATTTCACTAGTTTTCGTTGACACCTGGTTCACTGAGGATTGATTTTTAAGTCATATTTAATAGCTTGAAGCCACAATGTTTCAGTGTTTCAGTGTTAAGTGTGACCGTATTAATGAGTGTGTTACAGAGCCAAGCTACGTGGCCTACCCAAACCTTGCAAGCCCACACCTAGCCTAGTGGGTAACTTTACCTGCTCCTGCGTTTTCCCCTGCATGTTGTTGTGGACATTGGCGTGTTGGCTGCATTTCCCTAAATGTGTGTAGAGTTGCCCTGCTCTGAAGGTGGTTTGTGTGTGTGGTCACTCACCCCAGTCTACCGTCCTCTCACTCGGACCAGCCCGTCCTCGATCCGTCCGTCGCCTTCTCTGCTACAACGGTCCTTTTACCGGCCAGCCCGCTCTCTTTTGTTGTCATTGTTCAGATTTTAAAAGGTGTATTTACAGTCCTTGGTACGTGGGGTGATCAACTGTGCTTTCATTTTCTGTCTGTTTCTTCTGCCGTTGCGTCTCCTCTCCAGACGGGAGGGGGGGGCAGTGTGTCCCTACAACGACGTACAGCGAGGGGGTGCTGCCTACCTGTCAATTGAGCTGTCCTTGTGCCCGTAGTGTACAGATGGCTGTGCATAAACGGGGAAAGAGAGAAAACAGCTTTTTTTTTTTTACTTTCCTCCCATGATCTTGGAGCCTCCCTCTACCTAAAAAAGTTGCTAGATTTGTTGCTAGTCGCTTTTCTCTAATTTCCTCGCTGGGGGGGCCCAGAAAGTCACTAAAAATAGCGACAAAGTCGCTAAGTTGGCAACACTGTCCTCAGGTGCAACCCCTTGAAAATTAGCCTTTGATTTTCCGCACCACGCCCCCCTCATGTTTGCACGTGCGTCTGGCCCTGTCACTCACCCTAAACCATGCCAACCCACATAATGGCAGAGAAACATTTCATAACGAAGTGACTGTTGGCTGAGTGAAAATTCCTTATCTGATGGGTCTATTCTTATATTATAATAAAATAAACTAGTCATTATTATTGTGTAATTTCATGTTTCAGTAGTAGTGATCAGAAAAATCCCTGACACGATTGGCTCGGCAGTTAGCACGCTTACCCTTTACGTCAAAACACCGTTTGCTTTGTCATTGTCATGCTCTTGTCAGAATCCAACAGAAGTTGGTTGAGTATCGTTTCTAACGGCTGATCTCCCGACTTGATGTTTTTATGCTGCTTACAGTTTTAATTTTGACTTTAATGAACGCTATCTCATCTGAATGAATGAATGAATCTTTATGATGACATAGGTTGTTCAATCTGTCTCTTAGTTGAGTGCTTTACACAGAGTTTATAAGAAAGAGCTTCATTAAACGGTGGAGCTAAAGCGTTCTGCAGCAGTTAATAGCCTAGCTTCTGTTTTCTCAACAAAGAGGCAGCTGACCAGGGTTCACTGCGGCTAATTGGCTAATTAAATCACTGTTGACAAGTAACATAAAAAACCCACTTTAAAAACAAACAAACATCTGTCTTTGTTTGCTGCTACCAAGTTTGTTTCCTTGATTATTGAAAAACAATCAGGGATGTTGTGGCTGAACCAGTGCAGTGAGTGTGCACACAAGACTCACCTCTTCTCTCTAGCTTTTGATCAAAGTTTAAACGGACATCTGACAATGTTTTAATTAAATCTTAAATTATTTGTTTTATTTTATTTTATATTTGCTATAGTTTATGTTTTTATGTATCAGTACTGTATCTTGTTATTTGTGCTGCTTTTAATCTGAACAGGCCTATTTTGGTCGTTTTAAATGTGCTCTATGAATAAAGTTGGAGTTGAGTTGAGGATCTCACCTGTGCATTCTGGACAGAGTTGAAACAGGACTTTTATGATATAAAGAAGCTGCAGACGATGAAACAGTGAAAGCCAGGTCTGCATAATCTAAGGAAAAACATACATATGCTGTAACATCAACACCAAGTTCAACATCATTAACGCATTTGTCTGTCTTAAATCTAGCTACTGCACAAAATTACTCTACATATGTTTCCTTTAAATGAACAAATTAATGTATGAATGTTTTTTTCATGCTTGTTCATTGAAACTTGCAGTCATGTTCGAAGCTGCCTCTCCACAGACGTTTGGTATCTGGTCCATCATCCATGCTTTCCTGTTCCGTGTGTTTCGTCAGAGCTGGTTGTAAAACCAGCAGGAGTGTTTTCTTGTTCCGGGCACCGCGGTGGGGGGTCCAAACAAACAGCTGGGTCTGCAGTGAGTTTTGTGCTGTCGCTGCAGTAGAAACCTGGCAGCTTTAGAGAAATCCTTCAGGAAGCTGGACCCTGACATTCATGCCATGTGTGGCATTCTCTTCCTCTCCCCCTGGTGTCCTCTAACTCTCCATCCAAGAGGAACTGGGTGAAAAAGAAGACAGGAGTTCAATAGAGAGGTGGGCTGAGATTGACAGACGCACAGGAGGAACTGGATCTGGGGAGGGATCTGTCAGGGGGAGGCATTGGGGATTTGAGCGTGTGTGTGTCTGGATGTCTCAGTAGCAGACATGTTGAAGCCCCACCAGGCTGTTAGCTCGATCAGTCCCCCAGAGTCCGACACAGCCCTGGGATACAGACACAACTGATGTCTCTCTTCTTTAATTATATTCCTTTCTGGACTTCCTCCCCCTTCCCTGTGCACGCATGCACATAAACACTCCTCCTCACCTCGTCTCCGTCTCTGATTGCTGTGGGAAACGCTTTGCTGCAGTGTGCTGTACAGTGTGTGTGTGTGTATATATGCGAGCCCTCTGCATCTCTTCTTTGCTTTGCTTTAACTTCCTCTCTAATCCCTCTCTTGAATGATTTATTTGAAGGGTGAAACTGGGTAAACACAATAGGGCTGACACAATCACCCACACCCCCGTGACCTCTGCTATATCCCCTCTTTCTCCTGCTCCCTCTCTTCTCTTTTCTTTCTTTTCTCTCCTTGTTTCTTTATTTCCCTCCATCCGTCCTCCCTCTTTTTATTCTTGCACCTTCAGCTCCCATGTCAGCACTTCTTTTCTCACTCTGTTTATGTCGCTGCGCTTTATGAATAAATTGGAGCTTGTTTGAGTCCCAGGGAACCCGCGGCTCACCCGGCCATGTTCTGAGCCCTGGGGGGACCAAAGGCGTGTTGACAGGCTTTGATTTTCAGACCAAGTGTGATACACTTGTGTGGATTTGGGATTGAGAGCTTAGAAAGGGGGTGTGATCCCCAAAGTGCTGCACATACCATATTAAGTGAAAGGATTTTAGTTTTTCTTTTGAAAAACATGAAAAACAAGCGTCTAATTCGTTGAATGGGGAGCCTCTCTTTTTATAATCTAAAAACACAGAATGAGAAAAACATGAACAGAGAGACATCCATAAGAACTTTGATTTTGTTGAAGCTGAAAGAGCAGAAAACTTTCTACAGTGTTGATTTACTTGACTGTGATAGAAACAAACACTTCTTTCAATCTTTTATACTAATAGCTGTAAACATTCATATCGGTTGATGATGGTTGTAAACTGTGTAGACTTTATGGACTGTAAATACATTTGTTGACAGGGCCTCCACTGTTTTCAGTCCCTGGTGATGTTATGTCTTCCTTTAATAAGCCATAATCTAAACATAGCCCTGCAAAGAGGCCCACATGAATGTTGCAGTATAGGCCAGCTGTTAACGGTATTATCTTTAGTGACCTCCTTGGACCGTTGCCACTTTGTGCAGTTTATTTCAGGGTGTTATAATTAAGACAGACATCATTTATCCTGCACTGTGCATGCCACGTACTCCCTAAAAAACCCTCAAAGGTCCCATATTATGCTCCATTTCTGTAGTTTAATATGGATCATTCATGTCTTCATGAAATGGTAGTAACATGTTTTGGTCCAAAAAGCCAATAAATCAAGCACAGCAGCATTGTTTCCAGGCTCTCATAGCCCCTCTGTTCAGAGTGGTCTAATTTAGTGGGCGTGGCCTTCATATGTAAATGAGCCACAGCTGATACCGCCCCGCTCTTCAGCGTCACTGAGAGCGGCGCCACGAGCTCCGAGTGCACAATGTTTGGAAAACAGCAAAGCTCGTTTACCATAACATTACAGGCTAACTGCAGCTAAAGTTGGCATCCTGAAGCTAACACAGAGACATGGGGACATTGAGGAAAAGCTCTTACATCTCCTCCACAGCACACAGCATTTGAATTACTCACATTTCCAGGGTCTGAGGTTTGTTGGTGGATGGTTGGTAATGCGCCCGGATTCAGGACCAGTCTATTCGCTAGCCCTCTGTTGTACTGTCCAAAGTTGGAAAAGTAGTTGGCCGTGAAGTGACTAGCACACACATGCACAGTTTTACTGAGTGTAGCTGGCACATCTCCCTCATAAATGAACTCAGGGAAGCTTGTACATGGAACTATGTGGCTGTTTACAGCCAAAAACAAAGCAGCGATGGCCCTTCAACTTTAGCATTCTCCTCCCTGCTGCTGGGGAGATTTTTCTCCCCTCAAGTCAGACTCTCCCCTGATTGGTCAGAAAAGGGAATTGCCAACGTTTTTAGAAAAAAAAAATCAAGCTTCCACAACTGCTTTTCATGTAGAGGCATCAGTATGTTATTCAGTCAGTTTTATCACCGCCTTCACAAAACAGGCCAAAGCATGAACCTTATGTTAAGAGATGGTATGATGGAGCAGTTGTACAGAATTGCAATCGAAAGTCATAGAAGGATTTTACATAATTAAAAAAAATCCAGAAACTGAAACATCTTTTTTATTTATTTTCTTTGTGTGTAAGTGGGCTGGGCAGCCAGCTTCAGGTGTCTTAGGTTTTTGAGTTCATTCAGATATCAAGAGTTTGTATTGACTGGAGTGGACTGTGGTGTCGAAGGCTAGGCAAAGAGAAAGTTTAATCCTGAATTTACTGCTGAGATTTATGGTTTAATTCTAAATCCTGTTCATTTTGGAGATTTGCCACATTTTTGGGACTATAAGTCGCTCCGGACTATAAGCCACAACAGTCAAAAAATGTTGTGTAATCTTTTTAATAATTTTATTTACAGATGTTTTCAATTTACAAAGATTAACATGTTGGAAATAGCACACGCAAGAGCACATTTTAGACTAAATACACAAATAAACACAAGTGCAATCACAAAAACCCAAAAGTCACACTGAACTGTAAGTCACATTTATTTAGGATGATGTGGTACAGCATTTCCAGAAAGAATTGTTTACATAAAGTTTTGGTAAGAAGTGGTAGAAAATGAGATGAGATGAGACGCTTTGAAAACTAAGTATTTCTATATTAGGAGTTGAAGATATATTTCCTACAGTACCTTTGACCATAGTTAAGTTTCAGTTTCTCTTCTCTTTATGTGCTCCTCTTACTCACTTGGCTCATTTCCACCCTGTTCCACTGTGAGAGTGAGACTAGTGCAGTGTGAGATTTAATGAGCTCTACCAGAGAAACCTCCTCACTTTGAAAGAGTTTTGACACTAGTCTTTGACTTAAATCCAGAAAAACTGTTTACAACAGAAAACGAAGAAGATGTAAGTTAACTTTTATTTCTCTGACACATGTTATCAGGCGATAAACGCTGGGAGCTGTCAGGCTGTCCAAACCGGAGATGCTGAGCCCTCACTAGGGTGCAGTGTAGTGGAGATACTTAACACACATTTTCACATTTATAATCCTTTAATGGTTGGTTTGAATATATATTTTTATTTTGGTTCACAAAGTTAGAAAAGCCAAAACATTTCTCAGTGGTATCCTCATTTTAGGGAATAAAGAGTGTTAAATTCATCCTGATAGTGATACTATTTTATATGATTAGTGTCAGTATCAGCCGATACCAAAGCCCAGGTATCGGTTTTGGTATCACAACTAAAAAGTTAGCCTTAGTTAGTGTGACAAATTTATTTATTTATCAATTCATTTTTGTAGAAGTAGAATAATGTAGCCAGGAATAATCACAATCAATAGCTAAAAATATAGCTCAACCTTCAACAACATTCAATGATCAGTGCTGAATATTCCCTAAGAGCTGGGTCTGAGACCCTCAGACTAAATCTACCCCTGAGGACAAAGAGTAGAAAGGGTGAGATTAAGGCCTAAGTGTTCCCTGAACAGATGAGTCTTCAGACATCTCTTAAAGTAGAAAAAGACTCTGTGGATCGTACAGAGTTTGTAATTCATTTCACCATGTGGGAACAACATAGGAGAAGAGTCTGGCTGGAGATTTAGAGCCACACTGGGCTAGGAGCACCAGGTGTCTTTCACAAGCAGAGCGTGGTGGGCCAGAAGGAGTGTAGACCTGGATGAGGGACCCCAGGTAGGCAGGAGCTGTTCTTGCAAATGTTTTGTAAGCCAGAAGAAGAGCTTTAAATTTGATTGGAGCTGCCACTGGAAGCCAGTGAAGAGAGACTAACGGCTTAGTGACATGTGCTGTTTTGAGCTAGATACCACTGTTATGTGTCTACATTAATGATACAGGCCACATAATTAAAGATTAAAGCCTTGTTTCAACCTTTCTATAAATGAACACATGGACGAGGTTCATCTTACTTTTTTTAATGTAAAAAATTAAAAAACTGAATCAAAGTGTTGTTCTTGAGGTGTTTTATTCTGTGATCATTGTAACACATAGAGACCACCAACTGTATCGACTCTAGTGGGGTCACCCACTGGTTTCTGAAGACCGTGTTGGAATACTGACCCAACCTTACTTGAGGTGGAGTTCAATTGAGCCTTGGGGGCCTTTTGCATACAACAGTTTTAGGGTGAAACGCAAACATTTTTTTGTGTTTTGGCCTGGCGTTAAAACGGGAAAGGCCGACCTAAAACACAAGCTTTTAAAAACGACCTCCAGAGTGGGATTTTTCTGAAACGGTGGTGACACCCTTACGGTACAAACAGAAAGCTGACATTTTCAGTGGAAACGCTGACGTCACGCTCCACTTTGCGCAATTGCGTACAACAGGACAAGAGTACTGTTGTTACGATTGTCGTGAACTACCATGTTGTGCTTGTGCTGCTCAATCTGCTGAATCTGCTGACTGTCTTTAACAGAATGAGCATATGTTGCTCCACTTCTGCTCTTGGCATTCACCAAATGATCTGCTTAACTCTACTTTAGAGGAGATCTCTCAAAAGCTGCTTCTGGACGAGACAGTTATAGCGCCAGCTACAGGCCTGGCATGCTTACTACAGCATTATCAGTCAGTGTTTCCATGTAAATGCAGATTTTTTTTTTCACTGCATTTTAGCTTTTTCACATGAAACGTTGTTGTGTAAATGTGGCCTTAGCCTCCTTGCTAACACCTTTGCTGCACTTTCCTCTGAAAACAGCCCTTCCTTAAATCTGCACAGTTTGAAAGTGAACATTGTCAGAGCTAACAATCTATAAAACAAATCACTTTAAATATGTAAACATGTTGATTTTTGTCTGTTTCGTTTCTCATGAGTGCAGCTTTACATACTGCCTCTAATTTTCTTAACAAACAACTGTTTATGTGTCTATTTTTTAATAATTTGCCTTGTATCAAAGACTGGATTTAAATCCCCTCGCACAAGCTTCCCCCAATCATTTTCTCTAAAGACAAACACAATGATCGAGATGTTGAGGATGTATTTACGTCTGGTACCAGGGAGCTGTTGGTTGGTGTGGAGACTTTTCACCGAGCCAGCCTGTGTTTTTTCTTATGCTAAGCTAATTGCCTCTGGCTCCAGCTCTTCTCTGAAGATAAAGACATGAGCTTGATATTGATTTTTTTTATCTTCCTCCCAGAAAGTGAAACATTTTCCCTAAACCTGAAAAAAGCAAAAACATACAACTCAACCAGTTTCCTCCCTCTCTGTCTTCCTCAGATGCAGATTCTTGACAAGTTCCCAATTGAGGGAGGGCAGAAAGACCCCAAGAAGAGGATCATCCCGTTTCTCCCAGGTAACAGTCTGCTCCACAGCTCCAGTTATCTGAACAGGCTCCCATATTAATAATGTATGGCTGGCACTAGCGCAGTGTCAATATGAGCTGGTTACTGATGCCTGCCTGGGCTGCATGTGTGAGTGAGTGTGTGAGTGTGTCTGTTTGTGTGTGTGTTGCTGTCTGCTGACAAGGCGCTATCTGTGACTTTGAAATCACAGCTGTGAGCGTGTGTATGAGAGGTTTTCATTTTAAGGACATTGTTGAATCAGTTTGACTTCTATCACTGAGATTACTGTCATGCTTGTATTTAATCATTCGACAAACACAGACTGGAAAATGTGTGTGTGTGTGTGTGTGTCCTTACATTGATTGGAGTCATGCCACGCATGCTCATCTGTCCTGCTGTAAGTCGTCTCCTGACATTCAGGCTCATGGCGACCTACAGTACAGCGTGGCAGTGATCGATGGGGGTGTTTGTGGCGGTTCAGAGTCTGGGGCAGCAGGGCTGACAGTGATTCTGCTAATCACACTCCTGTCTGCTGTGTGAGTCTATCTCTGCACACTTCTGCGCTCGTTTCACAGGTTTCTAAAGATGAATTCAAACTGAGGGAACTTCTTTTTATTTAAATCAGTTCACTCGAGGCTCTGCCTACGCCCCGTGGCTGACACATGATCCTCCTCCTTCAACCCTAAAGCCGTCGTCCTCCTGTGTTGTGTGTTTCTCACTCAAGCGGACACACACTGACAAACGAAAAGCAATTTGGAAACCAGCCAGAAGTCCACCTACCTCTTATCTGTGAAACCAGCAGCAGCAGATGCAAACATCATTGACCGTCTGCATTTGTTTGAGGATGTTTATTTGAGGATAAACTCCTCTGTCCTTGCTGTGACACTTATGGAATGCATTTAACTGCAGGACGATATTTCACATGAGGATGAGACATTAACCCTTGAACAAAACTGGTCTTGTTTGGATTCAGGTTGAGTATAAATCATCACTGGTTTATTTATCTATTAAAGAAATGCTCTCTTCCCTTCTAGAGAACTGGAACCTTATTAATCTAAACTTTGGTCATTCCTGATTCCAGCTTTACAAACTCATCATATAACCTAAACCAGTGGTGGCCAGCCAATCAATCAGAGACCAAGAGCCACAAAAATTACCGTAGCACCACAAAGAGCCACATCAAAAACGCACTTCCTCTCACACATAAACAAAATGACATAAAACTTTCAAAGCGACATATACTGTGTTTGTGTGTTTCAATTTGTACTTTGAGAAAAATTTCTGTTTTTACTGCAGAAGACATAAAGTTCCATCTATCTAGATAGCCATGAGCACATTAGGGATGTATAGAAAAGAAACTGAAACCTAAGTATCAATCTCATCACCCAGGTATTGTTCAATACTGATCACAACATTGGCATCAATATATCAATATTTTAGATTGATTGGCACACCACTACATAACAATATGATATATTTTTTAATGAATGGATCAAAGAGCCGCACACTGAAAGGCAAAGAGCCGCATGTGGCTCACGAGCCGCAGGTTGGCCACCCCTGACCTAAACACTTCCAGGACAAAAAAGTGTTAAAGAATGACACTAAAGGTCCTTCAAAGTCTGTCACATTTGTTTCTAGGGAACTTCTTGGTAGATTTGTTGAGAATGCAGCTTTAGGCCCAGTTTACTCAACAAACGTTTCATCCGAAAACACTAAAACAGGGTGAAAACGCAGTGAAAAAAAAATCAGCATTTATGCCGATGGACTTAAAACGCTGAAGTTAGCATGCCAGACCAGTAGATGGCGCTATAACTGTCTTGTCCAGAAACCACTTTTGGGAGATCTCCACCAAAGTAGAGTTGAGCCGATCATCTGGTGAATTGGTGAATGCTAAGAGCAGAAGTGGAGTGACAGATGCACATTTTGTTAAAGACAGTCGGCAGAATCAGCAGATTGAGCAGCACAAGCACAACACAGTAGACCAAGACGATCGTAACAACAGTACTGTTGAACTGTTGTATGTGCTTGTGGGAAGCGGGGCTGAAACACAAAAAAACTTTAGCGTTTCACCCTAAAACTGTTGTCATGTAAACGGCCCCTCAAGTATCAAGGTCTTCCTTGAATTCTGTCAATACTAGGGGTGTAACGGTACACAAAAGTTCAAGCTCTGGTTGGTCGTTAGCAGCAGCCATGATGCACAATTCAGACACAAGCTCCTGTGGCTACAGAAGCTCTTTGATATTCATCTTCTGCTTGGCTCACTGTGAGACGTCACGTCCACATGATATACACATGATCGCAAAGCACGAATCCGGACCACTTTCCTCATGAATATTAAAATGCCTTCCATGCTTAGCCAGTCATAGACAAGTACTCACATGAATAATAAAGGGCCATGTGCAGCGGCTAACGTAAACTTACTGCATTCGTTCAAATACAGCACTGTACCGAACCGAACGGCCTTATGGAGCTGTTCAGCGCCCCGTTACACCCCTAGTCAATACTGTCCCATAAAAATAACCACAGACAAGGGTTTTCTTTATTCAGACATTCCCAAAAGCCACCATTTTCATGATTCAACCAAACTGGAGGATCTAAAATTCATTTAAGTCAACACTGGTGAAATTTGACCAGGAGCAGCTTCCATATACAAAATTCTTTAACACCTGTGCAATGGTATAATCAATAAAAATGTATGTTTTTTTCTGTTTTGGGATCAGTGTAGAATAGAGCTGAAGGATTTTTGGAAAATAATCTACTTGTGATTGTTTTTTTTTTTTGAGTAACATTGCTATCTCAATTTAGTATAAGTTTTTTGGGGGGTGACATTTGTCTTCTGCATTTTTTGCTTAACACAAGTAAAAATCATCATATAATATGACCAACACAACAAAGGATACTGTCAACGTACAAACAATTCTTTACTGTACTTTTTAATTGAAGAAGAACAGGAAGACTGTGAAACTTAGCTGACCTCCAGCAGGATATCTGTAGCTCACAGGGTTTATTGTCAGAAAAAACAGCATGTTGACTTTTGTCTATTTGGAAGAAGAAAGAGTACAGGTTACTTTATTCCCTCCAGGTCTGTGAATGTGAACTTATTATTTTTTCAAGTTGCACCCTTTGCATCATGCAAAACTGCATCATATAACACTGTGATGTCTGTTTCAATTTGATTAATTGTTCAGCCCCAGTGTAGAGGTAGTTTCCAATAGGTCCAATAAACTAAAAAAATTGCCAGGTTTTAATATTAGCCTTCTGATACCTTTCATCCTCAAAAGATGTCAATTAAAAACTGAAGGGCCAATAAATCCTAAATTTCTTTCTTTTTCTGTAGAGATCAAGATCCAGCTCTTGAGCTGCTGCAGCAGCTGAGGTGTTTGTGTAGGTTTAGCTGTTGGACGCCACATTCTTTGTGAAGAACTTCAAGTCTTGATTGTCTAGAAATATAAAAATCCATGTGCTGTCATGTTAATCACTGTGCAGGGTTTATAAACGCGTGTGTGTACATTTGTTGACCTGTGCATGGATAATAAGTCTGTAGTTACCAGTTTGTTCAGTTTTTAAATGAACCTGAATTTAATCCATTTGGATAGATTCTATTATTGATGCAACCTGAATCTTTTCATTAACTGTAACTGGGAGGAGTTTTAAAAGGAGCTCTGTTTAACATCCTCGATGTGCTTTAGAAAGCCATACACCAGTGTATTAGCTTGTGTGTTACTGCTTTGGTTCTGTATAACAGAAACATCACATGAACCAAATATTTATTGATTATTGGATTAAAAAATTCAAATGAATCAATAACTGGGTTGCCTGTACAGCCTTGGGGATAAATCACACACCCTATGTACAGAGACTGTGGTCTCCAAACCCTGCAACATTTTTTTATTTTTAACATATTACTATGAACATTAAGCCCAAAAAGAAAACTGGAATCTGTAAATCATTTTTAAAAAGCTCTAGCCACAGCCCCTTTAGAAGAACCATTTCATTTTCTTTTCTCCAGCAGCTTTCAACATAAGGTCAACAACAACACCACATCCTGTTTAATGCTCTGTTTGTGTCTTAATGTCTATTACATTTGTTGGAACACTAACGCTGATGCAACTGATGTTGATTTTCTTTACATTTTTTAGCAGGTCACAAACTGTCAAAGTCCTGAAGGTGTAAAGACAGGACCTTTTTTCCTGGTTTCATTTATAAAACATTCATTATGTTAATGAATTGTTATTTTTATTCTAGGATTTGAGTAAAACCTGCTTCATGATGTCTCCAGTGGAGCTAATCTTGCAATAACTACTCTTATAAATTTGCTCTTCCTGCGTGGGATGTGGTGCATACATCTGATGGTAGGGGGTCTTTAATGTCTCCCCCGGGTGGGTTGAGAGGATGACGGGAAATTCATGACCCATGTGTCTATAAATCCTATTTGTTATTTTAAAGCCGTGTCACAGACAGAGGTCAGGGAATCCATAGGAGGACAGCTGGGGCCCAGAGTGTGGGATAGAGATGCTGTACCCACAGAACCACAGCAGTGCTCATTACTGACACCTCCTGGTTGGAGAGGGTATTACAGGAAGCCTTCAGGACTGCAAGACCAGCTGAAAACAGCCAGAAAGGAGTGAATGCATGTGACGAAGATTAGCTGCTTTCCCGTCTTTCTCCTCCGTACATCTTAATCATCAGTCTGCTGCTTGACTTTTCTATGAGTCCCTCTTGAATGCAAAACTGATCTTTCCTTCATCTCTTTTTAATGAAATCCTGTGCTCCTGTAAAGCATTTTAAATTGTTCCTGAAAAGTTGTGTGCCAAATTCACTTGCCTTCTCCTTCACCCTGTCTGTCCTCCCACATATTTAATCTTCTCTCCGTCCTCTTTTCCTCCCCTCCAGGCAAAATCCTGTTCCGGAGGAGTCATGTGCGAGACGTGGCCATGAAGCGGCTGCGTTTTATCGACGACTACTGCAGGGTAAACATCCTCAAACTCTCTCTCTCTGACTCTGGGGAATGCTCCCCCAGCCTGTGAGGGGTTAAAAGTCAGCACCCATACTGCTCTTTCACATGCTATAAACATGGGATGTGAGATTTAGACAGCATTGTTGGACACAGAAAAGTTCCTATAGTGATGTGCTGTGTGTCTGAGCTATTCTGAGACATCTGAGGAGACTCTAATGTGCTCTGACACTGAAGTTTTCTGAGGCTGAGGCTTGGGTATAACTCCTCTGACAGTCGGGGGGTTGTTTATTTTATGTTGTGCCACAGTCAGAGACGCTGTGTGACCTAGTTGTGCATTAAACTTCTCACTCACTGCGCTGCATGAAACAGACTTTAAGCCCTTAAATCAGAGACCTCTCACTAATGACCTCGTCCCCTTGTTTGATACACAGAGAAAGAAAGTTCTCCTCCCAGCCCAAAACACACAAAACAAACAAATCTAAGCCTTTCAGTCATCAAGAAGTTCAAGGGAAATCCACCCTTTCACTTCCTGTTCCTCGGCAAGAATTATTTGATTTATTCTGAACACAACCCTTTCCTCTTCTCTTCCTTCCTTCCTTCCCTCCCTCCTTCCTTCCCTCATGTTGGCAGAAATTCACTCAAACAGAGGGATCAAGTGACTTTAAAACCACTGGTGTTTCAAATCAAAGTTAGCCCTCTATATGTGTCACAGCCCGATTGTGAGTTTGTTAAAATCTAAGTATATTATTTTCAGTTGCATTTAGGAGCTCCACTGTTCAGGTTTGTAAAGCTTTTCTGACATTATATCTGAATGAGGGGAGGTTAAAGTTGTGTTTTATTATTAAAAAAATGCAGCAAACGGTCACACAGCTGCTGTAGAATTTACCCAAGGTTGCATTTCATAGAAGAGGCCAAAAAGACAGAAGTCAGAGAAGTGACGGAAAAATAGTTTTCGAAAAACAAGCAACTCTCTGTAGACCCACCTATAGACTTTAACCTAAACTCTCAGATGCATAAATTATGAAAGCCTGAGTCAAGATTTAATTCTTGTCAGGGTAAAAAAAAAATAAAAATCAAGGAATTACCAAACCAACCAACCAACCAACCAACCAAACAAACAAACAAACAAACAAACAAACAAACAAACAAAAAAAAATATATATATATATAAATATATGTAAATGTATAATTTATTTTGGTAATTTCTTGATTAATTCTTTCTTTTTATGCTTTGCAAAACACTTTAAATGGGACATATCATACTGATCCGTGATTTAATACTTATATATAAAACAAAGTTGAAAATAAGACCTTTCACCCCCTGAATTTTCAAAAAATGAGATATTGTATTTTTTCTGATATCTTAGAACGAGATTTGATGCCTCTGAAAAAGGTCATTGCCAGTTGGCCGCGAGATTTTGACCTCAATGACGACACGAGGATCCTTTCTTTTTATTGGAGTAATCTGATAAAGCAGCTCCTCCTCTGTGATGTCAGTTAGTCACACAACCGCCACCGAGGGATACACCCACCAAGAGCCGAGTATAAATATAGCTCCTTTCTAGCTCTGACTAACTTGACTGAGTGCTAACATAGTGACAAACTGACGGTAGAGGCGATCTTTAGATTACACTTTCAGCATGATGGATAAAACAGACAGAGAAAAGTGAAGGAGCAGGATGGAGCCCTGTTATAGAAGTAGTTTAATGGTGAAGTCTGCCTATATTTCTACATATAAACTATAAATGTTACAGTACCGGTTTGACTCACCACACTGAAGCGTCCTGAGATGATCCAGGTGGATTTTCTTCCTCCTGAGCTGCAGAACCAGGTCTGACTGGGGGTCCAATACAAAAGGACGTATCCTACACTCTGCCATTTTATTAGTGCTATCAATGCCTTACGGTGAAGTTTTGGCAAACAGCAAACTCGCTCTGTCTGCTCCATTCAATGTGGCGGTTTTGTAAATACTGCCATGCTGCAAAATCCGCCCCCTGGCTCTACCCCCTCCGCCCCTTTGATAGAACTGACCAATCAAAGCACAAAGGGCTGTGACGTTGTGAGGTTATTGGAGGTCATTCTTGAAATGGAGCGTTTCAACAAGATCTTCAGAATGGCCTAAAATGAGGATATTGAGAACGCTATTGTGGGGCAATGAAGGAACTAAATGACTTGTACTGAGGGCAGAAATTCTTTACAGGCATCCTAGTCTGGCATAGTGAAAAGGAGAAACAAGCATGATATGTCCCCTTTAACCTGTTTTCACACATTTTAGTGTGGCTGTCTGGAGTCAGAGAAAATTAACTTGCAGTTACACTGACTGACCACTGAATGAAACTCTAAGGAGTGGAGCAGCAGAGAGCACTCTAGAGGCTGATATTCAGAGATAGGTACCAAATTAAGTACTTTAATAGCTTCTGACCAAATTCTGAGTTTAATTCAAAAGTATCAGGAACCGATTTACAAAAAATCAAAAGGTACCATGTCTAGGCACCTACATGCATCCTTGTGACAGTGGAGGAGAGGAAGAGTAGGTGATTTTCAATGCTGGACATGTACACAGCATTACAAGTTTATATATTAAAGAATAAAAAGATTAAACTGAAAAGAATCTACATTTTATTATTAATCAAATTGATATTTTTTGTCAAAGAAACGTACCAAAAAAGTACCAAAACTTGGTACCTTTGAGTACCGATACTGATTGCCAGATACCGGGAATCTGTACCGTATTGTTTCAAATGTGAAAGGGACACATCCCTAGTTCCACCATTGAGACCGTTGGAGAAAATGACTTTTAAACAGCTTTCCACTGCAGTCACCACCATTCAACCGAGGGTTAAACTTTTTTGATAGAGGCCTGAAGTTTAATGGCTGGGCTTTCACAACTGTTTTTGATGCAGTAAGACAAAGCTCAAGGGTTCTTTCAGTGGCCTTAGTTGCCAGTTTGGGGATTTTTTTTTTTAAAGAGTACTCTTTTTTTTTTTTTGAAATGAAGAACAGGAGTCAGACATTGTCACTATGAGTTATCGCTTATTGATTTATTGACTGACTGGAGTAACTTTAAGTGATTTAAAGCTGCAAATGGGATGATCTGAAGGTACTCTTTTCATCAGCCATGAGGTAAGAAAACAGGTTAATATCTGCATGTCTGAGCTGGTAACGCATTAGTTTAACCAGTCACAGCCTCCATTCAGTTTTTTCTCCGTTATCTCTATGCTGACAAAATTCTGGCAGATTGTGCCGCAATGCAAGATGTCATGGGTCATCAGTGCTTATTTACATCCTGGTAGTAAAGCACAAAAGCTTTTTTGACAGTATCCATCATCCTGAGTGACAGCCCTCACTAGTGGAAGGCATTGATGCGTTGAAAGTGTTTCTACTTCCTTTTTCAAACTCAATGACTCGGAGCGCCCTTTTAGAAAGACCGTTGCCCAATGCTCTGTTAGTGTGCAGATTTAAATAGCTGAAAAGGGAAAACAAGCAGGGTTTCCTGGTAAAGAGAAGATAATTTCCACTCAAATTTTTCTGGGTGAGTAATGAGAGTCTCAATTATAATATTAAAGATGCATTTGTAGTATTTCAAGCCAAATTTGTGATGCTGTGAGTCAAATTTGGGCTTTTATGTTTTTCTCTGTGTACTCAATTAGTTGGTAGTATCGTTTTCCTGTTTTGGGAGAGGTTAGCCACTGTGTCAGCTCGGTAATTGGGACTAAAAGAAGTCTAAAAACCAAAAGCAATTACACACATCTGAAATAAACCCGATCCTTTGCTCCACACATGCAAAGGTTTCCTCATTACCCAAACAACCCCAAGCGCTCTAATGTTTATAGTTGCTATAGCGGGCCCAGTACTGAAGTGTGGCGCACTGTTTACTCTCTGCATCCTGTTTATGAGGCAAACAACAGGGAGGAAGAGTAATTACCCAGTGTTCTCAAGGGATCTGCTCTCTAGAGATTGTGGGAGTCCAGCCAGAGATGAGCTCACAGCGAGGTATAGCGTCTTCAATCACAACCACAAGGCCTTTTCAATAATACAAGAACCTATGAATGAAATATGAAGGAGGCTCAGACCGTGCTGATTTGAATAAAAGGACTGAGATGTGTACGTTGTCACAAATCCTCATGGTCCAGCACCCGTCCATACATGAGCAAGACCTTGAGGGGGGACTGGTCAGATCATTAAATATGGATGATCAGTCACACATATGGGCCGGTCTATTACAGGAGGATCACTCTTTCAGTAAAAAAACACAGGGAGAATGGTTCATTTGGTAAAGTAATATTACATAATCATGCACTTCAAAGACACAATTGTTAACTGAATGAGCCAAAAGTCTGAGTCATTCAACCTTATTATTTGTAGTTTCAGTACACCAACATGAATCCCCCTGGAATTACCATTTAAAAGCATTAGAAGTGCACTTTAGTCGCCAGAGATCATTATTAGCATTACATTTGGTGGTGTCTCTGTTTTCATCAAATGCTTATTGTCTTCTACATCTTTTGGAGAGCCACCAATTTGTTATTTTTGCTGAAGCAAGTCTGATGCAGAATAGGGATGGATCGGATCACAAAAACACATTATTATTTTAGCACCCCAGATTACCATACACCCTAATAATCCACTTTTAACAGATTGTTTTTAATCAATTCTGTCATGTTTAGTCATAAAAAACCTGAAAGAATGAGTCTGTTTCTCATTGCAAACATCATTGAAGCTGGGTGGAACATTGCTACACTGTAAAAAGGGAATCTTCAATCAGCTGAAGTAATGTAATTTTTTTAATCAATTCAACTCAATATTTTCAAGTTAAGGTTTCCAATGTATTTTTGTGGATCATATCAACTTGAAATTCTGCGTTGCTACAACTAATAAAGAAGTAGTTGGACCAATTTAGCTTAATTGCTTCAATTGGTCACACCTAAATAAATTAAGTTCTTTGAAATGAAATTTACAAGTTCAATAAACACAGTTTAAAAGGCCATGGCTTTGGCTGCCTGTCTGTGCTCCATGGCAGTGAGGGCTCCAATTAAAATACTCTTTCGGAAATGGTAATTTAAGTTTAACTGAGGACAAAACCCAGTTTTTCATTTTGAATCATAATTTTAGCCCATCAACACATCATTAACAAATTATTAACAAATAAAACATTTAACACGCTTTAAGGTACATGGTCCATGCCAAAGGGCACAGACAGCAGGTCCATGCCATGTGGAGCACAGAAAGCCTGTGCCCTTGGCAGGTTAACATATTAATGTACAGCTGGGTCTAATATCCACTGCATTCCCTCCTCACTCACGGTTTGAAATGAGTCAATTCAACAGGCTGTAAAGTAAACTTTCCAAGTAGACAGTACTCAGCTTAAGACTATTAGTCATATTTACTAACCTTTTTAGTGCAATTATTTTCCTAGATTCTTTTAAGTAAGCTCAACTTGTCACATTTTTACAGTGCAATAAAGTATAAAAACACCTTGTCAGATTTTACTTTGAGGTTTTGCAAATTATAGAGTTGAAACAACTGAAAACCTTTAGTTGGACTGATGCAAAATGTTGATTTTAGAACAATCAATTTTTTTAAGTTCATTTGACTTAATTAATTGTGTTGATTGAACTTATTGACGTCATTTCAAATAACTTATTTTTTTATGTGTGACCAATTGAAGCAATAAATTAAGTTGGTCCAACCGTTTTCTTTTTTCAGTGTAATTTGAACATGCCAACTCCTCAGTAAGGAAAGTCACTATTGGCTGTCCCAGAAGTCGCTAAAAGCCACTAAATGACGCTGCTGTCTAATTTGCGTAATCCTCATGGACTCTGTAGGAGACAGAAATATGGTGGGAGAGACAGAAATATGTTTAGAAATAAAAATGAACTTTCTTCAGTCCATTTTCTTGGTGGCGACTTTCTTTTTGGCCAGGCAGTGTGTTTTGAAACGTATACCTTTTTAGTAAAGAGCTATCCACACCATGTATGGTGTTTTTTTTTCTGACATCTTCTAAATAAAAAAAAAACAACAACTACTTTTCAGCGCTGATAATTGCAGCTTGAACACCCTTCACATTTGAAGAAGTAAACAAGGCTAATTGGAGGCTGTTGTCTTGCTAACACCCACTATTCTCTCCCCCTGTCACTCTCTGTCTCTGTAGGCGCTGGTGAGACTCCCCCCTCAGATTTCTCAGAGTGAGGAGGTGCTGCGCTTCTTCGAGACGAAAACTGAGGACATCAACCCCCCAGTAGAGTAAGTGTCAACAACTTCACGGTGCATTGACAAAGAAATGGAAAACGCGTGTACATGTAACACAAGAACTCACAGATGCCAACTTAATTATGTGTCAGGCTCCGCTGCAGGCCTTAATTACTGTGAAGGTACAGAAACCAAACACGGCCACATCGGCTGTGAGGACAGCTCAAACCAGTCACAGTAATTAATGTGACTGTAGGTTTAAAACAGCAGTGCAGCACTTGGTGCAGCTTTTAGGTGAAACTTTAATGTTGCTGCATGTTTGTGACCTACTCTCTGCAGCTTGTCCATTATAGCTTTTCACACATTTACTCCTGGAACAATTCAGGGAAATCTGCAGACAGCCTTCAGCTCAAATCTTCCTTTGCTTTTTTTTTGCATGGCACTGGCTGTAGAGAGGTGAAATCTCTGACTTCTTGGAAAGTTGAGAATGAAAGAGTTCAGAAGAAGTTTAATTCAATATTAGACAATTCTCTTTCAAATATGTAGCTCACTTCGATATCTGAACATTTCCAACCAAGTAGTGCGTGAAAGGGCTGAGTTTAATGTGATAAAGAAGGCTAAATGTTGAACCTGCAAGTTTGAAAAGTCAAGAGGGGTGACTTTGGTGGATATCACAGCCTGGTTTTAACAGCCTTTTGATACAAGCAGTAGCACTATGAATTCTTCTTTGGTTCTTTCCTTCCAACTTTTTTTCGGGTAACTAAGGACAATCCGAACTATGCCCAAGCACCCTTCAAACTTTAGGTCTTGTTTGTTTGGCCAGTGTGATGGCTCCGTATCATGTTCAGGCATGGTTCACTTCCCTGGCTTTGGCATGGAGAGTTGTGCTTTGGCGGTACACTTCATGCATGAGCACAGACACATACGTAATGAAGACATGATGTATATTCCATGACATATAATCACTGCGACTGCCAACCACCAAGAATCCCCACCTCAAACATAAATAAAATCCGAAGCGCAACTAAAGTTGTTGCCATGTTCTCCGTGTTCTCCATGGTGCTGACCCTGATGAACCCACGCCTCTAATAAACAGACGTTTCATGATGGTGATATGGGGCTCCATGATGATGATATTACGACATATTGACGACGTATATACAGAGGCAGTTTTACTTAGTCTGGTTCCTATTGGAGTGGTGTGACCATGGCCTGTACCTGCCAGTGGGGGAATGGGGCTTCTGGGGGACAGTCATGCTTAAGTATGGAACACTTCAGATCATAGACTCAAAAGAAGGACGTCATCTTGCTCTGTTCGAAGTGAGGTCTCCACAAAAACTGCTCCCCCTGGTGGCTGGCTGCAGTATAGGTAAAAAAATCCATCTCTCCAGTCATTCCAGATGGGCTGAGGGCAAACTTTAAAAAAAGGAATATGCCTCGTAGAAATGTTTCTCACGTCTGATTGCTGTGGTGATTTAAGGATATTATTTGGCTGCCTTGTATCTTTTTTTCTGGATTGTAAAATATGTCGGGAGGTAGAGACAAGACTTGTTTAGACTCTTGAAAGAAAAAAATAATTGTTATTTTGTCTCCAGCTCAACTCAGATTCTCTCTGAGTTCCTCAAAGTCTCTACTGCGCAGACTATGCCTGCACAACGGCTGCCCATGGCTGCGCCTGTGACGGGTGGAGCCACGCTGTCCACTCTTTATACAGTTTATGGTTTGGATGGCCAGTGTGACTGAATATTTTCTTAAAACAAAAAGAAAAGACTTTAAAAAATATCCAAAGTGTTGCTTCTGTTTTAATTTGACTGATGGCTACTTATCTTCTGATGGCCTGAGATGACACTTGGACAAGTTAGCCTTCTGTTAGTGTTCTCTTCAGGTGAATTACATCACATAATAAACCTCTAAATAATGAATTTTCTCTAAACTGAGAAAGGGCTTTACCTTTTTTTAAGGGCTAAAGATAAGATGATTGGTTAGAGCAGAGACTCAGTTGAAGTTCATTGTTGAAGCGTGACCTCTATATAGAAGTTTGCAGATGAACAGACATCCAGTTTCTGTTGCAGGACTGGACTCAGTTTTGTTTCCAAGACAAAAACACAACAGCAGCAATTTTGTGTCACTGATGCACAGCATTTAGATATAATATGGAGAGTTTAACTTACATGTATTGAGATGGACTCAGGTGTGTGAATTCAGCACATATATGCTTGAGCATGTGTGTATCATGTCCTAATTTCCTGGTCTCTCCACGTTGCCTCTTAAATACATCTTGGTAATACTGCGGCTAAGCTCATTACCTCTCAGTCTCCTCTCACTGTCCATGAAGACCATTCCCATACCAGCTCTTTCTGTCTGAGTTCGTTAAAAGCTCGCACCAGGCCGGGCTGAGGCAGAGGGGGGCACGGAGAGTTGATGGATGTGAGGGTAGGAGGCGCAGAATGACTTGTTCCAGTGTGGGAGATAGCCCCTTTGGGTAGTTTTTAATTAGAGAACACACTCTTCTTTCCAGACCTCAAATGCCAGTGTGGCACTATTCATTTGTAATGTGTTCCTGTAAGGAGCGCGTCAGCTGTACCCGAGGCGCCGCAGCCGAGCGCTCGTCATAGACCTGGGCTGTGTCTTTTTTTTCTCATTTTAATTACTTTTCTCAGTATTTTTCATCTCTCCTCTCCTATCTCCTCTCTCCTCTGCTGTCAGTCAGTGGTTTAGAGTTTTGTCCTCAGCTGTCTTTCAGAGATGATAAAAAAAGTAGTGCAGCAGGCAGGATTTAGTGACCTCTGCCTGGCGATGTTTTACAGCACAGCATAATCGGGTATCTCTTCCTATCCATCCTCTTCTGACTCCTTATGTCTGACGTGGCCTCGTATATCCAAGAACTTTTAATTGACGTGACAGCTCAAGGTTACAAACACCAACGCAATCATTCTTTGATCAACAGCTTTTCTCTCCATGCTGTCCACACAGTTACTGTCATTCTCCTCTCATCTTCTACTTCTCTTCCTGCCTCTAGTTTCTCTGACACCCTTCATCTTCCTGTCTCCTCTGCAGGAGTCTTTCTCCTGTCTTCCTCCTGCTCTGTATGTGCCTCTATATGTTGCTGCAGAGCGAAAAGGCGTTTATCTTGTTGTCAGGAGTTGATGAAGCTGTGTGTGAACGCGCGTTGCTCAGTCTGTTTGCACCCATGTGTGACAGACTTTAGTGTGAAGACTCATTTTATGTATTTAATTTCCATGTGATGAAGTTTAACGGGTGTTAAAACGAGGACGTTTAACGACGGAGTTCTCAAAATCAAACAATACAAACACCTGTTTCCAAAATAAACAAACTTGATTTCTAACCTGCTCACAGCGCTGTTACAGAGAGAGTCATCATGAGGTATCAGAGACACTCAGAAAAACACTGGTATGAAATTACCTGTTAGGGAGCACAGAGGTTGGTGTGGTGGCTGTGATGGAGAGAGGAGCAGTAAGACACACACAGCAGGCAGGAAGAAGTGGTTGAAAAAAGTTTTTGAACATGCCTAAAATTTGTACTCAGTCTCAAATGTCATCATGAAATTGTTCGAAACTGAACAAAAATAAATAAACCATCACATCGTAAATTTATATGCAGTAGACCTGCCATAAGCACGCTGTATAGCTTTAATCCTGGATGTTCCCCACCAGCCTCTAACACTGTTGAGGGCTCATCTTGTTCCACTTTCAATCACTGCCCTTAATTCTTCTGAGTACTTTGGTTTACGCTTTGAAACAGACCACAGATTTTCAGTGGGGCTCATTTCTAGTGATTGAGAAGACCACTCTAAGACCTGGATCCTGTGCTCCTGCAGCCAAGTTCTCCTGGCCCGGGATGTGTGGCAAGTAGCTTTAACTTGTTGAAACATCCAGTTTGGAGCATGTGAGTTTGAAGAATGGCACAATGCTTTATTGTAACAGTTCAATGTGCAGTCACAGACAATGAGAGGAGCAACAGCAGCAGCACCTATACCTTGACCCTGCCTCCACCATGCTGACTGTAGGTCCTGTACCTGCTGGAGATAATGCTTGGCCTTCTTCGTATCATGGCACCAGCAGGAGGAAGATAAGGCACACACCACACAATCTTCTTCCAGTCCCTGGCTGTCCAGTTTTTGTGAACATGGGTCAGAGGACACTGGGCTAACCTCTGTCTCTCATTGATCAGGGGTTTCTTGACAGCCTTGAAGGACCTTAGGCCTTGATCTAAAGTCAGCCACGCACAGTGCAGGTGGAACACTGGACACCAGTTTGGCGCTGAAGCTCCTGTGATGTCATTTGCTGTTCCTCCCTGCACATGTGCTCCTCTCTGCAAGTTTGTGTGGAGGAATGGTTATGTGTATCATTCTTTAACATGTTATTGTTTTGTTTGACTGTGGTGTCTTCATGGACCATGCTCTCCTCCCTTTACCTCTGTGTGACTCTATCCCTTCTGTTTTCCTTCAACTGGCTTTTTTTTTTGCAAAAATATAAACTTTAAAGACCTATTAAAGGGCATTTTTGCCTTTTTTAGGTAAGAACACTCAAATAGTGACATGAAATGTGGGGAGAGTAGTGAGCAGAGGACACATGAAGCAAAGGGTCATAGCTATTATCTAAAGCAGCATCCATAATCTCTCTACAATGGGTGCATCCTGTGACCAAGCCCAGCCAACACCCCTGAAAATATGATATAAGATATTTCCTTTGAGGAATACGACAATGTAACCTTGCAGAGCAGACGGACCTGCCTGATTCAGTTTCTGAACTCTTGCAGCTCCATCTTGCCAGGCTCCAATGACCAATGATTTCACTCGGCTAAATTCTGACCGGCCCAATCAGGGAAGAGAGGCGGGAGCTGTGGGAGCAGACGTGACTTCAGCAGACTTTCGTACTTGTCAGCGTTCTTTTGATTCTTTAGTTAAATTTATAAAAATGGAAGCTGTCGTCTAACGCCTTTTTCACAGCTGTTTCTCATGATTCAGTAGTTGCTAATCTATTGTTTCTTAGAAGCATCGGCTAGCATAAGCTACGTCATACAGTGGCTTGATGTGGATTGGTCTGTGGTGAGTGTGTTAATCAGAACGGTCGCCCAATCACCAGCTACGGATTTTTTTTTAAGTCCCGCCTCTGAAAACAAATCGGAAGAGCTGCTACCCAGATGGACTAGTGAAATATTTCCGTGGCGGATATATGAAACTGTTCGTCTGGCATGTCAGGTTAACAACAATGAGATCCTGGCGTCAGATATCAGTCCCATACTGACTCAAAAAGCTCAATCTTTTATGGGTGACAAAGTGCTGATCAATGGGGCAAATCAGTCACACTCTTCTTTGCAACTCAAGTTAGAAAGCCTGAAGTTACTGAATCGAATCAACACTCATCATTATAACAAGGAAAAGATCTTGTAAAAGTGACACTGGTATTGGATCAAGTATCGGCTGACATGAGGGCCTAGGTATTGGTATCAGTTTTTGGACTGAAAAAGTTTGAACCATGCATCCTTTGTTTATTTTTGTGGGCTTTAGTACTGAATTGTTGTCTTATTTAACCCCTAGAGGACAGACCAGTTGTTTGGCTGCAGAAAGCTTTGAGCCCAAGCTTTCAGGGCACTAATATAATGATTTCTGAGCAGCATTACAAACACAGACGCAAAAAAAAAAAAAAAACTTTACCTGAGTGAGAGGCTTTTTGGAAATTCTCTAAACACACTTACTGATTTACATTTGAAGCTGCTGGCCCCCTGTAAGAAGTTATACCTGGAGATCACTGTCAGACGATCTCTCTTATCAACACACTTCAGAGGTTACAGAAGTAAGATTGCATCTGGAGGTTGGAGTTGTAGTTTGAACATGAGGAGCTGAAGCCATAGAAAGCTGCCTGTGACTGTACTCCTGTCAGATCAAATGGAGCACTAAGCTCCTCCAGCTCCTCTCCAGCTCCTCTGGATCCCCGCAGGTTCCCTCTCTCCTCTCTTAATAAAAGAAGAACACACTGGGAGAGCTGAGCTGCCCTGCTCTCTGTTAGGAAAAAAAGAGCGCTCAGTTAATGGTGAGAACACGTCATGATCCAGAGGACTTGACTTGCAATGGGCTAAATTGGATGGGTTGCTTCCACTCCCTACCCATAATGCATGTGGGAGATGAAAATAAATCATGGGAGAGTGCGGTTCAGGAATGAGATTAGCTATTGATTTAAGATCCTGATTGGAGCGTGTGTGTGTTACTGTGTGGTTTTTAATGTCTGCGTGCAAATACATGTGAGTCCTGAGTGCTGTAGGGATGGACCGCTGAGGACTAATATTAATCCATCCTGGTTTTTTTGTGTGTAAGTGTGTGTGTGAGTGTGTGTGTGTCCAAAGTTTATCCAATCTTTTACCTGATTTTGTTTTGACTTCAGTTTCAGTTTGCTTATTTGTTGGTTCCAGGAATATCGCGCTCAAGTGTTTGACCCTGAAACTTCTTCAGTGCTGCTCATCCACTGATTCATAGTTTGAAGTCATGTGTCTGGTGTGGAAACATTGAGTAACTTTACAGCAAAAACTTTTCCTTGGAATTGTTTTCTTCCTTCTTGGACCTCCTGTGATGAGATTGAGCAAGTATTTGAATGTTCCTGCTTCATTTGTTTTGTTGTGTTAAATCCTGCACATGTTGAAAGGATGTACAACAACAAATAGAAACCAGACGTGAAACTTCTCTTTTCAAAAACTGCTCAGTCAGCTCATGGTTCATCATTTCTATGGAGTTAAATAAAGGCAAAAAGTTTTGTAAATTTGACAAAAAAATCTTTTAAAGAAAAAAATAAGATTGAAACCAAAAAATGTTAAGTTTGAACCTTAATTAAAAAAATAATAAAAGAGTAAACAGAAACAAAAATTAAGCATTAGCAATTATTTTTCAATCCAAACGTGGTGTTGATTCAGCTCTTTAATTTTTTTAAACAGTTTTTTTTATTTTCTGTTTTTACTATTGAATCAATTTTTACATTTGAGATGTTAATTTTTCAGGTGTGATTTTCTTTTTTTCAGAT
This sequence comes from Halichoeres trimaculatus, assembly GCF_033239565.1. Taxonomy (NCBI): domain Eukaryota; kingdom Metazoa; phylum Chordata; class Actinopteri; order Labriformes; family Labridae; genus Halichoeres; species Halichoeres trimaculatus. The sequence continues at coordinate 9,403,605 of NW_027437180.1, forward strand.
TCTTTTTTTTTTCCACATTCAAATCTTCTTTTTTGGATTTAAGGTTTTTCTTTCACTTTCAAAAATGTTTTGTTAAAAACACATTTTTTTAACTGTTCCTAATTTTCAAAGTCATGCAGCATTATGAAATTTAAGATAAATTTCATAGCACCTCTTTAAAAAAAATGGATTTCTTACCTGTGCACCCGAACCAACAGGTTTACCCGGTAAAAGAGATGCTGTTGTCCTCTTCATCGTGACTCTGCGCTGCGCTTTCAGTCAAACACAGAAGTGGGAAAGCTTGTTTTTTTTTTAGTATGTGTGATAAGTAAAAATTTGACATATTTTATGGAATTAATTGATGGATATCTGCCAAGGGCAGTCTTCAACAGCCCTTAGAAGCATACTTTCACCCCAGCATCTCTTTATTCACAACTAATCAGGTTCATAGTCTGTACAGGAAGGATAGAGTCAGAGGGCCTACGTTTCCTGAAGGTTACATCACTGGGGAAGGCTCTGAGTCTTCTTTGCTATGCTGTCACTGACAATTCCACACCCAAATCAGTCGAGACCACGCCCCCCATGCCAGAACAGGGCCAAAAGTTTGTTTCTGTTAAATGGAAAAAAACAATTTAAAATTGGAAAAGAAAATCTGAAACCTAGAAAAGAACTTTTGAATGAAAAAAAAAAAGAATCTGAAAAGAAGAAAACTGCACCTGAAAAAATTAAAAACTCAAATGTTAAAATATATTTAAGAGCAAAAACTGGAAATATATAATTTATTAAAAATAATTAAAGTACAGAATCAGAACTTTTAATGGTTTGAAAAATAATTGCTCATGTTGATTTTTTGTTTTGGTTTAGTGTTTTATTTATCTATTTATTTTTATTTATTTACTTATTTATTTATTAAATTCAGGATCAAAGTAAAGATTTTTGTTTTTAATTTTTGTTTTCTTTTTGAATGGATTATTATTATTATTATTTTTTTTAATTTTTCAAAACTTTTGGCCTTGATGTAGCTCCTTACATTTCTTGCTTGGCCTGAAACAGTTATGTCATCCTGGTCTTGGCAAACAAACACACTTCTCCTCCTTACCTCCCTGACTTTCTTTTCCTACCCATCATTCCTCTCTTCACCCCCTCCTTATGCTATCCCTTCCTGCTTTCTTCCATTGTTCTGGAGTTTCAAAGCATCCCTCCCTCCTCCTGTTTCCCTGTCATCCGCCCATTCCTCGCCGCCTGCTGCGAGCAGGAGCCAGGCGACAGGCTCACTCAGCCTTAATGGATACTCTTCTCCGCTCCTCTAACTATCAGGATCAATAGCACTCACTGGAGACCGCACAGCAGCAGCAGCAGTGTAGAACATCGGTGAGCATGGGGTTAAACACTTAAAGTGTCTCAGAGTGGTGAGGAGTGGTCAGCCAGGCGTGCAGCCCCTGGGAGGTCATGTGCATGTCCGTGTGTGTGAACACGTATGAGTCCTCATGTGTGAGCGTTTATTGATCCCAGACACTTCAGCCAATTATGCCTTAAAATGTTTGTACAGGAGTAGAGTTGAACGGTAATCTTTCACGACTGCACTGCTCCTCCTCGTCATTGTCCATCGTGTGTGTTGTTGTCAGGCTAATTCAGCGTCTGTCTGTGTTCCCCCAGTCCCCCCTGTTTTCTGCTTGCAGCTCCATCTTACGCGGATGCACTCACTCACCCCTTCTCCCACCCGATGCGGCGTCTGACTCACTTGTGCTCTCTCCCTCTCACGCTTACTCACAGGGTGTTGTCAAGGTAGGGTTTGGGCTTTCAACAGTAACAGCTTGACTGTACACGGGCGTGATGGATGGAGCGAGAAGGGACAGCTGTAGAGCTACCAGGGTGATAAAACGCCTGGATCACGTCCTGGAAAAGAGGAAGGAGATGAAGAGGACTGAGGGGATCCCCAGGGAAGGGAAGAGGTCAGAGGCAGGGGAGTGCAAGTCCAATGTTGCACAAGAGAAATGATTGGTGTATGAGGAAGCAGATGTGATCTATTGATGTTCAGGTTAGAGCGAGGTGTGTAATCTGACCTTTATATGAACAGATTGAACTGTGACGTCCTATTTTCTACAATCAATCCATAAAATCTCATTGAAGAAGCCATGCTTTGACAAAAAGCCTGCACCTGTCCTGCTTCACTATGTTAGATTGAATTTTCTGTCGATGATTTGACCGGGGGAGAGGAGCCACGTGTCTGTCAGTGCAGCGCAGGAATCAATCCCATCCGTCAATTCTGAGAACACACTCAGATCCTGAGCACGTCTCAACATCAGTCACACTTAACATCACACCCTCCTGTGTGTGAGGGATAGCGACCCCTGTCTGTGGCCCGAAACACTGCAGCTCAGAGGGAAGTGGGTCTCCAAGCTGACGCCACTCTCATGCAATCAGCAGCTCCTTTTTGAAGCCGAGTGCCCTTGATGTTTAATATATATTTAGTCTGGACCTTCAGCTGGATCTCTGCTCTCCTTGTTTTTGCTCTCTCATGCGATGAAACGTCCTGTGGAATAAACGCTACAAAAACATGGATATTTCTCCCCCACGGTGCAGACGTCTGAAATCAAAGGGAAGACTTTATCAGAACAGCTTCATGATATTTTTATGTGTCAAAACAGGGTCTGTGTAAACACAGTTGCTCGGTTGTAGACTCTTAAGGCGCTCCACACACATGGGAAATACCCCGCGTTGCTCCCTGAAAGAGTCACTTTTTTTTGGTCTCCCTCTGAAATGAGTCGTTCAAACACTTTAGCTCAGGCCCCCATGGTGAATCATATAGAAGCTACACTGATTTGTGACTTTTAAGGCGAATATGGATACACTAAATGAGACGGTTCATCAAATCATAATAAGGCATCCAATAGAGGGATTTTCAGTCTACGTCATCATAAAGATGTGCACGCATTTTGACCGCAGAAGCAGCGTTTAGTTCCATTCATTCAGACGAGTTGTTCTGTGGTCAGTTTTTAGAATCAACACTATACAATAGAGGCAACGTCTATCAAGACACAGAGCAACCGGTGTTTTGGAGATAATAGCGACCATGCTAAATGGTGAATCTCAGCCGACAGTATCAGTAGCCACGTATACATGGACCCAAATATTCCGCTTGCATTTGGTTAATTTGCTCAAACAGAAAGAATTCGACCTTTGTAAACACCTCATTCCGAAAGAAAAGTGCTAATCCGAATGGACATTTAATCGGTTTCACAGGGGTGGAATATTCCTTTCCCCAAACCAATTGAGATATCATGTATCCACTTGAATGGAAAGTTGTCAGGGTACGTCCTTTCAGCGCATGCTCAGACACAACATCAGACGCAACTAGAGACATTTATCAACTTTAAAAATGGCGGTGAGCCGTCAGCACTAGACTGCTGCGGAAAGTTTGTTTTTCATCCAAGCTTTGAAAGAACTGAACATAATTTCAAGACTGGACTGACGAAAAACTTTGATAAATCACATGATGTTTATGTTTTTCTGCGCATACCCCATTGACTATTCTGTTTGATATTTGCGGCGCACGTAGACCAGAGATTGGAATATTCCTTTCCATGTATTCTATTGTTTTCGGAAAAGTGATTCAGAAAGATTCCATTTGGAAAGACGAAAAACTCCTCATGTAACCGTGGTGACTAATTAACGTCCAAGAGTCACTAGTTACCACGGAAACATTTAACACTGAAACACCTGTGGCGTCTGTGGGTAAATAATTAACTCTGGACGTAGTTTTCTGGTTCTTTTATTATGAACCGGGTCTCAGGCTCAGCAGTCTGTTTTTTTTTTTTTAGTTTGGGAGGGTCTCTTTTTAATAAAATTGATTTTATTGATTTATTTCCAAAATGCCCCTTGCAGGCGTTTTGCTTCATAACTCTGTTTGAGAACCAGATGGGTGACGTCACAGAGGCTACGTCTGTTTATTATACACTCTTTGGCTAAAACACAGGTTAAATATGTTTGTGCTAATGTTGATTCCAGCCCACAGTCAGCAGTTATTCTGCAGTGGTCTGTTCAAACTTGAGAGTCTATCAATAAAATGAAGAGTGAGGTTACATTAGCTCTGCTTGGTGAGGTTGGAGCTGGTAGATAGGCTCTGGTAGGAAATAACAAGGATTCACTACGTTACATATTACAGACATGTCTCAGAGCTTCAGAAACACTAAACAAATACTCTGCTCACTTTTGGACTAAACTAAACTACAAACTGAGTTAACAAAGTTGTCTTCACATTTCAAAGGATAGCTCTATGTAACTATAAAAACAATTGCCTTATTGCTTTGTCTATCCTGTGAAAGGTTGTTTTGAACAAGGAAAAGAAGTGTTAAAAACATGTACTCATCATGCTTTTGATTCCAAAACAAATGCACGCCTTGACAAGAGTCATGTTGTTATGACAGAGAGTGATGTTGCTCATGGGAAACAGTCTTTATCCTGGAAAAAACACCACCCATTCCCCCCCTAAGTGTTACTGAAATCAACTCCCAACAGAAAGTCCTCAAAGAGAACTTTGTCCAGTTGCTCCCACACCTTTGATAACTTCTGTCCCAGTTTTTATGGCTTTTGTGTGACACAGCTCAGCCAGACTTTCCTGCCTCGACCTCTCTTGATCATCCACCCACACATTTGCAAACCTCTACGTAATGTGAGTGGAGCTCAAATGTCAAAACACATGACCTGTAAACACCAAATTAACACAAGCTCTAAGTCATAAAACACATTTGTATCATCTGACAGAAAACCTGTCAGACTAAAACAACAACAGCAATAAAAACAGCTTGTGGTTTACTGCCTGAACATGTTTGGGAGCTTCTTTTGTTATCCAGAACCACAAAAAGAGAAACTATGAATAAAAATATCTGGAGCTTTCACAGTAAAACTTTAGTAGAGTGATAAAGTTTTTGTTCTCCTGGAATGACCAAACTGAATTAATCTGCAGATAGACAAAACAAAGGATTTATGTCCTCCTCTGGTTTTTGAGGTGAAAAGCCAAATTCTTCTTTCTGTTTTTCTTTTTTTTTTTTTTTAGATAACAGTGTTTAATATATCTGTTAAACCACAGGATACACATGTTTGAGAGCCACTTTTCATTCAAAACATCTGTAACAGATGAATCTACTCAAAGACTGTTGACCTTCTCCTGATGAAAACATGAACTGATGATTGCAGCCTGAAGTCAAACACAGTCTTTATGATTTGTTAGCATCAAGGCTAACTTGGTTAAAGTTATTCAGAGGAACTCTTTCTCTGTTAATTCTAGTATGAAGTATGGATGTGGTGCTTGGTCCAGAGCCTTGAGCGCGTCTCTTGTTGTCAGTTGCTTTCGTGTTTCTTATTTTAGTCTTTTCTGTGATGTTGCACATGGATCTGCTTATTTTAAGACACAGCTCTCCAAAAAATGTTGAATCGTTATTGTCAGCATGAGTAACAGCCACAGACTGACCCGGGCACATGAGTTTCTACTTTACCCTGCAGCAGTCCTCCACATGGTGGCGTACCTCTCAATACAAACATCTGTGCATGGAGTTTCCTCCCCTCAGCCGCTGTATTCAGGTCAGCCTCTGGTCCAGTCTCATGTCCACTTGGAAAACCTCCCCAGGGCTTCCCTTCATCTATAAATGTATCTTCTGTCTGACCAGATTCTCAAGCATTTCTCAGCCTTTTTCAGCCTTTCTCTCTGTATTTATGTCCACGTTGGACCCCTGCTTTTCCTGTGTGAGATCTATTTCCACTGCTTGGAATTTCTCGCCTCCCAGACACCCCCCTCCTCCTCTCTGTTTCCCTTTCTGTCAGACATGACTTTTTTTCTTCTCTTAGTTAGCATTTTCCCTCCACATCTTGCATTTTTATTGAGTCCATTTGCATGGAACGTGGGCTGTGATTTGTTTTATCTGTCTGGGCTCGTGGTATAGTAATCATATAACTATCAGCCTAAATGGCATTATCTTTCCTCTGCAGACCATAACGCTGACAAATCTCTCCATTAACATGCGCATACCGCTGTTCAGCCATGATGAAAATATTGGCCGCTGCCCCCCACAGGCTGCTGTGGAGTGAGGCAGGGGTGATGTTATCATCATTCATCATGCCCCCTCACAGCCCTCCCCATGAATAACAATAGGCATCGACCTTGGCCCGTGCCTCCGAGGAGAGAGATGCTGCGAGATTATCAGATTATTACCGGGATAAGTCATGAACTGGTGCGATTGGTCAGCTTTGGGCTGGAGTGGCACCGCTGACAGGGTGAAGACAGATTTGGAGTTTTTGTGCTAATTAGGAATAAGTGGGTGATAATGTGTTTGTGTTTCTGACTGAGCGTAGGGTCTCGCGGCGTAAGTGTTTCCAGCTCTGACACTAGCTTTGGCTTTGGGAGGTGATATTTAAGGGGAGGCTGTTTTATTCCGTACAAAGAAAGAAAACACATTGCCCCTCTCATAAATGAACTTTAGAATTCATTAGAGCTTAAACACATCCTGGCTCAGTGACATAAATACTCTCAGCAGCTCAGGAGTGTGTGTAGTGTGCTGTGTTAGTGACGCTAATGTAAGCAAGCTTTAGATTTATATTCTGACTGTTAACAGCTCGGGAAGTGTGAATACCTCATCACAGGCTGCTGAAATAGCTGCTTGAGTTGCCGCTAGCAACATTTTTGCATTTAATGATGCTGGGTGACAAATCAAACTGTTCATTTTAATAATTTCTTTTTATATCCTTAATTTACGATACAGAGAATGTTAACCGGCAGCTTTCCATCCCCAGAATATAACTGAGAAATACCACAGTGAGGAGAAAAACATTTTACTTAATTTACCCATTTTTCTTTAAACCAAATGAAACAAACGTGCTCTGAAAAGTAGCTTATGCCATCGCCTGCCTTCAGTCAAAATAACCACAAACTAGTTTCATGCACAGACTCACCTGTTTCCTTTGTTTGTTCAGTTGAAGTTGGGTTGATGACTCCTTCTTTTATGGGGTTTGAGGTTTCAAAGCAGAAATGTTTCTCTGACTGAGAAGCCTCTGCAGAAGCGACACTATGGTTTAAATTGAGGTTCTTCTATAGAGTTTCTCAAAGTTGTCACTAAAGATACAGACTCATTAGTCCATTCCTCATTAAAGCGTTCCTGCATCAACCTTCTGTTTAAGGCTCTCTGAGAGTGGCCTTTTCTGAGCTTTTTCCTCTTCTCCTCAACCTACCACGCTGCATCTGATGGTGATAGACACCTGAACAGCCTTACAAATATAAAACCCTAAATATTGCAGCTGCCCCCTGGTGGCTGATTACAGCAGTGGTTCCCAACCTTTTCTGTCTTATGTACGCCTAAGCCTTTTTTCATACAAAGAGTCCCCTCTCACTCATGCTTGTTGATGATTTTTCAGAAGTAGAACGTAACATAACTGATTATTAAATTAAAAACATTTTATTTTATCTCCTTACTTTGAAAATCTGATTCTCTGGCATTTTTTAAAAACTTTTTAACAGATATTAAACAAAAGAATGATATGATGCCTTGAAAACAAATGAGTAATAAAGATATATTAACACAACATCCAAAATAATCAACCTGCTTTTGTTTAATATATGTCCTGTATCTTTAAAATTTGTGTTAAAAAAAATAAATAAATAGATAATAATAAAAAATACTACTACTACTACTACTACTACTACTACTAGTAATAATAATAAATCAACAAAGTAAAAATTGAGCTCCGTTGAATGAGTCACCTTTAAACAGGTATTTAAACCTTAAAAATCAGGTACAAAAATAACAATGTGATATTGATACTCTCTATAGCAGCTTTCCTTTTTTTAATCAATCATCTGAGCTTTTATTGATAGTTTCTGGGGAAACTAGTTGTTGTGCACATGTTCCTTTTTATTGGCAGGTATTTCTCAATTCGTCCAAGTTAGAAATAAATTATCAAATATTTCCCTGTACCCACTGCAATGCGTTAGTGTACCCCTAGGGGTACACATACCCTTGGTTGGAAATCACTGGATAGGTGATAGCAGTCAGTCTACATTGACAAATACCAAAAAATAACACAAGTTTTGATACTAATTTGGTACTAATTCTGTTTATTACATGAAAGTATCTGATCCTGACAGTGTCTGCCCATTGGAAAAATGTGGTTGATGACCCCTGATTTAATAAATGGAATTAATTGTTAGGGGTGGGAGAAAAATCAACATATTGTAGTATCTGGATTTTTGGTTTAATGACTTTTTGTTCATTTTTTTTCCAATTCAAAGTCCTTCATTTCAGTCATTGTTTATAAGCTGGGTTGGAAAAATGTTGAGATGTCAGATCTAAAAAAATAACTCACATGTGATGTGCATTTTTGGGAAATATGTTCCCTGATAAATAGAGGTGTCCCAGTCCGATATTGATATCGGATATCGGTCCAATATCAGCAATAAAGCAAGTATCGATATCGTATTAGAATGCATCTAAAATCTCCGATATTAGCAGTTTCTGTTACCTATTGGTTAATAATAAATGGGTCAGTTTTTTCTCATACCTACTGTTGCTGACTACTGTTCTTTGTTTGAATATCACTTAATCAAACCTTTTCTAACATGACAGACATAGTACAAATTAAGTAATAAAAGTATGCATGTTTAATGCCGCGGCCACACCAAACGCGAACACGCGAATTTACTCGCGCGAATGGCCTGTCACACGCTGCGTGAACGCCCGAGTCTCGCCGCTGGACTTTTTTGACAAGCTGAGGCGCGAACACGCGAACACGCGAATGCGCAGTACTGCGCATGCGGAGTAGAGAGCTCGTTCATTTAAAGACCGAAAGTCCAAAAGAGCATCTGAAAAACAATGAGCTGTGGTTTCCAAAGCATGACAGGAGAGTGTGTGAAAGCTTTGGAGATCACAATCAATGCCTGCTGCCTCTCCCTGGTAATCCACCAGCCCTGCTTGGCTGTTCCCTGCGATCTCATCCCCGATCCCCCGACCCCCCGTACCCCCGACCACCCGAACCCCCGACCCATGTTCCCGGAGGTCTCCCTGGGGATAATGAAGGGGTGGAGGAAAGAGAGGAGCACAGAGAACTTCCATCTTTTCCCTGGCTCTGCCCCTGCCCCACTCCTCCCTCCTCTCTATCAGGCTCAAAACTCCGCTGAGGAAAACACAGTCGGACTCAGTGATAGCCCGTGCAGGCAAATCCAGCTGGGAACGAATGTTTTCAGAACTTACATTCAAAACCTGTCTCCTCAGAGACTTTCAACCAAGCCTGCTCCTGTTTTTCTGGTCTCTGTAGAGTACACACGTCGTATCGTATAACTCTGGATGATGACACACCACACAGATTGTTTTCTCCTCCATCCTCCGGCGGAGTTGGAGCCGGAGCAGGCGGCAGTTGCCCCCCAACGTCGTCAAAACAATGACGTCGTGGGGGAATATTTTGAACTCGAGCGGATTCGCGTCTACCGCCCAAACGCGTGACCGCTCCAAACTCGCCGCGCCAAACGCAGGAATCGCGCCGCCTGAGGCGAATCGGCGGCTAAACACGTCTTTGCATTGACTTTGTATGTAATCGCGCCGCAAATTCGCGTTTGGTGTGGCCGCACCATAATGCTGTTATCATATTGGATCAATATCGGATTAATATTGGTATCGGCCAATACTCAATACTGCAGTATTGGTATCGTATCAGAAGTGAAAAGGAAATATCGGGACATCCCTACCGATAAAGTCTGAAGACATCATCACCATTCATTCTTTTAAAAAGGGGACTAAAAATTGCAAAAATCAGAACTATCAAGAATCACAGTTGAAATCATAAAAGAATCAAATCTGGAGAAAAGTGTATCGTTCCAGCTCTATTAAACGTGGACATGACCCGTTGAGTTAAACATCATCATATCAAAGATTTCAAACAAATGCACGTTGACACAGACGAATGGTCAGTTCACATCATATCCAACAGCGCGTTCTGTCTCTTCTCTTTCTTTCCATCATAAACTGACATGAAATGAACTGAGCTCCTTCCTGCACGTTGATTTGATTACAGTTTGTCCTCCGGAGTCTGTGATTAGAAAAACATCTTGGCTGCTAATCTTCATCTACAAAACCATTTCTTCTCATTTGCATTATTATTTCATATGTATGAACATAAATAGTTATCTCCATGGTTGCACTTTAATTCTATGTCTTGGCGTCAGAATACTTTGTTGTGGTCATGAAGTTGTGTGCTGTGACAAAAAAATTTAATTTCTACATGCAGTTTTATTGGAGGCCAGAGTGGAAAAGATCAAATCAAGCCTCTGCTCTGTGAAAGTCATGAATAAGTCTGGTGAAGCTTGAATAACAACAGATGAATGACAACAGGCATGCCACAGAGCTGGAACGTGTAGCATGTTAATGACAAATATTCCATGATAAAGTATTTGTATAGGAATACATATATGTATGGGAACATTTAACAGTGTTTTGAATCTTGATGCCAGAATGGGTCACATTGAGCAAGCACTCGAATATCAGTTTGTCTGCAACAATATGCTGCAGTGTGCTGAAACATTACAGGATGTTCCTCTGGAGTTTGGGCCAAACAAAAAAACAGTTCTGCAGTTATGTAATAAATATAGAAGGTGAGCAAAGAAATCAGGAAGAAATTATTAAATATGTCAGAAATGTGCCAATGTTTGTTGACACTAAACGAGCCCAGAGTCAGTCACACACTTTTTGCACGACTTAATTTGCAGGTTTTTTGTTGATTGTTCACAACCATTCAAAGGGAAAAAAGTTAGATGTGTAAACAGGTCCTGCTGTGCAGCCTCCTCATGTTAAAAAGGACCAAAAATGTGAACCTGATGAAAAACTCATCCGATCTGATATTTGTTGTTTAATCCGTCCACGTCTCTTAGAACAACCCGTGTTTCCCCCTGCGCACACAGAGAAATGCTGAAGTTAATTGATCCCTTGAACCCCATCTGGAGAGTTAATTCCCACAGTGGGCTGGAGCCTTGTCACGGCCATGAGGATGAGTCTGTGCTCTGCAGGGCTTAGAGTAGGAGGGTCTGTGGTTTAGAGGGTTGGGATGAATGGATGCAGAGTGCAGGAAACGACAGGAGGGAGGGGAGGCTGTCAGAGCGAGAGGAGCTGAGACGCTAATCTCAGGAGGTGTTTACTGACTGGCCCTGCAGGCTGGTGTAGCAGGGGGCCACTAAGAGTCATTAACCAGCAGCCATTATGCTAATACCAGTAAACACATTGATTAGCTCTTTATCTAGCACCCCATCTGTACTCTGCTAATGAGTAAATCTACGACCACATGGAAGGTATTCCAGTTTCTTCTAAACTGTCAAGCTCAGGAAAGTTAGTTTAAATTTTACAGTTTATTTCTGTTAGAATTTTTTTTTAACTTTGTTTTGAATTTCCTGTAAAGGAGAAAAAACTTTGCTATCTAGCCTGACATCTCTCTTTGATTCATTATCCAAAATAATAATAATAAAAAAACCTAAGCAAAGGTAGAATTTGAATAGAATTTTGAGGGCGCTGGTTTGATGTAAGTTTTACATTTCATATTTCAGTGATGATGTTAAAGTCTGTGCAGATTCTTGCCAAATTGAAACCCATACAGGAGTTTCTTGGGTCATACAGCAGCTAGGGAAACAAAGGTATTAGCTCATTCTTCAGTCTGAGTCTAAACTGAACTTTAGATTGCACCAGTTAATCAGAGCAAGTGTTTGTCTTAAAGAAGCTTAAAACAGCTAACAGCCTCATTTTGTTCACCCCAAAAGCCAACATAATCCCCTTCAGCAGCTCTCAGATCTCATAGATACCAGTCCAGGAGGAGGTGAAGTGAGACAGTGTGACAAACAAAAGTCCTGATTATTTCTTCAGTGTTTGTCACTTTGTTATGAATTTGAATATTTGTCGAAAAGAACAAAGAACCGTTCAGGACCCTTTCTAAGTTTTGCTAACAAATCTGAAAATGTATCTTCTTGTCATGGGAGCTGAGTTTTTAGTCCTCCTTGCTTGTTAAGGCCCACATGTCTGTGTGGTATAGACCCCTTTACAGTCTGTTTCATTGTTAAGATGTGCACTCATCTTGGCAACACAAGCAACGTTTTGCTCCATTCATTCAGTTTTCAAACTCAGCATTAAAACTGCATCATGGTTGGTTGTCAAAAATTATTCCCCACCGTGGACTCAAGTTTTACTGAATTCTGACAGGATCGTAAGTTGTAACAGAGACAACGGTGTTTTGGAGTTAAGAGTAACAGTGCTAACTGGAGACCTTTAGGTTAATGTGTCAGCTGACTGTAACCAGTCAACAGGGTCACGCTTTAAACTGAAACACCAGTGAAGCTGTGAACTATTAAATGTGTTTCTGTCTTTAACCTCAGTGAACCAGCTTTGACTGTAAATAAGTCATATTAACTCTTAATATTCTTAATCCAATTACTTCTTATAATTAAAGTGACTTTGTAGCTTATGAAAAAGTTGGTTTGGAGCCGAGGTTATGACACTTAGGTCTCAATGTGGAGAGAAAATAATAACAGGAAATTTGACAGAAACAGATTTCATGTTCAGGACTTTGTTTTCTGGCGCCTGTGTTAAGACCCAGGTCTCAGACTCAGCGGTCTCTGTGATCATTTTTGCTTTAGTAGAGTTTCTGGTTTGTGGACACAACTTTATGTCTTATATTTCACATATCTGTAAAAATCCATGAATAATGTCATATGCACTAATGTGTGTAAGTTGGGGATGTTCAATACCACTTTTTTTTTCAGACCAATACCAGTACGAGTACTCACTCTTTGGTACTCACTGATACAGAGTACTGATACTGCTAGTGCTTTTGATGAATTTGATAATAATAATAATAATAATAATAATAATAATAATAATAATAATAATAATAATAATAATAATAATAATGATAATAATAATAATAATAATAATAATAATAATAATAATAATAATAATAAAATTATATGATAATATAAATTATATGAATTATAATTTATATAATATAAATTGTGATTATAAATTATCATTAATATTATATAAATTGTGGTTATAAATTCTAATAATATAAATTATATAATAATAAACTAGATAAAATATTATTGTTTATATTAATCAAATAATAATTATGATAATAATAATCAAAGACACAAGACTGTCATAAGGTTCAAAATAAAACACAAACAACTCTCTTTGAGTTTACAACTTTTTTTTAATAAATTAACAAAAGTGCAAATTAAAACTTACATCTGTCAGAGTTCAAGTATTTTTAAAACACACTGAAGTGAAAAATAAAACGATTAACTGTTAACTCTACTTGGTTCATTCATGATGTCTGAACAGGAGCTGACGCATATTTACTGTGGTGTTAAACTAGCAGCAACTACTCGCGAGGAGGGCTTACTCAAAGATTTGTTTGCCTTGGGTATTTGCTGTTGGTATTGGAAGCCTTCACTAGTGCTGATACCTTGAAAAAAGGCTGGTATTGGCCTGATACCTGATACCAGTACTCACCCATAGTTTAAACTCCACTCTGGTGTTTACGCTGGATTTCTCCACAAACCAACTGATCATCCATCCACTCACTGGTTTCTCAAAAAGCTGAAAATCATGAAATGTAAATCAAAATGAGTTTTTAAGTAAAAAGATGTTTTTTTTGTAGGTTTACCTCTTTGTGAACCTTGACAGATCATTATACTCTGCAATACTTGTGTGTCCAGTTTGCACATGCAGCCTTGACTGTTTTCTTCATCAGAATACGTAGATGCAGCATGTGCCTGGCATATCAGCATACAGTGATAGAAAATCTCAATAATTCTTATAGCTGACTTGTAACCCTGGTACTGACTAACAATGTTCAGACTTTTATTAATTGACTCCATGTCTTAAACCTTATTACCTTTCACATACACTGAACATCCCTGTACGAACCCAACACAAACTGTCTTTGAAAACCTTTAATAATGTTAAAGCTTTTTAATTTGATCAAATGATAAAAAGATGAAGAATTGAACTTTCTCACAGCAGCTGGAATAGACAACAGACAAAACAAAATCACATCGAGAAAAAAAAAAGCCAGTTTCACCACATAGTCTCTGTTTTTCTCCGTATACACTCTCACTGAAACATGATGAAAGCTGTGTACAGTAGAATGAGCCTGATTCAGCTTGATGCATGTTCATACATGGGGCTATCAGTTAAAGGCTTCTTGACATACTCTCCTGCAGTCAGCTGATCACCGAGCTGACCCTCCCAACCCGTGCACCACATGGCCGGCCTCATCAGAAGAACTCACATCTGTTTCAGCTCCACAATCAATGTCAAGAGCTCGGAGCTCTGGAACTGATGAGAGGTGCATGAAAGTGCTCCTGCTTCATGGAGCTGCAGTCAGAGAATACACCGTGACCAAACGTCAGAATGTGATGAAAAGTGTGACAAAGTGTTTGTGAGTGTGTGCTTTTTGTGTACACAACTCATCTATCTGCTGAAGTTTTTGTGTGTGCAGTGTACAAACCCACCTTTACTATGTGTGGTTACTTTATACATGATACCAACAGATAGAGGCCCTTTAATCCTGATGATAACAGGCAGGAAACCTTTTTTAAATTGTGATATCATTCTGTAAAGACACTGCAAAAATGTTAAACCTTTATAACTCCTGCTAAAGCAAACTGTCAGCAGGACCAGTGTAGCATTTCTTTTCTCACCGCAGAAAAACTCAACCTTGAGAGCCTACCTTGCCACATAAAACACCACCACTTTTCTCCACAACTGCAGTACTATGTATTCTTCACATCGCCTTTCACCCCTGGCTTCCTCCTCTCCATACCTCCAGGAGATGTGGAGAAAGAGTTGGCAGCTGAAGCTGGTTGCTCAGCCCTCGAGGGAAGAGTTTGATTTCAGCCTGAGGGATTCGGGTCACTGCGCAGAGTCTGGACCCTGTGTTTCTGCACCCCCTTCCTCAAAGTTCTGCCCTACCCTGCCTCTCCTTTGTGGCCTAATGCTTTGCAGATGCCTTGAAAAACCATACCTCTAAAAATAAAGCCAAAAATAGCCAGCTGCTCTCCCTCTGGCTCATCTTAATGTAACGTTTAATGTTTAATACTTCGCTAACAAGCCTGACATCTCCCTCTTTAATTCATTATCCAAATAACGTCTCTTCTTGCTTAAAACTAGGTTAATTTAACAGAACGTGAGCGCTAATGTTATCACCTGCTGGTTTCTAGCATAGCTAATGTGCCTGTGTGTTGACGACTATTTGCCTTCTGAGCGCTCTTTGTTGCCTAATGCTTGCATAAAAGATTACATGCAGGCATGTTGTTCCAAAGCCCTTTGTGCTCACTTAATACCAGCAACCACCCACACGTGATACGAGCTAACCTTTCACTCTGACCTGTTTTTCTTTGGAGCAGAAAAAGCACACGTTATTGATCCAATTGCCTATCACTCTCTGTGTCAGGATTAACAAAGTGTTTAACCGTCTTCATCCTCCGAGCCCGCTCCTGATCGTTTATCAGGAACAATTAACCTGAATGAGTCCCAGCGCAGCGCGGCTTAAACATGAGTAACGTGTGATTTTTTTTCACACTCCTGCAGTCGGACCTGTGACTGCTCACGCCCCCGCCTTTGTCTTGATTGGGACTTGTTTATAGAGCTTGGAGGTCGTGTTTGCCTTTCAAACCAAGCACAGCATGAATAGCTTAACAGGCTCCCTGGGAGCTGGCTCTAACAGAGTACTTTTCATGCTGCTGCTGTTTTCCACCAAACAAAACTCATTTATTGGCCCCTGTCCTCACCTCCTTGATAAGTTACAACCGGCCGTTTCCAGGTCCTACACTCTCACCTATTGTACTGTCACCGTGAGAGAAGTGTTTACTGTCAGCCTGTTCGATTAACCCAGCAGGCAGCCAGCGTGCATAGGGAAACTCTGCCTGCAGCTTGGCTTATGGAGAAGCAAACATTTGACACATTAGTTCATCACAGATGTGTTACACATCTCACTGTTTGCATCCAGCTCACTTCCTGGAGAGAGTGAGAAAGAAAACAGCTGAGGATAGAAAATACAATGGTAACACTACAACAAAACAAAAAGAAAAGCATTCAGTTGTGCACAATGGCACAGCCTCTAATGTGGAGCTACAGACCAACCTTTCCCTTTATTAGTACAAAAAACAGTAAAGTCAAAATAAAATTGACAGATTTTATGGTCATATGTACTTTTTTTCATCCTGAGGTTGAATTTATGTAGTTAACACAGGAAACTTGAGTGTACATTTGGTGCTTTTACACCACAGGAACCTGGGGCATTTTGAGGAATTATGTGCTTTTCAACCACAGGAACTAGGTTCTAAATTTAGTTCTTCTGTAGTTGATCTACCCCTTGAAACTGGGTTCTTTCCATATGTTCAAGAACTTCAGTGCCTGCAAGCTTGAGAGCTCCATCTGAACGTGTTGATGGATATCAAGTTTACAACAGCTGTTGATCATACAAGTCCTTAGGAATACAACCTAGTTTAGTTTTGTATGCACGTGTCAACAATTTATCATTGGATAAGTACACAATGACGATCTAAAACTGTTTGAAAAGGATGCATTTGTTGGTTTCTGCAGGTATTTCACCAGTCAAAGCTGTTTTGGGCTTGTTGATAAGGATTTGACCAGTGAAAGCTTTGACAGGCTAACAGAAGTGCTGCAAACAAAGCTGCCGACTTGTCTTAGCCTTCTGCGGGGTCTTTTTCAATGAATGACCATCGTTCTTGTCTTACTGCCCTCTACTGGTCCAACTGTGTATTACAATTACTTTTGTCTCTTTTCCTATAGAGGGATTATCAGTCTATGTCATCATGAAGATGCTCACGCATCTTGCCCGCAGAAGCAACATTTAGCTCCATTCATTCAGACAAGTTAGCATTTTTTAAACACTAAATTCAACCTGTTATCAGCATAAAAATGTACAGTTGTTCTGGTTTTGTCCGTCACAGAGCAACCAGTGTTTTGAAGTTAATAGCGACCATGCTAACTGGAAACTCTCAGCCGACAGTATTAGTGATTAACGGCAGAGAGTCACCAGTTAACAGGGTCACACTTTACACTGAAACACCAGCGACGTCTGAGGGAAATAATTAACACTGGACGTAGTTTTCTAGGGTTCTAGGGTCTCAGACACAGTCCAGGTGCTTTTTTTGGTCTGGGAGGGTTTCTGATTTATTGACATGTGTTTACGTCCTGGTATGTCACAGTCTGAAATGTCTGCAGATAATGCAGTCATAAGCATCGAGTGACAGTTGTGTGTTTAAACTGTTCTCTGGGTACAGCTTTCTCCACTAAAAATGTCTGTCCACCTAATATCTGTCCACTTGCTGATCTCTTCTATCCACTCACAAACCTGGGAGCCGTTTACCATCCGTATAAGTGATGCTATTTAGTTTAAAAAATGTGTTTTTTGGTGGTGAACTCCTCCACGTCAGTTGACAAACCATTACACTCCGCAGTGCTTTTGCACCCAAGTTGCGGCGTTGTTGATAAACAAATAATTCCTCTTTATGTCAATGGCCTGTTTTATATAATATCTCAGGCGTGGCCTGTAGTGCAACACAGATATAGCATGGACCACAGGAATTATGTAGTTCCTGGGAATGCTTTACCAGGAACTCAATGTCTATGGACCCCAAAGCTCATATTGGTAACGAGTTCTCCACTGCACTTGCTGCAAGCCCTCAGAAGATGGTCAAACATCGCTCTAACTGGGCAGGGGTAATCACACTGGTGTTAAAAATTAAGTTACTTGCAGCAAGTGTAAATTGCAAAGAAAGGGGCAAACTTTTTCCTGCACAAAGTGACATCACCTTACTCTTTGCCTGTGGTTTGTGAATTCAACAATGTTTTCCTGACTCTTGCACAATTTTTGTGGTTCCAGAAGTCATGCAATCTTTTATTGAATCAGGCGTTGTTGTTTTCCTTTGTTATAACCACCAGGTCTGTTTGTTTTGGACATGAGGGAATTCCTGTGGATATTTTGGCTCTGAGGAAAAACATGTAACACCAGAGATCCGTTTCAAGATTCACTTAGTAAGGTTTACACTCATTGAATAGATTGATACAACTATAAAAACATTGTAATGAGCATAGTGACAGCATGCAGGTTGATTGGGGCCCTGTTGACTTCAACGTTTAAAATAAATGAATCAAATGCAAAATTTTCTTCTGCTCCCAAACAGAGACATCAGCATCTTTAACTTCGCTGCAGCAGGCCAGGAGTGAAAAGGACAAACATGCTGGCAAATACTCGGCCAACTCTGAGGCCTAGTCTGTCCACAGCATACTTTCCACTAAGACACTCTGCAGTACGACTCTCTGGATGTATTAAACCACTGAGTGGAATTTCATCTGATCCTCATGTATTGGAGGTCATGTGTCTGGCAGAGCCAGAGATGGATGGGATGAGGTGGGGGGTCAAGTCCCGCTCTCTCTGTGCCCCACTTGGGTGACAATGAAGCATATTCTGGTTGCTAGCACAGAGTGATCTTGGTGGAGAGGTCAATATAAAGGCTGTATTCATCTGCTGTGGCTCGTCACAAAGAGACAGATACATCAGATCACAGGGGATTGGATGAAGGGATGGGCAGAGAGAAAGAGCAAGAATGAGCACAGTGACACTGAAGAATCCTGAGACACTGCTTCTTGTTCGTGTGCATGTGCTGTCGTGTCCGTCGGCCCTTACAGTGTCTCTGCGCGCTCATGTCGGTTATTAGCTTGAGTGCGGCTGTAGCAAGTGCCAAGAGGAGGTTTTCATTAACCTCATGCCGAGAGAGGGCACTACCTTGACTGCTAGCTCTGCTGCTCTGTGCGGTTTCTGCTCTCCTGGCACTGCAGTATAATCTTCCTCGGCCGTTTTGCTCCGCATCATACCGGACATGATGAGAGGTCGCTCATTAAGGAAATGGCCTGTTTTACAAGCTAGGTCAACTGTCCCAATCAAGCGCACTCTTTCAGGGGTGTAGTTAATCTGGAGTCTCTGGGGATGTCCGTGATCAGCTGTATGTAGCGCCTCTTTGTGGGCTTCTTTAACTGACATATCATCCGCTCCAACACGCCTGCATACACCTGCTTACCTCACACTGAGATATGATGAGCGCTATCGGCAGCAATCTGGTACTCCTCTTGAAATAAGAGTCGCTATCACTCATCCACAAACCACTTCACCCTCTCTCTGGGGGTTGACGCTCCTATATCTATAGGGTGGTTATTTTTAAATGACAGATTGTGTTTCACAGAGAAGAGATGGCTCCTGTTGGGCTCTTTGCTGCAGGATGGTGCTGTGGTTTTATTGCTCTGGTTTTCAGTTGTACTGCGGCAGAATGACGCGGCTTGATTGAGGTTGGATGAAGGTTCCGATATGCCCTTGGGGGACCAGAGAGGACACATGGATTTTGAGGCAGAGGGCTGAGAGCAGGAAGGGAGACGATGGACAGTGTTTCTATAAATAGCCGTCTCTTACCTTGATTTCTTGCTTAGCCCCCATTTTCTTTTTAACACAGTTTTACGTCTGAAAGTCAGAGCAGACAAGCCGAGCACAGTAAACCTCATACACAAGCACACTTAAAACTCTGTCACCCCCCGTCTATAGCTTAGCCTTGCAGCATAATCCCATTAGAATGCATTAAGCAGGGCATCTTAAAGTGATCCTTCTTCCCTCCAACGTGGGGAGAGGTCGCCGTCTTTCTTGACACGATGAGGAAGGGAGGGAGCGAAGGAGTATAGGAAGAGGATGGTGGTGCCGCTTTGGAGTCACATGACTAATTTGTGTCTGTTGCGGGGAGCACGGGCAGCTGGCCAGAGCCGTTCCTCCCTCTCTCCCCATCCCTCGCCGTGTTTCTCTCCTTCTCTCCCCCTCTCAAACACATGCATTTCTCAGCGAGCTAAAGCCGATTGCGTGCATGTGTTTTTGTACGAGTGACTGTTTTTTTTCTGCTCAGGAGTGTCAGAATCAATATGCAGTGACTTGCATGCCTTGTTGCTGACCAAGGGGCGTCTGCTGACCGCTAACCATGTCCCTCTTGTGTTGTTTCTCCCTCAGGGACTATGGCTCCAAGCGCAAGTCAGGTAAGTCACCTGTTTCTTTGAGTATCCCAGCTTCCCCTCTCCCTACTTGTTGCTCCTAATAGCTCCCCTCCTTCAGATCCAAGGCAGGATGTTGTGCTGCCTGGTGTATGACTCTGAATCTCTTCCTCTGTCTTGTCTGTTATCCATGTGGTGTCAATGTGTGGTTTGTTTACTTGTCCCGCTGCGGGATACTGACTAACTGTCGACTGCCATTTGGGATAGTTTCAAGAAACTGTCGAGCCCTCTGTTTGGCTGGAGATTGCAGGGTGGGGTTTTCTAATCGCCTGATGGTTCTGTAAGATGTCAAAACAGAGTGATTCATGTTTGTCGATAAAGGAGAAGTGGTGTTCTCTGATGTGACGAGTTGGACGTCTGATTGGGGCTTTCAGCTGTTCCACTTCCAGGCTTTTCCTGTGATACATGTTTGATAAACCAAGTCATTTTTGACATGACAGAGGAAAGACTGACTCTTTATAAATTGTAAAAAAAAGAGGTGTTTGCTTGTGATCTGTGTGGTCTTGTTTCTCAAGACTCAGGAGGCAAACACAAGCTGTAATACCAACATTAGATGCCACAAATGAAATTCGTTTTGGTAGAGAGTACAACCAATGACAGGTCCTGAACCCGTGCCACCGTACCCTGCACGTCAACATCCAAGCATGAGCCCACAAACCACAAAATAACTCTCTTGTTCAACTACGAGATTATTCATGCACTTCTTTCTGTCAAGGGGTTTTAGCCTCATTAGCTGTTTAGCAAATGTGTAGCTCTGACAGGGGAATTAGTGGGAGTATAGCTGAATTAAGGAGGCATTAGCACAAAATGCGTGACAAATATGCATTGGGAAACCTGTGTTTAGGCTCTGTGACTGAACAAACTGAGGGAAGTATTCGTCATTCCTCCTATACAACCTTCATTTCAAAGAAGACGTGATGCTGCGTAAAATGTTCAAGATAGATTTTTGAGGCTTGTCCCTGTTTTCATTTTAGTTGATGCCATCAACAGGTTAATAAAGACAGGATAGGAACAATAAAACACTTCAAAGTTTTGATATGATGAATAAAAGAAACACTAGGGAGAACCTCTCTGGTCACATCACTCCTCAGAGGTAAAGGAAAGAGGTTCACTGCTCTGTGTAGGAGACTGCATTACCTAACAGTGCAACAATTTCAGAAACTGGGCGTAATATCGCAAAGAATTTGAGTGTTTCTTCATCTGCAGTACATATTATCATGGAAAGATCCAGAAAACAACCAAGGCTGAAAACCAGCACTCCTTTGCAACATCTAGTCTGCCAGAAACTGACCTGAAGAAGGAAAGGAGCAGGAGCAGCAGCAAGAATGATGTTGAAGTCTGAAAATAGCAGCATGTAAGATTTCCACAACTGTGTTAGGCACCCAGTGAAAATGCTAAACAGCAATCCAGTGACAGACAAGACACAGACAATATGTAAACTAGGGATGGGTAGCACATTAGGTACTTTTATAGGTACTGACCGAATTCTGTCAAAAGTACCGAGTACCAATTCACGTAAAACCAAAAGGCACCATGTTTAGGTACCTGAATTCATCCTAGTGACTGTGAGGGAGTGGAAAAGTAGGTGATTTTCCATACAGGACATGAACACAGTATTGCCAGGTTGTTTGCTGAAGAATAAATATGTTAACTTGAAAAAAAATTATATATTATTGAAAAAACTGATATATTTTACCACATAATCACAAAAAAGTACCGTAAATTGGTGCCGTTGAGTACCGGTACCAATTGCCAGGTCCCCAGCATCTGCACCGAATCATTTCAAATGTGAAAGGTACCCATCCCTAATGTAAAAAAGTGGAAAAAAACAGGACTTTACATCTTGGCTAATACGAGCGGTACGCTGAGGCAAATACCGAACACCCACAGCTCGCTACGAAACTCCACTACACCTGTGATAAAAACTATTAAAGCAGACAACACTGACAGACACCTTAACACCTGAACTCCCAGAGTCAAGCAAAGGTCGGTTCCTGTTTGCACTTTTTTGCACTACTGACAGAGTAGTACTTTAGTTAAAGTTTCGCACATATTGATTTCACTTAAAAAGGAATTTTTTAACTTAATTTGTGGAAAGAAGTTCAAAAGTTAAAAGCTTATGCTGAGGTCATGTATGGATGCAAGTTATGAAACATTTCAACATGAACCTGCATTATTTTGTGACTCTGTTCAATAAACAAAAATCAGTCATTTTAGTGTTCTTAAAAGTGTTGTAGTAATCCTGTCTCGTCTTGATCTTGTGAGCTGTGCCTATCGTCAGTATAGACTTGAAATCCTTCCCCAAAGCAACACTCTGTAAACACAGTGTGTCGTTGTAACCATTGATGCAGGTAAAAACTGAACCATGCAAACGGGGAATCATACATTAACATGATTCAGCAATAATTCTCTAGTGAGAGCCTGTTTTAAGGTGGACTGAGGGGAGGTGGAAAACTGTCCTGTGGTCTGAGAAACCAAACTTGACATTTTGACTTTCTGTTGAACCAGCGTCTTACACGGCCTCTCTGTTTTGGAATTAAGGTTGGGGTTGGACATGAAGTCAGAAAAAGAGGAAAAGTGGAAAATAGCTTGTGGTTTATTGAAAATAAGATTCTCTTGCTACACATGCCATTCAAGACCACTTTGCCCTAATATTTAAATAATTTAGGGGTTGTGTTTGGAAACAGAGGGACATGGGATTCTTCTTTGTTTGCAGTTAGATTCTTCTTTTTGCACTTTTTACCCCACTGAATAAAAGTTTTGGGTAAGTTTTTGGACCACCCCCTGGAGTAAACAACTCTCAACATTGATGGTGAGTTTATTTTTAGACTGAAAGAAAAGAAACTTTGTGACCCTCCTGCCAGGGATTGATTTGTTGTAGCCCCTGAGGGTGTTTACTACCCGTTCAATTACATCCACATTCCTCCGAGTGATTTAGTTTCTTAGACGCTGATTGCTGCTGCAGATAAGCAGGCTTGTGTTATTTTCTCCACATGCTCACAAAACAGGTGGATTTCACCTTTTCCTGCCTCTGCTTTGACCTGAAGAAACATTAAATGCAACAAAGTGGACTTGAAAACTACACTTGAAGTTGTCTTGGTGTAAGATTTGAAGGCCCTCTATCCCCTAACAAAGGAGATATCAACTCGAGAGTTACTCTGTCAATGTTTGCAGAAGTTTTCTGAAAGAAAAGTTTTCTTTCTGTAGCTGCTGTTTCTGTGGAAACTTGTGAGGTGATTTGGAAGGCTTATCGTTCAGGGTTTAGTTCTACTAATAACCCTTTTTTAACCATTTACTACACCATTTACATCTTGCCACAAAGGGCTCCTAGTTTTTCTTGCAGAAGTAGGTTTTCTTTCAGATGTAGTTTTGAGGATTCTTCCCTGGTACATGTAGTTCACTGTTTGTTAAAATAAACCTTTTAAAGTGAAGAGAAGTTAGTTCAAAATGCATAAAGAAAAAGTCCAAAACACCTTGTTAGCACACACCGGGTTGTCTCTGGTACATGAATTTGTTACATGTCTTGAAGTTTTGTGTGATGTAGGTTTAACCTGTCAGTGCACTCATACTTTAACTAAAGAAACTGCATAAAAGCAGCAGGCAGATAGAAAAACACCTCTTAAAAATGTAAACAGTTGTATAATTTCATGACTCTGTTTTCAAATTAAGACTAATCATATAAAGATGCCATGTGCTCAAGGTCCAGAAACAGAGGAGCCTGCTTAGTTTCTCCTCCACCATGGTTGTTGACAAAGTTGATACCAGAATGTCAGCCGCTAACAGCTGATCCTGACAGTAATGATGTGCTTTGAAAGCCATGCAGTTTGTATATAGAGTGGAGGGTATCAGTGATGCTTGTGGCCCCAGGACTTTAAAGCCCTGTTTATAATCCACAATTTAAATGGGATTATCAGCACCAAAACTGGTTATTCCTTCATGTGTGGATCCATGGTCGGGTCAGATTTTCCAGAGGGAACATGAATGCATTTATGGCCTGAAAGTCCCTGATGGCAGTGAGGAGCGAGTCGACAGAGAAAGAAACAATATCTGTTTTTTCTTTGAAGAAAATGATTTCTTGGATTAATGTTGCATTGATGTTGGACACTGGAGCTGGACTGACAAAATGTTGTCAGAGCAGAAGAAAACTTAACAGGAGAGTGATAGAGCACTGGCTTACACAGGGGCTAATCTGTTTGTGCTAACATTATTCCAACCCACAGTCTGCAGTTATTCTGCAGTGGTCTGTTCAAACTTGAGAGTCTATCAATAAAATGAAGAGTGAGGTTACGTTAGCTCTGCTTGGATGCAGGATTCATTAACGCTACACCTTACCGACATGTCTCAGGTTGTCAGCACCAGGTTGTCAGCGCTATATACGTATAGCTACTAAACCCCAACCCTAACCCGAACTGAGAGTTAGCTTGTTGTCATGTTAGCCTATGAATATGTCGTAGCACCGGACTGCTTGTAGCTCTGCATTTAGCCGGCTACCTACAAACTTAAGCTTTTTTGTTGTCACGTTTCAAACAGCGCTACCTAACTGTACTGATAGATACCTTACCTTGCTATGTTGTAAGAAGTTGTCTTAAACAAATAAGCTGTGTTTCAAAACAAACACACACCTGGTTAAAAGCAAAGACTGCATAACACGTGGACCTAGTCTCACCGATGTTGCTGGTCTGTTTCTGAAACGGAAAATGAAGCCCATCAGCTATAGCGGCCATATTGGTAGTGGCAAGGGCTTCGCCTACAGCCATAGGGCCCCTGTCGGGCAAAATATTGGGCAAGCTTGCAATCTTTAATATCCTCTGAACTGCCAAGTTAGAAAAAAATGTACCCCCTGTACAGTATGTGGTGATGATGAAATTAGCGACTCAGACAGGAGACGCTTTTTGAACCAGGCTGTAAATAGTTTAACTTCTGCTTTGAAAACAGCTTTTTTTGGCTTGGTGTGTATGTGACTTCTGGTACTTCCAGAGCCAGCCTCAAGTGGACACTCCAGAAACAGCAGATATTAGCACTTCCTCATTGTCTCATATTCTTAGACTGGAGGTTGCCGCTGGGTTAAAAGTCACATCTTTACGACAGTGTATGTGAGACTCCGGGCCAGAAGATGGCGAGGCAAACAATTTAAGATAGATCCTCCTCATAGCATAACCCTTAAAAACCCATAATCTCTGAGCTTGTTGTTTCAGTTAGTAAGTCTTATCAGTCCTGTGATGTAAAGTTGTATCTTAGAATAAAAAGATCTGCATTGTGCATTTGATTCCACCAAAATGTAGTTTCTTTGACTGTCTCTGAAGAAATATCAGCTCGCTCCACCTCCTGCTGCAGGTCAGCCATTCTGCTTGCATGCTTACCAATACACCCAATGCACTCTTATTCTCAATATGTGGAACCATTTCTTTACGTAACTTGAATGTTTTCCTTTAACTATGCGTGTCTGGCAGTTCTGACTCTTGCAGCTCTCAGCATCCACCCTGCTGTTCTCCATTTCTCTCTGAACTCATTGTTGCTGCTGCTGTGGGAAACATAAATGCGTCACTTCCACTGAAGCAGAGCATTTCTCAGGAAACAGATGATGTTTTGAACGTAGAGAATAAACTAGGTTTGTGTTGACTCACCATTATGAAATACCAAGCCAGTTTAAAGAGATTAGCCAAAAGCAAGAAATGTGAGCAGCTGGTGTGTCTGAAATGTTGTGTGGACTGGCTATTTTTCAGTTTCTGTTCGGGGATTCTCATCACATGGCAGCCCCTCCAACAAAAGAGCGTTTAACAACACAATCTTGATGTGTGAGATTTGAAGATGAACATCTTTTCAGTGATTCCTAACAGAAAACAAACATTGATTCATCTAGCCTCAAGTGAGTCAGGGACGTAGATGTCAGACTTGTTTTTTTAACGGGGGTTCAGGTCCAGAGAGTTTCAGGGGTCATCCCCCCCAGCTCGGCGTTGCAGATGGAGCCTTTACTCCCCCATGCGAGGGCCAGATTTGGAGGGATCAGAGGAGGGTGCTGTTGGGGCTGCAGAGGCTGCAGGGGTTGAGCCTGTCAGACAGACTCTAGTTTGTTTACGTGGCACAGTGGATAAGATTTCAGCCTGAATGTCCAGGCATATTTACCCAGAGGAGGGAGGGAGGAGGACTGTGTCAGTGAGTGTATACGAGTGTTTTTACAAGTGTGGGTTTAGTGGACAGGGCTAGTTTGAGGACAGAACTGTTAAGCTGTCTTTGGTAATTAGAATCTGAGGGGCAGGCTGTTGTTCGTGCCATCAGGAGCTCCTCCGTCAGTCGACACATTTATATGACACTTACACCCTTCATTACCCGCCTCCAGACGAGAACCTGTAAGAGTGAAACATCCCTCTGTGTTGACTTTTACACACTTTACATCCCACTGAGCACTTAATTGCAGCAATAATAATGTCAGCACACTCTTATCGAATCATTGCGGAGGATACAGTAGAGTGAGTATTGATTCAGACAGAAAAATGATAACAGCTCGAGGCTTCGTGAAAATATGACAGAGAAAAAAGCTCACCTCCTGAGTGATACAAGCACTGAACCTCTGTGGTTCATCTCCATCCAGGAATCAGCTGTTCCGTCTTCCAGCTGTTTGTTAATCTGCGTCTTTTTGGGGCTTCTAAATCAGGGGTCAGTCGTGGTTAAAGGAATTTTACTGTTTGTTCCAATCTTATGACCCTTACAGCTCATCTCTTTGTTCATCCCAGCCTGCACACTTGTTCTAGTCAAACATATCCTACACTGTGAGTCTAAGCTGTGTGAAGCACAAACTGCTGTCTCTGCAGCCCACCTGTCTCACACCTTTCTTGCAGCAGTGCTTTCAGACATAAAAAAAAGAAAAAGAAAAAACTTTATAGAAACGTTAAATCTAATTTCTGACAGACTGGTTTGCTTTTGAGGTACTTTAGATCAGGGGTTCCCAAACTTTTTTGGACAACCAACCCCTTTTAGGTTAGACATTTTTCCAAGGACCATCTCATTACCATAAGATTGATTATCATAACATTACGCTACATTTGTACTTTCCAAGTAATTCATTTTGTTAACTTTGAGAAAATGTTGACTCTGCCGTGTTTTTTTGTTTTGAGTTTCTTTTTCTAATGTTGTGCTCTAAGAAGTGATAAACATATCACAGTCACAATCTCGTGGCACAAAGCTATATGTTTTTTTAATAATATAGCACACTTGTACAATATTTTTAAAATTATTCTGCGGACCCCCAAGCTATGGTTCGTGGACGCCTGAGGGTCCTAGAACCCCACTTTAGAAAACACTGCTTTTGATGGATCTGTATTAATTTGTTTCCCCTTATAACCAGAAACAAACTCCTCACAGGAGACTGTACTAAACATAGGCCTAGACTCAGTGATGTCACCCAATGGTTCCTGGAGGATCCCTATTTAAGTCAAAGGTTTCATTCACCACATTAAATATACTGACATCGATAACAAGTTAGTCTAGAAAGATTGGACAATCCTGGAATCAAACTCCTGGTCAGAGACATTTGAAACCACTTCAGTCCTGTTAGACTTGACTCCAAGTCCAAGTTCAATGAGAGCCCCTTTTTCCCGAGACGTCAAAAGCTCCTGTGTCATGTGATCAGTTTAACTCCTCCAGAGCTTCAGTAAGTGAGCTAACTGATGCAGGAGTACAAATAAACAATCTTAACATGAAGAAAAAAAAAAAACCCAATCATACAGTGTTGGTCAAGATGATTAGAACACTTGGAATATTTAACAGGTTTTAGTTGTTTTGTTGGACTGGCCACTTAAGTACCAATAAATAAAGTCATCATAATGCTCTATTTACCATAGAATAGAGCCATAATAAGGAGATTAACTTCATTTTTATGTATAAAGAAACATATAAAATGATGGACTGGACCCCTCAAGTCCACATTTAAACCTCATCCAGTGAATTTGGTTAAGTTGTAAAATAAACTGAATGAATTCTCAACAGCCAAAGTGGCATGATGCATTATGAAGCAAGGAGCTAGCATTCAGCCAACTGTAGCTAACATTAGAAATGCTACAGAAAAAAATAATCCTAAGGCAAAGTGGCAATATGTTGCGTCAAATACGATATTGACTTACCTTAAGACATGTAGAGATCTACAATTCATATGACGATGCGGGCTGCAGCACAGCTTTATCCAAAGAAGACTTTTTTCAACACTGCAGTTTGCTGAAGAAAAAAAATCTGACTATAACACAGGAGGAGGCTGATTTTTTAAACTAAAAAGCAAATCTTTAGGAGTCAAAGTTTCAAAGTGTCCTCAGTGGGCCTCTGTGTTGTGCGGGTCGGACATAAATAACCGTGTGAAGCTGGGATCCTCAGTTAGCTGTGAACTATCTTTTCCGTCAAAGAACCTCCCTTTGACCTGCTTTAACTCCTGCTATGATAAAGTGTTATAGATAACATGTTAGCTTAACTTAAGTTTGCTTAACCTGCCATAATTCATAACTAGCTGTGACGAGTGTTAAATCATTTTTGGTGTTTTTTTTAAATCAGATCAGTAAATCCACAGCAGATGAATAAACAAAGAGGCTCTGCACCACAGAACTAACACCACAGAGATCTGAGGTGATACCATCACACACAGACGATCAGCAGGGAGATTTCTGTGTCATTAAGATGAAAAAAAAAAACAAGCAGTGAAGGATAAAAAAAAAGACTATGAAGAGGACAAGGTGAAAGTTTGGATGGCCGTGAAGTGACAGTTCCTACCGTGGAACAGATGTGACCTGAGCTGTGATGTGACCCCACCCTGAGGCGAGCACCCTCACCGTGTCACTCTTCCAGCCTGGACTGGGACCTGTTTGTCATTGCTAACGGCTGTGATCTGTTAGCATTGTGTCAGGGCTGAGCTAAAAGGCCTGACACAATGCTAACCCTCCACCCCTGTTTGCACACAAATACCATTTGTCACTGCGAGCGTGGTGTCACAGTGAGAAGAATTGTTTGGTCTCTGCGGCTTGCTCCTCGTCTTTGTTAAACAGAGTATCAATACCAGTTAGCTCTGCCCGTGCTTTGACATTGTTAGCATCGGTGTCACTGCGCTTTTTCACAAGTGGCAAATCGATGTTGGTTAGCTGTAATTTGTTATTGGTTGCCTTTTGTCTTGGTGTCAGGTGACAATGTTTTACCATTTAAACTCCTGACTGTGTCTCTGCGTGGGAGCAGCAGCCTTAGCTGCACAGCTTCAGCATGGATCTGCAGGGAGCTTCAGCATTAATTTTTTTGTGGTTATCCATGTTTTTGTTTTAATTTTTGGATCTTCTGTCTGCTTTTTACAGTTTTGATCCTTGATACCTCATATATGACGCCTTTCCAGATTAATCATTCAGATCTGAATGTGTCAAACTGTTTCTTTGTCACTCTTCTTCCCTCTCTTTGCTTTTCTCTTTTTTCATTGCTCATACCCTTTAAAGATACACCCTCTGATACTGTTGGAGGTTCCCAAAGGGTTTCCTCAGACAGATGTTTGTTGAGGTGCAGAGTGACAGATTCCCACTTGCAGCCAACAACATAAATGAAAATAGAGTGTTTTCACATGGCTAAGTCACCTCCAGCTCAACCATGTTGGAGGCAATCTCGCAACAGAACTGAATTTTTGCTGCACTAATTGGTTGGACTGAAAAGAACATCATTTCATTTCCTTTTGACCACCAGATCAGGGTGAGGAGACCAAACAATTGTTCACAGGAGAGAGAGCATTGTGGTTAGCTATATGCTCCATCAGGGTTTTCAGGGCAATAATCTGTCATTAATCTCAACATTTGAGTCTGTTCACGGCATTTCCTGTCAGACAGGTCATGTTCTCTGTCCACAGCATCTTAAGATCTCACTTTAGTGAAAGTAAATACATTTTGATAGAGTATAACTTTGATCAAGAAGTAACTCACGGCAATAAATGGTACACAAGTCTTAGTGGCTTTTCTTAAAGTGTCAAAAAGTGAGCTTCTCCCAAATAACATCATTTATTCCATGGACCCCCCTCCCATGGAAAAGAAAGTAGTAACATCTATGTTTTCACACCTTTGGGTATATGATGAGTAAGATGCTAACTCCTCGTATGGGTCTCTCCCACTTGTCAGTAGAGCTGAATGACTTTGGAAAATAATATAATTGCAATTTTTGGACATTGAGCATGCAATCTTTTTAATTTTTTATTTTTAATTTATTTATCTATTCATTTATTTATTATTATTATTATTATTATTATTATTATTATTATTATTTATTTATTTATTTATTTAATTTTATTGATTAATTGATTAAATATATATATATATATATATATATATATATATATATATATATATATATATATATATATATATATATATATATATATATATATATATATATATATTTTTTTTTTTTTTTGGGGGGGGGGGGGGGTCTTTTGCATTATTCAATCAACATGAGCAATAGAATCCCTCAATAGTTTGACCAACACGACAAATGATTCTGTCAAAATATTATTAGTTCTTTCCTGTAGGCCAGGCCTACATTTCATGATAAAACGAGATGAATTCACATGTGAATTGATACAAATAACATATCTTTATTTAACCAGTGCACTCTGAGTAGAATACTAAATGATTTGAGGCATATTGACTTTTGTTTTGGGTTTTTTTGTTGTTGTTGTTTTTTTTTAAATTGCAACCTTTGCAACTTGAAAATTGCGTTTTATTACATTGCAATGTCCATTAAATTAGATCAATAGTCTACTTATCAGGCAAAATTTTTTCAAAATATCTGTCTTTTTCTTGCTGGCTGACCTTTACCATAGGTTTTAGTGTGCTCTGTGCGTTTTTCTACGTTTGTTGGTGGATAAAACGTCTTAAAAACACATTTTACCATGCACTTTTGTCTCCGTCCATTCATTGCTTATGCTTGTGTACTTCCAATGTGGCCGCACATCCAGGTAACTACCAAAATCGTGATGTCAGTGTAAACACTCAATAGCATTTTGGTTGAACCCTCTGCCATCAGTGTATGAGTGCAGTATGAATGCGTCATAAAGAGGTGTGAATGTGCTGTAAGTGTCTAAAGACCAGAAACCCACTGTGTAAGTCCAGTCATCCCTAAAGTTTCGTCAGCAATCAGTTAATGTTATGTTTAATCTACAGATTCTTTAAAGCAGATTCTTCTCCTCTGATACTCCTCAGGCCGTCATGCTGATGGATTCAGGTGTCTCTGGACTGTGACAGACTGTGAAGTCTGCAACAGAAACTTTTCTTTCAAAACACAAGTTCTTAAGTGTATAGAAAACAAGACAGCCAATTAATAACCCCCCTACCCCCTGTGCCAAACCCCATCCTGGAAAGGACTTGAGAAATGCTATCTTTCACTCTTTCTCGACTCTCAATTGCAGGGTAATGTAGATGTTTCAGGGTCAGTTCTTGGAAAATTACACACAGCAGCAAAGGGGTCAGAGAAAACACTGCTGGTTTGTAGCATCATCAGCCAAACCTGAAAAGAATTAACCATGTGTGTGTGTGTGTATGTGTGTGTCAGCATGGAGGACCCAGAGCAGGGAAGAGAGTTAATATCAATCAGATGTTGAGGGCTACACTGAGAGCGGCCGGGCGGGTAATAATCACAGTAGGGCGTCAGTGAGTGGAGGTTGACCCTGGCTGACCTGGGACCAGCCTGTTCCCCTCCCTCTGGGGCCAACATCAATCCAGCAAAGCTCCTGAGCCCGGGGTGGGTAGCAAGAGAGGATTTGGCCTTTATTATCTCACGTGAGTCAGGGCAGAGGAGCTGCCGGCTTCGCTGCAGGGGCTGTGCTGTTTGTGAGGCGTTCAGACTCAGTCTCTTCAAAATAATAGTGGATTATTTAGGGAACCACCCTGTTAAAGATTGAAGATGTTGATCCTGAAACTTTTCATAGATTTTTAATGTTTTCACAGGCCCTCAAGCGATAATAAAAATTGCAATTGTTGGATGTGATAAACTCAAAATTAAGTGCAAATAAAAGTCAGGGTTTGGATTTCTGATTCGGAAACATAATCTATTTCCCCGGGCAAAGTTTGGAAGGTATGCTGAAAGTGCTTATTAAATAAAGATGTATCAAAGCCAAACAAAAGCAAAAACTGAAGGTTTAAAGTCCCAGTGGTCAATAAGTTATCATCAGGTACAGCCAGCAAGAGTATCAGAGCTTTTTACACCCACTGAACCTGCAAATGAGACAGAGACGTTGTGCAACCGCCTTAGGGGGTGCGTAATGCCTTTTATATTCAGACTATGAACAAATCCACAAGTCCATGATTTCAAAATCATAAATAAAAATAGAAGTTTGATTTTCAATAAAACTGTGCAAACAGAAAATGTTGAAGACCCCCAAGGTGACTTAACCAGGCTAATAACAGAATAATATTAATTTAGGAAACAGTAATATGTGCACATAATGGGTCAAGTTTAAAATTTATTACCTAAGTAGTGTTTTGGACTTTTTTGTCTACTTCTGTCAGTGTTTTGATTAGCCTGTTGGTGTTTAACCACAGTTGCCAGTCTCTGGTACCACTGTTTTGGGAATTGTGGGCTGAAAAGCACAGACTTTATAAAGTATGGATGTAGTCTCTGTAATGTTACCCGTCTGTTTCTGAACACAGTAGTGAAACTCTTCATTGGTGGGGAGGCTGTATCAGATTTGCTGACTCAACAGGTGGACTTTGAGCCCTCACGCTAACAGCTATAGGGTGCCAGACCTGTCAGTCACGTGAGCTGAGCCTCTGATTGGACAAACTTGTGATCTCATTATCCTCTAAACTGCTGAGTTAGGAAAAAAAGATCACTGCCTGTACAGTGTGCGCCAACTGTTAAATAGGCGATTCAGACCTGAGCTGTTTTGGAATCGGGCTGTAAATAGTTTTTGTAATGCTGTAGAATTCCATTTTTTGGCTTGGTGTTAATGTGGTTTCTACTCGTTCTTCAGTCAGCCTCATGCAGACAATCGATGAACTTTAGCTTTTAGCACTTCTGCATAGGCTCCATTTAGTCAGTGTTACCCCTTGATAAAAGTTTGGGTAGCTCTGGTATTAGCCAAAAAGGATCATTGTGCTTGAGTGTCATTTGCATACATTGAGGATGGACCCTAAACATCTATACAGGACAAAATAGGCTTTTACAGTGGTGACCAAAATTATTTTTACTGTTTTTGTTGAATTTAACATTAAACAACCCCCCTCCCCACTCAAAAAAAAAAAAAAATCTTGAAAGTCATCATTATGCTCTTTATACCATAGAATAGAGTCCAGACCTCAACCCCACCCAGCAGATTCGGGCAAGTTGGACTGTAAGTGGACAGATCTATTGAACATTCAAAGGAAAACATTTGTCTGGAGTTGCAAAAGTCATGGGATAACATTAGTGTTAAAATTCTCAGAAAATATACTGACATTATGCCAGAGACATGCTGGTGTAACTGCTGTAAAAGGTGGACAAACCAAATATTGAAGTTAAAAGTAGATAAAAAAAAACAGTAGGGCTCACTTTATGAAGCAAAAATCTGCATAAGTCATGATCAGGATTTGGAGTCAAAAAATATCAGTACAGTTTGATCTGTCAGGTGTTCTGATAATTTTGGCTACCTCTAAAAGGAAAAACTAGGGTTAAATTAACCTTGAGTTGTTTGTGGCTCAACCCCTACAGATACAGTCAGTGCCGCTACACACAACAGAGTGGTCTAACATTTTTATCTGGATGTGCTGCTCTCTGCTGTAAAAAAAGCTAAATTGAGACAATTAAACATGTCACTTCTGTCATAAATAGGCTGAACAATAACAACCTGCTAGGACATGTCCTCTCCTCTCCAGATGATCTCATGGTTGGACCATAGACTGTATAAAAATATGGACGTCCGCTTTCTCAGCTCAAAGTGAGGTCTCCACAAAAACTGCTCCCCCTGGTGGCTGGCTGCAGTATAGGTTAAAAAATCTGTCTTTCCAGCCATTCCAGATGGGCTGTGATCAAACTTTAAAAAATTAATAGTCCTCATAGAAATGTTTCTCACGTCCAATTGTTGTGGTGTTTGGAGAAACCATTTGGCTGTCTTGTATTCAAGTCCTCTTTGTTCTGAAGAGTTTCGTTTTCATTAGTTATACGAGGTTAAACAACAAGGTTTTACGCAATGATGATAGACAGCTGCCGTTCTTGTGATTTTTTTTCGGGGATTGTAAAATATGTCTGGAGGTAGAGTCAAGAAGTGATTACACTCTCGAAAGACAAAAAAAATATATTTTTGTCACCCAGCTCCACTCAGATTCTCCCCTCGTCGTCTCTACTGCGCAGACTCTGGCTGCAACTGCTGCCAATGGCTGCACCTGTGATGGGGGAATTTTGGCTTCAAAACCATACAGTGGTAGATGATGGAGACACACTGTCCACTCTATATACAGTCTATGGTTTGGACTGATTGATCTCTGTGACGATGAGAGCACACTGCACAGCTCTGCACTGAGGAGTGGAGAAGCTGGTGGGACATCAAAGCAGCATCAGAGCAAGCCTTATGGGCGTATTTTCAGTGTCATTAGAGCAACATGCTGCGTGAGATGGACTTTAAGACACAGCAGATAGTGAGGGCAAATTAAATGATGCACAATTTCAGTCCACTATCCATTTGTGAGCTCCCTCTGGAGACTTGACCAAGCATTTCAGTGCTCGCGCTTTCACATGAGTAAGACTTTCCTCAAAGTATGCAGTTGAGTCAAAGCCCTTCGTGATTGGCTGATTTTTGATAGAGCTTCCCACTTAAATGTCCCGATTTATGGCATCTATGAAAGTCAAACTTGAAAAAGATGTTTAGGGTTGAAGAGACCTATGGTTTAAAGATTGGGTGCTGAGTGTTGGATTTATGGAAGAAAGTTGGTCTCTTTTTCAGCCAATCACAGCGCAGTAGGGCAGGACTTCATTTCAAAATCTTCATGGAAAAGAAAAGATGTTATTAGACATATTTAAACATCTCTGTGCTATGGTTCTGTGTCAAACCCTCTTGGGTTAACAACCCTTTTTTGTCCCGAAGTGGTGAAGCCCCATGTTGGCAGACACTTCCTGCTAAGGTGACAGCTGCTCTGTATGAATCTTATCAGGTCAGATAGCCCTCAAATCAAGCTATAAATCGTAATCTGTGGAATATACCAAGGCAGTTAAATCTGCTGCGACCCCAAGTCTTTGTGACAAACCTCTTCTCCCTGAGTCGTCTCTGATGCATGGCGTTTAATTTCCTGGTTCGGGGCAGAGATGTTTTTTAAGGAGAGGAGGGGGATGTGGTCGACGCCCCTCTCAGACATTCCAGGAGGTCTGCACAGAGGAAAGGAAATGTAGGCAGATACAAGGGGATGGAGGACAGGGGATCATGGGAAGGGTGGAGTGAATGTTTAGGAGGCAGAGTGTGAGTGTGATGTTTGTAACCATCCAGTATCTTGTCCTGGGATGCTCTTTATTCCCTCCAGCAGTGAAACTTTTAAACACTGCCCACCACTTTGTGTAATAATCCCAGAGGAGCAGGCCCAGACTCTGGTTCAGAGCTATTTTTGCCTCCACCTCTTTATTTTTAGAGTTCAGTAGGTTTGATAAAGGTGTGCTTTGCCATACTGCTGCTTCTGCATGCTGTCAAACTGAATAATCTCTCTCTGCTTCTCTCCTTCCTTCTCTCTGTCTGCAGTATGGATGTACGGCTTTACAGACAGCCCGAGGAAAGAGGCCTCAGGTAGCTTTGTGTGTCAATGTCAATATGTTGAATTTGCATGCACTACTGTGCTTGAGTGGCTGCATCCCTTTTGATTTTTTTTTTAGCTTCTCTCCACACTTGAGCTTTTTCTCGACATCTGCTTTGCATGCGCTGTCATCAACCTCTCCTCCCGCCCATCTGCTCAAATTCAGCCTTGCTCTCTTCCTCAGCACTCTGTCCATCCATCTCTGCAGGCCTTGCTGGCCAAGACAACAGCTGGGCACGTAGCCAGAGAGTGAGAAACATGGACCTCAGGTCTGCATGTGGCGAGGTGTCTTAAACTCAAATGAGGTGTCAAGTCTGGTTCTGTACATTTGCTCGTGACACTGGCCGTAGATCAGTGCCTGTGACCTCATTCAGCTTTGGGTGTGAAGAAATGATGAGTCGCGAGAGGAAAAGTGGGATTGAAAATGTCTCCTTTGTAAATAAACATCACTGAAATCAACGTCATATTCCTGCAAATGTCAACAGATTGTAGACTCAGAAACTCACTGGAGGTTCAGCACATCTGTTGAACATTTAGCCAGTCGTCTTAGCTGTAATTCACTCATTGCTGTGGAAATACACGATGTGTTGTTTCCTGCTATTCAGGCAAGTTAGAAACCCAACCCCCCTCATAAAGACTTAACAAAATCAACTTCTCCAGCAAAAACAAAGCAATGGTGTAATAGTTCACTTGAGTTGTTTATCACCTTTGGAGAATGAGAAAAGCAGCTGAAGAAGCATGACCTTAAGGCTACACCCAAAAAACAGAATGCACTTAAAAACAAAATTTAATACCATGACCAGCAGCACAGAAATTATCTTCATATTGCAGTTTTTCTTTTCAGTCTGTAAATAAAAGATGGAGAACTGTATAGCTATGCATCAAAACCCAAAGTGTGAGAACAGAAAGTTACACCAACTCTTATTGTTTGCATTTCAACATCAATTTTTCTTTTCTTTTCTTTTTTCGAAGACTTCATGTTGATTCAGGGAGTAAGATTTTTTACTCCCAAATCAACTCAACAGAAAGGGTAGGTAAAAATATTGAATAATCTTTGCATCCAAATATTTTCCTGCCCACTTCAATGCGATTCGACAAATCCTCTGAATTGATTCACCTCCTTGCCAGTGTGGGGCGCTGTTTGTGGTATTCACATTTTATTGATGGAGGCCGTACCAGACCAAACAACAAGGAAATGGAAACAAGAGCAAACAGCAGCAGTGCAAAGCCAGCTTTAACTTTTAAGTCTGATGGTTGGGCTGTTTTATTGCTCAAAAATGTGCTCTGATATACCACATATACTCACATGGGCCTGAATGTAAATATTTAAAAAATTGTCAACAGAAACTTGACCTTCTTGAGTATTTCTACTCTTTACTGAATCGTCATTGAAGGATTCAAAAGGATCAAAATCAAATTGAAATTGAATCTTCAGGTTCTTAACAATACCCAGTCCTACTGCACAGTATTGATTTCAAACTGTATCAGTGTAAGTATCAGTTTCCATCTCTGTTGGCTCTATTGAGAAGGATCTCGTATCAGGATTTTTTGTTCGACAATACCAAAATCATGACTTTTTGTCAAAAAATCTTTTTTTTTTTTAATTCCAATTCTTCATTTCACTCTTTGTTTATAAACCGGATTGGAAAAAAAGTTTCCACTTTTCTCCAGCAGAGGGTGAAATGTTTCTGGCTCACATGATTTGCATTTTATGGGAAAATATGGCTCCTGATATAGTCTGTAGACATTATCATCGTCATTTAAGTTTTTCACATGGTCTGATGTTAAAAAAGAAAATGAAAAATCGCAGAAATCGTAATTCTCAAAGAATTGCAATTTGAATTGAATCGGAACCCCAAAAAACGTAATAGAATAGAATCATGAGAATAGCATATTGTCACAGCCCTAATAAATATTTTTGTCAAATTTGATGAATAAAATTACTTAAGAGCCATATCACCATATTGCGTTACTAGGAAGTTTACTGGTTTGATTCCCTGGCCAGGCAAGGTTCTTAATGTGTGGAGTTTGCTTGTTGTCTTGGTGCATGGACGGGTCCTCTCTGGTTTCCTCTATCAGTCCAAACAAAAAGTCTCACCATCAGATGGATCACTCTATAAGAACCACAGGTAAAAGTGAGTGATTTGTTGTTTCTAAATGTTAGTCCTGGGATTGGCTGATGACCTGGTCAGGGTGAAACCCACCTTGCACCCCAAAGATAGCACTCCTGTTACCTAGAAAGACAAACATGTTAGAGACGATTGCTGGATGGTTTTAATTCTGGAACTTCATGTAGAATTTTCAAACTAACACTTTACAATGTTTGAATACAAAATTTTCCCTGTGAGACTTAAACATAATGCCTGAGTCAACTAAGTGTTAGATTTTACCTCAACGAGAGTGACTCCAATTCTGTCATAGTGTAAAACATTTCGCACTTTTAAAAGTGTAGTTTTAATGTTATCTATTGTTGACCAGTATGGACATTTTGACCTTCACTGTGAAGTTAGAGTGGAAAAAAACATTCCAGAAAAAAAGAGGTATTTTATAAATACATATTCACTCATTGTACCGGACAGACATAACCAACCTTTGTATGTAAATATGTTGACCTTTATGCTTTAACCTTTAGAAACATTTAGCTTCAGTTAGACTGTGTCTAAAACAGCTACGGTTGTATTGGCTGTAATGTCGGTCTGGTTTTCAGTCAGCTTCCTCCTTCAGCCCTCAGTAAAGCATCATGAACAGTGTTTGCCGTTTGTGGGAAGAATTTCAAACAAGTGGAAAATGTGATTGTTGGACTCTACAGAGTCCAACTATTGCAGGCGACTAACTCAATGTTATTACGCTGTCTTCTGCTATTAGCAAGTGCCAACTTTTTGGGGGGCCAGTTAACCACCATTAACATTACCTCCTTTCCTGATATCCACACCACAGCAGTAAGTCATGAATTAGTGATGCAGAGTATCAAATTTACAGGTAAATCAGTTTAAAGCTGTGTGTATTTTTTCAGATATTGCTCTGTAGCTCCGGCATATTAGAAATTGTGTTGATCAGGACAAATTCTGTTCTTGTAATAGTCAGCTGAGAGTCAGGTAAACTTACGGCTGTGCTCTCTGAAAGTCAAAGGTAGTATAACTCATAGCTTTAGATCACACAAACATGAGAGTTTACAGTATAGCTCGGACCCAGCCCGTTATAGGATCCTGTAAAACCTGTAGCCTCAGATCAAACCCAGGGAGTGTCAGGAGTTCATCTTGGATTAAAATCTCTCACTGGGAAATCCTGCTGTATCTGAAACACTGCAGACAGCGAGCAGCAGGTCTTTAGGACTCCTGTTATTTCTCACCAAGGTGTGGTTGCCATTACAACAACATAAAGCCTTTAAATAGCTGTATCTGCGCCGCTTTATTACCTCAGGCTGACTTTGATTGCTCCCTGTATCCAGGCTGCTTACATTCTGGGCAATATGTTCCTGTTCTTTATTTGGCCTCCTGGGAGAGTGTTAGAGGAAGGCAGAGATGAATGCCCAGCTTCACTCAGTGGGGAAGTCGGGTTACGAGCATTCTCTTGGTGTTCCCCGCTTGCTTATTCGAAGAACAACATGTAGAGATGCTTAATTGTTTGTAAAGCACGGCACGAAAGCTGTAGCCTGCGTTTCATTTTATTAAGCTGTTTGAATGCATGACTGCACCGCAACCTGTTTAATAGCCATAAAATCATTACATGGCCCACTGTGTTGACTCTGTGTGTAGGTTTGGGATGCTTACTCTGAGCTCTGAGTTTGGTTAAACTTTTTTTGAAATCTCAAAGGACTGTGACAACCCAACATTCAGAACATGTTCAGTTCCACTCTGCAACACAAACGCTTTTCAAGGTCTTCTCCCATTAAGTGAATGACAAAGAGGCTGACGGAAGAGAATTTATTATCTGAGATGCAGGCGACAGTGAAAGATGGGAGATCTGCTGACAGAGTTTAATACTTTTTCATCTGCTAATCAGAAGACACGCACTCGTGTCTTCACTTATCGGAGGCTAATCTCAGTATTGTGTCATTGTTTGAGCTGCAGTGTCTTCTGGGGAAATGATAAGTGAATGCTTATTCCAATATTACATGTGGCATCTTGGTTGAGTTGAAGGTGCTTCATGTAATGTTGAGTGTAGGAAGGGTTATTAAAGCACCACAAGCATGAGAAGGAGTCATTTGTTGTGATCAGAAGAATATGAAATGGCTCACAGAAATTATTTTGGTAACGCTATTTCTGTCTTTGACATTACGCAGTGACAGTTTTTATAAAGACTCAAGCTTAGGGTGAGAGGTTTGCATGGAAATATCATGACAATGTTTGCAGAGCCCACTTATTTTCAATGGGGCAAATATCAAACCCATAATATCAGCTGAAATACAAAGGTCAGGCTCCTTTTCCCATTTCTGTTTGAATAACATCTCTTCATGTCCGATAAGAGTCAACCAGGTACAAACCAACCAACCAACCTGCCAAAATGCTGGCTTAACATCATTGGCCCTATCAAAGACTTTTTGTTTAGCCTGTCCCTGCTAATGCAAATGACCTATAGCTAAGCCACGCCCCCTCCACTCACTCTGACAAACAGTGAGCATTCAGTGATGGGCCTCTATGGCAGGTGTAACAGTAGGAGTCATTTCACAGGAGGCCACTGATAATTTTTGTAGACAGAAAGATCACATATACTCAAGGAGTCATCAGAAGGGTATAAAATACTCTTTGGAGGGATGAATTAATCATTTTATTGTAGAGGAGGTCAATAAAAAGCTCAGTTGCGAGACAAAATTTACAGATCCAAGTGATAAATGTGATAAACCACATCTTGTTGCCATCACCGTCTCCACTGAATGTAGTGACGATGGGGTCTTCTGGTATGACTATGAGAAAAGTATAACGTTTTTTAAACAGAGTGTGTCTCTGTTAGTTTGGTGATATGGTGCTTACATTGAAACATTCAGCAGAACATTTGACAACCTTTGTTGCTTTTACAGATAAGCTAATGAAGCTAAGATCCAGAAGCTAATATTAGCTTTACTAGAGCCCTTTGGACAACAGCTAACAATGATGTACAGTCACCAAAGGGCAAAAACTAGAACAAAATAGGCCAATGAACTCCGAACAAACAAAGAGACATGATGAACAACACAGCTAGAAGCTAACAATAGGCTAAGTTTGTATAATGTTAGAAATTCATCTTTTACCGCCTATCCAGTGTTAAGGTGTTCAAGATTAATATTTCTTTCCAGCTAAATTATGGTTTGTTGCCTGGAATACAATGTTGACCTGCCTCAGAACAGATGGAGACATCCTTGTTAATTTTATTCACTTTCAGTTGATGTTATGGTCTACTGCGCAGCTTTATCTAAAAAAAGACACTCTTCTTCGTTGAGATGTGGCTGAGGGAAGGGTAAAAAATACACCTGTCACCCAGCCTCTCAGGTAACCTTGAGTCTGATTTTTGTGTAACATGTTAACTTTTTTTGTTTGTTTTTTTGTTTTGAGGGATGCTTTCATACCTTTTATTAGACAGTAGAGGGCAGTGGATAGAGCAGGAAACAGGACAAGAGTGGGGAGTGACATGACAGCAAAGAGTGAGGCCACAGGCTGGATTTGAACCCAGGCTCGTCGTAGACCATGTACATTGTTTGACCAGTTTTAGGCTTTAAATCTCGAAAAAACATCATAAAGCTGAATGAAAACTAACTTACTGCACTGAATTTCAATGGACATTTGGGCAGAGAACGAGTGTATGAGAACACTCTGCGATTGGCTCATCGCTTTGGAGGGAAAGACTTAGCCATAGGTCAGTTTTTTTTGCAAAATAAAACAGAAATCTTTTCATTTTTGGTCTTTTCAAATGCACCCACACAGCTGTTCTATTGAGGATGTAATTAAGCTTCTAATTCATGAAGCTAATAGTTTATTGTAGTCTTCTTCAGCAATGCACAACAGTTGCAATGGAGTCAAAGTCAGAGTTGATGGTGTGTGTGAGAGCACTGACGGTTGTAACATGAGGCTAGGTGTTAAGTCTTAATTGGTCTTTTCTTCTTTAAATGTGCTGTAAAACTTTCTGTACTCCTTCTCTATGAGAAACTTAGCTGGCACAGGGTTAAAGACTTAGGAAAGCAAAAAAAAAAAAAACTCTTTCTGGGCTCATTAATTGCTTGAAGTTATACTTAAATCATCTCTGAAGTGAAGACGTAAAGACCTCTGATGGGCTGCATGCTGCAGGGCTCGTGAGCAGGTTGTCAGGCACGATTCAGCTGCCTGGCTGTTTTTGCCAAGAGACTCAGGGGACATTGTGCAACATTCTGTTTGTGATTTGACAAATAATTCAACATGTTAATTACTGAGCTCTGGAGTTACTTGTAGACATATTTTTTTAATTTGGTGAAGAGCCAGTTTCTCTTGCTTCCTGTCTTGATGCTAATGTAGGCTAAACCACTCCTGGCTTTGAACAGGAGATCTGTTTTTATTTTTTCAACTCTGGAAAAGGAAAAAACAATTTCTAAAACTGTTTTCCTGCAACGAGTGACTCAAGATGCCAAAGTCAACATCTTTAGTAAGCAAAAAACTTCAGCAGTCAGACATAGTTCAGACATGAGTTGTTCCTCGTTGTTTTGTGACTTTCTTTATCAGTCACATGTCAGATCTTCTTTAAATCCTATTAAAGTCAGTGTTATTGTTTTTTGATCAGCACATTAGCATCAAGTGTTGATGTTAAAAATCACACTACAGTTGTAGCTGTTGAGTACTGGCAGATGAGTATTTGTACGGAGGCTGTGTGTGGGCTACAAAAGGTGCATGTTCGTTTACAGGGTTGAAAATCATGAGTTTGATTCTCTTTAACATCAAAACAGTGACCTTGTATGTGATCGCCTGGTGTAACAAATTTTTATTTTATAAAAGAGCACCAAATGTACAGTTCTCATCAGAAACTGTAGTGTAGCAGAGCTCGGTGTGTTCGGTTT
Source organism: Halichoeres trimaculatus (assembly GCF_033239565.1). Classification (NCBI taxonomy): domain Eukaryota; kingdom Metazoa; phylum Chordata; class Actinopteri; order Labriformes; family Labridae; genus Halichoeres; species Halichoeres trimaculatus. The sequence continues at coordinate 9,446,462 of NW_027437180.1, forward strand.
TCACAGGAAAACTTCAAACTTAGGAAACACATCATGGTGTGGGTTGAAATAATAGCTCCATGTTGACTTTTTGTGTCAACACTGGACTCGAACGTTGGTCTCCTGGGTGGACAGCCAGTGTTGTTTGACTCATCCATCACCCCAACAACCAGATATGAGTAAGAACAGAGAATAAGAACAGACCAGCTCTGTAAAGATGAATCATATCTTCATTTTTTTTTATCATTCACATCATTGGTGAGTTTGTTCTTATCACTTCTTGTTCTCTGTTTCTGATCATATGACGGATACAGCCGCACTGAAAACCTTAAACAACAAACACTGCAGGGTTGCTAAGTGAAATCTGTCCCCTTGATTCTGCCGTGTATGATCTCAGTGCAGCCAAACAGAGTCCACACGCCTGCAGCTCCCATCATAAATGCATCATGTGAAGTTAACAGATGAAACCACTGCTGGCGCTGAAAAGGTTAAACATCACAGGGAAGGAGGGAGAGAAAACAGAGCAGCCTAACCCCAACTGAAACGCTTTCTTCTTTTGTTTCACATAAACATGGACCCAGCCTCCTTCCCTCTTTCTCTCCCTCTCTCCTTCTCTTTACTCCACTCATATGTTTCTATTTAAGGCCAGCAGTGCCGACTTCCATGATTGGTGTGTTCACCCCCCTCTCTCCACTCACTGTCCAACGGCTGTGTCCCACAGGCAGTGGAGGGGAGGCCTTTCCTCTCAACCACACTGTTGATTTTCCACAGGGAAACTTCACCATTCTTCCACTCATTCGCTCCCCTCCAACTGCTCGCAGCTTCTCTGCCCCTTCTTCTTCCTCTTCTTCTCTGCGCTTCTTTCTGTTTAGATCTTAGAGTTTGCTTGGAACATGGATCCCCTTTAGACGCAAGATGCAGCCTGATCTGAGCTTTTCCTTTCACACTCCGCTTTTGTTTTGATTACTTCCAATGCTCCTCAGTCCTTCGCTGTGGGCCGGGGGTCGACTCAGCTATATGGCCAGATGTTTGGAGCTATGCAGCCAAGTCCCGAGCTTGCATTGTGATAGGTTGAGGCGGCAGGGAGCCGGGGTTGGCCCATGGCAGCGCGCGGGGTGCACGGCAGCAGTGGTAGCAGCTTAGTGGGTTGCAGTGGGCGTTCGCGGGGTGCAACGGCAGGCAGGTGGCTGACAGCCTGTTTCTTCCCCTCAGGGATTGACAGCTCGGAGCCCATGGTGCTGGAACAGTACGTGGCTGTGGCCAACTACGAGAGGCAGGAGAACTCGGAGATCAGCCTGAAGGCCGGCGAGACGGTGGACGTGATTGAGAAGAGTGAAAGCGGTGAGTGGGTTCTACATTTGTTTCAAAGCCTTCTGATTTTTATTATGATTGAGCTTCAAAATAAACTACAAAAAAAACATGGCACACTGGACATGATTTTCAGGCTACCTGACATTTGTTTGGTTACTTCCTGTTTGTATCCCTCCCTCACACACACTCACACATGTGGCATGCTTACCCTCTATCTCCTCTGTCTTCACTTTACCCCTGGTTGTTTTCACACTTTTGTCTGTAAAAGCTCCTCGGTCCAGTCCCCCCTGCTTTCTCTCAGCCTCTCCCCTCTTCTCCTAATCTCCTGATCCCTCAGCTTGGACTTGGTACCACCTGGAGGTGCTGCAAGGCTGGCAGCAGTTAGGGGGCTAAACACAGAGGAAAGGTGTTACTGCTGAGGGCGAATCTCTTTCTTTATCAGTACACAGCAAAAAACTGAAATCTCATTATGTGATATTGTCTTATTTTCAGTAGAAAATGCCTTTTTAGACTTATTATGAGCCACATTCACCTGACCAGCCCAGAAAAATGTCTTGTTTCAAGTTATTTAAAGGCAAAAATAGCATTATTCGAGTTTTAAGCAATTTTTTCTTGTTGCATTGGCAGATTTTGTTTACTTGTTACAAGCAATTCAGACCTCATTTTCGTCTTTAAACAACTTGAAATAAGACATTTTTCTGGACTGATAAATTGAATGTGTCTCATATCAAGTGTAATGAGACATTTTTTTTTTAACTTAAGATAAGACAAAAACACTTGCTGAGACTCCAGTTTTTTGCAGTGTATGAATGTTGGATACACCCAGACCTAGACCTAGTTGTTGTCTCTTTTAAAAGTGATGGTTATACTGAATTGTTTGGCTCTGTACAGGAGTCGACTTGAATTTGACCACAGCAACATCCTGTGTGTTCATTCTGAACTCCAGCGTCAGGATTTGGCTAACACTGCAGAACAACTGTTAGTATTTGCATCAGATGTAAAACTTCACGTTTCACCTCCTGATGAGGAACTCTGTTTGGATTTCTGCTCTGACTCTCACACATGCATCCTCTGACAGGCAGCAGCTTTCACAACTGAAAGCTCGGCAGAAAAACATCATCCCATCGTCCTCTCTGCTCTTATCTCTGCTCTGATTACGTGCGGTTCACTCGTCTTGAAGTTATCTTGGCTCGCACATCTTGGGGGAGTTACGCATTCCTTTGTGCGTCAGTTTAGCGTTGTCATATTCCCACTTTGTGTGTGTGATTTATATTTACATTTGGCTCATTTCTGACTTGCTCCCTGTCAGCATGAATGAGATAATTGTTTAATGAAGTTTGAATGAGGACAGAGTTGCATGGAGTAGTTTTTTTAAAATTTATGACGTGGTTTTGGCACCAAGCTGCACTCATGGCTTCTTTAGATTGTCTTTAAGGATGTGGCTGTCTAAATGCTCACCCCTGCTCACAGCTGTATTTCTAAGTTTTGTTTAATTCTTCTGACTTTTGGGGAATTTCTGCTTTTCTTAGTCATGCAATTTTTATCACCAGAACCTCTTTGGAGTTGGAAACACGCATCGCTGAACATTCTGTGGATTCATATTGCCTCAGCACACAGTAATTCATTATGTGATGTCCGTTCTGGATATCTGGCCTGACAGCATCTGCTCACCAGACCCCTTTGAAAGCCTCGTACTGAATATCCACGCTGAGCATTGATTGAAGTTCTTACAACAACATGAGCAGCTTCAGCTGTTTGGAGCTCTGGCCCGAGAGCTGAATGTGTGTGCTGTCGTCATTTACTGGGCCAAAGAAGTGGAGCAACTGCCAGGATGATGATGATGATGATGACATCACTGGGAGTCTGAGCCAAGACAAACACATCTGAGAGCTTGTATAATATCCCACAACCCCCTTTCTGCTTTCAAGGTTTTACTGCAGCCTCCTGGTCCGCGCGTGTTTTCTTCCTTTGACGTTTTCAGCGCTGAGACTCTGTCAGCCCCAAGTTAATTAGAGCTTAGTCTCTTCAACATCCAAGTCAGTACCGTGATGTCTGTTAATCCTCTCCGAGAGAGGAACAAATCCATATTTTAACTGCTTTCTTACTTCAGACGCTCTTTTTTTTTCCCTTCACAGATTGGCTGCAGATGGTTTCATGCGTTAATATTCTTTTCCTCATTCAAACTCAGAAGTTTTCCACCAGTTTTAAGTGTCTGCAGGCTTGACCTGTCATAAACACGGGTTCAACCCTGCAGTCGGATGTTGTTGTTTTGCCTCTGTGAAAAGTTATTGCCCTTGCAAGTCTCGACCCGGGAGTGTGTCAAGATGAGCCATTGTCAAAGTCAGACCTGGAGAAGTCGAAGGCCTTCTGTTAGTCTGGGAGTTGGTGTTTATGTGTCTAAGTTTGTTGTGCATCGTATTCCCAGATGTGTATGTGTGTGTGGATTTTATGTCTATACCTCACACGAGTATCTCACACTATAAGAGCTGCTATCTATTAAAGTAAGATTTATGAAGCTTGTTAGCGGTCTGACGGGCTGGAATCGTCCCTCAGAGAGGACAGGAGGCCTTGTCTGGGCCACTGTCCTTGTTTCTCTCTCTGGTTCCTTCTCGGACATGGGAATGATGGCGTCTGGAGAGAGGAATGTCCCAGCTGGAGAAAATAAATCTGCAAATGTGACCAGCCAAATTATATGGTGGAATAACAGGAGGCAGTGATGGGAAGGAAACAAAGAGTAAAGGCCGGGAAGTTCATTTGAAGGAGCGTCACTTTTTTTCTTGATGAATCAGAAACTCATTTAAAAGTAAGAGTTTCACACCGCTGTGATGTGTCATGCCCTGTAAGTAACCCACAGAAGCATAATGGCGGTTTTTCAACAGTGACTTGCTGTTGCAGGCAGAACCTAAGGTGTGATGAGAGGAAAACAACAACAAGTGGTAGGATGTGAGCCGGTACAGTGAAATAACGCTGTGTGTATATGCATGTCTCCATGATGGTAGAACCTTGTTGCAGCGCTATTGCAGAAACCAAACGTGAGCACAGCCAAAGATCACATCAGTCAGGTCATTGCCTGAGTATTTGAGTCATGGGAGCCTTACAGAGTACTGGATTTCAGTTTATCTCTGGATCATAAATATAGCTATAAAACAGTGGGACTGTCTTCCCAGTAAATGTAAATCTATATTTTAAAGCTTTGAGGTTATAATGGGACAAATAACTAAAGCCAGAGGTTTAGCACAAAAATTAGGCAGTTTGGACATCTATGCCAAATTTTAAGGTGATTTAGCTGATAGTTTTTGTGAAATCACTTTGCACCAAATACAACAAACTCCAATAATACTCTGGTTTTACTATGCTGTGGTCTGTGCACACTGTAAACCCCAAAGTTCACATTACTCAACTGGATTAAGCTATGAAAACTTACAATGTGCTTGTAAGTTAAGTTACCCAAATATCTGTGTTTTCAGTGTTGAGTAGATTTAACTTTTGTAACTGTTTAAGTGAGAGCCAGCTGTGCTTCTAGACGTGCAGCAGTGGCACAGGTTGTCTGTGCTCCACATGACACAGACTGTTTGTCTGTGCGTCACAGCATCGACCAGCTGTCTGTGCTCCTTGTGGCATTGATCAGCTGTCTATGCTTGGTCTGGCTGTCTGCGTAAAAATAAATAGATACATCTTTTAACATTTTTAAAGTTGGCCTAAATGGCATGATAGTCCAGAAAAAAAAAAAAAAAAAAAAAAAAAAAATATATATATATATATATATATATATATATATATATATATATATATATATATATATATATATATATATATATATATATATATATATTAATGTCAACCATTAGGCGCACTCTGCAAAAGTCAATAAGTACAAGACCCCGTGCCATGGAGCACAGACCACCAGTCAGTGCCATGATGCACAGACAACCTGAAGAACAATGTTTCAATGTACAGCAGGGTCTCATATCTACTGCCTTCCCTCCTCACTCATGGTTACTAAAGTAAAAAAATCAGAGCTGATTTTTGTTGAGACGGCGTTTGTAAGCATGAGTGAGGAGGGAACACTGTGGATATGAGACCCAGCTGTACTGTAAAATGTTAGTTAATTTAGTTGTTCAGATCTTTTTCATTTTTTTGTTATCACATTTACTTAATTCATAAGGGAAATTTATTGGGGTATCACATCTTTTTTTAAGGAAACTGTTTTACAAGCATTTTTCAAGCAAACTCAACTTATTCAGGTTCACAGTGCAGCAGATACACAAGCTTCCTAATTATGCCCGATACTGGAGCTGTGTTGAATCAATTTTCAAAAAGCAGATTGAATGGGACAGGAAGTTGTGTACAGAAACCACCTAAAAACTGCTAGTGACTTTCAAAATGAAGCACACCTTGTTAAAACTGGATCAGTTTTAGCTTGACTACACCAACAAACTGATACAAAAAGCAGAGCCAGGACAGAAGTCAACAGATCTGAGGTTTTACAGCCCAACAGGATCGAGCAGAGGATCATCAATGGGGTGGGAAATCCAAAGTCTCACAAGTCCAGGTCTCTGGCTGTCCTGCAACCAGACTGAACAACCAGCTGGTGTGAACTGACTGATAAAAGAGGACACAATAAACACACAGAGGAGATTTATTATTTACTTATTTTTACAGTAATACTTGACCAAAAGGATGAGCAATGTGAAAAGTTGTAGGCCAAAGCATTAACTAAAGTATGACTTCTGTGTGGAACTAATTGACCTGAAGTGACGCGGTTTATTAATGAGGTTTGTCTTCAAGAAGACGTTGGATATAAACCTTTGAGGTGTCTTGCTTCTCTTGAAGTTTGTTGCAGTCCCCCCCCCCCCCCCCCCCCCCCCCCCCACTTCTTTGTAAAGTCAGTTTTTCAGACCACTACTCAGGGGCTTGGACAGTGGAGCAAGAAAAACAAGGAACAGCGGTAGTGGTGGGAAAGAGGCTTCATGTCACCATGAGTTTTAATCCTTAGGGTTGTAACTGAAGCATTCAAAGTTCCTGTCATGTAAGCTCATCTCTCTCTCATCTTTTTTTCATCAAGCACTTCATCAAATAAATAATCCTGTGCCCCACGTTGAGCACACATGAGCAGTCATCCTGCCTCATGTTTTTCCTGCCATCATCTAAGACAATGAAATTGTAAGCATCTAGACTCCCACTCTGCTGCCACAGTGTCAGACGGGGGTTTGGGTTGTGGGGAAAAAAAACTTTTTCCTCTGTTCCATCAGCCGAGACTAATGGATCTGCCATGAGGGCTCTGACGCTAAACTGCAAACTGCATTTTATCCTTTGGGTGCATGTACCGCACAAGCCACAACACCAGCCGGAGAAGCCATTCACCCAGATATCTTTGCCCTCTTTGTTGCCAGGTTTCAGGGGCATTTTGCTGATTTACAATGATTTGACAGATTTGTTAATTCACTTCAGTGAACACCTCACACACTGTGCAAACCCTGATTTGTTTCCAGACTACACAAAACCTTCGTCTTGGAAAATTGTGTTGGTAATGTTTTTCTAGACTTCTGTCTCAAATCGCTGCCATTTACACTGAAACATGAAAGCATCTATCACCCCACTAGCTTTACTTGTCAAACAGTGAAAAGGAGTGTGATGGAGAATCAGTGCCAGGAATCTTGTCAACATTTCCTCACCAAACCTTCCCCTGGAGATCTGGTTAAAGCTGGCTGTGCTCAGTCTAAGGCATATGAAGTCTTCACAAAGCATTTTCCTCAAAGAACTGTTTGGTCTGACAGAAGATTGCTTCTTGTGCTGATAAGGTTGTAACAGGGAAAATAAGCTCCAGTTTGCTCGGACAGGCCTAAACCGTGATACTACAAAATAATGAAAAGGATAATCCTGTAAAACATACACACTTAAGAATGGGTACCTTTCACATTTGAAACGATCGGGTACTGATGCCTGGTACCTGGCATTCGGTATCAGTATTCAATGGTACCAATTTTAGGGAACATTTTTGTGTTTATGTGGTGATAAATATCAATTTATTTAATTATGAAAATGCTTTTTTTGTCAATTTTATGTACTTATTCTTTAATATATATTAATTGTAGTGCTGTGTTCATGTCCAGCATGGAAAATCGCCTACTTTTCCACTCCCTCACAGTAACAAGGTTGCATTCAGGTACCTAAACATGGTACCCTTTGACAATTCATGAATCGGTACCCAGTACTACAGACAGAATTTGGTCGGTACCTATAAAAGTACCTATTTCAGCACCCATCACTATATTCACTATTGCTGTGCCCTGAGTTAAAGATGAGTCTTTTTGACTGAAGTACATCTCAAATTTTGAAAAAACAGTTTGGATGCAAGGTAAGATAGTGATAAAACCACAATTTTATAATTTGAAAATGACTTAAACTTTTTCTTTATTTAAAAGTACAGCAAAGATTAGAAGCTGGAAAAATGTCTTATTTGATGAAAAATACACACATATTTGCCACCAGAACTTGATGAATTAGTTAATTCTTCATTTCCCGTTTGCTGGAAACCTTAAGTCTGAGATGATTCCAGCTTTATGATATGGAGCGTTATCCTGCTGGAAGTAGCCATCAGAAGATAGGTACACTGTGCTCATAAAGGGATGGACATGGTCAGCAACAACAATAATACATTTTATTTGTAGGGGCCTTTCATGAAAGTCAATGTCACCTTACAAAGCAAAGTATAGTTTCATTCAAACAAGAACACAATTAATTACATAAAAACAACAATCTCTAGAAGTAAGTATTTGAAAGTGGAGAGACAGGTAACGTCCCAGATGGTTTGAGGGAGTGTGAAAGCTTGGGACCCCACATAAGTGAGGTGGACAGGAGGTTTAGCAAGGAGCATGGAGGAGGAAGAGTCTTGGAGGGTGTATGGCGAGGAGAATCTTGTAATTAATGTGGTATTTAAATGGCAGCCAGTGCAATTGCTGAAGAACAGGAGTTATATGATTTGCAGAGGGGGCTCTAGTGATGATCCAGGCAGCTGAGTTCTGAACCAGTTGGAGTTTATGGAAAAGCTTGAGTGGTAGACCAGAAAGAAGGGTGGTGCAGAAGTCTAAACAGGTGACCAGGGTATTGACAACAATATCAACAATACTCAGGTAGGCTGTGGACTTTAAACCATGCTCAGTTGGTAATAAGGGGTCCAAGGTGAGCCAAGAAAATATCCCCCACACCATTACACCAGCAGCAGCAGCCTGAACCGTTGATACAAGGCAGGATGGATCCATGCTTTCATGTTGTTGACGCCAAATTCTGACCTGTAGCCTGAGTTCCCTGTTCATAGCCTATAAAAAATGCCTTTTGCTATGTAAGAAAGACGGTTGTGTGCAGAAATCCTAGGAGATAAGCTGTTTGTGAGGAAACCAACAACTGTGCCACTATCAAGTCCCTTAGATCACCTTTCTCCTCCATTCTGATGCTCTTTTTGAATTTCAGCAGCCTGTCTTCACCCTGTCTACATGGCTAAATGCATTGAGTTGCTGCCATGTGATTGACTGATTAGGTGTTTGCATTATCAAGCAGTTGAACAAGTGTATCTAATTAAGTTGCCAATGTGTGTACATGCTCACTTTAGTTGCGACAGAAGCATTTAACTGTTGTGTTGCATCTTCTTAGCACTCTGTGTGTGTTTGGCAACTGAAGAAACCAGTTTCTGAGGGTTTGAAAGAGAAATGTTACTCTAGGGCTTTGTTATTGTACTTTAGTAGCATGATCAAAATGTTTGTAATGACTCTTTTTTTGCAGAGCCATACCGTTGGGATGTGTGCAGATCATGTTTGGCATTGCCCTGATGAAATATTTAAAGTGAAAGTGTGGTGGATTTTCAAAAATAATGTTTGAATTATTTTAATTTGTCAGACCACAGGATTGTTTTCCACTCCGCCTTGGTTCATCTTCAAATGGGCTCAGACGCAGAGAGGTCACCGGGGTTTCTGTGTCATGTTTGTTTTCTCTTTGAATGGTGCAGTAATAACCTGCTTCTCTGGAAGCAACAACAAACTGTACTAAGTAACTAAATGGATGTTTGCAATATGAAATGGACTCCTGGACCATGAAAACACAGTGTCAATGTGTGAAATGATGCAGCATTTCCCTTTGAAGCCTCCTCTGGTGGGAGATTTTAAAGGTTTTGCATGGGAGCTAGCTTGACATACCCTGCATTAGGCTGTCAAAGGTTTCTTATGTCTTTAATCAAGGTGCACTGAGGGCTAGCTTATGGGATGTTCTGGATCAGAGAGGGTTGTTTTGGACACAGTTCACATGGGAGACTGAGGGAAAGCATTAGCATCACCTCCAGGCTATAAAAGAGACAGCAAGCATCAATCAAGGTGGTGCGTTTGAGCACAGGGATGACACAGTATCATTCCCACAACACCCTAGCTTAGCTGTGTTAGCTTGCCTCAGCCTCGGACTGTAAACGTGTTCTGAAAAGCCTCAGTCCTTTCATTCCTGGGATTTATTCCAGACAATCTTCAGGACAGCACAGACTCAGATGAATCTCTTTTAGAGCTGACCAGGGAGCCACCTTCAGGGCTCAGCTTCAAAATAGTATGTTTCATCGAGCATTGTAAAGAGATTAGCCCACACATCCAACTGATACTGACAGCTTACAGGTTTTCAGCTCAAGGTAACACACACCCACACACACACATGAACACACACACACCATATGGAGCATTACTGCACAGTTTTAGCCTGACCCCACTGAGCAGGATGTTTAGTCAACAATGATTTCAAAAAGCCCCCGCGGCAGGCGGTCCCCTTTCACTTGTTACAGTTCTGGCTCAGTAACAAGACCCCTGCCTTTAATGAAAACTTCAGCCAGGTAACATGATCTTCAAACTGGGATGTAATGCCTCAGTCTTACTGTGTCAATAAAGACCCAAACCTTGAAATTGGCTCTGACTTTCTAGGAGGGAACAGCACGGTATGGATTAGGTGGCCCCCTAACATCCTATTTTTAACTCCTAGAAAAGCTTTGAAGTTTGGTGCTTCGCCCGACAGGGGTGGATGGCGTTCAAAATGGATTTGAATGGTGAGAGCTCTTTTGAAAGTTTTAGTTTCTTTAAACCTCTCAATCGGAAGTGATGAGGAGTACAGTTTCTCGAACAAGCTGCCTTTTCTTGGAAGACATTATCAAGGGGGCCATGGGGGCCAACATGAACCATCAATGAATTGGCAATGATTGTTTGTGTCGCAGGAGTACACACTCACCTCTTTCTAAATCATTCAGGGTTTTATTGGAACAAAGTTCCTGTTCTTCTGGAAAGATGTTTTAGCTGAATCAGGGATTATTTATTCAACAAAGCAAATACCTGTTTTCATTCTTGGTGGTCAGCACCTGAATTACTCATCAGTTAAACTAATTTATGGTTTTCATCCTCAGTATTTCTATCTTGTCTATGCCATAAAGCAGTCAGCCACCACATAAAGGCCCATTTCTCCTCCCTTTACATACAAAAATGTATCCATCATTTTCAAACGATGTTAACATCACTGCTCATAAACATGCGACCTCTGCGTTGGCATTGCTGTTAACCAGTACATCCAACAAACTGGACTGCATGACAACAACAAACTCAAAAACAAACATGGCATCTGTGGAGGAGGTATTGCTAATGTACTGCTTGCATAACAGACAAAAACGGAGGCAGCGTTGTATGAGGCGGTGGTTGGTGAGGCTGTTAAATATATCGCAAAAGTTCCGCCATTGTTATTTCTTCTCTGCGTCTCACTAAAACTGCGTACCAGGTAGTAATAGCAACACTGCCCCCAGGGTTTCCGGTGGTACTGCTCTATTTGGCGCGTACCCGTGAGTTTTCTGAAATGTGCAGAAATGTGGACAAATTGAACGCATTGTTAACCTGCAAGCAGAACCCAAGGCTGGTGGTGCTAACTCTACTAACTTAAGTCAGGTGTCGGAATTTTAATAAAACTAAGCAGAATCTTGGCTGCTTTTGGATTCTTTTCCTCCCTTTAGACTAGTCAGGCACTTGGGACCTAAATTTTGACACTTTGGGCTCTAATTTCATAGACCCTGCGCAAGCGCAGGCACACCTGCCCTGCGCTGGCCTTCGCCGCGCGGACAGGGCGTGACCAGCGCACTTTGCAAATTTCCTGCAGTGCCAAGAGAGGCGCTGTCAAGGCGCAGAGGAGCGCAGAGGAGCGCAGAGCTGCGCGTCCACGCCTCCCTCCGCGCAAATGGCAGAGAGGGAGGAGAAAAGCCGTGAGTGGGTTTAACACAGCCGAGCGCTGTTTTCACCAATCAAATGATCCTCGCCTTTAAATGCCCTGCGGCCGAGGCGCAGCCTCTGATTGGTCTGAGTTATCCCCAGCACCACGGAAACAGCGCTGGTAGCGGAGACGGTCAGAGCCGCTGTCCCTGCTGCAGAAGAATGGATAGCGGGGCACATCGGAGGACACGAAGCGCGTCACCTTGTGGGCCAGCTCCTGGGACAGATTTAATCTGTTCCTTTGTCATTAATAGGAGTACAAAATGAAGAGACAGTTACACAGCTGGCTTATCCATTCAGAATACTTTTGATCCACCTGCACTCCTGGTTTGTCATCTCCAAATAGCAGAACCTTTGGTGATATACTGTATACTCTCCCAGTGTCTCCACCTCATCCTCCTTACAATAATGTACTCCATCTTTTTAGATCACGTTAAAAATAAAGACTAAAACAGAGAAATATGGGAAATCACGGGTAAATCCTGAGTGACATACATTTATTTTGTCTCTTTGTTCTTTGTCTTTTCTCTCCCTCTTTTCTTTGAATTAAATGAAATGAGAGAACCAGATATACTCAGTATCAGATGTTAAGCTGTTTATTGTTTAATTGTAAGATGTGCATCAAACTTCCAGCTGCCGTCAGGTTAACTTTCTATTATGACAAACGGCTTTAATCTGACATCAGATGTGACGGGACAGTTAATATAGATATAAATGTATATGCTGGTTCAGACGGTTACATTAAATAGTGATTGCTGTGATTGTTTATGGCATTAAAATGTGCCTGACACTCTGGAAACCTGCCTCTGAGGCTTTGATGACATGTGCGCACATGTGCGCCTGTCACCAAATTACAGCTGGGTGGGGTGCGCTCCTCTTTGCGCCGAGGATAGACCAGGTTGGAGCTGGCGAGCTTTCAGCGCACTTTTTTTCCACAAAATTGTCACTGCGCCAACATGAATCTGCTGACACCTCCCCCTGGTGCGCCGTCAACTCCCCCTGGCGCGCGGTCACACCCATCTCTGCGCAGACGGTCTACCAAATTGTCAAATTGGCAGGGCACGGTGGCTTGCACCCCCTGTGCTGCGCTACGAAATTAGAGCCCTCTATCTTATCCCTTGTATGGTATAGTGACACAAAACACCCTGAAGAACCTGCCAAAGTCTGGTCCAGGATAAACCCATCCATGACCACATTAGATGCTCAAATCAGCTGCTGTAAATGCAGAGTTGAAAGGAGATGAAAGTGCTCATTCATACGTCTATCCTAAACTTAACGACCTGCAGACTTTTTAGCTTAACTTGACCAGGTGTTTATTTGTGTTTGAACAAATCCAGACAGTTTTACCTCAACCATGTCGCAAATTCTTACATGAGTCCAAGACACTGTGCTAAAAACGTTGCTTTGTGTTTACCTGGGGTGAGATCACCACTTCACCTTGGGTGAGTGTTTAAAATACATAATTTTTATTCATAAAACCTGAGACTTGAATTAAATGTTCAGTGAAATGTGTGGGAAAGGTGGTGTTGAGTTTTAAGGTAAGGGATATTTTGATGTTTTAGTTTGACTGGAAAAGAGGTTTTAGGCTTCTGGGGTATTTTGTCATCTCTGTATGTCCTGCACTTTGAAAAGGTGTCTTAAATGATCCAGACCCTGATGACTAAGTGTTGTTACGGTTACGTAACAAGCCCATGTGGTCCATGTGAAGGCCAACAGTGTGGCTGTTGACTGGCAACAACAATTGTTTGTTGCTAATTTTGGCGTTCACTTAAACCTCCCCCTCTGCTGACTCTGCAGATAGTCCATCAATACGTCGCAGTTAGAAGATGTTTCCTGTTCCTGGGCTTGATGCTCTCTGGGGAACCTGGTCCTAATTAGAGAGGAGCACACAGAAAAGACTGCCACCTCCAAAGCCCCTGGGTGCCCCCTTTTTAACAGACATCGTTGTCAAAACTGTCTGAAAACCGTTCTTATGATCCAACCTTGAGGAACCTAAAGAAAGGCGTGCTGTGTTGTTGTGGGACGGGGAGTTAGCGTGAAATACTACAGCTTTGAAGCTTGAGCCAAACATCTGCTGGCTTTTTTCGCTTTTGTCTTCTTCTCCCACAGCTCTCTCAATCTCTGTCCCCCCTCTGTCATTTGCTCTCTGTCTCACCTCTGACGTTTTTGTTTTTACTGCTCTTTGTTTATTCAGCATCACTTCAAGCATCCTCCACTCCTCCAAACTTCTCCCACGGGGCTGAAGCATGTGACACTCCATGATTATTTTGCTCTTGCTTCTGTTACTGTACCACTCTGTTCACTGTGACCTCGGCTTTCCCTCTGCTGGGAAAAAAGAAACAGGCAATTATTGCCTGCCAAGACATGGTGTAGCTAGAAACTCCAATTAGTTCTCAGTGCTGTAAGAAATGCCAATTACAGCCTCTCTGCTGTCTTACATATTCATATTCTCTGCAGTGTTTGTGCTTGTGTGAGTGTGTATTGGTGTGCATAAATGTGGTAGACAGCAGGTGGTCCTGTATAACCTTTCCAAATTTAAGTCATTACTTGTTCCCCATATTTTAAGTCCTCTGGACCTCTTGGGTCTGTTCTGTCAGACAAACTAGTGAGAGTGTCACTTTAAGTTTTGATCAGGAGGCTCTTATAGAGATGAGAGTTTAAACCATGACTGGTTATAAAAATGTGGTTGTATCATGCATACATGGACTGAAATCCTCTCTTGTTGTCTCACACATGAATGCTGTCAAATTTTGGAATAATGGCTCCAATTAAATACAACAGCTAAGCAACAACTTATAACACTTTACAACCTTGGAAAAAAAGAAAAGGCTGAACAATTAATCAAATTAAAATCGACATCCCAATGTAATAGAATGCAATTTTCAAATCGCAAAGGCTGCAATTAAAAAAATTGCAATTATTAAAGTTAATTAAAATGTTTTAAAGTGCATTTAAAAAGCATTGACACATGTTTCCATATATCAGTAGTAACCAGTCAATATTCTAATGTGACTGTAACAGTTAAGATGTGTTTTTCGTATCAAGTCTTGCATCAATTCATCTCATTTCATCATAACATGTAGGCCTGGCCTACAGGAAGGCATTGTTTATACCTTGACAGTATCCTTTGTTGTGTTGGTCATACTACAGAATGATTTATAGCTTGCGTCTAGTGCAGAAGATACCCCCCAATAAATAAATAGATAAATAAAATGAAAAAAAAAAGTAGACTAAATCGCAATATTGGCCTAAAAAAATGCAATTAAATAATTTACCAAAATCATTCAGCCCTACTCCCTTTTTCCTTGAAAGATGCATGGAGTGAGTCTTGTATGATGTGAAATAAGCCTCAGAGATGGTCGAGGCTAATTTAATAAAAACCTGCTGCCACGTGGAGAGCCCTGATGGAGATCAAAGAGAAGGAGAGAGAGCCCAGGAGTGGACTGCTTGTGAGTGATTATATGGGGGAATCATTAAAAAAAAAAATCTGTCTTTTTTTCCTTGATATTCTTCTTGTTTGCAAAGTATATACCTGGAATGTACCAAATTCATTAGGTTAAAACTAAAGCTCTAATGAATTCCTAAATATTTAAGTAATAAAGAAAAATTTGGTGCACTATTTTGTGAACTGTGTTATGGACAAAAGTAGTGACTACTTTTTCAACATAAATCCATATTATGCTGAATTTAGAGTTATTCAATTTTCTATGCAAGACTACACTCCCTAGAAATGTCCCTCATCATTTATATCACAGTTTAGACAAAATTAAAAAGAATTATTGCACAAAAACTACAGGTAACACGGTTGGTGGTTTTTTTTTTTCCATTTTTTGGCTCTTGTGCTAACTGCAAATCATGGCACCACTTACCTCCATCACCTCGTATTTTTGCACTTTTTTTCACAGTTTGGTCTTTATAACATCCATAGTAGGAACACTAGAAAATGTTGGTTCCACAGTTGGCGAACAATTAATGTGCCCCATGTATGGACGATCATTCTGATGAAATATTGATGAGGAGTTAAAACAGGCCAAAATTTCCTCAAGGTTCCCACCAAAAAAGGATGTGATCTCAGCTGATTTGGGTCATGTGATTTTGGAGCAAACCATTGCTAATTTAAAGGGTTTTTTTTAAGTAACAAAAAGTTAATGCAGATTTCTTGCTTGCACACACCTGGGAGACAGTCCAGGTCCTTCAAGGTGTGGTTAAACCCCGCCCACCAGAGACCTGCTGGGAGACAAACACAGAGCCGGCAAAATAGTGAAAAGAAAACGGAACATCAGGCTCTGTGAATGTGGGAGGCCGTGACAGGAGATGGCCTGTGCTGATTCTATCAAGTGAGACCCAGAGTGGAGATTTCACTAGTGGATCTATATGCAACATGTTGGCTTACATTAGCCAAAAGGCTATGAGGTGTAGCAATCCCACACCTGCTTTTCTTTTTAACCATACCAGAGCTCCCGTACTCTGATCCAGAGCTTAAAAAGATCTGTTTTACAGACTCACTCACTTTCAGTTTCTGTACCACAGAAACAAGTGCATGAGTTCCACTTAAACAAGCACCTGAACATTAAATGACCCGACACCTAACAGGAAGTGAGCGCTCATACTCTCTTAACACCAGGCACTCCAGCTCAGCTTAGAGTGCAGAGGACTCACAGGGGCTCAGGGACCAAGTCTCCATCACTTTCAGGTGTTGAAAACTGTCCACTGTGGTCTGCTGTGTTTCAGGTACACCAAACACCTTTTCTTTTTTATGCCATGCACTCACTCATTTTCACAGCTGCTGCTGAGTGACCTGCCCACCCCACAGACTCTGACACTTGTTTTTACACAGCAGGTCATTGGTCGGGTTATGAGTCATGTTTCAGTGATGTAGTTTCACCTTATAAAACCATCCAGGCTGTACTGAGGCTTCAAACTGAGCTCCACAGGAAGGAAGATTTCCTGAACGTTAAATATTTTTGTTACATTATTTTAAAGTGAAGAGAAAAACAGTCACAGCTCTTTATGTCCTTGTCTGTGTACATCATAGCTCTTGGTGTGTGGCTGTATTTTGAATCAATGCAAGAAGCTTGTCATAGTAAAAAGTCTGTTCCAAGTTACTGTTTGCTTACTCAGCTGTAAAAAGTCATAACTCATAACCTAGAGACTGTCTTCTATGAATCATGTAGTCATAAATTTTGATGATGTGGACTGGTTGCAGGTGAGAGGCAGTTGCACTGAAAGAGGAGAGGTCTAACGGGGTCAAACCCAAGCATCACTTTTGGAATAAAGGACAACTTTCAGCAACACAGCTAGGTTTTTGGCCTACATCAAATCACAGTCCACCTCCATACATGTCAGCTAATGCAGCTGATGCAAATTTGGGCTGGCATATGGCCATGTGGCTACAGGCCAATTATCATCTTAAGGTTGAGTGTCCCAATGATTGCAGACTTGCAGCTGTATCTTATTTAAGACGAGCAGCCCTGAAGGGTTTTATCTTTTTGTGAGTTGGACTTCAGCCAGGATTTGCTTTTTTAGTCTGAATCACTCCTTTCTCATCCACCTGACAAATGAAAAGTGTGCAATATTTAAGATAAGATAAGATACTCCTTTATTTGTCCCACAGAGTTAAAGCAGCAAACAAGTGTAAAGTGAAAAGATTACAATAAGAATATTTCAAATATAAATAATGTAATAAAATAAATGAGAAAAAAATATGAGCATATGAAACATGACATACAAGTAAAATGTCTCCTTGGCCATCATTCCCCTGTCAGCCTCCACCTCTACAGGGTCCAGAGGGCAGCCCAGGACTGAGCTGGTCTCTGTTCAGGCCCCCTCTCTGTTGTCCTGTCCACCTGCAGAAGGTGAAATCCCTCCAATGTGCCGTTCACACCCAGTGTTAGCTCTGTTAGCCATGCCTGTCAATAGCATAATGCTCCTTTGCCCTCTGGTATTCCCTCTGTTGCGGGGTTAGCATGGCTAGCTTGTCCATCTTATTGATGATAGATCTGACATTGTCTGTAATGATGGATGGAAGGACAGGTCAATATTGTCTCTTCTTAGCTCAACCACAGCACCAGCACGTGCAATGATGGGTAGAGGTAAGATCCCAGTCACAAACAGGAAAATAGAAAAATAGTGAAAACACCCTGAAAATTTAACCAGTTTAGTTTTTGTAACCCATATTTAAAAAAATGCATTAAAAACAAACAGAACACAACAAAATAATAGAAAGATCAGTAAAGTATTTTACTACTTTGAAAATTTTAATCAAGTTACACCGAGTACACTGCCAAGTAATCAAGACCAGACTGTGCTGATAAGTTACTTCTGGTTTTTAATTCTTCTAATACCTTGGTTGGACTCTGGATTTAGTAGCCTGTCCTCCTGTTGATTCTGTATTGAAGATAGTTTCAGTAAGGAAAGTGTGAACAAGGAATGGACTGCTTGGTGCTCATAGCCTTGCTAGGGATGTGTATCATGTACTTTTCAGAGGTAGTAATGCAATTCTGTTAAAAGTACCGGGTATCGATTTACGTAAAATCAAAAGGTACCATGTTTAGGTACCTCAATGCAGCCTTGTGACTGTGAGGGAGTGGAAGAGTAGGTGATTTTCTATGCTGGGCATGAACACAGCATTGAAAGGTTATATAATGAAGAATAAATATGTTAAATAGAAAAAAATGCTGTATTATGTTATTAAACTAATTTATGTTTTCAACCACATAACACAAACAAGTACCAAAAATTGGTACTAAGTTCCGATACAGATTGCCAGGTACCAGGCATCGTTACCCTATCATTTCAAATGTGAAAGGTACCCATCCCTAAGCCTTGCTAATGGAAGCTGAAGTGACCACGTACCCTCTGCTGGAAGATAGTCAACGTAGAACCTTTACTAACATGTTCAGGATACCCAACTCAGGGTCATAGTGTCTGAATTTGACTTTTATTTCTAAATTCTATGCTGATACCAATATGAATTTGGTTATTGTTGTGTGGTATAACACACATATACGAGACCAATCAAGTATGTTCAGTACAATTTTACTGTGGACTATGCTGAAACTGATAACTTTTTCATTCATTCATTCATTCATTCATTCATTCATTCATTCATTCATTCACTCATTCACTCATTCACTCATATATTTATTCAGGTGCCTGGAAAAAGATAATAGATGGATAATATTTAGGGGGGTTGATCCCTTGGAAACATGAATATGCCCATTAGATCCAAATATTGTTTCTTGCGCAAGCAAAACAGATGGAAAGCAGTTTGTTTCTTGAATACACTTCATAACTCGACCAGACTGATGCCCCAGAGTCACATGATCAGCCATGATCTGTGGTTTCTTAAAATTTTGGTCTGGTATCTTGATCCTTGTCATAGTATTTTTTATTATATTCTTATCACTACAAAGAACTTCAGACACAAAGGCTAGAGAAGATCAGTAGTCATTAACGCTGTATGCATTGTTGAGTACTGGTTGAGTCTCGGAGATACTTGGAGGAGTAGGTGACTAATTTTGGTGACTTTGTACGAAAAATAAACCCCAGAAAGCCTGTTTGTGTGTAAATTTAGTCACAGCACTCTGTGCCTGTTTGTTGTTGCCACTTCTGTTTGCAAATGCTATCAAATCCACAAAGAGCCAGTGTCTTGTTGTCTGTTGTGTCTTTCTTGTATCGCAGAAATTGTAACAACAATGTGGTGCCAAAAGTGGGTGACAATTGGAAAGAGAATTTCACCAGAAAAGGGAAAAGAGGATGATTGTTGTTGTGTCTTATTTGGTTTCAGAAATGGCCACAGATATCACAGTGGGGTAACAAACCAACTACATGTCTAATCTGGGTCACCAAACTGAGATGTCTTGTTATTTTGGACTCTGCAAATCCACAATGTGACGATTCCACTTCATCGTGAGCAGAAGTCAGAAAGTAGCAGCTCCTGTTTTATTCTGCTGGGTTGTCATTAATTTTTTTTTTGCAGCACATTTTGCTGGGTTATTAAACCCCGCTTTGAGACAGGTTTAACTTGTTTTTAGGAAAGGCTAGTTTGACTGAATTAGCATCTCCTGCTCTTGGTTATCATTCTGTATGATACATACAAACTGCATCCGTCAGTCACTTATTTTTTCCAGAGTGCATATTCAGCATCAAAGATATTCGTCTCACCACGCCCTCGCTGGGCTTCACTTTGTGCATCATTCCATGCACACACACGCGTGCACACACACACCCTGAGCCAAGTTATGCTTTGCTTTAATTGACTCTGAGTAATATTTCTCCATCTGGCTGCCAATCTTGGGCCCAGATCTCCTCCTACGAGACAGATTTTCTGTGAAAGCTGACTGCCGTCTTCTCACACATGAGGGTCGGCTCACTTCTTTCATTTGCAAAGCAGCCAACTGGATATCACAACACGGGAGAGACTCCTTTTCTGTCTTCTCACTTCAGTCTCTTATACCCACATCTGCATCTCTTTTTTGTCTTAAGTTGTGCCGTGTGTGAGGAGAGAGTACGTGTATGTTTCAGGGGGTCCAGTTCAGTTTCTGGTCCTCATTTATCTGCTTTTACTGGGCCCACTCTCTGCAGAGCTGGATTTATAGCAGAACTGGGCCCTGTTAAAACCTTGCACTGCCATGTGTGCGCACGATGGAGTCTGAAGCTTGGCATGTATAAGGCAGATAGAAAGGCTGGCTGTTTCAGGGCTTTTTTGGATGTTTTATTGGGTATATTTGAAAGGACCAAAAAATTATCAGCCAGCCTGTCCAGGGCCAAATCATACTGGGCATTTTCTTTATACAAGCCTTGCATGCTCATAAAAGCACACAAAATAAAGTCCATGCAGATTCTAATTCTTTATTCTATATTCTTTTCATTCAGCTGGTCGACACATCTCTGTACGACAAAGTTTCCATTTTAAACTCATGAGTCTACCTCAGATAACGACTTTTAGGAGTCACTGATTATTTTGGGGAACAAGTAAGTTAATAAATGATGCCACTTTGAGCTTTATTCACTTTATTATTGAGAGGGGTCCAGCAGCAGACCTCCACTGTCAGCTGACTCTCTTATAGAATCCACTCTAAGATCCCCTTCATCATCAGTAGGAAGTGACATCAGGAAATGAATTTAAAAAATACAAAATAAACAGCATCATATTGATTTTATAATTGAATAAATGTAAGCTTTGTCAATGGATCTGGATATTTCTTGATCGTATGTCACATGAAGTTGGTGTTTTGTTATTCACTGAGATAGGACATCCAGTGTCTCAAGTGGTTAGTGCCATTAGCTGTATCTGTCAGCCATGAGCCTTAAACTTTTCTTTCATCTTCCTGTTTGGAAAATATTTGCTTGTTGGTATTTTGGCATTTAAAGTTTTTAGCATGGTTATCAAAGAGTAACTGTGATATGTTTCTGAGATGAAAAGTGAAAGTCTTTTTTTTTTTTAAGAACAAATTTATATCAATGTATGATATAACTTTGGTATGCTAACCGCTAGCATATCAATACAGTTTCCCTTATATGATAGCATCGAGCTAGCGCTATACTTTATATGGCGTTTTTGGTACATTAGGAGATATATAACATGTTGAATGTGTTGTATCTCTAGGAATCTCTTGTGGGAGAGTAATGCACAATTCTTTGTGTGTTCTGTGCTTCTTGAGTAAAACTTAGAGTGGACAATCCTGAATCAGAGCTTTTTTGAAAAACTGTTATCTATCTACTAAGCTATGATAGCTAAGAATAGTCAACCTAAGATCTGGCTGCTCCAATGTCATGTGGGAAAAAAATGATGTTTGGTCGAATCAGGAGTTTTTGTTTTATGATTTTAAGTTGTATTTTTTTTGGCCCAAATTCTTTTTTCCCCCCCTTTATATAAGTTCTTCATTTTAGTCTTTGTTTATAACCTGGGTTGGAAAAATGTTGAGCTATCGAGTCCCCTGAATAAATCCTAAAAACTGACTCACCTATATCTTTCACATTTAAAACAATATAGTACCACTGCCTGACACCTGGCAAAAAATACTAAAAATTGGTACAGGTACTGTCTGGTACCAATTTTTCCGGTACTTTTTTGAGTTTTTATAGTAAAAAAATATTAGTTTGTTTAATAATAGAATTTGAAAATTTTCAATTTAACATATTCACTCTTCAATATATAACTTGCAATGCTGTGTTCATGTCCTGCATGGAAAATCGCAGACTCTTCCTCTCCCTCACAGCCACAAGGATGCATTTAGGTACCATAACATGGTACCTTTTGGTTTTCCATGAATCGGTACCCGTCACTTTTGACAGAATTTGGTTGGTTCCTACAAAAGCACCTGATTCGGTACTCATCTCTACTTACATATGATGTGCAATTTGGGGAAAATATGGCTCCTGATCCACTCTGTAGACATCATCATCCTCATTCAACTTTTTCTCATGGTCTGGTTTCTAAAAAGGAAACTAAAATTTAAATAAATCAGAAATACTAAAAAGTTGAAGAATCCCAATTTACATCGTAGCAGCAACCCAAGAATGTAAAAGAATTGAATCGGGAGTTAAGTATATTTTTCCAGCCCTAAACAGAATTGTTAAGCATAAAAGGTTAATGTTCTTGATGGATTGAACCATTTCTAATCAATTCTTAACAGAAACCAGTTATTGATACCGATCCCCAGTAAAAGTTGACCTGGATGAATATTTTCATTGCAGTATGTCATGAATCTAATATTGATACAATTGTGTCTCTCTCAAGGAAATAAAAACAGTCGACATCATCACTCGAAAACAGACGTGCCCCCACCAATTAATGTTGTTTTCAAAGATGTGTGTTTTATACTTTGTTTTTTTAATGGGACACACTGAGGAATCAGGTTAACCCGGGTAATCAAATGCAGGAAACTGGAAATGTCTACCCAACATAACTTTAAAGGCAAGGCTCTTGATTTTTTTTTGCATTTTTTTGCGTCATATCCTGACATCACTTCCAAGAGCTACAGCTTCACTGTCTTGTGGAGGGAGGAAATTATTTTTCCTTAATGATTAGAAGGTTAGCTTAGCATTACAATAAAACAGAAAGGTTGGGAAATATCAAGGCTGCCATGAAGTAATTCATCCAACAATGACCCGAAAATGATCTGAAAATAATCAAAAAAGAAGAAAGGTGCATATGCATGTCAATGAGGGAGCAGAGGTGCTTGAGGGGATTTTGTTAGATTAAGATAAAGCCAGGTTACTGAGCTGTTTCCAGGTTTTTTCCACTGTTATGCTAAGCTTATCTAACTGTTCCGGGCTCCAGATGCATTATTAAAGTCAGATATGAGGGTGGTATCAATTTGCTCTCCTAACTCTTGGCTTACACATCTCACTAAATAATTCTTTCCTTGTATTATCAAACAGATAACAAAAACTCCCCACAAAAAGAAAATAGTTCCATAATGAATGAAGGAACTCTGGTAACCAGTGCAGCCTGGTTTTGAGAGCAGAATAAACCTTAGAAACAGTCTCTGATTATGATGACCAGCAGTAAAGCTCCAGCAGACCAGAGCAGTCTGTTTTTGTTTCCTTTGAGGACTGTTTTCAAATCAGAGCAATTTGTTATAGTCCATCGTTCTGCAACAAATCCTGTTTTTCATTTTTCACACTTGGATGAAACTCTCGTCTCTATGGTATCAACAACAACTCCTACAATGTCCTCATTGTGATCAACACTGCAGCTGTGCTTTTAATCACAACTAACAGATTAAATCACATCATTCCTGATTTGGATTTTTGCATGGTGTCATACGATTACAGACAAATCTTTGCATCATTCGTTTCAAGAATCCTCCTAAGAACATACTCTTCTATCTCTCATAACTGATACAGGTAAGATTAGATACGATGAGCAGCAGCTGAGAGGCCTACACTGCTGTGCTGATGGCAAACAGTCACCTGAGTGCTTCATCAGAGCAGGAGGTTTATTATTCCTGGAGTCCTGGGCAGCAGATCTCCTGCTTTTGTCCCTGTGCTGATACAACTGCTGCTCACCTTCACACAGGTGGCTCCAATTCTTCTTCGGCTCTTTGAATCGATGCAATGAATCAGCCGTCATGTGTTTCAAACTAAGCTGCTCCTACTTTTTCACTCCTGCACAAAGGAAAAAGATTAAAACCTTCAGCTTGTCAGCCAGTGGGGCTTTTAGATTACATTTGAACACATACATAATAAAATTACATTGAACCTGTTTATGTTTAAAGGTTGTTTTTCATAGAAACATGGTTCCCTCTTTGTTGAATGTATTCTTAACTCTTGGCTCGGGCAATAAAATGATAAAGATATGTATTACAAAACCAATTTTCCTTGATTAGAAGATGAAACATAGGCGATGGAATTGATTTGTTTATGTTTTGACAGACGTATGATTACCCAATATCTGGGAGGAGGGGATGAAAATGTAATCATTTAGTGCTTGCAGAGTGGTCTATCAAACCTGAAATTGTTAGCGGTCACTGTTTTTGCATCTGTATTTACCATGTTTGTAAGGCAGGTGTAAACTCGCACAGCGTTACACTTAAATGGCTGAGGTCATTGTGGCATGGAGGTGCATTGAACGATTAGGGAGAGAATCTTCCATGTGTGTATCAACCAAAGACTGTATAAAACATGGACGTAGTCTCCCTGACGTCACACGTCTGTTTCTGAAACAGAAAATGAAGCACATCAGCTATAGCGGCCTTATTGGAAGTGGCAAGGGCTTCAGGTGCAGCTATAGGGCGCCTGTTGGTCCCGTGACCCTAAGCTGTACCTTTTATTGGGCGAGCTTTTGATCTTAATATCCTCTGAACGGCCAAGTTAGAAAAAAATTCACCCCCTGTACTAAGGCTGAAAAATTTATCGTTTTCAGATCGAAATTGCAATTTTAGACAATGCAATTTTGAGATCGCCAAAGCAGCAATTTTTTGCAGCGCTCCTGACTAACTCAGGATCTGTTTTGTCAAGTATCATACACATTCTGTTTTCCATATTTGTAGACAATCGATATGTTAAAAGTGCTGGTAAGCAGGTCAACAACACAAAGCCTCTGTTTAGGAGTAGAAGTTGATGAAAACAGATGAGTTATCATCACTATTGATGATTAAAAAATCGTGAATTGCAATATCTGCCAGAAAAGTTAGATCTTTTCCTAAAATCGTTCAGCCCTACATGTGAAAATCCTAAAACTTGATTTGAAGAAAATCGTGAATCGAATTGAAATCACAATATCTGCCAGAAAAATTGCAATTCAATCTTTTCTTAAAATCGTTCAGCCCTACCCCGTACAGTTGCTGCCGATAGTAGAATTAGCGACTCAGGCAGGAGATGTTTTTTGAACCAGGCTGTAAATAGGTTAATTTCTGCTGTGAAAATGCCTTTTTTTGGCTTGGTGTGTATGTGACTTCCTGTACTTCTGGAGCCAGCCTCAAGCCGACACTCAAGAAACAGCAAATTTTAGCACTTCAGCATTGTCTCGTATTCTCAGACCAGAAGTTGCCGCTTGGTTTCAACACAGTTGAACTGTCAGAAAAAAAACAATGAAGACATATCGTCTATCCTGCAATGCCACTTCTGAGCTTTCATTTTTTTTAACCTGGGCTTTTTGTTTTTGCTTTGGTCTCCAACTTTGTAAAATGAACGTTTGCCTGTCTACACTCTTCAGAGAGCACAGGAGATGAACCTCCCTCTTCATCCATTGGTGATCTGGACTGTTGATCAATGATCAATGTCAGCCCAAACACAGCACCGACCAGCTGCGGTGTCTGTGCAGCAATGGCCCAAGTGTCACGGCAATGGGCGTGCACCACATCAGACACAGCTCTCACCTTCTTAGCAGCAGCCTGTGACCCATACGTCTGATTGCCATCTCCATGGCTCCATACTTCATTTTTCGTCTACAGCAGGTAGTAGATTGCCTGCAACATGCCCACTAATAAAGTAAAGTAGATGCTGCTGTTTAATATATATCTAAAGTAGTTGTATAATGTTCTTCAGTACATCTGTCATGATCAACTTCTAACAAAAAATTAACCATGTAAAAAAAAACCCCTCTGACATCTTCACAACTCACTAATGAGGAACAGAGCATTTAAGCTTTGCAAAATAGTTATTTGATTCATATCATGATAAATATTAATATTGACTGATGTGAAAAAAATGATTGTAATTGGACTTTTTCTTATATCGCCCAGCCCTACTGAACTCCTTCAAAAAGTCAATGTCGTCTACTGCTTACCATGTTTGACAATCCCTCCTGAGTTTACGAGTCCCAGCACGGTGTCAGGGCTGTTCAGCACCAGGCTTCTTAAACCAGGAGTTATGGTGTAAGATTTAATTAGTGTAGTATAACTGCCCTGGTGTCAAACACAATAACACATAAAACCACTGCCTCCACCCATGGAGGCCAAACAGCCTCCCGAATTGATCCTGACGACTCCAACGTGAACTGTGCTGACCCTGTGTGTGTCAAACTGTGCTGTAACGTCTCTGCAGGAGGCAGACAGTGGGCTGTCAGCAGGTACACAGCACCCACAGAACTCTGCTGTGACTGTGAGGAAGCAACACAGTCTGTACAGACTGCAGCAGCAACACTTCAGCTTCTGTGCTACCCCCCAGCCCTCATGTCTGTCTGTGGCCCCTCAGGTTGAATTAACGCCTGTGTTGACTGTGAGACATGACCTACGGCAAGGAAAACAGTGAGAGATTGTGTGTGTTGGAGGAAGGAGCAACACACGGGCTGCCAGAGTCAGGGTGGCTTAACACTGTTAGAGGTGAGACTGCATGCAGAGGCCTCACCTCTCATAGACATACCCATCTAAAGAGAGGCAGTTAGTAAATCTACATGAGCACCAATTATCTTTTTGACATCATTAATGTTGGACATGTTACCATAAACCTTCTGTATGTAGCAGAGTTTCTAACACATAGACTACATTGAAAAGAAATACTTATTTCAGAAAGTGGCGTTACATCTTTCTGTCCCTGCTTTTTGCTGAGGATCATTTCTCTGACAGCAGCTGACTCAGCGGTTCATGTGAGGAGCACATCTTCAGCAACACACCCTGAAACTAGTGTGCTCAGTCTTTTCTGAAAAACAGACTGTAGAGCTAGCGGTGATTTTAAATCAAGCTTTAGCTGTTTGGATGGAGTGGCCTCTCCTTGGTCTGCTGAGCTAACAAGAACCTCACCTGAGTCACCAGTGACTACAACTACCTCTGAATATCTTTTTTGTGCCATTACTAAGGTATGATTTTCTGGAGACTATAAAACTCATGCTGCCTCCAACCTTTTTTCAAAGAGGTGAACATTTGATTTTTTGAACATGACTGAGGACCAGCAGCTCTTACTGACACATTTATGACCTGTCAAAGTGACAGAGAATGCTCTATTTGATAATTATTATTCCATCATCACAGACTGATAAAACCAAACCTCACCTGTTCTTTAGGTGTCTCTTGATACCAGATGATAAGAGGTCAGTTTTCTGCAGTTACGTGCTACGCAAACATCAGCAAACTCTACTTCTTCTTAAGAAAAATATATTCTCCTTTAAGGGCTGATAGGGTGGAAACATGTCAGGATCAGGGTCTTTATAGTTATTCATGATGTTTTAAAGACTTTTGACCTGCAAACAACATTTTTAGCCTTGAGACTTTCTTAACCTGCATTCTGAGCAGGTTAATGCACATTTTTATCCTTTCTGCTCTACCTTATCACTTTATTATTGCCTTGTGACCTCTAAAGTGTTTTTTAAACTCTGGATTTTCATGAAGGACATTTTCACACCATAGTAAATCCATTTATTTAAAGACGCCAGGTGAAGGGTTCTTTGTTTATGCAGGAAGTACAGAGCTTTAGCTTTATAAAAGTAGCCTAGACACATGCTACTAAATATACTTTAAATTTGTTTGTGACTTTGACAGAAAAAAAAAATGTTATACATTTGGTTAGCACTGTTGCCTCACAGCAAGAAGGTCTCTAGTGTGACTCCCTGTTTTGTCAAGGTGGACCTTTTGCTGTTTCCAGTTTGCATGTTTTCACTTGCATATGTGTGTTCTCTGGCTTTCTCCCACTGTCCAAAAACATGCTTAACGGGTTAACAAGCAATTCTAAATTGCCTGTAGGTGTGAGTGTGTATCTATAGCAGTCATTCCCTAAGTCTGGGTCCTAACCCAAAGGTGGGTCGCCAGAGATTTTTTATTGGTCACCAAATTAGTTTTCAAAATGTTTACATGAAATTCATGCTTTCCTTAAACAGAAGAAGTCTCCCCTCGCTCCTCACACTGTCATAGCTGGTTATGTTTTTATATTGAAGGGTCATCGCCACAATGTTTACTGTAACTGGAAACTTCTAATTTTTTTGCAAAAGTCTGAAGCTATGAGCTGGCACTACTCACCCAACCAAAGCCAAACCTACTTTTTTACAGGACTCAGAGGAAAACGCTGTCAGTGTGTCACCATCACACATATGAAATAGCTGAGCCATTGATTGCTCTGATCGTTAGTTTGCAAAAGAAAGATTTGAAGTCAGATTTTAAAACCTCTTTGAGTTTAAAGTCCAAAGTCACTGCTAGATCTTGGACTGGCACCAGCTGTAGAGACGAAGCTGTTAAAGTTTGTTACAGCTGTGCAGTGACGGCACGCTGATAAAGAGGCATGGACGGTGCTGTTACCTTTATTCTGGATGGACATCGCATTTTAATATCTTGTCCCGAATATCAGCTGACTGGGATACAATTCTGAATAGCAAGCAGGCTAACCCGCAAGTATTTTATTAGAGCGTAAGCCTAAAAAAGCTGTTATGCATTTGTAAAATTAGTCACATGATTAAAGAACCCTTTTTTATCTTTGCACAAATATTCTGACAATTGGTTTACAGGTTGGACATATTTTGGATTGGGTCACTGTGGCTTGTTCCCCCCAAAAAGTGGGTCACCTGAAAAAAATTTGGGAAACACTGGTCTATAGGTTTTCCTTCTCTTTGTGACTGAGTGGCAACCAATCCAGGGCGTACCCCAGAGACAGCTGGTGTAGGCTGCGGCTACACGCAACCCTGAACAGGATAAGTGGTAGAATAAGAATGAATAAATTAATTAATTAACACATTGTAATGAAAATAGCTTGGTACATGCCTGACTTAAACATTGGCCTCTTTAGCCCCTTAAAGTATTATTTATCCATTATGAAAACAGTTAAACTATTTCTAGCTGCACTTGAAATGATTTCTCATGTATTTACAGGAATAAGATGTTTCTGTGTAGTTATCCAAAAACAATAATGGTTCCTGCCAAATCTTCGTTTTGCTGCATGTTGGTTTATAGTTCATTATTCTGGCGCTGCTTTTTACAGTACAGAGACGTTAGCCTCCCTAACGTTACTGTTCCTGCTCCTTTCCCTGTGATACAGCTCTATAAAGCAGACATACTTTCCACATGCCTCATACTCCATCTCAATGTGATTGGTGTCTTGTGTGGTAGTAAAAAAAAGGGTGCGATGTCTTGATTCACTCTTGCTTCTGCAACCACATAACAAAGTTTGCCGTATGAGCAATGATGATCTAACTGTTGGACTCATTTTGAGAAAGGAAAAAAAAATCTGTGTTCAGTAAACCTCCACCCATCTGTCAAAATCTGTCACCTCTACTGTACATAGACATTCAGTCACTCTTAAATAAAAAAAGGACACTTGAGACCATTCTGAGCACTTCAGACCCAGAGGTTGTCAGTTCACTGCCTTGAGGGTGTGTATTAGACGCATGAGTTACCATCAGAAGTGCCAACAAGTTAGGGGTGTGCTGCCAGACACTAAATCTCACTTCATACTGCTCTTGAAAACCCAGGATTCAAATCTTGTCAGGATGAGCGACTTGAATAAGTCATGTCGCCATTTATCAAATTGTGGTCGCAGTGATTGATTGGATTTCTGCTTCTTTAGGTTGTGGCTGCACTTTGAACTGATGTTTTTTGCAATTATGTGACGTCAGTGACTGCTGCAACAAAACTGCTAACACTTCACGTAATCCTGGAGTCAGTGGTAGAATGCTGTAATCTCTCTTCTGTATGGGTCAGTATGGAGACGGTGGGTTAAATTTGAATGAAATGAAGCAACACCATGATATTTAGACTGGAAACCCTTCCCATATGAGACTCCCCAAAGACACAAGATTAGTCAGCCGGTGTCAGACCGAGACATCAGACAGTTTCTGGAAAAGCAGACTGTCCAGAAACACTTCTTTGGCTGTGAAGCAATGATATGTCAACATTGTAAAGAGTTCCAGTAAAACATACGTTAAGCATCTGTAATAACTGTATGTGAACATGCCATGACTCAGTAGGGTGAAGTAGGAGCTTTTTCTGTGACATATAGGAGCTGTAAGGGCAGTTGTTTGTTTCAGACTTACAAAAAACTCCATGATCTCCAGATCAGAGGGTGAGCTTAAGATTCTGGTTTTCTATTTAATCAATTGCACCACCAGCACACCAAATGCCCCATTGCTTTGGTGAAGCAATAACTTCCTAAGAACATAGTTTTGTGACAGCCTCATTTGAATGTCTTAATAACAACATGTTGGATGACTCTTGTAAGGCTATAAACTTCTCTTTTTTATTAAAGCCTCTAGTTTGGATTTTGTTTTGTTGGGACCATCTTGATTTTTGGGAGCCCTGAGAGTTGACATTTGTTTGTGAAGATGGGAACACATTGCTAAGCCACAAGTATGGCACAGTGATGTCAATCACAAGCAGCTTTGCAGTAAATTACACCCCACTCGATCATCTGTTTCACTCTGAGTGGAACCAGAAATAACAAAATTGACATCATACTGAATTAAAGAAGCCTTCAAACTAACAAACAAGGACATAAAGGTAATTAACAGGCTCATGGAGATGGAGAGTCATTTTCTGGACATGCTGAGTTCTATTACTGACTGGTTTCTGTTGCAGGTCATCTGCATTGCTCCACTTTTGACCATCAAGATCTGATTCTGGATGGTTTTATTATTCTTTGAGTGTCCATAAGAGAAATGTGTTCTTTCTTTCTTTCTTTTTTTTCAAATATTTGATTTTTTTTTATGAAGTTACAGTTACAGACATTTTCCAGTGGCCTACATGCACCAAGCATTCAACATAAAACAGTAACACTGACTGTTAAAATGAAGCAAATTGTAGTTTTAGGTAACTCCATGAAGAAAGGTCCGGCTGTCTGGTGGTTGTATCCGAGTCAGAGAAATTTGACTTGCAGTTACACCAGCTGACCACTGAATGAAGCTCAAAGGAGAGGAGCAGCAGAGAGCACTCTAGAAGCTGATATGCAGTTCCATCATAGAAACCACTGACTTTAGGAGACTTTTTAATAGCTGTTCAATGCAGTCACCATGATGCACCAAAGGGTTAAAACCCTGGGTGTTTTCACTTCTCATATTTTGTCCAAGCTGCTCCACCACATAAAAATATGTTCAAATGTTGTTGGTCAGACACTTTAGAGACTTAAAGATTTATCCTGCAATAAGAAACATGCTAAGGCTGGCTAGCAGCGCTGTCCCTGTTTCCTTTCACGCTCCAAACAGAAACTATAAACATCAAACCAACCAGCTACGAAACATAAAGCTGTTGGAGAATGCTAAAAACTGCAGTTCATCAAGTGTCCACCTGAGGCTGGCTGAAGAAGTACCATGAACCACACAAGCATAAAACCAAAAAGGCAAATGACTCTGGTCCTAAGTTTATTTCTTTAATGGCACAAATTGTATTCAGGCTGAGATGATATCAGAACTAAAAGTTTGCCCAATCAGAGGCATAGCTCACCTAACTGACAAGTTGGTTCCCCTGTAGCTGTTGATGAGGGGGCTCAAGGTCCAACCCCTGAGGTTAGCAATTTGGTTTATGGCTTCTGTTGGGGATAGGGTTCAAAACGTAGTATCAGAAACAGATGGGTGATGTCATGGTTACTAGGTTTACAAATCAGCATTTAGCTCTGTAGCTTCTACATAAAGTGACAATTGTACTTTTTTTTTTTTTGGAATTATTATAATTATTTACTTTTGTATATTAACTTTTGTACCAGTACTTCTTTTTTATTGTAAGGTGTCCTTAAGGCCTAAAAGGTGTCATTCAAATGAATAGAGTGTATTATCATTATTATTATTGGATTCAAATAGATGACATTTTGAATACCATACCTGCCAAATATCAGCATGTCATTTTCTTCCAATTCAGATATCAGACTTGATTTTAGAGATTTTTAAGTCTAAGGTGAACTTAATATTACCTGAACATCTTGTTTTCCCTCCTACAGCTTTCCAACTTGGAGGAAGGAGAAGCAAATCCCAGAAACAGCAGTATTAACATTTGAGAATGATGAATAATAAAAAGAGCAAAACAACCATCAGTACCAACAAATTTATCTTTAACATTTACAAGAAGTTATTCTACTGCCAGTATTGATCCATATTTTGCTTCAGGCTTCCACTTTTTCCGCTCGGCTATCTTCCCTTTCTTCCAGTGTCTGCTTTTGCAATGATGAAGCTTTCCAAGTGGGTGAAACATTCATCAGCCATGGATCTGCTTCAGATGTCTTTGTCTTAACAAGCAAGCCCATCATATTAACTGTGTAGTCTTGTTGTCCACTCACAGGCTGATACGGTGATAATGCATACGTTGTGTCATCCTCAGTCACATACTGCTACATTTAAGAGACGAGCAACAGTGATGTGTTATTCCCATTGTGTGGTGAAATCCCCACATGGGGACGATGGCAGCTGCAGGCCTCCAGGCTCTGGTGATTGTTAGCAGGGCTAATGTGCTCTTTTCTCTGCCTGGTTCTGACTCACCCTTATCCATCTGTCTCTTTCTGTAGGTTGGTGGTTTGTCAGCACAGCAGAGGAGCAGGGCTGGGTGCCGGCCACATACCTGGACTCCCAGAATGTAACCAGAGACGACTTGGATCTGGGTACCTCCAGGACTGGGGAAGGTTAGCTCAAACAAACACAACATTATTAGATTCATAAAACACAGAAATACCCAAACGTCATCTTGGACAAGGAGCGCCTTCGTGGAACTAGCTGTTATTTCTCAGTAATTATTTTTATTTGGGTGTTTTTTGCAGTAAAACAGCACACAGAAACCAAACACACACTCACACTTCCAGTCACACACTGGGAACCTTGGAGACCACAGTTGCTGCTCCATGGTGAAATGGTACCAGACCACAGCCAAAGGGTTTGCAATATTTTGGCACCACAGAAAATTCCTTTCTACTCCCCCAGGAGGCTGCAACTCTTGCAGGAGGCTCGTTTTGTTGTGACCCTTTCCTCCTCAGTGTTTAGTCTGACTGCAGAGATGGAGCATTTCATCACTGTGTCATAAGCCCCCTTTTCTGCTTTCAGACCAAAAGAATCCCATAGAGATAACGCCAGTGCTCACACGCATGCTGAAGAATGCATGCTTCACACGCATGCTTCACACGCATGCTTCACACGCATGCACGTGGTTTATCTGCAGCACTGTGGAAATGAAACAGGAATGGTGCAATGCTTTATCATGCTTCAGACTGCCACTGGATTATCTAACAAACATGGTCTATCTCTCGTTAAGATGTGCAAGGCTTCCTGCTTCACTGAGCTGTGCACATTCTGCAAGACACACACACACACACAAACGCATACACAAACACACTCTGCGAGAATGATGACAGCTCCTGCACAGCTGCCACAGCCACTGTTATTTGCTGTTCTCTTTGCTTTCTGGGATTTTTTTTCCTCTCTCACACTAAATAGATGTTGTCAGTGCCTGCAACAGTAAACTCGCTCCCAGTCTGTATCCTGGAGGTGAAATAACAGCCTAATGGATCCGCTGCGTTTGCTGCAGGGAGATTTTGTGTTATGATTGTTTTGATGGGTGTTGTCTCATTTGGTTTTTCATGTCTTTGCAAATGTACTTTGATTTAATTTGGTGTGCCGCAGGGTATCAGATTTGGGTTCATTCAGGCCCTTAACAAAATTATTCAGCCAAAATAAAACTTGGGATTCAACCTGTTGCTGTCATATAAGATTATATTCGCTGCAGATGCTACAAGTGCACTAAAGTGTACAAGTAGGAGCCTGAATGTGTGTGCGGCCTGTGACTGAAGGTTATACAACTCTATTCACTTTTTCTTATCACTCTGGGTGATTCATGTGTGTAGAGTAGATTAATGTAAGACAGAATAACCACAGAGCCCTCTGACAGAACAGCTAATCTCTCCCTTTTCCACCTGCCGCTCATCACTCCTCAGATTCTTGGCTCCCAACCAAAGACAAATGTCTTGGCTTTAAAGCACCAGCTGTGAAAACCTCAGTCACAATTTTTCAAGTGATAATCTTGAAAATTCATTTGCTGCATCCTCCAACTACTAGTGTTTTGTTCACTTCATAAAGTAAATGAAAGCAATCTGGTGGCCGCTGAGGCTATGTTCCCTGCTACTTGCAAAACACACTGCTACCTTGTGTTGGACGGTATGAGGAAAGATTTATATCATGATATTTTATGACATTGTGCTGGTGTCACATTTTATCAATTTTTTTCTTCATAAAGGGGCTTATTACTGTGTGTGTGTGACTGGTGCATACTGGCACATACATGAGTGGCGCCTTGCACAACTCAGTCACACCACATACTTGAACACATCCTTTTTTAACTCAGACTCTATTACATTCACCCCAGTTGCAATAAATGGTAGGTGAGACTTCACAAAGCCATCCTGGGTAGGAATGGGTGCCAAATTAGGTACTTTTAGAGGTACTGTGCCGATTCTGTCAAAAGTACCAAGTACCGGTTCACATAAAATCAGAAGGTACCAAGTCCTACCTAAATGTATCCTTGTGACAGTGAGGGAGTGGAAGAGTAGGAGATTTTCCTTGCTGGACATGAACACAGCAATGCAAGGTTCTATATTAAAGAATAAATATGTTAAATTGAAAAACTTTTTACTTTATTATTAAATAAATTGATATTTTTTACCACATAAACACAACGGTACCAAAAATCGGTACTGTTGAGTACCGATACCGGTATTGCCAGGTACCGGGTATGTGTACTGTATCATTTCAAATGTGAAAGGTACCTATCTCTAATCCTGGGTATAGCTTGCGATCAGAAGCTCTGCTAAACAGCTGGACGAGGCTAAGGTGGGCTGAGACATTTAAAAACAAAGAATGGTCATTGAACATGAGCCCAGGATGGGAGCTGTGTCTTTCACTTGAAAGTTTTTTTCTTTTAAAACATCCTGACATTGGTAGGAAAAAATAAACTCAATTGCAGTTATGAATGGGTACCTTTCACATTTGAAATGATATAGTACCGATGCCTGGTACCTGGCAATCGGTATTGGTACCAATTTTCAGTACTTTTGTGTGTGTTTGTGTGAATAAATATTACTAAGTTTAATAATAAAACCTCAACATTCTTCAATGTTACATATTTATTCAACATTTAACCTTGCCGTGCTGCGTTCATGTCCAGCATAGAAATCACCTACTCTCCCACTCTCCTACTTTCAGATGGATGCATTTAGGTACCTTAACACGGTACCTAAACATAGTACCTTTTAATTTTACGTGAATTGGTACCTGGTACTACAGATGGAATTCAGTAGGTATCTATAAAAGTACCTTATTTAGTACCCATCACTACTTGCAGTCATGGATAATGTTCTCGGATCTGAAAACCGTAAAGCCAGTCATTTATTTATTCAAAAATATATATCTTTTTTGATTACATTTATATGTTTTGAACAACAAAATAAATCAATGAATATCATCCAAACAGAAGACACTGCTCCTGTCATCATCACATGATCTTCTCTTGTGTCACTGAGCACGCATAACTCTCTGCCTTCTCTTTTCCCCCTCCCAACTGATTAGCTAAGCTACAGATTGCAATCTATACCCAGAATGCCTTTTGTTTTTTGTTATCTAATATTTGTTGCAACTGTGGGTGAGGAGGGAACACAGTTGGTAAGAGGCCCCGCTACACACTTATACTAATGGTGCAAGAACACTCTCCTGAATGCAAAATAGTCCAAATAGTCACAAACAGTCATGTCTGAAGGAAGTTGAGGACACTCTGATTTGACCGAGGAAATTTAAGACTGTGCAGATTGTTTTGGATGGTATACCATTTGCACAATACCCCTGCCTGAGATTAAGGGAAGCATTCTGATGCTGTTTAAAACTATTAGACATACGTTCATTTGTTATAAATGCAGGTTATGCTTGTGAATCGGGTTAAGAAATGACTGATTCTGTGTCAGTCTGAAAGCTGCTCTCAATGCTGTTTTTTTTTAATTTCAGAGACAGTGTGATGTCACAAGTTGATGTAATAGCAGATACTGCAGGCTTCTAGGGAACTGACCTGTCAGAAGAAAGTGGGCTTGTGGTGTAAGGGGGGCCTTAAAGAGACAGTACCTTAAATCTGCCTTGTGGAAAGGACATGTAATGAGGTGTTAACAGACACTGGAGTGGGATAAATTAGGAGTTTCTGAATCACAGATCAGGCAAAGCCACTACAGAGGTTACATAGAGGTTATATGAATCTGAGCATTGAAGTGTTGGCAGCTTTTTCAGTGACTGATACAGATTACATAAAGCAACACTTTCTATTCTGATGCATCATTTCGAGGGGGGATGTTTCCCTGCAGAGCATCTCCATAGACCATGCTTGACACAAGTCTCTTTTAAAAAGAGTCTCTAAACAAAGGTCACCTCAGATGTTTGAGTCATCGTCCTCAGTTAGCAAACCCAAACCACAAGAATGTATCTGGTGAGTGAAACTGTTAAAGTGAGAGGAAGCATGACCTCATCTACCAAAATAAAACCACAGTTACTCCAGAGGGATCCTCTGAACTGGTGGGATGGCTCTGGTAGTTTTGTTCAAAGAGTCTCCCTTCACTGTTAACCAATGCACTCAAGTCAATTTATAGAGAAAGTGCCGGAGCTCGCTGCTACACACAATTTCCCACAGCGACACACTCCTACCCTTCCTCTGTCAGTGGCCCCCCTCCTCCCTTTAGGCCTGGTGTCTCTGTGTTTGCACACATCGTCACTTCTTATTTCTGATCTCCCCTCTCCGGCTTCCTGTCGTCTCTTACATCTCATTATCTCTACGTGGTCTGTAACCTAATTCCACTGACAGCTCCGCTCGCTGGAGAGGAACCGACAGGCGCAGCACGGCCCCCACTGAAATTACCTCGAAATAACATTTCCCTCTGTGCCTTCCCTTAGCTGATATTTCAATTAGGAGGTCAGGGGGTAGGCTGGCTCTCTGAGATGGATAGAAGACAGCGAGGAATCAGAGAGGAGAAATGACATGTAGAAGACGGCACACGTAGGAAGGAGAGATGGGAGACAAGAGAGTGCAGAGAGTGACACAGAAAGGATTACATTTCCGCTGTTCAAAGACAGACAGAAGACAAGTGCTGTTTCCATCCCTCTTTCCCAACTCAGATGGTTTTGCACTTTGCATGGCCTCCAGGATGGCTCTGAGTCAGGAAGAGGACTCTTCATGTTATGACTGCTGCTTTATCATGCAGGCTTTAAACTAATAAGGGCTGATGGAGGTTAGGAGTTCAGTCTGTGCAGACCTCATCAGCTACCAGTTCATTCAGTCTGGTCTGTGTTTTGTCCTCCCTATGTGATCCACAGGCAGCACACAGACAGTCTTTTCCTGTATGTGTGTCACATGTGTCTGACTGCTCCTCTGACACTGTAACAGACTCACCGCAGGTCTGAACCCTTTTTAGACCAATGATAAAATCCAGCAGTGTCATAGATGAGGATCACTTCACTCCTGCTGAAACCCTGGTGCTTCAATAAGGGTTGATAACAAACTAATCATTCTCTCTGTTTGAGTTGGATTAAAGTTATTTTCTTTGATATGGGTGATGCTATTTTTACCTCCTTTCAGTACAGAGCATGAAAATGATGTTTTAAACAGAGTTCAGTTTTTGCTGATCCTCAGAGCTTGTCCATAGTTGGGCCTCAACACAAACACTGTGTGACTAAACATATCAAGAATGCACCAGGAGTTTTCCAGTCACAGTTTTTGCTTCAGTCCGACATGTAGTGCAGTGTGTCTGTGAGGTAGCTCTCAGTTGCTTGTGAACTCCAGCTGTACCTCTGCACATTGTTTCATTGACGTTGTGAGCCACAAATGTACCAGATAGTCATTTGTTATTTAGGTCAAGTTTTTATGAATTGGCGTGATAGATAGCATCATCCCTATGAGACAAAACATCAACTTCCCCTGTCACTCGTTGGTCTTAGAAAAAGCCAACCATCAGCTGTGTTCATATTGGAAACACTGCCACGACTTAACAATCAGCCAACCAAAAACAGACACATAGTCAGGCTAACGACTGCATCACTCCCACCTGTGAATTCAGCCCCACAATTAAAAAACAGATGACTTATGGAAAAATATCTTTCCTGAAGTGTAGAAAAGCTGTTAAATATGTTTATTCCAGCTTTAGAAAATTGATACTTTAACATGGGTGGAATTGGAGATTCCTGGACTTTTGGGATCAGCCTCCAGTGGACATTGGAGGAACAGCAGTCTGTCACATTCAATTCATTTTAAAACACAAAAGTTTAGCTTGTGATCAGCACCCAGAAACCATGTTGAATTTTAGTATCAAGATACACTGATACCCATAAAGTTGGGATACTTTCTTTCTTACCTTTTTGCATGGTGTGATTATAAAAGGATGAATTGTTGATTCATTTTTCTCTGTGATATGTTTGAAAGAGATCCATCATTAACACTTTGAGAAGATATAACATTTATCAAAGAAACACAATTCCAAAACATTTTCTTGAAAAGAGTTGGAAAATATTTTATTATTTATTTGTACATACAACAATAAACACATATACCTTAGAACAGAACAGGAAAGAGCAGGTTTGGGGTTTTCTGATAAATAGAACATAACCTTTGTTAAAGTTTTTTTTTTCTCACACAACTTCTCTTTGTTTCACTCTTGAGATTTTTTTGTTCTAACTGTGTAGCTCACGAATTTAAAGTTTTATCTTGGTTTTCGTTCCCTATCTTTTATGTTACGAACCCTGTTAGCTCAAAATGAACAATTTAATGGCTTTATACTGACAGCACAGACATTTATTATTATTTTTATTATTATTATTATTATTATTATTATTATTATTATTATTATTATTATTATTATTATTATCATCATTATTATTATATATTTTTTTAAATTGTGCTACTAACAAAAGCTTTTTCTCTGCATGTGTTGACAGTGCTAAGCAATGCTTCTTATACTAACCCAGCATTTGTGTTTTGTTTCTTTTCTTCTTGGTTTTTCTTCATCATAACCATCAGTCACTAAGAGACGCAAGGCTCATCTGAAGAGGCTGGACCGCCGCTGGACCCTGGGGGGGATAGTCAACCGCCAGCACAGCAGAGGTGAACAGATAAACAGCAGGCCCACACACTAAACACACAACAAGCAGAGAGTTCATACACACACCTCCCACAGGCAGGGATTTTTATCTCTGTACGCTATCTTTGTTGTGACAAGTGCAACATCCTGGAAAAGAGAACAAGGTTGAAAACAGAGGGTAGGAAACACTGTCCTTTGTGTCCTCATACGGCTGCTGTAAATTTCTTTA
Source organism: Halichoeres trimaculatus (assembly GCF_033239565.1). Lineage (NCBI taxonomy): Eukaryota > Metazoa > Chordata > Actinopteri > Labriformes > Labridae > Halichoeres > Halichoeres trimaculatus. The sequence continues at coordinate 9,485,684 of NW_027437180.1, forward strand.
CCCTCAGTGAAAAGTTGTAACTGTTGAGATCCAGCCTTTTGCTGCAATGAAATGATTTCAGTGATGAGCTCCTGCTTAAGAAATGTAGACAGCAACTGTTTTATCATGGTATCTTTAGAGAAGTTTTAAACGCCACTCAAAAGCCGGGTGTTGAAGGAATGAAATATTTTTCAGTAGTCATTATAGCTAGTTTAATCTCATAAAATAGCAGACATTTTTAAAGCTAATGAAAACAAGTTGTAAAAGAGGGAGCAAAAGATAGCATGTAAACAAATGCTAATGCTGCTAATTAGAGTCATAGAAATAATAGAGACAAAGTTTGATCAAGCTAATGGTAGCCTTACTTGCAATGGTTTGTGTCCAAGGTGGAGTCATTAAATAATTCTGCAGCAACTTTTTTTTCCTGTGCTGTGGAGTAAAGATGGTCTCTCTGAACTCTGGTCACAGTTAGCTTTCCTAAAAACTCAGTAAAAAGGCAAATTTTAGTAGTGCAGCTCACAGACTAGCTTGTAGTTATGAAATTAAGTTGTGGTTTCTTTTTAACTGTACCGTACTGGCGAGAAATAAGAGTAAGTGATTTATTTAAATTGAGTGTGAGCATAAATTTCGTCCTATTCCACTTTGTTTACCTGACGACCAGGAGGTAGATCTCATCCAATCAGCTCACAGTCACCAATAATTGGAAGATTTTTAACTTCTTTACTTAAATTTTCTACTCAGTAATGGATTCTGTCCAAAAGAAAAACTAGAAAAGTATAATGTTTCCTACAGTAAGCGCTTGGATAAAAGTAGAGGCTATAGTGATGTCACTTTTTCGACAAGGACTGTGAATTTATAGAGAAAATTATCATCAACTTTTATATTCAGTTCTTTTTTTAAGCATTGTCTACCAGTTTGATTAATCTCTTCAACCATTTTTAAATTGGGGATTAAAGGGATAATCCTGCAAGGAAGCTGATATTAAGCCTTTAAATGACGCCAGAGTCAGTTTTACAATATGGGATACCTGGATCTCAGAGTGCGGCAGGTTTTATTCTATACATAATTGGGGTTTTGTTTTAAAGATAAATCTTCGTACAGGAAAAAATAAGAGCTGTAAAAATAAGAAGAAACTGACTCACCCTCATGTAGTAAACACCTTCCCCATGTGCTGTGAAAAACAAACTCACAGTACCTCTGCGGAGCCTCTGTTGGCTCTTCTTGTCTTTACTTTTGCATATTTTGTGGTCCTCATGGTAAACACCCTCATTTACATCCACACCAGCCAGCCAACAACAACTGGCCTCTAAAATCCAGTGGGAGCAGCAGATTGGGTGGCCATGAGTCAGCTCTGACAGTAAAATCTCAAATCTCGCTCCATCAGACTTGGAAAGCTCACACTGAGCAACAGAATAATTGGATTGCTTTAAAAAAAAAATGTGGATGAATTTGGCCGCTCACAGCTTTTGGAGAACAGATGCTTCGACTTTGACAGCCGTTTAGCCAGGCTAGGGTTTATTACTGCTGAAATAAAGAGAGCTCCCAGTGTTTTTTCATGCTGTTAATAACTTTTCAGTTCACATCTTCAGAAAGAGACACACATGTAAATGTTATTGCACTCCTTCCATGTTTGCATTTCTCTAGTTGTGTGTGATTTTGTTGAGTCATTATTGCTTTGATGCTGAGTCTACGTCTGCAACAACATAGACATTTCTCCCCGGGGTGAGTCGGCGCTTTTTCTGCCAGGCTGTAAGTTAGGTGCCTGTCTGGATTCAGAATTAGTCAGGCCTTCCAACAGATGCTTCATAGGTATGATTTGTTTGTTGAAGCTGTTCCTGGAGCGGTGAGAAAACACTTTTGGTGTCTTCGTATCATAATACAGTCTGATTGAAACGGATTCTGTTACCGCCGTCTTGTAAAGCAGTTGGAAAAATAGTGTTCATTAAAAAAGAGTGGAAAAACGGGATCAGGTCAGATGGCATGTGTTCTCGTGCTAATATACCATAATTTCCAGACTAAAGGCTGCTCCTTTTCTCACATGCTATGAAACCTGTGGCTTATACAGCAGTGCTGCTAATTTTGGGGATTTTTTTATGGCCACTAGGGGATGCTCTTTAGGTTTTACTTATCAAAGGGGACATATCATGCTTGTTTCTCCTTTTCACTATGCCAGACTAGGATGCCTGTAAAGCATTTCTGCCCTCAGTACAAGTCATTTAGTTCCTTCATTGCCCCACAATAGCGTTCTCAATATCCTCATTTTAGGCCATTCTGAAGATCTTGTTGAAACGCTCCGTTTCGAGAATGACCTCCAGTAACCTCGCAACGTCACTGCCCTTTGTGCTCTGATTGGTCAGTTCTACCAGAGGGGCGGAGGGGGTAGAGCCAGGGGGCGGTTTTTGCAGCATGGCAGTATTTACAAAATCGCCATATTGAATGGAGCAGACCGAGCGAGTTTGCTGTTTGCCAAAACTTCACCGTAAGGCATTGATAGCACTAATAAAATGGCAGAGTGTAGGATACGTTCTTTTGTATTGGACCCCGAGTCAGACCCGGACGGTTCTGCAGCTCAGGAGGAAGAAAATCCACCTCGACACAGATCATCTCAGGACACTTCAGTGTGGTGAGTCAAACCGGTGCTGTAACATGTATAGTTTATACGTTTATACTTGGCTCTTGGTGGGTGTATCCCTCGGTGGCGGTTGTGTGACTAACTGACATCACAGAGGAGGAGCTGCTTTATCAGATTACTCCAATAAAAAGAAAGGATCCTCGTGTCGTCACGACGGTCAAAATCTCGCGGCCAAATGTCAATGACCTATTTTCAGAGGCATCAAATCTTGTTCTAGGATATCAGAAAAAATACAATATCTCATTTTTTGAATCTTGTTTTCAAATTTATTATATTATATGTAAGTATTAAATCAGGCATCAGCATGATATGTCCCCTTGATCTCCCATGAACTCCAAAGGAGAGACAAACAGAGCATCCCGTGGTGAGGAGGAGAAACACAGGAAGAGGACAGGTCAGGACAGAGCTCACCGTACACAGCCCTGAGGAGTTTATTTCAAATCTAAAGAAAAAGAAATTCACCTATTTTTTTTTCATATTTTGGACATTGTTATTTGAGCATTGTGCTAATTTAGGGTTTAGCTTTAGCATGCAGAAAACATATAGCCTTAAAGTGACAAAATGATTGTGGACCCAGTTTCACCCTTTAGCTTATTTTTGCTTTTAATTTAAATAAATAAATGAACATGCAGACACACTGCGGAATAAAGTGGTTTTTCAACTGACGTGGAGGAGTTAACCACCAAAAAACACATTTTTAAACTAAATATCATCCCTTATACCGATGGTATATGGCTCCCAGGTCTATGAAATAGCAGTGAGCCGGCAGAAGAGATCGGCATATCAGGTGGACAGGCGATTTTAGCAGAGAAATCCGGCGTGTTCCCAGAAAGCAATTAAAACACACACAACTGTCAATGCTCATAAATGCATTATCAAATGCATGAACAGACCAGGAAGTAAATGTTTGTCAGTAGCCTATCACAAACCCCCCCCAGACCACAAGGAGCACACACACTGCAGAGTCTGAGACCCAGTTCATTTTGAAAGAACCAGAAAACTACGTCCAGAGTTAATTATACACCCGCAGACGTCGCTGGTGTTTCAGTGTAAAGTGTGACCCTGTTAACTGGTGACTCTCAGCCTTTAATCACTGATACTGTCTGCTGAGAGTCACCAGTTAGCATGGTCGCCATTAACTCCAAAACACCAGTTGCTCTGTGACGTTCAAAACTTGATAGATGTTGCCTCTGTTGTATAGTATCGTTTCATAAAACTGACAACAGAACAACCGTACATTTTTATGCTAGTAACAGGTTGAATTTAGTGTTTAAAAAACACTAACTCATCTGAATGAAAGGAGCTAAACGCTGCTTCTGCGGTCAAGATGCGTGTGCGTCTTTATGATGACATAGACTGATAATCCCTCTATGTACAATTTTTTTTTTCTAAATTTAGTTGGTGCAGTTTATTTTTAGGTTCACCCAATAGTCTGGAAATTATGGTACATGAAATGTTTTTAATCATTCCCAGCCTCTGACAGTTGCTGCTGGTTAGTTTCACACATGGACTCATTCCCATGTTTTTATTCCTTCTTGGTTTTGTAGGGAAGTGGTAGCTGTCCCAAGACGGGTGACTTTATTCACACAAGTCCCTTGTAAAGCAGATTTGGGGATACAAACTGGCACTGATGAAATATTAAAGGATTCCTGTTCTCAGTATATCACCAGTGTTGGCGTGGAATCAGAACAGGAGCAGCGTTTGCCAGGTCTACAGGAATGAGATCTAATAAGATACGTCTCTGAGAAGTGTGGCCGTAATGAGCCGGTGGAAAGTGTGAAAGTGGAACGGCAGCCCAATCAGCAGGCTGGTTTTAATCACGCAGACCTCAGCTTCTATAGAGTGTGGATGAGTCACCAGGCGTGCTGTCGCCACCGGGGAATGAGGGCATGAAACACTTCTGGAGGTCCTGTCCTGGAATTCAAACACTTATATTTTTAGACACCAAATGTGTTACGCTCATAGGGTAGACGGTTTGCCTTAGATCATTTTTGTTTAATCTTTTTTTTCACTTTGTTGGCTCATTGATTTTTTAAAACCCATGCTATGTGCTTTTGGGTTTCACACAGAGCAAAAGGGACAAACTCATCCATGCCCTGGGCCCACAGAAGTCCTAAAAGCTCAAGGCGTGAGAGGCAGAAACTTTTTAGACACTACATACAGGTGGTTGTGTTGGGTAGAGTAACACTCCAAAGTCTCCAGGTAACAGAAAACATGTAGTGTTATCTAAAACTCACTCTGTCCTAGGCTTATCTCCAGACTTCAAAACAGAAAACAGTTCTGAGGTAAGATTTCACATCTCTGGAAATTTATCATGTCGGCAAAAGTGATTCCTGTTGCATGTGTGTGATCGGCCAGCTGGCGTTGTGTTGACTTGCTGCAGAAGTGGAGCACCATTTGTCTTTTTTGCCCTATAATCTTAGCACTGTTTTCCAGACTGGCTGTGGTTTTATTCTCTCTGGCTCTGAGCTAACCTGAACGTGGCTTTAGTTTGTGGTTCATGATGGTTTTTACTGCACATGTATGTGGAAATATGCCTTAATAAAGCACAGTATTGGAAAAACATTAGGTCTGCGGGATTTATCCTGCTTTATTAGCTGATGTTGAGGTCCTGTCTTAAAGAGGAAGCCCGTACCATGATCCAAATACAAGACCCCCAATTTAAAGTTTTGTGATTATTTGTGGCCCTGCCACAAATTGAGCCCACAGTGAGAGTACTTTCTTACATCCCATGGTTACACAGAGCTACTGGATAAACTTTAACATGCTGACCATCCAGCATGCTTTGGAAACCGAGGGAACCTGAGGTGCTCAGAGTTTAATATTTACTGTGCCTGTTGGATTTAGTGATGTCATTGCAGGTCATAAAACTGCTATGCTGATGTCATAGTGCCAAATCATGAAAACCTAAGTCAAAATCTGCAAATCACACCATTGTGGTGTTGTTCTGTTTTGTTTTCAGGTGAACACAGATCTCAAAATGAGATCCTAAGAAGCAACACATTTCTAAGCAGCTCAAATTGAGATATAAATCCTAACACATCAGTCTGAAGATGAGCAAACACCCAGAAACAGGATCACACAGTGTGCAGATAATTTGCTAAGTGTGGCTAATGCTAATACATAATGCATTGATTGGGAAGTTTTATACTGTTTTAACTTCAGTTTCTTCATCAAAATGCTGGAAACTGCCCAGCAACATGTTGTGCCATTCATCATCTGTGCCTGTTTGTATCCAGGTAGTAGATCATTTTAGCACAGCAGAACCACTTACTGGAGCCACTGGGCTGGCTGGTGCCAGATGGCTGTGCCAGAGTTAAGGGACATCATGTTTGGGCCTTGAATAAAAAGTAAATAAAAATTCTGACTGCGGCTGCAGTGGATTAACGATGTTGTTTTAGAGCAAGACAGCTCCCGGTTTGATGCCCGGGTCAGACAGGTGTCTTTCTGTGTGGAGTTTGCATGCTGTGTGAGTTTGTGTGTAAATGGTTTTGTGTGAGCCCTGTGATAGGCTGGTGTACCGCACCTTGTGCTCAGTGGCAGCTGGGAAAGGCTCAAGCTCCCCCAGTGGACTGGAGGTAGTAAAGATAATGGATGGATAAACTGACTGCTAATCTCAGTGTTGACTGGGTGCTTGATGACATTTGATAGTTGAATTAAGTAAACATACAAGCCTAATTTGAAATCAGAGACAGCTGCACTCAACATGAGAAACATCACTGTGAGGTTTAATTTTGGTGTTTGTTGCTCTAAAATATAAAAACGGTTAGAAAATCTGAAACTGACAGTTTGGGCTCCTTTTTATTAAACTTCAGTAAATGAGCCTCATATCATCCTAATTAAGTTCTGCTTGTCTAGAAAATGAAAATGTTGCTTTGTGATTGTTATTTCTTGAGTTGATAAACCCTCATAAAGGGTTGGGGGTTGTTGGATATGAGCGGAAATCTTTCACATGGAGGCGCAGACTGCATTACAAGGACGCTAACGTCTCCTGAACCAGTCACCTTTTTTTCCCATTGCTCCGAGTTGTCGCACCATGAAACCTGCAGCTGCTGCCCACTGCAGTCTCTTTTTTGTGGATTTTTCAGGTTTTTCAATCACGTCCACTCTTCACTTTGTGACTGTAATACCTTCTGTCGGCATGCTGTCCAATTACCGTACTGCTGTCTGCCTGTCCCTGCCTGAACTCGCTTCAACTGTGCTTCAGTCAGACCTGCCGCACCAGATGGCTGAGTGTGTGCCACTGGGAATTACTGGAACGCCAGAAAGTAAAGACGACCACAAGAAAGTCTTGTAAAACCCACTCTGTTCCACGTGTTTTATCTTGGAAGTTTTAGCGCAGTTAAAGTATTTTCACTTGATAATTAACGCCAACTTTCAGACTCCTGTTCTTGTCCTCCCTGCTTTCTTCTTATCCCCATTTCCCCCTCTGAGCTTTGAATGAATGAATGAGTGGAGACACCACTGTCCCAGCCTGATAATGCATTGCCAAGCTGGAGATAAGAAAGGGGTGAGTGAGGTTTTACAGCTCCGCACAGACACACGAGATACAGTTTGATTTAGTAGTGCTGGCAAAGGACGAAAACAAAGGCTGATCCAGGACGATTTATGTTCTCCCAGGAGCTAATTTACTAATGGAGGAGAGCAGTGGAATACGCTGCTGCCTGTTTGCTGACGCAGATTTCTTTTCTCTTTGTGTGGTGCTTCATAAAGATGACAGAGATGTGATCCTGACAGCTTGATGTCAAACCAGGGTGCACTCAAGACTCAAATAAAATTAAAGCACATCATCTTTTTTGACTCCCATGCTCCCACATGAAGCCAGGGCCGGCCGTCCTGACCTCTCTGGAGGCTTTGATTGGCTACTGACGGCAGTGTGACCTCATTGTGTGTTCAATAAAAGCTGTCCTCCCTCCGCCTTGCTCACAGCGCTATCATTTACAGAAGGTCCCTAATCTGATTTATAGTCCCACCGACCGCCCTCCTGACTCACTGTTCTGTCCCCGCTGTGTGACGCAGCTGCCAACACAAACACAGAGATGAGCTCTGAGGCACGTGTTCAGCACATGACAGTCACAAACACAGATGTGATTAATGGATGTGACTTATGAAAACATTCTTCTTTATTTCTGCTCCTTAGAGAAGAAGAAGAGAATGCTTGAAGAAGTAATCTTTGTGGTCTGACTGATAAACTGAATAAGAATGGTGGTTACAGATAAATCAGTAACACTGACTCTTTCGCACAACAGCTCGGCATCCAAAAAGATCTTTAAGTCAAAGCTCAATCTGTGATTTTTTTTAGTTTCAACACAAGTCAGTGAGGGACCACAAGTATGTGAGTGTTTTGATGAAGATATGGGAATATGGAGGACTGGAAAAAATGATCAGATTTAAAGTCCCTGTGATGACACTACGCTGGCCAATGAAGTTCACAAGTGTGAAGCAAGATTTGTCATTTTTTGGATAGATTCGTGTCGTCCTGGTAAAGGTTGTCACGACCACATATATTGAGGAATAGTATTAAGAAGTAACCGATTTTGGCGCTGATAATCCTAATTTAAATCATTGATTATAGACAGGCAAATAATTTAGAGCAGGACTATTTCAAGGTCACTCATAAAGCCCTCACAGGGGCTTCAAGGAGTTTATGGATTAAACTAAAATGCTCTGTGAAGAGCTTATAAGCCATCTTTTTGAATTTATTTTGTAGCAACGTTGGACACTGGAGCTGGACCGTCAGACAGAGAAAGGATGTCAGAGCAGAAGAAAACTTAACAGGAGAGTGATACAGCCCGAGCTAAAGGCTAACACAGGAGCTAATCTGTTTGTGATAATGTTGATTCCAACCCACAGTCAGCAGTTATTCTGCAGTGGTCTGTTCAAACTTGAGAGTCTATCAATAAAATGAAGAGTGAGGTTACGTTAGCTCTGCTTGGTGAGGTTGGAGCTGGTAGATGAACTCTGGTAGGACATAACCAGGATTTATTAACGCTACACCACTAGCAATTTTTCTGAGAATAAAGTCAGAATTCTGATTTTTTTCCTCAATACTGAGATTAAAGTCAATCTCAAAATGACTTTTTCAGACTTTTTTTCTCAGAATTCTGAGAAAAAAAATTGGAAGTCTGAGAAAAAAGTCAGAATTCTTACTTTTTCTCAGAAACAATGGTAAAAAAAGTGTTTTTTTTCAGTGGACCCCTCTTTGGTACAGAGAACTGGGCTGAAACAAAGTAAAGTTTGCTTGTTGCCAAGTTTCAGACAGCAGCTCTATGTAACTGCAAATAAATACATCACCTCAGCGCTTTGCATTATGGGAAAAGTTGTCTTGAACAAAGAAAAGTAGTGTTAAAATAAAAAAAATCTGCTCTCCATTTATTTGCATCAAAATAAATTTACCCCTTGATAAGAATCCTGTCTTCACAGTGGCAGTTGTTAATGGTGCTCATGGGAAACGGAGTCTGTATCCTGTGAAACACTACAGATTCCTGCTAAAGGTGTCACTGCAATCAACACCAAACAGATCATCCTCACAGCGCCTTTTAATAAGAAAGAGAATGACGTGGGATTAAAATGATACAGCCTTTGTTCTGGTCTGGAAATAACCATTTCTGATTGGCTGTTTTCTGGACCTCCACATAACGACAGACACAGTGTATGGTCTGCATCTACACACACAGGACATCACACATTTAGGTAGACTTTGCTGATTCCTTTATAAGCTGCTCTGAACTCTACACCCAAACATACACACACACACACACACACACACACACACACACACACACACACACACACACACACACACACACACACACACACACACACACACACACACACTCAACAACATATTTAGGGGCCAGACATTCCTTTGAGCTCCATGTTATTGACCTCAGCTGCTCTGACTGAAAGGCAGTAGAGGAACTCAGAGCCCCACTGTCTGTACGTACCCCACCTATCCAAAGCATGCATTCAGATGAATAAACACACACCCCACACACACACACACACACACACACACACACACACACACACACACCCCTGAGACATCATCCCTGCCTCTCACATTTTCCTGAAATGTTGTTTTTACCTCCAGCAATCCGAGGCACACTCTCAGCTTTATAACTGATTTATTCCACACATTTTCAAACTACCTCCTTTGGGCAGTTCCTCCACTGATGGATCACTTTTGCTTTATTTTAGCTGTTGAGAGGTAAAAGTGATCATTTCATCACCTCTCCTTCCTCTGGGAAGAACCCTACACTCCTGGTGTGCTCCAATCTGTTTGCCCGGAGTCTCTGATTCCCGCTAACCTTCCCCTTTCCTCGCCGGCCGATTGCAGGCTTTCTCTGGAATCCTAGCAGAGCGTGAGAGAGGATTGGTGATCAGAAAAAGGATATGAGAAGAGTCCAAAAATCTTATCTACTTAAGGGAGGCCCTGATGTGAGCCTGCTGCAAGAGGAACAATCTCTCTCTGGAGAGAAACAAGCCCTAGATCAGGGTCCAAAGAGGCCCAGTGTGGATGAGAAACAAGCAGGAGAGAGGAGAGGATGGCCAGTAGAGGGAGCTGCTTGTTATTATTGTGTAAGATGAGTGGGAGAGGGTTGTGTTTGTGTTGGTATGGAAATAGTCAGAGCATTTTAAGTAGGTCATACTAAGCATTTCTTCCCCTGATATGGTCCTCTGGGACACGTGTAAAGTATACAGTGGTCTCATTGTGCAATAAAAAACTGATTAACGACAGCTTTTCACTCACTTTACTCTGTTTTCTCTTCGTTTCCTTCGCCTCTTGGCTCCAGAGGAGAAATATGTGACAGTGCAGCCGTACACCAGCCAAGGGAAGGATGAAGTCAGCTTTGAGAAAGGGGTCACCGTGGAGGTCATCCAGAAGAACCTGGAGGGCTGGTGGTTCATCAGGTGAGTGAAGGCTGCTGCATGGTGAAGCACGAACACGGACAGCTGAACAGAGAGATGCATCTGGTTTTATCTTTATTTTATATGTTTTATCATTTTAGTTCATCAGTTTTTGCATGGATTGAGTATTTGCAAGATCCTCATGACAGGATATTTATATGATTTGACAAGTTGGTGAAATTTAAAAATGCAGCTTGCTATGTAACTAAATGTAAACATTTCAGTAAAAAATGTCCATATTAGCTTCTGAAAACATAGGACTATCCAACATTTTAAACTGCAATATGATGCTGCTAACAAGGTAGAATAACAATTTTCCACAAAATAAGGTCTATGCTCACTTTAAATTTTTTTTGGTAAAGGTTTGATTATTAGGACAACATAAATTTTACATGTGAATCCATCATCAGTAAAAACATCCTGTGGCCTGTTTCATACATAAAAACTTATATGAATGACAATAACGATCAGAAAAGTCTTGATTAGGGATGGGTACCTTTTACATTTGAAACGATACTGTACTGATGCCTGGTACCTGGCAATCGGTACTGGTACTTAATGGTACCAATTTTTGGTACTTTTTTGTGTTTATGTGGTAAAAATATCCTTTTTTTAAATAAAAAAATTTATTTATATTTTCAATTTAACTGATTTATTTATCATTATATAACCTTGCGATGCTGTGTTCATGTCCAGCATGGAAAATATCCTACTCTTCCAGTTCCTCGCAGTCACAAGGATGCATTTAGGTACCTAAACATGGTACCTTTTGATTTTACGTGAATTGGTACCCAGTACTTTTGACAGAATTGTGTCGGTACCTATAAAAATACCTAATTCGGTACCCATCCCTAGTCTTGATGTACAAATTTGAATACATCTAGCATGCATGCTTTGGTTCCCTAGAATAGAATAGAATAGAATAGAATAGAATAGAATAGAATAGAATAGAAAACTATTATTTTTGTATTTTAATATACATCCTCATATCAACCAAACAACTTTATATTGTAAAGAAACAAGTGCAGTACAATTGCACTAATAACAAAACCATCAACAACATCATCAGTATTTGCGGTAATAATAACAACAGCACAAATGTAAAACCATAATTGTCAGTGAAGTAAAATATAAAAGAAAATAGCCACATGGAAGAGCACACAAATCCTATGTCCATTCCCCCTGCAGTTTCTTCAAATGTAACAATTGCTACTATTTTTAAAGTGACATTAAAACAAACAAAAAATAAATAGTTAAATAAAATACAATAAAAATAAGAATCCCATTATAATAACCCATCTGCCCATTTTTCAAGCACAACTTTTATTTTTGTGTACATTCCTATGTTCATATTCAGCTTAATTCAGGTAATAAATCTCAAGTTGGTCTGGAAAAGGCCGCACTTCACTGTCCATCCTACTCCAAAGATGGCAAAGATCATGAAAGGGACCCCATGATTCATGTTTTATCAAAGGCTTCAGCTTTTCTCCTTACATTGTATAATATTTTTTTAGGAGTGTAGCAAGACCCAAGTTTGTTTATCCAATGTTTTGTTGATGATGGTTTCTCAGATTTCCAGTGAGTTGATATATTTCTTTGCTGCGGTGCTAGCAAGCAAGATAAAGTATTGTTTATAATGGGAGTTACTGACAGCCCTCATATCCCCCAAAATCAAAACTTTTAAGTGTTGCTCTGCATTGTACCCTATCGTCTTTGTGGTCAATGTTATGGTTTGTCTCCAAAAGGATTATAATACAGGACAACTCCAGAACATGTGAAGGGAATCATCTCTGGTCGTTTTGCATCTCAGGCACTTAGGAGACATCCTGCTGTCAGTTTTGTTATTTTAAAATACTCTTTCAACCCAGTTGAAATGTGACCTGGTATCTCTGCCTGCACAAACCCTGGCTTCTGTGGATGGGTTTGACTTTCTCGTCATGTTACTTCTTTGTGCCAGTTATTGTGAAGAGCTATAGAGCTCCCCAGTTACTTTATCAGGTACACCATGCCAGTATCTGGTATGACCCATTTTGCCTTCGGTACTGCCTCAATCCTTGGTGGCATAGATTCAACAAGGTCCTGGAAACACTCCTCAGAGAGTTTGGTCCATATTGACATGATAGCATCACAGTTCCTGCAGATTTGTCAGCTGAACATCCATGATGAGAATCTCCCGTTCCACCACATCCCAAAGGTGCTCTATTGGATTGAGATCTGGGGACTGTGGAGGACATTTGAGTACAGTGAACTAATTGTCATGTGGAAGAAACCAGTCTGAGACGATTCCAGCTTTATGACATGGAGCGTTATCCTGCTGGAAGTAGCCATCAGAAGATGGGTACACTGTGCTCATAAAGGGATGGACATGGTCAGCAACAATACTCAGGTAGGCTGTGGACTTTAAACCATGCTCAGTTGGTACTAAGGGGTCCAAAGTGAGCCAAGAAAATATCCCCCACACCATTACACCACCAGCAGCAGCCTGGACCACTGATACAAGGCAGGATGGATCCATGCTTTCATGTTGTTGACGCCAACTTGTGACCCTACCATGTGAATGTGGAGCAGAAATCCAGACTCATCAGACCAGGCAACGTTTCTCCAATCTTCTATTCTCCAGTTTTAGTGAGCCTGTGTGAATTGTAGCCTCAGTTTCCTGTTCTTAGCTGACAGGAGGGTCACCCGGTGTGGTCTTCTGCTGCTGTTGCCCATCTGCCTCAAGGTTGGACGTGTTGTGTGTTCAGAGATGCTCTTCTGCAGACCTCGGTTGTAACCAGTGGTTATTTGAGTTACTGTTGCCTTTCTTTCAGCTCCAACCATTCTGTCCATCCTTCTCTGACCTCTGGCATCAACAAGGCATTTTGGCCCACAGAATTGCCGCTCACTGGATATTTTCTCCTTTGGGACCATTCTCTGTAAACCCTAGAGATGGTTGTGGGTTAAAATCCCAGTAGATAAGCAGTTTCTGAAATACTAAAACCAACAACCATGCCACGTTCAAAGTCTCTTAAATCACCTCTCTTCCCCATTCTGATGCTCGGTTTGAACTGCAACAGATCGTCTTGACCATGTCTACATGCCTAAATACATTGAGTTGCTGCCATGTGATTGGCTGATTGGAAATTTGCATTAACAAGCAGTCGGACAAGTGTGCCTGATAAAGTGGCTGGTGAGTGTATGGCTCACAGACAGTCCATAGAGTAATCAGGTGCCACTGCTGTTGCTCCTGTACTCTTTACTGGCCTGCATCAGACACAAACATATCTTAATGAGGCACCAATGGACTTCACAAAATGCCATTACCTGCAAACATGAGGCCTGGCTGAAAAGCAGCTGCATGCACATGGTGCTTGTGTGTTTGTGCAGAGTGAAAACCTGCATGAAAAGACGTCAAATTTCTTTCAAAGCTTTGTTTTAAAAGTGATGTTAGCTTTCAACCTCCCCTGGATGTCACCTGACTGTGTTGTAGTCTCAAGGAGCCAGCCTTATGCTCAAACAGTGCCATCTACAGGAGGAGAAAGGGACAATCATCCAAACCATAGTGAAAACAAATGCCTTCGTACTGTGCTGTGTTGATGGTGGTATAGTGAGCCATTAACTCCCACTCTTTGTCTACTTGTCATTTCAATAAGTGGTAAATTAGAAGACTTATGAAAATGTCATTTACCTATGCTTTTAATTAGAGTGCCAGCCTGGATTGTGAAATATTGTAGATCACAGAAAACAGCCACAAGCCTTTGCTGATATTATGTGATATTCTTGTGATCTCTGGAGCCCTCACACCACGATGAGGACGTGAGGCTGAAAACTCTTCCTTCAGCATCTTTTGGCCCGGCTGGATTTCTTCCTCCTGTCTTCTTTCCAGTTTGCCACCTGGCTTCTCTCATTACTCATATCCTGGACATGTAGGTCACTGCAGTCTGACAGTGTCTGCATATTGATTTTATTCGTCTGTCACCTTTTCTTCTTTCACGTTCTTTTATGAGGGGAATCTGAGAACGCTTCCACATGTTAGATTTAAAAGCCACAGAAGTCTGTTTTAATGTCATGTCTCTGTCCTTCACAACGAACACCAGTTTCTTACCGTGTGCGTGCAGGTCAGTGATGTGACCTGTCATCCCGTTTGAAAGTGAACAGTCCTCAGCGACATTGTGGGTTGTATCCTGTCTTGTTTTCCGATCATGGCAGCAGTTTCCTGCAGCCCTAATTAACACCACAGTATAGCGGAGAGCTCATTAGCATACAGCTCTATGCAAAGATCAACAGGGCGCTCAGCCGGAGACTTCTAATAGCATGTGCGTGTCTGTCTGACTGTGTGTGTGTGTGCTTGTGTGTGTTGTTTATCCAACCATCCTGCTAGTTGTTTACTTCTTTGTATCCCGGGGGGCAAAAGAGAGTGGAGCTGATCTGCACAGAGGATTGCTATCACATGCTGCCTCGTGGCCTCTGACATCCACATGCTTGTGTAATACTGTGCATGCAAACACACATTTATTTAGGAATGCTTATGTGGGACTTGTTGTATACACACTATACTTTCAGTTCAGTAGAGAAAAACTAAACATGTCTGCAGCCAGGTTAAAAATTATATTTAAAGATGAGATTTGTTTATTTTGTATTTCTTTATACAGACTGTCCAAGTGAGTCAATTCAAATACATCAATAAAGATAATGTAAAGGCAAGGAGTAACACATATGCGTTACTTGCTTAATATCGCGCTGTCACACTTATCCAAAAGATTCATTCAATCTTTCGATTTCAATTTTCACTCTTTGCATATTTAATCATAAACTGTAATACATGAGCACAACATCCACCATCTTTCAAACAGCCTAACAGGTGTTGTTATCCTGCTGCTAGTGTCTGTAATGGTGCGGTCTACTTCCACTGTGTTTAATATGCTCTTTTGGGGCACTTACCTGACTCATGTATACTGCTGATACATTTTATTTTTCATCATAAGCAAAAATTGTTTTCATGGCTAATAGTTGGAAGTGCATACAGGCTCTGGTTCAGTGGTTACAAGCTGACTTAATCAGACACATCCAACCTGCATTTTCTAGATTAAAAATACTGAAAAAACTGACCCACAGGCCTGTATCATCTTGCTAACATCCAGGTAGCGTAGCATCGTTGTGCTGTAGCAGTACGTCATATGGTTGACTGACAGCTAGGGTGGGCTGTAACTGGATGCCAGGAGGCTGTGTGTCTGCTTCTACTTCACTTCCTCTTCTGTTTTAAGATTGATCAAAGTTTGGTTGAATCAGCATTTCAAATATAATAATAAAAATAATAATACCTCTTGGTCCATGGTTAGGATCTATCACCAGGTATATTACGCGTTTAGTCCACCTCTTTTTCTGCGTCCTGAAACCCAAAGCCTTACTGGAGAGTCCTGGTCTGAGGATGGAAGTTGTCGTATGCTATAGAGATTATTAAGACCCCTGAGACAAATTTGTGGTTTATCTTGTTACTAAATAAATATTGCAGGAATGAAAGTGACGTATTTATTATGTGCCTGCCTGCAGTTCAAATGATTCATCTAGAACATGTTGTTCAACACACTCCAGGGGAAAAAAAAAAAAAATCCTCCAGGTGTACATCTGAGTCATTCTGCACTCTGTGTGCCCTTTTTTTAACGGTGAAATTGTTGCATGACACTCTTTTCGTTGGGGGGGGGGACTCCTTCACAGCTTCGTCACAGCTGGAGTCTTTCAGCAGGAAGTAGACATGATCACATCTTTTCTGAGCAGAAACTGGCCCACCTGGAGGCAAATGAGTCAGCGCTCCATTTAAAAAACATTACAGATTGCTGCACAGAGCTCTCTTAAATGACTCATTTAGCCTAACAATGACCGTGGAAATGTGGGGAGCAGCGTCTCTTTGCATAATACAATGTGCTGTGTTTACTCGCCTCAGGCTACCTTTGCATTATTAGAATTTAAAAAGCTTCTTTTTTTATTATTATTTTAGATCTAACAGAGTGCATTTCATTACAGCCGTGTATCAGGGGACATGGAAATTTTGATGTCAGTATAAATTATAGCCCAATAAATCAATGCACTTAAAAGAGGCATTGTGCTTAGAGCTGGGAGGACTCATAAAAAGAGCAGTTTCAGGAATAATTGCACAAAGTCACCT
Organism: Halichoeres trimaculatus; assembly: GCF_033239565.1. NCBI lineage: Eukaryota > Metazoa > Chordata > Actinopteri > Labriformes > Labridae > Halichoeres > Halichoeres trimaculatus. Next base: position 9,502,348 of record NW_027437180.1, read on the forward strand.
TTGGAAAACAAGAAAACCAAAAAACAATGAATCATTCTGCCACAAAAAAGTCTTTTTTAATCCTGAACATTTTTAAATGTTTCACGTCCCTGTCATGTCTTTAAACTACAAATGTCTTCCAGGGTAGAAATTCACAGTTTGAGGTCTCAAATGTGACAGTAAAATGTCATTATTGTTCCCCTGTGAGCAGGCTTTATGGAAAGCTATGGAAATCACTCAGAATTCTGTGTCTTAACCCCAAAGAAGGGGTGGCCAACCAGTCAGAGACCAAGAGCCACAGAAATTACAGTGGTACTACAAGAAGCCACAACACACACGTGTTCTGACAAACATAATTCCTGTCAAACATAAACAAAATGACATAAAATGAAAATCAATACATTTCCAATTTTCAAAGCCAGATTCATTGTGTTTGTAAGTCTGTTTAAATTTGTACTTGAAGCTGTGTCAAAGTCAAATTTCTGTTTTTAGTGCAAGAGACCAAGTTCTATCTATCTATCTATCTATCTATCTATCTATCTATCTATCTATCTATCTATCTATCTATCTATCTATCTATCTATCTATCTATCTATCTATCTATCCATCCATCTATCTATCTATCTATCTATCTATCTATCTATCTATCTATCTATCTAGAACAGGCATGGGCAAACTACGGCCCGGGGGCCACATGCGGCCCGTTAAACGTTTTAATCCGGCCCGCCGAACTTGAAAAAATTAAATGAATAAACCCTGTCAATGTTTTATTTTCCCTGCAATTCAGATGTTTTCTATACTGACGTTCACATTTAATATCAAAATATCATACAAACAATTTTGACACAATCTTTTATTATTTTTTGTTTTTTCATTTTTAAAACCAGGACAGAAAAAAACATGTTTTTCTGTTTTTCAGTAATTACTTTTTTCCGTTTTACTTTTAAAACAGAAAAACAAAAAAAAAGGTCAGTTTTTTCGTTTTTTTGATTTTGTTTTGAAACAGAATAACAAAAGAACGAACCATACATGGATTAAAAATCCCATTATAATTCCATTCTCTCATATTCTAATTTTAATTTCAAAACAAAATCAAGACAGCGAAAAATGGACCATTATTTGTTTTCTGATTTTTGTTTTGAAAATGAAAAATTGAATAACAAGTCTTTTCCGATTTTGGATTTTGAAACGGATATGGAACGAACAAATGAAACCCTGATAGTTACCAAAGCACTCCATCCATCTGCTCCTGGTCCAGCCCCTTTGTCAAATGTTAGAACCCATTGTGGCCCACGAATCAAAAAGTTTGCCCACCTCTGATCTAGAACATGTAGAGAAGAGAAACTGAAACTTAAGTATCAGTCTCATTACCCAAGTATTGATCAATATTGATCCCAACGTTAGCATCATTATATCAATATTGGATTGATCAGCACACCACTACTCATAACAATAAACATATAAATATTTTTTTGTGAATTAATTGAAGAGCCGCACACCGAAAGGCAAAGAGCTGCATGCGGCTCCTGAGCTGCAGGTTGGCCACCCCTGCCCCAAAGACACCTGTATTTGTAAGGTTGGTGCAGCTTTACTTGAAATCACATGAAAGAAAAACTGAATCTCTCTTTTTATTCCTTCTTCCTGCAGATATTTGGGGAAAGAGGGCTGGGCCCCTGCCTCCTACTTGAAAAAGGTGAAAGAGGACTTCTCCCCTCGCAAGAAGACCCTGACAGGCCCCGTGGAGATCATCGGCAACATCATGGAGATTAGCACCCTGCTGCAGAAGAAGTCGGTCAGCGAGAAGGACATCCAGACAGACGGAGAGAGCGGCACTTCACCAGAGCGCCACATCTCAAAGAGCGAGATCAGCCTGCCCATGCCATTTAGCTCCGAGATCAACGCAGAGACGGGCAGGCGGCTGAGTGCAGGCCGAGACACCAACAGCCCCTGTCTGGGAATAGCAGCCAGCGCTGCATTAAGAGAAAGCAAAGCAAGAGGCGAGCCCGGGTCCCCAGCTGTGGCTCGAGTGGCGCCTCATCGAGTGGAAATTGGTGAGTGATTGTGGAGTGTGGGGCTATTAACCTTCCTGCACGTGGGAAGAAACAGGTATAAGAGGAAGAAAGCATATGCAGCCTTTGTATGAGGAATAAAGACATTTCACCCTTTGTCTGTGTAGGTTTTGATGCTATAGGTAAGCTCCATGACTCCACGACTGGTGCCGTGTCTGAAGTTGGTTTAATTTAACCAGAGATAACTAATCACACTAATCTCTGAGGATGTTTTACATGTTTGGTGTGATGGCTGACATTTTACATTCAAACTAAGAAATAATGTTTGCACTGGTGATGCAAAAAAATACATAAAAAAGAACTCATTGTGTCACAGTTGAGCTGAATTTGACTCAACAAAATGTCATATTAGTTCTAGTCATCGCTCCAACAAACCTGGAGACTCTTGCATCGTTTGTGGTTTTTGCAACAGCTCTTATCTGTGACACGGTGGTTTTGTGTGCTAATATTCAAAGCTTCAGAAATATCAGTCCATCAGACTTTAACTGAAAAGTAGTTTCCACACATCATGTTGTAGCACAAAGTGTTGAACCTAAACAAAAGGGTTAGGGTAAACACTTCATTCAGTGGTCAGTCATTGTAACTGCAAGTACATTTTTTCTGACTACAAGCTGACCTCCGGACAGCCACTCTTGTAAACCCCTGCTGGCACATCCTGTCAGTCCCTCTATTCTAAAAGAACCCTAGAAGTCAAATATATATGATGATATACAGTAAGATCAAAGTTATTGTTAAAGTCTTTTTTTTTTTTAACAATTTAACTCATTTAAGCAGTAAACTATGATTAACCATGTGTCCACTGAAGTAGACATCATGTAGCACCGAGCATATTTTCAACACAAAGTTAAAATGTGTGGAAATGTGTTTAAAAAAAATTCAAAGCATAAAAAATAATTATTTATGAAATTACCAAATGAGCAAAAAAAGAAAGAATAAATGAATAATAACAGATTAATTCATTTTACAGTAATCTGTTCTCTTCTATGTTGAATGTTTAGATGCATGTGGTACACTGGAGTGGAAATGTCTGTGTCTTTTTAAACAGATCAAATACTGGGAAAAATGAATAAATAAATAAATAAAAATAAAAAAAAAGAAAGAAAATATATGTTCATGCCGTAAGACAAAAAAAAATCTTGACACAGGTTGTTGTGATTCATGCATCAGAGGGATAAACAACACTTCCCACCTCACAAGGCAATAGCAATTAAAGAAAACTTTCAAAGTTAAAGACTTATCTTAAACAAAAGCTGAGCTGAGGTAATGATAGGTTAAATGAAATAAAATATCAAAGTTTAAATAGAAAGCTAAGACAAACAAAATAGAGGTAAAAGATAAGATAGTAAAATACTAACTTACTTGTGTACATTTCACAACTAAAACCCTGTTTCAGTAAAACTGAATGTATGTCCTTAAAACAGACAAAAAATTGAATTTGATAAAAATGTCGATGAAAACATGAAGTCAGTTAACATACGAAAGAATAAAACTTAGAAGCTGGGCTGAAAAGGTGTTAAAACATTGACAAGAAGAACAAGTCTGACCTGATGTCTACAGTTAAACAAGTACATTTAATGACTGTTGCAGCCAAGCTATCTTGATACTCATTAATTTGTCTTGGTGCCTGATTTTATGGTTCTAAAAATGATGTCCAAGATTTTCTTTGAGAGATATGCCTGTAATTATAGTGCCTGTGAATAAAAAATAATCTTTTTCAAGGACACGAAAGGAGCTAATTAGCTGTCATTTTAAGCTTGCTGAGATAGTTAGAGGATTGCAATTATGAAAGATGAATAAAAGTAAACCATTAAGGTTGGAAAAAGTCACAGTTGATCCTGTTTTAATAATTGGAAAGCCTTGATTATGTGTTTTGCAGCCGCCTGCGTATCTCAGTTAGCTCCTCCTGACATGAGCTGTCAATGAAAGGGCGCAGGGATCTACCTTAAACTAAAGTTAACAAAGGCCCCTAAATGTTTGGTATTAACTGTGTCTTGGATTTCTTGTGGTCTGTGGGTTGAGTTTCTAACCACCAATCTGTTTTTTTTTTTTCCTGTTTTTTAAGTAACAAACAGTGATCTCAGGCCAGAGATGCTGATGCTCTAAGTGTGGGTTCCTTACTGTGTTTGTTTGTATGTGTGATGCAGACTGACAGGCAGTCATCGAGATAATCACGTCCTGCAGCACAGGCAGTCTCCATGTCCAGTGTGGAGACATCAAAATTGAGTGGTGTGAAGAGAATTCTGGGTTGTCTGCACGGCTCTTACTCTCTGAATAGCAGGAGTGATGCTGCATTGATTTGTTGTAATGAATGCTGGCCGCTAAGGTGTAGAAATATTTCTGACTTTCTGAATGAGACCCAAATAGATCTCAGTGTGTTGCCAATGAATATACTTTCTCTCTTTGTTCATTAGGCTCCCCAAACCTGAGACAGAAACCTCCCCCAAGAAGAGACGCCAACCTCGTAAGTAGTAAAAAATCTGTTTCCTCACACCACCTTTCATACAAAGTCATATTCAGAGGACTATGTAAGTGAAGAGTGATCAAACACGGCTACGAAAAGATTCTCAAGGCCTTAGAAAAATAGTTGAGGAGAACATTAAGATAGATGTAAAGGTTATTAATGAGCTCCCAGTTGGCATGGCAACCCCAGAAACAGCTACAGCGCACATCCAGCGTGTCTTTAATCATCTGAACACTTTCACTGACTGCATCCGTGTGTGTAAGTTATAACCACAGGAACAAAAATCCCATTGTAGATTTCTCTCCTACGTTATGTCTCCAGTCACACTCCGTCAGAGGTCAAGGCCAGATCTTTTATAATGATGTGTAAAATGATGTCAGCGGCTCACATCTCTCTCTTTGTGCTGTGCAGGGGTTCCAGTTACCCAAGCCACCAGAGCCCCCTGCTGTGGAAGCAGAGTACTACACCATAGCAGATTTCCAGTCCTCGATCTCTGATGGCATCAGTTTCCGTGGAGGACAAAAGGCTGATGTAAGAGGCCAAATTTACATGATCGTCACTGAGATGAGACAGTCAGGGCTCATTGAATATGTATGTTGATCGAGCGCTGATAGACTCATTGACTTGAAAGGCGAAGCAGTGAAGATTCAACCTTGAGATTTGTGTTTGAACGTGATGATGTCGACAGAATTTACTCTACAGGGGCTCGGGTGGAGAGATGATGATAACCCAGATACCATCGAGTGTTTTATCACTTCAACTTAAAGTTAGGTCAGCACCCCAATTCTGCTCAGTCTGTTATCTTTAAATCATAAATTGTCTGCAGAGGAATATTACAAACTGAGATCCAAGATCAGTTCTACAGGTGACACCAGATTAACCATCAGCAGGGAGTTAAAAAAGCCAAATCTATCCAAGCTTATGTTAAAAAACAATATTTCAGACAATGACATATCTGATTTCTATCATCAAATTGTGCCAGAGTATCAAAGAGAAAACTCCTGGAGTCAGACAAGTACTTAAAAAATCTCTGGAGCAGGTTAAATTCAGTTGAAGATTGTGGTAGAGATTTATTCTCCCCCACCAGACAAAGACGGCTGACACATCCCAAAAACCATGAGTCAACACTGCAGCAGAATAAAAAATATTGTTTGATTCCTGGATTATGTTGTACAACATTTGCCCTTGATGGGTATTCAGAAATTACATCCTGAGGGAATCTGATCAAGAGCATAGACTGTATAAAACATTGATGAAGCATCTGAGACGTCACTCGTCTGTTCCTGAAACCGTGAAATGAAGCCAATCTGCGGACGCAGCCACATTCCCTAGACTGAGAGTTTTTCGTAGAGCAGAGGGCGCCCGCCGGTCATGTGACCTGAGCTGTGCCTCTGATTGGAAAATCAAACGATCCCAATAACTTCTAAACCACAGAGATAGAAAAAAATTCACTCACTGTACAGTTTGTGCCGGGAGTGGAATCAGCATGTTGGACCCAAGCTGTATTTTGAACCAGGCTGTAAATATGCTTTTTAATGCTGTAAAAGTCTGTTTTTATGGCTGGGTGTGTACGTGACTTCTGGTCTTACTGCAGCCAGCCTTAAGCGGGTTCTCAACAAACAGCAACTTATGACACTTCTGCATAGGCTTCATTTTTACTAACCAGATGTTTCCCCTTGATCAAGAGGCCAAAAGCCACAAATACAGTACGGTGTATATTTAGGGACATCCAATTTCAGGTGTCAGACCTTGGAAGAATCAAGTCTCCTGAACCTTGACCAAACTACTTTAATATGGAACCATCTCAGAAAAACTTGTGACTTATATCTTAAGGTATTACACTTTCCCTTTGGTTTAGAATAAGAAACAAAGGCCTATGTTTTTTTTGTTTTGTTTGTCTAGTCCAAAGTTTGACACATTGATGGAGGTTTTCTGTAGAGCTGATTTCTGTCAGACACCTCACACTGAGAGAGACCCCAGGATGTTCCAAAATGTTCACCATAATACAGTCTTGTCATGTATTGATGACTTTCTCCTCACCTCTCAGAGTGCAGCCACAATGGTCTAAAGTTCAGTTTCTTTGGCCAGTGTGACCCCAAATGTGCCATGCTCAGGCACAGTTCACTTTACTGCTTTGGCCCATTTGAGGTGTGTTTCAGTGGCATGCACTTAAATGAATGCAAGCATGTGAACATGAGGTATGATCGCTGCCACCGCTTGGTCCAACACAACTTTACATAAGTCAAAAAGTCACTTAAGTTGTAGCTTTTATGTCTCATTGTGCTGACTCTGATAAGTTTGCACTACTTATAAACAGACATTTCACGATAGGGATGGGTACCTTTCACATCTGAAACGATACTGTACCGATGCCCGGTACCTGGTAATCGGTACCGGTACTCAACGGTACCAAGTTTCTGTACTTTTTTGTGTTTATGTGGTAAAAAATATCAATTTGTTTAATAATGAAATATAAAAAAAATCAATTTAACAAATTTATATATAAAACAAATCAATATATGACCTTGCAATGCTGTGTTCATGTCCAGCATGGAAAATCACCTACTTCTCCACTCCCTCACAGTCACAAGGATGCATTCAGGTACCTAAACATGGTACCTTTTGGTTTTACATGAATTGATACCTGGTACTTTTGACAGAATTCGGTCAGTACTAGTGCTGCACGATTTGGGGAAAAGGTGCGATTTGCGATTAGGTGGACAATATTGCGATTGCGATTGTGCTTGCGATTTAATAAAAAAAGTTGTGTCATGATGAGTCTACAGACTTGCTTGGTTATCATGGAGAAAAATCTGAATTGCATGTGCTGACATTGCGATTGCTATTGCGATTGCGATAACCTCTTTTGCGATTACGTAATTGCATGTGCTGACACTGGGATTGCGATTGCGATTGCGATTGCGATAATCGTGCAGCCCTAGTCGGTACCTATAAAAGTACCTAATTCGGTACCCATCCCTACTTCACGATGATGTGACTGGGCCATGTGACTGCCTCCAGTCTGGTTCTGGGGTAGTGTGAATGCATTCAGCAGGGAAAGGGGGGGCAATTGCTCTTGAGTATAGCATGATATGAATGGCCAGTGTGACCATGCCCTTTCCCCATTATACAGTTGAATGTCTTTGTTTTTAAACTCAAGGGACATAAATCAACCTGCAATGTATATTTTAAGAAAGATAAGGATGAATTATTGACCAGGTACAGAGGGTCAAAGCCTGCAACAACATGCATCAGACGTGTGTTTGATGCTGGATGTAGAACAGCACCACTGGGAGAAATACTACCACTACTAATAGCATTTTTCTTTCTGTCTCTTTGTACAGGTGATAGAGAAGAACCCTGGGGGCTGGTGGTACGTGCAGATTGGAGAGATGGAGGGCTGGGCCCCCTGCTCCTACATTGACAAGCGCAAAAAGCCAAACCTCAGCCGTCGGACCAGCACCCTGACCCGGCCTAAAGTCCCGCCTCCTGCTCCACCCGTCAAAAAACAAGATTCTGAAGAAACTCCTCAGCCTTCCTCTGTTCCTAAAGTTGCAGAGCCGCAGAGCAGGCCTGTGTATGAAGAGCCTGAATATGATGTCCCTGCTGTTGGATGTGAAGGGGAACCTGACACTGATTCCCTGAAGGACGAGCGCCCCCTGGATGTAAAGATCAGCAATGTGGTTAGTGATAAGTACCGCAGCTCTCCGCCTTCCTGTAAGGCCTCTACTCCTGTCTGCAAAGCATCCCCTGTTTTCACTCGTAGGAGAACCTCCTTCAGATCCGTGGAGGAGGTTTCAAAAGAGGAATGCATCTACGAAAATGATGGCTTCCGGCCAAGCGGTAGCATGGAAGGCACTGCAGTCAAAGGTGCAAGTGAGCCAAGTTCCCCCAGGATTTACCATTCCTCCACAGTACCGCGCAAACCCTCTGGATCCTCACCTTTAGCTGGTAGACCCATGAAGACCATGACACCAGAGATGACCAGGAGAAGCCAGACCCTGGGCAGACACATAGATATCAGCCTTAGGTCTCAAGACAACAGCCCCCACTCCTCATCTGACGAATTAACCAGAGGACCCAAGAAAGCTCCTGCCTTCAGCCGGGATGTGGAGCAAAGAATAGGCCAGAGCCCCTCAACCAGACCCAAGCCATCTGTCAGACCTAAACCACTCCTGACCAAATCAGAACCCCAAAGTCCAGAGAGGATGGACATCACCTCTCTGAGACGACAGCTGAGGCCTACAAGTCAGTTTCGCCATGGGCTAAAACCCACACGTGGAGAAGACTCTGAAACGGCTTCTGTAATCTCATCTGAGGATTCCATGTGTTCCCGCAGCACCTCAGACCTCTCCTCTGTTTACTCCAAAGGGAGCCGGGGGGACTCAGACGTAGAGGGCCCTAATCTCTACCGATCCCTGGATGCCTACAAAAAGGTCCAAGACTCTGAGATCAGCTTTCCTGCTGGGGTTGAGGTGGATGTTCTGGAGAAGCAGGAAAGTGGTTGGTGGTACATCCGTTGGGGATCAGAGGAAGGCTGGGCTCCTTCCTACTACCTAGAGCCTGTGAGACAAGCAGCTGATGGAGGCCGGGTGGACTCTGATGGGCATGGTAGCACTGGGAGTAAGTCCAACAGCCTGGAGAAGAATGAGCAGCACGTTTTAGCCCTCAACAACATCAACATCCAAGGGCTGAACCAGCAGCATCAAAGCCTGCGCAGGAACAGTCCACCAATTCCTTCGAAGCCTCCTGGTGGCTTCCAGAAGCCGTCAGGGATGGTTAACGGAGGTGTTCGGATGAGGAACGGGGTACGCCAGGTGGCAGTAAGGCCTCAGTCTGTATTTGTGACCACAACACAGCCACCAAAGGATGCACACTACATGACGGGATCCCTGAGGCGAAATGAATCGCTGGGCCGAAGCGATCACTACGGCTCTGGTTCTGCCACTCTCGGCGTGCGCAGAAACGCCTCCTTCAGCACAGTGCGACCACACGTGGTTGTTGAGAGTCAGACAAGGCCTGCAGAACGCACCAGCCTTGGGTCATCTGGGAGCGTGTTTAGTACAACCAACGTCCAGGACACCCTCAGCAGAGTTAACCAACGTAACGGCATCCCCGTGTCCACAGTCCGACCTAAGCCCATAGAGAAGAACCAACTGATCCACAACAACCTCGGCAGGGATGTGTATGTGTCCATCGCCGACTACCGCGGTGATGAGGAGACTATGGGATTCACTGAGGGCACCTGTTTGGAGGTTTTGGAAAGAAACCCTAACGGGTGGTGGTACTGCCAGGTGCAGGACAGCCTGCTCCCCCGCAAAGGCTGGGTCCCCTCCAACTACCTAGAGCGGAAAAAATGAAACCAGTCCCATTCCCCCTCCTCTCCCCTCCCCTCTCTCTCCTTTCTTTGATGTCTTCAAGGACATGGGCGGCATTGTTTCTTAAGAATGTGACCCACAATCTCCCGTAAGCAATATGTCCTTGAAAATGTAAATTTTTGAAAAGACTGTGTGTAAAAAGAAAGATGTTAAAAACGAAGGACACTTTTAGTGCTGGTTTACTAAAATGTATACAAAGAAGAGAGTTGAGATTTAAAATATTTTGGCTGGGAATGAGAGACAGGAATGTGGGATTGGTCACCCTTCAGTGAGGAAATCTGAGGAGGACTCTGTCTTAAAGATCTAAAACAGTATGAATGGGAGAGATAACCTCTTAAAGAGGTTTGCATCATGTAAACAGAAGTTGAGCAGGGTAATGGCTATGCTTGGTCCTGCCCATCACTGACTATGATGGCCAATAAGTGCCTTTTGTGTTTTAGTTCACCTGTACGGAGGTCCTAAATGGTGGATGGCAAAACATTAAATCAACCAAATCTTCTAAGAGTGCCATAGATGGATGAACACCACCAAAATCTTTCTGTAACTTATAAAGAGCTCCACCATGGAGAGAACATACAGTCAAATGGAGCCGAAAAATTAGATCTGGAGTGCTCGAAACGGTCCAACAAGATTTAATCTCCAGAATCTTCAGAGAGCTTGTTCATTTCAAGCCACAAGTCATAAAGCAAACTAAAACATCCTGTTAATCATGTTATTGAGTTTTGTTTCATTATGTTTCATGTCTTGTGTTAATTAAAGTCGTCTTTAGAGAATTATTTCCGCTCCCTTGTTACATCAGCTTCAAGCAACAGCTGAAAATTTGGAGAAGAAAAAGCTACAGCCTCCTTTCTTGTATCCAACATTTGACAATTTAAACAGGAAGTGCTCGGGTTTGAAGAATTTTCAGTTTAGGTTCCTCAAGAAAAAAAATCTTGTCCACATTGTTAAAACCCAGATGTAAATATCTGGAGGGATAAAAGTCTGAAAAACCTGTCAACTTGAACGTTCCGTCGGACAGCTAACTACATCTCGGCAGGTAATAATGTTAAGAAAAACAAAGAAACAACCAGTTTACAAAGTTTTGGATTTGGACTAATAATGTGAATTATTACAATAATCATCTTTGTACATTTAATGGTATTTTTTTAGAGCTTAAACATTTTGTCTGACGTACAAATATGTTGAGATATTGGAAATATAGTGTAGTTAAATCACAAGGTCATATTTTGCTCATAATCTGATCAAAGTGAAGGGAATTTTTGAAATGTATTCCTCTCAGCACCTGGAGGCTCTTCATTCTTTAACTAGCTAAAAGAAACAAAGTGGAAATAACATTTAATATAAAAATATTTGATTTTTAGTTAAAATGTCTTGCTTTTAAAGATAGCATGTGCTAGATTTAGTTAAATTCAAATTTAAACCTCTTTAAATATTGAGATAAGGTTGGAGGTTTTGATAATCTAAATCCAAATCAAATGGCTGATGTTCAAGAGTGCTGAAATAGTTTCCTAGAGACCAGTGGGAGTTCTCTGCGTGAGGCTGAACACTAACCTTCATTATGTTTCTGCTGGACAGTATCATAGTATTATACTAAGTACAGTACCTGCTAGATCGCAGTTATCTATTTAGAGAAGCCTATTTGTTTTTGTTTATTTTGTCCTGTTGATTTGTTTCTTTGTGATCACACAGTGGCAATAATGAGGAAAGAAGTGGTTCTGTTTTGTGGATTAGTGCACTTTAAACCTGCTTTAAGGTGCAGTAATGTAAAGATGCAGTCCATACTCAGCATGCTATTTATTTAATAACTTTTGTTACTATTTAATAACTATTTTTTTCTCACCTCATGTGAGAGGTGACACTGTCAGTGACAGTTTGAGTAGAATTGGAGAAACAGAGACCTCTAGTGGGCGGCAAAAGGTACTACAACTTGAAACGTGCCCCATCTACGAGGCTTACAAGCCATACTACCTCAGTGCAATAAGAAATGCACTGCTGGACAGTGAGTCTCAACAATGACTGTAAACAAAAAGAATCAAGAATTTTTTATTTTCTTTCTTTTTTTTCAAAGGAAAATTCAAAGTGCAGCTAAAACTTTTTTGTAGCACAGGTTTTTTTTATTGGGCAATTTTTATTTTCTTATTTTTAAAATTAAAATAGTCTTTTTTTCTGTGCTGTGTTCTGCAACTTTAGCAAATCATGGGCTCTTCCTTCACCTTTATTGTTCTTTACATAATGCCTGATTTATGTGTATTTATTACAAATAGTTTTACATCTCATCATGGTTTGGCATCTGCATTATTCCCTCATCAGAATAACCCACCTTAGCTTGAAACAGATTATATTTATTGACTGTTTCGACTTTTACCTAAATATGCAAAATGCAGACTCTATCCATGTGACATGTGGATGGGCATTTAAAGTTTTTGTCATCAATTCCATAAATGACGAACAGAAAAAAAAGAAAGTAGAAAAAAAAGTTTTACGACCAGTAAATTCAAAACAAACCTTTGGATGCTGATGTTTGCTGCCAGGCAGCGAAGCCCCGACTCATCCAGACGAAGGCATTATGTAAATGTGTTGAATCACTTTAAACATTTTGCTCCAGCACACATTATTATTGCATATTGCTTTGTTTGATCAAGATGAATTCACTCGGCTGAAATAGCGAGGGAATTGTTCTGTGACAAGCATACATTTAGCTTTCTTGTATCTGTCTTTGCTTCTCCCCCTTATTTTCCTTTTTTTATTTTTTGTCAAATTCTGAAATGTACCCGTGAGGAAATGTGCAATAGATAAGAAACCCATCAAGCTTCAAGAAGGTCACACAAGGTCCAGGAGGATTGTGAACAATGCCATTACATCTGTTGGGAGTCAAAGTTGCCAGTCAAACTGCCAGTCATGAGCTTTTACCATCCGTTGGAGTGTATCATTTTTGAAAGAGCAGATGTGAGAGGCCGTGTAACTCATCGGACCAAAGCAGTACTTTGAGACATCTCATTATCCCCTGACGTACGTGACGGACTTGAGGATCTGTGCTCCTCCTGCTGGGGATCAGCAGTGGACAGCATGAATGAATGGCATGGCAGAAACCTGCTGACCCAGTCTGTATCGACTTTACAGCCACCTGAGGTCTTCTTCACAGACGGAGAGTTACGTGCCCATCATCCGGGGCCTCGCCGGCCCTGCTCTGAGCTGTCACATTCGTGCCTGAATGGAATTTTGATAGTTTCTTATTTTTGTGTTGTTGTTTTTTCTCTTTCTGTTCTTTTTCGTTTCCCTCTGGAGTGTGTCCTCTCTGCGCCCACGCAGACACCTCTCTAGACTTTTACTCCACCGTCATAAAAACTAGAGCCCAGCTTTTCCCTCAACAAACAACGTCAGAGGAGACGTGGAACCGTTGGCAGAGACACGTGGGCCGGGGAGTGTCTGCAGTTAACAAGACACCCGGAGACAAATCCTTCAGGTCATTTCTGTTCAATCCATCAACTTCCAGGTCGTTTGCCAAAAATAGAAAAACCTTTATTTTTGTCTCTGCTGAGCCTCACACAGGCCTGATTCATGTGGTGCAGGTGGACACGTCATCTTGGTAGAGTCTTCTGGACTCTGCTGATGTTTTTGTAGTAAATAATCCAGATTTTACCCAGAGTTGGATAAGAATATTTGATACCACTCTTTTATTTAGAATAACTATTGTTGAAGACAACATCTGCTGCAATATGTGTTTTAAATCTGAGTTGAGGAGGCACCAGCACAACCAGAGGCCAGTCCTCCAGTTTGCAGCTCACTCTTCTATTGTGCAAACTCTAAAATTTTAAGATATTTCAGAGCTGGGATATTCAAAAAAAGAAGCTAGAGCCAGCAGGCATGCAGTTTGGCTTGACATGAAGACTGAGAGACCAAAGAGGCCAGCAAGCTTGGCTCTGCAAAAACAAAATTATCCCAGTTTATCACATTTACAACCAACATCCTGTTTAAAAACACATCAGCACTGAACAACAAACTCACAAAACTCATACAATATGTCGTTCTTACTCTCAGAATGAATCCCAATCCCAATTGTCACTCTTTCCCTCCCCCTTCATCTTATCCCTTCCCTTTTGGCCTTTTGTTTTTAAGGGACAAGGAGAAAGGGTGACAACACGCCCATGAGAAACGAGACGTCACTCGATCACCCCTAAACGCTCGCTGGCTGTGTCGCAGGTAGAACGACTGTTTATTCACTTCCAAACCAAACTAATTTTTACAAAGTGAGGATAAACCAACATCAGCAAACAGACTTCACTACCATGTACTGCATTACATGAGTGATGAGACAGGTTAGGTGTGAAAAGCAAACTTTAAGTGAACGTTACGCCATTCAGAAGCTGTATTATGTAGCTTCTGAATACTGTAACATTCCGGTCAGACAAGATTCTTGAAATTGCTGAGCATCAAACAACCAACTAGCTAAACTCTTATAATAGTTTTTACCCTCAGAATGAATCAAAAGTAGGTCCAATCCCAATAGTCACTATTTACCTCCCCCTTTGTCTACCCCTTCCCCTTGGCCCTCTGTTTTGAGAGTTTTTAGCTGTCTAATCATTCATGAAATGCAGTTTATTGTAGTGACGTCTGTTTGCTGTGAATTTATCCCCCTGGTCTGACATCAGTGTAGCTATTATTAGTGATAGCTGGAGCTAAAGCAGCGTTAGCTATAAAAAGTAATTTCGAAATACAACCAACAATTCAATATTTGGCTAATTTTTGTATGTTGTAGCAAGGGATTGGATATCTAAAAGAAATATGGCTATCATGGGAAATTTTTCATACCACTTGGCTTCGGGTGAGGTCTCAGTCCGTCTTCATTTCAAGGGCCGTGTAGCCTTTTCTCTTCACCTTATGGAGAATTGGGACAACCCTTTACTAAATGTAAATGCGCAAAACCAAGGTGCCAAGGGGTAGATTTAGGATTGGCCCTGAGGCCCCGTTTACACGACGTTTCATCTAAAAACGCTGAAACGCAGTGAAAAAAATCTGCGTTTACACAGAAACGCCACTGAAAGTGCTGTAGTAAGCATGCCAGGCCTGTAGTCGGCGCTATAAGTGTCTTGACCAGATGCCGCTTTTGGGAGATCTCCACCAAAATAGAGTAGAGTTGGTCATTTGGTGTATCAGGGACCACTAAGTGCAAAAGTGGAGTAATAGGTGCTCATTTTGTTGAAAGACAGTCAGCAGATTGAGCAGCACAAGCACAACATGGTAGTCCGCAATGAGCATAACAATGGTACTGTTGTCCTGTTGTAAGCGCTTTTCAAAAGTTTGAGCTTAGGTCGCCTGAAACACCGTTTCCGTGTCAACGCAAGGCTGAAACTCAACAAAACTTTTGCGTTTGACCCTAAAACCGTTGTTGTATAAACGGCCTCTCAGTGTGTGTAAAAAAACAGGAATATTTGGTGATTTCTCAATCAGCACTCTCACTGGTGAAGCAAAACTGAACTAATGAGATGAGAACTTCCTGTAGATCATAAATCTGATCCTGCATCGCCAAGTTTTAACGTCTGAAACTTCAACTACTCCAGTTTTTGCTGGTCTTTCATTGAATACAGAAGCTCATGGGGCTGGCACTGCTTTGTTTTTTTCTGCAGACTGTAGATAAATGTGTCTGAAAAGAGCCAGGCCTGCTGTTAACGCTCCTATCCAGTCTTTGTGCTAAGCTAGGCTAACTACCTCAAGGCTCCACTTCTCTAACGTGATAGTGGTATCAATCTTCTTATCTTACTCGACCATGAAAGCATATTTCCCAAATTGTTCGTCTATCGCCATCGGCAGCAATCCGTTCAGCCCATCTCAGCCAAAGTGCTCTAAACGCTGCGAGCGTCCACATGGCAGAACTGAAATGGGATTGGTGGAGGTAATATTTCTGCATTCCACCTGCACCACTCAGCGTGCACACACACCAACACACACACACTTTGTGATGATGAGGAGTCATTCATGCCAGAGAGAATAAATGAGTTTCCTGACATATTCCTGAAGGTCAGCCGGGTGAGACAGCTCCACTGCAGCAGAATCCTGTTTTATCCTTCGCCCTTTTTTTATTTTAACAAATGGACAGCACCTCCCAAGCGTGAAGCACCTTAAGCTCTGTAATCCCAAACACTAGCTGCTGCCATAGCATATTCTTCTCCCTCTCCGCTCTCTAGTCCTCTTTCTGTCCCCTGCCACGCATTTCCATTCCTCTGTTTCCTCCTCACAGCCGAGCCGAGTCTATTCCTGGTGAAATGATTGAGATATCCATGCAGGTTTTTCCGGCGTGCGTTAGTGTGTGTGTGGTTTTTATGCATGATGAGATGAGTTGTTTGCAGGTGCACTCATGAGAAAAGAATCGGGAGGTCAAGGAGGAGGTTTGAGAGAGGAGAATGCAGAGAGACATGAGATGGATCAGATAGTGGATTCTTGGAGACAAGGTGAGAGCGAGGTGAGAGGAGCTGCGCTTTGATAGGAGACAGATGAAAGACCAGCGAGCATCGCTTCCACCATGACAACGATGAAAAATCATTTTGTCCAACTGCTTCTCCCCCATACCTGATCATCTCTCTGCTGCCAAACAAGAGCTCAGAAACCTCATCATCCCAAACAATCTTTTAATTGTGGCTCCTTCACCAAAAACTTCAAGTTTCAGCAGGAGACGAATAAGTTCACACTCCGGCAGCTTCTGTCATCTCGCTCTCCATCCATAGAATAACTTAAGATCTGATCCTGCGTCTGATTTTAACTTCTTTGCCGTCAGTGTCTTCAGATGTTCTGTAGCCCTGAGGGTGTGAGAGTTGAGTTGGGTGTTGGAAAAGTTTTTTTCTTTTATTTTATTTTTTTAAACGAGAAGAAAAGAAATGGATTCTCTGTTTTTATTTAATTATTTTTGCCACTTTTCTTTGAGCTTTGTATAAGAATATCGTTGAATGTTGCACCTGATTTGAAAGGTTTAGTCATGTCTAATGAAACAAGTTTTAATTCATAATTGGAAGAAATCAAAGCGTTCAGAAGCGAGCGGCACCCAGCTCTGGAAGAGAGTGATTGCTGCTGTTAATAAAGGCGGAGGTTTGATCGACGGAAGCGCAGGTTTGATAAGAAAGTTTGAGAAAGTGTGTGGGAGCAGGAGGGAGGTATTTAAGGGAATGATTTTTGTAGGTTTTAATTAATATCTAGTTTTTGTGTGAGTGAAAGAGAAAGGAAAAAGACAAAGCTGCAGGACTTTTCAATTCCAGAGCCTGTGAATCAGAGGATGCTGATTATTTATGTCATTCTTAAAAAACTTCCTCACAGAGTCGCAGTTGTTTGACGCGCCAGCGGGCATCAGCGGGCATCAGCGGGAGCTGTCTCCAAGCTCCAGAGAGGAAAAAATAAAGGCTGTGTCGAGGAACGAGGCGTGCAGCTGTGTCTCTGTGGCACTTTTTCTTTGTCTCTGTTTGAATCCCTGTTTCTAATTAGCACAACAGTGTGTCTTAATTAACCTTAAGCCTGTCAGAGGATGCTCCAGCGCTAACAGCTTCCTTATGAAGGACACTGAGGACGCTGCCACTTGGTGTGGCAGCTTCAGAGAGTGACTGCTTTGGATGTAGATGAGGTGGGTTTATGAGGAGGTGGGGTTTGTTTTGGTCACAGTTAAGGAGAAGAGTTGTCGTCACCCTGCTGTGGAGAGCTGCGTGCTAAAAAAACAGACAGACAGAAAATTGACACCAACAAGCTCTTGATCTGTAAATTCTGACAAAACCATCCGTTACCAGCATGTCTGAACAAACTCAAACAACAGGCCTCGAGTTGGACCAAAGGAGGTGCTATTCTTTTCTTTTCTTTTTTATCACCATGGTTGTTATTGCAAATTGTGTTTCATTCAACTTCTTTCAAACCTTTTGTTTTCAAAAGACATGCCATGAGAAAGTGAAGGAAGAAGGCTTTTTTTTTTATTATTATCATCGCTGCAAATGTCAGTGAGTCATCCCGTTGATGAGTCATCTGCCCACCAAGTCATACGTGGTGACGGAGAACACTAAGTGTTCACATCCTAACAACGCTTTACATCAGAGGGTGGGGAAGATGTGAAAAGAAAGCAAAGCGTCTCTGCTCTGATGAAAGTCGTGTGCATCCCTTTTGAAAACAGGACATTTTCTTATCTACCCTTTTATTTTGACAAACCCTTTTTTCTTTTTTTGTATCTTGTACATGTTTACATTGTATCTCGCATTGCCCAAAAGAGAAAAATATTAAATGTATTATCTTTGTTGTTTAAATTGGCTCCTCATTTATTTGTCTGCTTTTAGTCTCATGAGCTCCTCCAGATAAAGAGCGGCAGCCCCCGCTCCCTGCTCAGAGATAGCATGTGACAGTAACATAACAGATTGAGACATTTATCTTTATTTGGTGTATTTTGAAAGCTAGATTAAGTGAGTTTAGTTATGGGACAGCAGAACAATACAGCTGGTTATATATATGACTTATGACAGGAATAGTGTGAGGAGGTTGAGAGCAATGAATGAAGACGAACGAGTTCTCGGAGCCCCAGTTTCCCTCTAAAGAGGAGAGACGAGAGGTTTTGCTCCTGTATCCAAATCTGTGTGGAGAGATTTATGACTTGTGGCCAGAGTTACATGAAATATGCGCGCACCCTGATCCAAATGTAACACCACAAATCTTCACCTTCTAACATAAAGATAGCCTTTCTGTAGGTCAGGCTATCGTTTGAGCTCTCCCATCATTCATGCATTTCTCCTTTAGATTATTTCTTTAGACAGTTTTCATCTCTAATTTCAAATTAAAAGCTGAAAGAAGCAGTGGTGATGCACTACTTTTCAAGGTGATGTTTTTAGGCCAGATTTATTTCCTGTTATGATATCTCATAGACAAGAAACCCTTGTTCCAAAACATGACTCGGTTGCTGATAAATGTAACTTTAATATCCACTCTCCCTGTTTAAGAAAATTAGCTAAATTAGTTTAGCGTCCTCTTCCTGAAAATCAGGACTTAAAGGGCAACTCTGTTTTTTTTGACACCTGGACCTTATTTATAGGTGTGTGCATGCTCATATACTCACTCAGACAAACATCGTGCAGCTCGGAGTCCTTCAGAAGTTATTTAGATCTAACCGATTTTAGCCGCACTTAGCGGGGGCCACGGCAAGGGAGCTTCAGCGCGGGACATAATCTCTGCAAAATCGCTCATTTCGGCTATATTTTTTCATCCATCGCCAGTGTTATCATAAAGTCAGCTCGTCTATCGTCTTCAGACTACAACTTCGAGTTTGACGGTTGTCCTTACCGGTTTGAGCCTGAGTACACGGACGAGGAGCTCCATGAAAGAAAGATGCAGAGGGAGAGAGATGAAGAGCTGGCTCGAGAACAACAAACAGGAGCACGTCCACGACTCAATGCAAACTGGTGGTGCGCTTGTGGACCGTGTTCGCATATGGCAACAGAAGAGGAGTGTGTTTGTGATATGGATATGACGATATATGACGATGGATAGCGATGGATGAAAAAATATAGCAGAAATGAGCGATTTTGCAGAGATTATGTCCCGCGCTGAAGCTCCCTTGCCGTGGCCCCCGCTAAGTGTGGCTAAAATCGGTTGGATCTAAATAATTTCTGAAGGACTCCGAGCTGCACAATGTTTGTCTGAGTGAGTAAATGAGCATGCACACACCTATAAATAAGGTCCAGGTGTCAAAAAAACAGAGTTGCCCTTTAAGGGTCTAGCTCCTGAACTCAGGACAGACTTTGGTACTTTGTTCATCAGCTAGCTGCCCACTTCGTCTATCATGAGATGCTAAACTGGGAGTCCACCCATCATCTTCCTCCATCCCAGGTGTTAGTGGGCACATGGCGGGGTACACCCCTTGCAGGAAACAAGTCTATTACATGTCCAACATGCAAACAACCATTCACACACACACATTCACAACTACTGTAGAGTGACCAAACTGCAGGAGCCCCCAGAGGGAACCAACACAAGACTTCTGTCCAGCTGTGGAATCAAACCAGGAACCTCGGCGCCATCCATTTACCACCATGCTGCCTTGTGTTGTTTGATTCTTCTACAAGAGACGACTGGCACCAGGAACTTTATTTTATTCTGTTTGATAGAAATAACCTCATTTTTTTCCAAGTATGCAGCACGTCTCTGCTCCTGCATGGATAAAAGCACATTCAGCTCGCTCAAACCTCAGGGCACGCCAGCCAGCACAAAGCTCGTACTCATTTAGCTACCCCACTGAAACAAACAAAATGACATTTTGAACATGACATACAAACAAAATTAGAATAAAATCTGTTTAATAGACATATTAATGAAAACAACAAAGAGCAAAAGCACATAAAATAAACAAAAAGATGGGAAAAAATAAAAGAAAAAAATATAGCTGCATGTGCAGCAATATCTGGCTCAGCCAAAAGCCATGTGTAAGGAAGCTGTGTGGTCCCCGCAGCAAGTGTACATGAGAAATTTGAATCATCGTTAACCTGACTTGTCTCCAATAGGTGGAGCTACAGTTTTATTGTGATGCTTGTGAAGAGCAGTCCAGCATGGTGAGGTGATGTCTTCAAAATAGGGACCAAATGTGACAATTTGTCTGAATAATGTTATCATGCATTTCCAGAGGGTGGCACTATTGCAGTAGCAGAGATTTATAGTTATAAAAGTGTTTGGAGATGGACCTTGATGGTGTGTGGGACATTTGAGGGATATTAGACCTTGTACGGCAGTCACTATTACTTCCTGGTTTCTGGCCACATTTACGAGTCTTCTCAGGCTCGGGCATTAATTGTAATCCATACGGTTCCAATAGGGCCTTTGCCTGGTTTCACGGGCTAGGGCCCCAATGAACACCCACCTCTCCCTCAGGGATAACACAAAAGAGGAGGGGGCAAATCAAGAATAACCCTGTTTGATGTGTAGGGACTGTAGAGCTACAACTGGTTCCAGCTGAAAACAACAACTAAAACAATGAATGCATACATTTATAAAACTATATCAAGCAATTAAAATTTTGTTAACATGCTAGCTGTTTTAGCATTGTCCTTGATATGATAGTTATTTTTGTCTCCATATCACATAGACTCAAAATAAATAATAATAATAAAAAAAAAAGATAGAAAAAAGAACAAAGCAGTTCTTTAGTGTTATACTCGGCAACATAAAAAGATGTTATTTAGTTTTATCTGAATAGCTAGTTAGCCAAGTTAGCTCAGCTAGCTTAGTGCTAGTCATGTCTTCAAGCAAGTGAAAACTTAAACATGAGCTGCAAACTTTAACTTTTACAGAGCAGGTAGGCTCCTATTATTTTGAAAGAGCACAGAGTTGTGAATTTCCAACGAGAGACATCATCGACTCAAAATCTCCCCTGCTGACTCCTCCTGATAGTGAAACTTCAGTGATGAGTGTTAGATATGATTTTTAATTGGAAAAATGTTTACCATTGGTTTCTTGAGCACAGCAACAACCACAAAAACTTGTGCAGGGAAACAGAGGATTCTGCCAAAAAGTGGCAGAATCAATTCTTTAGTTTAAGTTTAATTATTTAAGAAAATATGCAAGTAACTGGGATGAAGAAAGGTTTGAAATGATTACTGTGCATGTATTACAGATAAATTGTTTTCAAATGCCTCACTACAGAAATATAAAAGTTGTTTTGAAATAGCATAACTTCCCATGCCCACTGGGTGATGCTAAATGCTTTAAGAGAGGGCAAATTTGGGCTTTGGTGGCAGATGTGCCAGGTTACTTGAAAAGTTTTATTTTTCTGATTTTTCAATGTATGACATTTGTTTTTTTTCAAGTGGATTTTTCAGTTAATGTGTTACTCACTTCACTGTTGTTAAAAATAAGAGTAAATAGTCTTAATTGTAGTCTTTCTTTTCTTTTTGTCCCACTCCTGTTTTTTTTTTCCCATTGCACTCAGAAGGCTGGCAGCCAATAAATATACCTTTATTTTTTGACAACTCCAGTCTTTCCACTTTTGTGTGACAGTTTACTTAGTAAAGTAAACTTTAATAAGTATATTAAATATTCAACGTTAGCTAAGTCTGTTAATGTTGCCCATTAGCACACAAGGCATTTAGAAAAGCCTTAAAGCTGAAAATCTACAATGTTGAGAGCCTTAGTACCAAAACTGTGAACTCAAAGGCTCTTAAGCTCTTAATGTAAAGCCAGAAATAAAAGTGAGACAGTGCTTTAATGGCTTTTCCCATTTGGAGTGAGAAACTTTCACTTCTATTAAAGTTGCTCTGTCACTTATGTAGTGAAAAAAGTCAAACCAACACAAATGACATGAATCTTTTATTGATGGTGTCAGTGTTGTGGAAACCAAAGTTTGAGCTAAGCAGCTCTTTTATTTTTATTTGATTTTTTCATCTTGTCTGCCAACTCCATCAGTCTGATGTATTTTACTGAGAACAATAACTGTTGGTTCTGCTGCTCGTGCATATTTAGTGAAACATTCAACCTCTTAATGAGGAATCACTCTGAGCAACTGTAGTGACCTTTGATATTACATACACTCAGTTTACCTACAGTTATCTTCAACACAAGTGAAGGTTGAATCCACTGAATTTTATCAACATTGGAATTTTTAGAGCAATATTATTTTTCCTTAAAGCAATAAGCCCCACATCAGTGCTGACATGGAGGTAACTATGGTGTCATTTCGTGACTTAAAGGCTCTGTGAGGACGATCTGTTTGGTGTTGACTGCAGTGACAACTGAGGCCCCGTTGACACAACAATGTTTCGCCTGAAAACGCTCAAATGCAGTGAAAAAAATGCATTTAATCATAGAAATGCAGAGGGACTGAAAATGCTGTAGTAAGCATACAAGGCCTGCAGGTGTCTGCAGCATTTCAGGGGCCGTTTACAGGACAACGGTTTTAGGATGAAAATCAAAAGTTTTGTTGCATTTCAGCCAACCACGACGATCGTAACAACAATACTGTTGCCCTGTTGTATGCACATCCTTTCCACTGGAAACGCCTGATTACTGTTTACACGGCAGCGATGTCGGCAGCGTTTCAGAAAAATCTCACTCTGGAGGTCATTTTCAAAAGTTTGTGTTTTAGATCGGCTGAAACGCCGTTTCTGTGTAAACGCGAGGCTGAACTGCAACAAAACTTTTGCGTTTCACCCTAAAACCGTTGTCGTGTAAACGGCCCCTGAGGCTGGAATCCATAGTGCCTTGACATGATGAAGACACCGTTTCCCATGAGCATTGTTACCCATCGTTGCAAAGACGTGACTCTTACCAAGGCATGCATGTCTTTCTGAAGTAGATGAATAGAGAACAGATCTTTTCAAAACTACTTTTATTTCCTTTGACAACTTTTTGCTGAATGAAAAGCAAAGATGTGATGTTTTTGTTTGTAACTTCATGGTTCTGTGGTAATTGAATATTCTCTATTGATCCCCCTTGTCACAGCAGCTCACAAAAAAGTGCAGTGATGCAATAACGATAAAATTAGAAAAACGATAATAAAATATAAAATACGAAATTTTAAAGAATATAAGAAATATATATCTATATCTATTTCAATATATATATATATTTCAATATAAATATATATATATATATATATATATATATATATATATATATATATATATATATATATATATATATATATATATATATATATATGTATATATATATATATATATATATATATATATATATATATATACATATATATATATATATATATATATTATACCATACAAATTTTACAATCAGTAGTGACTTTATCTGAAAATGTTTTTAGACAAACTCAACATCCTAGAATGACACGTTGGTAAATTTCATTGGTTGGTAACAGGGAAATAAGTTCAAGCTTGCACCAAAGGAACAGAACACCTTCTTGCTTCCACAGACACTCAGGAGGATATTTACCTCCTGGTCTCCACTAGATGACGCTCTTGAACCAGTCTTGCCTCCTGCAGCTTGTGCAGCACAGAGAACCGACAGCGAGGCCACAGGTTTTCCTATGAATAGAATGAACATCCACGTTATGAACTCAATATGTGCGACGACATTGAGACCTGATGGAATTCTGCTCCGTCTTAGCCGTCTTTATTCAGCAGAACTAATAACACTGGGTTCAAACATTGACAGAAGACGGTCTCTGGCAGGGTTATGAATGTTCAGTTGAACAATGATGAGGATTAGATACACTTATCTGGATTATTCTTTTCACGGGAGTATTACACATCTTATTCATACTCCTTAGTCACTTCTATTGTTCGAGGGTGTCATACAGCGGCGAGCAGCAGACGGGCAGATGGCTATCACGCAGCTCTGAAGTCAAAGCATCTGCTGGAGATGCTTCATGAATTTACAGAGCAGTTACTCCAACAGGAGCATATTTACAAAGTAAGTCTCAGAGTTGGAAACTTCTTCTGATGTCCTGATCCCCTACCTGTCACCCAGAGGCCCCACAGCTGCTTTAGGCTGGGACAGAGGCCACAACACATGATGTAACAGAGCACAGGGGCCCCACATGACTTAGCATTGTGTTTCAGCCCAGCACCTCAAAGAGCACAGCCCAAGGTCTGAGTAATAGGATGAGCCACATTTTTGGTGTCATGCCAACGACTCATGAATGCTTTAAACTTTGAGCAGCAGATTTTATTCTCTGGGAAGAAAAATGCTCACACTGAAAAACTGGAAGTGGAATGGCTGTTACAAATCATAAAAGCAACACAGAGCATACTTCCATCTGTGGGGACAAACTATCAAACTTTGTGTGTTAGAAAGCATCAAAACACTCAATAAATCTGTTTAAACTCTTCAAACTTGGTCTCATAATATTTTTCAGTAGTTTAACAGGAGAAATCTCTGTTTGAGTCAGCTCATCCACACTAAGTCCCCCTTCTGTTTTCTTTTTCTGACAACTAATGAAATAAAGATCTACTTATGTGTAGGTACTGATATTCAAGTGTCTCAGTGAAAGAAAATCAACTTAGTTCAATCTTTGCCTCTTAGTTGGTAAGAAAGCTTTAATTAGATCCTGACTTATCAAACCAAACAGAAACATTTCTATGTTTTCCCAAAAAGTGAGACAAAGACTGGTGCCACTGTTAGATGTCACTATGTAGACTTTAAATTAATGGATTTATATTTCATGTCCAGAGCCGGCACTGACCAATTTGGTGCCCTAGGCAAGATTTCATCAGGTGCCCCTTCTATTTCAGCACCAATAACAATTTGTACATACTTAAATAAAACTATCATACAGCTCTACATTTTAGTGACTTTATTTCTATTAAAGAAAAACTTGCAAATTAAATTTAATCAAATTTAAATAAATACAAAATAAAATAAATTAAATGATAAAAAAAATAATTAAAATTTTCTGAAACTGAAATACAAAGATCTATAAATACAAATTGAAGATTTGAAAATGTCTATATCACAGGAACCTTTAATAACATACAATAAATAAGAAAACAAGTGAGTGACATATATCAGTCAAGCTAGTAGCAGTGAATATGTATTGATAATAAAGCAAGGGTTTGAAAAGCTTAATTCCTAGGTATGATTTCTCTTCATCAGAGCAGCAGGGCAAGTGTGCTTCAAACTATTTATTACAATATTTGTATTTAAAATCAGCTGAATATTTGCTTACTAAGTGCACAATGATGCTACTAAAAAGCAGGACTCCAACGATATCTGCCTCACAAAAGAAAAGCTGTAATTCTATACCTGGTTATTTTATCTACACGTATGGAAATGTTTGTTTACCTAATTAAAAAGAAGTGAAAATCACTGACATTGACTATTAGAAGTTAGGACTTACACAGTCAAATGGGACTACAAACAAGCTAGCATAACTGCGAGTTAAACTTCTAAATAACATTACGCACATACCTCTGTTTTTTTAGCATTTCTCCTCCTCCTCTCTTCTTCTCTTTCGCCCCAGGGCTTCTGAAGGCTTTAGCTTTTTTACATGATACCTGTTATTTAGCGTACTGTAGGTTAGTATCATTTAAGCAGCATAAACTGCCTGTCCACCTCGTCCACAAATGTACAGGTGAAGAAGAGCAGTGTTGATGTTGTGATCATGTGTCCCAAGCCGAGTGCAGGATAACAGGGCTTTTTTAGGCTGTTGTCATGTTCTGTAGGATTCTCTTGTAACATAAGTCTGGAAATTCTTTTTTACAAAAAAGATAGCTGCGCTGGCGCCCCCATGATTGCCAGCGCCTTTAGCATTTGCCTATACTGCCTATGCCACGGGTTGGCCCTGTTCATGTCAGCTGCTTTTACCTGGTATGATGAAAAGTACAAACCAAGTGCATGATGCAGACCCTTAGTGACTAAAGTGATGACCTGAGTGTCTGCTGATACATGCAAGAAGACCTGACAAAGCGTCTGTCCATAGGTAGAGCAGCCTCTCAGGACAATCTACAATTTTAGGAAAAAGGTCGCAACCTTGAATCATTTTAGGATCAAAGCCTTAGGCTGCTCCTAAGACTGATTTCAGAAGGTGATAGGGTTTCCAAACTCTGTTCAAAGAGGGCCACATTTGATTTTGTGAAAATGACTGAAGGTCATCAGCTCTTACTGACATATTTATTAAACTTAAAAGTAATGGATCCTGCAATTTGTGAACTATTTTCTTTTAGTGATTTCTGAAAAAAATCAGTCATTCGTTGTGGTCTAACATCCTTGTCCCATCATCACAGACTGATGAGATCGAATCTCAGCCATCCCTCAATTGTCTCTTGATACTTGATGACAAGTGAAGTCACTTTTCTGCAGTGTTACGTACATTGGTCACATCACAGAAAACTCTGCCTCTTCTCAAGGAAAATGTTCTCCATTAAGGGGCGACATGGGGAAAAAATGTCAGGATTATTTCAAGGCTGGATCAGGATCAGGATTGTTTTACATGATGTTTTAAAGATGCTATGAGGAGGATCTGTTTTGATTGCACTCCCTTGCCACCTTGTGGCCTGGAGTATCTGCACACTGTCGCAAATTACTTTTAGTGAGGTGTGTGTTTGTTTCGGAATGAAAAGGAGATCAGGTCAAATCAACTTATTTTTTTTTTTATTTTTTTTTAAGACAACTTTTTACTGGATACGACATGCTGAGGTAAGGTATTTATAAGTACAGTTACATAGTGATACTGTTTGAAACATGACATCAAGCAAACGTTGTAGCAGCCAGCTGTATGTTAGCCCAATGCTCTGACATATCTGTAGGCTAATGTGACAACAAGTAAACACTGCCAGTTTGTAAGTAGTTTAGTTGCTGGTTATATTTAGTGCAGCTCACTCTTCATTTTATTGATTGACTCTCAAGTTTGAACAGACCACTGCAGAGTAACTGCTGACTGTGGGTTGGAATGAACATTAGCACAAACAGTTTAGCTCCTGTGTTATAGAGTGATACACTATAGGCTAATTAGCCTTTAGCTCATACTCTATCTCTCCTGTTTATCTTTCTTCTTCTCTTCTGTCCTTTTTCTATCTGACAGTTTGGCTCCTGTGTTCACCATCACTACAAAATTAATCACAGAAATCGTTTTCAGCAGAGAAAAACACAGATCTCTCTTCTCTCTACTAAAGTTAGTCAGCTGGGGTGGTGTTGTCGTAGAGACTTAGACGTGCTGTAAATCAATCCAGTCCTGGTCCACCCGTTCGGGAAGCTAAAAACTAACTATTTAAAATAACCTGTCACCTGTAATATTGGCTCTTAAAATCTCATTTTAAAGTGTGCATTTTGATCAGGCATGTATCTAGAAGGGAGACTTTTTCCAAGATCACTTTCAAACTCCTCCCAGCTCTTTTAGGATTGTTTTGACCTGCAATTAATTTAAACTCCAATTATTTCTGATCCTGCATTTTGAACTATTTTCAGGCATCAGTTTATCATTATCATTATTTTGCATAATTTCATTACTTTAATCTAATCTTGTTCCTCATATGTGTTTTTTTGACATTTTTCACATTTTCACATCATGATAAAAGCATTTAATTAAAGACGTCAGCTCTTACAGTTGTTGAGTTTCTGTGGAATGTACAGAGCTGTAGCTTTACATAAGTAGCCTATACACAGTCTAGATGTAGTGAGATGTTACTAGATACATGTTACTTTACTTTTGTTTGAACATTTTTTTTTCTGCAAAAATCAAATTTTCATGTGTCTAGTAAAAAGGATTGAACAATAAATAGAGGAAACTAGGATCCAGGTGGGGGCTGCTGTGGATTAGAGCCAGCTGTTGTTCTTCTTTGAAATTAAGGGGTGGATTTGAGGTCCTGCTGTCCAAATGATGAAGTGTCTTTGGGCAAGACACTAAACTGCCCCTGCTGGCTGTGAAAGTGGTGTTTGAACAGGATTAGTTTACACACGTATGTAGCAGCCTCTGCCATTAGAGGCACATTCTCTAACAGCTCTTAGAGAGGTCAAAGCAATGTAAACATTGTCCATTCATCGCTGACTGGGACTTGTGTACATGGGGCAAACCAATGAACCAATAAACTGACATCCAACTTTGTGGCCACTTTTTCCTGGATGACAGTGGGTTGCACAGAATCTTTAAAGGGCAGGGGGTTAAAAAGAAAAAAGAAAAAAGCATATAGTGAGTTTGGGCTCTCTAAAGGTCACTTGAGAGTGCATTTTTTCACTCAAGAGGGCAGTTTTGTTTGTTTTTCCTAACCAGGGGGACACTTTAGAGCATTTTGGCTCCCAAAGGAGCACTGAAGCACATGTTTTCCTTTTTTCAAGTTGTATCTTTATTTGGAGCTGACAGGTAGATACAACTAGCACATTTTTTTTTGAACAATCAAGCCACAGGGGTGGTAGCGTGCACATCACTAATTGATGATCACTTTTCTCCAGCTTCTGTCCCCTTGGCTCTATAGTATTGAGTGACTTCGGGCTTCAGTCATGAGAGGTACAGATCTATTTCAAATAATAAGGTCAAAGTGCATCATCGTGTCACTGTGCAGATATGGTTTCAATAATGAAACACAAGTTTGCTTCAACACATTTGAAAAGTTTATTAACCACAATCAGCTGACTCACACTGAACAGAGCTCACAGACAAACACTTTTTTTTTGTTTCTAAAGAAAAAGAAAGCAAATACAGGCCTGCTAAGTATTTAAGCTGCTGTGTCACAACAATGGCCGTACATTTAAATATTATTTCTAGCCACTGGTTTCAGTCTACATGAACACTAACTGCATTCCACTTGGATGCTAGTCTACTGTTGGTCCCGATGTTGACTCATGCATGACAAGAAAAGTACCAAGAGTCTACAGAAAGAATCTCTAAATGTGCTGATCGGACAGACACGCTCGTTTCTCTACAGAGGCAAAGAAAGCAAGAAATAAATAAATAGTCATTTACAGGATCAAAACATTCAAGGAGCTTGAGCGTGGAGAATTTAAATTACAAATTGAAATTTAAGAATGGAATTACAACCTTTCATTAAAACATGTTTGCAGATTCTTCCCATGTCATAAATCTAAAGCCAATGTTTGTTTTTTAGCTAAACCTGTAGATTAAATTTGACCAATTTATGTAGGAAAATTGAAATATGTAACTTTACACAGAGAAGAAAACATTTAAATTATGAAATTAAAAACTTTTTTTTTTTGGTCTGCACGAAATAAAACAAGCCATAGCAACGCTGGCCTAAACATTTACAACATTACAATCAGTAGCTTTATAAAGTGACATTTATCATTCCCATACAGTGATGGCTTCCAGACTATTAAATGATAAGAAATATAAATATAGAAAGTTTAGGAGGGCTCTCTAACAAAGGCTCACACACAAGAAGATAAATTACAAAATAACATAAAAACAAACAAACAAAAAAATCCACCTGAATTACAGGGATTGTAATATAACCAAGATTTTGTAACTTGCACCCAAAGCAATGAGTTTTTGATTGTGTACTGCAACGTTTTCTTATTGCACTAAGGTACAAGCAACCCTCTATATTCTCTCTATAACAAAACAACAAATGCAGATTCGCATGTTTTCAAAAAAAACAAGAAAACAAATCTAAGAACCATGAGCAGTCACCAAAACAAATTTACAGAAAACTTATAATAAAGTAAAGAGAGACATAACTTTTTTTAGTTTCAGTTTTCAATTTGAGCGCACAGATAAAAATCTCTCCAAGTACAGAAAGATAACATTCAGACGGGATTTAACACTTGAAGCAGTAGCGTAATCGAACTGTGGAGTGGGAGGAGGGATGTGTGAAACATCACTTGCGGTGTTAGCTCAGTAAGGAAAGCTGGCAAACACCTTAGCAGCATGGTTTCAGCCCCATTTAGCGATTATCTACAAAATAAAGAACAATTTAGAATGTAATAAAACAGCCGGTGAGCTTTGAGAGCCGTCCTGTAAGAAGCTATGGCTTACTGCTGAGGTCTTGTTTTTACAGAGGGGGATTTGTAAAGACGTTTTTAACTGAAATCGGGGAAAAGGAGTTGTATAAACACTAAAAATAAGAGTTTTATTTGAACTCTGCCCCTGAACTGATTCTGTTAATGATCTTTGCTGCTGGTGAAAGGCCTGTCAAAAGGTTTATAAATATTCAATAGATAAATATTGGAAATGTCATGGAGTTATCTTACAAAAATATCTCTAAATGTGTGTGCTTTTTCTCCTCTGAGTAAACAGTGTGTGCCACACGACAGCAATATTTGGTGATTTGTCCGGGGCTTTGGAAAAACACAGAATCAGATTCATCTGCATGAGACAAATGAACCGTATCTGGGTTAAGGCAGGAGGCTGTGATGTATCTGTGGTCCATCCTGATCGCTAGGAGACAATCTTTTTGACTGAACACATTGTTTTAGGTCTTATTTTAGAGGAACTCACTCACAGTGCGCTGGGCATGGGTACGGGTACAATTTGGGGAAATAATTCAAATCTTCTTTCAAAAGATTGCTAACCCTGAGGTGAATCCAAATTACTTTTTTTCTTCTTTCAGTTTCCTTTCACAGATTCTGAGCCGCTGAGTCTGATGGGTGCAGGTTTTGTTGTCCTCTGTTAGTAACTGGGCATTAAAGAGAGGACGAAGCAGATTTCAGTGCAACATACCAAATTGCGGAGCGAGCAGCTAGCTAGCACAACAACATAGCTACCACCGACATTTGCAATAGAACTACCATTACGGTACATTAGATTATACGAGTACAAGAGGTTTTACAATCCTACTTAGTTTACTCAGCACTGTCTTCCATCTCTAAGCACATCACTCACTGACAGCCAACACCACGTCACAGAAATCCATCACTGCATCTTTTCAGACTGATTTTTACTGTAATGTCTCAGTAACACAGACACAAGTTGTGACATACTGAGATGTAACCTGCTGCAGGTGTGCTTTTCATCATTCTGCACCAGGTCTGAGACGTATCCAGAGCTTCCTCTAAGAGAACTACTGTTGAGACATTCAGCCCCCGAGTGGAGCAGTCCTGAAATCTGAACACATGGCTCAACAAAACACAGAAGTTTGAAACTGGTTGTCTTCTTCAGAGTCTATCGAGATCCCAGGAGAGAGCCGACACTTCTGGCTGAAATGAAGTCCTCAGTGGAACCTCCCATGTTTCTTCAGGCGCTTCCTCTGGAGGAAGGCAGCATCAACGACTCTAAAAGAAAAAGACCTTCCAGAGAAGCAGTACCAGCTTTTGAAAGGTCCAACCAACGAAGATTTGTGTACCAGAGTTTATATTCCCTGAACTTAGACATTAGTTTCCCTGACTCTGGGATTACGCTGTTCAAAGGGAGGCCGTCTTTCCGTCAGCCGTCCTGGCCCCTTACGTGCTCCTGTAGGTCTTGATGATGTCTTTGATCTGCCTCCTACAGATGGGACAGCAGGCGTTGGACATCTTCTTGAGTTTGAGGCCACAAGTGTAGCACAGACACATGTGTCCACAGGCGTAGATCACCGTGTCCACCATGTTCTCGTAACAGATCGAGCACTCGTCCAACCAAGGCCCACGGCCTGATGGGAAGGTGGGGGACTTGGGGAGGCTGACTGGTGAGTTTGGAGTTGTTCCTGTAGAGAAAATGAAACAAGATTAAGATTTTTAAAATTAAGATAAAACACGTTCATTTTAGTGTCTCCTAAAGTTAGCTGAGCCAAGGTAAGTTAATTTTTTCTTCCTTTTAAGCCACTCATG
This sequence comes from Halichoeres trimaculatus, assembly GCF_033239565.1. Taxonomy (NCBI): domain Eukaryota; kingdom Metazoa; phylum Chordata; class Actinopteri; order Labriformes; family Labridae; genus Halichoeres; species Halichoeres trimaculatus. Next base: position 9,534,402 of record NW_027437180.1, read on the forward strand.
AAATCTCATGATTTCTTGTTTTCTTTCTGCCCCTTATCTTTATAACCTGAGCTTCTTCTTACATTAAATGTAATCCTTCTCATTCTGCCCCTCAAGAATTATGTATGTTGCTGTTGCTGGTTGTCCCATATTACAGCTGAATTACACCAGGACGCTGAGCTGTGACAGATAAGTTTAGACCCCGTTTACACGGAGACTCCCGCAACTATTCTTCCTTTGTGTTTTCAAAAGCCACCCGCGTTTACATGAGGATGGCGTGAAAACGATCCGCGTTCATACGACTCCAGGAGGAGAAGTCTCTTCTTCTGTTCTTTCTTTTTCTGTCGTTTTGTTGCGTGAGACGGTCTGCAATCCAACAAGCGCATTACCGCCACCTACTGGCTGAGCGTGCAGCCTTCACCTGAAACTGTGGTGACGTCAGCGTTTCACCCTGAAACGCTCCGCTCTGTGTTTACACGAAGCTGGATGGAGGAGCGGATTCAGATCTTTCCACTCTGGGGAGCGTTTTCAAAAGTTTGCGTTTTCAGTGAAAACACAACGTGGTATCGTCCAAACGGAGGGCCAAGTGCAACGAAATGTTTGCGGAATTGACTGTTTTCGGCGTCATGTAAACGGGGCCTTAGTGTGCAGAAGATCAAGTGGGACAGGCAGTTGTGCACGGAAACTATGTAAAGACACCAAATGACTTTCAAAATAAAACAAACTGTGTCAAAACCAGTTCGTATTTAGCTTGATTGTAACAACAAACAGACACAGTGAGTGGAGCCAGACCAGGAGTCAACAGGTTTGAGGTTTTACAGTCCAACATGAATGAAGAGAGATGTATTCCTGGAGAGGGAAGAGCGGAAACTTCTCAGTTTTGCGACGCCAGCTGTCTGTCAGTCATACAGCCTGAACACAGAGTCGGTGTAAGTTGACCATAGACGGTATGATTAATGGCATAGTCTTCCTAAAGTCACCCGTCTGTTTCTGAAACAGACTTTGGAAGAAAATCAGCTGTCATAGCCATACTGGAAATGATGGGGGCTGGGAGTACAGCTATAGGGCGCCTGTGGGACACATGACCTCTGATTGGGCGAACTTGGAATCTTTATATCCTCTAATCCGCCAAGTTAAAAAAAAAAAAAAAAAAATCACAAACAGTGTGTGCAGTCTGTAAAGCTTTTTTTGGCTTGGTGCGTATCTTACTTCTGGCACTTCTGGAGCCAGCTTCAAGTGGACACTTGAGAAGCAGCAGATTTAGCACTTTTGTTAAATACTGTCAAATATTTTTAGACCAAAGGTTGCTGCTTGGAGCTCACGAACGCAGTCAACACACAGCGGAGTGGAGCTAGACTTTGAGGTGCTACTTTACGCTCCTTGTTTTAGATATTGTTATGAGATGTCATTTATGCAAGGATTAGCTTAAAAGAGAAGCAGTTTGAGGCATGTTGCTTCAGAGGACATTTACACAACAATGTTAGGATGAAACGCAAAAGTTCCATTGCGCTTCAGCCGCGCGTTTAGACAGAAACAATGTTTTAGCCGACCTCAATCGCAAACATTTGAAAATGTTTTCTGTAATGCTGCCGCCACCGTTGCCGCCACAGTAAGCCATAGAAATGCTGACGTTCTGCTGCCTTCATGCAAGGGCATACAACAGTAAAACAGTACTGTTGTTACTATCGTCTAGGTCTACCGTGTTGTGCTTGTGCTGCTCAATCTGCTGACTGTCTTTAACAAAATAAGCATCAGTTGCTCCACTTCTGCACTTAGTATTCACCAACACACCAGATGATCGGCCCAACCGTACTTCAATAAAGAGCTACCAAAAGCAGCTTCTGGACAAAACAGTTATAGCGCCAACTACAGGCCTGGCATGCTGACTACAGCATTTTTTTTGTCCCTCAGCATTTTTGAGTAAACACTTTTTTTTTTTTTTTGCTTTTCTCTTTTTAACTGCTATCCTTGTAAAGGGCAATACAAATAAAATGTATTATTATTATTATTATTATTATTATTATTATTATTATTATTATTATTATTATTTCACCTTGTTTTCACTGCATTTTAGCTTTCTTGGATGAAATGTCATGTAAATGGGGCCTAAAAAATTGAGTCATCTCAAGTTGTTTCTGGACAAAGATTTAAAAAAAAAAAACAGAATTCAAAATGCAGCTATTGTATGTTATTCAGTAACCCACAAACTTCACTGGTTGAAATAAAAGATGAACTGTAAGTCTGGAATAAAAACAGTGAAGTCACATGGGTTGAGTCAGCCTCAGGAGAGAGTTTGGTGTTGTCCTAAACTTTCTCCAAGAACAACTCTAGACACTCTGTCTACACTGCTCTGTAACACAACAACACGTGCCGAACGTTTCTCTACTTCCAGCTGCAGCTGCAGCATCAAGGGGACAATGAAGTGCCGGTCATTGTTCCTAACTACTGCAGGATGACATCTGCTACTGTCCTATAATGGCTTCCCCTCAGCTCCCTGTGGGGTGATTGATTCTCTTCTTCTGCAGCAGTAGCTTCCCTCCCGGGTGGACCTACCCCCAGCTGAGCTGCAGTAAGCGGCGGAGCACAGACCTCCGTTCAGCACCGGATCAGAGCTGCCACTGCCCAGGGCGCTGGGGGTGTGTGGGGAGGAGGAGGGGGAGCTGGGGTTGGATGTGGCACGCTGGTCTCCCAGATGAGTAGAACCTAACCGGGACAGAAAAACACAGGGGGATTAGTTGTCACCCTTTAATAGGAACTGGAGTTCCTCAACTGCAAGAAGTGAAAAAAAATCAGGAAGTTGTGATTTCTCTGAAGTAATAAAACAGTTTGGCTCTTTACTCTGGCAACACAAAGGCACAGCACAATGCTGCAAATATTTCTCCTCACTGTCAGCGTTTTCTCCTCAGCCCTGCAGTGCGTTTTGTTGACTTCACAACAAACAATGAGCTGGAGCAGAATTAGCTCATTTTTTACTTCAGGGATCATGTTTCTGGAGAGAGCACTTTTAATTTGTGAGAGCATCAGTGTGTAAAACAAACACATATCCATCAGCGGAGAGCAGAGCTCTTGCCTCACTTCTTTTTGGTTAAGTGCATTTCAAAACAAAGCAGGCATCCCCCATTATTTCCACGTCCTATATTTACACACCGGACACCAGGAACACACAGGAATTCCAGGAACAAGTTTGAGGGACACACGTTGAAATGCCAACGATGCCTCGAAAGACGGCTCAGTCTGTTCGGCTGCTGTACGATTGACATGGGTTGAAGGAGCCTTTGAGCCTGTTTTAGATCCACTGGTTTGTTTTGGCTGGACCAGCGTCACCTGCTAAGTGTTATCCACAAACCACAGCTATGGTTTGTTCTGCTAATGAATGGTTAATCTCATCCACTGAGGCAGTTGCCTACCTGTGAAAAAATCCCTGATAAACCAAAGTGAACACCACCCCATCAATAAACAGACACAGCTAGCAAGTTGCTAGTGAGGAGAAAATAACTATTCATCGCCCTAACCATCATCACTCAAGAGTTAATCAATATAAACTCAGAGTAAGGGTTGTAAATAAAAGCGTTTATTACCAGCTGTGTACCACACTTGTTTCTGATTGGTCTTCAGAACAATGTTCATTGATTCTGAAGAGAGCAATGTTGGGTGACACACCTAATGACACACATCACACAGGATCACTCCATGTGAAGAAGTCTAAACTATTAACTTGAATGATTTTACATCAGCATGGCATTCAAGTACGTTTTCGAAGTATTGTTTAAAAAAAACAGAAAGAAAAAAAGGAAAGAAAGGGGGCTGTATGACTAAACTGTTTTGAAATCAATGCAGTCTTTAGATCAATACTTGATGTGTTAAACAGGATAACAGATAGGTTAAGGTCTGACGGATAAGGCGCTTTGTATTGGGGTTTTGTTTCACCCTGTCAGAATTCTCTTTCACATAATCTCCTGCACACCAAACTCTGTCCCTCACACGGTAACCAGATTAACCAGAAAACACTCTTTGTCATCAAAGAACCCAAGAAAGGAGTTTATTTAAATGTGCCAAAGGTACAGTGTGCTTCATTTGAAGGCAAAGTGTGTAGTGTTTAGACAGAAACACAGTGTGGTATTTAAAGGTACAGTCTGGGATATTTCAGTTAATTAATCAGTCAAACTTATTTGTATAGCTCTTCCTACACACAAAAAAAGTAGCACAAAGCGAAAATTAAAAATGATAATAAAATTAAATAAAGTGACCAGACAACCCCTCCACAAACACACTCATCAACACACAACCCTTCACTTTCCACCCCCACCCCTCAATTTTACATTGAAACGCACACAACCCACTCACGCCAGTGCATCATAGGAACACAACATGTGTAAAATCTGTGCTGATGACCTGAGGAAACCTTACCAGGACATCTTAATGAGGAAACACTGAAGCTTAAGAAAAGAAAAGAAAAACAACCAAGTTGAAAAAAAAATAAAAATAAAAATAAAAAAATAAAAACTAAAAGAATAAAAGGCTAAAACAAGATGCTGTGCTAAAATTTAATAGTACAGTATTAAAAAGACCATAAAATTATTAAAAAAAAATTAATTAAAATTAAAATAAGCAATTAAGCTAAGCTTAGTATAAAATAAGATCAAATACTTATTAATTTATCCCACAACTGGGAAATTTAAAGAGTTACAGCAGCTAACAAGAAACTATAGTTCAAAAAACTGTAGAATAAGAACAAATATATAAAGTAATATTATAAGTATCACATGAAAAAAATGGCTTATTAGATAAATAAATAAATAAATAAATAAATAAATAAATAAATAAATAAATAAATAAATAAATAAATGTAGTTTTAAAAACTTAAAATTGTTTGAAAATTAAAAAAAAAAGATTAAGATCAGAACTTGTTGAATAAATCAATTAATTAAACTTGGTTAACATCTTAGACTAAAAAGGCAGGTTTTCAGGTTGCTTCTAAAAACTGTTACAGATGTGTTGTGTTGTATTTGATACTGTTATTAAACAGTGTGTGATATATAAAGGTCAAGTTTATGGTACTTAATTGGACAGTGATGATATTTGATGCTGCAATGTGTGGTTTTTAATGGGTGCAGATTTTAGTATTTAAAAGTTTTTGTTTGTATTATTTAAGGTGACAGTGGTTCCTCTTTAAAGATAGTTTGTAGAATTAAAGGTTCAATGTATACTGTTTGAAGGCACAGTGTGTAATATTAAATACAGTTAAAATTCAGTATTTATGTTAGTGCATGTGTAAATGTTCTGTTGAAGACTTTCCTTCTCAACAATAATAAACTGCTTTTCTAAGAAGCAAGTTTTAACATTAAAAGCTCTAGCAGTATAATGCTGTTTTTACCAATAAAATGCTTCATTCAATCCTTCCCCCTGGCGATGTCTAATGCCACTGATCTCGTGGTATTCCCTCTCATTTAAAAGAACTTAGTTCACCATTAAAAGTGCTGCAGAGACACCAATATACCCAACAAATTAAGATGTAAATGAGCTGCCCTATAGAGCAACCATATAATCATCAGCAAAGAATTCCCATCAAATGCTTTGCTGCTTCCCAACATAAACGCTGATTACTTTAATTACCTTCCCTCAAGCTTGCTGTCAAAAATAGCACAACAACAGCATCACAGATCAGCTGCTGTGTGTGCGGGTCACAATCCTATTTCAGGACCACTTTTATCAGAAAGCTTCTCCTCGCTGCCGTGAGTCTTTCTGAGGAGCAGCTCGCAGCGTGTCTGCTTTGAAGGACAGCTGACACAGGGAGAGGAAAGAAGTGAGAGCAGAGTCATCTGCTGTGGCAGAGTCACAGTCAACACTGACCGCTAACATCATGATGACAGTCCCACACTAACCAATGTCCCAGCAGTCTGCCAGACCACATCTCTGCTGCCATCTGCACAGGCAGTCCAATCCATCCATCACATGCCCCCCGGACACCAGACAGAGGATGATTTCATTTCAGGGCCAAGCCAATGATGGCCCATTGGCATTTAAAGAACCTGGCCTATAAAAGGCAGGTCATAAAGACTGGCAGGGCTGTGCTCACAGTTGGTGGGTCCTCATGTCACTGGTGGAACTCGGTCTCAGCAGCTGTTTGATGTGATATTTTAGGGACCAGCAGGGTTAGACAGGAATCTCTTTTGTTTGCATACCGGGGTTACCCTGGTGCTCCCAAGCCCTTTGGCGCCTGGAGTGTGCATGTTTCCTGCTGTATGTACAGTGTGCTTAGTGTGATGTAAGAGGTCACCTGGAGTAGAGAGGGCTGCCCCACGCGGAGTGACACTTGATATCCTGGTTGCATGACAATGTTTGCAAGTCACATGTATAAGCATACATGCGGCGAAAGACAGTAAACACCGCTTATGGATGGCAACTTCATCACCATCAGCTTACAACTGGCTGTCACTGCTGGAGTGCATGTGAAAACACTGGACAACATTTTGCGAAAGTTTCATGTTGATTTATTTTTTGACATGCTCTGGAAAAAACACCACAAAAAATAGGATGATTTCCTTTTTAAAGCTGGAGGATGCATAATTTTTTGCAAAAAAATAGAAATTGAGGATGAGTCACTTTTCCCTGCCATGCTGATTTTAACAGGTGTAAATTGCCTCTCATTGCCACGGGGGCCATGGGCTCCTGGTCAAAGCACCGTGCACAGAGACTGTCATTAGCTGCTGATTAAACTCCTGGTTATGACCCTCTGCTACTCGCCAGCCCTCAATCTCAATTCAACAAATTTCCTGTATTTCCACACCTCTCACTGAATGAAAGGTGATAAAGCCGAACAAAAATAACTTTAAACAAGGTGTATTTTCAAAATCATGTTTACTGACAGAATTAGAAACCTGTTTCTAAAAAAGTTGGGATGTAAAATATGACCAAAAAGACCATGCAGTGTTTCCAACTACAGTGTGAGGAAAGTAGTTATTGTCTGTCCTAAACGTCACCAGAAGTTGCTAAATGACAACATAACCTAATCTGCATAGTTAACAATTTGTAAAAGGGATAATGAAAGAAAGAAGGATAACATCACTGGAGGGACAAAAATTGAGTGAGAAACACCTGTAATATGTTTAAAACTACACACATGCTCATGTGACGGTCATTTGTAATCTGCGTCCAGAAGTGGAGGTTCATCCTGCTCCGGCTGTAGCTGGGAGGGGCTGCTGTGTGTCGGCTGTGTTGTCTGTGGGTGTTTAAGGAGTGGGGAGGGTCCATGGGAGAACCTTTTGCTTGCTGAAAAGCAGCAGGAGAGTGTGGTACCTGTTCACATCAGAGTCTCTAAAAGTCTCTAGATTTGTTGCTCTTTTTTTTTTTTTTTTCGAAGCGTTGCATGAGGTGTCTGAAAAGACGCTAATAAGCCATAAAGTTGCTTAGTTGGTGACACAAAAAGACTGTACAGAGGCCAAAAACTGCCAGGGACTTTTCTTTTTTTTATGCACTGTTATCTCATGATCATGACTTATTATCTCATTATCTCGATATAACAAAGATCACTTCCTTATCATAACGAATTCATTAATAATGTGGCTTGTTGAAATCAAGACAAATACATTATTACTGGATTTGTTATCCCCATCTTTGTTACGTTGAAATGACAAAAAAAATCATTATGAGCAAAAAACAATCTTTGTTGTATCAACATAATCAGATAATTTGTCTTAAAAGAAAAGTCCATGACTGTTCTGACGATTCCTGGCTTAAATAAATGTGTGGAAGAGAAAATATTGTAAAACTGAGAATTGAAATTATTTTTCCACAGTTATATCCTCATTTTACAATTGATGCCAGCAACACACTTCAAAAATCTCCCACAACAGAACAGGAAACTGACAACAGTGAGAGCAGTTTGGGGTTCAGGGTCTTGTTGAGGACACTTTGGCCTGCAGGTGATGCAGGTGCAGGGATTGAACCCCTGACCTCCTGACTGAGAGACTCTGTGTCTGAGCCCCAGCTGCACAAGACACTGGTCGAGTTCTGAAAGGCTGATAAAAATACTTAATGAGAATTTTTTTTTAACACTTTATAAGGTCAACTGACCACAGGTTACTGACATCACTGGCTGTAAAAAAAAAAAAAGCATCACGGAGAGGATGAGTCATTCTAGGAATCAGGAGTTCTCGGTAAGCATGAGACCAGGCTGCAAACCATTTCTGAAAAGCCGTGAATGTTTTTTTTTACACGACACAAAAACAGCTTCAAAGTCAATCAGTATTTTTTTTTATTTCGCAAAATAGTTCAAAAGAGTATGAAGTACAAGAGGTCAAAGCTACACTCAGATAAGACAAAGCCAATGTAAAATCTGAAGGGTTCTATCATGTGTGGAGACCTTTTTTACAATTTCTGAATAACTTCACACACTGAGATCTCTAACTATTAAAAAGATTTAGAGGATCTAGTTTTTTTCTGAACTTGATTTTAGCTGCTTGGGCAGATTTCTAAAATTGTAATCAGGAAAAGAAAACCCAGTTTTCTTTTTGTATTTATTTTATTCATTTATTTATCGAGTATTTTTGAATTTATTTACTTATTCTTTAGTATTTTTGAATTTATTTGTTTATTTATTTATTCTTCAGTATCTTAAAAATAATTTCATTTATTTTTTTATTTTATTTTATTATTTTTTTCCGGCAATTAGTGCACCACTAGAATAATAAAGATTTTTCATCTGTGTTAATAATACTACTGTCTGCTGGTGAGTGCACACGTGAATATTTATGAATATATGTAAATATTTCCTACATTTACTTATTAGGTGATGGTAAATGCATATACCTATATATTTATATTGCAATGTTTTCATTTAAATTTCCTTATTGCTGAGACTGTTGGGGACTCAATTTTGGAAAAAACACTACTAATAAGAACACTGAAAAAAAAAGAATTATCAAAGGTTTTAGTAGTTTTAGACCTGGTGGATGATTTTCACAGAAAAAAAAAACTAAAATTTTGTCATCAGTTGATTAGGTATTTAGCCCTCATGTTAATACCACACCACATCCATACTCTGATGGCAGAGGCTGCTGTGTAAAGGGCCTATTGATGTTAACTAATCACAATCACATGCACGTACATGCTGCTGGCTACGCCACCAGGAGCATCTCTGGGTTCACGGTCAGTGCCAAAGGACACTTAACCCTGAAGATCCAGGACCCAGAGTGAGATATTCAACACACTGATCCTCCTCAACAAAACAAACTGGGGTTTTCATCATCAGATAGCAAAAGGGGATCAGAGCAGCAGAAGAAAACTGCTGTGATTATGGTCACAACATGCCGTGTAAAGACAATAAATATGAGCGTTAAGGCTCAGATTAATGGCGTCATGCTGTAAGTGTTGATAGGTCAACTCCTGTGTGCAGCTGCACTTGTCGTACTTCACCTCTTACCCGATTACTCGACCCACAGAGGTCCCCCTGTGGAACTAAATCCTTATTCCCTCAGCGTCCCCCCTCCGTCCCCTCTGTCCATCTCTCCCTTTTAATCCCTCTGGCAGGCAGGCACCTCCCATGGCAGGCAGCTGAAGCAGGATCTACAGTGCCCGGCCCTGATCCCGCCTGCTCTCTGCTAGATTAAAGCGACCTGTGTGAACAGCTGTGAGGACAGGCTGCCTCTCCACGGCCACATCTCTGCTGCTATCTGTCCATCTCGCTATCCATCCATCTTTGGCACATACATCTACAGGGAGAGCCTCCTCCACTGGAGCACGGGAGGTATGCAGAGTATGTGACGAGGGAGGTGGGTGCGGCTGAGGGGTGGAGGAGGACAGAGGAGGAAGAAGAGGTCAAGGGTTTGGAGCTCAGTGTGTTTACAAACTTTTTACATCCCAACCTAAAGAGAGGGGGAAAGGTTAAATCCCCAGGCCTCTTTATGGACGGATGAATCAACAGGAATAAAAAGAAAAGAAGGAAGGGGAAGGAGGAATAGTTTACATTAAAGGTTCCTCTGTGAAACACTAAACCTAAACACAAACCATTAGACACTGGCTGGTTGTTAATCTGAGCAGAGAAACTCTCTTGTTGTGAGGTGCTATAAGGACAAATGTGCACTCAGGCTTGTTTTAGTCTGCCCGTGTTTAGATTGGATGAGAGGAAAAACAGTCAGGAGGTAGTAGTTTGAGGCCCCAGCTTGTCCTCCTGCTTAAAATGTTAATAGTCTTTTTATTCTGAGCTCTAGATGTAATCTTTAGAGACAAAGAGGCTGTTTGGAGGGAGGACACGGTCATACATCCCTGAGTTGTTTATCTCGACATCAGGTGTATGAGGAGCTTCTATTCATATGTATGAGCATGTATTGATGTCTGTGCCGACACCATATTCAAAAATACAGACACCTCTGAAAAAAAGGTTGAGGAGAATCTTGTTTACTCTCCAACTTCACCTGAATCTTTGGATTGCAAAGATTTCAGATGCAGAAAATTCAAGCCCTACACATCTCACTGCTCAGGAGACAAGATAACAGTGTTCAGATGTGGACAAGTGTTCCTGTGAGGCTCAATAATTGCATAAAAAATCAACTTCGACTATGAAAAAAAAAGAGAAGAATTTTTCTATTCATGTACTCAATTTAAGAATAAGATGCTTTAAAATCCATCCTTTTTCACTGACATGTTTCTTGAGCGGAGTAATAAAAGAAGCAGAAAATTGTTGATTAAAACAAAAGAGAAAAACAAAAGAGAGATTTGAAAGTGAGGAGGAGAAGACAGCAGCTAAGATGACAGAAGTTAAGAAGAGGAGGAGAGAGGAGGCCGGCAGCTGCCGTACGTGAAGAAGTGGGCGGTGAGAGGTCTGACTCGAGCACAAACGTGCTGACATTTTAATGGAATCTATAATACATGCGAAGTGGGTCACTGGATAGGTGTCCTGTTTCCACGCCACGAAGCACAAGGTCCCTTCACTCCTTCTTTCCCAGAGTTCAGCTGTCGGCTGGTACAATCAGACTAATGTAAGATATCTGGAGGATATAGAAAACTACTTTGTGGTATGGTGGTCCAGAGTCACATGTGTGTCTGTGGGTATGAGTGTGTGTGACGTGGTTTAGCATCAGTTATTGTGAAAGTTTTGTGCACATTATTCCCTAAAGGAGAAGTTCTTTGAACCTGCACTGCAAAAAAACTGAAATCTTATCGAGTGTTATTACACTTGAGCTGAACCACATTCAACTTATCAGTCCAGAAAAATGTCTAATTTCAAGTTTTAAAGGCAAAAATGAGGTCTGAATTGGTCACAGTTAAAATTTAAAAGGTCTGCCAATGGAATGAGAAAAATTTGCTAGAAAATTTGCTTGAAATTAGAATAATGTCTTAATACAAGTGACTTTTCTCTTGTTCCATTGGCATTTTTTTTAACCTGTTACAAGCAATTCAGACCTCATTTTTGTCTTTATATAACCTGAAACAAGACATTTTTCTGGACTGGTCAGGTGAATGTGGCTCATTTTCAGTCAAAAAAGACATTTTCTACTGAAAGTAAGACAAAACCACTGGATAAGATTTCCCTTTTTTGGAGTGTGACAATGTCCTGAATCAAATTTTAACCAACAAACAGGTTGGACTAATGATTCAGCACTTTTATTTACATGTCCTTTTGGATAATATATCTATTTGCCATGTACAGTGTATCCTCCGGGCTGATATCATCCAGCTCTGCTGTAAAGAAACCATCACCTGATTGGAAGAGACCAACTACATACTCGCTTTGAGCAGACACACTCAGCTTAGAATTACCTCTGATGTTGTTTGGTTTTTGTTGGTTTGTTCCTGAAGTAAAACTGCCTTTTTATTTGTTTACTTAGACAGACTTGTTCTGAGCTCTAAGGTTAGAGTCCTTTTTGGTTACTGTTGTTTCCTGGTTTCAAGATCACTGCAGACGCTTGCCATTACATGTATTGTTTCACAGTTTTCTTTTTTTGTTGTAACAAAGAACTCTACTGAACCAAAAACACTGGTTTTGTGTGACGGCCCTTTCCCCAAAGCAGCTGGGTCATTACACCAAATTGACAAAAGACACACAGCTCAGTATTTGGTTGTTGTTTATCATTTTGTGAGAGAGGTATAAAATTAGGGCGCAGCCCTAATTTTCTTGCAGCCCTAATTTTCTTCTTGCCTCACAACAAGAAGAAGGTTACTGGTTAAATTCCCACCTAGCCTTTCTGTGTGGAGTTTGCATGTTCTTCCCGTGTGTGCGTGGGTTCTCTTCGGGTACTCCAGCTTTGTTAATTGAGCACTCTAAATTGTCTGTAGGTGTGATTGTGTGAGTGAAAGGTTGTCTGTCTCTATGTGTCAGCCCTGTGATTGACTGGCAACCAGTCCAGGGTGTACCCCACCTCTCGCCCAATGACAGCCAGGATAGGCTCCAGCCACCACAACCCTGAACAGGATAAGCGGTTCAGAAAATGAACAAATGAATGAACGTATAAAATTAAGAAAAGGCTGTGATTGGTCAATGATCTCATGGGGTTCTGAAAAAAACTTGAATCTTTCTTAGCTTATATTACATAGTGTTAAAATGTTGTTGTTTGTGTTAGTTGTTAGCAGTTAGCAATTTTTTTTGTTTCAGCACATTTAACTCTACACTTAATTCTAAGTTTAGCTTTGAGTACCATCAAATAAGACTTATATCTCAACCTTTCAGTATGTGGCTCATATTAAATTACAACAGGATTAGTTTTTTTTTTTCACTTACACTGATGTAAGTTACAGGTATGAACTAAAGATGAAGTCACATTGGCCATCCATACCAAAGGACGCTTCAACTCACAAGTCAAGTCCAGTTTGGCAACAACTCCACTCCATAATCGATTTGAATAATGGGAAGAGGGAAGTTTTGGACCAAAAAAAGTCAAGTTATTGTCATGTCCTCTGTGTTCTCCATTGTGCTGACTGACGAGACCATGCTTAATATAAGCAGGGGCTTCATAATAAGGTCGGTGGGCCGTGCATGTGTCATAATTGTGCTTAAGTCTGGTTTATATTGGAGTCGTGTGACCATGGATTGTATCAACCAGTGGAGGAATGGCACCCAGTCTTGCTTGAGTACAGCATGGTATGAAAGGCCAGTGAGACAGTGCCCTAAGTTTCCAAATCTCTTTTATTTGAAGTAGCTTCATTTATCCTAATTATTTGTTTGCCTCACCCCATTAGCCAAGACTAACATCACAAAGTGAGCTCACAACGGTTGAACAAAGAAGCCTGGGGTTAATGTTTGACTGCACCAACTGAATAAACGTTAGCATAGTAACATAACAACATCTCAAGACGGGAGAAAGGAAAGTTTTTTTTTTTTTTTTCCTGAGTCAAGTCTCAACTGATCCACCTGTTATAGAAACTCCAGGTACCAAGACTATTTTCTTTTCAGAAGAGTGAATGTGAGCTGAAGTCAGAGAGTAGTTTACTGATACTGAAGTGACCCAGGCAAACATCACACTTCTTTTTCACAGGATGGATCTTTGTTGCCTGATGGTGTTCAGATGCTGCTTTTCTGCCACATGAACAGAAATTTAGAAGACTCATAGAAATAGAAAGTGAAAACTTCAAGAAATCTTTTGAAAATGGGATCACTGGTGCAATTGATGAAAAGTCTTAAAAACAATCTATTCACAGGAAAGAGACGGGAGGCGCTTGACAATTAGGTTTGTTTTTCTTCCTCTCTTTTGGCAGATTAGTTTAACCCCTCATTCAGGCTTCAATTTTTGTCTTTTAATATCTTGAAATCCTTTTTTTAAGGACTTGTCAGGTGAATGTGGCTGAAATTCAGTCAAACAGAACAAAGTTAACCCAAAATAAGAAATAAAAGCATGGTTAGAGTTCAGTTTTTGCATGGTTTTCTCCCGTTGTCATGTAGCCTTAAAAGTGTTTTAGTTTGTATCATTTAGTTTACATACAAGCTTATTGTTATCATCATTCAGCTAATTATAAATTCAATCTGTATAGTATTAAACTGAGCTACATTCTGAAAGTACAGACCTAGAAAAAGCAGTTTCTATGATTAAGGTGGAAATACGCTCTTTGTCCTCAAGCTGCTTGTTTTTCTGTTAGTCATCCATCCAGCAAGTGTTTTTTTTTTTTTTTTTTCCATGTCTGTGGGCTTAAATGCCAAACAGCTACTGACTTTTACTCTTACTCTTAAGGTTAAATCTGAGGTGTCCTGCTGAGATTGTGACCACTAACAGAGCCAAAGCTACTGAGAGCGTTTCCCACACATAGATGCAGCAGAGCATGCAGGCAGTGTGATAAGTGGACAGGAAGAAGCAAGAGAGATGGACAAAAAGCTGAAAATCAAGGGACAAAGAGCTAGTTGACGTGTCTGTAAACATTTTATGGAGAACATCTGACACTTTTGTAAGAATCAAGGAGGCAGAAAAAGTATTGGTTTATACCTAAGCATGCAGATTCAAAGAGAAATGCAGACATTTTAATTTACAATTATGACCTTCTTATTACTTTCCTGCCTTAAGCGCTAATGGAAGTAATGCAGTATTGATTTTATCCTCTACCATTAACCTGTCTGAGCGCTCCAGGCTGACCTGAGCTCACCTCCTGTTTCTGTTTGAGTGTGTCTGTTCCAATTAGGGAGCTCCATTACTTTGTGCTTTGTTTGAAGCAAGGGGCCTCTGTGATAATGGCTTTATCTCTCATCCTGAAGAGCAGGAGTCCACCGGGAGAGTCGAGCTTTCAGATTTAACATCCCTCACCTCAGGTAGAGAGAACGTCTCAAAGCACGCCGAGCTGAAAGCTAAAACGCTCTCCAGTCAACACAGAGCCATAGATCACAGGTTGTACGAGCGAGATAAGAGCCGCTTCCTGATTGGAAGCAGCTGGTAAATATAAAGATGATTCACACCTCGGTGGGACTTCCAAGATCTGCTCCGATAAGGAGACGCGCCTCCGACCGGTTTCATTGTTCTGCTGTTCCTGTTTTGTTGTGCTGTCAGGCTCTCTGGTTTCAGTAAATGATTGTTAGAAATGCAAATAGAAAAAGCAGCTGGTCTGCTGCGCACTGTTGCCAAACTGAAATGTAATTTAACCGTAAAGAAGGTGATCCATCTGTGACAACACAGCGCTCTAACAGAAGTGTTTACTGTGGCTTTAAGGCATTTATCTTTTGTTTTCACAGAGGAAGGAAGGATCTCCTTTTTCTATTAAAGAGACAAATAATAGTATCATTTGAATAAAATCTAACTCTTAACTGAGCCTTCACTGCTTCTGTTTTATTTTCTGTTCAGCCACATTTACTAAACTCCAATAACAGCCAACATCTGTCATGTTGGATCCACGAGATGCACTTTCATCTAAGTTTAAATTATGTGCAAGCTGTGGGATGGAAATCAGATAATTTCAGTCAACTCCTTTGTTTCAAGTTAAAGTGGGGGTACCATGCTTTTGCATTTTCTGAATATGAATATGGATATAAAGTACCAGTGCTGGATATTCAGACTGAACATGCAGATTTTCAAACCTCTACATATTCATTTGTTTTAGAAATCCCAAAATTTGTCTGTTAACTGCTCAAAACAGCCTGGTTTCATATCTACTTTCTATGTTTGTACTGTCCGTTAGTTTTGCACCATCCACTTTCAACAGCTTCAGAACTGATCGATAGGTACTTTAAAATTGATGGACATTCCTGTTCTTATTTTTCCATGGGTTTTTAATATTTTATTCTCATTTAAAGAGTAGTTTTCTATTGATAAACGGGTGTGTAGAAAGGGGTCTCAGTCCTTGGGGTTAATTTGTAACTGTTCTTCATTATGTCATGTTTGTCTTATGACCGCTAATGGATTCTTTAAATTTCCCTCGGGACAAATAAACTAGGTATCTATCTATCTATCTATCTATCTATCTATCTATCTATCTATCTATCTATCTATCTATCTATCTATCTATCTATCTATCTATCTATCTAATCAATGACAAGTGATCTTGATGAAATAATGAGGTCATCAGGTCACAATCTCCTGACAGGTCATGACACGTGAAGCATGACACGTATGTAAGGTGTGTGCAGATGGACGATGCCATTTTAGCAGCCTCCCCCCCCCAGGAGGTCTTTTTCTAAGTGGAAAATTTCCACGTCACTCAACATCTGAACATTTCTAAACTCTGAGCAGAGACACACTGAGGAACAGGAGCTCCTAGTGTCCAAAGTACAAAAATGCTGGCACTTATATGATTCATTGCACACATATTGCCCTGGCTACCGTGAGATGAACAATTCCTGGCATAAAAATGGCAGGAAAGAGAAAGAGAGTAAATAACTTGTACTTTAGTTTAGCGCCGTGGTAGGTGTGTGTTTGCGAGTGTTAAAAGGTATAAAAGCCACACACATTCTCGTGCTGATTCTGTGTGTCTCATTTCTGTGTATCATGTGTAAACCATAACCCAGCCTGTTAAAAGGAGGGCCTCAAACATGAGAATCTGCTCATAGCTCTGCTCCTTACAGGCCTCTAGAGGACTGGCCAATCAGAGGGAAGGGGGTTTGTGGAGCATGGAGCCTTAAAGAGACAGCAGCTCAAGTTAAGAGTTTCAGACAGAGGCTGAAATAAGTGTTTTCTAAAACATCAGTGAGAGGAAAATGGGGATTTTTTAAAGTTATGTAAAGCTACAATGGGGGAACCAACGCCTTTGTAAAAGCACGACAACCCCTCTTTAAATCACATTTTCATTTTTCTGATTCTTCTGCTGGTTATTTGCCATTTGAGTTACTTTTGTTGCCATCGTGAACAAAGTGGTAGCTACCGTCTCTTTGCTAACTTTGTCCGTGCATGTGTTTCCTGCAAACACAGCTGACAGAAAGTTCTAGATTCAAAACTTTAACCAGGGAGAAAAATCTGCTCAACATATTGTTGCAAGAGGTGATTATAATACCCAAAATACCCCAAATGCATTGCAAATGATTGCTTCAACCTCTGTCCAAAATCAATTACATGCACCAAAGACTTTCTTTTTGTCCTGATGATGATGTCATGATGGTATTATTCAAGCAAACGTAGGACCTCTAATTGTTTGGAAAATCTCAGGAAAGAGGTTATTTTTGGTTTGAAGCTCTGATGTGATCTGCTGGTGAACTCAGACCTACTAGCTGTACTTGGATCAGGTGATGAGCACCGTCCTGGGGTCTATAATAGACTAATAAATGACTCTTTATGCTGCAAACAAACACTGCATGGAGGAGGATATCTTTGCTGAAAGTTGTTTCCTTGACCCCTGGAGGCACGAGAGTTTCTGAAAAGTTTCCAGACGAGTGTTGTCAGGCTTTGATTGCTGATGGTTTTTAAAGAGCCAAAGAAAACTCATCACTTATTCAGAATCTTCATCAAGGGAAACGCAAAAAAAAAAAAAATTCCTGCAGCTTGCCTCTGACACCTGCCCCACAGCAGCTGTTTGTGACATTAAGAGTGACTTTAAAGAAATCATCAGTCTCCTCGCTGATGGCTTTGTTTGCTTTAGAGGCTTCAAAAGAGGCATCGTCACAAATCTGAGTCTGTTTTTTACACCAGCTGGAAACTCCAGAGAGGAGCCTTGACTGCATCATTCAGCCAGATGAAAGACTCCAGTCATGGAGTGAGGTAAAGAGAGCATCATCTCAGCTCACAGCCCCTGAAGCCAAAGAGCATCAGTGATGAGCTTTTAGTGAAACTAAAAAGGAGTAATTCAGTGATTTAAGGAGGAGGACACTTTGTAATAGTGCTGCACGATTTGACAAAATTACACAATTGTGATTGCGATGATACTGAATAACACCATTAGGCTACATGCTTTGCTATAAAGGCACATTCAGAAATTATTTGTGGTTTTGAGGTATGTAATTTTTCATTATAGTTTTAACTGCACTGCCTCGTCACCTTCTGGTCTGGAGTCTCACGCACACTGTCGCAAAGGACTTTTCGCGAGGCGTGTGTTTGTTTGAGAATTAATTGGAGATCAGATTGAAACAAATTTTCTTTGTTCAAGACAAACTTTTTACTGGATACAATGTGCCCAGGTAAGGAATTTATCAGCACTGAAATGTGACATCAACCAGATGTAGTAGCGAGCTATGTGTAGTGCTATCGTCAACCCAGTGCTCTGACATGTCTCTCAGCTAATGTGACAACAAGTAAACCCTGCCAGTTTGTATGTGGTTTAGTAGCTGTTTATATTTAGCGCAGCTGACAGCTCAGTGCTCTGAGACGTGTCTGTAATGTGTAACGTTAGTGAATCCTGGTTATGTCCTGCCAGTCATCTACCAATCAGAGCTAACGTAACCTCACTCTTCATTTTATTGATAGACTCTCAAGTTAGAACAGACCACTGCAGAATAACTGCTGACTGTGGGTTGGAATCAACATTATCACAAACAGATTAGCCCCTGTGTTAGCCTTTAGCTCGGGCTCTATCTCTCTAACTCTCCTGTTTATCTTTCTTCTGCTCTTCTGTCCTTTTTCTGTTTGATAGTTAGTCTCCAGTGTCCACCACCACTACAAAATTAATCACAGAAACGGAAATATCTGTGTTTTATTTCTTCTCATCACTAAACTTCTT
The DNA here is from genome assembly GCF_033239565.1 of Halichoeres trimaculatus. Classification (NCBI taxonomy): domain Eukaryota; kingdom Metazoa; phylum Chordata; class Actinopteri; order Labriformes; family Labridae; genus Halichoeres; species Halichoeres trimaculatus. The sequence continues at coordinate 9,552,933 of NW_027437180.1, forward strand.
CAGCCAGCGTGGTGTTGTCAGAGACCTAAACATGCCCTTCTGGATGACGGGACCAGGAAGCCAGAAGAAGTAGCAATTTAAATAACCTGTAACCAGCAATATTGTTGCTGATAATCTTATCTTAAATTGTGTGTTACGATCATGCATACATCTAGAAGGGAGACTTTTTCAACATCACTTTCAAACTCCTCGCAGCCCCTTTAAGAACAAAATAATTACAACTTCAATGTAAAAATATAACTGAATTAAGATTGCACAGTACTGTTTTCTGTGCACTATATTGCAGTTATAATTTTATTTTAAATAATTTTTAAAAACACTTTTTTTAGGCTTTTTTTTTTCATCTGTTTTATTTTTTTGTTAAAGCTGTAGCCTGTTGATGCTGTGTCTTAAATAAACACAAATATGCAAAATTACTGCTATTTATTGGAGTTTGAACTCACGTAATTCATGCCTCCCTGGAAAAGTCAGGGCCCTGGTTGAGTCTAAAAAGTCTGTACTCACCCCAGGTCATTAGTGCATACCTCGTTTCAGGTACGGTATGTTCTGCTCATCAACAGATGAATTTATACTGAGCAGTTGGTGGAGTAGATGTAGTTACAGTGAAAAACAGGACACAACTTGCCCCAGGTAAAAGTAAAAAAAAACTCCTCAATCATTTAGGGTCACGCAGTGTGCCGCTCTGGTCCGATGCCTATCAACAACCCTCTCCACAGTCTGTTTTTACAAATTATGATCTGTTCATATCAACAAAAAGAGGGGATTTCCTGCAGTTGAGCGGGTTTGTTCTGAGAAAACCTGATGTTTATTCACTAACTCAAAAAATGATCTGAGTATTATTTTTGAAGAGCAGCAGGTTTTATGCACACGTCTATCACATCATTAACAATCTGCAGGTGAACCAAGAAGGATTCTCACTTTATAAATTTTGAATAATAAGTTTGGAACACATGTACACACAAGGGCACATAATGAAATCCCAAATCCCAGCCTTTTGTGCAACTACAGAATTGAATTTTTCTTAAAGTGGGATTGGGATTAAATTAATCGTGCAGCATTACTTTGTAAAATGATAGGAACCTTAAAATAAAAACAGATCATGAACTAAAAATGAGACAGCAGCAGCAGCAGCTCAGCTCTCGGCCCCCTCCAGACCTGATCCTGAAACACAGAGGCTTGTGTTCTTGCTGGCTGCAATCAGTTTGTTTTTGAGAGGAAGAGGAAACATCTTGGGATGAGTCAGATATCAGGAGAAGTCATCTGAAGAGAGTGAACCTGAGGGTCAATCTGAGACCAAATGAAGGAAGTTTACAGTTCGCCCTGCTGACGTTCTGTGTACAAGAAAAACAGAGGCTCAGCTCGTAAATAAATGCTTGCAGATGTAGAGGTGGAAGTGTTGACTTCTGGAGGCAGCCCAACTGAAACAAACAACACTGTGATAGCAGGATTTCTCTATTTTGGCTTCTGCTTGACTTAAAGCGTGAACATGGTGAACAGATATTCTCTCCTGGATTTAAAAGCCTACTTGAGCTGCTGTCATGGTTACTTTGCCGTCAGTTGATGTTAAGTGGGTCCATCTGACAGAGGATAAAATTAGCCCACAGTGAACACAGAGAATCCCCCTTTTTGTGACGCACGTGTTTGAAATAAAGTCTTAGATGAGATAACGGTTTATCTTCACTCCGTGTCTTGAACGCGGAGTCAAAGCTGAGGTTATTCCCCTCTAACCTCTTCCAGCGTCTGCTTCCCTTTCACAGCCGTCACTGAAGAAAAGCAGGATGTATTTATAGACGCCTTTTCCTCCACAGACAAACACTTGTGACACCTTTGAAAGGCCGCGGCTGTTTTGCCTGTTATGCCTCTTTTAGAGCTGCGTTAATAGAAGACTGCACACGCCAATCTGCGTTACACAGCTGACAAAGAGAGTGCCTTCTTACTGTCATCTGCTGTGCTCCCACTGGGTGAGCGTGTACGATCACAGGTTGTGAAAAATAATAACAGGGACAGCATGTGTTCATGTGAACAATGGGAACATTTTTGACTTCTTTGGGGACATATTGGAAAAATAACAGTTTCAAGTGGCAGTCGTAATGATAGCTTGGTTCAAAGCTGTTTTTAACTTCGCTAAAGTGTAGCTCCTCCCACTAAGGTTTTTTTCACAAACTGTTTCGACTATATTTTGCAGACGTTTGCTGGAAGCCTGATGAAATTTATATTTGCATTGTAACTCGAGTCTTGTGTGGTGAAACACTAAAGTGAAATGTTTATAGCACGCCAAGGAAAGAAACAATTTAACATTTAACCATTGTTTTACAAAATACTACAATACTGCTCTGAGTTTTACTGGCACTCAGCGACATCAAGGTCTCAGTAATATTTCAGGAAGCTTGACTGTCTGCTCCGGGGATAAGAGTAGCAAGCAAATCACATTTCCTATTAATTCTAATAAAACATTTCAAGTTTTTTTCACATCGTATTTTCCTCTCCTGAGATCTGTAGAATATTCACCTTGCAGAAATGTTGATAAATGTGTAGGGATTCTCAGAAAAAAAATCAGGGTTTTGTGCAGAATTTTTTTCTTTTTTTTTCACATTGCAATTATAGGCTCCAGCTTATGGGTCTTTAATACTTTGGATGTTCTCCTTACAACTTTTCTCATAAAAATATGAAAACTTTAGAAGCAGTTTGTTAGATCAGCTACAAAATCCAAATAAAATTGATAATGTGGCCAGTTGTCACAATGTGTCTTTGATAGCTAAGCAGCTCTTTGTTACAATGATTTGGAAAATGAAGGGATACACATTTCAAACCAACTCCTCAGGCTTTAATTTAAGGTAGAAATGACGAATAAAAGATGTTTTGATGATGAAAAATTTACACTTGAATAAAAAGTGTGACAACTGACCCCATTCTCCCCTACACCTCTTTTTCCCTCACACTGCAGCTGTTGAATGTTACAAACTCTTTTTCCTTGAATGTTATGTATCAAAATTTAAAAATACATTTTGTGTTTTGTCTGTTAGCATCAGATTCATAATCCAACTAAACTAGTCATGAATCTGAATCTCCCTTTTTAATGGGAAAAGAAATCTCATAATGTCAATGGCTGTGCACAATAATAGACAATAGACAATAAATAAACAAACAAACATAGTGAGCATCTCATGCCTTTTTTAAAATTAGGAAGTTATTGCTCATTTTTAACTTAAGGGCACAACATATAGACTCTGATACTTAAATTGTCTTTGCTTGTAATATAGGTTTGTTTCTGCCAAAAAGTGCTACAAACTGCAGTTCAGAGAGAGTCCACTAGAGGCTGGCTGCAGAAACACGATGTATCATCTATTTATTGCCTGGGTCCAAAACTGTTTAGGTCTGAATCTCTCCTTTCTTTTTCAGCTCTGTGCATGGGTTGAATTTATTATAAGTTGTTATTATTTTAAGTCATCAAACTCAGAAGTTTTTGCCATGTGAGTGCTTGGCCGATTTGACCAGCAGGCACCCTGTAGCTACAAGTCAAGGGGCTTCAGGCCTGCCTCAGTTTTAAAACTTTGAGCAGAAACAGACCAGTGATGTCCATACATTATAAATTCCATGTTTTTCACATCCACACATGATTTCATCTCTTGATTTTTCTTGAGCTTGTGTTCTAGGCAGATGAATAAAATAAATAAATAAATAAATAAATAAAATATTAAATGATTTAAATTCTCAGTTTGACTTTTTAAAACTAGACTATATCTAGTATAATTTATATTTTTATCCTGGAGTAGATTTTTATTGGTCAAACACTGCTCATTTCTGTTAGAAGTGATTTTTGTATTTCAGGAATTATCTGATATTCCTCATTCTCCACATGAAAACAGTGTATTTTGTTAAATTCTTAATATGACTGACAAGTAAAAACTAAGCAGGTTCTGCAGCATCTATTTTTTTTTTCTTTTTCTTCACTTTGAAAATTCTCCAGTTATTAAAAATGGATAGAAACTGTTTTTCGGAGTAGTTTACCAAACTATGTGTGTCTCTCTTGGGGATTCACTGTTGTTGAACTTCTTCCAGAGCACAGATGGTGGTTTGCAGAGTAACGCCTTCCCCCGCTCCACTCACAGCTGTCTGCTCCTTGAAGCCGGCGATATGTTCAGTATGAGGAGGAATAAAGTGCCACACACACCTGTCCAGCACACCCTGTCATCACCAGCATTTAGAGCAGCCTCAGGTACACAGAGGCCTGGCAGGTGAAGTGTCCCCCCTGCTGTGAAATCATCCCCTTCCTGTTGTGTACTCTTCATGTCTCCCTCCACCTTTGCTCACTCACTTCCTGTTTTTCATCGTCCTGTGTTCATGACAGACTGTATACATGTCTAACTAATCCTCTGTACGTGTGCTGAAGCTTCCTGCTCCGAGTTGTCGGCTGTAAATATTGTGACAAACAAAGTAATAAAGTGCTCTCTAACACTTGACCCCTCACTTCTGGTCATGGCCGCGGCTGTAATTTCCACACGTTGGGGGATGTGGCGTCCCTCCATCGGCATACTGTCAGAGCAATCAACACTTAGCACAAATAGATTTCAACCCCGGGGAGTAAGTGAATTAAGCACGGAGCTTGGAGGTCTCAACAGCGGTGCGCCTGGCCAAATGAAGATCAATACACTGATCTGTGAGTTCCTGACCCGGGACGCATCGCTGGGCTAAAAGGACGGTTATTTCCACCATAAATTACTGCTTCAAGTGGGATTATTCACAAGATGGAGCATGCTGTCAGAGAGCTGAAGGTGCTCATTACTCCACATGGGAAACTCACTCGAGGTAGATTAGGTTTGTTAGCACGTGATGACTCATGAGTTAGGTTTTAAGTGGATTTAAAATGATTTTTAACTGCAAAGATAGTCACACTAAAACACTCTTTATGTCCATCACTTTGGTTTAGATTACTCTTTAACCACAAACACTGCTTTGAATGTGTTTCACTCTGTGTCAGAGATTTGTCTTCATGATTTTTATCCGTTGCTAATGCTCTGGCCACAGATTCACCGTTTATCCTGCTGATACCTCACATCTCACTGCCTATCACCGTGTTTAAAGTCTCACTTTCTCTCATAGATACAGAAATATAAAGCTGGTAAAGTCAGTCGGCCATCCCCACATCAGCAGCTTTTGGACACTCTTGCTTTTTGCTGGCAGACAAAAGCAGAAAGATAATTTGATAATTTAGAGTCTTTTTGACCGATCAGCACTCTCTGATGCTAACCGTGACTCTAGTTCTGTCTACATGCAGTCCATTTTGGGGTTAAGGTCAATTTATTTAAGTTTCTGAAACATCGGGGATAACTCATTTACATGCGTGAGCCAACAGGGTTATTCCTGTTAAAGCCATGGTCTATGATTTGGAAGCTTGGTAATTATTGATAACGCTGTTTATGAGGCTGTTATAGTCCGATCTACGCAACATAAAAAGCAAAAAGAACAAAAAAAAAAAATCCATTCAGTACATCAGCTGCAAAACAGCATAATAATTGACCAATCTAAACAGCCGTTCCCCTCATCCCCTCACCATCCTGCCCATGGTTCCGCCTCATCCTTCCCCACTACCCCTCTCACGTCAGCTAGCTGCTCAGCTACTGAACCGTCATGGAGCCAGAGAAGACCGAAACCAGGAAGCTGTTGCTGTTACCCTCCACAGGGAAGGGAAGAAAATAAAAAAAGTTTCATGGAAAAGGCTGAAGCAAGGAAGAATTTTGAGCGATACAGGTGCCAACAGAGACTGAATATTGGAGAAATGTACGACCGGTGAAAAAAGCTGCAGAGGGATTTGGGACTGAAGACTGACGCCGAGACAGCTGAGTTTCTGTTGAACAGGTAATGACTTTGTTTACCACAGTGGGAGATGTCAGCTGAATAACTCCGGTTAGTCTGTGCCTATACTGGCTAATGACTCAACATTGCTGGTTGGAGTGGGTCGGCTCTGTCAATCGATTTTAGCATAAGTTAGCCACACATCTCTAGCATTGTAAACTGGGCTGGTGAAGACACGCCGATAAATGTAAAGCCTTGCCCACAGTCGGCTCTGCTCTTATCAGCTGGCAGTGGCAACGCCAGACCCACTTCGCCCAGCTAGTTTATGGTTTTGATCGCGCCAGTCCAATTGAAAAAGCTATCGCCATGTGTTACAAGGGGGATGTCTGTCGTGTTTGTTACATTTTCTGGCTTCTTGCAGGCTGTGTTTCTTAAATGTGTCTCATCAGCCAAACTGGGTTTCAGGTCGTAGACCATAGCTTTAAGATGGTATCTCTATCAAAACAACAATGCACAGACATCTCGACGCAAGGACGCAATGCACACTGTTTCTGCTTCTTCTTACTGTATCCATAGCAACAGCAGCAACAACAGAAGCATGTTGGACTTCCTGTTCTCAAAAGACCAAGATCACTTAGAAAAGGAGGAACCCATGGGTGATATTGTGGATTTTGAAAACTGGAATATGAGCACATTCTGGGTATTAAAAAAGGTTATTGGTCTTTACATGGCTACATGTGCAACCAGGTTATTGCTAATATTCAGAAAATAAAAGCGTAACTGACTGTTTCTCAATGTCTTGATTTGGATCATCTGTTCTGTTCAGGAGTTTCTCTGATACATATCAACAGAGCTGATTCACCTGTGCAGCTCTGAGGCCAGATTCACATATCTTGCATATTTTCTGTGAGTCGGCTGCAGCCTGATGGCTCAGACTTCCGCAGTCATGACACTCACACAGGTTGAACGTTGGTTGTGTTAGTTGCTGCTGTCTAACCCTGTTTTTGTCCAGAAGCTGGATATAAAATAAGGCCGTAAACTATCAACTACTGACCTTTAAAATCAGTCAGTTTGTATAAATATCAAGAGATTGAACTCATGTAGGAAAGGGCTTGAGGGATAATTATATCAACACAAATAAAATACACATTACTTTAATGAGAGGGATCTTTTATATGCACTATATTTTAAATATACAAATATAAACATAAGATGGAAAGAGAGTGTGCAATACACACAAGAGCTAGCATTGCCTTATGATAAGTTTAAGTTATTGATGGTGCTTACAAACAGCTAACATCCTATAGACTAATTTATAGTCAACATAATCAAAATTATATATGTGCATTTTGGCAACAAAAGCAGCATTTAGCTCAGACAAGTGAGTGTTCTTTAAACACTAAAATAAAACTGTAAGCAGCATAAAAATGTGTGATATGATACTAAACTATGGAGTCAACTTCTATCAAGTTTAGACTTTTACAGAGCTACTGGTGTTTTGGAGTAAAGAGCGACCGTGCTAACAGGGGACTCTTAGCCAAACATTGTTTGGCTGTCGGCTGACAGTCACTGCCGGATTTTATGCACAAAGTAAAACTTTGCAGTATTATCAAACTATTTATCCGTCCTGTTAGTCATCTTAAAAAACAAAACCATTTAAATTCTCAGATATTTGTTGCAGGTCTCTGTCCGGACATAGTTTTCTGGATCCTTTATTATGATCCAGGTCTCAGACTCACTGTGCTTGTCTTTGGTTTGGGAGGTTTTCTAGTTTAGTGACACAAGTTCATGTCTTTATACTTGACAGTCTGGTAAGGGTCCATGATTAATGCAGTCACAAGCATCGAGTCACTTATGTGTTTAAACACCCCTCTGGGGTACCCAAGGATTCCTCCAATAAAAACGTCTGGTCCTGAATGTCTGCCCCCATGTCAATGTCTTCCATCTACTCACTGATTTCTCATGGAGCTAGGAGTCCTTTACCAACCATCATATTGGCATAAAATGTTCACATCACTTGACCAACCATCGTAGTGTGTGCAGTTGTAACTGTTCACAAACAGTAATTGGTCTACAGCATGTTTTTTCATTGAAGGTTTTTGCAGCATGGACCGTCAGAAAATGTTCCAGAGCTTTTTAAACAACTTCCTCTAAGAGCTAACCGTCCATGACAGAAATCTTCAATAAAAGTCAAATAAAATAAAATAGAAATACTTTCTCCACAGGAGAAGGATCTTTTCCTCCAAAATACACCAGAAGTTTTATGCTAGCCTGCATTAGCAGCATGAAGAGATGCATAGAGTGGTTTTTCTATTCTGACTGAGATTTGTATCAAGAAATCAAAACATTTAAAAGGAACCCAAACCACAACTGTCACACTCTGCAGACGCAGATAATCTGAAGACGGGGAAATATCAAGCCTGATGTGTATACCCCAAGTATCTTGCATCATTTGTCCCCGCTATCTTCTCCGGCTCTGGTTCTGATTCAAAGAGAAAATTGCTGATATTCAAGTGCAAAAACACCCTGACAGTTCTGAAGCTATGAGCAGTTTTCTACCTGATTGTGTTTGAGATGAGCTGCCACCTCTCTGCTCAGTAGTGTCGTCCTGACAGCACATAAGCCTCAGATGGACAGAATGATTTAGCGCCTGATTATTTTAATTACAGTAAAATCCAAGATGTCTGTTCAGCTCACACTGAGCATGCTCAGGAGTCTCCCAGCCCTCTGAATCAGGCTGTAAGAGTATCACCCTGATCTGTGTTTGATGTCTCTGACGTGGTTTTCACTCACCCAGAATCTTCAGCTGAGTCACAGCCCCGTGCAGACCGAAGAACATCCACAGTGGGCGGGAGTTGTCCACACACACCTGCATGCCCACATTGGTGCCGTTGTGGCTGAGGATGACCTCCCCCTCCTGGTTGACCAAGAAGCCCAGGATGTCGCTGCTCTGGAGGGGTGTAGGCACCCGGCACACCGCCCAGAACTCCTTCCTGTCCACCAGAGCCTCCGGGTTGTAGGGTAGGTCACTGGGGCGCAGCACAGCCGGGTCACATGATGTCACACCATAAGACAACGAGCCTGAGCGTGCTGGGCTGGACTTGGTGACCTTAATGAAGACGGTCTCTCCGGTGCGCAGGGGGCGGTTGGTGAAAACAAGCGTGCGCTCCTCTCGTGCGTGCTCGGATCGAGCCACCGTCTGCTCGTCCAGAGTCTTGATGTGAGCGCCGCGCAGCTGGTGGAAGTGGAGGTCACTCTCCAGAGAGGAGGGCAGCAGAGAGGACTGCTGGGAGTTGAGGGAGTTTTGCGGTATGGGACAGGTGGAGGAGGAGGAGGCAGAGGCCAGGTGGAGGGTGTGGCGGTGGGCGGTGTTGTTGGGCGTGCGTCCATCCTCCTGCTGCAGGTTGAGGTCACACAGACTGACAGACAGGCGGGAGTCATCGGCTTCTCGGCGCAGGGAGGAGGAGCGCACGGTGGTGAAGGAGCGTGGGCGCAGGCAGTCTGGAGGAACAATTTCACTGTCTGCAGAGGGAGGAGGAGAGAACAGCGGTTAATGGTGGTCCTGCTGAGTTACGCTTTGATTAGCAACTTTCCAGAGGACTGCGGGGCTGAAGTCTGGAGTCAGCAGGATCCAAATTATAAGAATTCAGTTTTAGGAAGGGCTGAATGTGCAGCCACTCTGACAACAGGATAATGATAAAAAAGGGAGAGCAATTTAACTTCAGTTGCACAAATGTGGAGCTGCTTTAATTACTCATCCCAGCAGCAAATGAGACTGTCAGGACGTGTGTTAAAGAAAAAGAAATGAAGGAAAGTGGCTGCTTTGTTTTTATTGGGCTGAATCAGGAAGTTTGATTCAGATAATGTGGTGTCACTTAGCCAGGAATAAATTACTTTCATGGAACAAAACTAAACACAAGTGTGTGTGTGTGTGTGAGTGAGTGTGTGTGAGACAGAGAGTCGGAGATAGTTGCATTCCTTGCGATCCATAGTACAGCATCACTCCACACAGGGAGCCATATCTGCAAGTATCTAACTGCAGAGTTTGGGTCATAGATGCACCCCTGACTCTGATAAGACGCCTTAAAGCTGCTTACAGACTCGTTTTAACATAACACCCCCTCCGCCAGCAGGGTAAAATTAGCCTGGTGTCCTGAGAGAGACCCCTGTTACTCTGGGTGGGCTGTGTGTGATGTGTGCACATGTGTATTCACCAGACTGATAAAGAGACAAGAGAGATGGAGGAGAATGAAAATAACCTCTGACCCCCCCTTCCCCTCCACACACACACACACACAAGAGGTCATGTTGATAGACCCTCCTCATTCAAAGACAGACCTCAGGAAGAGTAATTAAGAGAAAAAAGGGCGGGCCGTGAGGAGGACAGAGGATGAAAGACAGCGACCAGCCGCAGACTCTCTGGAGAGCCTCCAGAGTTCTGTTCAGATAGAGGGACTGACCTGAACCTGAGAGCCTGACTCCTGATAAACCTCTTAGCCTCAATTAGCAGGGCTGCGGGAGAGGCTCCTCACCCTTAACAGTAAACTGGGGCGAGGAAAGCAGAACAGAAAAGCCCCAGAGTCCTGACAGATACAGACAGAGAAGAATTACACCACCAGACGGTTTGATCTTTTAGATCTGGTTTGATTCTTTCACATTTCACTTATTGTTAAAACAAGGATCAGTCTCTGATCACTATCAGGCCATCACGATGAGCAAACACTAGTGTGTTCACTGCAGCTCTGTGGATTGACAGTGGGTAGGAGTGTCTTAGTACTGAAGACAGGAGAGGATTTGTTGTTACTGATTTTCTACACTGGTGTCTGAGGAGCTGTGTCTAAACCCAACAGACCACTTTACAACTTATGTCATCGCGTTTTGGCAACAAAGGTTTGGCTCCATTCATTCAGACGGGTTAGCGGTCTTTAAACTCTACATTAAAACTAAAAGCTGTCAGTAACAATACTCCAGTGTGGACTCAAGTTCTATTGAATTCTGACAGGATCATGACTGTTACAGAGCAACTGGTGTTCTGGAGTAAAGAGTGACCGAGCTAACTGAAGACCTTCAGCTGAATGTGTCACCAGCGATGTCTGTAGCTGTAAAAAAATTATATGTGTGTCTGTATCCAACTCAAGAGGGAACATCTGGTTTGAAAAAATAAAGCCTTTGCCAAAACACTAAAAGACGCAGTTCACTGAGTGTCTTGGAAAGACAAGAGACCACATACACACCAGGCCAGAAATTGTTTTTTTTACAGCATTAAAAAAAACATGAAACACATCAGGGTGTAGATCGCCCAGTGGTTCAGGTCACGTCCAGGTGGCCAGGGTCTGAATCCAACCTGTGGCTAGTTTCCCACATGCCACTCCTGTTTCCTTTCCTATCCACTGTCCTATCGCCTCTTTACTTTATAATCCCCATTTGCTTTAAAGGCATTAAAATCCAAAGAGTAACCTCAAACAACAACAAAAATAAAAACTCAAACAAATTTAGAACCTGGCTAAAAAACAACAACAACATCAAAAACTTGGGTCTGAATGCTAATTTCACTATCAGCACACACTGTATGGGGGTGATTTTTTTCTAACTCACTGGTTTAGAAGAAATAATGACCATCACTTTGTCCAATCAGAGGCTCAGCTCATGTGACTGACAGGTCTGACACTGTTAGTGAGGAGGCAAGCATTTCCAATATGGCCTCCACTGAGCTTCATCACTCTGTTCAGGAACAGATGGGTGATGTCACTGAGACTACATCCATATGTTATACAGTCTTTGATCCATCACAGTTAACCAGGGTGTACTGTTAAAAAATAATACTAACTGATGAAATTCTAAATCCAGTTTTTACTTTGGGTAGTTACTGAAAAAGTTTGGAGTCAAGGTTATGACCAAATACAACTTTGGCCTCAATATGGAGAGTAAATGGTAAGAGTAAGTTTGACTGATGATTAACAGATACAGACATAATCTTCAAAGTAAAGCTAAAGTATATTATGAAACTATAAGCTACAATAATATTCAACTGCAAAGTCTAAAATCTTTATTATTCTGATATATTTTGGGACAGTTTTTTGTCTGTCTGTAATTTTCTGGCTTGTTTAACTTGACCCAGACTCAGCATTCTGTGTGCTCGTCTTGAGATTTTGGACGGTTTCTGGTTTATGGAGATAGGTTTATGTCTTTATTTCACAGTCTGTAAATGTCTTCTCCTCCATAAACATGTCTGTACTCTGAATATCTGTCCACTTGCTGATGTCTTTCATCCACTTACTGATTTCTTACCAAGCTGAGAGTTGTTGAGCATTTGTCAAAGTGATTTTAAGGTAAAAAAAAAAAAAAGGGGGGTTATTGGTGGTTACTCTCCTTGCCTAAATGCTTGTACAATTGTTTATCATTTGTATTTTATGTTTGTTTTACATCTTCCTGCCCAGGGACCACAGATGGAAATTAGCTGTGTAGCTAAGTCTGGGTTGACAGCTTTCTTGTTTTACATGGTCCCTGTCAAATAAACGAATCTAAATTAAAAAAAAAAAAAAATCAATCAAATACTCTGCAGTACTCCAGGAACTCCGAAAAAGCTTGAAACTACAGCGACAACCCGACCACCTGTCAGTTTTCCCTGCCTATGAAAAACGAATACAGCAGAATGAGAGTGTGTTAGAAAATAGTTATATCTTGATAACAGTTTAGCCTCAGTACTCCATGTTAGTGCTAGCTTGTGTTAAACACATCAGAGTTCGTTTAACTAACCTGGGACAGGACACCATGGAAGTTTTCAGTCCTGCGTTAATTAACAGTGCATTTCATTCATTCATTCGGCCAAGTGAAGATTACGACAACAAACCTTTGAATGATGATCCTAGAGCAGCACTGCGGACAGAAATCCGCAGATCTGATTTCATCTTTTTGCTGGAGATGACTTTTTAAAGTCACCCTTCAAGCTCACTGTGCAGACATCTACAAAGACAGCTGCTGACATCAAGTATCAGACTGCATCTGCGTTAAACTGAACTGAAGACGACGTTTAACTTCGTTGGTGTTTGATCCTCATTTAGTGACGTGTCTGATTTCTGCAGCCTCACTAACGCGCTCTCTGATGTGTCTGATGAGCCCTTGAAGACAGTCAAGCTGGGATGTAATCACCTCTCCCTCTGAGTCATGTCAGCCGTCAATTAATGTTAGCTGCTAACCCTGAGCACGACGCGCTGTGATTAATGTTTAATAGGACCGAGGCCCTGTGATTGTGCTAATTGATTTTTCAGAGGGGCAGAAAATGGAGGGGACAGTGCCTTTGGTGCACAGGGGCCACTTTCTGCGCCTGCTAATCAAGCATTAAACACCTCTCTGCTCAGAAGTGTGCTGCAGCTAACCGCCGCTCCCTGAGGCCGCCTGGAGATGACTAGCATGCCAGTGTGGGTTTCATTTACTATTTCCTCTGCTGTGGGTTTCTCCTGATGGACTCTCGGCCTCCACTCCAGCCCTTTGACAGAACACAAAGACCAGGAAATGAACAGAACCTGTCGACGTATGGTTGTTACGTTGTAATTGAACGGCTTAATCTGCCGTTTCCTGACGCTACGCCATATTGTCAGACGGAGAGTCATTCGCTAATGAAGCGGTGAAACCTCAAAACTCTGCTCTCTGATGATTAGGGAGCAGCTTCCCTTTAGCCACACACTCAGCAGCAGGGTTGCTAACTGCTCAACCACAAAGCGATAGTGAAGCGAGGCCCGCGGCGCCCTGCTTGCTCTGAGTGATTGGGGGATTTGAATGACATCACCAAACATATTTTTTTTTTTTTGTGTGTGTGTGTGTGTGTCTCTGGGCTGGCCGTTTACTGCTGCCCATCACTCCATCCTAAATTGGATTACGATGGGTCTTACGATGTTGCGAGACCTGCAGGCAGCAGAGAGGATGATGACATGTCTCGAGGGATAACAGAGGATGGAGGGAGAAGAGGAGGGAGGAGAGGTAAATCCAGGAGGGGAAAGGATGGCTGCCCGTGACAACGCTGGATTTATGTTGAAAGGAGCCAGTGGACACTTTTCAGAAAGCCACAGATCATCTCGCTCTGAGTGTGTGTGTCAGTCCATCTCTCTGGGTGTGTCACTTTGACTCTCACTCAAACGGAGAACGTGTGAATGCAAACACACGGGAAATTGGTTCCTCTGCCTTTTTATGGGTTATTTTTGAAGAACTTCTCTGAGGGTTTGTGTTCCCTTTCATATCCTCTCCTTCTCTTTCTTTTCAAAGCGCAGTCATTTCAGGCACATATCAGCGTGTGCGTGTGTGTTGTTTATTCTTCTTTTTGGTTTCTTTATTCATCAAAGGCCTGTAAGACGAAGGCACCGCAGCACTTAATGCGCTCCTAAAACTTGTTTTTAGGCCAGAGGACAGAGAGAGGAATGAAAGAGCTGAAGAACATTCAGCGCTTGCTTGTAAAAAGGCTTGCGTGTAAGTGTGTGTGTGTGTGTTTGTGGACGCGGTTTGAGAGTGTGTGTTCAGGGCTGTTTGTGACCTCACCAGCTGCTGCCCGCTAATCACGCTGCACCTGCGTTTTTTTGGCTGATACAGTCTTTTTGTCCTATTGGTCCCCTTCAAATTCAGCACGCAGATGCTCTCTCCTATTGGCTGAGGCAGGGATTGTGCACTTTGAAAGCATTTAACAGTGTGTGTATAGTGTGCGTGTGTGTGTTCTCTCTCATGTAGGAAGACTTTGTAATGGGGCCGTGGAGGATGCAGCTGCTGACACGGAGCCGTTTGGAAAGAGGGCGGTGGTGCGGGGGATTCATCACCTGATTCTTCTCTTTTGATTGAATTCAAACTAAATGTAGCACCTGTTGGGCCGAACCATTAATTCACTGAAAGAGGGGAGTTTCAGAGTGATGGGTCAGCTGTTGTATAAAAGGTTTTAAAAACTGAAATGAGTTTGCCCCGCCTTTCATGTCCCCGGTTCCTCTTATGAGCGTTGTTAAATCAGAATAATTAAGCACCTGTTGGGCTAATCCATGGCACATACACAGACACAGTGGCGGGAGATTGGATGAGGAGTGGCAGTGTGTCTATTTTGGCCCCGGTACAGGCCTTGGCTCATGCAGTAAATGTTTGTGATTAGGGAATAGCTGCAAAGCAGGTTAGCCGACGCAGTGCACAGGGAGGTGTAGAGGTAGAGGCTGGCTTAGTGGCTTTGCTAGCCCGAGCAGACGGAACGTGCCGGGACTTTGAGCCAGCACTCGCGAAGGGAGGGGGCCGGGCGGAGGATTTACTCCGTCTCACGCACACAATCTATCTCACAGGGCTTATCTTTATCCATAGTCTCCCGAGGGTTTCATCTGATGTTGGCGGAGGTGAAGTGAGAGCTGGAACTAGGAAGAGAAAATGAAAAGAGAAATCTCGCAGTGATCTGAGAGGAGCAGAAGAGAGAGGAGGACAGGAGGAGAGGGGCTGTTAAGGGAATTGTTCAGGTGGGATCAGCTATGAAGACAGAAGGTGGAGATGGATATCCAGGGAGATTTTGACAGGAAGAGTTAAAGTCCAGAGTCAGGGAGACAACTGGAGGAAGATGCAGTGTCCAGCTTAGTGACTGACCTGAGGATTAAGATACAAACTGACCAGCCTGGAGAGAAAGACAGACATCCATACAGTAAAGAGAGGGATAGATGGAGTCAGAGGGGTCTTTGTATGAAATGTTTGGGATGTTCTTTATTCCCTGGCGCTGATCCAATCCCAGCTCCCTGATTGGGCTGGGCGGCTTTGAACCCGGGCTTTTGGAAAGAGCAGCAGGCTCCCAGGGCGACACATGGTCATAACAAAGAGCCGGGCAGGACGCCCGGTAAGTCACAAAAGCCCTGTCCCTTAGGTCATCCACTGAATGCAGCATGTGCCGCCTCTCCTCTGCCAATCAGAATGCCAGGACCTGGGTGTTAATAACCTCCATCATAAGGTTCTTAAATTAAAGCCGAGCTGTTTTATTCCAGGGCTCAGGCAGGGATGAAGGCGCATAATTATTTATCACCAGCTTTCATCAGACATTCAACGCAGACCCTTCAACATCAGCATCCTTCTGCTTTTTCTAGTCAAAATTAGGGCTGGGGCGATATGCTTTTTACCCTAATAGATTCTTTTACCTTTTTTTTTTTCGGTTTAAATTGTGGTTCTCTGTTATTTCCGATTTTTGTGATTTATAGTTTGCGTTTTTAATACCAGACCATGTAAAAGAAGTTGAATGATGATGATGATGATGTCAACAGACTAGGAGCCGTATTTTCCGCCTCACATTTGAGTCAGTTTTTAAGATTTATTTGATGAATGTGACATCACAACTTTTCCTCATTCCAGCTTATAAATAAATACTAAAATAAACATGTAGAAAAAATAAAAATATTTAAAAAACAAACCAACAAAAAATTGTTGAACAAAAAAAAAACATATAAAAACCTAAAACAAAAAAATCCCAATACAATACAATTTTTTCTCCCCAAAATACAAATGTATAACCAGATTGTGTCCATAGTCACTCGATTGTATCTTGAGAGCTAAATACACATTTTTGAGTAGACATGCAATTCAAAAGGGGTTTGTACAGACAAATCCCAGTCTGGACACTTGGAATTGAGTGAATCTGCATTTCAGATGTGTCTGACAAAGATCCACAAATCAACGATTTAAATCCTGAGAGAAGAGGGAGCACCAACACAGCTGATCTGCTGCACCAGAAAGGCTCAAGTTCCTCACTTAGAGCAAAAATATGCACTTGAGAACTTGTTGTTTTTGGTAAATAACACTTACCAACTTGAGGTTCGGGTCTACAACTTAGGCTGCCATGTCACACAGCCATTGCCGCACAGAACAGACAAACACACGTTTTTTTTTCTGTTTAATGAGTGGCTGCACCAAACTAATGGGCATGAAGAGTGTGTTTCAATTATGAGCTTTTGGATTTTGTATTCATAGTCATTTAATGGAGCAAAAAGTAGGCAGATTGATCATTATTACTCATCACAAGAGCTCCTTGTCCTTGACCAGGCTGTTGTCACTTCATTGACAAGGTAGGTCAGCAAGGGGTGTAGTTTCAGTCTACAGACTCTGACCATTTGGTTTCCTAAATAATTAACTTCTCTTCTCTTTACCTCAAAATCACATTTTAAAATTTGCCCTAAATTACGATGCATGAAAGAATTAGCCTAAACAAATTGTTAGCATGTGCTAACCCACGTTTCTCTGCAGCCGCTCAAACCAAAGGACAACACAGCATGGACCAAATAAAAAAAAAAAAAAAAAAAAAAAAACTTACTTCAAGATAGAGACCTGGCTTTACATAGGCTCTGTCTCATTTCTTGTGTACAGTCTGTGATGTTGACATATGAGGGAGGGCTGAAAAATTCATAGCCTGACTTGGAAGGAGTCATGCCATAGTGATGGAACTTGGCATGCATTAAATTCAGTGTTTTGAAACTTAGGGCATGGTTTATTTTTCCAACACAGTCAGTTTTTCTTAGGTTGTTGCTGTGGCAGGATGTCTGGACTTTCAGTCATCTTTAAGACTCTCCCTACCCGTCTTGAATTCAGCTGCCTACTTTTTCAGAGTTGATAAAGCTGGAGCATCATGACTGTTCTTGGAGGTTAACACTTAACACCACGGTGTCAAATTTTATCCATATTCACAAAATATCTCTGGTTCTACTTTTAAAAGTCCTCAAACACTGCATCAGCATCAGTTAATGTGAAAATAAACCACGCCGTAAGTAGGGTGGGTACCGAGTTAGGGACTTTTAAAGGTACCGACCAAATTCTGTCAAAAGTACCTGGTACCGATTCATGTAAAATCAAAAGGTACCATGTTTAGGTACCTAAATGCATCTTTGTGATTGTGAGGGAGTGAAAGAGTAGGTGATTTTCCATGCTGGACTTGAACACAGCATTGCAAGGTTACATATTGAGGAATAGAAATGTTAAATTAAAAAAAATATATTTTATTAGTAAACAAATTGATATTTTTTACCACATGAACACCTAAAAAAGTACCGAAAATCAGTACCGTTGAATACCGGTACCTAATGCCAGGTACCGTCCATTGGTACCGTATCGTTTCAAATGTGAAAGGTACCCATCCCTAGCCGTAAGTGTCAGAAAATGTTGAATGCAATTGCTATGGCACAACTCCTTCGTAGTCAGGCTACAAACTTTTCAGCCCTCCCTTATACTTTTAACCCCTTCCCAGCGTCTAACCTCTGTTCAGGTTGAACACAGAGATATTTCACAGATGCCTTCTTATCTGTCCCTTTGAAGAGGGAACAAGTGTAGTGGAGTATCCAGCCAAGGTGCATTCATTCAAAAGTGACTCTAAATGCCAAATTATACAAATCTAATTGGTTCCTCTTGGCCCTTTTCTGCACTCTGACCAGTAAGCATCATAAATTATACAGAGCTGGAGCCAAGACACACAACATCACTAAACTCGCTTTGCTTGATCTCTAGAGGTCTTTAAAACTCTGGACCTACAACATTTCCTGCACAAGTACAAAAAAAGGCAGATTTACTACAGCTTTTCTGCTCAGTGTGTTTTTGTTGGAGGGCGTGTGTGGAGCATCAGGATTCGTAAGTGCTGCTATTAACTGGGAGGCTGAGTCCTGCCAAGTCAAACAACAGTGCCAGTCAAGTGCGCGCAATAATCAAATCATCATTTCACTGAAAGTAATCGGCTTCTCCCAGAAGTATGAGAACCCTGGTCCGTCTTTCTCTCTCTGAGCTGGAAAATACAACAAACGGCTCTAATAGACCTCTATCATTCCAGATGACTTCATGTTAGATGAGTCCCAGGACCGGAGCCAGAGCACTGAGCAGAGAGCTGAAGGAGAGTCAGTGAGTCAGGAGAGCAAGAAAACAGGATCATTTCAGAAATTCAGAGTTATCGGATTAAATATTCAGGCCTGCAGTTCAGTGACGCTCAAACACGTCTGTTTCTTGGAACATTTGAAGACCTGAAGGATGAAAGTGTATTGTAATCATTTATTTATTTTATCAGACCCCCTGCACAGTTACCAACATATTTTTATTCACCATCTTTTTAACTCTGCATTTTTTAAGTCTCTTTGAACGCCTGGATCAGAAGTAAAACATCTGTGAGTGATGATGGAAGGGAAAAGCAAACACAGAACTGATGAAGAAGTGAGACTGTGCTCATTGACCTGTCTCTAGCATCAAACGCACAGTTCAGCCTGTTTTCGAAAGGCTCTGAGTCTAATATGGGAGTTTAAAACGGGAATATAAATGATCACCTGATTCATGTCCAACATATGTTCTAAGAACAATAAAAGCATGGAGAGTTAAAGTCAGCAGGTCATCTAAGGTGAGTGCTGGCTCAGAGCCTGACTAAGTCATCCACTTTTATTATTTTCTTAAATTACCCTCATCATTTCTTCTGGAAAGCAAAGGATCATTCGTCCTTTGGTGACTTCTTTTACCCAAAAATGAAATGGGATATGCAAGTTTAAAAAATCTCAATCTCCAGACCTTAAAACAAGCAGAGCATTGACTTCATACTGCTGCAGCCAGCAGACCTTCACCCACTTATATCCACTGAAGAAACCTCAAAAAGAAGTTTCAAACAAAGAGGTGTAAAAAAAATTAGTAAAAACTTGAAGAGAAAAATAAAAGCTGTTTCTTATGTTTTGTTGTGTTTTTGCCTCCAAATCCTGATCATGACACAAGCAGATGGTTGCTCTGAGCTCAGGAAATATCAGACAAAGCGAGTCCTACTGTTTTTATCTACTTTTAACTTTAATATTTGGTTTGTCCACCTTTTGCAGGAGGAAGTCTCTCGCACAGTTTCTTGCCTAAGTTTAGGTTGGAGATCTGGACTTAACGCAGCCAGTCTTCAATTTTCTATGTTCCTTGTATACGGAAAATGACTGAAATCTCTTTGTGATGGCTTTAATATTGATGAGTTTGTAGATATTTCATTCATTTAATGAATATTTTAACAGAAATAGTCAGCAAAACAACTGAAACCTCTTGAATAAAGTGTTCCAACATTTTTGCCACCACAAAATAAGAACTTTGTTTTGCCCCATTGGCAGATTTTCTCTTCCTGACTTTTGCCTCGATCTTTGCTTCATACTAGAGGTAGACCGATATATCGGCCGGCCGATATATCGGGCCGATATTTGGACACTTGTCTCTATCGGCCATTGGCCGTGTTTTCTTTTAAAAAGCCAATTTTTGATCCCTTGTAGAAAATGACACAATTTTTTAACAGGCACAAAAAAGATGAGCACCTCAAACTTGTGGAACCACTTGGATACATTACATACTTTTGTTTAAATTAAATTAATAAGTTTAAATTTCTATTTTGACATTTTAAGAAGAGTGTGAATGTTTACTACTGCTTGTTACATTGTGTGTTTACTCAGACAAAATATTTCATTGTTTTGAAAGCTGAATAAATGTTCAGAGGCTGCCCAAATTTGGAAAGCATCGGCATCGGCATCGGCCCCCAAAAAACCCATATCGGTCGACCTCTACTTCATACTTTACATTTTTAGATCATATTAACAGTAAGAGGTCGAGACAATCAGGTAAAAAAGGGTCAATGCTGATTCAACAGACAGGTTGGTGTGATGTGGTTGTGTTCAAAGCATTGAGGTTGAGGCCTTAACGCCAACTCTTCACCTGGTTTTGAGTTTGATGAGAGATAGTTAGAATCATCATCCATCATGTTTTGGCTTTGTGATAGCATCTTTTTAGAAACCAAAGAGTGAAATCAACTGTACTAAGTCCATGTTTTCTTACAGTCAGTACGTTTATCCTGTACTTGTAAATGCCTGGAGGTTACATGCACAAACATTCACATCTGCACAAGGATGAACTGATTAACTGACACAGTTTTGATAGTAGAGGGTTTTGTCACGCTTCTGCTGCAGAGAAAAAGTGTGTGTGATTAGGGGATGTTCCTGTTAAGACGCCTAAAGGCAGCAGGAGATCAACTGCACATGGTCTCTCATCCATCCATCCTTCAGCTTTACTGGTCTACCCTCTTGGGTTGGTGACAGGCTGGGGCCTATCTCAGCTGCCACTGGGCGAAAGGCAGAGGACAGGTCTACGGACTATCTCACGGTGCTCGTTCACATCAACAGGCAATTTATAAAGAGACCAATCAACCTGATGAGCTGGCTTTTGGACTGTGGGTGTCTCGAACAGGGGTGGGTGATATAGCCTCAAAATTATATCACGATATTTTAAGGAAATTTATGATAATATTTATGACAATATGGGGGAAAAAATGAACAACTTATTTTTAGTGTTTGCTGCTTCTGGATAACAGCATTTTTATTGCACACACAGCATGGAAGCATCTTTTCCAATCATTTTCTACTACTACACAATCTTGAAATGTAACCACAGTAAGTAGTTCAGATCCAGAGGAAATCTGAAATCTGAAATCTGACGTGTTGGAGGAGGAAAAGTTAATCTTGCAGGTGAAAAACTTCATAATTCTATACGACACAACACTTTCTTTCTATAAGGACACCAACAGAAAGGAGAAGGAATGGACTGAAGGAGCTGAAGTTTTGGGAGGGCCAGATGAGCTCAACATGCTGATAAATTACCATGAAAGTACGTTGTCATGAGTGGGATTCCTGCAGGAACATGTGGTTCTCCTGTGATCTTGTGATCTCAGGTATCCAGCAGCTTTGGGTGCTGTCCTGCGCTGTGCTGCCCTGCGCTGTGCTGCCCTGCGCTGTGCTGCACGGCGCTGTGCTGCACGGCGCTGTGCTGCACGGCGCTGTGCTGCACGGCGCTGTGCTGCACGGCGCTGTGCTGCACAGCGCTCACACTTTATGTGTGAATTAGGGGTAATGCTAATATAGGATTTGGACGTTTGGCTATACCACACGTCCATCATAGAGGCAAAAAATCCACCAATAATAACGTAGATTTCACATCCTCCTATATAGCCTGGTTGTATTCGGCCGTGTGTTTCAGCTTTAGGTGGAGGAACATGTTTGTGGTGTTGCCAACCTTTGCGATACTAGTACTCCTGCCCATTTGCTGCATGACTGACCTTTGGTCAGACAAACCACCTCCACATCACTGAGGTAGCTCCTTTTTAGGCACTATATCCTCATGTCAGAATTGATGCTGCTTTCGCTCTTGGTCATTATTGTGTTGTACACAGCAGGGAGCGTCATATGTCAGTACGCCTCTGCACTGGAAAAATCGCAAAATGACAAATTGATATTGTGACAAAAATCATCCTGGTATTATCGTAAACAGTATGATATTGCACATCCCTAATCTCAAAGAGAGATAAAAAAATGTACATGGAGAACATACAAGCTCCTGCCGCTCTGAGGCAACAGCGCCAACCACTGCACCACCGTGGGTAAATATAATATTGCAGAGGCCTGGCAGGATCGTTTAAAGGGCAAACTGAAGCTGTCCCCACAGGGTAGAAATCCCGCAAACTAGAAAAGGTTGTTTAATATAAACCCAGTGTCCCAGTCCTAAGGTTGGCTGCCACTCTCATAATGTACACACAAGGCAGACTCACACACACACGGAGACACACACACAGCAGAACTTTACTTGACATCAGGAGGAGGCTGAGCAAACAGAGCAATTCCAGCTGTTGTGAAGGCAGCGGGCCTCAGATTGTGTGAGTCAGTCACAGTGGAGCTTTAATCAAGAGAGGCCCTCTGTGGGACTTCCCTGAAGGACAAGAGAATGAAGTCTGATTGCAAAGCCTTGAGGCTGCTAACACCTCTCAAACAGGCCGAGTCGGAGAGAAGAAGCCGGCCAATCTGGCTGTCACCACAAAGAATCAGGACAGTTAATTCAAGCCACACAAAACGTAGCGTTAAAAAAAGAGGCTATCTCTGAATTTCTTCAGGAAAATGCTTTTACACTCTGCAGAGGAGGGAAACCAAAGAGCTTCTGACATGTGTTATGAGAGAATTTCCTCAGGTGATGGATTGAATTACACGGTAGCCTCTGAATGTAGAAAGAGGACCAATTGTGCCATCAGGAAACAACACTTTCTGTCACTCCTGATGATTGACAGAGTGGCTGTAGAGGAACCCTTTCACTAAATGAAGCAGAAAATATGATGCAGGCTTCTTACAAAAACATAATCTGACACTTAAATCTGAGCTGAAACCTGGAAAAACTCCCTTCTTTTTATGTAAGCACACCACTGTTTATCTTGCAGGATGGAGCATCATTGATTGTAGAGAGCAGCTTTTGTGTAAAGATGACAGATGTGGGCTAGGTGAAAGGAAAACTAATCCTGCCGGCTGAACTGCTCCAATGAGAGGAAAACAATGTGTGAAGGCTTGATGGATGAAGGCGCAGCAGAAATGACTCTTTTGTTTACGTCTCTCCCAGGACATGTCAGAGAAGCTGGCTTCTCAGTGACAGCATGTCAGCTGACATAGCCGGGTCGTTCTGTTCGAACCTTTCACAACATGCCAGTGACGGTGAGGTGAAAGTCGAGGAAACATCTCCGATTGCTATTCCTCAGACTGCTTCAGTTTATTCACGTACGTCTGCTCACGTTTCTCTCTGCAGACTCTGCAGGTGTTAAAAATGGTGATAAAGCACAAATCTTTGAGGTGTCTGAGAAGAAATGCCAGGTTTATCTGCAGACAGGGAGTGCTGAACACGCTGAAGCCTGAGTCCAACAAACTTCTCTTCCAGTTAAGTAGAAAGAAAACACTGCGTCAAATAGGGAATTTCCAATTCTCTGATTTATTCATCATCAGAAGAGAAAAGGGGAGAAAATAAACTTGAACTGCTGTTTGAACCTCAAAAAGATGTCCCCTCCCCTTGTTTTTTTTCCAAGACTAATTTTGCAAAAAAAGACTTTTTGAAGACCATGGCCTGTATGCTTGTCCAGTCAATACACAAACAGGACCATTAGTCATAACAAACTGTAATGGAACATCAAATCTGGCCTTAGCGTTAACCACATGCGCGACTGCAAATAATTGGCCTGCTAGCTAATAACACCATGAAAGAGATGCAGATGCAGATTACGTCATATTGCAGAGGAACCTCCTCAAAAAACTCTTTCCAACAAATTCAAATTGCGCATGCCCACTACTTATAAACAGCAATAACATGGCAACCAGTAATGGTGTGACTGAGAGAAGATCAAGAAAAATGTTTGAGCTGCTAAACTACAAACTGACAGTGTTTACTTGTTGTCACATTAGCCTACAGATACAAAGGAGCACCAGGTGGCCGATAGCACTACATTTAGCTTGCTAGTACAATAGTTGCATTTTTGAGCGAAAAAAATGACAATTTAATAGAAGAATAAAGAATAAACAAAGCTGTAATCAGCTAGTGAATCATCAAATATAAACAAAGAGTACGGGAGGTTTAGATAAAGATCTCAAAAACCCCTCAAAAATAACAAAAATAACAAGCGTGGCAGCAATGCCCACAGTAACTATGTTTGACCAACCCCAACATTTCACTATGATACATCATCTTGGAAGGACCTAGACACATAAAAGCAAAGAGCAAAGCAAACTAGCAAAACTGAAGTCAGTGAGCCTTGCTGGTTCGACTGCCTCCCTTATCTCCTCAGTTAATTGAAAAATGTTGTGCATCTTATATATAAATTTGCTGTATATCGCTACATCATCATACTTTGTCAAAGGAGCCATTTGATACCTCATTATCTTTCCTTTTTGCGTATTTTGTTTTCAACAATACACATGAGTACCACATCCGCCATCCTTTAAAACAGCCTAATTGGTGTAGTAATCCTGCCTTTAGCGCCTGTAATGGTGAGGCCTACCTCCATTTACATTTAAAGTTCTTTTGGGGTCCATTTCTATCACTTATGACTGGGGTTGCATACGGTCCCATATTTTGTTTGATAGACCCCTTCACTGTTTGTTAACAGTAGCAGCTGAATTTACATTGTGACAACGGATGTGCTGTGTCAAGCTATGCAAGGTTACCGCCGAACAAAAAACACTTAAACGTAATATTGCACCCCTCAAAAACACCTTGAGTTTGTCATTTAAGACTTCTGATGGGTTTATTTTACCATTTAAATACAAAATAAACTCGAGTGAATTGGCAAAATCTTGTTTTCACGTTTCAACAGTTTTTGCAATCATGACAATCACTGACATACTTGGCTGCTTGGTCATCATTAAAGGGATAGTTCAGTTTTTTTGAAGTGGGGTCGTATGAGCTCTATGTGACCACTAAGGACATTAGATACAGTAGAAAGTTGTCTCCTCTCCCTCAGTAAGACACAAACTTTAATCGATGGTGACGAGGAAATAGACGCTAACAGGGACGGACGGTACCAAATTCAAAGGCTATTTTCTCTGCCTACAAGAACTAAAATCAACACGAGGCTTTACACGAGGCTAAAACCAGCGCTCGAAGCACAGCTTGTTTATATTCCCTACAGCTGGAAGGAGGAGGGGGGATGGAGCGCACTAGCGCTGCGCGTAAGGACACATGAGTTAGTTAAGTCCAGATAAATGTTTATATTTCCGAAGACTTAATGCACTTAAAAATATTTTATGTAGCGTACTCTTAAACTGTGGTATTACTTTTTGATTTTAGTTCTTTTAAGCAGAGAAAATAGCCTTTGGATTTGGTACCATCTGTCCCTGTTAGTGCCTATTTCCTCGTCACCATCGATTAAAGTTTGTGTCTTAGTGAGGGAGAGGAGACAACTTTCTACTGTATCTAATGTCCTTAGTGGTCACATAGAGCTCATACAACCCCACTTCAAAAAAACTGAACTATCCCTTTAAGCACTTACTCTCAAATCCAGAACACTGGTTGATCTGAATCAGTCACTATCCTGTCAAAACTCAGCAGAACTGAATCCTGTAGTGGTGGAGTACTGTTTCTGAAAACCAGCCACTGAATTGGCAGACATTAGCATGCTGCTTACAGTTTGATAAAGTGTTTAAGGAATGCTGACTCATCTGAATAAAAAGAGGATAAACGCTGATTTTGTTGCACAAATGTGTATATCTTTATGATGATGTAGGGGTCTTTTCAAAAGATATAGACAAACAGTGTAAAGAAGATTTTTAAGTTGACCAGCAAAGCCTTTTTGATAACCAAATGGTCAAATTAAAATGATGTCAAGATATAGCTTCTCCACATGGACTCATTAAATAAATATTTTCACACTATAATACTAAAATCAGTTGCATCCTGTTGGATGGATGAAGGCTAAGAAACATTTCTTTTTATTTATTCATTTTATTTATTTATATATTTTAGTGTATTTTCTTAATTCTAGGCTGTTTTTGTCATTTGATGTTGACATAAAAAGGAATCCAAACTAACACAGTTGTGGTAAAATCTCATGTCTCTTCATCTAACATCCCTGCGGCGTTTGGCAGTGAGTGTCACCTGACCTTAAATCACGCGTCAGGGCTCACTTGTTATACAGATAAGTGGCACCGTCTGCTGTTGCAATGGATACTGAAAGTGAATCACTCAACCTGGAGGCAAAGAAAGAGGAGTTGAGGCCTGAGACTGTGCAAAAATCTACATCGCACTCACCTGTCAGTCAAATCAGACGCTAAAGCCCATACTGATGAATTACAATATTTACCTCCTGTTGTTGTTATAAATAGATAGATAAGGTATTAAGTTTAAGAAAACCCTCTAGTGGACACTCGAGGAACTGCAGTGTGTCTCATTCTGCACAGGCTTACCATCAGAGACCACTGCTAGGGGTAAATACAGCTGGGAAAGACTCCCTCCAGACATTATAATGCAGAGAGGAAGTTGACCCTTGACCCTTTGGCTGGAGAAAAAGCCAGGTCAAATCTTTTTTAAACCACACTGAAAACACATTTTCCAAAATACTCCACCAACAAGGCAACAAGAAAGCTGACGTTAAATCTTAATAAAAGACTTATTGAAACAAAATTGTTGAGCCGAATGAAAAGTTTTCCACCCAGTGGATCCTGAGCTGTCGCTTCAGAAAAATATGACTGTGTACGACAGGAAAACATGAAGCCTGGAGGCACAAACACGTGGAGGAGTTCAGGTATTCTACCCTCCATTAGTTTGTTTTTATCCACACTATGATGTTGATGTATCATCATTTTTCCCCTCAGCCTCATTAGTAGGATGAAAGGATGGAGGTGGGAGGGGGATATCTTGACTTGCTGTCAGCCTGTGGAGGTGTGAAACCACTACATCAGCCCTGCCCCCCCATCATTCCTGTCATGTATGACAAATCCCTGTGGTGGTTCCTGTGAGGTCAGATTATCGCATGAATCACTACGGGTTCTATTTCCATCCGTCTACATCAAAGGCTTTCCAAATGTCTCCTGTCTGTCCTCGGGGTCATCATTCACTCCTTTACTCCTGCCCTGACCCCCTGAGCAGCTTACAGATGATGAAAAGACAGCGCTAAACACAGCGTATGATAGAAGAAAAGGAAAATTCTTGAAAGATCTTGCCAATTTTTTCGCTGGTCATGACATCCTTAAAAATGCTGTGAGGAGGATCTCTTTTAATTGGACTGCCTCGCCACCCTCTGGCCGGAGTCTTAAGCACACTGTCGTAAATTGCTTTTAACAAGGTGTGTGTTTGTTTTGGAATTAAATGAAGATCTGAAAAAAAAAAAAAAATATTTGTTCAAAACAACTTTTTACTGGATACAACTCAACAAGGTACAGTTACAAAACACTACGGTTTGAAACAGGACAATAAGCAACTATTGTAGTAGCCGGCTTAATGTAGTGCTATCGGCTGCCTGGTGCTCCAACGTACCTGTTGGCTAATGTGACAACAAGTAAACACTACAAGTTTGTAAGTAGTTTAGTAGCTGTTTATATTTAGCCCACCTGGCAGCCTGGTGCTCTAGGACATGTCTTAAATATTTAACGCTAGTAAATCCTGGTTTTGTCCTGCCGGTCATCTACCAATCAGAGCTAACATAACCTCACACGCCATTTAATTGATAGACTCTCAAGTCTGAACAGACCACTGCAGAGTAACTGCTGACAGTGAGTTGGAATGAACCTGATCACTAACAGTTTAGCTCCTTTGTTAGCCTTTAGCTCGTGCTCTATCTATCTCCCGTTTCTTTGTTCAGGTCATCTGTCCTTTTTCTGTCTGACAGTTAGGCTCCAGTGTCCACCATCACCACAACATTAATTACAGAAATTGTTTTCATTTCGGTTAAACCCTAACAAAGAGCCACATGCCAATCACAAAGAAGACAAATTGCTAGATGTTTTCCATCGTTGCTCTTTGTTTACTGTGTCACGTTTTCTTCTTTGTTGGATTTAGTAGCGGGGTACACTGTGTCGTGCTGCTATGGTGTCAAGCTATTATCTTACTGATGCGGTTATTGGCATCCTGCTTACACACCGCCTACCATGAGGGGGCATGGTTGGCTGTGGAAACACAAACAGGATCAGGCTCAACCGAGCCAACCTGTACTGAACTGTACTGCTCTAAACCAGACTGCTTGGTAAAAACAGGACTTAACAGACTGTCCTGTGTTTGTTTGTTTGTTTTGGCCTTTTTAAACCGTTTGTCCCTGTAGAGTTACTGCAGGGTGCTGTAAAGCAGATGTTATTGCTGTAATGTGTCTGGTTGTGCTCATGTGTTCTGTAATAAAGCTAAGCATGGCTGATGGTCCATATCAATGTACCGTACCATGTTTCCTCATGAGCAAGCTCAGATATATAATGACACATTAATGTTTGCTACCACACTGATGACGGCTAACTGAATGAGTTTAGCTTTAGAATAGGACAGGTTTCAACACTTCTAAGAAATTGTTTTGAAATTTCCCTTCGGTCTCATCACCTGTAAAAGTCTAATCCTAAAACCATTAGCTCACGATTTATTTCAACTGCAAACTTTCAGTCTCTGTCTCTGCCTTGCCTCTGCTGCCCTGCAGCTCAAACTTCCAGCCACACAACTGCCCAAACATCAACCTGCAGGTTCTGCCTGAGGATTTTAGATAAGATCTTTACGTCTAACAACAAAACGGCCAGGAGTGATGAGCTTGAAGTCTGTACGCTAAACACAAACAATGCTCTGCTGCTGTAATTAACACCTCAGACCTATAAACCAAGATTGTCTGACTGAACTGTTATCTTATTTCATATGTACTTAAAGATACCACCCTCTTATTTCCTTTCAACTGATGCTTCATTGTTTTATTTTTAGTTTTGCACTGTAGTTCTGGAGCAAACAGACTAAAACCATCTTCTTAGAGTTAACAGACTGAAGCTTTGAGACAGAATTTGGATGGTGCAAAATGCCAAAAAATGAAAGGACAGGTCATCCTAACTGAAATATCATGACAACATATTAACACCATGGTGGTTCCCATCTCTAGTTTAGGTGTGTGAGCTGTTCGCATGTCCGTGTTGATTCAGTGGTTGGTAAAAGGATAAAATTAATACTCTGTGGGCTGTGAGAGCAGGAACTAGCTGGAAGGATAACTAAAAATGAGCTCCTATTACAAAACTGCCTTCCACTTGTCGAACCATTAGTCATTATAAAGCAAAGCACCCTGCTAAGTGTTGATGAAAAAATCGACTCTAAACACACAGTGACAGAGAGAGCACATACAGGCTCCACAAACTGAAACAGATTAGATGCAATGGGAAATGTGGTGTAAAGGCTGGAAAGAGGAGCATTTAAAGGGTTACCAGAGTTTATGTTTGTGTGTGTTGGTGTGTGTTTGTTTGCAGCCCCATCCCTGCTTGAATGGAGGAGACACAAGAGACACTACAAGAGCCCCCCTGCTAATTCATATAGTGAAAGCACTTCATACACAAGCTGTACAAAATGTCTTTGAGCAAGGAAGTTAATCCACCGTAGAATTTTAATTCAATCTTTGTGTAGTGAGGATTATAGTATTTCCAAAGGAGGCACATGTATAATCTCATTCAGAGCTGAAAAATGCTGAAATGGAAAGAATATAAATGTTATTGATCCTGGAGGGGAAATGAATGTGGTCGTCACAGCAGCAGAGAATAAAAGTGAAGGCGGCAGAGAATTGGAGAGTTTGACTGAAAATGTGATAAAGGATCTAAATTAAAGCGAGAACAGGCATAATGATAAATGTCTGCAATTATAGAACATTTTTCTCATTTACTGCAGCAGAATATATTTTAGGAGAGCTTTTTAGGTGTAGGATGGTTATTGGGAGCAGCAAACAATATAGATAATATTCAATAGCTAATTTTTACCTCTTTTGTTGCTAGATACAACACCTATCTATTACAACCGAGGGAATCAAGGTGGGAATGATGGTAGAGCCTTGAATCCTAAGATGTTTGGAGACTGTAAAGTGTTCATAAAACAGACTGACAGCCTGAGAATCATCAAAACACTTGAGTTATTTCAAAATTAAGATTAGATGTGAGATAAACATTTCAAAAGTTGAGGCAGAGAAATGTTATCTTGCATCACTTCTTTATTCACCAGCACCCTATAAATGTTAGGGATCTGAGGAGGCCAGTTCCTGGGGTTTGGAAACCCAGTTGTACCGTTCTGGCCTGGTGGAGGATTTCATCAGCTCAAAGGGTTGAGCTTTTTCGTGTTTTTGTTCCATGATTTGCCAAATGATTTTGATAGAGGACAAGTCAAGGCAGCCCTTCTTTTCCCAAAGACATTTTTGGTTTGTCAACCACAGGACAGTTTCCCACTTCACCACTGTCCAACTTTAATGGACTCTGGGGTGGAAAATTTCTAGGAAATTTCAGGAAAGTTTCCTGAATATTTCCATGGGAATTTTAGCTCAGGGAAATTGGATATTTTCAGGGTTTGTTACCATCAACTTAAATGACTTTTTCTAAAAAATGGGTTCTTTTCATACTTTGTTCTCAACTTGAATTTTGTTTTCAAAAACTATCTAGGTTGTAACAACATGACTGAATGTAAATTCAACTGTGTACCATGAGTCACATCTGCAAACAATTCCAAGTCTATTCAATTGACATCAATCACTTCTTCGCTTGTCAACGGCATTTTTTAAGACAACATTTCTGGATTTGGAGTCTAAAAGTCCTGTCAAGCTAAGTTTTGATGGTAGTACTGTGGTGATTATATTTATCACTATGAACACATATAAACTATTTAACAAAAAATACATCTGATGTTCAACAAAATGTGTTTAATTTTAAGAGGCTTGCTACAACAAATGTTTATGTCTATATTCATGACAGTTAGACTCAGATAGGAAAAAATCCCCCAAATTCCCTGATAATTTATTGACAATGTTGTTTAAGAATAAAGCGCTGGACATGTTTGCTTGCATGCCTGCTTATCATAATCCAAAATGTTCAACATTTATACATGTATAAGACCAGGTAAATGCAATTATCATAAATTCCCATTAATTCCCCAAAATTTCCATGAAAAGTTCCTGACTTTGAAAATTCCCAGAATTTTGCAACCCTAACTGGCCCTGTGAGTTTGCTAGCAAGTTTAGATTACCACTTCCACATTGCATGCCACTGGTTTTTACCTGCATGCAATAACAATAAGCAGCCTGGTGGTGCAGTGGTCAGAGCTGTTGCCTCACATCGAGAGGGTTTCTTGTTGCGGCATTATACTGCCAAAATTCGAGAGCATATATGACATACAGGTGAGTGTATATGATATCTGCATGAGCTATAGTCTAACATCCATGCAAGCAGATTACTTTTGCTCGTGCTCAATGCTATAAGTATAAAAGAAATTATAGTTTTTAGCAAATTATAAAAGTAGGGTGGCATGAGGAAACTAATAAAATCAAATAACTGCGTTTTAACAGCCATTGCCGTTCTTCTTGAGTATGCAAGGAGAGTTTAACATTTCACTGCCCTTTCTTGTTTACTTTCTCTGTCCAAAAGATCACAGCCAATCATATAAAACAAGGACTGTAGCCAATCACATCGGGGGACACGATGATGATGGCTGGGCCCGCCCACTGACTGCTGAAAACAAAATATGCCCATGACAAGCAGGAGAAAGCTTCACAGGCAGAACAGCCTCTGCACATGAGCATTGTAAAAGCTCTTGCTGGAGTAAAAGTAATTTGCTTACGCAGATACGAGACTTTAGCGTGCGCAGATCTCAAATTTGCTCTCAAATTTTAGCAGTATAATGCTGCCATAGTTCCTGTTTTGAATTCCTGACTTGGCAGGAGCCCATATGGAGTTTGCATGGTCTTCTCGACTTCCTCCCCAAGTGAGATAAGTGGTACAGATGATACTGTTGTAAACATAAAGATCCTGTCATTGACCTAAATTGAAATACATAATCGAAACACTGATACATGCTCATCTGTGAGTTTTCACTCATGATTCGGATTTCCTTTGTGTATTTCTCTTATGTTTCCAACTATTTTTCAAATACCTTTACATTTTTATTCCACCCCTTGTCTCCACACTTCTTAAGCTATGAGCTCTATAGAGAATTCAAGGCTGGATAAAGAAAAACAACAGCTCCTCAAATGCCAGATGAAATAAGGAGTGGAAGTGCAGAAAAAGCCTCAGATGTGAAAGCCTCGGGGCTTATCTGTGGATAGGGAAAGGTTCATGAAGCGTTGCTCATAGAAACGTGACGCACAGACATGACACAATCAGCCATTCAGCATCACAAAGGGCCGTGTCTAGTCTGAACGCTGTAGCTCTATCTTGACCTTCGGTAGTGTTCCACCCCTCTGAACAAGCCTCTGTTTGTGGGGGCAGATGTCAGTCAGTCAGTCGACCCCCTGAGGAACAGGAGCATGGCTCTGTTGGCAGCTTTGCATATGGCTTGACTGTGAAAAGACTGAAGTGAGGGCTTGGAAGAAGTTTGATTGAGGTGGTGCTAGGAGACATGTTTGAAACAGTTTGGCGAGAGTTCAACCAGAGCAAACGTTGAGGTGGAAAACTCAGCTGGCCAGCCCCTGATATTTCAACTATATCTCTTTATCTAACACGGCTTTCTGCCCTCTGCAAGCAGCTACTCATTAGGGCAGAACTGATTAAATAAGGCAATCAGAATCATGAATCTAAGCTGTGCTGTTTAACATCAAGGAAGAGGAAATCAGAGAGAGGGTAGAAACAAAGAGTATGGTTCCCCTCATGCTCAAGACATAACACAATCACCCCCACTTGCCTGGAGATACCACTGTCAATCAACACGGAGCACAAATACAATCAAATGTGCTATCTATGGGCCATGTGACCCCTGGGCTATTTTTACGAGCACAGAGGGGATGACAGCACGGACTCTCCAGGGAAAAGAAATATGTGTATACATTCTCTCACATCAAAGCTTCGGCCATACTATCCTGTGCTATGCCTCTGTGATGTATATGTTAAGCTAGCTAGCATACCTTGATGATACACAGCACTATAGCTGTAGTGTAAACACAAGGAGCCAAACATGGTCAGATATAGATAACCTCTGTTCATTGTTATTCCAACTCTTCATGGAAGGCTTTACTGTACACAAAGACAGGAAGACAGGAAGGTAATCTCTGGAAAAAGACCTGTTTACTGTAAACACAAGAACACCTGGGTTTTAGAGGGTAGAAAAAAAACTGAGGTCATCTTCATACTTAAACACCTTTCCAAAAAAGTCTTTAAAAGGAAAGTTTTGAGTAACGTTGCTTGCACTATCACACAGCGCACAGCATGGGCTGTTTGCTGCTATGAGCCCCTGTTCTCAGATTTACAGAGGTAGTAAGATATACACAATGTAAGCATTATGTTTTTTAAAGCACATTAAAGCAACCAAAGGTAGACTTGACACAGCCCCTCACAAAACAAGGCTTTAAAGGATAAGACAGGTTTATTTCATTCCCCATAAATACCTCGATTGGTTCTGCTTCCACTGCACTTGCCATGGGCTTGTTGCCCACTTTGCCCAGTGAATTATTTTATGTTTCTTTAGTGGTCTTACCTAGCAGCTGCACTCCACGGGTCAGACCGTAAACATCAATGAGCGCCCAGAGGGGCTCAGCTGTGCGGACTCCACTGAAGAACAGCATGGGGTTGGATTCATTGATTCGATAAAAGACTCTGCCCTTCTTGTCAACCCAAAAGGCGATGATGTTGCCCTCGTTGGCGAACTCCTCGGGCAGTGCTTTGGCCCAGAAGCCGCTCTGCGACACCAGGTCGGGGCAGGCGTATTTAGGTAGGTTGTCGGGGTTTATCCTGGAGGGGTCTTTGGAGGTGAAGCCCAGACGTAGAGCCCCGCTCCAACAGCACTGCTTTTTAGTGATCTGCGGAGAGGACAACCAGAAGCTGTTTTACTACAGTGCTAATATGTATAAAGCAGAAATCCATACTGATAAATTTGATTTTGAATGCGCATTGTCTTCACTCAGTGCAGGCTGGGTTCAGTGTTCATTCATCATATTCTCACAGCAGTCATATACCTAAACATCACACTTGGGAGATAACGCATAAAGGATGAACTGCTGCAGAAAGTAGCATCAAGAGCTGTCTCTCTGCTAAAGCTAATCATACTGAAGTGTCAACACACCCATGTTTTGTAGCTCTTTTTAGTTTGCTCATGTTTTGTGTCTGATGTGAGATGAAATTTCCCTGGGCATTTGTCTTTCCAAGGCTGCTCAGTTTCAGGAGTTGAAATATTTTAAAGACGGACAAAAAACAGAGCAGCATGCACTGGGAATTGTGCCGATGTCATGCAAGCTAACAGGTAGCATCACGTGCGCTTCCAACTGATAATATCAACCTTTGGAAATCACACATTATGCAAGAAATCACTGTCCCAAACTAGGGATGGGTATTGATAAGATTTTATTATTACCAATGCCATTATCAATATCTCTTATTGATCTGAGTTCCTTATCAATTCCCCCTGTGAAGTTTTCTGTGTCAACATTTTACTGTGGTTATAAATCAATTAATCTGACATTGAATGCTGTGCATTGTCACATGTTTTAACACAATGGTGTTGCCGCCCTTGTATGATATCACACCGTTGCACAAATTGTACTTTATGCTGTTAGCGTACGTTAGCATACTTTTTGGTAAAGTGAAGCCAAGCTTTCAACTGCTACTAGCTCTTGGCCACTGTCTTTAAATTTTTGCCGCTGACTGTGATTTATGTGTGGCACTTCATGTGACATGGTGGTAAGGCATGATGTAAAGCATCTACAAGAAACAGTTAAGTATAAAGTCTACTGACATTGATGGATTGAACCATTTCTAATCAAATCAAAACAGGAAATGGGTATTGATACTCATCCCTATACCCAAATAAATGTTGCAAAAGGTAAATGAGTGCAACATCCCTGAACTGAAAAGTCTAACAACATCATTTTTGAAGGTGTCTCTTTAAACATGACTATGTCTATGTCTAACAAAGTATAAGTAATGTGCACTGATTCTGTAGTTCAACTGGACACCAGATAACTGAGATGCACTCACTTGTCTTGAGGTAACAACATCACTTTTCCTTTACTTTAAAGGTGAGTGCCCTCATCGAAACATTATTCCTGTAAAATGACTCATAAAATACAATTTGACGGGTCTTTGTCGAAGTTAATCAACTTTCTGCTAATTTGATTACTATGAGAGGAAGAAGTACCAACAAGCTAACTCTTCACACAAAAATATTTTAGACAAAAAATGACCCAGATTCAGAATACCACCTGGTTTCCTCAGTTTCACTCAAGATACTGATCAGTTTTGACTGATCTGAACTTTTTTTGTTGTAACATCTTATTCTCTTTATGTAAGCAACAAACAGAGCAGTGCTTTTACTTACAATAAAGGCTTTTTATTTGTTATTATCTAATAACACCATGATCCTAACATGTGGAAAAGTTTGTCTGAATGAGCCAGTAAGTGTGTCTTAGAGCAGCTGAAATATTATCAGACTTTAAGTTTAAATATATCTATTTTAGCTCAACCAGAAGTGAAATTGTTGTCATGATAACTTATAAAAACTTATAAATAATGCATCGCAGCTTCTATCAACCCTCTGCTGAGGGTAAAATATTCATCCTAGCTGTGCATGGCAGTTACTTCAGGTGTCGGTGTGTTAAATGTTTCCAAATAAGTTTCATTTTCAACTGCAGGGTCATATCTTTCCCAATGAAGGCAAAGTTCATTTAAAATCAAGCAAATAGCACCGGCACACAGACACGTATTGTTCTGCAGCATGACCTAGTGTGCTTTTTAAACCTTAAGCCTACCCTGTTTGTGATAGACCGAGTGTCTGTTTGTCCATGTTGTACTGGTTTAATTGGTGCCAAAGCTGCATTGTCCTTCAATGAACCAGGCCCTGAGGTTTGAGGGTAAATCAAAGGAGTATACAGTGAATGGATTTCTGCTTCTCTTTAACACAAAGATATTGTAATCATGTGCAATTTGTTGTAAGATTTATGTGAATATAAGTTTACACAGTATATTAGAAAGGGCAACCTTTAGTCAACAGAAACTCTGACTAGGAAGTGCTGAAACACCAATCTAAGCTCCTTTCTTTTGTTTCCTTCTGATATGTCATTTGAACAAACTCTGGATCAAACTCTTCCTCTATATTTGGTTGGTTGCTCATCAACTTAGGAATTTGTCAGAATCCTTAACTTTAGCAATACATGATCAGAATGCTAATGTTAGCTGTTGCCAAATGGTTCTTAACAGCTCATAAACATGTGTTTTAACTTGGAATTGGCCCAGTGCACCCCTGATTTTCACTTCTTCTTCTCAGTTATTAATGCAGAAGCAGTAAAGATTGGTCAGGTTTCCTGAGTGCATACAGTCTGTATCCTGGAGCCCAGCAGTATGAAAATTTGGCAGCATTTGGTCTTCCCACTCTTTTCTTGTGATATCAGAGAAAAATGAATACCACAGTGAAGTGAGCACTCCACTTTTTCAGTGAAAACCTTGGATAAAACCAGAATGATAGCTTGACAGTTTAAAAGCTCTCAGTGGCTCAAGTGCTTCTCACTGACAAGTACCTTGAGGCGGACTTGCTCATACAGGGTAACGGGCCTGTTGCTGAAGGTGATGGCGTTGCAGAAACTGGCCTGCCTCTTTACGGTTTTCTGGGCCTGGTCCATGACGATCTGGGACCCCTTGGCGTTGGGATGGAACAGAAGCGGACTGATGGGTAGTGCCCCTCCAACGCTGCCGCACTGGATAGGCAGACACCTCTTGGGCTTGTGGTGACATCGGTGTGACGTGGATGGAAACGGGCCACCGAGGGAGTCTGGAGGGAAGAGACGGAGACAAAGGAGATGAGCTTCACGATGACACAGCGTGGGCTTATGAAAAACAGGTTATGTTTGGTGGTCATAATTATTCCCTGATGTTCTTGTTTATAATCTGATGAATCATTTGCATCACAGAAAATAACCTCAGACATTACCACATGATCTAAAATTTCTGAGCTGTTCTATGAGGCTTTGTGGTGATTACATGTGAGCGGTGGAGTAATGAGCTAATCAGCTGTAATCATCCTGGGCTCTGCAGGGTGAACAGCAAACCTCAACACAGGTCATGATTGCTGAGCATGAACAGAGATTATGCACGTACAGAACCGTTCTCCACAAACAGGCCTCTGGGACACTGGTTCCTAACCTTTTTTTCCTAGAAACCCCCCTACTTGTGTGTGAAAAGCAAGCCCGCCCCCCCCATGCATACACACCAAAAGAATTTCTCTTTGGTTTACCCTGTACATGGAAAATTACGTTTTCTTTTTTTCTGTCTTTGAAAAATCATTATAAAAAAATAAAAATAAAAAATTATAAAAAAAAATGCAGGGGCCTTTAAACATTTCTTACAATAAAGCCTTTCTTTTCATGAGATCATTTTTATATCACACCAGATCAAAGCAGAAGTAACTTACAGATACCTCTCAAATTGTTTATTCAAAATCAGAATCAATTTTTATTGCTAAGTACATTCACAGATACAAGGAAATTGACTTGGTGTGATAGTGTTAACATGTAACAAGAAAATAATGAAAATGCAGATAGAATATAGAAAAAGTTAAGATATAAGATATACAATTATGCAAAAGTATATAAAGAAAATCCTAACATAAAAGGTCTCTCTTAGGTCTCTATCGTGTTCTTCTAGTCTATTCAACAGACTAAAAGTTTTGTGTAATCTCTAATTTATGTGTAGAAATGTCATTCTGTCCCTACATCATTACACGTCAACAACTGGCCTATCTTGCCCTGTAGTGCCAGGTGGCACATGGCGTACAGCAGGTCTCTCCAACTCCTACCCTGGAGGGCCGAGACGCTGCAGGGTTTCTTTCCAACCAAAAACTCCACCAGCTGATTTAACCGATTACCTCCTCTTCAAGCAAAGAGCTGGGACTAATCAGTGAAATCAGCTGGTGGAGTTTTTGGTTGGAAAGAAAACCTGCAGCGTCTCGGCCCTCCAGGGTAGGAGTTGGAGAACCCTGGCATACAGCATACAGCACACACGCACATAGTACACAAGTTCAGATGCACACAGACAAGGAACACACTATATGTAGCGGGCAAAGAGTCAGGAAAAATAACGTGAAACCGACACAAGAAGTGCAGAAAATAAACTATGGGTGTAATGACAGTGTACGACCAGCCTGTCCTTAAGGACTTATGCTTATTGTTAAATACAGATCTGGTTACTTACTGATACAGACAAGACAGAAACTGTGGGGGCAGCGTTGCTGTTACTATTTGATATGTAGCTTTAGTGAGACACGAAGAAGAAATAACAAAGGTGGTAATTTCCCAGTGTATTTAACAGCCTCACCAACCACTGCCTCCAATAACACTGCCTCCACTCTATTTTTGTCTTTTATGTCAGAAATACATAAGCAATACTGCCACAGTCGCCATGTTTCTACTTTGGTTTGTTTTTGACTCTGGGCTGCCCCCCCTGGTGGATGTATTGGTTAACGGCAATGACGACATAAAGGGCATACAGAAGTATGTGGGCAGTGATGGTAACTTTGTAAAGAACAAATACATTTTCAAAAAAAAAGCAGTATAAATGGGCCTTTATGCTACCATTTTGACAGTTTCAGAGATTGTAGAGTGTGATGACTATAAATTAGAATTTTGGAATGTGGACAAAAAATATTTCTAAATGGGTCTACACAGACTTTTGTTTACCCCATTAGTTATACTGTCATGATTTTTACCTCCATCACGGAAGGTAGGTTTTTGGGAGCGTTTTATTTGTCTGTGAACAACATAACTCAAAAAGTAACAAACAGGTTTTGATGAAATTTTCAGGAAATGTTCAAAATGGGATAAGGAAGAAGTGATTAAATTCTGGAGCTGGATCCAGGTCTTTGTTTTTTAAAGGATTCTTTATCATTGTGAGATAGGGCCGTTTTCACCATATGTGTATATAACTCCATGATAAATGGTTGGATTGCTTTGCAAAACAATATAAGACAAAGTCATAATTTCTGACGGAAGTAAAAGTACAATCCAGATGCTGGCAATATTCTAGATACTAAGATCTGGAATATGAAATATGTACTGGGTCATCACCATTTTCAACACTGTCAGGAAACAAACTATCGTACAAACCTGCAACAAACATCAAATTCTAGCAGACAGTCTGCTGAAAGGGAGTATAACATTAAAGTAGGACTAAAGTGATGCATCACAATCACAATATGCTTGGTGGAGGTCTGTGCTCTTTGCGTGCTTTTCTAGTTTTTATTTAACATGCACAAATATAATTTTGACAACCTCAAAGCCTTAGATCAGTCAAAGTCCTGTGCACCCTCTGAGCTCTCAGGTGGACCCCAGGTTTGGAGCCACTGTTCTAGAAAGTCTTGTTTCAATTCTTGAATTAAACCTTTCAAAATGTACCACAGCTAACTCCTATCAAGACAAATCTGAAGGCATCACAGGCTCTGACTTTCAATTTTGTTCGACAGCCGCTGTAAAATTGTTAGATAAGTATTCTGAAGCTGAGCTGGAGTGAGTGACTCAAACAGAGAGTCTATCAATATTTCTACATCTGATTCTGCTCAAACGTTATATTTCACCATCATGAGTTGTCAAATGATTTCCAGAAGTTTCAGTATTTGTGTTTCAGAATTCCAACAATTTTGCGGTGAGGAGGTTTAATTTATCTTCTGCTGTGCCCACATTCTCACAGTTTTCTGGTCCAACCTCTGTTCGCGTTATTAGGCCTTATTTTTTTCCTCAGTGCTCTCACCTGCATATTTTGTACTCAGCAGGGTCTAACTTGTGGGCCAAGAGAGCAATGGTGTTGGCAGAGGTAATAGTGATTGTGGGTTGAGAGATAGAGTCCCATTCCCGACTCAATGCTCCCCCAGCTGTGTTGCATTATGGGCAATTCAAGCCTCTGTCAGTGCAGAAATCGGTGTGTCTGCCTCCTCTTTGATAGATTTCTCCCTGTTTGATTTACTGGCAAGAAAGAAACCGCATCTCTTCAGTCCTGAGAGGCTGATACATCAGAGTAAGCATCAGTAAAACCTGTGTTTACGCTGATGTATCAGCAAGTTGATTCTCTCTGCAATCAAACTCCACTTAACTATTCAGGGAACAGCTCAGCTCCAAATGTTTGGCCACCAGTCGTGGGAATATCAACCCAGGAGATCATCAATCATAAATGACAATGAGAATATCTTTCTACTTTAAAGAAATTAGCTTTTATCTAACCTGATAGCAGGTGATCACTCTCAAAAATTGATGATTTGACATTTCAAGAGAAAGTAGTAGTTAATATAAAGTTTATAGAGTGGTGGACTTGCAGTCGATCTTACTCTACAGTTTGACAAACGTACAAATGAAAGCTAACACTGGCAGCAGCAGCAGTTGTCCTGTGCAGTCCTGATAAGACCACATGGCCTTTCCTAATGCTTTATGTTCCCTCTCTCCTTCTTTGTCCTCCTCTCGACGACGGTGTTTATCTCACAACAACCCGTCCAGTTTTCCGCCCTGCAAACGCGTCTACTGTCCAACCTGGCCCCAGCCTCAGAGCATTGTTGAGGCCTTTTGTCTTAAGCAGAGCCACAGGAGAGCCGTTGCTGAGTGTGGCTCACGTGGTCACATGGTCGGGGCAGATTGAGCTGAATGTATTATCAGGCTGTAAAGAGACGCAGCTGCTGCGGAGAGGAACAGGCTATGTGTGAATTCATGTTCCTTAGCAACCCCTCGTATCTAAAGGTCTTGATCGGTGCACTCTTTCACTTCATGAGCATAGGCTGGGATACAGCAGATGCCTTTTGTTTATTCAGACACAACAACGTGTTATTTATAGTCACAGACTCCAGCGTTCTGAGGCTCAGCGTCTGTGTTTTTCCACAGGGTCCATTCAGACAAAGGGGAACAAATAAGTACCTTAACATCTTCTACTCACTTTCTTTAATCCTCACGGATCTTTTCATCCTCTGTTTTACCAAACCTTCACCAACAACACACCTTTAAAGACTCAAAAGCTTTGCAGCTATTTGCAAGTCATTGACTGAGCCTAAGGGGATTAAGCTTATTTGTGGTTTGTAACCCTTTCACCTGTCCTGTTACCTGGTGTACGGAAGGAGGGAGAGTTCAGCTTCTACTGTGTGTTTCATTTAAAGCAGGGATCTCAAACTCGTGCCATGGAGGGCCAAGAGGCTGCAGGTTTTCTTTCCAACCAATAACTCCACCAGCTGATTTCACTGATTACCTCACCTTCAAGTAGAGAGCAAGGACTAATCAGTGAAATCAGCTGGTGGAGTTATTGGTTGGAAAGAAAACCTGCAGCCTCTTGGCCCTCAATGACACGAGTTTGAGATCCCTGATTTAAAGCATCATTTTCCCAGAGCAGTCACTGATGCATTAATTAATAAATTTGACTAATTCATTAAATGAATAAATAACAACAACCATTAGGACGGGGGGCCAAGTACTCGGGGAATTGGGTTTAGGGCCAATATCAGCCTTATTTAAGGTGTTGGTACTTGGGAACCAGCAGCTGAAACTCAAGGCAAAAATTATCTCAAGTCGAGTAAGTCCTCCTCACTAATAGTTTGGCCCTTCATTGCTGCAGTTTAACACCATGGCAACAGGCGTCAGGTCCTGTTCAGACAACATGAATGAACCAGGGAGAGTTAAAGTGCTTGATTTTGCACTTCAGTTTATTTTTAAAAAATACTAAAGCATGGAAAGTTCTTAGTTTTATTTTGTACTTTTGTTAATTAATTAAAAACAAAACAGGAACTCAGAGAGAATTGCTTGTGTTTTATCATGGACCTAATGGCAGACTGACTGCTGTCTTTGTTCAAAATGAACTGTCACTGTTAATTGAAATTTTCCGCATTAAAAGTACTTGTGGTATCGGTATTTGGTATTGGAGAGTACTCAAAAGGGAGTACTCAAACTGGTATCAGCCTAAAAAAAAAGTGAAATTAAACATTCCCTATAATAATAATAATAATAATAATAATAATAATAATAATAATAATAATAATAATAATAATAATAATAATAATTATAATAATTATAATAATAAAGTACCTGTTCACTCCATTCATGTGCCGAAAAGTTTGGCAGAAGGTTGCCAGCAAACACAGTAATCGAAACACCAGTTGTCTTCATCTTTACCACAAAATCTTTAATCTCAGTCTGGGAACGTGAGAGAACCTCGAGTACTAAAAATTTCTTCTGAGCGTTTTAACAAATGACATTTTTTTTTTAATTCAAAAAGAACAACACCTAAAAAAAAAAAAAGGGTAACAAGACAGGCTACTAATATAAAATCTATCTTTAATGTAAGACCTCGCCTGGCTATATCTGCTATTATTTGTTAATGTGATCTAAAAGTAGAAAGCAATAACAGAATAAGCAGTTTCAAAGTATTCATCCGTAAAATGTGTTTGTTTTTTTTATTTATTTGAGGGCTCAACAAGCAACAGACTCTTTTAAGAAGGGCCTAAAAACCTATCTTTTTAAAAAAGCTTTCCCTGACGGCATTTAACCGGTTTGTAATCTTGTTTTGTTTTTAACCTTATTTTACTGTTGCACTTTGAGATCACTTTGATGAAAAGTGCTTTACAAATATTTTATTATTATTATTATTATTATTATTATTCATAAAAAAAAAATCCACCTTTCCTATCATTTTCCAAACATCTGTTAACTCAGAAGTGGCTCCACGCTAACATTAGCTGTAATCTGATGTAGTCTGATGGTATTCTCTCTTCACTATCTCTGTGGCTGCTTGTCAATCATACAGCTGAGAAAAGGACTACAATATGATGGATGATCAAGGTTTTATAGGGATGCACCAATCCAGTTCAGGTTTTAGTGATTAGTCCGAACAGACTCAAACAGTAAGACTTGATGCAGGTGACAGTGGGACGATCCACCAGATTTATCTATTCAGTTCTTGTTTCCTTACCTCCATGCATAACCACACTTGCCTGCATGCAAAAAGTATTCAGGATGAGGTTTGTTCACTTCACATGCAAATATGTGTTCTGAGTAAAAAAGTCAATAAAGAAGAAGTATTTTATTCTTTTGATGTTGTCTTTCTGCGTTCCCAGGTCATAGTATGAAGCTTGTGGTAATGCAGTATATGATAATGTGCTGAGGATGGAGATAAAAGTTATCCATTTTAAAGTGACACTGCACAGAAGGATAACTTATAAGCCTTCATAGCAGGATACTTTTTTCTACTCACAGTCCCTGCAGCAAAACTCTAACACCATCACTACCCTATATTTTGTTTGCCTGGGGGCTATAGTCTGTCTGAAAGAGGCCTGAGAGTATGTGACAGCAAAAATATCAGTTCTTTTTTTGTGTTTATCCTGTGATGATCTGAGAAAATGGCCCTTTTATGGCTGTGAAAGCTTTTCATTTCCAGTTTGCAGTGCCACTGTTTAGGGTTCAGCGTATCCCTCTTATCCACCGCTGAAGTTTTAAGTTGTCGAGTGGCTCAAAGCAGCCTCGAGCCGCACGTCTGCTCTCAGGCCTCCAATTACCGCTGCAACACAAATCCTTGAGTATGCTTATGTCCCCGGTGCCAGAGATGTGACCCCTTGATGTAAAAGGCTTGGAAATGGCTCCTCTTTAACATCATTCTGTCAGGGGCCTCTTGAAAAAAAAACAGCTTTATGCATTTGTTGTTAGGAGGACAGCAGTTTTAACAGCCTCACAGGAGCCGTTTTACCAAAGGTCGAGGATGTCACATTATAATCACACAGGGTAAAAAGCTTGTACTCATCTGCCCCAGAGCGTAGAGGTCTTTATCCTTCTAATAACAACACCCAAACACACAACAGCTTCAATCTCTCATCACAATACACAGGCCTGTGTGCAGCCAAAACCTGTCATACTCCACTGAGCATCGCTGTCGGGCAGCA
The DNA here is from genome assembly GCF_033239565.1 of Halichoeres trimaculatus. Classification (NCBI taxonomy): domain Eukaryota; kingdom Metazoa; phylum Chordata; class Actinopteri; order Labriformes; family Labridae; genus Halichoeres; species Halichoeres trimaculatus. Next base: position 9,597,045 of record NW_027437180.1, read on the forward strand.
AGCTAATCTCTCACCGGTTTATTCAGCTGACAATGTTGAGTGAGAGCTGAGCGGCGTGTTTGTGTGTGTCTCTGTGTGTGTGTTTTATCAAGAGTTGTATAGCCATTACTCACCCGCCATCAGCTAAGTGGTTTACCATGCAAAGAGGATTTAAAGGTGGGAGAAAACTATTCCAATATTTACCGAGTATCAGGTAAACAAATGACTTCCTGGGCGCTCAGAACAAAACTGAAAGCTTTCCTCCAAATAAAACGTGCTAATTCGATAACAGTTAAGCCGTGTTATGTGAAATTAGGTCGATTATTGTTGGCAAATATCTAATGCTTGTGTGCAGAAAGGTCTGGAATTGATTGCACCAGCATGTACTGGGTTTATTGATTTGCTAATAAATAAATACAAAGTTACAAATTACACAGCAAAAAACTGAAATCTAAGCAAGTGTTTATGTATTTTCAGACTTAATATGAGCCACATTCACCCAGCCAGTCCAGAGAAATGTGGTAAGACACGGGGTAAGACAAAAGTTTCTTGTATTAAGACATCAATTCTATTTTTAAGAAACTTGACCAGCATATTTTTCCTACCTGGCAGATATTTTTACATGTTACAAACAATCAAAACCTTATTTTTCTTTTTACATTAATATAAAGATAATATAATGTCAAATTAGGCATCTTTCTGGACCTATCTGTTGAATGTGCCTACAATCAAGTATCATAAGACAATTAACTAAAACAAGACAAAAACACTTGCTTAGATTTCTTTTTTCTTCTTCTTTTTTTTTTTTTTCTTTGCAGTGTAGGGTATCACAAATGCCACAACTCTCCTAGCAGGACCAAAGTAGAGAAGGGACTGTGAAAAAATCCAGATTGTTCTGTTAATTGATCTTCTGGGAGACTCTAAACTCTCCTGTCCTGTAGGTTCCAGCTGCCTCCCACTGCTGCTGCTAGACTCCAGCTGCGACAGCTACGTACAGTCTCGCCATCATCATCATCGCTACAACACAGAACAACAAACTCTGTCCATCTCTCTCCCACCCCTGCCTTTATAACTTGCAAAAAGCTGCAGAGCACTCTTCTGTAAAGCTTCTTGTGATAACATTTGGCGGAATTTGGCGCAAGCATGTCACAACTTTGCAGCTGGAGAAAGCTGCATATTGGTCCCACATTTTAAGTTCCAGTATCCGTGTTTCAAATGGTAAACCTATACTACTTTACATGACACTGTCTGCCCCCTATCCAAGTGAAGCTCAGAGTTTTAACTGTATGTGGAGAATGTGGCTATTTTGTATACTGGCATATCTTAGCAGTCCCGGACGAGCCCCCAGTTTGTCATAGCCTGGCTCATGGTCATGACAAATAGGCAACAAGTACTCAAGTTAATGGGGAAAAGATGATAGTTTCTTGTCCAACACAATAACAACAAATAAGAAATGAATTTTAACAGATGAAACACGGACAATAGGTGATGCTGCTGAATCCTACGCCCTGATGGAGTGAGAAAGAGAGACCATGCCTCTCCAGGGCTGGGCTTTTCCCCCAAAGCACCAAAGCCAGGTGCTCAAATCAGCATCTCTAATCAGAACAAGACAAACTGGAGGTTAAATAACCATAAGAAAACAGGCAGAGGCCGTCACATACCACACTTTGTCTGTGGTGTATTCTTTGTCCCAGGTACGCTGGAGCAAAGCTAGATAACCATTTGCTGAGACCATTGACCCAAATCTCCACCATGTAACCATCCTGCCTAATTTTAGACATGACGAGTCTGTAACATTCAGTCACAACAGCGGCAGATTTTATGAAGCACAGGTAGCCCACGTACCAGCCCACGCCCTGCACTTGTTGCTATCTAAAGCCCAGCTTAGCACTCATCCTCTGAGACTTTGGTGAAAACAGACACACACACACACACACACACACACACACACACACACACACACACACACACACACACACACACACACACACACACACACACACACACACACACACACACACACACACACGCACAGGGTCTTTGTGTATGCATTTGCAATCATGCAGAGTAGCTTCTGCTGTTACATAAAATAACCAAAGTGGGATCTATCACTGTGAACAGATGGAGCCATTAGTGTAAATTGTTGGTAATGTACTGCTGGGCTTCAGATAAATCACCAAAACAAGTTGTTGAGAAAACTTATTTTTGCCGTGTTTTTACATCATGTCTTCTTGTTAATTGCGCCTCTTATCAAAGAGTAATCAGCACCTTCTCAGGAGGGACATCAAAGCATGAGTTTCCTCTCTAACAAAGGTTTCCAGTGTGAAACGTTCCCCTCGCTGCTTAACTTCTTTATTATGACAGTGCCATTTACCACAGCGCCAACGAGCCTGGAGGGCAATGACAAACAACATCTTAATGATGTTTACATAGCGCTGTCTGGATGGTGTATTCAATCCCACTGACTCATGACAAAATGGCATCGTAGCCTGATGTAACGCCAACTGTGAAATGAATCACGCAATAATAGCTACGATTAATCACAAACGCATTATCATATAAGCTGAGATGCTTAAAAATACAGCGCAGGGAGGATGACTTTGTGCGCTCGCAGGCGCTCAGAGATTCACGGCAGATGACATTTTATCTTCTCCAAAGGTCTTTTGCATGTGCCTTTGTGCATGAGTGGCAGATGACACACACACACACACGCAGAGCGAGTGTGTGAAACTTGATCAGCTATGTGTCTCAGTGACAGAAAGGTGACCGTAGTGACAGTGACAGTAACTGAAGCTGTGGCTGCTACGCTACCTGCCGACACTCATTACGGGCTCATCACTCATTGTGTTGGTGGCAACCAAAGGGCTGGACCTGCTGCCAGGCAACGCTGTGACACAACTATTAGTTCAGTCCTGATGCACTCCTACCCACTGTGATGTGTTCCTCCTGGGTGGAGACTTGTCATGGAGACATTAGTCTGAGGAACACCAGGGTAGGGCTTGGTGATATGAGAAAAAGTCCTATAATGATCTTTTTTTTTCAAACCAGTTATTTATCACGATATAAATCAATGTATTTTGTCAAGCTTAAATGCTCCGTCACTCATAGGTGAGTTGTGAAGATTCCAGAAGGTTGCTTTTTTTTTGTCAGAGGTTGAACTTGACCAATGTACTGAAGAATATTATATAACTACTTAATATAAATTAAACTGGTCCATCTACTTTACTTTTGTTATGAGTGAGCATGTTGCAGGTGATCTACTAAGTCTAAGGACGCGGTCACATGATGATGATGATCACCGTAAACTCAGCTGTGGAGGTGGAGAAATCAGACGCATGTGCCACAGCCTACTGCACAGGAGGTGAGAGCTGGGTTCGATGTGGTGCATGCCCTCTGGCAGGCCATCGATGTGCACACAAAGCAGCTGTTCAGTGTTGCGTCTGGGCTTACAGTGATAATAAACGCCCTGGCAAACAGTCAAAGATCTTTCAGTGGCAGTGGTCCTTCAACTGAGCTGCTGGCGGATCAAGAGGGAGGTTCATCTCCTGTGCTCTCCGGAGAGCACAGGGGATGAACAGTCATTACGCACGGATGGAGACCAGCGTAGCCAGGGAAAATGGCGTTGCTGGATAAACAATATGTCGCCACTATTTTTGTTTCTGACAGTCCAACTGTGTTTATACACCCAAAGAAGATTCTCTCCCTTGTTTTTCGTTGCACCTCCATGCCACAATGACCGCAGCAGTTTGTGTGCAACACTGTGCCAGTTTGCACCTGTCTTCCAAACGTGCTAATCATAGTCGAAAATACAGAGTCCGCTTACAATTTCAGGTTTGATAAGTCACCCTGCAAGCGCAAAATGATTGCATCTGCATCTCATCCCCCCAGAAATGATTGGCTAATTGTATATCTGTTAAAACATACACAAATGTTTTGACAGACTATGAATGAATGATTTCTATCCAAATTCTATTGCCTATGTGCCATATTTCTATCAAGGAAAAGTTATTTTGTGACATATATCTTTATTGTTTTATAGCCCAGACCTACATCAGGGGAACTTTTAAACCTACCTCACATCAGCTGCTATTTGTTGGTTTATTGTTTTGGTCTTTGGTGTTGTGATAGCAGATAAATGAGACTGAGCTGCGTCTTTTTTTCCTTCCATTCATTCTTTCATCGAAACTTTGCTCTGATCTCTGTCTGTTGTCCAGAAGCAGATCCAATTTTCAAAGGGATTTTCACTGCTGCCTCCTTGTACTGACTAGAATGATAAAAAATAATAATCCCTGTCGACTCATAGAAATTCAAGTCAAGCATTTCTCAGACTGCGCAACCCCAACCTGCTCTTCCTTTCTGGTGAACACTGCACCGAGTTTAGACAGGTACAAAGACTGTCTGTCAACAGAAGCGCCTTTTACCTCAAAGCATCGAATCAATGGATTCTGCCACATTTGCAGTATCATTTCACTTGAAAGTAAAGCTCGGGGTACCTGCAGCCCTGCAAAGTTCAACACAAAAGATACAACCTGATTCAATACAATCTGTACGGGTTGAGAGCAAAGCTGTATTGCTGATGCTTTTCTTGCACAATGATTGCCAATTTCCATGCAGAACCCTGCTATACATTTCATGGATGTGGCTGGCTTTGCATCATTTGGAAGGCAGGGAACTGCCTTGTGCTTCATAAAGAAACTACAGGGTAATAATAGAAAACTATAAATAAACTTGATTGTAGATTGCAGCCGTGAGCTTGAATAATGATAAAATATTGCATTTGTTGTTTTGTTGCCTCTTTGCCTTTGTTGAATGGCTGGAAAGAAAGAGGAAGCGTGGGGATTAGGGGAGAGTATTGGAAGGAACCTCAAAATATACCACAATATCACAATATTGTTATATTCTGAAAACAGCTTTTGTGTTTCATTGTTTGGAATAATGAAAGTCAAATGCTGTGTTTCATACAAACAATTAACTTGAAAGCAAAGTGCGTAAAGGTTGTCACTCCAACTACTGTGATATTAAACTAATGTTGCAAAAAATGATTGGCTGAAAGCATGGTCAGTTGGTGATACTGATAAATGTCACATAATGTAACCAGTGTTACTCTTAAAAATCTAATATTACACAAAATGCAAGTATGATTATCATTTTATCAGTCTTGTACATTGAATAAAAATAAACTTAAAATGATTTTAAACTAACTGACCCAAGAACAGAGAGAAAAAAAAAAAGATGTTTATGGCATCAAAACCCACGTCACCAAGTTTAGGAATAAAATATTTTGAATACACTTGGAGATTGTATTTATTATAAGCTTTATGGGCAACACACTGTAAAGTAGCTCTTCAGCGCCATCTACCCCAGTGGAGGTGCAGAAGACATATTGTACTTCCAGCTCACCTAAAATATGAATTTTATCTGAACAAAATTGATCAATATGAAGAGTTGTAATATTGATATTTTATTACAGGTCAAAGTATCATGACATATTGGCATATTGATATTGTTTCACACTTCTGATGGGAATATGGCAAAGGACCAAGAGCAAGATACCAAAGCTTGGGCCTGCTGCTGCAAAGGCTCAACAGACGGGCATTTTATCAAATCAGCTACCTGCTGCCCATTTCATTTATTGGCATTCAGCACAAATGCTTTGCTATACTGCTCAGCCTTTTATTTTCCAATATAACAAAAAGGAGTTAAACAAAATAGCTCTAGTGTTAGGAAAAAAAAAGGTGTCTATAAAACAGAGACCTTTCCTTAAAGCAAAACCATATTTGAAAATAGGACTAAGAGCAGCAAAGATGATGAGGCTTTTGATGACTTCTTCACTCGCTGTCTGCTTTTTTTCTGCAGACAAATCAACCAGAGTGACACTCTTCTTTTAATAATGCACACAGAGATGACCTGGCAGTGAAAGGTGAGACAGCGGAGATGATGAAGCCTGCCTGACATCATCTTCTAGTCTTCCTGCTGTTACCGCATTCTCTCCGCGGACAGCATTACACAACAGTGATCAATAAGTAATAACGTTGTATACAGCACGCAAACAATGGAGCAGAATGCGGCCCGGTGAGGTCTGCCAGAGAAAGAAAGCAGGCTGAGGAGGGGCGTAATTATATGCAGTGTGTATCGACTGAATGCAGGCAAGATGCTATTCAGCGCTGGCTGCAAGTCATTATGTGGGCGCTGCCTTGAAGGTGACCTGTCAGGGGGATGAGGAGAAGGCTGACTGCACAAACACACACACAAACACACACGGAAACACACACACACAGTTACAAGACAAATAGGCAGGGTTAGGTGCACACGTGTGTGAATTTAAGGGGATTTTCTTGCCTCGTGGGTTGGTGCAGGTGACAGATTGTTGCCCCAGAATGTCGCCTGAAGTCAGGGGTTGTAAGAATTTATGGGTGTCAGTGACACACTCTCTTAACAATGCCACCTGACCCTGCGACATGTGTTTCTGTCACTCCTCAGAAACTGCCCAGGCCGCATTAAAGCTAGACTTCCTTGCTCACAGACGGAAAAAACAGGCGAAATGGAGATATTTGTACCATCTGATCAGATCTCATTCCTTAACGTTAAGAAACTAATTTTTTAAACACCTCTCCTCAGCTAAATGCAGCTCATATCGAACCGAGCCAGACGCTCCACGGAGCGAGCCTGTGCTGCCTCAGACACTGGCCCACTTTCAGTCAATCAGGAGCACAGAAGTGGAGCTCCCACACACTCGGCAGACTCAATTATGTAACCAACTCAGCAAACAGGGCCTGGATGTGCTCTGCTGCTTCACACCTGTGAACAACAGCCTGCAGAGGTGCAAATGTAGAAGGCATAATGTGTTCCTCAGTAAGTCACACCTTCCTCAAACCCAGAGAGAATTCCTCGGCTCCAGCAAGTCGACATGTAGACTGAACACAGGAGCAGGACAGTGACACCTCAGTGGATATAGATTTGGATGAGGGATGTGTGTTTATCACACGCTGCATTAACAAAGCACGAGTCAGGAGAAGAAAGCCACTTTGAAATCTGCTTTTCTTCAAATTTTGTTTTTTCTTTGTGCTCCAAACAGAAGCAGCAGAGGAATTTAAACTATGCTTTCTATCAATGGCTGCAAGTCACCATAGCAACACTGATTTTAAATTTAGCCCCCATTTACTTGTAAACTAAATAAATGAGAGTAAGCAGTGATTTCCACAAAGCTTTGTTCACCACTTGATTCTTTTCAGTCTCACTTCAGTCAGAAGCCTTTAATAACTGCAGCCGGGAGCCATGACACGGAAATTACTTTTTAAAAATATTTCTATGAATGGAGCTCTGAAAGGTATCAATGAAATACTGTTCTTATTTTACACTCCTAAATGACCTTCTTCTCCAAAGTGTAAAAGATATTCTTTGGTCACGATGTTCTTTCTTTTCATACTGAACAATCCCCTCTAAAGGTACAACATCTGTTAGTCCTTGTTTTGCTCCTGATCATTTTTACGACACATTATTGTACAACACACAGCTCTGATCCCTTTAATGTGTCGAGTTACTGATTTCTTTCATGTTCGGTAAAGCAATAAACAGGATTGTGAACAGAAAGCCTGTTATTTCAGCAAAATATGCTGCAACAATAACCAGCTTACAGTGTATTTCTCTCCAAGGATTTTAAAATTGGCCAATTATTTTGAGGCAGTTTTATCGTTCTGGAAATTCAAAGCAAACCATCAGATAAAATACAAAATGAAAACTGTCCAAAAAGGACATTATTTGACCAAAAGGATCCCAGAAAACAAAAAAAAGTCCATGAAAGGATAAATAGAGGACTATTCACCAGCCCATGTTGGGACATTTAGGCCTTTCACTGCAGGATAAAACATTAAAGCCCTAGTGACGACTTCCCGTTTGGCATTCATTGCTGTGACACCTTTGACCAGAATCTGTAGAGTTTTTCAGGCTAAAGACTCAAGCTCCCATGGGTCATCACCTACTGATATAAAGACATGACTTTGTTCTGGAGGCAAATGAATGGGGAGCAGATCATTTTGATGAAGTGATGAGGTAAAGCATTCACCTAGCAGCAGTTATTCTGCAGTGGTCTGTTCAAACTTGAGAGTCTATCAATAAAATGAAGAGTGAGGTTATGTTAATTCTGATTGGTAGATGACTGGCAGGCCATAACCAGGATTCAGTAACGTTACACATTACCGACAGGTCTCAGAGCACAGGGCTATTAGTAACACTAAAGAAATAGTCTACTCACTTTAGCCCTGTTTACACCAATTGGTTCGGTTTAGATTAGTACAGTTTGGTATCATGCCCCCTTATGGTAGGTGGCACGTAAGCCGGAAGACCATAGTCGCCTCAGTTTAATAATAGTGTGACACCATAGCAACGCGACACAGTGTACCCCACTAACGAATCCAATGAAGAAGAAAAACTCAACAAAGTAAACAAAGAGCAACTATGGGAGACATCCAGCAGTTTGCCTACTATGTGATTTCCAACTGGTTAAATGTAGTAAATGATGATTCTCTCAATGTTGTAGCTTCACCTTCTGGGGGTCTAATCTGGCACCCTTATGGAAGGGCCCAAAAAGTGGGACTGCTCGTCTTGGTTATCTGGGGATCTGTCCCAGGATTAGTCTGTGGAAATGGGGTAAAATGCGTGAGATGAACTGCTTTGTGGAAGCGGGGCTTTTTTTTGACACTAGACTACAAACAGAGTTTACAAAGTTTGATTGTTGTCACACTTCAAACAATAGTGCAACAAAACTTCAAATAAATACTCTGCTTTGCATCCTGGGAAAACTTGTCTTGAATAAAGAAAAGTGGTGTTAAAAAGGAATCACTCTCCATTATTAGCTTTAAAACAATCACATGTCTTGATAAGAGTCATGTCCTCATGCCTTGGGGTGGGCAATATAGCCTCAAAATTATATCACAATATTTTAAAGAAATTTGCAATAACAATATTTATGACAATATGGGGGAGAAAAACGAACAACTTATTATTAGTGGTTGCTGCTTCCCCATATCAGCATTTTTATTGCACACACAGTGAGGAAGCCACTTTTCCAATCATTTACCACTACTACACATGCTTGAAATGTAAACATAGTAAGTAGGTCAAATCCAGAGGAAATTTGACGTTTTGGAGGAGGAAACGTTAATCTTGCAGGTGAAAAACTTCATAATTCTATATGACACAACACTTTCTTTTCACTTTTCTTTTCTACGGACACCAACAGAAAAGAGAAGGCATGGACTGAAGGAGCTGAAGTTTTGAGCTGATGAGCTTAACATACTAATTAATGACCATGACAGTACCTTGTCATGGGGAGTAATCTTGCAGGAACATGTGGTTCTCCTGTGATCTTGGGTGTTCAGCTGCTTTGGGCGCAACCCTGCGCTGTGCTGCACGGCGCATCCAGTATTATTTGGCACGCGCCAGGAATCAGCAGAACCATTAATTTAGGGGTAATGCTGATGTAGGGTTTGGACGTTCAGCTCAACGACATCTGTCGTAGGCCATGTCCAAATGTAGCCTGGTACTTTCAAAAACGAATATCCCCCCCTTATTCGCTTTTAAAAATACTGTCATCCACAGGTAGCAGGTAAATTTGCCGGTGCGTGCAACTCGAGGCATGCCAAACCCATAATGGGCAGTGTTTTCCAGGCATAAAACCTGTGCCAACCAATCAGAATGAGCCCCGTTTGAGAACCAAAAAATATTTTTTACTGGCGTCCACACAAAACTATGAAACTGGGGATTTCCAAAATCTTCCCTTTGGCCTGAGTTTTCAAAAAACATTCCTTTTCGTGACATAAAGCTGTGCTTTCGTGTGGACAACAGGCGTAGACATATCAAAATATATTTGGTTTCCCAAATACCCAGCTACATGTGGACATGGCCATAAAGGCAAAAAATCCACCAATAATAACGCAGCTTTCACGTCCTCCTCACGTGTTCATAGTCTGGTTGTGTGTTTTAGCTTTAGGTGATAGAAACATGTAACATATTTGAGGTGTTGCCACCAAGGAGCTGCATCCGATAAGTAAAAATTAAGCCTATATGGAAGTGCTAAAATTTGCTGTTCATTGAGAATCTGCTTATGGCTGGCTGCAGAAAGACCAGAAGTCGCTGGTACACACCCAGCCATAAAAACAGACTTACGGCATTAAAAACATATTTACAGCCTGGTTCAAAAAACAGCTGGGTCTAAAGCGCCGATTTCGCTATCGGCACAGACTGTACGGTGAGTGAATTTTTTTCTAGAGCGGTTTAGAAGTTCCACGGATTTGCTTCATTTCAGGAACAGACGGGTGACGTCACGAATGCTTTGTCCATGTTTTATACAGTCTACAAATTTTTTATGTAATGTGTTTTGCTGCGTGTCTGATCTTTGGTCAGCCAAACCACCTCCACATCACTGAGGTAGCTCCTCTTTTAGGCAGTAAATCTTCATGGGAGGACGAAGTTGATGCTGCCGTGCTACTTTGGCTCTTGGTCATTATTGTGTTGTACACAGCAGAGAGCGTCATACGTCAGTGCACCTTTGCACTGTAAATATCATGAAATGACAAATTTATATTGTCAAAAAAATTATACCAGCATTATAATAAATGGTATGATGTGGCACATCCCTACTCCTGACAGTAGGTACAAGTGCTCATGGGAAACGGAGTCTTTATTCTTGGAAAACACTCACAGCCCTTTTAACCTGTGTTTGAGCCCATGCGATACCACTCTCCTTGTTTAGCTGTCTTCTTCTCTGACCTTTTTTTTCTTTTTGACATTTTTTTCTTACATTGTAAACTCACTTGTCACTACTTAACTTTGTAGACTGTTGTAGCAAGAGAATTTTGGTCTACTTGTCAAATTACCCCTATCCTAAAGCCCTGACATTTGCATATCTCATTGTACCTTTAAGTTTATTTTGTATTTGAATATACTTTTTATTGAGCATGTAATACCTGAGCAATCTTTTCCTTGTTTTTTAATTGAAAAACTCAAGTTTAAATCAGGTCTGTGATCCAGCTCCATTAAAAAAACAGAAACATTTCTCACCTTGGTGTTTCTAAAGACTCTTGCTTTAACTGACAAACTAGATGAGAATGAAAGCACAGCCACACGGTGCATCAAAAGTTAGCTAATCAGTTTATACTCAAACACACTGCAAACAGAAAGTAACTGTGTGACCTTGATCCCATTGGGAAGGATGCATCGCTGCCTTTTCCTGCTGTCCTAGTCTGTCCCTCTTTAACTAAGTGGATTAATCCTGAGGCTTTAATTAGACTGATCAGCTGGTCAGAACCAGGAGAGGCTGTTGGAACAAGGACTTAGCTTAACTCCTCAGTGCTGCTTTAAATGTGTGTAAATCAATAGTACACTGATAATGTCACAGAAATGGAATATGTTCTGGATGGAACTGGCTCTGTTTAGCTTTGGCACGGTTTTTACATTGAATTGACAATGTTATTTATCATTTATAAATTAAAAAAAGTTTGAAAAAATATTTAAATAAATGTATAAAAAGAGTTGTACTGTGTGTTATGACGAAAAGATCAAACACAGACTGGTCCACATTGAGCCACACAGAAGCAACACTGTTGACTTTCACTCTGCATAAACTGGAAGTAAATCCACAAAGCCCTCTGAGCTCTAAACCCAAAAGACTGCTTTATACATACACAGAAAGCCTAATGTCCATTTATATCAGTGAAAAAAAAACAGATAACACCAACCTACTTTTCAAACCAAATCAAAGTAACCTACTTTCTCTTTTTAATACGGTCAGCTGTTTTGCTTTCAGCCACAAAGCATCATGTGTGATGGATTCCTCGACCATACTGTGAGCATCCAGAGTAATGTGAAAGGAAATCAATGTACTGATTTTCTGAAGCTCAGCTGCACGCGCCTTGTTTTCATTAATGAGGGGAAACCACAGAAGAGCACAGAGCAGAGCAGAGGGAAACCCCACAACTTTACATCCTTTACTCACGTATCCAGGCTCCTTATCCCGCTCATAACAGGCACTTTACAGCAGCTTCGTAAGGCTCTTTACAAAGGCAGGAGGAGGTGCTGACATCTTCTTTGATGCACGTTAATCATAAGACAATTGAACACAGCTGCGCGTCTCGAGACCCCTATTCTAATTAAGGGGAGTGACGTAATTGTGACCAGAGAATAGGCTGTAGTGGCAATATGGTACCTGATAGCAGTGTCAGTACTGTAAACATGGACACGAAATAATCACTAAACCACACTAGACAAGAAAATAAACAAAGCAGAAGGGAAGAAGAGAAACAATACAGCATATATTTTAAACACACAGCACCAGCTGAGAGACAAAATGTCTATTTCTTACCGTAAAAGGCATTTCGCGTTATCTGGCCACCCATTGCTTTATTCCTCCGGAGTCTGCTTATCGCCTGTATGGATTAGTCAGATTCTCTGTTTGCATTGTCCAGCGCTCGTGACATGATTGCACGTTCGCATCCGAGGGCAGCGTATCGCTTCTTTGCTCCGAATAGATGCTAAACAGCGGAGACAAGAGACCCACACCTCCTCGCTTGTGAGCGCAGGATCACATCCGTGAAGGCAACTCCCCCTCCATTCACCGAGCGCTGTCTCCGCCTCGGATCCCACTCACTCGCTCCGTCATTTGCATAAAAGGTGGAGACTAGCTGAGCGCGTTTAACGCTCTCACTGCCACACTGACGGGGAGGATTTGTGGAGCAAGAGAGGAGGAAGTAACCAGGAAGTATTTGGACATGTGTGTTTTTTCTCTGCAGATACAATCAGTTTAATCCTCATAAAGACTCAGGAGTACTACCCCTGAAAGGAATTTGAAAAAGTCATTCTGTCTCAAATTAATTAAAGCCATTCAGGTCCCTAATAATATAAAAAGGTTCACTATACCCTTCTTATAATACCCATTCCTAAACAACTTTGTTGATTGAAAAATAAAGCAGGCACAAGTCTGAGTCTAAGTATGGATCCAGACCATCAGAGAGCCAGTGGTCACATTCTTTGCTCTCAGCACTCACTCCTTCACCCTACATACTTCCTTATGTGCCTCAGGCCCCTGGCAGACAGACTGGGTGACCCCTCAAGAGTCAGGTCTCTGACAGAGCTGTCATCACGTATCTGTGGTGACCTCCTGGCCCTCAATCTCAGACACCAGAGTGTTTACTTTGGGCCTAAAGCTGCAGGCCCCATGACAATAGTGCTGCGAAGGACAGGGTGGGATAAATTAGATATAAGAACCACGGACAGAGCTAGAATTTCAGTTTTAGGTGGGGCAAACCAATTTTGGGTGGGCCTTAAATAACAAAAGTTAGATAAGTATTAATATACAGATATAGATATACCACGGTTGTAAGCTAATTTAGTTGCTTTCGCTTATTTAAAGGTCCCATATTATGCTCCTTTTCTGCAGTTTAATTTGGATCATTGATGTCTTCATGAAATGGTGGTAACGTGTTTTGGTCCAAAGAGCCAATAAACCAAGCACAGCAGCATTGTCTCCAGGCTCTCACAGCCCCTCTGTTCAGAACAGTCTGATTTAGTGGGCCTGACCTTCATATGTAAATGAGCCACCACTGATACCGCCCCGCTCTTCAGCGTCACTGAGAGCGGCGTCACAAGCTCCGAGTGCACAATGTTTAGAAAACCGCGAAGCTTGTTTACCGTAACATTACAGGCTAAAACAACAGGCTAACCGCAGCTAAAGTTAGCATCCTGAGGCTAACACAGAGACAGGGGGGACACTGAGGAAAAGCTCTTACATCTGCTCCACAGCACACAGCATCTAAAATACTCACATTTCCAGAGTCCGAGGTTTGTTGGCGGATGGTTGGTAATGCACCTGGATTTAGGACCAGTCTATTCGCTAGTCCTCTGTTGTACTGTCTAAAGTTGGAAAAGCAGTCGGCCGTGAAGTGACATGCACAGTTTTACTGAGTGTAGCTGGCACATTTCCTTGATAAATGAACTCTAGCCACTTAGCTTCCCATCTCTTCTTCTGAGATGGGAAGCTTGTGCATGGAACCATGTGGCTGTTTACAGCCAAAAACAAAGCAGTGATGGCTGCTGGGGCAGCAGCGGGAGGGGGAGTGGACGAGAAGGGGGTTTGGGGGTATCTGCTTTGGTGGACCAATGAGGTCAGACTTGCTCTTGATTGGTCAAAAAAGGGAATCGCTGATGTCGGCAAAACCCCAAAATTCAAACAGCTCGTTTTAGGTCAGGATATTACATTCAAAAGCACTACTAAGTACAGGTTTGGTCATTAAATATCACATTTTGTGGGCTGGGAGGAAAGCCAAAGACCCACAAATTTCACTTAAAGACTTAATAAAGTGATTTTTAACATTTTATTGCATTTTAAAGCATTTTAGTACATCAGTTGGAACGACCTGCAAATGCTCTCCATGGTATTGGCTTAAGGGTAGCGCTTAGATGCACCAGCAGTTAGCACCACCTCAACTTTCCATTTATTATAAGCAGTAAGAGCAGCAACATGAACGACAGTTAAATAATCAAAAAATCTACAGCTTCCTCAAATAAATATATATATATATATATATATATATATATATATATATATATATATATATATATATATATATATATATATATATATATATATACACACACACAAAAAAAAAAAATCAAAAAAATGTTTAGGGTGGGCCGGTGAGAAAATGGGTGGGTCTGGGACCATATGGCCCACCCATAACGCTGCACCTGATCTGATTAGAGCTGATGGTATATAAACCAAATGTATTGGTTTAATGCCAGGTATGCCGACATTTGCATATTTGTCCTTCGGGGATCAGTTTTGGGAAATGTTTGTCTGCTTTTTTGGCACACAGTCAAAAGAAAATCGATACCACTCTCATATTTGTCTATTAAATTAATGACCACAGTTAGCTTCAAGCTTACAAAGCCTGAGATATAATCAAATATGTCAAAAACTGAAGACAGTACCATGCTTGGTTCCTAGTAGCATGCATTCATTTCATATAAATATGGCACAATTTAGTATGTTTTATTAAATAATTATTGGAATAATATCACTGTCTTACCTCTTATCTTCCATGTTTTGTTTTTTAACATCACAACCATCAAGGCAGAGACATGTTTCTGCATGTCTGTATATCTGGCTGCTGCTATGCCAGAGTTGTGATGAAATTCCATAGAAGTCTTTCAGTAAACATGAGACTGAACAACATCTAAACATCTGGCTGTGTAATTCTGTAAGTTTATGTTTGAAGCTATACATTTGAAATCCTGCAGCTAATATTTACATGTCCTCATTTCACCACCACTTTTAACAATCATAACCACGTAACCATAACAAATAGTCGAGATGGCTGGGCTGTTTATCAACATGGAATCAGGACCACATTTTCATGGTTTGAATAGCTAAATGAGATGTTGTAGTCACACATGGTGCACACATTGGATGTAGAGACAGATGTTGTAGCACAAGAGGCCATAGGACCACATCTGGTTTCACTCAGCGGAAGCACAATCTGGATTCAGGATTTTGAAGAAGCTGACATGACTTGAGCCAATGCAGTTTTAAGATGTACCCAAAAAATCAAGTTAGGTTGCTGAATGAACTGAATTAGAAGAGTGAAAGCTATTCTCTAAAAATGTGGATCCTGACAGAGGCTGAAAATGTGACCTCTCATGTAATGACAAGTGATGGAAAGTAGAAATCTCATAAAATCTCTAAATGAGAACATATAGTTAACAAACATGGTGGATGATGGGATGTTTGTAAGGATAAAGCTTCCAAGCTGTTAGTTAGTACATCTATAAAATTTGCCATTTCTGTTAAGCTTGTCTCCTTGTCATATAACTTCAGTCAGCCTGCTTCTTGACTGGCTTGAATTTCCTGACACGACAAGGTTTCTCATCATAAATAGTGACCCTGTTTAAATCCAAGATGTTACATTTGTGAAGCCCTGTTTGAAGGGATTTAAATCACCCTTACATACCTCAGTCCACACAAACACCAAGGTTATCTTTGGAAGCATCAGAAAGTAAATCCTTTGTTGGCCTTTGAGCAAAGAGGGGACTCAGGCCAAAAACCAGGAGGATTATCTTGTTGTGTGTGTTCCTGTATTACTGAAGGGAGATGGAGATTGTAATGATTTCAGTGTAAAAGCCATCGGGAATGAAATCAAATGACATCCTGATGACTGACATATATCACAGTAAGGATCTTAACCATTTTAGAAACAAGTTCAAATTTAAAGAAACATCTAATTGGTTTTGTTGACTTGACTGATATTCTATTTTTTTTTTTTTTTTTTTACCAATTTTTTTGTGTGCTCAGATTTCATTACTCCAGTAATCCTGCAGTCCAGCTGCATGGGAAACAAATAAGTCTCATAGTTATTCATGTTGGTGGTTGTCGACAGTGTTTTGCATGCTCACACAAAAAGTGAGCTAGCTCAAAATTCTGCTCACACCAGTTCTAACAAACTAGTTCAAGTTCAAAGCTCATTTTTTTAAATTTTGAACTTAGTCTATGGCCTAAAAAAAGAACTAGTTCACATTCGTTTTTTCGCGACAAGTTCTCTTTTTCCGGTAGAGCCAGCCACTCTTTAATCAAGCTTGTTTACATCTGTATAGTGGAGTATTATGGCTTTTGTTGAGGTGTCTGTACAATCCATCAGGGCAAAATATGACAGCTAGGGGGATGGGTACCTTTCACATTCAAAATGATGGGGTACTGACGCCTGGTACCTGGCAATCGATACTCGACGGTATTAATTTTCAGTACTTTTTTGTGTTTATGTGTTAAAAAAATATCATTTTGTTTAATAATAAAATATTATTATTTTCTATATAACATATTTATTCTAAATATATAACCTTGCATTGCTGTGTTCATGTCCAGCATGGAAAATCACCTACTCTTCCACTCCCTCACAGTCACAAGGATGCATTTAGGTAACTAAACATGGTACCTTATGATTTTACATAACTCGGTACTCAGTACTTTTGACAGAATTTGGTCGGTACCTAATTACTTAATTTGGTACCCATCCCTAGTTACAAATGGCATGTCAAAAGAGGGTGGCCGAGGTTGGCACTGAGCCCCCTTGAAGTCTGTTCAGCCACCCCAAGAAGGCGAACCCCCATAACTTCCTTTGTTTGGCTGTTTTCTTCTTAGTGGGGCTTTTGGGCAGCTGTGTTTCAGCTGCAGTTGCAGGTGTGTGAATGTGCATATGAGATTATCTGTAACTGATGTTACTTTACCAGAGTGGACAGATACGCTAGAAGATGGACTGGTTTTAGTCCAGTTAGCATTTTTGTTATGTAGCTGAAGCTTTCTTTGTATTTAAATGGGACACATTTTGTCTTTTGTCAGTGCACTCAGTCATTAAACAGTTCCTCCTAAACCCTTGAAGAAATCAGCTTTACAGATTTATGTGTTTTCCTCTTTGGATAGTCAAAAAATTTTCCACAGAAAAGAAACAGCTTTATACTAATACAAAACATAAAGGTAATTGTTGAGGCAGAAAGTGTATCTAGAGAGGGTGAATGCTGGTACTTTGTGTGCGTATGACCCTGCCACCAGTCAGGCAATTCCACTAAGGACACGTCTCTACCAATGGTATGAACTGACTGGTTCCTGCTCTCACAAGCTTCAGTGATCCAGCTCATGTTGTATTTACCTCACAGCAGGACTTGTCCTTTGCTTCTGTCACTCATTCACAAACATATTAAAGGAAATTATCTGATCTCATCTTTCATGTTTGCATGAAAATTATTGTATTGGTGAGTACTGCATCACAGCAACCAATGGGAGTAATTACACGTGTCAGAAAACAACATATTTGCAAACAAGGGTGGCGTTGGATTTGATCCCCGAGAGCAAAAGCGAAAGTGAACAATAATCCTACGTTGATCCTCGTAAAGCCAGCCAGCTCACAGGATCATCTTGTTTCTGCCAGGTACTGATCACTTACGTCAACATTCAGAACACAGTTTGAGCTCATCTGAAAAAACTGCTGTCCTTTTGTATATGTCAGGAAATACTCAAACACACTTAGCAAGTTTTCTTTTACCAAGAATGGTCTTTTTTTTTTTTTATTTTGCTTCTGTCACAGTTTTCTTGTTTTCATTGTAAAGTCCTGCACCTCTATAGACTCAGGACAACCATGGCTATGGGCTGATGTAACTCAGTTATGTTTTAGCAGTGTAATGAAATTCTGGATTTTATCCTGTTAAAGCATTTTCTCCTGAGCAGTATAACATAAACAAATTGCAGTAAATATTACATTATTACAAGCTATTTACTCTTTACAAACTGTATTTACAGACGGTACTATCACTGCTATTTACACAGCTGACAGTCTACATTACAGAGGCACCATGCCATTCTGCGAATTAGCCACTGTCAATAATGACACCTGCAACATTCAAACGTTTTTGGAGCCCAAATACAGAGTGTAGATCATTCATTCAGGGCTTTCTGAAAACAGAAAGTTTTTTTGTTTAGTTTTTTTTTTTTTTTTTGCATAATTTAGTAAGCAAACTGTTTATCTTCTGCAAATTTTTGGAGAAGACATGAGAATCAAAACGACGTTGATGGAATTCTCCCGTCTTCTGCGGTTTAGACATTTTGCTAACAACACTTGTGAAACATTCAGGTACCCTCTGAAACTGGAGAATCTGTAATGCATGTTGATTTTTTTCAGTTTTTGGATTGGACAAATGGTTCGTAAGGTCCAGTCATTAAAAAAAATGGGGTATTTTGATCCCACCGAAAAAACGGACTCCCCTCTAAAGAACTTAGACCACACATCACATAGCCCATTAAGTGAAGTATTTTAACCTTTAGAGGAAATAAATTGGTTAGATTTATGTCTGCGTACAACTACTTTTGACAAATACCCTCAAAGTATTAATTTCTGTCCACCATTCCTCCAGAAAATTAAAACTAAATAAAAAATGAAAATAATAAAGAAAATAGATTTTTTTTTTATTCTTTTTACTTTTTAGACATTTTTACCTGATTTCATTCTGTTTTTGACTATCAAATTCATGCCAGCCTCATTGCACACAGTTAATACTAATACTCTGCATCTGTGACATCCACTTTGATACATTTTCATGGTTTCAGCTCAAACTTCAACATTTCCAAACACGCCAGACTCCCTCTGTTTCACTAAAGTATGACGGCTTTGTCACGCAAAGGATGTGACCACTGGAAGAAGTGTGCCTGGATGCCAGCCAGGCCACCTTCAGGAGGAAACATCAGAGCCACCGTACGCCGCGTAACCTTGAAGACACTGGCTGGAGGAAAAGAGCTGGACTTAAGAGCACTTCCTCGGCTGGCTTGACGTTGGTGCTGTACATGAACGCGCTGCTGGAACATCCTTCCTTTGTACTCTACGTTTTACTTCCTGTTTTAATAATACAGCTTCCACTCTATCCGCCTTAACCTTTAAATGAGGAAGCCTGCCTTGGCCTGCAGCCCTTTCTGCATTATGTTTGAAGTGCATTTCTGAGACATAAAATTGCATTATATAACTTACTCAGACAGTGAGGTTTGGCTCGTGCTATTCTTCACTGTATGCACAGCGTCTGCTTACAGGTGGACGTCCCAGACGAATGTCACAACCATCATCATCACACGTCATCAAGCTCTGTTCTCATTCCATTAAATTCTTTTGGTTTGCAGAGGAATGCAAGCTGCAGATATGTTGATAAATACAGTCACAGCACAATGTGGACAGGAGGAACCACATGGTTTTAAAAACTTTTTCTCAGGGACTCGAAAATGTTAACATTTTTCTGGTACGGACATCTTGTTTCTGTACCGTTAGTGCGGTCAGGTGACCTTCAGAAGAAGTGGATCACAACATCACTTTTTATTCCCTATCTGTAGAAAACATTGAGAAACAGTTTTTCTGTGACCACTTTATGTTATAGACTGGAAATACGTTGGTACAATCTGTATTTCCCAGAGTTCCCTGCTCCATGAAACCCTGCTGTTTCACCACATTTCTCCAATTTTCAGCATTTTAATAAGAAAAACCACAGAAGCCAAATGAAAGTGTGTCGCCAAGGTAAGTGTTTGACACTTACAGTTTTCTTGCGTCGTGACACAACATGACATCCATGATGTGTTGTAAATGAAACACACTAGGTTAGCTGTTGAAGGGGAAAGCAGCTGTAACATCACACTCTTACACTGAAAATTAGCACTATATAGCTGAGTGTTATTCAGCATTTACTGCAAAATTGATCACAAACAGCATAGAGGAGGAAAATGTGAGGATTACAGAAGAGCTGATCAGTGTTTTTCAGGTAGAGCAGTGTTTCTCAATTCCGGTCCTGGGGCCCCCCTGCCCTGCATGTTTTTAGATGTTACCCTACTCCAGCCCACCTGATTCAGATGAATGGCTCGTTATCAGGCTCGAGCAGAACTTGATGACGAGCTGATCATTTGAATCAGGTGTGTTGGATTTAGGTAACATCTAAAACATGCAGGGCAGGGGGGCCCCAGGACCGGAATTGAGAAACACTGAGGTAGAGCAACACATTGGTGTTGCATCCACGAAACAAACTGAGCTCTGAAAATGTACTAACTATGACAAACACTTTCATGGCAGTTAAAGTCAGAGTTTGTTCTGTGCAGCCAAGCTCCCATGCTGGTTTTCTGCTCGATTAGTAATCAAAGAGGCCGTGCTGACCGGGATCCCCTGTGGGTAGTGTGTTTACCACCGACAGGTGCTTCATACAAATACATTTCAACAACTGAACCCTGTGAACCTACAGAAAACAAACACATGGGTTAAATCTCAATCACAAACTCAATTTTTACCCTTTTTTATCCTAAATTCTATCAGTTTTTACATCAAAGCTTTTTTTTTTTTAAAAAAAATATTGTATATCTGTTTATGTGATAGTGTCATTATTAAAACAAGAAACTTTCCGAACACATGACAGGCTGATGGCCACAGTAAAGTAAGCCATCTATAAATGATCACTTTTTATGTTACCAAACTAGCTCATTACCTCCAAGTAAAGATATCAAATCAATAGTGTTTTTAAAACGTAACACTTTTAAAGG
This sequence comes from Halichoeres trimaculatus, assembly GCF_033239565.1. Classification (NCBI taxonomy): domain Eukaryota; kingdom Metazoa; phylum Chordata; class Actinopteri; order Labriformes; family Labridae; genus Halichoeres; species Halichoeres trimaculatus. Next base: position 9,618,121 of record NW_027437180.1, read on the forward strand.
GATCTGTTTCCATATCGCCAGCTTTATACATTGTGTCAAATTCCAGGAGTGATATAGAAATTTTGCTGTAATGCTGCTAAGCTTGATGTACTCATTATAACTGTTTGTCCCTGTGTTATACCAACACTATGTGTGAGTTAGTGAAGAGCTACTTGGGACATCAAACTTTCATGTCTGTTTACACTGAAAAAAATTATAAACCCAGCACTTTAGAAAAAAAAAAAAAAGCTGAAAAAGTAGAACCAATGGGCAACATCCAGTTTGTAAAAATGAAGAGCTGAAAGTTGCTGTTTGTTGAGGATCCGTGGCTGCAGAAAGACCAGAAACCACACACATGACAAAATTACAGCCTGGTCCAAAAGTGGCTTCTGTCTCAATCACCAATTTCGCTCTAGGCTCACACTGTACAGAGGGTGAATTTTTTCTTATTAATCAGTTTAGAAGATACAGTGACCACTAGTTTGTCCAATCAAAGGAGCAGGTCAGGTCATGTGAGTTGTGGGCTCCCTATAGCTGTGAGAAAGGAAGCTCAAAGCCTACGACATATCCAACATGGCCCGCGCTAATGATCGACTTTATTACTATGCATCAGGAACAGACAAGTGAGACATTGGACGTTACATCCATATATCATGCGACCTAAAAGCTGAACTCAAAGATCTGAGACTTTCTCTATGTACCCTAAAGCCATGTTTTCTTAAGTATATTAGTGAGTGCTTCTCCTTTGATGAGATAATCCATCCACCTCACAGGTGTGGCTTATCAAGGTGCTGATTATACAGGTGTGCCTAGGCCTGGCCACTCTAAAATGTGAAATTGGACCACACAGTATGATGTCACAGCTGTCACAAGTTTTGGGGGAGTGAGCAGGTTGGCATACAGACTAGAGCTGCACGATTTGGGGAAAAGGTGCGATTTGCGATTAGGTGGAAAATATTGCGATTGCGATTGTGCTTGTGATTTAATAAAAAAGGTTGTGTCATGATGAGTCTACAGATTTGCTTGGTTATCATGGAGAAAAATCTGAATTGCATGTGCTGACCTTGCGATTGCGATTGCGATATCCTCTTTTGCGATTACGTAATTGCATGTGCTGACATTGCGATTGTGATTGCGATTGCGATAATCGTGCAGCCCTAATACAGACTGCAGGAATGCCCCCCCCAGAGGTGTTACCCATTGACTGAACATTTGTTTCTCTACTTTCTCAAAAGGCAGAGAATCTAGCAGTACATCTAACGCCTGAAATACAACAGATACGTTTGCAGTGCGACTCTGTTGCGCTACGTCTTGACTGCGTTTGTCAACTCACACCGGCTGCATGTTCAGTCCAACAAGCTGCATGACTGACCGACAGCTGGAGTCACGAGACAGAGGAGTTCCCACTTCCCATTGATAAGTCTCTCATCATTCATGTTGGGCTGTAAAACCTCAAACCTGTTGACTACTGGTCTGGGTCCACTCATTCCATTTACCATCGTAGTCAAGCTAAATAGGAACTGATTTTGACACAGTTTGCTTAATTTTGAAAGCCTCTGGATGTTTTTAGGTAGTTTCTGGTCATGACTTCCTGTCCCACTCCATCTTCCCTACGCTGAATTTATGCATCACAGATCTGCGTCCGTCAAAAATAGGATGGCCGCGTATTACCTGAAACATTACAGACCAGCTAAGCAGGCATTCTGTAACAGATCCTGTGTAAGTTGATGCATTGGTTTTAATTAGTGCTGGGCAAGTTAACGCGTTACTTTCGCGTTAACCCGTCAATCTATTAACGCCGTTAAATATTTTATCGCACGTTAGTGCATGTTGCTCACATGCTTTTTTTTTGTAAATGTCTTTCGCTGACCGGAAGTGAAATTGGCGGAAAAACACGATGAGTAACCAAAACAAGCATGGAGAAGAGGGGCATTTCGGCTATATTTTTTCATCCATCGCCAGTGTCATCATAGAGTCAGCTCGTCAACCGTCTTCAGACTTCGACTTCGAGTTTGACGGTTGTCCTCACTGGTTTGAGCCTGAGTACACAGACGAGGAGCTCCATGAAAGAATGATGCAGAGTGAGTATATGAGCATGCACACACCTATAAATAAGGTCCAGGTGCAAAAAAAACGGAGTTGCCTTTAAGAGGCGCTCGCTGCTTAGTGTATCAGTCTGCGCGCACGGCGTGCCAGATATAAACAAACGCAGGTAGTCCGCCAGGACGAAGAGACCCGATGAGAACTAGAGCCTTATTTAGTGGTGTTTTGTGTGAAAGCAACGCGCTGAAAATTCTCTAAATAAAGCGTGAATGCAGACCGATATCAGAGTTTTTCGGTGAGAGTTCGTTTATTTGTGTTTTTGGTAAAGTAAAATATGGCCCTGGGTGTTTGGTGCGAGCGCTCTGGGCTTCTGCTGCACAAAAACATGATAGGACCCAACTTGTTCCATCCCAGAGTATCACTTTAATGCCCTGACAGTGGCAATAAGCTTTGATTTTGTATTTACATTTTGTAAATTTGATTTGCACTAAATATGTGATTGAACTATTACTGTATCACAAGTACTGATTTAGTGTTTGCAAGATAGATGTTATGGCACTTTCACAATGCGATTATTTATGATTAATCAGGGAAATCATGAGATTAATTATGATTAAAAGTTTTAATCGTTGCCCAACCCTAGTTTTAATGAAACCTATGTGATCTGTTTGCTGAAACATAACTGAGGCGCACTGCAGACGCATCGAGTGTATTCTAGCTATAACTGGCCACCACGTGTAACTACACCAGCTCAGGCCTCCAAGATCTGGTATGAGACCAGCCGCCAGGACCGCTGTCAGTCAGTTTGCATAACCAAAGAATTTCTGCACCAACTGTCAGAAATCATTTCAGGGAAGCTCAGTGACCCCACTGGGGTCTAGACCTGACTGCAGTTGGTAATGATAACCAACTTGAGTGGGCAAATTCTCACATTCGATGGTGCCAATATCCAGCAACTTGGCACGGCAGTCTAAGAGTAGACCAACACTCCACAGGTCACAATCAACAACATGATCAACAATGTGAAGGAGGTGCGTTGCACTGTCTGAGGCAAATGGTGGCCATACCAGATCCTGACTGGTCCCCCCTGAATACAGTAAACCTTTTCGTTGTGACCACCATAAGCACACCTGTGCAGTAATTATGCTGCCTGACCAGCTCCTTCATATGCCGAGACAAAAAGCTCACAGTTGTCGAGGCTGTGACATCTTTGACATATTTGTTGTTCCCTGCAAAAATACCCACGTTTTTTTAATGGTTTTGCAAATTGAGAGCAGCCATCAGACATCATGTGGCTGCAGATCTGACGTGACGTCTGATGATTAACCAACCCTCGATGCCACATGTCCCAGCAGGCTCCAGTCTTTGCAGCTGGAGACCAGGCCTGACCAAGGTTTCCACGACAACGGCTGCTCAAATGGAATTACGTACGACTGACAGAGATACATGTAAGCACACACGGACACGCATAAACACACAGAGGGTCCATTAACCCGTGAAACAGTGTTCCTGAACAGTAAGCACACAGTACAACACCACAGGGTAAAACCACAGCAAGGTGTGAGCTGTGTGGGAGTGAAACCAGTCCTCAGGGGCTACACAACACCCTGCCTGCAGCATGGGGCCTGCTGCCTCTTTCTTAGTGATTTGTTTGGAAGTGAAAGGGAATCTGGCAGCAGATGTCGAGTGGCAGGGAGGCCGGCTGAGTGGGGCTCCTGCAGCCGGCATTGTCTACGAGTGCTGCTCGGCACGAGCGTGCAAACAAAACCTCCCATTCAGCTGATCCTCTGGAGCCCCATCACAGGGCCATTTGCAATGTGAGGATCAGTGGAGCCCCGTGCAGTCCAGAAACAGGACAAGAAGAGGAAAAAACAAAGGACTGAGGGAGCAGTGTCACAGATGGGGGTTTAAGATGCGTTTGTACAGTTACCTAAGCAAGCACCTGAATAATGATGATCTCCTTTTCCATAAATCCAGCAAATCCCTCTCAATCTATTCAGAGTCATGCCCTCAGCCGGTGGTCCAGATAACTACACTCTTAGTTGTTAGCAAAGGTGAAAGTTAGTTTGAGGGCATAGCATGTCTGGTGTAATGTGGTACTTTTCATCAGAGCCCGAGCAGAAGAATTGGGGAAGTGATAATTAGATCTGTCACTCTGCTTTAATATCCCTCAGACCTGCTCGGCTCGGGGTTGGATTGTTACAAAGAAATACCTTATTGTCTGAGCCGCTCAGGACCTGAAAATACAGTTTCCATGCTGAAACGCTGCGGGGTAATGTGCAGGTGGAGAGTGATGAGCCTCGGCGGGGTATCACATATGAAAGGGTTTGAATTATCACAAAGCTTGTCATAAATACGCTCCACATCTTGTCTGGTGCCACTCCACCATATACCTTTATTTAAATAACAATAGTTTAATCAGGTGAGACTTTGCAAATAATTACAATATTTACAAAGTAAAAAGGAAGTTAGAATTTTCTGGGGATTACACTCTTCGGAAACACCTAAGGAGGTATTTTTAGTGAGGGGTGCTACACTGTAATAACTATAATGTCATGATTTAAACTAGAATTAGCAGATAAATCTTAGTGTATGTAGCTGCACCCTGTTGTGACAGTGTCACCAAAAAAGAAAATTTAATTAAATGAGAGAAGTATGACAACGAATGAAATGAATGAAAGCACAACGAATGAAATGAAGGGTAGGTTTTCAGTGTGTTGAAAATAAATCCTTGTAAGAAAAATGTAAAGATAGGTTGGGGTACCTGTTGTCATTGTGTCTGAAAATAAAGGATAAAGATGCGGTGAGGAGCATTGTGAGGGAAAAAGGACAATGGAACAGACGTGCCTGTAGTAAGGGCCTGAAAAAAAACAATGAAAAGTAACAAGCTGTCAGGTTAAGGGGGCAATTAACTTAAAATAAACAAAACAGAGGGTGGTTACTTGAGGGTGCCGATCCAACATCCCATCGGATCCTGTTTGATTTTCTCTCACTGGGACCAGGAGTGTGTGCCAGGAGCAGAAAGTCCTTTCTGTGGATTTAAGTTTCTCCAAAAGTGGTGAGATCGTCTTTCTTATGGCACTTTTCCTGGTAAACCAGTGCTTTTTTTTGGTTGCTTGATCACACATTGTTTTTTGTGTGTGTGGATTAACTTTAATTTCTTTGAGGATTTACGGCGTTTTCCGTTGTGGGTGACGAGGACAAAAACTGTGAGAAAGAGAATTTAAAAGGGCTTAAAAAGGACAAGCGGGCTAATTTTCATTTGGTTGGGATTTTTATATTACTTAGGGTTAGAAAAAATTGTGTTTGGTGCATTATTTGGGCAGAAATTTACGTTGGATTATCATTACGTGCTGGGAGTGCAAGAGAGAAATTTATTGATATTGAATAAATGGTAAACTTTTTTGACTTGAACACCGTCTCCCAGGAATTCATTGGTTTCATTTGTTAAATATTACACTGCTCCCAAAAAAAAGGGAACACCAAATTAACACATCCTTGATCTGAATGAATAAAATATTCTTATTAAATACTTTGTATTTTACATAGTTCAATGTGCTGACACCCAGAGCCAACTGCACCAGAATATGGTCTCACAAGGGGTCTGAGGATCTCATCTCGGTACCTAATGGCAGTCAGGCTACCTCTGGAGAGCACATGGAGGGCTGTGACAGACCCCACGCCATTACTGACCCACTGCCAAACCAGTCATGCTGGAGGATGTTGCAGGCAGCAGAATGTTCTTCACGGCGTCTCCAGACTCTGTCACGTCTGTCACATGTGCTCAGTGTGAACCTGCTTTCATCTGTGAAGAGCACAGGGTGCCAGTGGAGAATTTGCCAATCTTGGTGTTCTTGGCAAATGCCAAATATTCTGCGCGATGCTGGGCTGTAAGCACAACCTCCAACTGTGGATGTCCAGCCCTCATACCACCCTCATGGAGTCTGTTTCTGACCCTTTGAGCACACACATGCACATTTGGGGCCTCCTGGAGCTCATTTTGCAGGGCTCTGGCAGTGCTACTCCTGTTCCTCCTTGCAGAAGTAGTGGTCCTGCTGCCGGGTCGTTGCCCTCCTATGGCCTCCTCTACGTCTCCTGATGTTCTGGCCTGTCTCCTGGTAGCGCCTCCATGCTCTGGACACTACGCTGACAGACAAAGCAAACCTTCTTGCCACAGCTCGCATTGATGTGCCATCCGATTGACTTAGAGTTACATTGTGTTGTTTAAGTGTTGCCTTTATTATTTTGAGAAGTGCATTATTTTTGGTTTCTAAAATACTCCTTGTTGACAGGATTTCTAGTTTCCCAGAAAGTTTCCCTCTTGCATGTTTTAATGCCAACTTGAGAAAGGTCGTGTTGTTATACTGTTTCCTCCAATCATGGTTGCAATAATGAGGAGTGGCCAGCTGAAGAGACGGGTACTGGATGAGATTAAATAAAGATATGTAGGAAAGGGGGATGCATCAATACAGCATAGATAGGTAAGAAATGATAGCAGCAACACTGGCTCTTTTCAAAAGCCCCATTTCCACCGGGCAGTCTGGTTTAGATCATTACAGTCTGGCATGGGTTAGATCAGTAAACCCTGTTCCTGTTTGTGTTTCCACAGCCAACCGTGCCCCCTCCTGGTAGGCGACGTTTAAGCTGAATGCTGATAGCCCTGTCAGCTACATTACGATGTGACGCTATAGCAGCGTAGTCCGCAAATGAATCCGATGAAGATAAAAAACACAACACAGTAAACCAAGAGCAACAATGGGAGATGTCTAGCAATTTTGTCTTCTTTGTGATTTCCATTGTGTTCCTCAAAGACGGGTCTGCAATGTGCAGTGTTAGTAAATCCTGGTCATGTCCTGCCAGTCATCTACCAATCAGAGCTAACGTAACCTCACTCTTCATTTTATTGATAGACTCTCAAGTTTGAACAGACCACTGCAGAATAACTGCTGGCTGTGGGTTGGAATCAACATTATCACAAACAGATTAGTCCGTGTTTTAGCTCGTGCTCTGTCACTCTCCTGATAAGCTTCCTCTGCTCTGATGTTTTTTTTCCTTTACCAGTTCAGCTCCAGTGTACGCCATTAGTACAAAGTAAATCCAAGAAACACTTTTCAGCAGAGAAAAACACAGAACTTGCTTCCCACTTTACTAATTTTTTGCTGAATAATCTATTGTACATATTTGCACAGGTGCAGTGTGACCTTTATTCCTGAATGTTTTGTGCAATCAGAAAAATTCCAACGGTTTTTGAAAGCTGAAATGTTCTTTCAGTCGATATGTTGTTATTACGGTAATTTCACTCAGGCACTTATGGAAGCCTGCAAATGCATACAGATTGTAGGGCAGATGGATAACAGAAAAGGACCAAAAAATGCAAAAATGCAAAAGAATGGGAAAAAAATGCAAAAAAAAAATGCAAAAAAAAAAAAAAAAAATACCCCCCCCCCAAAAAAAATAAAATAAAAATAAAATAAAATAAAATAAAATAAAATAAAATAAAATAAAATAAAAATGATAAATAAAAAAAATAAAAAAAAATACATAAAAATAAATAAATAAATAATTTAAAAAAAAATCTTTTGATTAAATAACCTCAACGGAGGTTTGTGCATTATTTTGCGACCAAGGGGCAATTTAATACAAAAAAGGTAACGTTAGATAGGATGAATTTTGGGATGAATGAAGGTAATGAAGGTTACTTTTTTAGCAAAGTGTACTAAGTCTTACTTGTACAATATGTGACAATTCAGTGTTTATGATAACTTATTTTTAACCGAGTACCATGCTATGTTTGTACTTTGTGTAAACATAATATGACACATGTATATTTTGTGATATTTGTTTATGTACATGTGTTTTCAAAAGTTCAGATTTTAGGTTTGTCCTGTAAATCTGCTACTTACGTTCAATTGTAAAAATATGAACTGTTTTGATTGCATAAAACATGAAGTAAATTGGAAATAACTCCCAGATATTAAAAGTTTTAAGTATCCAGGAAAAAAGGGTCAAAGCACTTCCTCACAGGACATTTTCTGACCTTTTTATTGTAATGTAAGCAAAGACATTTTGAAGTGTCAGAGAGTTCAATCAGTCAGCTGCTGTCTTGCCGTCAAAGAGACTTTCTGTCTGTGTGTGATAAATTGATTCATGTTCTCCCAGGAAGTTCCAACCCAAACACTTTCACTGAAAAAGCATTTAGAAATGTATTTTGCAGCAGTTTAAAATGTGGAACAGGAAAAGTCAATTAACATTTTTTCAGGCTCTTTCAGGATAAGAGTCGTCACAGAGCCTTTATGTGGGTTTAGGGAAACAGTTTGGACATTTTAAGTCTAGTACCTGAGGTAACAGGTTGGCTGATGAGGTCAAAGTAGTTCAAGAAAACAATCTGTGCCTGACTATAAAGGGAACTTTAGGTGAAAGCAAACATCTTAAATTGGATTGGTTAATACTCTGTTGGCAGCGTTTTGTACTGAATGCAAGTGTTTTAACGCTAACATGCTGCTGAAATTGTTACTTTGGAACAACCAAACTGGATGACTATACATTAAAACTCTGGCAGTGCTGTGGGCCTTAACTCTGTATGGATAATGGCTGAAACACATTGGTGCATCACCGTTCCATTACAGGCAACAGATCAAATAGGTTTCATTGGGATAAATGTGTCAACTCACACTGGATCCGTTTTGTTGCAGTCGGTCTGCGTGGCTGTTCTGTCATGTTGCAGGTAGTACATAGCTATTATAGTTTTGCTGGACCTGGCGCATAAATTCAGTGTAAGAAAGATTGAGTGGGACAGAAAGTTGTGACTGGAAACCACCTAAAAACACCCAGAGACTTTCAAAATAAAACAAACCATGTCATTTATCTTGACTGCAATGACAAAAGGACATAACAGGTTAGAGGTTTTACAGCCCAACATGAATGAAGAGAGACTCATCAATGGAGGGGGAAGCATGGGAACTCCTCGGTCTGTGACTTTAGCTGTCTGTCAGTCATACATCTTGCTGGACTAAACATGCAGCCAGTGTGAGTTGAAAAACATTCAACTCAAACAGTCAAAACGCAGCGCAACAGAGTCTGACTGCAGACATGTCTAGTATATTCCAGGCGTTAGTCCTTTTATAGTCCAGCCTAATCAACACTTTGCTGCAGCCACTGAAATGTCACCTGATGCTCAGTGTGAGGCATTAGCTGAAAAACTGCTGTATGCAAGGTAACTGGAAGGTCTTTATCCTTACTCTGATCTAAAGTATTTCTCTTAAGTCCCAGACCAAAGCGATCACAGATCATAGATCACAGAATTAACCTTGTGCTAAATTTAACAGGCACTAAAAAAATAGGTCAAATGACTACAGTGCATGGATGGAGTGGGGTATGAAAGAAATCAGGACCGTTTGGTTCATCTGACGTGGTTCGTTTAGTTCACATTTTTCATTTTTTCTTCGTTTTACTACTCTGTTTGAAGCATTGTTGGTTCCAGTCATAGCCATGCCAATCGCGAGGCAAAGGAGTACAGCAGGACAGTTGCGGAGAACATTTTGGATTTAATGTAAGCTACAATGATGGCAGGAAGAAAGTGATGCATGAAACCCCAACCTAGTGTAGGCAACTTATCCATTTTTGTCACTATATTTGATTTGTTTTTTTTTGGTATTTTTTCAAGATGCACAAGGGTCAGGTCTAGCACAAGTGCATTTCTCACCATGGTATTTTCTGCTGGTCCAAAGCCCAGATAAAAGAGGAGTGTTGATATTTTGAGATTTAAAAAACAAAAAACAACAGAAGAAGTTGTAGTTCTAAACACATTTATGGTGATTTTTTTTAACCTGCTCTCGTCTCTCCCATGTTACTTCTTTCTCCTGCAGCGACCGAGACTGTTACATGCAAATGGATTATTTTTCAAATTCGATGATGGTGTCCTTTAGCAACTTTTAGTGACTTCTGGAGCAGCCCATAGTGACTTTCCTTACTGAGGAGTTGGCATGTTGAAACTAGCAATGTCTCACCCAGCTTTAACAATGTTTCAATTGGCAAAGTGACTCATTCTTTCTGGTTTAACATGACTTTTCGTGATGTAGTTGCTTTGAAAAAAAAACAAAAAAACAAAACAAAACAGGGGGTTAGTTGGGTGTGTGCTAATCCAGGCTGTTGAGAACAACAACAATGTGCATCGAACCAACTTTGACAAATGCTATCAGATCCAAACTGTGGATTTTATGAACATTTCCATCCCAACTACAGAGGTAGAATTTGACTTCTCTACAGTGTCTTTAAGACAAAGGATAATCCCCTCTGAGCTCTGTTTGAGAGGTAGAGACAGGGATTGTGGGGAAAAGTTGTCCTGCAGTCATTCTGACTGTAGCGGCATGCTGTGTTTATCCTGTTTAAAAAGAGCTTTACATATATTGGAACTTTTTGTCGCCTCCAGGGAGTTACCTCCTGCAGGCAGCTCCACAGGCTCCTGAAAAAAAAAGATGGAGGTTTGAGTCGATGGGGCTTTGACTCTGTTTCTTTTGCAGTGAGGCCACAAATGTGGATCCGGTAGGGAGTTAATCCAGATCAGCATCCTGGGCCCATATACATGACCAGCCAATGCACCGTTTGTACTAACATCAGAAAAAAAAATATTGATGAGTGGTATGCATGAGCAAGGTTAACAGCCCAAATGAGCATTAGATTTAATGGAGGTATGTTAAAAGGCAGACAGTGCAGAATGTGTTACCGTTTGAGTCAAAATATGCAAAGACAGTGGACAATCCTTTGAAAAGGTGGTGATGTGTAGCCATTTAGAAAATTCAGATTTAGGAGACATGTTTTTGTTTTTTTTGTAAAACAGATGAGATAAGGGAGACAACTGAAGTCTCAAACTGGCAAGGCTCGCTGCTGTCAGTTTAAAAAGTTTGATTGCTCTTTGCTTTTATACGCCTGTGTCCTTCAAGATGTGTGTGGTCAAATGTCGGACTTCATAAACTGCTGTAAGAGTTATACATCGAGGTACTGTTCCGCTGTTCAAGATCGCCAAACTTTCTCTTTCTCTTTGTTTACCTGATTGACTCACGGATAAAAGCTGTTTGTGTATTCTTGTAATGAAATCTCTGTTTCTTCCTCTAAAAAATGTTTCTCATGATCGTCTCTCAGTCTCACTGTTACCACCTGCCACCTGTAGCTTTCCTCTCTGTTACCGGCAGGAGTACATGTGGTTGTAATTCCTCTTAGTACACATCACTGCGACTTTTAAATTGCTATTCCGATCATGATGGGGTGTTTATTGTTCATTACATTGGATTAATATGGGACAGCTGCTGCTCAGGGAAACATACGAATGTGTTTGCATGGATTTTTGGCGCCATCAATCAGAGGGCCTGCTGGTTTAGTGCTTTCCAAACTGTGCCCTCCGTGAATCAGCTCACTGTAGCCGTCTCAACACCCACGTGCTTGTGTCTCATTTGGCAAAAAGATACTTCCAGATGCAGAGACAGATTACAAGAGCTTTCTTTTATCCGTTTATGTGCCCCTCACTTTATCTCTCCGCTCATTTATCACATTAACAACCTGTGTCGCCGCGCTCTCCCTCTCCCTCTCCCTCTTCCTCTCTCCAGGTTTTTAGGCCGTGGTTAGATCCTGGAGGAGCTGAAATAAGATCAAAAGAAGATAGAGTTCTTGAAAGTGTTGTGATTGTCCCACAGAGCTGGCACAACTCAGAATGAAATCACCTCAATCACGGCTTTATAAGTGCTCACTAAAAGGATCGCCTTTTTAATTAGACACAGGAGAGGCTACCAAAGACATTACCCGGGGCTAATCTGTTCCCTTCCTCATTTGGGACCATAACAGAAAAAAAAACAACAGACTGAGGAGCTGTTTTTAGGGCATCTTTTCTTCTTTTTTCTCCCTCAGCTCAGACCTCAGAGTATCAGGTTCTCTAAGAAGAAAAAACACATGAAGAAGTCTCATGCTTTGCTCTGAGCCTGTGGAGGACCAGAAGGAAAGAGGAGTCACGGGATTCAGCTGAAGTTCAGTGGCTTCAGGGTGCAAAAAATTAGAAAGTCATGAGGAGCAGGGTGCGACATATGCTGCTGCATACTCTGAGGAAACATTTTATAAGATTTCTACTGATCTGTTGAAGTAGGCCTTTGTGCACAAGTAAAAGCACGATGTATATCTGATTAAAAAATCAGGTTACTTGTTTATTTTTTCCATCACAAATCATCCAGGACTGTTCATTTGCGTCATTGCTGTGTGGTTAATGTTAATGGTTATGTTGACTTCTTTAATTGTGGCCTGATTTTCTATGCAATGACATGTGATTGCACATAAGTGTCCTTTCAAAGACGGGATTACAGCCCTTTCAGCTATCTTCACACCACTGTTTGTGGTGTAGAAGAAATATGACACATTGAATGGATTGAAAAGAAATGTCTTGTGATGAAGTTATATACATTTGTTTATTTGTCCAGTGATGAAAGTTGATATTCTGCTGGAAAAACTAAGTTTTATTGATGTACGCTAACCACTAGCAACAAGCTAAACAGACTAAAAATGAATCTCTTGTGTGAGAGTATTACACTTGTTTGTGTGTTCAGTGATGAAAGTAGAAATTTTGCTTGAAAACAAAAATGTTATCATTGTATGCTAACCCCTAGCATTTTAATGCAGTTTCCCTGTGTATCTAAGGGCGTATTCAGACCTGGACTGTTTGGTCCACTTTAAACGGACCAGGGTTTGTTTCCCACCCTGGTGCGGACTTTCCATGCAGGTGTGAATAGACACAAATGAACACTGGTGCGGACCAAACAACCGGACCGAGACCCACTTTTTGAGGTGGTCTCGGTCCGCTTCCAAACGAACTCTGGTGCGGTTCGTGGTTCTCTGGTGCAGGTCTGAATACAAACCAAGGTCCATCTAAACTAACTACAGGATATATGTGCCTTTTGGGCCTATAAAGCCACCGTAACCTAACCGTCTTTGGTTCATACCTGATCCTACGTCTTCTGTTTAGCCACGCTGTTGCTAGCATGTTGTGGGTCAGGACAAGCAGAGCATAGCGTCTCCATGCTGCGCGTATTCGTCTTCGCTGTTCCAAAATTTGAAGCGGTGTTGTTAAGCCTTCTTTGAAGGAGCTGCTCTTGAAACTGCAAATGATTTTGCAGCTCTAATAAGAGCACAAACACACATGTTTACCTCCATTTCTGGGTCTGTTTTCTGTGTGCCGTCTTTGTCAGTGCTGTCCAATGAGAGCACTGATCGTCACACACGTGGATGTGTTTACAGAATATAGCCCACTTGCAAAAAGTACAATCTGAATACGAACCGCATCAAACGAAAAAAATAAAGTCCGCTTTTGGTCCGGCCCAAACAAGTGGACCAAAGGACTTTTGTGGTCTGAATACAGCCTTAGTGAAGTCCTACGTTTTTATATCAGAGCTGCTAATTTAACAAAAACAATATAAAACATGTGGAATGAATGGAAAATAAATGTCTTTTAAGAAAGTTACGTATTAAGCCATTATGGGGCTCTCGGGGAGATCTCTTGTAGCCCTGTTTTTACCTTTTGCTTTTAAAGAAGTACAAACACATTAACTGAGAGGTATGTGCAAACAATTAAACTTAAAAGTATGATTCAGCTTTTAATTATAAACGTGAAAGCAAGTCTTTTAGCTCAGGCTGCCTAGTGTTAGCAAATTACCTGCAAAGCTCCAAACAAACAAAACACATACATTTTAAAGCCTTTATACGACTTGCTACATGGTGTTGTACTAGATGCCTGAGTAATTCTCTGTATATTATTGACAGACACTTAAGGCAACCCTTGCAAACACTATATTTATTTAAACTCTACCATCACAACACCGTCTACTGTCACTTTCTGTTGTTTCTTTCGGTAACTGGAAAATGCCCAAGCAACTTCATGCTAATGTGAAGTGATCTGTGCATAGAGCCTATTGATAAACTGACAAAATGAAACAGGGACTGAGGTTACCTGGCTCTGAGTGTTCTTCATGCAGTAATAGGATATTTTAAAAAGTGAATCAATGAGAGATTTGTCAACAAGCTAGAGGGAGGGGGTGATATCTTCTCAATTTGAATCTTCTTTTTACCATCCAGTGAAAAAAGAAACAGGACTTGTGATGAAACATCTGTTATCTTAAGATTTGTGATCCAGTTTGTGGATTTCTCAGTGAATCATTGAATCCGGGAGCTCTGAGGTGACTTTTGAAACAGCACTGAATAAAAGATGAGGACTGAGCAAAGCTAATAGATGTGATCCTGAGCTGCACTTACCTTCACATTAAATAACCTCAGAGTGACCTGAGGCAGACAGTTCAAGAGAAATCTGTTGACAGTGAGATCCGTGAAACCAAAGTCATGAGACGGAATTTCCAGAGAGTCACATTGGATTTGAAATGTCATCTTTTGATGCTTTCAGCATCGTGTACAAAAATACTTCCACTGTAAACGGGTGGAGACAGAATTATCAGAACTTGACGAACAAAACCAAAACTCCTTTCAAGGCTCGATGAAACGTTCTTCTCTGTATAGAAGGGAACAATGTCAACTGCTGTAAGTCTGGGTTGTTTTTCTACGACAGTAAGGAGGATGTAAACAACAAACTATTTAATATAGGCAACAAAGTGCTCTGACAGAGGCCAGATTTATATTTTCCTTCCAAAAGAAGCAAGTCATATGACATTATTATGACATCAGGGGCTGATTCCTAACATCCAACTTCTCAACCTCAGCTCTCTGAAAAACTGCTCTGATTTAACATCTTTGATCAAAGACGTCGATAAAAAATGATAGTACAACTTTCTTGTACTGTTTTAACTAAGAAAAGCTAAGTGTAAAATTCAGATTGCAAAGGGTGCTTAAATCAGTGAAATCTGGTGAAAACTAAAGCCCAGGTGGGTTCTCTGGAAACATAGGAAAAACTACCTGTAGGCACTTTGAAAAAAAAAAAAAGACCTTCTCTCACTGCATATTACAAAGTAAGGATAATTTGTTGGACTCCTGGCAAAAAATGACAAGTAATATAGTAGATTACTATGCTTCTATTTATTTTTCTGTTGTTCTATTAACTTCTCAAAATTCCCCTCTGTCCACAAAAAGTTGACGCCCAGCTGTGATTAATTTGGTTTAGTACCTCCTAAACAACGGTCTTCTTTGAGCCTGATAGTGTGAATTTGTCTTAGTCCAATCCAATCCAACTTTATTTGTTAAGCACTTTAAAAAACAAACATAGTTAAAACAAAGTGCTGTACAAGAGAGTGAATAAGATACAAGATAAAGGAATAGACATAAAACATAAGTAAAATGAATTTGTCAAGGACAAGGAGCAATATAAAAGACATAAAACAAATTAAAATGAATAAAAACACAGAAGAAGCAAAGTAAAATAAATAAAATTGATGAAAATAAATAAAACAATCGCCGGCTACTGTGCTTCAAAGGCCAGGGAGAAAAAGTGGGTCTTAAGAAGGGATTTAAAAATAGGCAGAGACGGGGCCTGTTTAATGCTATGAGGCAGCCCGTTCCAGAGTTTTGGGGCTGCGACAGCAAAGGCACGGTCCCCTCTGAGCTTCCGCTTGGTCTTAGGGACCTTCAGGAGAAGCTGATCGGCTGACCTGAGACAACGGGAAGGTAAGTGAGGTTGCAGAAGCTCAGAGAGGTAGGGTGGAGCGAGACCATGGAGAGATTTAAAAACAAATAAAAGAATTTTAAAATCAATCCTAAATTTTATGGGCAGCCAGTGAAGTGAGGCTAAAACAGGGGTAATGTGCTCATATTTACGAGTGCCAGTTAAAAGACGTGCAGCTGCATTTTGCACAGTCTGTAGACGGGCGATGGAGGACCCACTAACCCCCACATATAAAGCGTTGCAGTAATCCAGCCGAGTGGTCACAAAGGCGTGGATTACTGATTCAAAATGCTGCCTCGAAAGAATTGGCTTAATTTTGGCCAGCTGCCTCAAATGGAAAAAGCTTGATCTCGCAACAGCCTTAATCTGCCCGTCAAGTTTAAAATCGGGATCCATTTTAACCCCCAGGTTTGTGATGGTCTGTTTGTTGTACTGGGCCAGGGAACCCAGATCTACAGGGGGGGTCCCAGTCGTACCACCGAAAACCATCACCTCAGTCTTTTTATCATTAAAATTTAAAATATTGAGACCCATCCAGGCTTTTATGTCGTCAAGGCATTCAAACAACAGTTGAAGAGAGTGCTCGTTATTCTTTATGAGGGGGACATAAATCTGACTGTCATCCGCATAACAGTGGAAAGCAATACCATGCTTCCTAAGTATTGATCCTAGGGGAAGCATAAAGAGAGAAGAGGAGAGGGCCTAGGACTGAGCCCTGTGGAACTCCACACGAGAGAGGAGCAGAGGAAGGGGATACAGCATGACCAAGGCTGACAGAGAAAGTGCGATCAGTCAAGTAAGTCAAAACCAGTCAAGTGCTGTGCCCCTAATGCCGACCCAATGCTCCAGACGAGAAATCAAGATATCGTGATCCACAGTATCAAATGCAGCAGTTAAATCAGTCCCTGTTGCAGTTTAGAGAGTGACCCTGTAAACTGGAAACCTTCAGCAGAAGGTGTCAGTGGGTATCCAGTTTACAACAGCTGTTGAAACACAGAAGAAGTCCGTAGACATGCACAGAGTCAAAACTGGATAAGCAAAACTTTGTATGTATCAAACTAGTTTTGGTTAACAACAATTTAATGATGATGGCCGAGCTGGATGCAGCTGTATCACTTTGTGTCTCTACATACTACGTGTGTTAGTTACATTAGATAGTGTTTGTTGTGTCAGATTGCAGTGATCTGATTTATCATGGTCATAGATTTCCTCTTCCTGGTGAAATTTACTCACGCTGAACACCGAGGTGTATCGAGACATATCAGACCCAACCCTAGTCCAATAACAATCATATTATCAAGGTATGTCTGTCGAGCTATGTTTTGTCCGTCCTTGGTCTGACTAAGCTGTTTACTTGCATCTTAGTAGTCTGATCTCATTGTGACCAACCTCTCAGTCTAATTTCTCAAGCTGCATGTAAACGTAGTGGCTGAGCTCATTCTTAAGGTAAATCAAGGCCAGTCCCTGTCGTCTCCATGCTTTAGATGGCTGAGCGGTCTGGTGTTGAAGCTGTTGCTGGCTTTTCTGAATGGCTGGGACTGGCCATGGCTTTGCCTCTAATGCATGTCTCCTCTCAAATGTCAATGAATCCATCTGCAGTACCATAAAGTACCATTGAAACCAGCACAGACTGAATTTCCTGCATACTAAAAGGCGTTAATATGGCTGTTTGTCTCCTTCTGATACCATTTGTTGCTAAATGGCCTCCATTGTGTTCTTACTGCTCTTTACTGTTCTAATGAAGTAGCATGTTTTTCTCCATACCTCATTGGTCTGTCTCATAACCTACCCGGGTCTATGGCCCTGTGGTCGAAACACTGACAAACAATGAGCCACAGGGACATTTTAGTCCAGGGGGATGTTCAACCAGGAAGTTAAAGTTCCAGGATTCTCTGGTCAAAATGCAGAGGTACTATTCCTGACACGTTCATCAACACAGTGAAAAGGCATAAAGGCATTTGCAATGGAGAAAGCAGAAGATATGAAAGAGATGATGAGTTGCTCTGAAGTGTTCACAGTGCCTCCCAAAGAATGAGCTGCAGCCCCCTGGTTGTAGGTGAAGGTACTGCGTTTAAAAGATCTGAGTTTCGAAAAATTCCCAAATCAGGATCATGATTGTCATGCAACACTTTGGTCCTACTTTAATGTTATACTCCCTTTCAGCAGACTGTCTGCTACACTTTGGTGTTAATTGCAGGTATGTACGATAATTCGTTATCTGACAGTGTTGAAAATTATGATGACCCAGTACATATTTAATATTCCAGATCTTGGTATCCAGAATATTAGCCACCAGGAAGATTAGCAACCACGGCAGTGGAAGCTCATGGGGATCCGAATAAGAATAAAGAATAAAAGAATAAAGAACATTGCCAGGATCTGGATCCTACTTTTACATCTGTCAGACATTATGATGACCTTGTCTTGTATTGTTTTGCAAAGAAGTCTGACCATTTATGGTGGAGTTATATACACATATGGTGAAAACGGCCCTATCTCACAATGATAAAGAATCCTTTAAAAAAAGTCCTGGATCCAGACAGTGACCCAGATCACCTCCAAAATTTAAACACCGTTTCCTTATTCTATTTTAAACATTTCCTGAAAATTCCATCCAGATCCGTTTGTAACTTTTTGAGTCAAGTTGTACACAGACAAAAAAAACAGAAAATCTCTCCCAAAAACAGGAGGTGGAGGTAATAATAATAGTCATAATAGTCATAATAATAATAATAATAATAATAATAATAATAATAATAATAATAATAATAATAACACAAGATAACATATCCTTCTAACCTGATGGTTTACTCAAGCTGCAAGATTTCTGCTCTGCCCCTCTGCTCCATCATCATCATCACCACCACCACAGCCACCAGTGCCCAGTAACCCCACCACCTCCAGCGCCCACCTACACCTTCTTGGACTACGAGTGAGGTAATACAAACTTAACTTTGAAACAAGATGTGTTGATAAAGAATAAGTGATGGGGTCAGAGCTTCAACCCCAAACATTCACCTGTTCTGAAAAACTTTTCAAACCACTAAGCTGCAAACAGAACAATTTGAACTTTATCAATACAACAAGAAGCTCCTTTAACCAACACCTCGTCATCCCTAAACCAACCAAACCAAACTGAACAATGTCATGTCTTTGTCTATTTAAAAATGCCAGAAGAAGGCATTTCACAGGAACATTTTCTGCTTCTCATGCATGTGATATTCCACAGACTAACTTTATTTAACAGCTGTGAACACTAACCCTGATTTCAACCTTGATAGGACTGGACACAGTTACTTTGGCCACAGTAAGTTGAAAAAGGCACATCTGGCTCTGAAATACCTTTAGATACCAGGTTGGACCCCCATTCACCTTCAGAACTGCCTTAAGTTATTGTGTCATAAATTTAACAAGGTGCTGGAATCATCCCTTAGAGATTTTTCTCAGTATTGACATGATAACATCACACAGCTGCTGCAAATTTCTGGGCTGAACATTCAAGATGAGAATCTCATGATCCACCACATCCTAAAGAGATAAGGGTCAGTCCGCAGGCTCGTTTAGAATCGAAGATAAATTTGTTTTCAAAAACCTGTTTTAACAGACAGATGCTGTAAAATGTTACAGAGATGTTCACAAGTCTGTTTTTACAAGTCAAGTTGTGAGTCTTAGGTCACGGGTCTAAGTCAAGTCTCAAGTCTCTAAAAAACAAGTCTTTTGAGCTGTCGCCATCCGCTGCTGTCCAGTCTGCTAAGAATACTGCACAGCTATATCTACGAAAGCATTTAAAACATTTACTGTATTATTACCACTCCTAACCTATTACCCTATTAGCATACTGCATCAGTACTGATAAGTTGTTTGTTGTATGATCCTATCAGTTTTCAGGTGCCCGATCAAATTTAAGGTAGTGGATCCAGCATCTTTGATCTGGATCCTGCAGACTCTGCAGTCAGCTCTCCTTTTGATGGTGCTGTCCTGTTTGAAGTTTTTTTAAACAAATGTAGTGACAAATGGTACAGCAGCAGATGCAGGTCAGCCGTTGGTCACCCTTGTCGTAATCTGATGTACAAGTGATACAGCGTAATGCCATGAGGCACACACTTAATATGTAAAGTGGTTACCATGGTTACCATGGAAAAATTGAATTGATCACATTAAGCTCGTCTGAATTTCCCTAATCCTGAAAAGCCAAAAAAGAAAACAAAATTGTCCATGTGTCCCAAAACACAAGTCAGAGTCGAGTCTGAAGTTTTTGAGCATGAGTCCAAGTCTCTCGAGTCAAAAGTCTTTATTGAGTTGCAAACTCAAGTCCCCATGTCTGAAATGTAATACTTTAAATTTAGTCTGCAGACTGTACAATATAGACAGGTAATATTGATGCCTACGTTGAGATCACTATTGATCAATACTTGGGTGATGAGGCTGACACTTGAGTTTCGGTTTCTCTTCTCTACATACTCTCAACGGCTCATGTGCCTATAGCTATCTAGATAGATAGATAGATAGATAGATAGATAGATAGATAGATAGATAGATAGATAGATAGATAGATAAATGGATAAACAGATAGATGGAAATGTGTTGCCTTTCATTTTATGTTATTTTGTTTATTTGTGAGAGGAAGTGTGTCTGTAAGACCATGTGTGTGATGTAGCTCTTTATAGTACCTTGGTTATTTGTGGCTCTTGGTCTCTGACTGGTTGACCATCCTTGTGCTAAGGGGCCCCACATGTACCAAGAAAATATCCCCCACACCATTACACCACCACCAGCAGCCTGAACCACTGCTACAAGGCAAGATGGATCCATGCTTTCCTTGTGCCGACGCCAAATTCTGACCCTATCATCTGAATATGGAGCGGAAATCTAGACTCATCAGACCAGGCAACGTTTTTCAGTCTCCAGTCTCATTGCCCAGTTTTGGTGATCCCATGTGAGTTGTAGCCTCAGTTTCCTATTCTTGGCTGACAGGAGAGTCTCCTGCTGCTGTGGCCATGTTGGACGTGTTGTGTGTTTATCATGTTTCGTTCATCGTGTCTATATGCCTCAATGGATTAAGTTGCTTTCATGTGATTGGCTGATTAGATATTTGCATCAACAAGCTGCTGAACAGGTGTACCTAATTGAGTGGCTGGAGAGTGTATATGGGTATCGTGACAAATCTCGAACACACCATCGTCAGACCATTGAAGCAATTTGCTTTAATTCACATTAGAGTGTTTCCCTCCCTGATGTCTTTCTCATGTCCTTGCTCCTTCAGGAGCTGCTGTCAGAGACAGAAAGAGGGAGATGGGATAGCAAGATGCACAAACAAAGTTGTTAAAGGCTGCTGTGAGTATCCTTTGGTTCCATAGCATCAGACTAAAGCGAAGTCAAACTGTGTTTCCTTGCTCTTTGTTTCCTTGAAGTAAATTAAAGAAGCGGGAGATCCTCCATGATGGTAAAGGGAAATCATTTTTGCATCACAGGAGGAGAAAAGGAATGCGGAAGCATATGTTAGCATTATAAAAAGCACTCAATGCCTTTGTGTTACATCATCAGCTGAGTTGCAATGAAAAGAGGTATTGTGTTTGTGTATGACACCCCCTCAGGGGATGCATTTAATACAGATTATACAAGATTTGGGACTGCAGATATCACAGGATACAATCTTGTCTGAATTTCAGTTGTTTCATAAATTGAGCACTGAGATGAGTCCTCTGCAGAGTGGAATAATTACCTGAGTCAATAATAGATGCACAATGGCTCTGACACTTTCAAAAAGCTGATTATGTAATTGGAAAGCCATTCAGCACTCACTAACATTGATCATAGTTTCTATTTTAGGACGTTTCAAGTATAGCTCTTTACACTCAGACAGAGCGAAATATACAAGAGACTCAGGAGGAGGGTTTGACCCTTTTAGTAATATTTTATAACACCTAAATAAAGCAAATAAAAGCTTAAAAAAACAAGAACAGAGTGATGACATAATTATACGGTTCAAGCAGCCTCATGTCATTTGATCAGAGTGTTTTGAGGGCGGTCATGAGACACTGGAGATAATCCTTTTCACTGTTTGTCTACAGCTTTTTTTTTTCTAAAGAATAACTACGTCACAATAAGGAGAGGAAATCAGGAGTTTGGGTCCTGACTGCAGTTACATAAAAGAGGGATGTTGAAGTCACGTTAAGGGATCCTGAAGACTCTCCAAAGATTTACTTGTTTTTCTTATGTACCTGCTCTAAGGCATGTTATGTTTGGAAAACAGAGGAAAGCAGATAATTATGGGTCTTGAAGGCATGCCAGGGAAGACTATAAAAGAATGCTTGTAAAACTTAGTGTGTCCCAAGGGTGCTGTCACATCTTAAAAAGAAAGAAACTGAGCATGTGGAAGCATTTCCCTCAAAAATATAAGTCCAGTCAACGGTGAAGTGTGTCTTTAAAGTAAGTGTTTTGCGCTTACTGTGTTTTCATATGACAAAATACATGATATCTATGATGTGTTAATACTGAAACACACTTGGGAGACGAGGTTACAAAGCAGGGAAAACCCTCAGAAATTTAAATTGTTGGCAGTTATAACTTATTCAAACTTCCTTTCAGTTTTGATTTTTAGTGTACAGTGCACACTTAAACAGGTCAAGCTCCTTGTATTTTTCTTTAATATTTGGCGAAGAAAGATGATTCCAATTTGGATTTGGAATAGAATAGAATAGAATATAACCTTTGTATCTCCAAGGGGAAATTCAGGAGTCACAGCAGCAATCAAGAAAACAAAAGTAAGAAAGTGTATAGAAAGTGCAAAAAGGTCCATAAGAAAAAAAGACGATGACAGCTTGTCCATCATTGTCCAGTTCAGCCAGTCTCCACCTCCACAGGGTCCAGGACTGAGCTTCTTCAGCTGTCTTTTCAAGTTTCTGTCTCCTGGATCCTGTCTGCTTTCACCAGGTGAAGTTCTTCCAATGTGGCGTTGGGGTTTGCTAGCTTGTCCATCTTATCGGAGATAGATCTTATGTTCCCAATAACCATGGATGGAAGGACAGGTCGATGTCGTTGCTTCTTAGCTCACACCTGAGAACCAGCATGTTGTCCTCATCTCCTTCTCCTCATCTTGTGGGGAAACATCAGGCCTTGCACCAGTTAGCACTGACATGCTACAGACTGCTAACAGCTGATTTCACATGTAAACAATGCAGCCATGGTTACATGAAGGATCTCCAGACAAACACAGGAGCAAAAATAGTAAAAATATCACTGAAGACAAAACCGACAAATGAACCATACAAAGTAATGACTCACTCCAAATGCAGGGATGATGAAAAAGAGATGAAAAGATTACAAGAAATGGACAAAGGAGATAGAGCTGCTGCAAAAAGTGCTTGGGCAGTGCTTTCCTTTTTTTTTTTTTTTCTTTTTCTTTTTTTATAAATATGAAGCGCTATTGTTTGAAACGTAACAACAATCTATCAGAGGGGCAGAGGGGGTAGAGCGAGGGGGCGGTTTTTGCAGCATGGCAGTATTTACAAAATCGCCACATTGAATGGAGCAGACTGAGCGAGTTTGCTGTTTGCCAAAACTTCACCGTAAGGCACTGATAGCACTAATAAAATGGCAGAGTGTAGGCTACGTCCTTTTGTATTGGACCCTGAGTCAGACCTGGTTCTGCAGCTCAGGAGGAAGAAAATCCACCTGGACACAGATCATCTCAGGACGCTTCAGTGTGGCCAGTCAAACCGGTACTGTAACATGTATAGTTTATACGTTTATATTCGGCTCTTGGTGGGTGTATCCCTCGGTGGCGGTTGTGTGACTAACTGACATCACAGAGGAGGAGCTGCTTTATCAGATTACTCCAATAAAAAGAAAGGATCCTCGTGTCGTCATGAAGGTCGAAATCTCGTGGCCAAATGGCAATGACCTTTTTTCAGAGGCATCAAATCTCGTTCTAGGATATCAGAAAAAGTACAATATCTCATTTTTTGAAAAGTCAGGAGGTGAAAGGTCTTGTTTTAAAATTTATTATATTATATGCAAGTATTAAATCAGGGATCAGCATGATATGTCCCCTTTAACTTTGTAGACTGTTGCTTCTGCTGTTACGTCCTTTTTCTTTTTGACAGTCCAGCCTCAGCGTCCGCCATTACTACAAAATAAATCTGAGAAACACTTTTCAGCGGAGAAAAAGGACAGATTGCTTCTCACTTGGCCAACTCACTTCTCACTGTTTAACTTAGTCAGTCAATGCAGTGTCATCAAAGGGACTTTCAGTCTACATGCAGCAAATGGATTCATGTTCTCTCAGAAAAAAAAATCAGACCCAATCACAAAAATACTAAGAAATAACATTCAGAAACAACTAATTTTGGTGCAGACAGTCGCATTTTAAATGTGGATTATGAACAGGAAAAATTATTGAAAAGTGAGACTTTTACAAGATCACTCACAAAGTCCTCACAGGGATTTTAACTGCTAGTGTTGAAATTGAGTATACAGAAATAATCCAATTTAGTGTCAGTCAGTAACATATGCAATAACAGTAGCACATTAAAAACAATCTAACTTTGGGTTCATGCCAAGATTCTTAACACAGTCGCTCTTTTTCTGAATTTTCTCTTATCAAAGGGAATTTCCAGGGGTGAAATACACACTGTCACTTATCTGACTCCCCCTCAGTCATACAGAGCCAGCTACGAGAGCCAGACCACCCATCAAGTAGCAGCTGAAAATGTAGGCGACAGGGATGTGGATTATGACATCAGCAGTGACTCGGCTCTTAACCACCCTGGGACTAAAATAAGGATCTTTTGAGACAGTCCTCACATAAAGCACAGGAAAAGTCCCCAATGATCCTGAACTTTGCAGGATATTCCCCCACATTGGGTGTCGTCAGGGGAACTTTGGGCACTTGTGAAAGTGTAGGGAGTTTTTTACTCAAGGGGTTTACAGCACAGATCTGGGAGGTGCTTTTTCTTTCTCTTCCTTATGCACACTCGCTCCATCCAGTGTCACACACACCCACTCTCATCCCATCTCTCTGCTATAAAACTCTTGTAAACGTCTCATGGCCGGGGGTGACAGATGGTAAAGGCGGGATGACAACTCTGCAAATAAATATGTAATCCCTTCCTCACATGGGCCGCAGCACAACTCAGAGATTATCCCATCAGAAACAGTAGCGCAGACTGGAGGGGAGATCCTTAGCTATGTGTATACGGTGTGTGCGTGTGAGATTTGAAAGCAGTGTCTGTGTGTTTGAATTTCTGCCTGTGTGTTTGACTGACGGAGTGACGAGAAGCAAACGGGGTCACATGCTACCCTTCAGATCTGATTGGAAAGCAGTCAGGATCATAAGAGCTCATCATCATCATCATCAGTTGTAACGAGGACTCACATACATCAGCTCCACTGAATGATTCACACGTCTGACACACTGAACCCGTCGAGGTGATTTCCACT
This sequence comes from Halichoeres trimaculatus, assembly GCF_033239565.1. NCBI lineage: Eukaryota > Metazoa > Chordata > Actinopteri > Labriformes > Labridae > Halichoeres > Halichoeres trimaculatus. The sequence continues at coordinate 9,643,220 of NW_027437180.1, forward strand.
CGCTTCATCTCCTTGATTGTCACCTCTTGAGGGGGTTTTTCCAACAAGCGTCACACTTTTATTATCATGTCGCTTTTGTCCGTGTACAAAATATGTTGACTTGTACGATAAAGACGGGAACATGCAGTGCTTTTATGCCCGATGGCAGGTGTGTTTTATTGGTCCCTGTGTGTGCTCAGAGTTTATAAAGAGAGAAGTGGAAGCTTCACTGATATGCAGAAAGGATGACATGAAGACAGCAACATGAAAAAATTATTACACCTAAAAGCCAAGAAATTTTCCATCTGTGCTGGTTGCCGTACCCACTAACCTGTTTTCACAAAAAGATCTTTTTAATATAAAAAAAACTTTTCCAGACTTTTTAAGTTTTGCCTAGAAACAAAGGGAATAAATTCAGTTTTATCTTAAAACATGAAATGCTGAGTTAAAGTGGACCATGTCATCTTAAAGCTTGTGTTACTTTTCTCTGACTCATTCCATCATTCAATCTCAAACAGCTTTCAGTTTAAATCAAAGTTAATTTATCAGCTATTTTAAGTTTAGTCTCTTCGTTTTAGTCACATTTTAATCTTTCATGCAGCAAACCAGAGATTAGAATGAAGGTTTTTAAGGAAGATTAACCACCAAAACGGGCACTGTTACCGATGAAACTTCACTTTGAGGAAAAGTCAGCTTTAGGCCTGAACCACACGTATATGGATATATTCCTAAACGCACATTTTTCTGTCCGATTGGGCCTCTCAACCACACAAACACAGCGATTTCACCCACATAAACGGAGATTTTTCAAAACGAATAAAAAAGTGGAGAAATAAAAAAATATCCGGTTGTGTGGATCCGTGTAGCGGTGTTGAACGGAGCTGGTGTTGACGCGATGACGTCAAGCACCTACCAACAACTCACTGTGCTTGACTGCACATGCTCATAATCTTCTTCTTCTATGGTTTTCACATTTTGCTAACCTGCCACTTATCGGCCAGGCATGGCATTGCACACTTCAGAGGCGATCGTTTTCAGTTTGGCCTCTTCGTATGGACAGAGATATTTCTGTGGTGTGGAAAGAGATTTTTTTTTAAACAAGGACAAAGATATCCGATCAAAAAAAATATCCATATACGTGTGGTTCAGGCCTTATATGAAGTCAGTGACTGTATCAGCAAGTGGACAGATATTTAGTGGAGATATCCAATTCATAAACTTTAAAGGGGTTTTTTAACACACAAGACACTCTGACAAGCTTATGACTGCATTATCTGTGGACATTATCTCAGCTCAAAGCAGAGCTGCTCCCCCTCATCGAGAGGAGCCAGATGAGGTTGTTCAGGCATCTTGTGAGGATGCCTCCCAGACGCCTTCCTGGGGAGGTGTTCCTGGCATGCCCATATGGGAGGAGACCCCAAGGTTGACCAAGACACCATGAAAGGATTATTTCTCTGCTGGCCCCAGTATCCCCCCAGAGGAGCTGGTGGAAGTGGCCAGGGACAGAGGTCCATTGGTCTTTGCTGATGGATAAGCAGTGGAGAATAGATGGATGGATAATAAACTGTGGTTTTACTTTGAACATTTAATTATTAAATTATTAAATTACCCATTATGTTCAATAGTAACTTAGGTGGTATTCAGACCTTGCCTGTTTGGTCTACTTTAAAAGGGTTCGTTTCCCACGCTGGTCCAGACTGTCCATGCAGGTGTGAACAGACACAAATGAACCCTGGTGCGGACCAAACAATCGGACCGTCTGAATACAAACCAAGGTCCATCCAAACTAACTACAGGTTACATGCGCCTTTTGGGCCTATAAAGCCACCGTAACCTAACCGTCTTTGGTTCATACCTGATCCTCCGTCTTCTGTTTAGCCAGGCTGTTGCTAGCATGTTGTGGGTCAGGACACGCAGAGCATAGCGTCTCCTTGCTGTGCGCATTCGTCTTCTCTGTTCCAAAGTTTGAAACGGAGCGTTGTCAAGCCTGCTTTGAAGGAGCTGCTTCCAAACGAACTCTGGTGCAGTTTTTGGTTCTCTGGTACAGGTCTGAATGCAAACCAAGGTCCATCCGAACTAACTACAGGATACATGTGCCTTTTTGGCCTATAAAGCCACCGTAGCCATGCATTGTGCATTAATCCCCACGTATTTCACTCGCAGCCCGTAGTGAATGTTGTTCTTTAGTTCATACCTGATCCTCCATCTTCTGTTAGCCACGCTGTTGCTAGCATGTTGTGGGTCAGGACACGCAGAGCATAGCGTCTCCTTGATGCGCGCATTCGTCTTCGCTGTTCCAAAATTTGAAACGGTGTTGTTAAGCCTGCTTTGAAGGAGCTGCTCTTGAAACTGAAAATGATTTTGCAGCTGTAATAAGAGCACAAACACACAGACCAGGAGAGCAGCATGTAGGACTCCCATGTTTACCTCCATTTCTGAGTCTGTACTCTGTGTCCCACTTTGTCAGTGCTGTCCAATGAGAGCACTGATCGTCACACACATGGATGTGTTTACAGAATATAATCCACTTGTTAAAAGTACAATCTGAATACCAAACGCACCAAACAAAAAAAATAAATAAATAAGCCTGCTTTTGGTCCGGACCAAACGAGTGGACCAAAGGACTTTTCTGGTTTAAATACAGCCTTACTCTCCATAAGGTCCTAACCTTGTCCAATGGATTCATAATATCAGCAATCAATTTTACTCATTTACAGTCATGCATAGTTAAAGGTAAAATTGGTGGTTTGATTTAGATACACTTTTTGTTATACTGGTTAAAATGATCTTTATGTCCCGATGGCAAGCAAAACATGATGTGTTCTTAAATGACAGCGAATAATATCCGCTATCTACAGCAGGAGAAAACCCAGGAAAACATCAGCGAATCATATTGATTAGGATCCACTCTGTTAAACCAATCAAATCCTGACCTGCCGTTATGCCCTCCTCCTGCACATACATTTCACCGCGCGGGGGGGTCATTCAAATTCATGCTAGTTTTTCAGGACTGCCAACCCTGCCTTTTAGAGAGGTAGGATACAAAAATACAATTGTTAATGGTCAAAGACTTTGGGAAAAAATATGAAAAAAACTGATCTTTTTCTTATGCTTACAGTTTTAATCTAGAATTTAAAGAATGATAAATAATCTTAATATTGAACACTGCTTCTGTTGAATGATGATGTAGGTCTGCTGATCTACCAGAGAAAGCAAAGGTTATTAGACAGGAATAAATGTGTTGCACTATGAGATTGTAAATCTATGAGTACAGATGTTGTTTTTGTGGTATAGAACAATAATTTTCCTTTTTCAGGCTAAAATCATGCTCTTTCCAATTCCAAGAAGCAACCGTGTGCAGAGTGCATTTCCAATGAAGTCTTTTCCTCCTGTTTTAATTTAAAAATTATCACTTTTCTACCACAGTATCGTTGGTGCTGCCACGAGACGGAGAGCAGCACCACTGAACACCCTGATTGACCTGACAGTTTGCCAACCATTACTTCTCCTTTCATTCTTTCATTCCAACTTCTTCTTTTTTTTTTTAACCATTCAATCAAAATCATTTCTGTGGTTCATGTGCTTCTTTTTAACTGGTGCCAAGAAAAGAAAATCTATGTTTGGTGATTTGGTTGGGAGGTAAACCTGTTTTTCTGTCGTTAGAAGCATTAGATCATATAATAACAAGGTAAGAGACTTTCACAATGACTCCACTCTGCACAGCATCTCAGATGATTTCATCTGATCAGGTTTGGGGAAAGATATGATCTGCCATTAGCTGAGCTATTATGAGAGCCAGACACACTTTTCAATGAGTGGAAAACATTGGTAACAAGCAATTCCATCACATTCTGTAAGTCATTTAATGCAACAAGTGGGGAATAGCTTGTATCCACATGGTACCATCTGTGCTGCTCGGCCTCTTTGTCGAGAGACCAGCTGGACACCAGGCAGGGAAGCTGAGCTGTTGACCCCGGCAGACTGGATCGACTGCACAGAATTCAACTGACATTAAGAAAGTGTAAGATATTCTCTGTTTAGACATTTTCCAGTGATTTACTTTGCTCTATTTACTGTCAGGAGTGAAACTTGGTCAAAACAATACATCAGGACCTTTTTGTCATTTTGATAACGAATGGCTCACGGTACACTGTATATGTTAACCATATCAAAATACACAGTTATCTTTTCAAGGGGAAGACTGAGCAGTTGAAACATGGTGGATAGAAATGTATCCACAAGAAAATTGTTGTCGTTTGAGGCTTCAAATTATGGTGTGTAACAAAATTCATAGAACAGCTGATAAGCGCACTGCAGGCAGGGGAAACATCTGTCGCAAACAAAACAGCGCCAAACAAATGAGCTTTTGGCAGAGTAAACTAGTGAAAAAATTCTACACTTACATGTTGTATCAAAACAGCAACATCATTGTTTGGGAAGTTGTCCAACATTAGCTGAACAACCTGGCTAAGTCAACACTAGTTTCACTATCAATGAACTCTTTTCTAAATCAGTGGTTTGGAAAATATTGGGATCACGACATTGTCCAATGAGAGACACAGCTCAGCTCATGTGACAGACGGGTGCCCTGTAGCTGTCAGTAAGGAAGCTCAAAGCCCATGTCATACTCAATATGGCACCCCACCTCTGTATCAGGAAGAGATGGGTGACTTTGCAGAGACTACGTCCATATTTTATAGTCTATGGGTTCAAGTTTACCTTATCATAGATGGATTGCCCCAGTTCTGTGCCAGATTTTTTGCTCAGTGTCTTGCTGTGCATGGATTAAAGTGAAAGAAAATCATTTGACTGAAAATTAGTTTTTGTGTTGGTGGTGGTAGTAGGTGATCTGGGGCTGAATTATCTCCTAAGCCCCTACTTGTAATACATTTTCATAATGTTACAACAGACCTTACTATTGTCATTAATTGGACATAAATCACAAAACTTCAATTTTTTAGTATTTCAGTAACAATAGTTTGATAACAATAGTGCGTAGGCTTACGCCCTGTAAAATAGGCCCTTACAGACTATTTAATCTCAGCCTCTCTTCAATACTGCTGCCAATTATTGCTTAACTGCTCCAATCTGCTAGACCAGGGGTCAGCAAACTTTTGTATGGAAAGAGCCATTTTGCCCTCTATTCCACCTTGGAGAAGTCGTGTGGAGCCGCAGGTGTAGCGGTGATGCAAGTAAACTTCAGGGGGGCGGGGGGAGTGAGCCAACATCAGAGAAGCGGTATCTACACTCCCGCCGATTGTGACAGCAGGCTTGCCGCGCCGTTACACTGCAAAGAACCGGCACCCACAGGCTCGTACCGTAAGCACGGATAATGAAAAAGGAAGACAACGTGGCGCTCCCTCCGCTACATCACTGGCATGGAGTGACACCGAGCTAAAGAGCCGCATCCGGCTCTGGAATTGCGGGCTGCAGGGAGCCGCAACAAGTACGCTTGAGAGCCGCATGCGGCTCCAGAGTTTAGACAGTAAATGAGGCCGCTCTTCGTCCTCCATTAAAATCCGTTAATATCACCAACAGTGACAGGTCCTGTCCCCCCACAAACACACACACACACACACACACACACACACACACACACACACACACACACACACACACACACACACACACACACACACACTCACACAAACTTTCTCCGACAGAGAACTTTAATCCATGTGCTGTGTGACTAGGTATGAGCCGACTTCATTACCCATAAGGTAATACACAAAGTATTGGTAAAACAATAGAAATTATAATATATGGACTTAGTTTCTGTGACATCACCCCTTTGTTTCTAATACAGAGTTTTGAAGCCTATCATGGTCAGTGCCATATTAAAAATGCTGAACTCAACCCTTGCTTTGATCAAGTTTGGATGCAGAGGCGAGCCTTTGGCCTCTTTAGCTACAGCTACATGTTTGTTAATGCTGTAAAATCAGCTAGGATATGTGTGTATGTGGCTTCAGAAGAGACAAAAAAAATACTTTAACAAAACTTCCTTTCTCAGTTTATATGTATGGGCCCATTTGACTGGCAATAAAAACAAAATTGAGAGCACATCTTATTGGCCGAAAACACACAAAACGCTTACACTCATTTGATGTTCACAGAAGTAGAGTCAGACTTTATGACTCTATAGAACCATGAACATCTAAAATAGAAAACTCTGACACGTTGGTTCATGTGATCTAAAAAACACTCATAAAGGGAAGTTGTTCCACACCACTACTAAAACTTCTGCAAAGCCTAAATTAATCAGCTCCCTGCACCAGTTCCAAGGCGCCCATGATTCACTAAGTTTTATCTGCTGAAAATGAACATGACCGTGATTCATGCTGAGCTTCGTTATTCTCCTCCTTCCACTTTGTGCAAACTGTGAAGCTGCCGAGGAACAAGGCAAACTGTATCGATGTTAAGTACTGTAAAATCAAACATCTGTCACAGAGATTAGAAGCAGCCAATACACACTCCTCTATAGGAAAGAAGTCAAAGCCTTTACAATATGAGATAGCCGTAACAAGAGAGGAGATTATGTTAATGCGCTGTAATTCTGCACAGGTGTTGAGACTGAAAGATGTGGAGACACATTAATGTCACCTGAGAAAGAAGCTAAAGCCGGACCAGGAATACATTCTGCATTGTTCTGAGAGTAAAATGCATCATTCATCAATTACATTAAGTATTTCTGACAACAGCCGGTGTGAGTACTCTGAAACATAACCAGTTGTTGCATTTTCAAGAGCAAAACAATGCATCATTGTCACCAAGGCACTCTTAAGCAATTTCAAAAAGCATCCATTACAATCTTGCGTTAGCTCCTTGCCTTTGTGTTGTCTTATATAAGTATGACACATCGTCTAACCTGATGAGCTCATCCAGCACAGGGAGCTGTCTGGGTTGAAAAAAGAAAAAAAAACAAGCAGGCAGTCTTCTTTACTGTTAATGTTCACTAAGTGTGAACGCTGTGTTACACAGCCTGAGGTTCTCCAACTCTCTGAGGAGTGACGATGTGCAGCTATCACCTCTCTCTATCTCTGTTTCTTATTCCGGCAGGTGTTTGAAAAACACTGCAGGCAGGCAGCTGCACCCTCTGCGGCGTGTTGCATAAGAGGTCAACTGTAGCATAAAGAAACCAAGAGGTCACGCTAAAATACCGGAAAGGTCACAGCTAAAGAAAGAAGTCTAGAAACTAGTGGAAACACGCTGATTGTTATGTGAGGAGTTGCATTAGTGTCCTTTGTAGACCAAAGTCCCTCAACTGTGCAGGGAAGTCAGAACTACAGGTCTTTAATTACTGAGCAAATACAGAATAATTTCACTTAATGATCATTCCCCAAAGGGTAAGTACACTCTGTCCTGAGTTCATGTGACTAACAGTTTCCTATTACACACCAAATCTAAAGTTCATTACTTTAATCAAAGCTTTGAAATTTGTTCAAGAAATGTAACTTAAAGGGCACTTCTCCACTGATTTACAGCACACATTTGGAAATGTGTGCAAGAAAAAGAGGCTGATGTGAAGCCTCTGCAGTTGTACTTTAATGTAAACTTGAACAATTCACTTCAAATAGGATGTCATATTAAGCCTTGTTTCCACCAAGCGGTTCAGTTTGGTTCATATCGGCACAGCACACATTTTACTGTGTTTCCATTGACTAAGGTACAGATCCCTAAGTAACTGAATCGAGTCATCCCACTTTTTGGGACCCTTCCATAGGGGTGCCAGACTAAACCCATCTGATCCTGGAAAGTGGAGCCACAACACTGCAGACTCTTGATTGGTCAAAAGAATTGTCACTTATACATACATACAGCAACAGCAGCTGTATATCTTCTTGTGGCACACAGACTTTTCTTAAATAAAGCTTCATTGCACTATCTAACAAAGAGCCACATGGAAATATAAAAAAAAACAAACGAATTGCTGGATGTCTTCCATTGTTGCTCTTTGTTTACTGTGTCGTATTTGTCTTCTTCACTGGATTCATTAGCGGGGTACATTGTGGCTTCATACTACTATTTAACTGATGCTGTCAGCATCCAGCTTACACTTCGCCTACCATGATGGGGCATGGCTGGCTGTGGAAACGCAAACAGGGCCAAGCTGAACCGAGCCTACCAGTACCAAACTCTACTGATCTAAACCAGTCTACTTGGTGGAAATGGGGTTTTATACTGTATAAAATATGACCTAATCTCTGTGATATCACCCATCTGCTCCCCATTCAAAGTAATGAAGCCAATCCTCAGTGTATGCCATACTGGAATTGCTGACCCAAGAGGCGGGCTTGTTAAAGCCCGAAAACGTAACAATGACCCAAAAAATGTAATAAAACCCAAAATGTAACAAAAGCGCTGAGACCGAAACGTTACCAAAAAAAATGTCATAAAACCCCCCAAAAAGTTATAAAAACCCGAAATGTAACAACTGACCCAAAACATTACAAGTTTTTGCCCAATTTGTTCCATAGACTGAAAAAATGGACATCATCTTGCTCGGCTCAAAGTGAGGTCAACACAAAAACTGCTCCCCCTGGTGACTGGCTGCAGTATAGCTAGACTATAGACTTAATGACTGACAGCTGCTATTCTTCTGTTTTTTTTTTTTTTTTTTTTTTTTTTTCAGGAATTGTAAAATATGTCACGAGGTAGAATCAAGAAGTGATCTTGAAAGAAAAAAAAAAAAAAATTTGTCACCACTCAGATTCTCAGCGTCCCTAACAGTCTCTACTGTGCAGACTCTGGCTGCACAACGGCTATCAATAGCGGCGCCTGTGACAGGGGAATTTTGGCTTCAAAGCCGTACAATGGTAAATGGTGAAGCCACTTTGACAATTCTGTATACCTACATACCGTCAATGGACTAAAACTGTGCTCCAAAGGTATAAAAAGATGAATTTAACTCTAGTAGAGCTCAGATCTCCTTAGCTCTGGTTGGTAAATTCAAGAGTAAACCAGCTAGATGGTTACACTCCAAAAGTTGTACATAAGTTATAATAACCTGTGCATGTCTAAAAATTCATACATTGTGTTCAAGTATGCAACACTGGAAGCAAACTAGTTTCAGCAACTAAAGCCACTCAGCCCCTGAGCACAGGATGTTTGGTTGTTTATAATTCTGAGTGGTAGCAGGTTGGCTGGAGGTATTTCTAAGTCTGACACTTGAAATGATCACTGCAGCAGAAGTAATGAGAATGAGGGGCATGGTGTCGTTTACTCACAACACACAGCGCTGCAGCTTCATTGATAATTTAAATCTCCACACAGCCGGACCAGGTTCACACAGAGTCTGACACAGCAGCTCTCCTCATAAATATTAACGACACTAGTCATAGCCATGATTATGAATTTAAGGACTCGAGGTTCAGTGATTCAACCACAACACTGCTCAGCAACCATAACTTTTTACTGCTGACTAAGAGAAGTCAATGAGGAAATTAACTTCCAGATTATTAACAGTCGATGAGGAGCTGTTTTCCTCTCAGTTATATGTATAAAAAGCCTTCTTTACACATTTGATTCCTCAACTCACCTTTGTTGGATATTGTCAATTTTCTTTGAACCATGAAGTAACTGAGATGTAAGACTTCTATGATATGCAGATAATAAAAATCATCATTCCTACCTGGTCCAGCGGCTCTTCGTTCTGGCTCAGACATCATTTCCTCCTTCTCTTCTCATCCATGCTTTTCTTCGCAATACAAAAAACAGACCCTAAAAATCCCTCCTCTAGTGTTTGTTCCCGGGTAAATGATAGAACTCCATCCCTGCTGCTGCTGCTGTAGTGTTTGGTAGTTAATGTATTTAGTTAAATACATTTTATCCGATTGTGATTAGAATCAGCCGGGTCAATTTTACACAACTTAGAGTAAATCTCTTATTTCTTAATGTAACTTTGATGTGTTCATTTGAAAAGCTAAGCAGCTTTTGCTGTATAACTTTGAGCTAAACTCTGTAATAAAGGTTTTGAAATTGAGGTTTATTTTACTCAAATGCTGTGTTGTAAGTTTTTAAGCAATGAGAATGTACAAATCATATACTAAAGTCTAACTGCTGTGGAAACGTTTCTCCTGGTAATACAGTGGTTGTTTTTCACTTTACATCACAAATTTATTCTTTTGGACAATGAATGATAAGCTTAAATAACAAAGCTGTAGGTCAGAGATGTCCACTTTTTTTTTTTTCTCAAAGCCATATTGCTTTTTTTTTTTTATGACCAAATGGCCTTTTCCTTTGTTGTGCCTTCTGTTTAAGACAGTCTGTACGTGTAGTCAAAATTCTTTTTACATTGTAACAGACTGATGAAATCTAACCTCACCTGTCCCTCAGGTGTCTCTTGATACCAGATGATGAGTGGTCAGTTTTCTGCAGCATCATGTGCTGTGAAATCATCAGCAAAATATCCTCCAGAATAATAATAATAATAATAATAATAATAATAATAATAATAATAATAATAATAATAATAATAATAATAATAATAATAATAATAATAAGTTATTCTAATAGCACCTTTTAAAAACAAAGTTTACAAAGTGCTTTAACAAACAACAACAAAGAAACAGAAACACAAAAACAAAACAAAACACACAGTTCTAAGAGACACTCAAGCAGAAAGACAACATGCATGAAAACACCAGAAAGCAAAGGGACCCAGACAATACAAGAACCATACAACATAAAATGAGACCATGAGGACAGAAATTAAAGCTAATAACATAAAACTCAATAAGAGAAAGAAAGAAAATGGCAAGGCAAAGGGCAACAAAAGTTAGTTACAATGAAAATGTTCTCCGTTAGGGGGCGATGTGGGGAGAATAGGTCAGGGATTTTCTTTTTGAGGCAGGACCAGGATCTTGTAAAAGCTATTGGGCAAAATTCAAATGCAAATATAAGAGTAAAAATGCAGTACAGGAAATATATTTTCATTTCAAGGACATAATAACTGAGTCTGTATGAAAATTAAATTTTAAATATTTACTTCCCATTTTCATTTCCATCTTCAAGACTGCACATTATGTGATGTAATTCAGATTTAAGCGTAAAGGATGTTTGTAATTTCATTTTCAAGAAATGGTCCGCTAAATGCTGAACGCACTTAAGATGAAAATGCAATGTGGGAAATACACTTATATTATCAACTTCAAGAAGCACACTGTATGACATTATTCAAGTGAAATTAAAAAAAAAGGACAGGGTGTCTTTAATCTTTATCTTAAATCATGGACAATGTTTGACATAACCTTAATGAAAATGAAAAGATCATATACATTTTCATTTTCAAAACCGCCCTCAGACCAACATGGAAATGATAATGCAAAGTGGAGTCCTTGGTTGTACTTCATCTATAACAGTAGGTGGTGGTGTGTATGTGTGACATAACCCAACAAGCACTCCAGTGGAGAAAAATGAAGCGCCCCAAGTCCAAACATGAGCGGACACTTCTATGAATATATCAGCTGAGCTGGGTATGGTAAGTAGCCTTTATGTCCTTCCCATTTTCTTTAGGAGTCATTCATGAAAGATGCGACACATATTTCACCAGCAAGATCTGACTCCAGATCTTCAGACTAAAAAAAATACTTAGAAAACAGGTTTTACTGCATCTATTTTCAGGGTTTGGGCCACGAAGAGACTAGTTTAGCCCAAGTTTATTTTAATAAGAGTGATGACAAACCCTAACAACCAGACTTTACGTACAGATATGTAATTTTCATGGCATCAGATGGTTTTAAAACACCAGGATAAAGTGAACATCAGCTCTTAGCAAACGGTAAATACATCACTTTAACTGTGCAAGGCTGTTAGTTCCAGTGTTTTTAAATCAGATATTATAGCAATTAGGCTCACTTGAAAAGAAAAAGCATGTTTTGCTTTAAAAAATCACCAAATGGATCATTTAAATGTTTGCGCAGATACTTTTTGAGGAGCATTGAACTCCCCGTGAATTAGAAGATGGCTTTTGAAAGAGCTGCATTATTCTTTAGTGAATCAGGCCCACTATAAATAGATAAATCTAACTGACCTGAGCTTTGCTTTGAGTCAAAGTGACTTCCATTAATCACTGATATTTTCTGTAGACTCTGTTAACTCGTCTTTACTCAGGTGTGTGTGTGTGTGTGTATAGCAGTGTGTTTCAGTGTGTGTGTGTGAGAGGTAACAGCATGCCCTTGTGGTGCCCTCGTAGTATCATGGAGTGGAATGAGCTGAGCTGGAGTCAGTTTGCTGTTAATGAAAAGGCGATGATGTACGGCTCAGACGGGCTGTTTAGCTCCTCGCTGCTGTCTCTGTGTAAATGAACTGTGGCACGACTCAATGAAGCAAACCCTGCACGCCAATAAAACACTTCCAACAGATGCATTTTCAGTCCTGTTATACATGCTGTGGGGTACTCAGGATAAAAAAGAGAAGCCCAACTCTGACCTCCCGGCGTCTCTGACTGCACTTTAAAAGCTGTGAAACTGGATGGTTAGCTCATCCTCTCACTGCTCAGGCGTCCTTTAGGAAAACATCAAACTAGCTTCTTTTGTCAGAGAAAAGCTCAAAGTACAAACTCTGTTCTATTTATAGAACTTACTTAAAAGGGATAATTGAATTTGTCTGCAGGTATTACACATTTAATTCGCTTCACCCAGGCAGCACTTTCTGAGTGAGACGGGTTTATCTCTAAAAAGATGGAGAAATGGGCTGGAACTAAAGTGTTGTTTACCCATGAGGAATTACTCTACATCTTGTTTGGTGGTGCATTAGCATTCCCCATGTCTGCCTCTTTCTTTGTCTAACTCTGTCTCTGTTTCCCCACAGTGACACACTCACACACACACAGCACCATACTGCATGTCTTCCTTGGCTACATCTGTTGGTGTCTCAGTTTTTCTCGTGTCTGCGCGTGTACAGAGTGAGAACATGCAGAAGCTTTTGCTTTCTAACATTATTTCTGTCAGCTGCTGGGACTGTACAACATGTTCAAGTACATTTAGTGATGCAGCGTCCCCCAGGATGAGTACTGTCCAAATACAGTCCCATCTCTCTGTCGTGTGTGCCAACTGCCAAGCACAACCCAATCATTTCAAAACTGGTTCAGGCTGATATCTTTCTCAGAAATATAATAAAAATAAAATGAACGTGTGCCTGTAGCAGTGTCTTTTTTTTTTTTTCTTAGGATTTTTTCATATAAACTCAGCAATGTTTGAGTGAAGTTTTTCGTACTGGGACAGCTGCCAAGAGAGAGAAGAAGACACAGCAGAGAGCAGAGGTTTTGATCACATCTTCAGCTGCTTCAATAAGGACTGTGACCTATGTAAACAGGAGGTGCACTTTGCCCCTCAAGTTAAAAAGGAGGTTTTATTCTTTCCCAGATCATAAACATGGATAAAAACTGCTGGATGTTTATACTAAACATGCAGATTTTTAAACAACTGCACACTCATAAATTTAGAAACCCCTGAGTCTGTCTGTAAACTGATCAAAATGTTCTTTTTTTTTCTTTTTCTTTTTAATATAGCATATGATTTTCTCAAGATCCGCATGAGATCTTGATGAAATTTGCTGAAATGATGATTGGCCAGCCCTCTGGCCTCAGAGCAAAGATGGAAAGAGTACTAAAGCTTTGTACTCAGGAACAAGTACTGCTACATTGCTTATATTTTACTCAATTATAAGTAAAAGTTCCGGTGTTAAATTAATATTTAAGAAAAGTATTTTTAAAATCACCTCAGAGAATGGATTTGGTTACACGTAGCAGATATATTGCTGTATTAAGTCACAAGTGAAAACACATTTTTGGATCATTGAAAAAAATCTGTCTGTAAACATTCAAACATTCTGAACTCTGTAATCTGTTTATCTGTAAAAAAAAAAAAAAAAAAAAAAAAAGGATGGTCATAATTTGTGACCCCATCGCCATTTGAATGATGCTTTGATGGCACGGCAAGGCAAGGCAAGTTTATTTCTATAGCACATTTCAGCAATGCAATTCAAAGTGCTTTACAGGCAGAACAAATTATAGAAAACAATTAAAATTAGATTAAAAATTAGATTAATTAAAAAGATACAATAAAACAAACAACAACAAAAAACAAACTAACAAAAGATTAAAATAGATTTTAAAACAGATTTTAAGACAGATTTGAAAAACAGATTTTAAGATAAAAACAGATTTTAAGATAAAAAACAGATTTTAAGATAAATTTTGCAGTGCAAAATTAAAGACAAGATATTAAAATGATATTAAAATGATTTGTTAAAATGCTCTAATAAAAGGCAGCTGATGGCATGCATTAGACCATGGGTCACCAACGTGGTGTCCGTGGGCACCTGGGCACCTGCAAGAACCACTTTGGGCGCCTGTGAGGCCTTTTCCAAAAAACAGCTCTGGTCACAATGGAGATCATCATTGTTGTGTAAATCATTGATAACATTTGTGGAATAATTAACATTGATGTGTAAGTAGTCTCTTCACATAGTATAACACTTACTATTATTCTTGTCATTAAAAAGTGATCCGTGCAGTTTGGTTCAGGAAGTCTGTATCAGAAAAGTAACCCTTCATACCACTAATTTCCCTTGAGCTAGCCTTCAGTCTCAAAGAGGTTGGTGACCCCTGTCTTAAAGAGTTTGACGGCAAGCACCAATAAGGGCGCAGTCACACTGGCCATCCAAACCGTGCCGTGCTTGAGCATGATTGCGCCCCCCAGCGCTGTCCCCCAGCTGGGGAGTACAGCCAGCGGTCACACTACCTCTTTATGAACCAGACTTTAGTGGGTATCACACACGCGCACGGCCCGCCTACGTCATCGTGAAGCGTCTGTTTACATGAAGCGCGATCTCATCAGAGTCAGAACAGTGAGACACAGAGAGCACTGCTACAACTTTAGAGACTTTTGGACTTATGGTAAGTCGTTTTTCGCCTGACACAGCCCTCTAACACCCCCACTTCGTTTAAAATGATTGTCGAGAGATGTGCTCGCGGCGGTTATACGTCATGGATCACACGCGCTGTCCCTGTGCTTGTGCTCGTGCATGAAGAAAATCGTGCCATCTGAAGCATGCTAAAGCAGAGAAGTGAATTGTGCTCAAGCACGGCACGGTTGCGGTCACCCTGGCCATTCCAAACGTGCTTTAGGGCCGAAGCATGCTTAAGCATGGCACGGTTTGCCAGTGTGACCATGTCCTAAGAATACGCTCATTAACATTGCAAACTATCCAAGGCACAAATGTCTGAAGATAGATTGACTGACTTATTCCAACACCCAGGCATAATAACAGCCCATTCAAAATCTCAGAAAATGATGGAGAGCACTGATGCATCTGGAGGCTGTCTCCTTCTCCCCCACTGTATGTGAAAAATTCCTCCAGATACAGCCATGGGTACTCATTACATATCTCAAGTATTAACTCTGTTAAACAGGTATTTTACCTCTAGACACCTGAGCTTGTGGTGACTGAGTTTTCCTGACCTTACATCATTGACGTGGTTGTGATGGGACAGCCGTATTGGCTACAATATGCAGCTGGAAGGTTGGGACATTGATTCAAATGGTTTGTACTCAGTGGGAACTTGTGGTTATAAAAGTAGTGAAGTAGATTACATGGTGTAAATTATACGTAAGTAAGACTAAAATGACACACTCAAAAATATACCCATGAAAGTACGTGTACAAAAAAAATCTAGTTAATAAAAGTAACTTGAGAATTTGTCATTTGTTACTTTCACTTTTGCTTAAGAGTTATTTAAACACTTCCTTACATATAGGAAAGCTGTGTTTTCGTAGACCCAGCCCTTTAAACATTGGGCTCTGACACTAGTTTAAAGTATATGTAGCCTTTCAGTAATAGAGATGAGATGCAGACCCTTATGTTCTAGTGTTCTGCTGGACATCTCAATAAAAAGAAGACATGAAGAGACTGAAGAGCCCAAATCCTAGCCCAGATCTTATTAACCCCCGTGTGGTATTAGTAGTGTTGTTACTTAGCAGTGTTTATGGGTCTATTGATGGGATAGTTTATGAGAAAAAAAAAAGTTTGGTTCCCGCAATACTAAAGGGAAAATGTGCAGGAATATAAGAGTAGATGGTGATTGTTGAGTTTTTAACGATGTTTCCACTTTCAAGCACGCACCCCTTGTGCAGGAACAGGAGGGGTAGAAAACACTATCAGGAGGCCCAGAAAGGAGGAAGACAGAGTGGGGGTACACAGGACCTACATGTTTGCCCCGGGTCCAGTGGACCCAAACACCCTGTATGTAATATAAATGAGTAGGGTGAGTGTATAGTATGTGGTCAGAGAAAATGTGTTTTGATTTATGTTTTTCACAGAAATGAGCCAAAGTCAATACATTTCAGGTTGAAAAAATAATTAATTGTTTCATTTTTCTTTTGATGAAAATGAGCCCCACAGACCCGAATACCATACAAGGGTTAAGAGTAAGCATTACAGAGTCCCCAGATTTTTTGGGGTGTACTTTTTTTTGAGATTTCCCCTCCATCGCGCAGACACTTGCAGTCATTGGGTGAAATCACTGAAGCACTTCTACTTTCTGAGAAAGTTAAGAAGGGTCAGTCTGATGCAGCGCCTTGAGGTCAATTTTTACAGGTGCACTGTGGAGAGTATTATTACATCCTGCATCACAGCGTGGTTTGCCAGCTGCACCAAAGAGGACCATCACATCACTGGGACTCAGCTGCCAGCAATTGAAGACATTTATCAGAGCTGCTGTTGGAGCTGAGCCTTAAATATTGTCCGTGACCCCGGCAATCCTGGCTACCACTTCTTTCAACTACTCCTTCTCTGTCAGGGAATACAGAACTGTACAGGCACACCAGCAGACTGAAGAGCAGATTTTCCCTCAAGCTGTTAAACACCTGAGCTCACAGGTACACACTCAAACTGTACTACTTGAATTTATGCAACAATTCTTGGAAAAATTTCATTTACATAAACTAAATCACTTACTCAAGACTTACTAAATCCCAAATGTTAGTGTTGTAAATACTTAAACACCAAATTGTACTTCAAGGCCTCTAGCTTTTTTATTTTTTCATCAAGAGCATTCAACAGAATGAAGAGAACATATAATCTTCCTGCCAGACAAACACAATTGATCACAGATAAATATGGCTTTATCTTACATTTAATGATACAGAGCATTAGAAAACACATGTAATAAACACTTTTAGCATCTTGGCTGTTTGTTTTTCTAATAAAACATATTTTGTTGCATTTTCCTTGATTTTAGTCATTTTACAAATTAATTATGTCCTTATCCAAAATCTAATTTTTACCATTCCAACTAAATTAGATTGAGCAATATCTTTTTAACTTACGAATAACTTTTCAACTAGCCATATGGGAACTTTTCTAATTTACCTCTATCCACAATAATATAACACCCAGCTGTGATGGACTTGGTTTGGTACCTCCTAAACAATGTTCTTCTTTGAGCCTGACAGTGTGAATGTGTTTGTCAGCTCCTGGTGTTCCAGTTTAAAGAGTGACCCTGTAAACTGGAGACCTTCAGCTGAACGTGTCAGTGGAGATCCAGTTAACAACAGCTGTTCAAACACAGAAATAGTCTCCAGGAGTGTCGTTTTATTTGTGTATATGTGTCAAAGTTTCCTCACCAGAGAAGTATTTAATGATGATCTATAACTGGTGAGGAGGGTGCATCCTGCTGAAAGTTACCAATCAGTACAATTGATCTCCACTGTCTTCATCCATTAGACAAGTTTTGTACTTTTTGAAACATTTTCAACTGGCCACAGCTTTGCCGATGGTGCTAATCTCTTTTGAAGAGTTAACAAATACACTTACAGTACAATAAAGTATATTCAGAACCAGTACAGGGTAAATATCCTCTATGCTAACAGGCTAACTGTGGTGTCATTTTTGCTGGATGGCCTTCATTTTTGTCTTACTGCCCTCTAGTGGTCTTGCAGTTTGTTACAGTTACTTTTAATTTGACCTTATTTGCACAAACTAACTGGGACTTCAGCCCAAGATGGAAACGCAGACTAACACTGGGAAACAGGAACTGTGTAGTTCTTGAAAAAGCTTGACTAAGATCTACAAGTTGCCTTTTGCATTAAAAAATACTTTGGCAGGAAACTGTTCCTCTTACTGGATCTGGTAAATGTGATGTGTGGATCGAGACTGAAATTTCGATATTCCCATTTCCAACTCTGTGCTCCAAAATCGATTCTCAAACCAAAATATCGATACTTTTGATACTTCAGTCATTTGAGGTCCGGTGAATCATTAACAGAAACACAGTGAAATGTAATCGAACTGTTGAGAAAGTATGTAAATGATATGTCGTTCTGTGGAGACTACTTTTTCTTCTGCCCGGGTAAGTGTGAAATTCATAAACGCCCCTGCACGCTGTTGAGTCTGTCACTCAGTATCAGCCTATAGTCTGCAGTTTGGATAGGACAGAATGGCTGTGTGCAAAAGAAGTCTGGTGGAAATATTTAACGGTTATGAAACAAGTAAGATAGATAAGTTTATGAAATAAGTAACAAAATAAATACATGCTTCAATAAATAGCTGCATAAATTCATTTGGAGTAATAATATGTGTATCACAGGGATAATCTCACAGAGGCAGATTGATCATTTACAGTGGATTACAAACACCAGGTGTCATTAAATCACACAGAACAAATGCAATGATGAGTTAAGAAAAATATATACTATAAAAGATGAGTAAAAAACATTGAATTCATGAAAAATATATTTTAAATTAACAACCTATTTAAATTTGCTTTATCTGTTAAATAAATTATTCCAAATGTAGGCATTGACAAACTTGTGCAATTATAGTGGCATTTATTTATTTCATTAAATATTCTATTGGCAATTTTATTTTAGTGATACGATTTGAAATGTGCTTTTTTTTTTTTTTTCTTTTAAGATTTATCAGTAATATTACATGTTTTGCATAAAGTACCAGTATTGGATTGGTATAGCTGTGATACCAGCCTGATTGTGTAGTTTACCTTGGTATAATCTAGCCTGGGTCACTTTTACCCAGGGTATAGTCTGTATTTGGGATATATTTTGGCATGTTTCCACATTTTAAAGCGTGGACATACAATACTGTCCAATCACAGGGCTTAAAGGGCAACTCCGGTTTTTTGACTCCTGGACCTTATTTATAGGTGTGTACATGCTCATATACTCACTCAGACAAACATCGTGCAGCTCGGAGTCCTTCAGAAGTTATTTAGATCCAACCGATTTTAGCCGCACTTAGCGGGGGCCACGGCAAGGGAGCTTCAGTGCGGGACATAATCTCTGCAAAATCGCTCATTTCAGCTATATTTTTTCGACCATCGCCAGTGTTATCATATAGTCAGCTCGTCTACCGCCTTCAGACTACGACTTCGAGTTTGACGGTTGTCCTTACCGGTTTGAGCCTGTGCACACGGATGAGGAGCTCCATGAAAGAAGGATGCAGAGGGAGAGAGACGAAGAGCTGGCTCGAGAACAACAAACAGGAGCACGTCCACGACTCAATGCGAACTGGTGGTGCGCTTGTGGACAATGTTCGCCCATGGCAACAGAAGAGGAGTGTGTTTGTGATAACGATGGATAGCGATGGATGAAAAAATATAGCCAAAATTAGCGCTGAAGCTCCCTTGCCGTGGCCCCCGCTAAGTGCGGCTAAAATCGGTTGGATCTAAATAACTTCTGAAGGACTCCGAGCTGCACAATGTTTGTCTGAGTGAGTATATGAGCATGCACACACCTATAAATAAGGTCCAGGTGTCAAAAAACCGGAGTTGCCCTTTAAGGCCTGAATTGTTACAATGTGTAGTTACATTTTTAAGGAGGTGCAGATCAGGCTACGCAGGGAGGCTTCTTCACTGTTACAGGGTTATGTCGACCAACGGTTCAGAATCAACGGTAAAGTATAAACCAGGCTTCACGAGCTGAAGGAGCCAACAGTGAAATGATCAACTGTAAGAAATGAAAACATGAACGAGTGCTAGTTAGGTCCTGTGTTAATATACTGAGGCTTTGTCCCTCAAGAGCAGGCCTCCTTTGCCTTCCAACCTTTGTCCCAGTCTTATCCCACTCTTTATCTAGTGTCATAATCTGATCCGTCCCCCATCCTTTCCTCTCCAAATAAAAGTATGAAAGCACAATAATAAAAAAAAGGATCAAAACAGCACAAAAAAGCAGCTGGATGGGATTTTTCATCAGAAAACTCTTCTTACCAACCTATTTAAGAAAATCAGCAAAAAGATGAGAGAAGTCCACAGAGAGCTTAAAGTGCTTTGATAAAGATTTACCACAAGATCAGACTCTGCTCCTGTCTTCAATTTCTTGCGACTTTGACTACAAATTAATAATGTTATCTCAGCACATTCAAAAAATGAGTAAACATATCTACCCTGTGAATATGTGTCTGTGTCGCACTCTCAAAGGCCCTCCAATATCTGAGAAAGTGATATAAATTGATTTCTTTGCATCTTTAACTGCATGCAGCTGCTTGAGGGGAAATTAAGGGGATGTGACAGAAATCATCTTCCAACGACACTGTCAGCAGCTGTAGCAGATTATGGCTTAATATTAACTGTCGTTTGGGTTGTGGAACACAAAATGTATATTAAAAAGATAACTGGAGTAGCTGTATGCGTTTCCCCTTCCACCAACTAATGGGGAAACGATGTTACTGGCAGGAAAACAAAACAGCAAGAAGCGAAGCTTTAACAAACTGAGTGGACAAAGTTATCAAAGAGTATCTTGATACTGAAGTAAGTTCGTGCTGAGAAATGAGTGCCCGCTTTTAGATGAAACATTACACAGCAAATTTAATGTACTTTGTGGTTTATGTAAGAAATGAGATGAAGATCGTTTTAAAAATTGATGGGAAGTCATCAACACAACGCTGAGCTGAGTCAGCACAGCCAAGATGATATAAATCACTTTGCTAAAAGATGTAAATGTCTGCACTGCAGGAAGTTAGTTAGAGGGATGTAGACGGGGTGTATTAGCTGTAGATGTTGCGTCATCTTCCTCTCAGCGGCACATTTATCTGTTTTTCTTTTGATGTCTAACCCTTCACTGCCCACTGTCCAAACCCAGGGTAATAACTGTGGATGCAGAGCAGCACAAACACGTCCTCGTCCTTTCACTACTGACGCAGTCCGCTCCTTATCCCAATCAGCCATCATCTCCCACTGATAACCCACTCAGGAAACCATCACCATGGGAACTGTTGCACATGCTGTGAGAGGTCGTCAAGGAAACCTGGCTGAATGACGGCTGCTCTCCTCTCCTCTCCTCTCGTGCACCGCCTTGCTTCTCTTGGCCTGATTCACTTGTTCTGCGCCGTGTTCCTGCGATGTGAAAATAGCCCAGTGCTCTCAGAGAGTGTGGATGCAGAGCGAGGATAGGAAAGGGCAAACTTGTGTACTTGTGGTGATTATCCCGGTGACAGCTCCTTTTAAGCATGCTCCCCCAGGCTGGTTCTCCTCTCACTAAACCAGATGTAGTGGGATCAGGAAGCGGGGATGTGGGGGAGGACTTTTCTGTACTTTACATGATTGTATTACACATGGGACTGAGCCCAGAGGGTCCTGGAGAGAGCTTCAGAGCGGGTCTGGGAGAACAAAGTGTGCCTGCTCAAAGCACAGTTGATTGTTTCAGCTTTGGATTAGATGGATTCGGTTATTGTAGCAGTACTTAAAAATACATTTCAAACGCCACCGTTTGCTTCCCCTTGTGTATACATTCATTTAAAAACACATTAGCATCAGTCTTACTTAATGCATGCAACAGACTTCATCTTTTCTTTATGGTTAAAGACTGGCGGCCAGATGCTTTTCTTTTTCTTCTCTTCATTTAAAGAATGGAGTTCGTTAAATCAGAATATCGTAAAATGTTCATTATAGTATTTAAATTCAAAAAGTGAAACTCTTACATTATACAGTCAGTATGCACAGTGAATATTTTCAGAATTCATTCCTTTGAATTGTGATGATAACGGCTTATACTAAATAAAAACACAAAATAAAATTAGAATAATGTGAAAAGGTTGAATAATTTAAACTTACAGTGTCACACTCCAGTCAGCTGATGAAGTCAACCTTTGAGGGTTTCCTGAGCCTTTAAGTGGTCTCTTAGTCTGGTTTAGTCAGTGACAGTCTGACAGCCATCCAGAAGACAGTCACTGACCCCCTCCACAAGGAAGATAAAGGCCCATTTAAACCCCTGTTAAATACTAAAATACATCCTTTTCAACCGATGTTACTGTCTAACCCTGCAGAGCAGGTTGACCTGCCTGATTCAGTTTCTGAAATCCTGCAGATCCATCTTGCCTGGCTCCATTGACCAACAAATTCACTCAAACTCTTAATGGCCCAATCAGGGAAGAGAGGTTATGATGAGACATCAGCAGGCTTTCGTACTTGTCAGTATTCATTTGATTCTTAAGTTAACTTTACAAAAACGGCAGCAGTCATCTAACGCCATTATCACAGCTGTTTCTCGTATTCCTGTTGTTGTTCGTCTTTTGTTTCCCAGCAGCGATGCACATGAGCTACATCATACCATGGTTTGATGTAGGTTGGTCAGTGGTGAGTGTGTCAATCAGAACTGTCGTCCAATCACCAGCTGCTGATTTTTTTGAAGGTCCCACCTCTGAAAACAAATCAGAAGAGCTGCTACCCAGATGGGCTTGTGAAATAGTTACCGTCACTGCTCTCATATTTCGGTGCGTCCTGTAATTTGGCATTGCAGTTAAAGAATACATCCACCAGGGGGAGCAGTCTAGAGTTAAACATTTTTGAAAACAAACTCAAAAACAAACTTGACAGGAGGTGTTTCTGTTGTACCTCTTGCATATAAAAACACAGATGGAGCCAGTGTAGTAGGAGATTGTTGTACAGATGTTTCAGGCTCCTCACCAAATCACAAAGGCTACAATATATGAATGTAGTATGTAGTGTGACTGTTCTGTTGGGTCTGTTTTGTAGTATACTACTCTAGTTTTTCATTTTGAAAAATGGAGCGACAGGTGATGATTTTATTTTGCCTTTAATATAGATGTACAACACAAACTTTGAGTAGATCTCAACATCTTAGTTATTTTGTTAATCATATCAAACAGAATCATCATACTTGATTTCTTATCTTACATCAAAAGTTATATTGTTTACTGAAAATAAATCTGGAAGGGATTTTTATTTTTGCAGCGGATTAAAAAACACTTCTGTATAATCAACATATGGTTTAGAAAGTGAATTATTGGTTTATATGGGCTTTAATGAATTTGTAGAAGTAAACAGCTCTTTTGAACCTGGAAGGAACAACATTTACTTGTGTTTCTTTCTCATCACTTCACTTTTATTTCACACACTGTCTGACTTTGAGTGTCGTGTTGTAGTTGTAATGACGACTCATTCCAGTAGATGGTGGTAATTCACCAAAACTTGTTGCCCATGTAGTCAAAAAGCATTAGCACCGTGCATTGTGGGGAAACAGCAGAGGTGTAAAAAATATTCACTTTCATTACTCAAGTAGAAGTATAGATACTAGGGTTTAAAAAAGATTTTTGTAGAAATTGAGGTATCAACTTATTTATTTATTTTTTTTTTACATAAGTAAAAGTTTAAAAGTACTGCTTTCAAAAGTACTTAAAGTATAAAAGTATAAAAGTAACTTAAAAAGGATGAAATGCCATTAAGGTCAAAAGCTGAAGATGTGCCACAGGGGCCTATTCATTTATTTCATCTCCCCTCCTGAGTCTCTGTCACAGACATCTTCATACTAAGCAACATATGTCTTTAATGCCCTTGCCGAAGTGTGGCGTGATCTGTGTCATGTGCAGGTGTGATGGATCGTGGACAAACCACCAGGGTGTTGGATTGGTTTAAAGTTTATACACCTCACCCATCCACAATCAAATTGACTCTTCCCGAATTATGCAATTTTAGCGTTTTTAGGATAGGTTTTTACTTTTTTAGGTGTGTACCCTTTTGAACAATGACAAGCTGGAATGAAACAGGAGTAATGAGGCTATTTTTAAAATGTGCAGATACAGATAAGTACAGATATTTGCCTGGAAATGTAAGGGGTAGAAGTAAAAAGTTGGCTTAAAAAATAACTACTCAAGTAAAGTAGATACCCAAAATTTTTACTCAAGTAAGGTAATAAAGTATTTTTACTTAGTTACTTGAAACCACTGGGACACAGTGTGCTAGGTAGACTGGTCTGTTAGACACTGAGGAAATTTCCTGGATCAGTAGGACATCCAAACTGCAGATTTTGCAAGTTTTTGCGTACTGACTACTACGGACTGGATTTCAGCCAAAATAGTAGGCACTGCTAGTGTAGTAGGAGGTTTCTTAAACAGCAATAGTTTTACTTCCACCATTGTTATGTCTTCTTCAAGTCTCACTTGAGCTACATTTTGGTAGGTAAAAGCAACACTGCCTCCATGGTTTCAGGTAGTACTGCTCCGTTTGGCATGTATCCTCAAGCTTTATGGAAATGTGCAGAAATATGAACGAAATGAACACAGAACATGGGAAAAAAGGTTCTGTCCAGATCTGGATCCATATTTGCACATATTTTCAGAATTCACAATCAGGTACGCTCTAGACAATGGCTAACTAATTAATAAATAATCAAATAATGATGTACCTCATCAGTAAAGTGATTTGTGCGCCTCCAAACAGGACACAGGATAAACAGAGTGCTGTTTTTTTATGTGTTAAAGTTGATATTCTGTAAGTGCATGTGTGCAGACACACCAACAGCTGTTGGAGCTGACTGACAGATGATCCAGAGGTGATCAGCTGACGCCGTCATGACTATAAGATGCAACTTCATGCATGAATGTGAAACTGTGGAGGAAAGGACGTCTAATTACTCTTAAAACAAATGTTTGCTCTCTCCTCTCTTTATTTTCTTGCATTCCCTACATTTCCCACCTCCTCTAGGAGGGGCTAGGATGGAAGTAATCGACACAAGTGGAGGAAGCAAGGATAAAACTTTGGCACTCTGGGATTCACCCTTAGATGTGCTGAACATGCAGCAGTCTAAGGGAGCCGAATCCAGGTTACAGCTTTTGGCTCTTTATCAGCAGAATTTACCAAGCCTCTAATGCTCTTCAGTGAGATCTACAGGTTAGCACTCATCAGGTGAGAGCAAGCAGCAGGCGTTGTTTATGTTTTCCATATCCACTGTTTTAATTTATAATATCCTACTTAAGGTGAACAAAAGGTGAAACTACAATCTGTAAGGCACGAAGCAGCTGTGCGGGCCCACATCTATGAATGAAACCCTC
Source organism: Halichoeres trimaculatus (assembly GCF_033239565.1). Taxonomy (NCBI): domain Eukaryota; kingdom Metazoa; phylum Chordata; class Actinopteri; order Labriformes; family Labridae; genus Halichoeres; species Halichoeres trimaculatus. Next base: position 9,668,498 of record NW_027437180.1, read on the forward strand.
CCTCAGCTTCTCCTTTAAAGCATCACATGAGTAACACACAGACACACATGCCTAATGAGCTCTTTATCATGGTTCATGGATTGTGTGAAGCTGCCATCTAGTGTAAATCAACAACAAACAACAAAACAAAAGAAGCCAATGACAGTTTGGGTTTGCTCTCCATCTGTGCTGTCGCTGCAAAATCAGCTGCACAGCTCATCACAGCTTCTCAGTGAAAACCAGGCCAGAGGAATCCATTCTTTTCAGCTTTTTCTGTTTGATTCATGTGAGAACGTTGTTTTTAAAAATTCACTGAAGAAACCAGCACCACCTCCTGTGTGTTTTAAGAGACCTGAAAGCATCTGTTGACTTTAAAAGCTCATTAAAGCGGTAAGAATTTGAATTTTGAGATGATTTCACCACATTTAGTTTTCTGCTGTAGATAGTTTCATAAACACTTATTTGCTTTAACTGAAAACAGAACATTATGGTTTGGTGCAGGTTACTTCCTCCACTTAATTTGTGTCATTCACTTTATGTTTGATGCTTTTTATGGGTTTAGCTTGGGGCTTTTACAACTCATTAATAGTCGGCCTCAAATGATCAGTAAGCTCTGCAGTTTGAATAAAGAGGAAACAGACTAAGCTTACTTTAATACTACAAGACTCAGGCTGTCCCCAGAAAGACGGTCTCCTTCAGAAGATCAGGACAGGAAGCTCATCAACATCAGCCTGGCTCTACAGGGGGGCTCCTCACCACTGCTCGAGACTGGCGGATCCAAGTTGACCTTGAAACATGACTCAAACTCCTGGCCAACATCATGACCACTTTTCTCTGCCCAAATGCAGTGCTGACATTAAAGTCAAAATTAAATCTGCAGAGCTCATCACAGATTGCCAGAGCAGTGGCCTCAAATCCCAATTGTAGGAGGGGACTGGTGGAATATCGTGTCACTTGTCACTCAATTCAGGGACTGCTCATCCCCAGCTGGGTCATCAGGGTGAGAATGTATTAAGATTAGGGACCCCAACCACCCTATGACCCTGGGTTCTTTACTAACGGCGTGCCCAAGTATCACCAGAAAGTGTATTTAGAACTTTACTCATGTTCATTTTTAAAGAATTGGCTCCTTTCTTCAATATGAAAAAAGCTGTGAATTTTATTCAGCTAAATTTGAAACCCAAATATTATACTTTCATCACGCACTTTTGCTCCCAAGTCAGCTGTGGAGTCTTTTGAAATCTGTTCCTGAAGACAAGAGGCTAAACTGTGTCAGTGTAGTCTTGTGGTTTACGATGACTGCAGCAGAGAAGGATGATGATGGACATAGAAAAGAAAAAGACACAAAGAAGTTTTTTTTTTTTTTTTTTTTTTTTAATGCTCTGCACAAACTTCATCACGGCAGCAATAATTCTACTACAAATCTAAGAAACCATGTGGAGTTTTTTTTTTTTTTTTGGTCAAAGAGATTTGTTATAAGGTTACTTATTTTTTCAGGACTTTTTGTGCCATTATTTAAAAAAGGACAGGGCAGTGGCTAGAGAAGAAAATCCGACTGAGAGTTGAAAGTAACATGCAGGATTGGGGCTTTATTCAAACCCCGTCAGCCCACTTAAAGGTCCCATATTATGAAAAAATCACTTTATTAAATCTTTTGGTGAAATTTTGGGGTCTTTAGCTTTCCTCCCAGCCCACAAAATGTGATATTTAATGAAAAAACCTGTACTTAGTAGTGCTTGTGAACATAAAATTGTGAATTGTGAATGTAAAACAAGCTGTTTGGATTTTGGGGTTTGCCGACGTCAGCGATTCCCTTTTTTGACCAATCAGGAGCAAGTCTGACCTGATTGGTCCACCGGAGGAGAAACCCCTGAACCCCTTTCCCGCCCACTCCCCTCCCCGCTGCTGGAAAGAAATCTCTCAAGCAGCGGGGAGGAGAATGCTAAAGTTGAAGAGCCATCACTGCTCTGTTTTTGGCTGTAAACAGCCACATAGTTCCATGCACAAGCTTCCCATCTCAGAAGAAGACAAGACTAAGTGGCTAGAGTACATTTATGAGGGAAATGTGCCAGCTACACTCCGTAAAACTGTGCATGTGTGTGCTAGTCACTTCACGGCCGACTGCTTTTCCAACTTTGGACAGTACAAGAGAGGGCTAGTGAATAGACTGGTCCTGAATCCAGGCGCATTACCAGCCATCCATCATCAAACCTCAGACCCTGGAAATGTGAGTATTTTAAATGCTGTGTGCTGTGGAGCAGATATTTAAAAATACAAAATTTAGTTTCAGTTTACACTATTTAGATAAAGTCTTATGATTCAACTCAAGTTCAGTGTAACCGTAGTGTAACCAGTACAAATAGGGTAATTACGTGATCGGAAATCTGGGTCGATCACATAGTTACAGACTCGATAAGAAACAAAGCTTCCTTAAACCAGCAACAGTGAGAAGTTCCAAACAAATCCAGAATCATTTTCCATCAATGAATCATTGTCAAAATTACATCCTGCTGATGCTGTCGTCCTTGCCAGAAAAAAACAAAAGACAAAAACACTGCAACACTTTTATGCTTTTGCTTCCTCACTCTAGGTGTCAGCTGTGTTAACTTCCTCTGACAGCAGTGTGCTTCATTAAATCACCTTTAAACTACATGAATCAGGACGGCACTTGACGTTAATTATTGCATGTTGAATCCGAATGATCAAAACCATGGTGTCATCTTTACAAGTCACATCAAATTCAGGCTGTTTTTTTATTTAATTTGTCTTTGAAAGAAGAAATTCATCCACAACCAGGTAATTCACAGGAAGGACAATAAAGTGTGTGTGTGTGTGTGTGAATGGTAGCTGTGAGGAACAGAGCAAGCAGACACTGCACACATATCAGTCTCCCAAATCATGAAAACAAATATTTTATTTTTTATCTTATCCAATTAAATTCTCTCCAGATAAACCCAATCTGCGAGTGAAGTCAGATAAATCTGTCAAACACAGGATGTTTATTATCTCAGTTTATACACCATAAAGTTGGTGGAGTGTGTAAAATGTAAATAGTACAAGGATCTGATGGTATCATATAGAAGACACCTGCATGATAAGAAGACAGCTTTTTGAAACAAACATGAGCCCCCCCATAGATGATGGAGCTCTACATGTTCTGCATGCGTTAGTGTCAGAAAGGGCGGTGCTGTTGCCATTCAAAGTGTGTCACTACCAGAAACAAATGGATTCAGCCATCACCCTGGAAAAAAAAACACTACTGCAGATCTTTGAGCAGGTGTGGAAGCTTCATGCTGCAATCTGACTGTGTCAGGAAAAAAAAAAAAGTGAACACGTTTCAAGAGAAACATCTGCATGATCCCGCTGATTCATATGTCATGTCAGATGCATTGAAAGGACAGGACATGTAACACCCAGCCCTACATGATAATTTCATGTGATGCCCGTGCTTGAGCTCATGCTCTCTACATAATTAGCCTTCAAACATTCTGACAGTGACAGCTCCCAGGAGATAGAAACCTGGAGAAGACACATGGGCTCCTGTGTGGAATAAATCCCAGCTCATTATTCTGCACAGTCTCCTCTTTTTTCTTCATTCATGCAGCTGAGAACAGCTTCAAAATTATCAGCGTGTGAGATAAGCTGGTTTACAGGGAGTCTTTAGCATCTTCAGTTTCTCTTTGGAAATTGTTACCAAAGAGATTTCTGGATAAAAAATTTACGACCGGTTCAAAAATTCCTTTTACTAGGAGTTTCAATTTTGCAGTGTTCGATCTGTAAAGGCCCTAAGTAAAGTTTCAAAATGCAAGAGAAGAAATTTCTCGAAAACAACGATTCAACAGAAATAGGCCGTTCAATAGATCAAAATTTTAAAACCACAGCTTAATAAATACAAAAATAAATAAATACTGTCCCTAAAATAGAAATAAAAGTTTCAAAAAAGGACTCAGTAATGAGGAGCTCCACGATTCTTGGTGAACACTCCAAAAATAATTTCAGCATTTTTGATAGGAGTGTTTCCAGGAGGTTTAGTGTGAACGTTGCTCCAAGTGGTGAAGATGTCTTCATGGACCGATGTACCGATGTCCATTTCTGTTAACGTCCCTCTCCATCCATCCCCAAATGTTGTCAGAGTGATTTAGATCAGGGGAACATCAGGATGGTCCAAAGAGTGAGCTCATTCCTCTGGAAGAAGTCCTTTGTCAGGCGCCCATTGTGACCTGCAGCGTTGTCCTGTTGATAAACCCAGTCATTACCACACAGACCAGGGCCCTCAGTCATGAAGGAGGCCCCCTGCAACATCTCCACAGAGCCAGCCACTGTTTGACGCCCCTGACCAACCTGAAACTCCATTGGTCCATTGAAGGAAAAAGCCCCAGATCATGATGGCGCCCCCTCCACTGTGCCCCTGTGAAAACATGTTCAGTGGGGTCTCCTGGTCATGTCAATAACGTTGAAGGTTCATTTTTTTCTCCTCAGAGAATCAAACTTTCTTTACCTTTAAGTGTCCCATGTTTGATGCTCTCTGAAAAAGTCCAAACAGGTGAGTTTGTGGCATTGAAGGAGACAGAGAGATGTGTTTTGTCCTCAAAGTCATTCTCAAATGCTGTCTGATGACTATTGGGCTGCACTTGCCACCAGTATCAGACTTAATTAAAGTTGAGGATTGTCCTGTGTCCTGGACGGCCAATTGGATCATTCGGTTCAGCGCTGGGAAATTTTTCTGGGGCGTCTACCACTTGAGTTTTTTGTTCCATAACCCTGGGATCTTTTAAGAAATTCAAAATGTTTGTCTGACTGTGTCCAACCTTGCCAGTAATGGTGCGTTGCGATAGGCCTTGCTTATTCAGCTCAACAATCCGACCACAGATTTTACCTTTGCCATCAGGAGGTCATGACAGTGCAAATACCTGAAAGAAGCTGGCATTGAATCCACATTTTTGCACAGACTTTGTCTTTTGAAGGCTGGGGTGTTACACTTTTGATTAGCTGATGAACACACGATTTCAATTTGTTTACAACAAATTGCAGACTCATTATTTATTTATTCATCTATTTATTTATTTAGTTGGTCCCATTTGTTATTATATATATATATATATATATTTTTTTTTTTATTCACTTCGAAGCACTACTCAGAACCTTCATACCTTCCAACAGTTCAAAAATGTTTTTTTTTCTTTTTTTTTTTATACCCTCGGAAATTGAACAATGCCAATAAAGAATCAACACCTTTTCCTCCTGTAACATTGTTGAAGTTGAACCAGTCATCTTTTTTGGTCCCCTCCTTTTTGCCCTTAGTCCAAACTGTGCACGTACACTGAATGAACCAACCTATATTCACAGCTCACTTCATGTTTTATGAGGTGTTCTTTAGTCGCTGGTTTTCAGCGGAGACGGGGAGCTTATTTATGAATGCCCTCCTCACACCATCAACTTTTAAAGCAGTTTTCATCCATAAAGCCTGAAGCTAGATTCAAACAGTATCAGCATGTCAAGGGATGGTTGTATCCGCGTGTAAAACCCTGTTATTGATAAACTCATCATTGTGTGTCTATTTCAGTTTCCTCTCTTCTTAATCTCTCAATTTTGGCAAGGTGATCCAGCTGAACATTTAATATTCTGATATTAACATCGACAGGGTCAAATCAAAGGTAAGGAAGGCTTTTAATTCAGCAAACTTTATAAAACAGCCTACACTGCTCAGCTCTACTGTGATGTATCAGTACCCATATTTTTCTATTCTTCTTGCTGCCTCTGTCCACTTTAAGTCCTCTTGAAGTCTTATTATTTCAGCCCAGACTTTAATAAAACATAGTTCAAAGCTCTTATGTGTTATTCTGTGCACGAAAATGAGCAGGAGCATCTCCATGAAACACCAAGTCAAAGGAGAGCCACAAGTTTGTTTTTGCTCAAAGAAACAGATTTTTATTCTGCGCTCTCACTACCAGTACATTCTCCCCAGCCTCAAATATGAAGCAACAAACCAGGTAGTTAATAAACATGGAGGGGACTCAGGTGAGGTACAAGCCATGCATACACAACTTCTTCAGTCAGTGTGTTGTAAATGAATGCATGATGTCCCCGCTGATGTTTAGAAACACCTTTCACAGTCAGGGTGGTGTCAATGCTGCCAGAGTGTGAATTAGAGAGTGAGAAAACGCCTGATAGCTACCAAAGCCAACCCAGCTGGAATAACAGTTCAGTTTTTCAGAGTAAATGTTCACATGGAGAGAACATGAATCTGCATCTTTAGGGGAAGAAATCTGCTGTTTTCTAAATTAATAGCACACTGGCTCTTCAAAAAGTGGATGGAAGCTCTGATTTAGATCACTGTGGGAAGAAAAAACATGCCCTGACTGATTACTTTTCTCTCCATTTAGTTATTTTTGGTTGGGGTGTGAAAAGCAGACACTGGTTTGTTGAGTAACATGCAGGATATCATCAGTGTGTCGTTCTGTGCAGACTCATCAGGACTTTGCAGATCAGAGGAGGAAAACTGCTCAGCTGATACGACATGCTTCACAGAATGAAGATGATTCAAGATGTGTTCAGAGAGGCTTCAAGTTGATTTTGGTAAATGAAATGGTAAATGGACTTGAGCTTATATAGCGCTTTTCTAGCCATGGACTACTCAAAGCTGCTTTACACCACAGGTCACAGTTACCCATCCACACCCATTCGCGCTTACATTCACACACTGATGGATCCAATTTTTACTATGATAGCTATCCAGTAGGTCTAACACAGTCACACCACTGACGCAGCAGTGGGAGGAACTAGGGGTTAAGTGTCTTGCCCAAGGACACATCGCCATGTGTCGCCCAGAGCTGGGCTTGAACCTGCAACCTTCCGAACACCGACTAAGCGCATCCTCCAACTGCGCCACCGATGCCATTGATTGAGACAATCACTGAGACTACCCAGAGTGCAGCTGAGGGGCCACATTTGGACAACTCAGAGAATCAAAAGAACATTTTATTTATCTTTAAAAAATAAACCTTTTAATTCTGTAAACCCATCACAAGAATCTGACATCGGTGTAGCTAGCAACATCAGGCAGAACATGATAACAAGCAAAATAATAAAACTAACAGTTTAACACATGGCTAATATCAATGTGGAGTAGCTAAAGATTGGATCTCTGATAGGAAAATATTGATATCATGGGAAATTTTTCACAACCCTAACTCTGTTCCTCTTTCCCTTGATAATATGAAGAATTGGGACACCCCTACATGTGCACGCCCAAAACCAAGGGCTAAGGAGTAGAATTGGGATTAGACCAAAGTACTTATCAGTTGGGTGGACGGCATTCAAAGTATTGAACAGTCCACTGATTTTGTTTCCTCACTCAGGATAAGAATCAGAGTTCCTTTATTGTCATTTTATTATAATAACTTAATTGATGCAAATAATCAAATGGTGTATTCCATAACAAGACAGTGTCATAACTTTGTTTAGGTGGTTAGGAAGTATGGCAAAATTTAAAAGAGTAGAATTAGATAAGTTGATACTTGTTCCTACTAATTTTCTCTCATCTAAAGTGAGAACCTTAAGAAGTTATTGTCCTTTTTTTTCTTTTTTTTTTTTTTTTTTTTTTAAATTGTCACTTATTTATATTTTATTACTGCTTAAGTTCATTAAAGAAATGAAGATTCAATCATACATTTATGATAATTCTTGAGACTTGAATATTTGAGCACCAGAAACTTATTTTACCTGTGCCAAACCAGCCAATCAGCAATGACTAAACAGGCAGGTAGATGTTCATTTATTTATAAAATATGAGATGGAGTGATCCTACACTGTAAACCTGGATGAGTTGAGTTTACTTGAAAAATGCTTGTAAACCAGTTACCTTAAAAAAAGAAGTAATGAAATACGAATCTTAAGTTAAATTAACTCAACATCTTAAATAGTTACAATTATTATGATTTTTTTTTTTACTGAATGTCTTTCATCAAATAAACCTGATGCTTATTTGTTATGAAAATGTCAATTAATGTTTTAAAATATTGCATATCTCTGTAAAACATAATAACTTGACCTTACTCAAAACTGAAAGATGTGATATCATTAAATATGTCTTTTGAATTAGGTAAATGTAATGATTAAAAATTGAAGCAGATCTGAAAACTAAATTAAATAAAATTTTAAAGTACAGCTGGGTCTCATATCCACAGCATTCCCTCCTCACTCATGGTTACAAACGCCGTCACAACAAAAATCAGCTCTAATTTCATAACTTTAGTAACCGTGAGTGAAGAGGGAAGGTAGTAGATATGAAACCCTACTGTACATTGAAATATTGTTCTTCAGGGGGCACATGTTGTCTGTGCACCACGGCACTGACTGGTGGTCTGTCCTCCATGGCACGGTGTCTTGTACCCACTGACTTTTGCAGTGTGTGCCTAATGGTTAGAATATTTTTATACATGAAATTTTTGACTGGACTATCATGCTATTTGGGTCCATTTTGAAAACATGAAAGGAAATCTTTTTTTTTTCTTTTTTTTTTTACAGCTAGTAAGACAGCCAGTCCACAACATGTAGAGCATAGACAGTTGATTGAAGCCAAAAGGAGTACAAACAGTTAGTCCACGCTATGGAGCGCAGACAGCCTGTGCCACTGCTGCAAGTCCAGAAGTACAGCAGGGTCTTATATGGACAACATCCCCTCCTCACTCAGGGTTGCAAAAGGCAGTCACAAACTAATGATTTTAAGTTGTGCTTACTTTAACAGTTAACAACTTAATCCAGTTGAGTAATTTGAACTTTGGGGTTTACGGTGAAAGTATTGTACTCATGGTGGGTTTAGATGAGATTAGACAACTTATCTTGTCTTGATGTTGAGTCTTTGTTAATAAAATAAAATTTAAGTAACGTGAACACGTCTACGTGAATGCTTTTGCCAAGTATCTCAAGACAACATCTGTTGTGATTTGATGCTATATCAATAAAGATTGACTGACTGATACACATGTGATACCCCATCATGAGGGTTTGGCATAGCGCACAGTCACATTCGCTCATTCACACCAAGTCTGTACACTGATGGCAGAAGCTGCTGTGGTATCAACTAATCCCTTTCACACATCAACAGCACAGCACTTAAGGCAGTTAGGGGTCAAGTTTCTTGCCCAGGGACACATTAACAAGTGGTCAGCAGGACTTGAGATGGACCTCCTGACCTCCTAAATGAGAGACGGCTGACTCCATTATCGAGCCACAGATATCCAAATTTTGAGTTCCTCTGTCAGTTATTTTTCCTTCCACAAAAAAGTTGGAAGGCCCAAAGAAAACAGTGGATGGAGGAGCTGCTTTAAAGTTTGTAGACTTTTTAAACTCTGCTGGAGGACTTGAATCATCACAGCACACTGGCAGAAGCTTCACCCTGACTTTATGTATGACACAGTAAATAAGACGAAGAAACAAGATTCTATGCTTATCGATCGCTCCTAAACCACCATTTACCTCTGCTTTACTGTCTTTTTAAAGGTTATACATCAAACACAGAGCTACCAGGCTTTCTGCTTGAAAGGCTCGAAATCAGCGAAGGAAGTGTCACTTTGTTCATAAAGCATAAAGTTAAGAAAGCAAGCTACAAAGCCCCAGCAGGATTCAGTCCGACTGGCCACCACATAACTCCTGAAGTGAGGCACACCAGCTAGGAGCATCTTTTTTTTATCCACTTTCTCTTTGGAGTTTCAGAGCCCTGCTTTCACATGACCTCCGGCTTTATCAGATCTCCAGAGAAATGCCAGAGAAGTCTGAGTTGGGGAAGGAGGTGAAGCAGTTGCACGGCCAGCGATGAGGCCAGAGCGGCGGCCATCAAAGACCCCGCCACTACAGGGCCGGTGGGGCCCAGAGGGAGAGTTAGAGACAGGAGCAGCTGGTGATGGAAGTAAAGGTGAATAAACAAGAGGGGCAAGATGTCATGCAGACACAAACATGCAAACAAATACACTTCTGCACACACAGATCTCTGACATATAGGGATGTGAAATGCGCTCTGACTTGGTAGCACTCAGGCATTACACAGGAGGACGCCTGAACTTTGACAAACAGAAAGAAGTTACAGGAGGACTCTGTTCCTTTGTTGTTCCCTACAGGCACACTCTGAATAAGTCAAACTGGGGTTAGTTGGCATATTTGTGGCGAAAGCATTTGTTGACAGAGTTCAGAAACAAGAACTTTTGTAGAAAGGGTCTACAGTTTGTTCGAGAATAAACAGACTTTCCCCCCAAATCAAAAAATTTTAACCGACCCTCTGATATGAAAGCTAAACACTCGTTTCCTGACTCTCAAAGCTCTGAGATTTATCACCCCCTTATTTAACTGGATATTGTTGCACTGCGTGCTCCTCTTAAACCCACTGTAAGGAACTTTTGGTTTATGATGACCTTGACACTTCCTGTTAACAAAGTTTTACTCTTTTTGTCTTTACTAACTTGACAAAAAATATCACCTTGTCCTCTCAAAAAGCTATGGTCTATGATCTGAACCCCAGTTTGACTGATGAGACACATTTGAAAAACGCAGCCTCACTCACCCCGCCCCCCAGCTCGTATCGCCCTTCTTTGCCTCCTAACAACACGCCCCCTCTGACAGAGCAAGAAGCCGGCCGGCAGAAAATGTAACAAACAAGACAGTGGTCCTCCTTGTAACACACAGTGGTAGCTTTTTCAGTTGGACCGGCGCGATCAAAACCATGAGTTAGCCTGCCAGCTGATCAGAGCAGAGCCGACTGTGGCTTTACCTTTCTCGGCGTGTCTTCACCAGCTCAGTTTACAATGCTAAAGATGTGTGACTAACTAATGTGAGGCCGACCCCTTCCGACCAGCAACGTTCAGTCATTAGCCAGTACAGGCACAGACTAACCAGAGTTATTCAGCTGACATCTCCCACTGTGGTAAACAAAGTCATTACCTGTTCAACAGAAACTCAGCTGTCTCTGCATTAGTCTTCAGTCCCAAATCCCTCTGCAGCTTTTTCCACATTTCTCCAATATTCAGTCTCTGTTGGCACCTGTATCGCTCATAATTCTTCGTTATTAAGATGTACAAATCATACACCATAGCTTTAAGAGCCAAATTGCTCGTGCAAAGTTGTTAGAGTTATTGTCAAAGTTGCTGAGTGCTGCCTTGTTGGTTGTGGCTGCCTGTTGCAGCAGCTCTTTTTTTTTGTCCATTTCTTGTAATTTTTTCATCTCTTTTTTCGTCATCTTTGTATTTGGAGTGGATCATTATATGGTTCATTTGTTGGTCATGGAGTCCAAACTGATTTGTCTTAAGTGATATTTTTACTATCTATGCTCCTGTGTTTGTCTGGAGATCCTACATGTAACCATGTCTGCATTCTTTACATGTAAAATCAGTTGTTTGCAGCCGGTAGCATGTCAATGCTGACTGGTGCAAGGCCTGATGTTTCCCCACGAGGTGAAGAGAAGGAGGAGAGGACAATGTGCTGGTTCTCAGGTGTGAGCTAAGAAGTGATGACGTGGACCTGTCCTTCCATCCATTGTTTTTGGGAACGTAAGATCTATCTCCAATAAGATGGACGAGCTAGCCGTGCTAACCCAGCAACAGAGGGAAACCAGAAGGCAGGGTAGCATCATGCTATTCACAGACATGGCTAACAGAGCTAACATCAGAAACCAACCACCAAACCATGTTGGATGAGCTTCACCTGCTGTGGGCAGACAGGACCCAGGAGACAGAGACTGAACAGACTGCTGAAGAAGCTCAGTCCTGGACCCTGTGGAGGTGGAGGCTGGCTGAACTGTACAATGATGGACAAGCTGTCATCATCTATTTTCCTATGGACATTTTTGCACTGAACTCTTTCTTACTTTTGTTTTCTTGATGGCTGCTGTGACTCTTGAATCCCCCCCCTGCGATAAATAAAGTATTTTCTATTCTATTCTATTTCTGAATGAACAGCTTATATGAATTATCATATTAGGCAAATGTTACAGGTACCGGGCTGCACGGTGGTGCAACGGTTAGCGCTGCAGCCTCACAGCAAGAAGGTCACCGTTTCAAATCCCCACCTCGGCCGGTGGGTCTTTCTGTATGGAGTTTGCATGTTCTCCCCGTGCATGCGTGGGTTCTCTCTGGGTACTCCGGCTTCCTCCCACAGTCTAAAAACATGCTTACCAGGTTAATTGGTCACACCAAATTGTCCCTAGGTGTGAGTGTGTGCGTGCATGGTTGTCTGTCTATGTGTCAGCCCTGCGATTGACTGGCGACCAGTCCAGGGTGTACCCTGCCTCTCGCCCAATGATTGCTGGGATAGGCTCCAGCCACCCGCGACCCTGTAACAGGATAAGCGGTATAGAAAATGGATGGATGGATGGATGGGTTACAGGTACCGGGCTGCCACCAAGTAAACAGATGATTTGATTCTGTTAAGGAGAAAATAGTCACAGACACCGCTTTAGCATCTCTTCATATCAGCCGTGCTCGACAGAATTTATTCTGTTTGATCAAATAAAACACATGCTTGTCAGTGAAAAATATCATGTTCACAGTGAAATAAGCAAATCAAATTTGTTATAAAATCAGATTTACATATAAATTCCACCTAAATCATGAAATCATATTCTCGAGTTCTCTTTCTTCTCAAAGTTGCTGCATCTTAGCATTTCTTTTCTTAATGCATGAGCTTCTGGCTTTAATATTCTTTCTTTTAACATTTTTATAGTATTTCTAACTCTTTTGTAAACCATGAACTGTTTTTAACGTTTCAAGTGCTGTTCACATTTTATACAAACATACTTTTAACAATCGCTTGTTTTTCCAACCTAAAAAAAAATACAAATCATGGTATTTACACATTATACAATAATGACAATGCTAACTAAAACGCACTGGAGCCCAAACCTGAACTATAGAGGAGTGACTTTGGAGAAAGTAAACTGTCGCGCCATTTTCCAATAATCGCGGTACTTCTGATATCGGAAAGATCCGTTTTATACTTACATACATCTCACAGATTCATCCCAAATTCTCTCTCTCATTACTCACACATTCATCTACAAGAAACCAGATTAAACTGCTTATTTTTATACTTCACATACCTGTTAAGGAGAAAATAGTCCCAGACACCGCTTTAGCGTCTCTTCATATCAGCTGTGCTCAACAGAATTAAGCATGCTGACGCGAAAAGCCGTAAAGCGACTGCTGCAAAGACAGTCCCACAGGTACTGCACAGGGTAACACTACCTCCTACTGGCGAATGATAGAAATCTACTGTCTGATCAGATAATACAGATGTGAAAGATAAACCTTCAAAACAATTTGTGTATAATTAACACATCAAAACTCTTTTAGCATCGCATGGAAAATGTTACAGAAATATCACAATTGTGACAACACAATAGTGGCGTCACACAAACAAACAGAAAGTCTGTTTCTGCAACACGCAGAATATTGCTGAATATTGCTGAATATTGCAGAATATTGCTTGTTTATTCATCTTTTTTCCTACTCTTTTTTGTCATCTTTGTATTAGGAGCCTGTCATTACTATTTGTGTTAAATTTGTTGTTCAGTGGCACCCAACTGATTTTGTTTGCAGCATTTTTTTTTTGCTCCTGCACGTGTCGAGAGATCCTGTGTCTAAACATGGTTGCATTGTTTACACGTGAGATTTCGCCCGTTAGCATCCTGTAGCATGTTGATGCTAACCAGAGCTGGGGCTGGTGTTCTCTGTGAGCTGAGTATGTTTGCCACATCTGATTGTTGTGGTGATTTAAATTTCTTGTTTGGCTGCCTTGTATTCATCTCCACTTTTTTTCTGAAAATTTTAGTTTTTATAAGAAAGAAAGAGAGCCAAGAAAAAAATAGTTATTATTTTGTCACTCTAGCTGCACGACAGTGGCGCCTGTGACAGAGGAATTTTGGCTTCAAAAGCATACAACGGTAAATTGTGAAGCCATGCTGTCCACTCTATATACAGTCTATGGGCCAGACTAATGGAGTGTTATGGCTGCAACTGCGTCCCTAGCCTCTGCTTGTGTGACTTTTGACCACAACTGATTGTGTCTGTGGCTCCCAAACTGCCTACTACATTCTGAATGTGAATGTAATACATTGAAAAGGAAGAAGAAAAAGAATTGTATCATCACCAGTATCATCACAATACATGAGTTTTATCTTACACCAAAAGTTATGTGGTTTATTTAACATAAATCTGGGAAAGACAGACTTTATTTGTACAGCCACCCACTTACATGGTTTGAACAAAGTGAACTAGGGGTTTATATGGGCTTTGATGAATACATAGAAGGAAAAAACTATTTTATGATTGTAAGTGACATGATTTAACAGTGTTTCTTTACCACCACACCACTTCTATCTCATGGACCTTCTAACGTTAGTGTTGTTGTGTTGCTGACTCATTCCTGTAGATGGCGGTAATTCACTGAAACTTGCCATCCACATGGACAAACACAGTTAGTGCCGTGCATTGATGGAAACAGTATTATGGGTAGACTGGTTGGTTGCATACAGAGAAATTTTCCCTGGATTGCTAGGACATCCAAGAATTTTTTGCATACTGCAGGTTTTGCAAATTGTCCCATACTGCCTACTTTATACCAATCTTTGGCCCAAATAGTAGGCACTAGTGTAATATCCGGTTTGGGAAACAACCCGTGTGTGAGGGAGTGTGAGTCTGTATGATAGTATGTTGCTCTCCTAGGTACCCCCACAATTAGGTAATTGGTTGGGACAGTTGGACCAATCATAGTGGAGCAGAAGTATGGAGAGGCTGGAGGACACTCAGCTCTTAAATCCTTTGTTGGGAATTTGATTGTGTATTGTCTGTTTAGATTCATTAGAGTTGTCAGATTTAGGGAGCTGGCATCTCATTGCTTGTTTTTGTCCAAGGTGATTTAAGTTTCATTGAGTTTTGTAAAGAAGAATTTATCCCTCTAGTCCAGGATTTTCTGTTATCCTTATTAAAACGCAAGATTGGTGTAGCAAACCAGAGTTAATAACTTCTGCTCAGTGCATTTTCTCACTTATCAAACCAAGCACCTACCTGACATGCAAATCCACTGCCGTACCTGTGGCCACAGACCCCGTCTGTTATGCTAGTAGCAGCTATTGTAGCCTCAAGCTGCTCGCCCCAAGCAGAGATAAGGAGCAGGCTCCACACGTCTGCAGCTCTCTTCTGTCTCACTCCACACCCCCAGATTTTCCTCCTTTTTCAAACTTGTAGCTTTCTACAAGTGACATCACTTGAGGACATTTGTGAGACTTCACACAGCTCCATGTGGAGCCACAAAAGATTGTGTACAACTTTATACTCCCCAAGACCTGTAAACAGACTTTCATGTACAGAATCTGTGGGTGGAAACTGTCTCGAACACATCTCAGGGCTGAAAAGTAAACACAGACGTTGTCCCACCCCTGGAGATCCACATGGCTGTCGTCGAAAGTGAAGTAGATCTGCCCCCATTGATGGAAACGACAGGGTTTTCACTTTTCGTTCACAATTCAGGAACAAACAGACGAACTGTTGCCTCATGGTTGCTGCGTCAGTGGTAACTCTCATAATAAACAAACACTATGCTAAGTATTGCTCCAAAAAACAGAATTAGCTCATAAAACGTTTATTTCTGTGTTGTACAATTTCTTAAGTTCAACTGCTGCAAATTTCTCTAATGAGAGCAGATCAACAATGGGATTCTGCTCTTAACCCGGTCCATTCCTCCTCCTATTGCAATAGTCCAGTCTTGAGGTTATGAAAGCATGAATAAGGGTTTCAGCAGCAGAGAAGGAGAGGGTGGGGCAATGTTGCGGAGGTGGAAGAAGGATGTTTTTGTCATGTTTTTGATGTGTAATTTGAAGGAGAGATGTAAAACGATTGTTTTATTTTACAACTAAAGCTATGATAGATATAGCGCTAATGCTAACTTAAAAAAAAGTACTATAAAGGATATCACAAGTTGACACCCCTATGAAGCTATATCTATCATAGATGAAGTTAATCATTTACTTACTTTTATAACTTTTCTGTGCCCGTTTTGATAAACAACCTCTTCAACTTCCAATGAGGCTGTACTTCTGTCGTGTTGTGGCTTTTGCATTTGTGTTTTCTTTGCTTGTGCATTCATGTTGTAGCTGTTAAATTTGTGTTTTAGCTTATGCAAATCGTCTGACACCCACTGGCTGCTGTACATCCACACCAAGCCTATTTACAGTGTGGTTCAAAAACATCTCCTGTGTGAATTGCTAATTTCAATATCTGCACAGATGAATTTTTTTCTGACTCTGCAATTTAGAGGATATCAAGATCATGAGTTCACCCAATCAGAGGCACAGCTCAGGTCACGTGACTCAAAAGCCACCGTCACTTCCAGTATAGCTAATTTGCTTCAAGAATCTATTTTAGAAGCAGATGGATGACGTTGGGAAGACTATACATCCATTAAATTATAGAGTCTATGGTTTTGACCTGAAATGGGTGGGTAGGAGGGAAGGTGAACAAGTTTGTTCAGATGCTACCTCAGAGTTATACCAATGTCCTTCACAAATGTTTGTCATATGCAAAAAATGTCAATAAAAAGAATTGGAAAAAAAAAAAAAAAAAAAAAAAAAAAAAACGTAAAAAAATCAGTAAATGGCCATGCAGCACCATGCTACACTCTTTTTTTATTACTGGATGTGCTTCTTTGGTGTTCAAGTCCCCAAAATGTTGTTTTCAAGATGATACCCAGTTTGTACATCATCATGTCCTCGCCATCAGGAGCTCACTCTACCTCAGCAAAGATCAAATACTTTTAGGACTCATGTCATGAGACTCACACTTTTCTCACCTCTTCAACTTTTTATATTTTAACCTCAGCTGCCTCTTCCTGGCTCCTCTTTGGGCTGGGGCAAAGTGAAGCGGAGCCGAGTTTATCCACCGTGCCAATCGGATGTGTCGCTGACTGTGGGAGTGATAAACGCTCAGCTGTTGCCTCTATGGTTTGGCTACGCTCACGCCGAGTCAGCGTGCCATGCCTGTTCCTTTTTATTTGTTGCTGTTGTTGACATTTGAGGTCTGCCATAGCTTGAAGTTTAAAGTGACATTTTGCAAACAGTCGCTAGTGAACTCACTGTTAAAACAAAAAACTGAATTTCATTGACTTTTTTTCTTTCTTTCTTTTAACTTGCCAAGCAGCAGAAACCTGACGTCTCATCTCACCCTGTGTTGTTCCTCTCTCGCAGCGGCGCCCTCCCCCGCAGCTGACACTTCTTGAATTACCCCAAAAAGTGAGTGGTTACTGAACAAGTGAGAGTGCTCGCAACAACCGATAAGCAGCTCTCAGAGGAGTGTCAGGAAAAGACCTGAAGGTAAACTTCCCTCTGCAAACACACTGACACACCTGAGCAGCTCTCTTCTCAGGGTCTCTGTGAGTGTGTGTGTGTGTTGTATGCTTCTTTGGCTGCACACACTCATGGTTATGAGTCTAAGAGAGATGGAGAGCGGAGTGATCTGACACCAGGCTTCCACTGTGCAGATGAAAGACACACACAGCGCTCTCATCTCAAAGTGTTCCTCACTGTGGAGCGCAGCGCTGCTAGCAGATAGAGCTAAGCAGTCCTAAGAGTCCAGCCTTGCTTTTTCTGCCTTTTCTTTCGCCCTCAGCTAGGCAGAATGTTATTTGACCTTTTTGCAAAGGTGGAGAGGCTTCTAACGTTATTCCTCTTATGGAGAATCTCAACTCACCTTCATCGAAAAAGCCTCTCGGAGCCTGAGGCGACGGCACGGTGAAGAGAAAAGCTTTTGGTTTGACATTCTGACTGTTTCCAGCTCCTGCACTGTACACTCGTATCATGCTGAGCTCCAAAATAACTGCTCTTTAGGGTATGATTCACGCCTCGCCGGAGCTCCTCAGCCCCTCACCCTACCACCCCCTCCTCCAGTGATTCTTCAAACTCATCTTTATTAGTACCATCTTTACTTTATGCTATCAGCTTTAAATGATGGCAGGATGCAGAGCTCTGATTGCTCATCAGGAGCCTTCAAACACATTAATATCTCCATGATGCCACCTGAATTTTAAATAGAAAAAATAAAGGAGGGCTGATTCTCAGATGAAATGTGTTCAAGGAGAGATATGATTTGAATGGAAACATGTCTGAAGGCTTCACTGGATAATTTGCCAGGGGAGGACTCTGTCACATGAAGCCACAAGGGGGCACTGCTTGGACACACTTTGTCATGTAATAGACTCACACACACACAAAAACAAGCACATCTGCTCAAACACTTTTTTCTTCAGCGCCAGGAAACGGAGGATCCTTTCCAGTCCCACACAGAAATGCTGCTATTTAACTTGAAGTTTACATTAAGTCGCATCAACAGCCAAAGAAAGCTGTACATCCAAGCATTCCTGTGAGGCGGCGGGGGGAGCACACAAACACAGCCGGCTTTTGATGTGCAGGCGCATGACGTGCATTTTGATTGGAAATGAGAAGCGCTCCCTTCATGCTGCTGCAGGATTGTTGTCATTTCCTGTGAGGTGGAGGTAGTAATTTCTGAAAGGGAAAGAGAGAAAGAGAGATAAGCCCGACATAAAGCCTGATACGGAGGAGAGGAGAGGAGAGGGGAAAAGGGAAGTTTGTGAAACAGAGAGGAAAAAAAGTGATCAAGTTTCCCAGAATAACTCTGACACATGCTTCTTTGGGGGAATCATTTGGAAAATGGTCCATGAAATGCAGCCGCAGAGACAAACAGAATAGAGCAATAAAACGTCATAGCTGTGACACATGACAATCCATTAAACCAGTCTTTCTCTAGTTCCTGCCTCCTCTTTTCCAGAACCATCCCTACTGTACAGGTGTCTGTAAAGAAGTACGTCAGGTGTACCAGGATTTTCCTCGCCTGACAGCAGCACAAGAAATCCAAAGAGGGGGAAAAAAAACACAAGATTGAGAACTAACAGGCTCACACAGTGTTGCTGCTCAGGGAGACTGAAACCCCCATCAGAGCGCTGGAGACACACATCTCAGCTGACATGACATCTTTCTTCATCATGTCCACACGTGTCAAAACCACAAGAACCTCCTCTGACATCTTCTTTCCATACCGAAGCTGCAGCACCTCAGACATCCAAACTTTTAATCCCTGATGTGATGGGACAACACACACACACACACACACACACTGAAGCCTACATTTCCCATCATGCAACCATGCAATGTTTCAGGACTTTTTTATTACATAAATGAAGCAATAAAGCTGATCTCAACTTGTTCCTCCTATGACCTCCATGAGTGTGTCTCAATGTGTTAATTCCATACCTCCTCTCTCCTTTCTTCTCGGCACCTGAAGTGCTTTCTGAGTTTCCATTATAAAGATTGTCCCAAAGCAATAAGTGTGCTCGGAGGAGAGAGGATGGAAGAGACTGATCAGAGGAGCTATGATTGAGGAAACACGAGAGTTGGCTTTGCGGAAGTCTTTTCACTGACAGACACGCCCTTATATGGAATATCACTCTCTGATTGGACGCTGCAGCAACTCAGACTTCTCTAGATGAAACTTCACAAACAAAACAGAGTCTAATGAGAGAGGAAAGACGAGCTGAGGACAGGCACAGAGGATTGTTCAGAAACAGGTTATAAACCTGGAATTAAACTGTTTGTTGTGAGTTTGAAGCAGAAAATACTGAATACAACCATCATCAAATCAATATAACAGAGGATTAACACAGAAAACTGAAATCTAATCAATATCATCTTCCTGAAACACAATAAACTAGGTTATATCAATAAGTTTCAGTGTTCATAATCAGATGTGCTCTAAATAAAGGCTAAATAATTCATAAATAATTTAACAAGGACTCATTTTAGCGGTAAAGTGATCTGTGAGCTTCTAAACAGCACACAGAATAAACAGAGAGCAGGTTTTCTTCATGGTAACGTGTGTGTTAAACAGGTTAAAGGAACAGACAAATCTCTGTTACTGTTTCTGTTTGATCAGAGTTATTACAGCGCACATGCCCAGACAGCTGTTAGAGCTGACTGACAGATGATCCAGAGGTGATCAGCTGATACCGTCATCACTGAAACTCGTCGCTTCATGTGACGCTCCGGAGGAGAGGATGTCCCATTGCTCTAAAAACGAATCTCCTCCATCCTCTCCCCTCTCTTCATTTCCTCGTGTCTCTTTCATGCATCTCTGGTGGGAGGGACTAAGATGCAAGAGGAGGAAGGAAGGATGGAACTTTGGAGCTTTGAGGTGCACCCCATGACAAAAGAGATTACAGTTTTTTCAATGTCCCTGGAGAGGATGGAGAAAGGAAGGAGGAGGCGAGGACAGAGGAGAGAAAAATCTGACAGACTCCGAAGGATTCTGGAGGATTCTTGGGATTTTTTTTTCTGTCAGTCTCACAATAAATTCAACATTTCCCATAAACATCTTCATACATTTAAAGGACCAAAAGAAGGATGTAAGGTTCTAAATAAACAACTAAAGTAATACTTCTATATCCTGTGTTTGTCTTTCAATATAAAACAAACCCTATCACAGAAAGTGTTAGGCTTACGCTCCAGGCTAGAATAGGACCCTCAAACAAACCAGACTGAGTGATTGAACAAAGGTTTTATTTCTGTATCCCAAAAAAACAAGAATGCAGGAGGGCTGGGCGCAGTGGCAGACTGGCGGTGAAAATGGCGAGGCTAGAGGCAAGCAGACAAAAAACGAGGTAGTTAGTAAGAGCCAAAAAAGTCAGACAAATCTTGAAATGCTCTTCCAAAGGTTACCAACAAGGTAGCTGACGAACTGGCGGCGAGTGAAGATTCAGACTGGTTTTCATACTGCAGAGGAGAGTGGTGGCTGAGGAGCTGATGACTGACAGGTGAGCAGATGGCACAGGTGAGTTGATAGGAGGTGGTGCCCAGCCCACAGTGACAAACACAGAGGGAAACAGACAAACACAGACAAGAGGGGAGGGGCAACAGAGGAGAAACAAAGGGGAAGACACTGCAGATCCTAACAGAAAGATTGTATTTAGCTTGACTTCAACAACGAACCTAACCAGACAGGTTTGAGGTTTTACAGCCAGAATGAAGAGAGGATCATCAATGGAGTGGGAAGTGCAAGGACTCCTCAGTGTCCTGACTCCTTGCAACTGAAGGTCCTGCACTGGACAGGAAGCCGGGAGAGCATGCAGAGCCAGGCTGGAGACGCATCAGATATATTCCTGGCGTAACTTCTCTTTAAAATGTGCAAATTTAAAAAAAAAAAAAAAGTTAATATGAAGCTAAATAAAAAAGTGTTTTCATAAAACTTTTGAAAACATCTATCTCAATGAGAAAAAAGGGAATCAAACAGTTTTTAAATGAATTATACCCAAACACTGGTGCTGTTGCTTGTATAGGTGGGACCGCTGTGCATCTAGCCATCATTACCTGACATCACTGAGAGGATTTGTTTTCCTCTTACTTAAAAAGTACAGAGACCTGAACATATGATGTCAAGAACAAGCAGTTATGACAATACAGCAGAGTAGACAGAATCAAAAAGAGTGAATAAAATAAAATTTGCAAAATCAAAGCAAAGTCCTCCTCTACTGATACCTACGCACTAAGTTTTGTATCTGTGCACTGTAAAAAGAAAGCTGGATTTTAAAGTAAATTCTTGTTAGCCAGGTGTTAATAAGTTACTGTATAAGTATTTTTAGGGTCATTACCCTATCTTCAGTTACAGTACACTGATTTTTTTTTGTCCCACAATCCTTTGTTGTTTCCTGTAGTTTACCATGAAAGACTTTTACTATTAATTCACTGCAAATTTTACAGTTAATTACCAAAAATCTGTTAAAATTTGCAGTTTATTCCAGTTTTGCTTTTGAATAAGAGGGGAATTGACCAAAAATTGATCTCAGCTGTTATTAGCAGAAAGAATTACATTTGCTACCGCTATCTGCTCCGTCTGTATCGTGAATTAAATTTAACTACTGATAATAACGAACAAAAACACATTTAATGCTCTGCAGCTGCTTCAATTCTGCACCTGTTTGTGATTGAGATCAACAACCACAGCTGCATTGTTTCTCATCAACTCTACATTGTGTTCATGTATGATGAGCTGGATGTAACTAAGTATTGGTAAGTAAGTCCTTACCAATTTAATTTGGAGTTGATTCATCAAAGATGTAACACAAATTTCACTCAGGTGACTTCCTGGAGTAAGCTTGAAAAATGACGCTCTTCAGGTTGAAATATAAAAAGATAAATTGCTTTGTCATGTATTATGGTACAGCTCTTACATGCAGGAGTTAATCATTGGACAGCTTCTGATTCAGCTCCTGATTATGGTGATCAAAGTGATTTCAAAGTAACATTAACAGACCTCATACAGATACGTAATTCTTTGGTCACTCAGACCAGGAAATGTTGTTTCAATCTCTGAAGACGGAGCACAAAAACGTTCATAAACACTGCAGCAGAGTTGCCGGCAGCTCTCAGCAGACGGTTTATATCTCACTCTGAGTGCGCAGCGCTGTCAGCACCACTGTTATTGAATTAGGTGTTATTTGCAGTGAGTCTCATTTTAATAGAAAGGGCCTACTTTGCCCCAAATGAATGAGTAACCACTCATTTTAATGTATGCAAACAGCAGCAGTGCACAGAGACACTGTTTGCTCAGCAGTGCGGTTTATGGAGCATCTAACTGTGTTTGGTGAATAAGAAGATGTCCTTTTGGCTCTGTTACACAGGTCTTGCAGTCGCAAAAGATGTCCAGTCCTCTGATGAATCAGGCTCTGAGCAAAAAGCACATGAAAATATCTGCTGTCTGTGTGCAGCGCGAACTGTACCTCACCCTGTATCTGAGGGGTTATTCAGTTCAGCTCTCATTTAAAGATAAAAGCAGGCTGTGATCATTTTAGAATAATGAACAATAATTCAGAAAATATATGATAAGGGATGTTTTGCTGCTATGAATTTGCTTCTGCCGTGTTAGCTGCTCCACTTTTATCTCTGGTGGTACAGGTTGTTCCTGTCCGTCACAGATATCACATTTATGCAACGCCTCTTCTTCCCTGGGACAAGTTTCCCTTTCCTGCTTGTGTCTTCTTGATAGCTCTTTTTTTGGTTGTATTCACTTTGTTGTGAGTGTGGTGGGAGATAAGCACAGAGGCACCGTGGGATTGCCTTTTTTTTTTTTTTTTTTCGCATTCTATTGTTCCTCCATTTAGGCTGAAATTGATCCTGGAAGGGAAGTGAACAGTGATACAAAATAAAAATATCTAATTCATTAAATTACTTATGATTCACTTGAAAAGCCGTAGAGCTGCAGGCCTCCTCTGAGGGTGTCAGGACCAGAAAGTACCAGTTAATAAACACTGAAGAGAAATAAACACAAAAGTAAAGTAGAGCAAACTGAAATCTCCTCAAGTACACTGAAAAAATGGAAGTGTTTATTCAACTCCCGTAGTGTTATATTTATCATTTTTCCTGGATTCATATCATTCTCACAGACTCAGAGTTAAATTAACACTTTGGAAAGTGTTAATATTTTAATTCCCTCATAGGGCTCTAATTTCGTGGCACAGCGCAGGGGGCGCAAGCCTGGCGCACCCTGCGCAGTGGTAATTTTGTGCTGTGCACCACCGTGCGCTGCCAATTTGACAACTTGGTAGACCGTCTGTGCAGAGATGGGTGTGACTGCGCGCCAGGGGGAGTTGACGGCGCACCAGTGGGAGGTGTCAGCAGATTCATGTTGGGGCAGTGACAATTTCGTGCCAAAAAAGTGCGCTGAAAGCTCGCCAGCTCCAACATGGTCTATCCTAGGCGCAAGGCGAGGGGCAGGTTTCCAGAGTGTCAGGCACATTTTAATGCAATAAACAATCACAGCAATCACTATTTAATGTAACCGTCTGAACCAGCATATACATTTATATCTATATTAACTGTCCCGTCACATCTGATGTCAGATTAAAGCCGTTTGTCATAATGGAAAGTTAACCTGACGGCAGCTGAAAGTTTGATGCACATCTTACAATTGAACAATAAACAGCCATAACATCTGATACTGAGTATATATCTGGTTCTCTCATTTCATTTAATTCAAAGATAAGAGGGAGATAAAAGACAAAGTAAAAAGAGACAAAATAAATATATGTCACTCAGGATTTACCCGTGATTTCCCATATTTCTCTGTTTGAGTCTTTATTTTTAACGTGATCTAAAAAGATCGAGTACATTATTGTAAGGAGGATGAGGTGGAGACACTGGGAGAGTATACAGTATATCACCAAAGGCTCTGCTATTTGGTGATGACAAACCAGGAGTGCAGGTGGATCAAAAGTATTCTGAATGGATAAGCCAGCTGTGTAACTGTCTCTTCATTTTGTACTCCTATTAATGACAAAGGAACAGATTAAATCTGTCCCGGGAGCTGGCCCACACGGTGACGCACTTCGTGTCCTCCGATGCGCCCCGCTGTCCATTCTCCTGCTGCAGGGACAGCGGCTCTGACCGTCTCTGCAACCAGCACTGTTTCCGTGGTGCTGGGGATCATTCAGACCAATCAGGCACTGCGCCTTGGACGCAGAACATTTAAAGGCAAGGAGAGGTGCTTATTCGATTGGTGAAAACAGCGCTCGGCTGTGTTAAACCCATTTTCTCCTCCCTCTCTGCCATTTGCAGCTCTGCGCTCCTCTGCACCTTCAGTGCGCCTCTCTTGGTAAGGCACTGCAGGAAACTTGCAAGGTGCGCCAGTCACGCCGGTGCAGGGCAGGTGCGCCTGCGCTTGCACCTGTTCTACGAAATTAGAGCCCATAGAGTTAAAATTCTAACACCCACAGTGTTATTTTATTAAAATAACCCCCTCCTCACTCATGGTTACCAAAAGCAAAAATGACTTTGCATAACCCATTGTCTTAGAATGTGAGGGAGCAGTTTTTTGCAGTTTGGTTTCAAAGGATATTTAATCGAATACTATGGAAATTTACACTGTTAAAAAAAAAAAAAAAAAAAAAAAAGGGAATTTTTTTTTTTTTTTTTTTTTTACAGTAAAAACGGCAGCTGTGGTTGCCAGAGAAATAACGTTAAAAAAATTTGCAACAGCTTTACAGAGAACCTGTCAATTTAATGGTTTAAAATGGTTATTATTTACAAACAAATTCTATTTTACTCCACCAACAGCTATTCTTCTTCTGACCACAATGCTATTTCAACTATTTCTTTTAGTCAAACTGACATGTATCTTAGTGCATTTTTCTGTTGTAGTCTCATAGTTTTACAGCGAAAGCAGTGCCTAAATACTGCACAGCAAATACCCTGGTGAGAAACTTTCAGTCTTTCTCAAGTCATTCTTGACTGACATGAGACTGAAATGATAGCAAGAAAATGTTTTTTTTTTTTTTTTCTTAAACAGTTCCATAAGATGAAATGTCAAGCGACAGACCCTGTCATTAAATACTCCTGAAACACAAAGTAGTCCATAAATACTGTTCCCTTCTCACTCATGGTTGCAATGTTTGCTCTGTTTTTACAATAAACCATTCTTTGATCTGCACTGTTGACCCAGAATTGCTTGAAATCAAATCTTCTAAGTAAGGTTAAATAAGAAAATTAGTTTTCGGTATTTTCTTTAACTATTTAAGTGCATTTTAACATCAGACATTAATTTGTGTTGTGATGATGTTTTGAAAGCAGGCATTTCGGGCAAAAGTGAATTTATTCTGTTACGGTCTAACATTAATTCTCAATAAAAATGATATAAATATAGAAACACACACACACACACACACACACACACACACACACACACACACACACACACACACACACACACACACACACACACACACACACAAATCACCCTTGTGAACAATTCTAATTTGTAAAAGATGTATTTAACTGAAGACGGAAAAGGAGCTGTCACTAGCCACGTATACATGGACCCAAATACTCTGCTTGCATTCGGTTTATTTGCTCAAACAGAAAGGATTTAACCTTTTTATACACCTCATTCTGAAAGAAAAAAGCCAATCCAAATGGACATTTAATCAGTTTCACAGGGGTGGAATATTACTTTCCCCAAACTGATTGAGGTATCATGTATCCACTCAAACGGAAAGTTGTCAGGGTGCGTTCTTTCAGCGCATGCTCAGATATGACGTAAAACACAGCTAGAGACTTTCCTCGATTTGCTTATACTTGTTTACGTTTGTTTGCGCATGCCCCATTGACTATTCTGTTTGATTACAGCGGCGCATGTAGACCAGAGATTGGAATATTCCTTTCCATGTATGCTATTGTTTTAGGAATAGTGATTCTTAGAGATTCCATTCAGAAGGACGAAAAACTCCTTATGTAACCGTGGTAACTGTAAAGCTAGAGACTGGAGATAAAAACATGACATTTTTCAGCTTTTGTTTGCTCACCTGATGTAGAATTAGTAAACCCTATTGCAATTTCTGCCAATTCAGAGCTTATGCACCCCAGCTCTTCAGCAAGGCACACACTAGCTGCTCAGAGTTGCAGTGTGTAACAAACTAAATCTATCAGGCTTCATGTTGGTTTTAACCAGATATGTCAAGGCTTTATTAGAAATAGAAAATAGAAATAGAAATAGAAAATACTTTATTTATCCCCGAGGGGAAATTCAGGAGTCACCGCAGCATTTAAGAAAACAAAAGTAAGAAAGAGTATAGAAAGTGCAAAAAGGTCCATAAGATATTAGATGACGACTTCCCGTCCACCACTCTCCAGTTCAGCCAGTCTCCACCTCCACAGGGTCCAGGACTGAGCTTCTTCAGAAGTCTGTTCAGTCTCTGTCTCCTGGATCCTGTCTGCCCACAGCAGGCAAAGCTCCTCCAATGTGGGGCCGGCGTCCGATGTCAGCTCCGTCAGCCACGTCCGTGAACAGCACGATGCCGCTGGGTTAGCTCAGCTAGCTTATCCATCCCCCAGGGCTAGATCCCACATTCCCAACAACGATAGATGGAAAGACAGGTCCACGTCGTCACCTCCCAGCTCACATCCGAGAACCAGCAGCAAATCATCAAGCCCTACACTAGTTAGCATTTACATGCTACAGGCTGCTAACAGCTAATTTCGCATGTAAACAATGCAGCCATGGTTACATGTAGGATCTATTAAGCCATGCTGTTGAGGTCTGCAGCTTTGAGCCTTCAAAAACCCGTCTTACCTTTTTCTGTCTGTGGTTTGGTGCTTTGGTTTGACTTAAAACAGAGGCTCGAGTTATCGGCAGCATAACCTGCATCTAAAACAAGACATACTTTAATGAGGTGAAGCGTGAGTATGTTGGTTCTCATCATTTTATCAGTCCGTGGTAGCCAGTGCTTTGTTTTATGGTGCAGTCTGCTGGGGAAATAGTTTAAAGCCGAAGGACAAGAGGCGACTGGAAAAACTGGTGAAGAGAGCTAGCTCCGTGGTTGGATCCAGTTTGGACTCACTGGAGGCTGTGGTGGAAAGGTATACACAGAAGAAAGTGGAGGCCATCATCCGTCACTCTGATCACCCACTTCACAACATCATAGTCCAGAGGATCAGCAGCAGGGGACGCCTTACCTCTGTGCGCTGCAGGACCGAGAGGTACCGAAGATCATTCCTCCCTGCAGCCATCAGAGTGTACAATTCTTTGCTTGGAAGAGTGCCCAAACAACTTGAATTTCCCTCCGGGGATTAATAAAGTATGTCTTATCTTATCTTATCTTATCTTATCTTATTTCATTTACAACCACAAAGGAACATATTTTCAGTATCTCATCTGCTTTCACTGTTGTGGAACTTTGAATGCAGTTCATTCTTCTTCTTTTTAACCACAAAGTTTATTAAATGAACCTTTCTTTTTCATGTTTTCCGTTACAGTGGTCTGTAGGTGTTTGTTAGGATCATTCGTCTTTAATGTGAGCCTGACTGAAACAAACAGTTAATTTCCCCATGTTTGCGAAGATGGTAGGCAGATACACAGTTAGTACACAAGAAGATTAAACAGAGAATGGTGTATATCATTGCGTATGAGTTAGGCTTTTAATCTATTTACAGAAGTGAACATTGTTTAACTTTAAAAAATCCAACTTTCTTTTCACATGCAGGTAAATTGTCTTTATTTTTCAGCAAAAGAGGTGAAACATTTTAGAGAGGTTAGGATCAAGTTTGGAACTTGATACATGCTAAACACAACAAGAAAAAAAATGTATTTGTAACATATTCTCCATGTTTACAGTCAGGGTTCATTCAGAGATGAGCAAAAGGTCACTGTCAATGTCGTAGCTAAATGATAGCATCACAACAAGTTATTTTTTTTACCCAACTGTTTTTTCCAGTAAAGCAGTCCAATCAAGAGCAGCAGCAGAACCAACATGACAAAGAGCCGTAGCAGGGTGTAGTAAAGGTGGGAGAAATGAACTCCTTTGTCAGATGTTGCTGAAATGACAGTGAGAAAAGAACATCGGAAGTTTGACAATGAAAAGCAGTCTATACAGGTTTATTAGCTGTCAGTGCTGTTTCGACCCAAATTTTGCTGCATGAATTTATCTCATGGAAAAATATCATATGCCTGTGTGATTTCAGTTATACCTAACAGGATGAGAATTTTTGTTGTTGTTCTAAATAACTTGTTTTACCCAGAGCTTTTACAACCATTGGAATAGTTTTTCTTCCCACAATTAGCTGATTCAGGTTAAAAGAAAGGGAAAACAGCACTCAACTGCTGCCTCATACCATATTCAGGCACGAAAGGACAAAAGTGCTCACATTCCTGGAGGTTTTGCTTTCCTGATTCAACTACTCGACAGCTGCTGAATGACAATTAATTAGTGCCCATCACAAGTAAATCAAGGTTACCTCTCTCATAAATCAGGTCAATACCTTTTTTTATTTTTATTTTTTTATTTAAAAGACTGAATAACCTAATGTTTGTTTGTTTGTTTTCATGACAGGATCTTAATTCTTCTCTGCTCTTTGTATCGCGCACAGCAATGACGTACACAGACACATAAACACAGACAAGCACACTCTCTATAGCAGCCAGAGTCGATAAACTACTGCAAATAACACAGAGAAAACATCTCCAAGTGCCATTTCTGAGAAGATGCAACACTCCTTCTCCTGTGAACCCAGGGGGAACACTGCATTATCAGTTTTGAGTGTGTTTCATTGAACATAGTCCTTACATTGTGTGTAAGCTGTTCTACTTTTAAAAACTTAAAAACAATCCTCACATTTTAGTTTCACATGATTGATTGTGAGAATAATTAGAATAGATGAAAAAGTCTCAGTTTTCTGAGAATTTGTCTCATCTTTGATCGACAAGTACGGTGAGGTGCTTACAAGCCACATATGAGACAAGGAGGGTGTTTGTGTGAGATAATGTGGGACATGTTACCACAATGCTGAAACATAGTCTAAATGTTTGAATAATTTCCATCTAACTCCAAAAACAAACATTTCTATTGAGACCAAGCTTATAAATAACAACAATCTGATATGATTCTACACAGTATGCACATTTTTTTCAATTCACTAGACAAGTAAATTTGGCACAGGAAAATAATACTCATAAAAACTAAATATATATATATATATATATATATATATATATATATATATATATATATATATATATATATATATATATATATATATATATATATATATATATATATATATATTTCTTATATATCCTTATATTTTCTTATTTCTTTCAAATGACCACATAACTTCTTTAAATAATGTCCCAGGTCCAGTTGGTAGGTTACTGTTTTTTTTCCAGTTTCTTTGAAATTTACTCCAAATTGCAAGGTAAGAAAGTGATGATTAGCAAATAATTTCTTTGAAATTAAATCACAACCCTCCACAAAATGTTTTTAGAAGTATCCCAACGTTTCTGCTTTTTCCAGAGAAGCAGGTGATAAAAAGCTGCTTAGCTCTTGAAAACAGAAGTTAGGTTCATTGTTTCCTCTGATAATTACCTTTAAAATGTTAGGTGAATAATTCAGTTTTCCAATAAGCAGTTGATAGTTAGCTTTCAACTAGGGATGTCCCGATCATGTTTTTTTTGCTCCCGATCCAATACCGATTTTTTTTATTTTGAGTATCTGCCGATCCCGATATTTCCCGATCTGATCTTTCAGCAATGCATTAAGAAAAAACAAAAAGGAAAAAAAAAAAACTCCTACAAGTTGTCCTTTGAGTTTTTATGTGATTTAAATGAAGGTATCATTCTAGCCAACATGGATACAGCGTTTTTTCTCCACTTAGTGCAGTATTGGATCAACAAAATAAAAACAAAGCTTCTCAGTGGTGCACCACAAGATTACCTTGCATGTGTGTGACAAAAAGGTTGCAATTTCTTGTTTGAAATTTTGTTGTACTTGTTATAATGGCAAATAAAGTTATATTCTAAAATGAATGATGATGTGCTATTATACACATTTTAATTAAAAATAAGAACTAAGGCCCCAGGCTTTTTCAGATTCCCTCTCCCCCCATCTCCGATCATTAAAAAATGCCCCGATCAGCCCCGATTCCGATCACACGATCGAGACATCCCTACTTTCTATTATTTAATTTCACCAAGTTCTTTAGTACCCTGTTTATTGATATGCATAATTGAGATCACATTCAAAAGGATAAACCTTTATGTTTAGGCCTGTAATACATGATACAGCTGAAGGCTTCAGATGTGATATTCACCAAGAGTGGAGTTGTAAACTGGCCTTATCTGATTGTGATAGACACTGCGAGTACAGGCGCACTGCAAAACAGAATCTAGCCAGAAGTTATGGGCTCATTTTAAAGAAGTTATGTGCTAATTTTCATCAAATCTCATGAAATTTCAGGGGTAATTTCAAAGAAATAAGAAAAAACGTTGTCTAATTATACCTAAATTTGCGGACCTCTGAAGTAAAGTGTCACCAAAAATCTACTTGTGAACTACTTGTGAAAATTCAAAAAAGAAGAACCACTGTGAATCGTCATCTCCCCTGCAGAACTACTGCTGATGAGGAGACCATCTTCATAGAAATCAGCTTTGTAAGAAGAGCTTCCCCTTCTGCAACGAAGCGTTACTGCTTCTCCCCCTTTATCACAGGAACAACATAACTATCCATGATCACATCATAGTCTAACAAATACCATAAAATGATTTAGTGTTAGCACAGGATATTCATCCCAGTTGCTTATGCATGCATGTTTATGCCTGAAAAGCATGTTAGTGATGCTCATTTAGTGCCAAATTAGACAAATCTGATAAAAATACTTGAGGAAATTACTTTGCATTTACCTCTGATGGCCACCCAGCTCTCTGGTGACATTCCAAAACGAGCAATTGAACACTTGTAGAGTCCTTCATCAGACTTGTTAACACTCCCAACAGTCATCTGTCTTGTGTTGCTGCTCTGGAGTAAGACACCATCTTTATAGAAATCAGCTGTAAAGTTTGAAGAATCCTGGAATCTGGTTCTGCAGCGCAGAGTCAGAGAATCCCCCTCTGTGAGTGGGACAACAGGACTCTCAAGGATCACTGATCCAGCTGAACAATATAAGCAAAAACGACACAATAAACCACTCAGGATCAGAGTCAAGGTACATTTTCTAACATGAATCTGTTGTAAGATCATACTTGATGTACAAAAAATCAACATACATGTGACAGTGATGGAGACATTGTTGCTTTTACTTCCTCGTCCTTCACACCAGTACTCCCCACTGTCTGGTTCATATGCAAACTCAATGGTGCAGGTAACCGTTAGTGTTATTGTGTCATTTGAACATTTTTGAAGGGTTTCATTCATGCTCCTTACTCTCCATCCAGTTAAGGAATCCAACCCCTCACATGTGAAGGAGACAGGCTCATATTCAAAGAACTGTAGTTTGGATGGAACAATTTGAACAGCTGTATCTGCAATGACAAACAGTGAAATAAACCAACTTGACTTAGTTTACACAGTAATTAAAAACTGTCCTGTAATCTGTTTATTTGTCTGCAACTTACCAGAAGTCAGAGGATAGCATTGCTTGGCAAGTCCAATAAACAACATCAGCACATTCAGCCCTGGAAAGACAAAACAGTGAGTTTATGTATATCAATGATTTTTTGAGTATGCCAATTCTTTATACATATTTACATGTGATGCAGTTTCTGAAACTACTTAAGTCAAGAACCTCCTTTTAAAGAATAATAAATTCAACTGAAACTTAATGTTGTTATAATTTATGTTTAAAGATTTAGAATACAGATACATGTCACAAATTAAAAGACTTTACTATGTTATCCTTTAAGGAAACCTGCCCAAATTGAGGTAAGTAACTGATGGGAAAATATGAAGTGCATACAGGAAGGTTCCAGCTAAATATGTTGATTCTTATGTGGAGAATAACTGAAGTCTGCAATTATCATATATCATTACATGGTTTAAGGCAATACACAGTTTTAGAAATGTGCACAGTAATTTCTTTGACTTATTGAGTAACATAAAAGCAACGTAAAAGGGACTACTCACAAAGTCTGGTGCACAAAGCTTCAACCTCCATGGCGTCTTGATGCTGACTGCTTGAGTCAAAGACAGACTCAAAGCCACATGGAGTGCAGAGCACTTGAAAACTTCCTCTTCCTGTATTAAATTTTTTTTCAATAAATTAAATAAGCACTGGTAACATTTCTTATGAAACACTCCCCTAGGGCATAAATTGCAGGTTAGCTTTTTTTTTTTCTTATCTTATTCTTTTTTTTTCTTTTTAAAAAGAAAGAGAAAAAAAACAGACACAAACTGCTGATACAAACTAATAAGGTTATGTTTGGACACTACACCCCAACTTAAAAGGGCTGTGGGGACTATCTGGGAAAGCCAGTGTTTCTTTTTGATGAAGACTCCATTTCCCATGAGCACTTGCATCAACTGTCACTCTTACCAAGATGTGTTTGCTTTTACGAACTAATGGAGATTGTATCTTCTTGTTCAGGCAACTTTTCTTTGTTCTGGACAAATTTGACTGGATACAAATACGAATGTATTAAGTTATGTAGCCCCATTATTTGAAACACAAAAACAAGCTCACTTTGTAAACTCAGCTTGAACCGTAGTTTAGCAGCCAATTGTATTAAGCCCCCAGTGCTGAGACATGTTGGTAACTTGTGATTAGGAGTCACTTCTCATTAAGGTTGAACCAGTACTTCTCTATTGAGCAGGTGTAGTAGGTTGAAAACACTACTTGTTTATATTTTTGCATTATAACAGACCCCCCTTATTTTTTTGTTAAGTGTCAAACAGATTTAATGCAGTTCCAATATTATGGCATTACAATATGCTTAAAATGCAGTGGGAGACCATTACATTGCTCATGCGCAGCTCAAAATAAACAGAGCTACAGCAGAGCAAGGAGCTAACGTGTGTCTTGTCTCTCCCTGCTTCACAGGTGTGTTTTTTAAGTTTATTTTCGAGGCAAACTATGTCTTTTCAATCAGTAAGGTTGTTATGAGTGCTTATGTGACATTTTGAGGTTATAGACTGATTGAATAAGTGTCGTGTTTGTGTTTTATCGTCGAGTGTGTGTGACGCTGAGACGAGCTAGCTACTGAATTCGTCGTTTTGTTAGCATGCTAGCACCGTGTTGCCGCGTAGTTTGTATAGAGCAGAGACGGCATTGTGTGTGTGCGTATGTGATCGTGTGTGTCCGCTCCCGTGTGTGTATGTGTGTGCGCGTATGTCTGAAAGTGAATGTGGGTTTGAGATTGAAAGTGAAGGTGAAGATTACAGTTATGATTTATGCTACAGTGTTAGTTAAAGGTACTGAATTACACGTTGTATCGTTTAACGGTCGAACATTTGAATGTGGAAATGTATGTTATTGAATGTTGATGTTAATGTCATGAACTTTGTTATGGAAAATGCAAATGTGTTGAGCATTTTAGCTCAAAATAAACAGAGCTACAGCAGAGCAAGGAGCTAACGTGTGTCTTGTCTCTCCCTGCTTCACAGTGTCCCGTATTATTGTTGTTGGGTTTCGCAGTGCGCCTCGGCCTGCGACAACTCTTGCTATCGGGCCCAGATTCCCCTAGGTCTGGCGACGGTAACACAGGGCAAGCATTACCAGGCACTTTATTCAGCAGGGCATTTCCATTTTGACAGACATGCAGTTGCTGCTTGTAGCACAGCAAATCCTATTCAATTTTACTGAAAAATGCCTTTTTCTCCCTTATTTTTTCGCAGTGTAGACCATTAGAGAAAAGAGTAGAAAAATTCTGTTTTTTATTTATTTTTTTATTTTTTATCTTTTTTTTTTTTAACAGAGTAGGTTAGCTTGTTTTGAGTTGGATTAATACAAGGTAATGATTGAAAATGAGCCGATTTACTGTTTAAAACAGTTATTCAAAGAAACTGTTTGTGTGTTACCAACTGAAACCATTTGATTAAGTTGGACCAACAATTTGTTTTTTATAGTGCAGTGTAGTCTAGGTCCAATACTTAGCATTGAAGTTCAACCTACTTAAACCTTTAGTTCATCATCACTCAAATCATTGAGTGAAATTGCTTTCCTCAATTTTAAAACAGTGCAGTTCTTGGCAAAAACTTCAGTTTCATTTTGATTGAAATAAAATTTATAAACAGCCCATTCATAATTTTTAATGAATATCTGCTGAGACGGTTTGCTTACAACCAACTTCTGGGTTAACAGTTCAGATCAAAGGATGGTTTATTGTGAAAACACATTATTATTGCGTGTTGTGTTATTTTCCATAAACACTGCAGAGTAACTCCCAGTGTGGAGTTAAATACCTCAAAACAACACCAAAAATGTAACACTTTACTCTGAACTGGCCAAACACTGTAATTTTAACACATTTTTTCTGTGCACATTCACCAAGTCACTGCTAAAGTCACAAAGCTTTGCTTTGTTTGCTTTTCAGCTATCAATTAAAACAAGCCGTGTGATTTCACTGGATGACCTACATCTGAGAGACCAAACCACCTTGTAAATCCTCTGCAGTCTTTCATCTGAAGAAAGTCAGTCGAGGTCTGATTAATCAATCGTCGCGGCGACCAGACTGTGTCCTTACTTAGGTACTGTGTGGGCCATCTGATGATGTGATGGATGAGCTAAAAACATACTGCCACATTAATATGTCTCCCCGAGGTGATGGATGGAAGCCCAGGATCTGTCAGGGAGGTCAACAGCCACGATCCGCTGCACAGCGACCAAAGGGAGAACATGAAATGCCCATTTCTTATGACAACCTCGATGCTCATACTTTCTGACACGGTGTGCACTTAGCAATGCTCGCTGCTCTCTGCTGCTTTCAAAGACTTTCCTGTTTTTTTTATATTTCACACTTTCTTTATCCCCTCTATCTCTTCATGTTGATCTACCGACCTCCTGCACTTGAGATCTCTTTGTTTTTATCCAGCTTTACTCTCCTTTTACTCCCTCTCACCTCTTTCTTTTTCTCAAGATTTGTGTCTTTCCACCTTGTCCTTCCTTTTACCACCTTTTCTTCCCTTTCTGTTATGTACACCCTCATCATTTTTGGTAGGACATAAAAATAATAGTTTTTTACCTCGGCTGTAAGCTTTCTTTTAAACTTCACGGCCCACATCCTGCTACAGAATTAAAAGACACTTGGCACAATGCTTTTCAAGCTACAGGAAAAATAGTAGTTATCAAAATGTCACAAGACAATTGTTTTGACTACAATTCATACGCCTTGTCACCGTCCCCGGGCAGGACTCAAGAACCCCCAAAAGTAAAGAGCACCCTGACAGGGAGGCTGTATTGAATAAGCTATGAGCTTCACTGCAGGCCTCTGAAGTTAGTGTGTGATGTATATAAGCCTGTCACTTTCATTTATCTCCTCCTGTTTGAGCCCATATGAAGGCCCTCTGTGGTTCATGGAAAGGTCACTGACGCAGCAGCTCAGTGACGCCACTGTCGCACAACAACAGGTTCTACCTGGCATGTTATTTCACGCACAACATCATGTGTCACATATCATATCATCCAGCTGCTTGGCATTAAATCTAATTTCCCTCGATACCTCTGATGGTTTCCAGCCATGCAGACAGAGCTGGATGTATTTGTCTCAATTTGAGGATAATTGTCACTTCACTCTCTGGCTCCACTCCCACTTCAGTGAAGATCTTGTATGATACACTCACAGCATCCACTTCGACGTCCAAAATGTTGCTTTGACAATGAAAAGTCTAGACAATCAGAGCTTTTTGAAGAATAATTGACGTCACCTTCTGTTTATGAGTGAGCAACGTTAAATAAAGGGTAGCAACAGATTTGATGGAACAGCATGTGAGGATATTGTGAGTTAATGAGGCCCAACAGTTACTGTATTTCTGGCTTTATGAACTTCTTTTTAAGTGGAAATACAGTTTGTATTCAATTCTACTTATAGTTTCCCATGTATTTGACTGGTGACTTTAATCTAAGGCGAGTATACTTTTTATTTTTTAAAGAGAGATACTTTGTGTAGTTTTAGAGTGATGATGTGAGTGTATCATCCACAGGAGGCGCTGGTCAGCTCACAAACTGTGATGCATTCTGGGCTTTATACCTCTGTAAAAGGAGCCCATGTGACCAAATTATATGAATAGCACCAAAAGTAAGGACATAGATTGGGGAAAATAAGTACTTAACGCGTCAACTTTTTTCTCATTACATTTATTTCCCAAGATACAACTCAAACGAAATTTCTACCAGACATTGGTATTTACTCAAATAATCCACACATGTAGAAATGGAAATACAAAAAACAACAACAAAATAAAAACACTTTACCAACAGTGAAGTTTGGAGGTGGAAGCATCATGGCATGGGATTGTTTCTCATCTCATGGTATTGGTAAACTTCATATAATTGATGGAGCAATGAATGGAGCCATGTATGGGGAAATTCTTGATATGAATCTGCTGCCATCCACCAGGATGATGAAGATGAGACGTGGCTGGACCTTCCAGCAGGACAACGATCCAAAGCACACAGCAAAGTTGACCCTCAAATGGTTTCAAAAAAAGAAAATCAATCTGTTAGAATGGCCTAGTCAATCACCTGACTTAAATCCAATTGAACATTTGTGGAAAGAACTAAAGAAAATGGTTCACCAGAGGGCACCAAAGAATATTCCAGATTTAAAGACAATCTGTGCAGAGGAATGGGACAAAATCACACCTGAGCAGTGTGTGTGATTAGTTTAAACATACAAGAAGCTTCTGGAAGCTGTCATTACAAACAAAGGCTTCTCCACTAAGTATTAGATGAGTCTCAGTTAGTGTGTTCAATGCTTTTTTCCTGTATTATTGCACTTAATTCCACATAATCATTATTTATGGACCTGAACGTTGTGATTTCTTTTCATGTGTGGATTATTTGAGTTAATAACAATGTCTGGTAGAAATTTCATTTGAATTGCATCTTTGGTAATAAATGTGATGAGAAAAAAGTTGACACGTTCATTACTTATTTTACCCACTCTATTTCTTTGTTGTAACAACGTATTCTGGCAATAAATGTTATCATGTCTGGAAGCCTGTTTAGTTGTCTTTTAAAGATGCTGTGAGGAGTAGGGGAGAGCGGGGTAAACTGAGCCACTTTTTACATTGTTTGACCTGTAGGGAATGAAATTTAAGTTAAATCAACACACGAACATCAATTTCATGTTGTCTCACATCAATGGAAATAATTAGAACACATCCATAATGATTGGTCATCGAAATACAACCTGTAAAAAAAAAGGTCTTTGTGGCTCAACTTGCCCCAGCTAAGGGGTAAATTGCTCCACCTCAAAGGGTAAATTGAACCACAAGGGGGTAAGTTGACCTTTGGACTTATTTTGGTAGCGTTCCTTGAAGTTGATGAACCAATCTCAACCTAAAAGAATAGAGACATTGCTAAGAATCTGTTTAGCTACAAGACCAACTTTTTACCTGAGTTGAATTGTGATCTCTTCTACACTATCTGCTGAACGGTTAGCTTTCCAGCTCTCAGGGACAGAATTTTTTCTGCCATTTCATCGGCTAGATCACAGGATTTCTTTGCTGTGAGGTCATAGAACTGGTCAGCCAGTTTTTTCACATGGTTTTCCAGGTCTTCCTCCACCTCCTCTGTAAAGACCCTCTTTGCGTTTGCTGACCCTGTGTAGCCTGCCACCGTCACTTCCCCTCCCTCTTTCTTATTTTGGAATCTGCGTAAGGTTCACCTGTCAATATTTCTCTCTGTGGCCACTTTTCTTAGGGATTTTCCACCCTGGACTTTGGTTGCTGCTCTCTGCATCTCCTTAAGGGGTGTTGAGCCCCAGTTTGTCTTCCTGCTGTATTTCCTCGGCATTCTTGCTTGTCTACAATGTTACACATATTTAAAAAACAAACAAACAAACAAACAAACAAACAAACAAACAAACAAACAAACTAACAAATCATTATGTATTACTACACTTAAACACGTTTTATCTCTGACACTTTAGTGCCTCATTGCGGGTTAAGTGAAATCACTGGGTCAATTTGCCCCAAGCAGTTTGGCTCTCTTTACCCCACAGCCACCATTTTGTTAAAAACAACCTAGCCTAGCAGTTCAGGCTAATACCTAGCTACACGATTTACATGGTTTTATACATTGATAGTTCAGCTACACATTTGATGTATGTTTTTAAACATAGTTAAAAATATTTTGAGTTCATAGTCATTATTCGTGATATGTTGAAAATTTACTTTGACATACAAAAAATGATTTTTGGAGAATAAAAGTTACTTAACACTTCAACTTGTGTTTCTGTTCACCACAGAGAGCTTGAAATGAGGCGGGCTAACTAAATCCAGAATCATGTGACCACTGATGCGTTTCCCAGAAACAGGGGGTGGGTCAGTTTACCCACAGGCTCAACTTGCCCCGTTCTCCCCTATCTGTTTTAATCAGACTGTAGCAACACCTTTTGGCCCAAAGTCTCACACACAGTCATGGAGCTGTGACTCATAACAGGGTATGTGTTTGTTTTGCAGATGAATATAGATCAGATCTTGTTTTTGAAACATCTTTTCTTTGTTCAAGATGGCTTTTTACTGAATACAGAGCAATGAGGTAAGGTATTAATAGGCCGTTAAGTTGTGTTATTTGAAACTAGGCAACAAGCAAACATTTTAAGTTTGTAGTGTAGTTTACCAGCTACATCTCTGACATGGTGGAACCATATCAACCAACTCAATCCAATCCAATCCAATCCAATCCAATCCAATCCAATCCAATCCAATCCAATCCAATCCAATCCAATCCACTTTATGTATAAAGCTTATTTTACAAACAAACTTTTTTAACTTAAAATTGTGTATATATCTTTATTCTAAGTTTCTTCTTCTTCTTCTTTCTTCAAAGTTGTTTATTTTAATATTGTAATTATTACTATTTTCTCTACAACTAAGTTCTATTTTTTTCTACTTTTTTTTAATATTTAGTGTTTTTCTCTGTTTTTCGCTGTTTTTCTATTCACAACAATTGTACAAAGAGAGTGCAGCTGTAACCGAAGTCAAATTCCTTGTATTCTGGAAATACATGGCGAATAAAGCTCATTCTGATTCTGATTCAGAGCGTTACCAAAGTGCTGCACATCAAAAACATAATAATAAAAACCGTAAAACAGCTCCACCAGTTCTCATTAAAGTAATAAAAATAAGTAACAGTAAACAAGAATACACTAAAACAATAAATAGTACATAAAATAATAAATACAAATAAAATAGATAAAATCAGGAGAACAACAAAAAACTTAACACTATAAGATAACTAAAAGAAATAAAACACACAGTCTTTGAGAACCTCAGGGAGGGGTCCCCTGCTGATGCCCAGAGTCAGGACTAAACACAGTGAGGCTGCATTCCAGTTTTATGCCCCCAAAATCTGGAACAGTCTTCCAGAAGATGTGAGACTGGCCTCAACTCTGACAATGTTCAAATCCCAGCTGTTAACAGCTCTGTTTCGCTTATCATACAACAACTGAAAGTATTTTATCTGCACTCTCCTCTTTTGATTTAAATAATCAATTCTAATGTTTTATGGTATGATTTTAAGCAATGATTTTATTTTGCCTATTGTGATTTTATTTTAGCTGTAAAGCACTTTGAATTGCCCTGTGTATGGATTATGCTCTACAAATAAACTTCCCTTTCCTTGCCTATATTAAGTGCAGCTGGCAGCCTGCTGCTCTGAGATGTGTTTGTTACAAGCAACAGTGAATCCTGGTTATGTCCTGCCAGTCATCTACCAAGCAGAGCTAATGTAACCTCACTCTTCATTTTATTGATAGACTCTCAAGTTTGAACAGACCACTGCAGAATAACTGCTGACTGTGGGTTGGAATCAACATTAGCATAAACAGATTAGCCTTTGGCTCGGGCTGTATCATCTAGCTCTCACTTCTCTCTACCAAATTCTGCCAGCTATTGTCATAGTTGTCATATTTGACATGCCATAAATCAGTCCAGTCCTGCTTGACCTGTTTGGGAAGCTAAGAAGTAACATTTAGGAATAACCTTTATTGGTGCTGATGATCTCATTTTCAAATCGAGGATTACAATCAGGCATATATCTAGAAGGGAGACTTTTCAGTATCACTTAGAAAGGCCTCATAGCCCCTTTAAATGGTGCCACTTGTGTACAGAACATGCATTTGTGGAATGAGCCGCAGAGCAGTGTACTGAGGTTGAATGGAGACCTGGGATAATTTTCATTTAATTTTAATTTACTTTATCCTATTTTATTCCATTTTCATATTTGCTTTGGTTTCATGGATTGTGCTGCCTTTAATCTATGCAGCACTTGGTCAACTTCAGTTGGTTTAAACATATTCTCTAGGTAATGTTTGAGTTGAGTTGAGTTTGTTGGTGAAAATTTGTCTTCTCTGCCAATTCCAAACAGCTCATTCTGTCATTGACTTTTTTTTTTTTTTTTTTTTGTGGATTGGATAGTTGAATTCTGAAGAAAGTATATATACCTGCATCAAGGTTTGTCTATAACCAGATCAACAATGAGCTCTGAAAGTTCTCCCTTGTTTTTCTACCTTCCAGTAGTCTCCCTCTGCAAACTCCAGTTCACACCCTTAGCTACTGTAGCATCCTTCTTCTGTCAGTGTATGATTTCTGTATGAATGGATGTGGGTGTGGATGTGGTGAATTGTGTAGAGGTACTTTAAATGCTCAGAAAGACGGGCTAAAAGCTTTAACAGTAATAGTCCATTGACAAGGAGCTTTTAACATTATCCAACTGTGGATAAAGTAAGGTATGATGAAGTTCTCACTGGTATGTGCGCCTGCCCAGCTTAACAAGAAATCTGAGAAATAGCATTTTGAAGTAACCTACTTTGGTGCTGATGATCTCATTTTAAATGTTGGATTATGATCAGGTGCATACAAGTATGACTTTTCCAAGATCACTCAAAGTCCTTTGAATTGACTTTCGCTGTATTTGGCAGACAGACAGCTGAAAGAGCGTCAGAGAGCATGTGTGAATAAAAGCAAATTCCCCATCATTACTCCTTAACAGAGAGAGGCAAAAGTACAAACCACAGCTCTTTATTTGTGTTCACCAACATTTAAAGCCTCTTCCTTATAATTTCCTCAAGCACAGTATTCTTGTGTGCTCCTCAGGCGGGTGGTGATAAACCGACAGCCTCCAGGCTTTAGAAATGAAGCAGATTGCAGAAGAGCTGAAACCTGCAGTTTCTGGAGAGTCCACTTGAGACTGGCTGCCAAGGCACTCAGAGCTCCATACACACCCATTTAAAAACCATCTTTAGAGCAAAAATAAGCATGTTGACAGACTGGTGCAGAGAGAGATTGGAGTTTTGCATTGAAGGCACAGCTGACAGGACAAACAGGCGGGCACACACGCAGATCTAAATAAGAAGGAGAAAGGTCTGCTCATTTTTTTTATGCCTGATGTCTGAAAATAATGATCGGTCAACATTTCCTGCCACCAAAAGGCTTCAAACTACGCAATCCCTGAGGCTGTAACTGTGTTTTCACAATCCATGTGAAAAGCTCAGTATCTTATTCATTCATTGTCAGTCATCAAAATCAATTATCGGCACAAATACAGAAAAACATCTATGGTAGAAGTAAAGATCAAGGCCTTTTTCATATTGACAACACACAACCCTGACTCCAGAGTGGTCTGCGAGAGACTCGGACAGCCCGGCTTTGATCTGGAGTATTGCTGCTGCTGCTCTATAAATTCCCAGCCGCCGCTCCTCGTCCTGAAAAAAGAGCTCTAATTGCTCTTCAGGGCACTCCATGTGAGATGCAACGGTAAGGAGAGTACTCCTGACACAGATCATCATGTGCTAAGTGTTGTAGCATTGTTGTGTGGGAGGAGATGAGCCCCCGCTTATTACTAATTGGCTGAGGCAGGACAAGGCCACACATTGGGGGGCAAAGAAATGCAGGGAGTAGGGGAATACTCAGCCTTGCATTGGGTAAAACTGGATCATGAAGAGCTGAAATGATGCACAATATGATACTCCAAAGCTGGGGGAGAATCAGCTGGTATTTGTTTTGGCCTTAGAACAAAAACACAAGGTGCATTCAAGAAAAGTATCATTTAAACTTACTAAAATGAGATGGAGCCCACAGACCAGGAGCAGTAATGACAGTTTGGATCTTGTCCCATGAGGAGTGCTATAACACATCACTCCACATTATGTCAGATTTCATCCAGCTACAACTAAAGCTTACACTCTCTAAGCCGAAACTCTAAAGAAAAAACAACAACTCTGGATGCGGTCAGCACATGTTTTCCTCATAAATCCACCACAGCTTAAGCTAATTGGCTATCACTGGTTCTGCATGATGATCCAAATTGGTAATCAGACTCCAATTTGTCCTGATTTGTATACTCTATGTTTTCTTTTTGGTGTAGTTAAAGAGGGGGTATTCTGCTCTCATATTTTTAAACATGGATATTGAGTAAAAAAGCTGGATGTTTATACTTAATGTGTGCAGATTTTTAGACCTCTAGATATTTATTTCAGAGAAATCTCTGAATACAAGGTTAGCTAAAGTTCATGCAGGACACAGAAGTCATACGCCCAGCTGTGAAAGGCTGATGCTGAATCACTAACACCAACCACTCTCAACCA
The DNA here is from genome assembly GCF_033239565.1 of Halichoeres trimaculatus. Taxonomy (NCBI): domain Eukaryota; kingdom Metazoa; phylum Chordata; class Actinopteri; order Labriformes; family Labridae; genus Halichoeres; species Halichoeres trimaculatus. The sequence continues at coordinate 9,711,583 of NW_027437180.1, forward strand.
AGCAGCAACCTCTGGTTTAAGAATATGAGACAATGCAGAAGTGCTAAAATCTGCTTTTTCTCGAGCGTCTGCTTGAGGCTGGCTCCGAAAGTGCTGGAAGTCACATACACACCAAGCCAAAAAAACAAAAAACAAAAACACTGTTTTCATTTCATTTCATTTTATTCAGTCATATCAACACTAAATACTGTACACAATATTAACATTTCACACTAAATAACAGAATCAAGAGTCATGTGTTGAATAATGACTGAAAGGCAGACTGCTTATAAAGGCCCATTCTATGTTATCAGCTTTGTAGACTACCAACCTCCAGAAATGCAAAGAAGCAACAACACAGATCACACACTTACAAGCTTAGAAAAAAAGCTTTACAGACTACTTTCTTAAAAAACAAAGAAGAATGACTCGTTTTAAATTTTTTGCTTGCATCATTCCACAATTCCACATCAATAATGGAGACACATCTCCTTCATCTCCACACCTTTTTAGCTTTTTCTACAGTAAATTTGCAAACACCTCTGAGATTATATGAACTGTCTTGAATTGAAAAGAACCTTTGTATTGGGTGAGGGAGCATTGTTGAGTTTGCTCTGTATAATTTTATATTAAAACAGATCAGAAAATTTCATAAAATGAGAATTTAGAAACAATGGCTCTGTTTGAGCATAATAGTCAGCCTTATTGATAATACATAAAGCTGGTTTTTGCATTTTAATTATTTAATTCATAGTGGTTTTAAAGGTGGATCCCCACAATTCAGCACAGTAAGAAATATAGGGAACTATCAAAGAGTGGTTAATCAAAAGCAAGGCCTCAAATTCAATACATTTCTAGATTTATACAGGATTGCAAGTGATTTTGAGATTTTCCCTTTAATGTATTCAATGTGTTGTTTCCACTTTAGCTTTTGATCAATGACAACTCCAAGGAATTTAGTCTCTTCTTCAGAAAATTAGTCTCAAAGCAGAAATTAACCTGCTTACAGCCTGGTTAAAAAAAAAAGTCTCCTGTCTGATTTGCTAACTTTATTATCAGCACACACTGCACCAGGGGTGAATTTTTTTATAACTCAGCAGTTTAGAGGATATTAGGATCTTGAGCTCACCCAATCACAGGCACAGCTTAGGGTCATGTGACTGACAAGTGCCCTACAGCTGTATGCGAAGCCCTTGCCACTACCAATATGGCCGCTATAGCCGATGTGCTTCACTTTCTGTTTCAGAAACAGACAGGTGATGTCAGGGGGACGACATTCATGTTTTATACAGTCTATGCTTTTAATCAATCGCAGTGCATGTCTAACAATAAGGGGGGGCCTTTAAATCAGGTCTTCAGTCTCTGTTATTTTGGCTGAAATACACCAGATGCGTCTGCAGTGTGCCGCTGTGCTGTTATGGCAAATAGATCAAACAGGTTTCCATTCAGGTCAATGTGTCAGTCGTTTTGTTGCAGTACGTCGATACATCATGTTGCAGGTAATACACAGCCATCCTATTTTTGACAGACGTGGAGCTGTGACGCATAAATTACATGACGGAAAGATCAAGCTGGACAGGAAGTAGTGACCGGAAACTACCTAAAAACACCCAAAGACTTTCAAAAATAAAACAAAATCAATTCATATTTCACTTTATTACGAGGAAAAATTGACATAATGAGCAGAGTCAGACCAGAAACCAACAGGTTTGAGGTTTTACAGCCAAACATGAATGAAGTGAGACTTATCAATGGAGTGGGAAGTGTAGGAACACGCAAAAAGTGTGAGTTGACAAACACAACAGAAGGAGTTGCACTGCAGACGTACCTAGTATATTTAAGGAGTTACCCATGCTACTTCTTTGCTTCCCAGCTGCTGCTGTTTTAATAATTCCCCCTCCACCCCAGCCTCCTCCTATCAAGACTATGTTTGCATCCGATATAATCTTTATGTACGTATTTAGGGGTTTTGCTATGCATTCCCAGAGAGTACTCTGAAAAAGCAGAGCTTTAAAGCCAATTCTTACTTTATCTATTTGGTCATATATGGTCCAAATCCATGAAGAATGCTCCTGACTGAACTGTTGGTAAACTTATCAAAACAGTTAGTGCTAAAAAAAAAAAAAAAGCACGAGATCTTTACCAGACTTGCAAAATTTAAAGGTCTTCATTTCCTCACTGGTTCATGACACTTTGAAGTGGCAGCTCTGCCAATTAGATTCTTGGCCAAGTCTTTAGCCTAGGGTGACCATATTTTGATTTAAAAAAAAGAGGACAACGGCACTGGCCTCGAGGCACAAGTTCAGACAGGCTTCTTATATTCTTAATATTTTCACTGCCCCGTGGTTACTCCCGTCTGTGGAAACACCACAGTACTGGATTTTTTTGAGTGCTTCATGAGTGACTTCAACAGAATGGGGGGCTATTACACCTAGAGATGGGTACCGAATCAGGTACTTCAAAAGGTACCGACCGAATTCTGTCAAAAGTACCGAGTACCGATTCATGTAAAATCAAAAGGTACCACGTTTGGGTACCTGAACACATCCTTGTGACTGTGAGGAAGTGAAAGAATAGTCGATTTTCCATGATGGACATGAACACAGCATTGCAAGGGTATATACTGAAGGATATATATGTTAAATTGAAAAAAAAATATATAATATTGTTAAAGAAATTGAAATTTTTTACCACATAACTACAAAAAAGTACCGAAAATTTGTACCGTTGAGCACTGGTACCGATTGCCAGGTACCGGGCATTGGTGCCAGCACTCCTAAACTTTTTAGCAACGTCAGAGTCAGGAAATGTCTTATTAGCAAGGCACTGGTGCAATCCATGGACCTGTAGCTGTTGTGGTGTTTTACAGTATGAAATGCCAAACATGCCCTGTCATGTCATGTTTTTCGGTGTCCATGTGAGCTTTGAGATCTCCAGCACCTTTGTTGGACACTGAGACATATGTGCCAGCTTTGCACACAGTTCACTCCGCCTCCCACTTGTCCCGATGGGGACGGTATGTTGGAATCTTTTTTTTGCATTTCATCTGTGAAGCTGCACTTACGCTTAGGCATCTTCCGTGCAATACAGCTCCGCTGTCTAAACAGCCCCGTCTTCTCCGCTCTCCGTCTATGTCTCTCTCTCTCTCTGATCTTCTCACTCTCTATGCGTGTGTGTGCACGCGCAGAGCAGACCTGCCCACAAGGCAGCCTCTCGGTAAGTGATGCGCATGATAGTATTGTTTGCAAGCGCCGGTCAACTTACGGACGCCCGTAATGGTCCTATGAAAATCAGTAAATACCGGACATTTTCGTGAATTTATTAAACCCGCCCGGACACCACGGAATGGACGTAAAAAGTGGACATGTCCAGGCAAAAGAGGACGCTTGGTCACCCTACTTTAGCCGCCTTAAGATGCCAATTTCCAATTTTTATATTAAGTGTCCATTTGACATACGTTTTCAATAAGAGGCTACAGCCAATACTGTCTTTTGTTTTGGGAGAATCCAAGCATACGCTATGTCTCACTACACAGTGAAAGCTTGCTTTAAAAAAAAAAGATTTAATCTTCTCCCACCTTTCATGCCAGCTTGTGTGAAGAGACAAACTTCCCCTCTGCCAAACAAGGCTGGCTCGCCAATCATGTGACAGATTTCCCAGACTAAAAAAAAAAAGAATAACAAGGCTCAGGGTTAGATCTGCAGCTTTTTAAGGGTTTGGTAAAGATGCAATTCACAGTTCACAACTCTAGACAAACCTAAAGAGACAGACCTTGGTCTTAAAATCCTTCCTCAAGTTATGGCCTTCCGTGACATCAAGGTTTGCGTGTGTGTGTGTGTGTGTGTGTGTGTGTGTGAATACTTCTTTGGTAACGTCTTGTCTCTTGCCTTTTTCACCATGACACCTCAAAGTTCTGCCCTTAGCTGTGTCCCAAACTGACCTCTAAAGGGCTGGCCAATCAGAGGGAAGGGGGTTTGTGGAGCAAGGAGTCTTAAAGAGACAGCAGCTTGAAGAAAGCTCTTCAGAAGCCCAGACAAGGGTTTTCTATGACAGCAGTGTGAGAAAAAGATTGATTATTTTTTGAGCAGCAAATCTAAAATGTGAATTAGATCCCACCAGAGAGACGGTAGACTTTTTTCTCTTTCTTTTGAAGCTCTTGTTGTGGTCTCCCCCCGCATGTAGTTTATTTCCATGCAACATGAGCATACCCCAATAATATCTGTACTTTTCTGCTCTTGATTCTATTTTTGTCAATTATAACGAACCAAATATTGGTGGCATATGACATATGAGAATAATTTTTTGTGTCAATTTTTATGCACAGGAAACTGGCTTTTCATGTGATCATCCAAACTTCAGGACAGTTGAAAAGCCACGAACTGAGTTGAATGTGGGGTTAGTTTATACTCCAAGGAGTCAGTAACCAGTCAAATATATACAACAGGCAAAGAAAAGGGAATCTCTGCATGAAAGAGGCAGACTCATTCTCTTCAGAGTCAGGTCATGAACCCTGCGGCCAAGCAGAGTTCACAGCAGAGTAAATAATTAATAGCAGTGTTCTAAGAAACAGACTCCAAAGAGCCATTCCAGGAACTGTATCAATCAGCGGAGCATAATTGTCCTGGTTGATGAAGAAACTTTCCAGCACACTGATTTCTTTCTTCTTTTTTTTTTACCCACTTTGCTACAACACCCCATCTGGCACCAAAGGAACAGTTCAGAAAAGGTCCCAAAGACTGAACAAGTTCAGTCCATCTGTTCTTCAATCTTTAGAAGAACTGAACCCACAATCAGAAAAAGGCAGTGTCACTTAAATCACAGAAAACAGAAGAACTCTGAGGTCTGTAGAGGTGAGTTTAGTAGTGTTTATTGTATTTGAGCATGGAATTACAGAGTCCTTTTATTTTAATGACAGGTTATAAGGAGGTAGCTTTTTAGATTAGCATCTCTACAAGCACAGAAGCCTCTCTGTCTGTTTCAAAGTCTAACACAGGCTTGACTCATTTGAGCTCATGTTTTTGTGTTCACCAGGCAGACCAACAAACAGCTGAGATGTTAAATTTTCACATCAAGTAGAAACCATAACATGCCTAGATGCACGAAAGCTGTTCTTCTTGGAAATATAGCAATCATTTAAATCCATCAATGTGTGTCTTCTGGATTGAACTGCTTTCCCTTGTCCGTGTCCATGGCTCCAAGTGGTAAAGACACGCATTTACCAAGAAGTGCACAGTTGGCTGTGGGAACGCAAAAAGGATCAGGCTTTACTGATTCAACCTCTACCAAACTGTACTGATCCAAACCAGACCACTTGGTGGAAACAGGGCTCAAGTCATCAGTGCTCTAGTCTGAGTCTAGTCCCAAGTCCAGAGAATCAAGACTCAAATCAGGCAACTCAAGTCCAGGTCCTGGAGTCAAGTTGTTAAAATGGATAAACTTTTTTATTTGTACAATTCACCAAACTACTACTAATAACCAAACCTTGAGTCAAGGTCTGGTTTCAGGTACACAGTGTTCGAGTCTGAGCCTAGAACTGACTATTTAAATCCAAGTCACCAGACAAGTCCTAATTTATTGAAATCATTTCAGAGGCTGGCATTTTTACTTAAAACTGCTGAGTCTCTGAACCTGACTGTATGGAACCTTAAGGATGTGTAGAAAACGTAATTCTTTATTTACAGTCGCATTGGAGTGATTTTAATTGTCTCATGTCCGTGATTATTTTACTCTACGTCATTAATTTGTTGTGACTTTGTTTATGATTTTTGCAGGGTTGAGGTAAATGCCTTGGACGTCTTCAGTGATTTATATTGCAGCAACTCATTTTGATACTTAAATGGTTTGAAGCAGCTGATGTGTACTTAGATGGGCAAAAGAAATAGGACACCTGGGAAGATGATTGACAACTACTTTAAAGTCTTTAAAAGCAAGACTGGTGAACCAAATGTCAGCCCTCGCTGAGAAAAATATTTTTCTTGCATTAAGAACTGAAAAAGTCTGTCTCAGTGTTCTCCAGTCCTCCTCACTATCTGGGTCCTAAAACTGAGTCCAAGTCGAGTCAGACTCAGGTCTTAGTCTTGGTCACAACACTGTCGTTTGAGTGACACTGTATCAATTAATTTTTGCTGTGGTCCTTTAATGTTTTCTGGAGCTATCCTTTGTAGCGACATTTTCCCTCAAAAAGTTTAGAAAAGCATCTGCATATAATGATAAAATCCATTATTATTCAGTAAACCCATACACTGTGTATACGCACAGATGAAATTAGCATGCAGGCCACTCACCGACATATGGTCTAATGATGTGAGTCATAAATTGCAGCATACAGGGTGTCGAACATAAAACATTTACTTGTATTGTCGATGAGGCAGAAAAAAATGAGCAAGGAAGCAACTTGATTTAAATATGGCAATTTATCATCAATGACTGCTGGCTATGTGCAGGTACTTTGTCTAGATTATAGGTTACAACACAGACGGTTATCCCCAGCTCGCCGTGTTATGTCCCACAGTTTCAACATGTTCCTGTCAGACGGATACATCGCCTCTGTAGACACGGGCTGATGTTATGAGAGGGAGGACAACCTGTGGTCCAGGTGGTACAGAGATTCCCCCCTCCTCTGAGAGAAGACTTTATGGTTATGTCTATTGGTTTCACTGAAACAGTTTTGAAGGGTTTTTTTCAAAGCAGCAGCCTGCAGAAAGGCTTTGTACTAAAGTGAGCTGTGGGAGCAGGAAGCTCCTCGACCCAGAGCTGTGTACATTCATCTCATTTAACACAGAGCTGTTCAGCGCTCTCTGACCAGCCAGCATCGTGGTCGTCAAAGTTCATTGATTAATTATTCTATTGAACATAGATATGGATGTTTTTGTTTTGTTACCTAAGCATATGTGCTTGTACAGAAGCTCAAAGAAAAACAGTTCCTGTTTTTAGAGCTGGGCTTGTGGTTTTCTTTTGTAGATGTCTGAGAGGCTACAATGAAAAAAAGGTAAGCCTCTCCAAACTCCACTTCAACCAGACATTGAAAATATTGAGCAAATTAAATAAATAACATGTTTACAGATGTGTGTCTGATATTTGCTGCAAACCAGTGGAGGATATATTTCGTTGGCAATAACTCAGTAACTTTTGTAGTTAAGAAAAAAATGCTTGTAAAGTTTCTTCAAATGAAAATAATGTCTTAAAACAACAAAATTGACAAGAAAATTATTCTTACCCACCGGCAGATTTTCCTTGTCTCTAAATCTTGAAATAAGACATTGGTCCAGACTTGTCAGCTTAATGTGGCTCACGTTAAGTTAGTCAAGACAGTTTTGACCAAAATGAAGACATAAAGACTCAATTTCATTTGCATGTGATTCTACTTTTGAAAGACGATGATGACAATGGAAAGGAAACCCTAGAAGACAGAATATTTTCTGAACAGTTGTTCGCCATAGACTAGTGTGGCCATCTTGGTGCCTTTGTTGTACGGTGGCCCTGAGAGCTCACAGTGCTGCAACTTAAGAAAACACATGCAAAAAGACAAAACACAAGCAAATTAAGAAAATATCTTTATCAATTTGACAACATGTGCACAGCATTAAGAAAAAAGCGCTGCAAAGACCACAACACAATTGAAGTGTTTCCAGAGGACACTTAAAAGTGATGCACATCAGCCAACACGCTTGATGTTGACTGCGATTTTTAGTCACAGCTCTATTATGGTTATCTCTCTGTCAATTTTTGATTTTTTTAACATTGCAGTAGAGTATAGAGGGATTATCAGTCTACGTCATTATAAAGATGCGCACACATCTCGACTGCAGAAGCAGCGTTAAGCTCCATTCATTCAGATGAGTTAATGTTTTTAAACACTGAATTCAGCCTGTTATCAGCATAAAAATGAACTGTCTGCCTGTGGTCAGTTTTTAGAATTGATACTATACAACAGAGACAACGTCTATCAAGCTTTAACCGTCACAGAGAAACAGGTGTTTTGGGGTTAATGGCGACCATGCTAACTGGTGACTCTCAGCCGACAGTATCAGTGATTGATGGCTGAGAGTCACCAGTTAACAGGGTCACACTTTACACTGAAACACCAGAGACATCTGGTGATGTTTCATCAAACACTGACTAAAACAGTATAAAAAAACATGTATAGATGAGATGTCTTTTTTTTTTAATTAGAGATGATAGTGATACAGTGCCCTATATTTAAATAAGGGGGAAGACACAAAGTTATGTCACCATTTGGAATCACCTTTACATTATCAGCATGATCAGAATGGACCGCTGGTAAAAGGACGGTATTCTTATAGAAAACTGTGTCACTTTTTACATCACAAGACAATTTGTGCCTGAATTCTGTTATATGTTGACTTGACTTGACTTGTTGACTTTGAGGGTGACAGAAGAAAGCAAATCAGATATTTTCAAATAATTACCGCTGGTGGGATGGAACCCACGCTGAAAGTGAAAAAAGGATTGTTGTGAGTCTCCATCTGAGACAGACAGTCTAGAATCTAACTTGTCTTGATTCAAGGTTATTCCAGTCTAGTATGACTGGGGCGGTACACTTGTCAAAGGATAATGCAAGTGTCCTAAGGTGAGCTCGGGGAGGACGGAAACCTCCGTGAAGCTGAAGGGCAAAAGCTCCCTTGATCTTAATCTTCAGTATGAATACGGACCGTCAAAGTTGGGCCTCACGATCCTTCTGACTTTTGTGTTTTAAGCAGGAGGTGTCAGAAAAGTTACCAGAAAGTCTCAATTTATGTTTCCGAACAAGAACATCATTCATTACAGTTCTCGATGAATTTAATGTGACACATGCAGTTCACAAGGCGTCTTTCAAAAGCCTGTCGGACCTTCAGCTTTGAAATGCTTGTATCAAGGAAAAAAAGAAAAAAGAAGAAGAATTCCCTGAGTAACATGAGAGGATTTATGTGTATTAAGACATTATTCTAGTTTGAAGCAATTTTATTCTTGCTGCATTGGCAGATTTTTTTTTACTTGTTACAAGCAATTCAGACCTCGTTTTCGTCTTTAAATGTCCCACATTATGCTCCTTTTCTGCAGTTTAATATGGATCATTGATGTCTTCATGAAATGGTAGTAACATGTTTTGGTCCAAAAAGCCAATAAATCAAGCACAGCAGCATTGTTTCCAGGCTCTCATAGCCCCTCTGTTCAGAATGGTCTGATTTAGTGGGCGTGGCCTTCATATGTAAATGAGCCACAGCTGATACCGCCCCGCTCTTCAGCGTCACTGAGAGCAGCACCACGAGCTCCGAGTGCACAATGTTTAGAAAACAGCAAAGCTTGTTTACCCTAACATTACAGGCTAAAACAACAGGCTAACCGCAGCTAAAGTTAGCATCCTGAAGCTAACACAGAGACAGGGGGACACTGAGGAATAGCTCTTACATTTGCTCCACAGCACACAACATTTAAAATACTCACATACTCACAGTTGTGGTGTTCGCAGCAGGTTTTCTAAATGGTGCTGTTGTCAAGTTGATAAAGATATTTTCTTAACTTGCTTGTGTTTTGGCTTTTTGCATGTGTTTTCATAAGTTGCAGCGCTGTGAGCTCTCAGGAGCTCTCAGTATTGTTGCCATATTTAAATATTATTACAGGATTTAAGTGCAATTAAAATGTGTTTTAATTACTGTATTTTGATTGGACCTTTAAACCTTGCTGCCATAGAGGCTGTGTTTTCTTTCCTGGCTCGAGAGCTGTCATTTCATTTTATTGTCATGATTGAAGATAACATAGTCATTATAATACATGCACAGGAAGTATGAACTAAAGTCATCCAATTCTTACTCATTTTTACTAAAATATGAAATACTGAATCATCAAAATAAATACTCAAATGTTTTGTGGATTATTCATATGTTATTATTTTAAGTATTCCTGTTTTTGAAGTAGTGGAGGCCCAGGCCTTCATGCTCTCTCAAGGGTGGCTGACTGTCTTACACTTTACACTTTGGAAACCTCTGGGTCAGACAATACTTCCCACTACATCACAGAAATGTCCTGTTATGATTGGAGAATAACTTCCTGTATTACCCTGAAGCTACCACTAATGCCCAGGCTGCTCAGACTGTTAAAACCTGTTTCAGGCATTCCTGGTGAGCACCCTGAGTCTCTGAAAGATTCATGAATATTTCCCCCTTTGCTTATAACCCTGACACCAGTGCACAAAACGCTGTTCAATAAATCAATGCCTAACTGTAGCAGGGGCAGTCTGCAGAGTTAAAACAATAAAATTCTGCTTGAGCATCACAGAGCAGCTATTGATTTTAATCCAGCGTTCCTTTTTTAATCAACCATCTTACAGCAGCATCAGTCCCCCTCCCTCCACCGCCTAAAGCCGTCTGCAGTAAGAGGAGAGGAAATTACTGTTCGAGCCTTCCGTTTGGCCAAAGTAGCCAACACGGACAAATATTTCATAAGACTGATTTTCAAATGAGAGGTACAAACATGAACTATTCACCTGAGTTAGTCTCTGGAATAATAAATAAATATTTATATATAAAATAAAAATTATTTATCAGCTCGCTGAAGCTGGAGCAGCTTTCAATGGGTGTCCTTGGATTTAAGTGCACACCTTGTTCATGATTCACAGAACGACGGTGAAGACACTCTAGGTCTGTCCCTCCAGGGTTAATGGTCCTTTAGGCGTCTCCGAACTATAATGCAGGCCATCTTCGATTGCATCATACATAAATCCCCTGAAATAAAACCATTTGACTCTGTGTATGTTATCGTAGACAGAAGTGAAGTGAGCCTTGCACTTCATGATTGGATTAGCAGACCCGTGCACGGGGAATAGTATAATAAGACTCCGAAATCTAATTTGATTTGCAGAGGAATGAGGAATGTAACTCAGTGTTTCTTATCTTGCTTTGTGCGAAACACAGAGGGGGGGCTAAGAAAAAATAACAGAATTGAGCAGGATGGGCTGTGTGAAAGCTGTATTGATCTTGCACAAATTGAAATGGGCCAGGGCTGTTAACTGAGCCTTCAACACATATCTGTAGTCATCCAACAGCGGTGAGAGCTGTTAAGTGCACATTGGTGCAGCTCAGTCGCCGACCCTCTCATTCTTTTTTAGAGCGGAGAGATGTTAAACAGAAATATGGAGCTGAAAGGTTTCTCAGATAGCTGTCGTTTCCTCGGCCTTAAAAGACTCCAAAAAGGCATCAAACTACACCTCTCTTCTCTTGACATGCAGACACACACATTTAAGTCTTGTTATGAAGTCAAAGCTTCACGTCAGTCTGAGGTGTTCGTGTGACAAGTCTGTTAGACATTTCGGTTGTAAAGCTGAAACCTAAAACCACACAAACTCAAATTTAACTTATAAACATTCACATTCCTCCATGAACAATACAAAAAACACACTCACTGACACATCATCCCCGTTCTGAAGGTCAATGCAATGAAAATGAAACTTATTGATTAATAAGTGATGGCGCAAAAACCCCGGCCCACCCCATGCGTGCAGCATGTGATAATTAAATGTCAATTAAATGAACACCTACGCTTATTCATGCATCACAGCTCTGTGTCCATCAAAATCAGGATGACAGCGTATGACCAGCGACATGACGGAGCAGCCACGCAGACGTACAGACAGAACAGATCCAGTGTAAGTTGACACACTGATTTGAAAGAAACCTATTTGATCCTCAGTGCAGATGCATGCAGTGTATTTTGGCTGTTAGACCAAATTTCAGCTTTGATGCATTAAGAGGCTGCAGAAATAACACACCTGTTTCTCCTGGTTTTTAGGTGTGGCGTGGGGATTTTTTGTCGAGGAAACCAAGTGAGATACAGCCTCTAATGTGTTTGTTTTTTAGGGAGTAGGGTACATAAAAGACTATGCTGCAGCTTGTATATCACTATTTCATGTAATGGAATGACCTGTTAGAGCGCCCAGAGAGCGCTCATTTTACTTACTTGGACACTGACACACACCCTTTCACTCTCCCACCCTCAGTCACTCATTCACACATGTACATTTTCCTCTCGACTTAGCTTAAATATCTTATTAATTTACTCAACTGCCCAACCAAATGCACAACCAGCCGCTTCATGCACACTGCTAATGTGCTAATCTTCCTGATTTCATTCATAGAGGATGACGATGCTGTGTCTTGATTGGTTTGAGGCCAAAGACAGGGTGGCTTCCCTTGACACAGTCTTGGTCAATCACAGGTGAGCAGTGTCATGACCGCAGCCTCATCTGATTGGTTAATAATTTTCTTTCTTTTTGTCACCAAGGGACCCCAACTTGGCCTCCTTTCGGACATGGTGAAATATCATATTTTCACCACTCATTTGTCTCATAACATTTAAGAGGGCGCTGTTTTACACATCGTAAATTGCTCAATAAGTGGAGGAGAGAAATAAGGAAGAGATGACAGTGGCAAAACACAGAAAAATTACCGAAACTGTTTAAAGGAGTATTTTCATTAAATCACAGCTACAGGCTGAAAAAGGAGAGGAGGCCTGGCTTCCCTTGGCCTCCGGGAGAAAACACCACTGTTTTTTTTTAGCTATTTCACTCCTGACATTCACACAGAGGCCATGTGCAAACTCAGAATCAAAGGGGCATAACTACGATTTTTGTGGGGTGTGAAGAATAGTAATATAATAAGACATGTTATATATTACTGTTGGCAGGGAGTAATAAGTAAAGTAATATTACTTTTAAAAAGAGTAATGAGTAATATATCCAGGAACAGACCCAAACCTCCTCATAGGCCAAGTGGAACAACTTAAATATCAAAACAAAAAGAGATTTTTTTTTTCCTCATGGCTAAAATTTTAAGCAAAGTTGCAAGTTGTTTACTTGTCCCCACTCAAAGAAGACTCAAGCAAATTATTAGCAGTAAGTCTTTGAATAACTGAGTTATATTACCGTTATGTAGTGATCATATCAGTCTCAAATAAGTTGACAATGGTTGTCCAAAGTTATGTTAAAAAAACAACAACAACAACTTGGTATTAAAAGATGTTTTTGCAGACTTCCACCCAAAACGTGTCTGAGTCTGTGTTTGATCAACTGCTGTCATCTTTTTCTTAACTCACACTTTTAAACTTATAACCAAAAGCATCAGGTGAGAACTTCTGTGCTCCCATCAGCTGAAAAGAAACAGAAGAAAATACAAAGTCACGTTTTTAGATCCACTCTTTAAGTCTGTTTTGATCTAAAGTTATTTTGGAAAATAAGTCAAGAGCTTTTTTTTTATACAAACTACTCATGAGCCAACACTTGCAGGAGAAAGAGGTATTTAAAGCTCTTACTGTGTTTCTTCATTAAAATGCCTGTGAAAGGTCACTCTGAGTATTTTGGAGTTACTTTGTTTTGTTCTGTTAAATTCAAATGCTCCTTAAAGGTCAGTTAGAGCATGTTTGGCTTCTGTAACCTATCGACCCAACTGAGGGAGAAAGACAAGGGAAGTTTGTTTTTGATTAAAACTAATGAAATAAAACTGAGCTGGATGTTTACAAAACTGAAAGAGAATAAATTACTTTGGAAATATTCTCAGAGCTCACTGTGCTTCAGAGATTTCTCTCAGTAAATCACTGGGAGCTCAGGTTTGGTTTTCTACCTGTGGATGACAAAGTGTTTTTCCTGTACAGTATCAGGACAGTGGGTGCCATAATGGAAATACTTAATTCAACCTAATGTCTCCTATGCTTATATGAGGCGAAGAGGCTGAGCTTTAGCCTCTTAGCATACAGCTACAGTCAAGTCAGCCATTCTCCTACATGGGAAAAACTCACAAGTTTCTTTGAAACTTGGAAGTGCAGACTTTCGCACAAATACCCTTCACATTGAGTGTGGACAGAGAAATGAGGTACTAAGACCTGAATTGTTGTTTGTACCAGTCTGTAAACGTGTTTATTTCTGCTGCAAAGACAATCTTTCTTGGTTTCAGGCCTAGAGACTGAGCAGTTACAGGCTGACTGCTTATTCTCTTAATATTGCTGGCAAAAAAAGAAGTTGTGTTTTGGGTAATTGTCCTGTTGGAGGATGAGATTGGCCCAGTCATGCCAATCTGCCCTGAAGTCCAGCAGCCTGAAGTCACTGTTTAGGGTTTTCCACACTGAGTTCATTTTTTTTCAGATTTGGTTTTTGGGTTCGTAATCCAAAAAAAAAAAAAAAAGAAAAGAAAAAAAAAAAAAAACAATAACAAAAAAACAAAACAAAAAAACAAAAACAAAAAAAGGGCACTCACAGAAACCTTGCACACCAAATCCCATGCTTTATTTTTGCATTAATTGCAAAAATTCACAGTAACAATTCAATGTAGTGTAATCATCAAGCAGTGAGCAATTGATGCTAAGCAGCAGCTCAGAATTAATTGCTCAGGTACACATCACACACATGCACACAAGTCTTCATCCATCATCTTAACATCGCCCGAAATGTGAAGAGAAAATTTGTCAGAAAATGTGAGAATGTGATGTTGCAAGTAGCCTACAGCTGAATTGTCAAACTATCTAGGAAACAAGATAGGCGGAAATGAATAAACGCAAAACATTGAACCTGTTCCAAAACAAACAAACAAAAAAAAAGATGAACCAAAGTTTTAGTGTGAGTGTACAAATGTGATTGACATAACATGGGATCAAATTTCTTTTGTAATGTGTGTCAATGTTGGGCAAAAAAAACGGACTCATTGTGCAAAGACCTTTAATGCTGACACTGGCATTTGATGAACACCATTAGTGCAGATGAGGACCTGTGAGGCGTCTTTATCTTAAACTACCCACTCTCAGATATATGAGCTGTGCATTAGGCTTCCCAGTTCTTTTTCTGTCCCTGTTAGAGCTGGTGGAGCTGTTTGGAGGAAGTAGTTAACAGCATAGTAGGAAGTTTTAAGTTTTTTCAAAGTTCCTTGCAATAAATATTCCTCCTTTCTAAGCACAACAATAAACTGACAGTGCTCTGAAGGAAGTTTTGTGTTTCCAGCTATTCTGATCTTGTAAACTTGAACAAGTGCTGAAGCTTCAGATACTAAATGAACCTCAAGAAAGTCATTCTCCCTTTTGTGCCCCTTCTTCAATAGTACAATTTTCAGCAATTTTCACGAGTGCAAAAAATCTTTTCCAATAATAGATTGGCCTGATAAAGTGATCACTTGGATTAATAGACATACCAGAGACTGATGCAGAGGACTGACAGATCTGGTTCATTTCTTAAAAATCACCTGCCTCATTGTTATTATTTGTGAAACAAACTGAGTTGTTTGTTACTTGCAGGAAAATAATTTCTAAAGAAAACAGCAAGTTTTTTTAACAGTCGAGTGTATTATTTATGTTTCTGCTGCCAGCCCCATGTGGACAAGTGATGAACTCCAGCTTTTGAAATAGGCTTCATATTTTGAGACTGAAGGTTTCTGCCTGTGACTGACACATACAGGTAAACATACCACATACTACTTAGATCACTACTATCACTACTAATATCACTACTACTACTAATAATAATGATAGTAATAATAACGAGATAGGGGCCTTCACACCCATTTTTTCAGGACACTGTTTCTATTCATGTTTAAGTCAGAGCTCCCTTTTTGTGGTCTGAATGGATTTGTTTATATTCATAGAGGACATCCAAATTAAATTTTGACAAGAGCGAAAGAGTAGAGAGCAGAGCATAGCACTGTTTATTTGCTTGTCTCTACACAAACAGTCAGGATGTGTTTTCAAGTGATTAATTGTCTGTAGAGACAATCAGAGCAGGCAGGAACATGAAACGTTCCTTCCCTTCTTCTCTGTGTGGTTTCCAAAGATTTTCTGTCATCAACATGTTAGATATAACATGTATGTGTTATGGTGTATAATCAGGGCCAAAATTTTTGATCATTTGCGAAAAAACGACACCAACAAAAACAAAAAATCAAACACCCAACAAAAAGAAAAAAAACCTGAAAGTTGAAGTTTCGAGCCTGAACTTTGAAAAATACACCTATGCATTCAAAATAAGTCATTGAAAACGTTTTTTTTCCTTTTGTTTTAAGTCAAATAAAGTTTTGATTCTGAAATTCTTTTGAATGCATGTTTTATTTCCATTTTGTTTGGTCATATTTTCATTCATCATTTTTACATACTCTCTTTCAATTTTTACATATCCCAGCCCTAAGGGGGTTCAAATTTTCTCTGACTCCAAGATGACCAGCAGAAAGCCAAAAGTTGAAAAAAAGAAAGAAAAAAAAAAGGAAAAAAGGAATTGATGATATAGAAACATCTGAGTGATATTATTTTTCTGCTATTTTTGAAGATTTGGTTCAGTTAAGCATCGACTGATGATTAATCATGTATCCACTGAAGAAGACACCATGCAACGCCAAGAACATTTCAGACACAAGGATAAAATGTGGGAAATATGTTAAAATGTTTCACAAAAAAAAAGAAGTAAAATAGGATTGATTATTAATGGAATAACTTAAAAAAATAACATGTTTTTATAAAGAGTGAATGCTCAGGCACATGTAGTCCATGTCTGTAATTTCATGAAAGTGATAAAATATTATATCTGAAAAGAAAAAAAGAGCTTTCAATACTTGTGCATCAGAGGATTACAAACAAAACAAAACAAACAAAAACAAAACATTTACAGAATAATAAACAGATGAATAAACAAAAGGTGAGACAAATGTGTAAAATTAATAGAAAGAAAATTATAAACTTACTTTACATTACGTTTATTTTTCAGTGGTTTCTGGTTAAAATATGGAACATAATTTTATCTGTTATGGACACCATAGTTGCAGACCAATAGCAGCTGCCATGAAACCCAGTACCTAGCAGGTATGATGTAATGTCATGCACTGGCTTCAGATAATCAATATAAACTGGGTCGACTACTATAGTTAGTTAGTTTTTGTTCATTTAACCATAAATTTCATCAGAGTTTGAATTCACAGCCATCTTAATCTACAGCGGATGCAAAATACTTCCTAAGAGAGGAAAAAAATTAATCTTTTTCTCAAAATCACTTCTGAAACTTGAGCTCAGGTAAAGTGATCCTAATCCTTTGAAGCAGACAGCAAGGTAATCCAACCCAGGGAGCACAGATAAGTGTCGTAGCTCTCACTTGTTTCTTGTTGGAGAAAGTGAGGAGGGAATTCACTCCGAATGGATTGTGGCTGCTAATCACACTAAGAAGTGAGCATCATTGGGCTCTGACCTGTCTCTGAAGTCTGATTCACAAAGTAAATTGCCTTCACTGATAAACAGTCTGTGCGAGTATCTCACTGTCACCACTGTCTCACAGGCACGTGATGACATAAGCGTGGCAGTGCTGTCCCTCTGGATCCTGTCATGACGCTGTTTGCATTTTTGAATTTACATATTCTGAGTTCATGCTTGACTTCTCACTCTGCAGCTGTAACCACTGAATTCATGTTAGTCCACTCACTCATCCACGTTCTCACCTCCTGTTTACTCGGAGCACGCTGCTTCCTGTCAGTGAGCTTGATATCTTGTAGTCAGCGGTGCAGCTACACAGAGCGAGGGATGCTGCAGCCTCTTGCAGGTCATTTATTATGTGCAGCCAAGCTCATTAAGCCGAAGCCTAATGTTTGTTTGTTTGAGCTTGTTCCATCTGATCCCCATTAAAACACTGTTCCAGACCAATCGGACCTTTCCGAGCTGCCAATGGAGGCTGCCAATATTAATGCACTGCACCGACTGTTGCTGAAAACAGAAAGTGTGAGCAGCCTTTGTGTCAGAAAAGGCTGTACAACATGAAGCAGTCTGAAATAGTATGAATCAAAGTCCTTTTTCTGATTCCTCTTCTGGTTTCATCATGGTTTTATTTCACGTCTTTGATAGTTAGAGGAGAAGGCGAAGGCTCCACACCCACTTTTCTCTGAGAGTGTCCTCCACTGACAAGCTCAGCGACCTTGTCACTTTTTTTTTTTTTACAGCTTTTTTGACCAGGGGGCTGTACTTATTTAATGAGAGTCCCAGTGTACCCTGGCCTGACCTCACCTCGCTAACTTCTCTCCCTCTACATGTGCAGCAATATCCTCACTTAGATCCGTCTTTGTTCTTCTGTTCCTCTCGCTGTCTCTCAGGGTCCGAGTCTCTGGCCAGCTGACCGTGTGACTGACTGACAGATGGACTCTCTGCCTTTGTCTTTCTCATCAAGGTCAAACTGTAGCAGTAATGGAGGAAACACTTCAGTCTGTTATGAGTAGATGAGAATCTATCACCATGGAAAGCTTAAGACTATCTCTAGAAACTGTCTACATAAATAACTCAATTTCAAAATCATTTAATTTATGATTTTTTTCTTCCCAAGATGTTTGTGTCTTAAGTTAGTAGTTAGGGAACAAGCCGTCTTATCACACCCTGTTGAGATTCTATTTCCCACCTGCTAAGTGTACTTATCCCTTACAAAAACACACAAAAAGAAGATTTGAGAAAGGTAATATTAGTGATAAGACGGAAAAGGAAGACCATAGAACACGTAAATGCTTACTCACAAACAAGTAAATGTTAGAAAATAAGGCCTGGACAGACAAAAGAAAAACAGAGTGGAGGATGAAGTATACAATCACAGAGTGATACATTTAGCAGGGAAGTTGGTTAAAAACAAAATCCAGTTAAACAGCTTCAAGACCAGCAGAACAGAAAGAAATTCCCAGTCCTCAACAACTCTAATCTTTATTTTCATAATCTTCATCATCAGCATCTTCAATTTCAACATTATCTTTATCACAGTCATAATCGTAATCTTTATCAATACATCATAATCCTGATAATTATCATCATCAACATTGTCATCAGTGCCTCATCCTTTATTCTCACAACTAAAATCATCATCTGTCTTTATAAACATCATCTTCTTTATCCTGTTAGAATACATAGCTCATGTACATGTGCTTTGCTAAGAATATTATACAAATGTGCTCATTACGGTAACAATTTATTGTGTGTAATTCTGAAAAATCAATTTAGGAATTTACTTTTGTAGAGTTAATGTTCCAGTCAAAGTAGTTAAGTTAAATAAATAGAGGACAGGGAGATGTGTGGTGTAACAGTTTCTCTGCAGACGGTGATGTGTGGAGGGGGCTGAATAAACAGTTCAGAAATGCGGGTCTCAGATTGATGGGAGGCAGAGAAGACAGCCATCAGCCAATGAGAAGAGACACCACCTGAAGATGATTCCACCTACACTGTGAGAACAAACTCTGGTTAGCCTTTCTAATGGTTTGAAGGAGCTATATGAACTGCCCCAGCACATGTGGTCAGGGAAGCAAATTAATATAATTTAACATTGTCCATATCATGCTTAATATCATCATCATCATCATCATCATCATCATCATCATCCTCATCATCATCCTCATCATCCTCATCATCATTATCATCATCATCATCATCATCAATTTTACCATTATCATCATTATCACCATCATAATTTTCACCATCATCGTCATCATTTTCATCATCATCATCATCATTTTAGTATCATCATTTTTATTATCATTATCATCATTATCATCATCATTTTTATCATTTTCATCACCATCATCACTATCATCATCATCACATCATCATCACAATCATCATCACAATTATCATCATCATCATCATCATCATCATCATCATCATCATCATCATCATCATCATTTTCATCATCATTATCATCTCATTATCATGATAATCACCATAATTATCATAATTCTTATCATCATAAACTAAATCATCCTCACCATCATCATCATAACCATTCTGATTATAGACATCACTGCCATCATCAAAATCTTTTTACTTTTCACCTTTAGCTTTATCCACCTATTTCATCATGATCATCATCAGTAGTAGCGCCATCATCATCATCATCATCATCATCATCATCATCATCATCATCATCATCATCATCTGTTTTTATCATCACCATTTTCATTACTATTACCATCATCACTTTTTTTTACAGTTATCCTCCTCACCATGGTCACCATCATTATTATCTTTTTCATGTCACCATCATCATCATCACCACCATCATCATGATCATCATCGTCATAATCATAACTTTAACCATCCCTATTTTCATTCTCAGGATTATCATTTCTCGTCATGGCTGTCATCTACATCCTCACATGTAGAAATTTTTCTTAAACAGAGACACCTCAGAGGAGATCTTGTAAAATAAATGTGGATGGGGCAGGGGCTCACCGGTTGCATTTAACCATGATACAGTTAAATATGATACAGTTAGGACCTACATGTGTTCTCAACAGCCACAAACAAAAGCATAAGAAAAGGAAAAGTGTAACAGTAAAGTTGGAAAGTTAACCACACAACAGGCAATCCAGGGTTCATCTGTCTCACACAGAAACACCACACTCAGTCCTGTCTCTGTGTTTTTTTTTTTCACTCAAGCAGTCGTGTGAATCAGTGCACGGACCCAGCAGTGCTCAGTTATAAATGCACATAAAATGCTGTAAATTTCTGTTTTAAGAAAAAGGTTCAATCAGACAGGATCAGTTTTCATTAAAAGACAGGTACATCATCAGCAGCAGGATCATTTAGATTGTCAGCATGTTCCTTCCTACCATGACGTTACAGGCTGTTATGTTAATGCATGCTACCCTAAAGCGGTCTGTTTCTCATCAACAGTTCACCGTATGTATAGAGCGCCAATTTTCTACCTGGCTAAAGCTGGGAGGTGGATTTAAGTTTATTACTGCTGTATTTCAAGTTTATGAATCAATGTCTGAGGAGATTAAAAAGACAAATCCCTTCATTAAACTGCTCTTAATATCTCTGATTTGTGTTCTGCTGTCTCCTCCTGCTCCTGTTATCTTTTACACTATCACTAGCTAACCATTCATTATTCCCGAAATAATACTCAGTCTCATTTTCATTTTTTTGTCATTTCTCAGATTTTCTGATTTTTTTACTTCATTTATTTGGCTATTTTGACATTCAAATTTCAAAATAAAAGTATCTCTTCCTGATGTCTTCAGATGATTTGTACTGCTTTTGGAAAGAACAGAGCTTGATGACTGATGTAAAAGTTACTTAAGTAAATAGTACACAGTTATAGGTCCAAAGTAAGAGTAAGGCAGGGGCGGAGCTTCAGGGGGGGCTGGGAGGGCGACCACTCCCATGCCAGGTCTGTAGCCCTGTGCCGTCAGTGGTCAGGTGACCAGCATGATGATGACTTAAGTTCCGTCAATATGAGTGTTCATTGTGTGGTCCTATATAGGTTGCGACAGTAAGAATGAGTCAGGGTTTGTTACTTTTTTTTTTTATTTGGTCACAGCATCAAACAATTGTGTACATGTTGCAACTGTGATCATGTTTTGCCCCAAGCTTCCCTGGCCAGCTGCTTTCTTTTCGAACCTCTTTCAGGGACCAGATACCAAAGCAAAGTCTTTTTGACTCTTCCTGTGACTGTAGCAACCTCTGAGAGGTCAAATTCCAAGTTAAAGCTTATTTAAAACCACCTGAGGAGCACAGTGGCACAGGAGAGACTGAGTGGACTTGTCATGTTGTCTATAGAAAATGAGAGGGCAAAAAAATAGGACATCAAGCGCATTGTGGACACAAGGCTCGTCATATGTCCTTTAAATGGTGGTGAGTAGGCCAAGTATTTAATGTCGGTTTTTTTTTTTTTTTTTTTTTTTTTGAATACATGTAGGCCACTGTGCCAATTTTACCAAACCTTACAGCTGTTGATACAGCAGCCTACTGTGCTCTTACTTGCTGAAAATGTTTAAGCGGGTGATAAAATGATGTGGTCACTGTCCATGGTGCTGAACTGCTGAACTTGTGTTGTTTATGTGTTGTTGTGTTGTTGTTTATAAGGGGTTTTAATCAAGAGTCAAGTAACGTTATGTTTTTGTTGTTCTCTTGTTTTTTTTTTTTTTACTTTGTGCCCGTATGGTTGACTCTATAATGATATAGCATGTGAAAAAACTGTAGTACTACTTGCAAGTCCCGCTGTTGAGGGCATGCATACAGTGATGTTATGAGATTTATTGGATTTAAAGGGTGTGGTCATGTGTCCCGCCCCGGGCCCACTGCTCATTTGTTCCCCTTGTGGAGTAAGGAGTACAAAAGGCTATTGTCTTTCTTCTAAACATGTATTAAGCAGGGACTAAAGCCTCAAATACCCCAAATATGTCTGCAGTCCAGCTCCACTCTGTTGCGTGTGGACTTCACTCATCAACTCACACCAGCTGTGTGTTCAATCTGGAAAGCTGCATGACTGACTGACAGCTGGAGTCACAGACCAAAGAGTTCCTACGTTTCCCACTCTATTTATAAGCTTCTCTTCATTCATGTTAGGCAGTAAAACCTTAAACCCAGAGCCGGCCCAGAAATAAGCAATATAAGGGGCTACCCTGCCCCGTCACCACCAGGGGGCCCCCAAGAGCATGAACTTGTATGTGTTGCGTTCATAAACACTTAGCCGTACATTATGATGCAAATAAACTGTTTTGGGATCAGCCACGGGGGACAGGGTTTGTGTCTCCACAACTAATGACAGTGTGGTCATTTTTATTTGATGGTTAGGCCAATCCGTCTGCATTTCGCTAGTTCCCATAAAGGTGAATTTTTATAATTAAGCAGTTCACACGAAATACTGGTAAATATTGTCGTTGTCAGCGCTAGCTTTGTGTGCTATACTCTGCTCATAGTAGACAAAACTGTAAAACCAGATTTGGGAGAATTTTTTTTTTTTTTTTTTTGAAATGTGGGAATATTGAGCTCTGGGAACATAAGCATGCTCCCCTTAGATATAACACATTTTGGCACTGATAATTTAATTTTAAATGGTGGAATATGATCAGACAAATACAAAAGAGAGACTTTTCAAAGATCTCTCAGACAGTCCTCCAGTCCAGAGATTTTAAAGTCGAGTTTTGTTCTTTCTTTCTTTCATATTATGCAGTTGCCAATTGTTGAGGACGTCTGAAGTGAAGTGGTGAGCACAAACAAACCAATTAGCACTTATCGCAGTCGGTGTGGCGTTTAAAAATAAGTAACCACAGCTTTTTTGGTCCTGTGGCGCTGAGACAGAACACAAACATCTGTGCTGATCTTTGCAAACCAAGGACACAGCATGATTTTAAAATCATGACTCTTCAACATGAAGCAAAACCAGACCAACCATAGCATAGGATGGAGCAGAATACTCAACAGTGGCAGGGGCTTTACATGCCTGACACAAGCACACGTGTTACCTGAACACATGGGTGAATTCAAAACACCTCTGAGAGGATGTGTTTTTCATCATGTGGGCTAAAGGAACTATGCAGCTCTTCCTCCACATTCTCAGAGTCTGGAGGAGGACTAAATTATAAAAGTACAGACAAGGAAAAATGTCTTTTTTGTCAGACAGGACCTTAAAGTTTAGCATGTGGCATAGCCAACAGGTTTTGGTTCAGTGATCTACAGTATCTGCCTGCAGAAGGCAAAGAGGTTGCAAAGTTGAGGAATTAAGAAAAGACAGAGGCCACAAAATGCTCGAAGAGTGATTAACAGAATCCCTAAATCAATCCTGAACTTCACCTTCAGCCAAATTAACTACTCTGTCAGCCAGTGCAGCGAAGCTGAAATAGGAGGAATGTCGGATCTGGGATCAGTGTGAGTTCTGACCCCAGCTGCTGCATTTTCAACAAGCTGAAGGCGTGCAAGGGCGGCAAAAAGGGTAAGACACGAGTCAGGATGGAAAAAGCAAAGGCGTGAAGGATAAATGCTTCACGTCAATCTGATGTTTTTCTTTAAATTTTACTCATTTGTAACAGTTGAATTCTGACTGAGGGTCAAATGCATAGCATTCATAGATATAAAGTTCACAGAGAGTAGTTTGACATTGAGGGCAAGTTGGCAAAGATCTCAGAGAATATCATCTAATATTTTGGGGTTATCAGAAGTTCCTGTACTCGAGGAAAGTTAAGCTACATCCAGGACTTGAAGCCAAAAACAGATTAATGTTGCCGTGGTTTTAGTTTGAATTTTACAGAAACATGAAAATAAAACTTTCAGTGTTGAGCTGCAGTGTGAAGCGGAGAACATTGCATTGTCTCAATGCGGACCATCGTAAACACATAGTTTATCACAGTTTGTTATGAAACACATGCTAATCCAAACCGCTTCATGTGCAAATACTGTCAATGAATATTCATAGTGAGGTAGAGAATTATGCCAGGTGTGTGTGTGTGTGTTTGAGAGTGAGAGACAGCAATCATCCAGTCAGCCAAACAGGAAGGTGTGTGAGTCCAACAGCTCTCCGCCCGTGCGCAGGCTTTGCGGGGCTGCTCGGCACCAGAGGTCTGAACAGATGGATGTGGCGGGGCACCGGATGTTTTGGGGGTGAGAGTAGTCCTGATGTTCACGGCTAACTGACTCAACCACTGGGGGGGCTTTGCCACTGACACAGCAGAGGATCTGGGGACACAGTACAAAGACAAAGCGTGAGTCTGTAAAACCGGTCTCCTCGTGTTTCTCCATGTTTGCCCTGCTTTAACTGTCGGACAGCAGGCAGCGATTATGAAAAAAGAGAAAAGCAATTATGAACTGTCCGACTGAGCACATCGCTGGAAGCGCCTTTCAGCAACAAAGTGAGTTCCAGTCCAAATGGAGAGTGACACAGCAATAGCTGGTCCCCACAGAGCGACTGTTTACTGTACATCCATCATTCAGGGATAGTGGGCACTCCAGCAAGAAATGCCACAACTAACTGAGACAATATGAAGGGAATAAATATGATTTTCATCAAAAGGTTCACAGAAGTCTGTGCGGTAGGGCCAGTGTATAAAATATTTAGTGGGCTGTGGATTCCTACTGGGGCTTGTTCTCTGCCCGAGCCTGTGGGTCCCCATGTGGAGAGCTGGCCCTGTGCCCGCAGTAGCACTCATTAGCAATTGTTGTTGCAGTTGCAACAGAAGACAGATAAAAAAGGATCACAAACTACTTGAGGAGCAGCAAAGTACAGAAGGAATTAATTAGGCTGGTCATGAACTGAGAGGATGAAGCTGTCCGGCTCCCATGAGGATGAAACTGGTGTCTCCATTTGTTTCTCGCACTCATGCTAAGCTGTTTCTTTCAACCCTGAGCATAGCTGTTAGATAGCACTGTGCTGGGTCAGCTCCAGGGTGTGGAAGGAAACAAGTGCACAGCCAGGCTAGTGTTTCATGGAGCTTATGAGGAGCAGTGTTTTGAGCTGAGAGCTAGCTTACATGTTGTACCATGCACAAAATAACAGGTCCACATGTTGGCATTTACTGTGTATGATGTTTACAACTGATTACTCAGTGTGTCAGCGAGCTTACTTGAGCAAATTACGAGCTGTTAATCCATAGACAGCTAAAACAGATGGGAATGACGCTGCTATTGCAATCATTTGGAATGTATTTAATCCAGTAGGAAATCCACTGGGACTGCTGTTTCCACACTGTCCCCGTGATAAGTTATCTTTTGATAAAATTGGCTGAAATAAGCAAAATTACTTAGTTTTTCTCGATAGAATACTATTCATCCTTAAATTTAAATCCAACACAATCCTTAACACCTAGATTTCTGAAGGCAGAAGGGGTCCAACTCAGTACCAGCAGGGCTGACCTCATACAGTGGTCATTGAGGGATTTTACTTCCCACAGTCTGCTCTCATGATGATTAGGGTTAGCTTGGCTTTGAAACAATAAGATATCCCATTGTTTGAGAAGGAATCCTTGAGAACAACCACATGGGCTTGTCACAGTCAGTATGTTTACATGCAGCTTCAGAAATCAGACTATGAGTTTAGTTGGACTGAGATAAGACTAAGCATGGCTCGACTGACACATCTAGATAATGCCATTTCTGTAGGACTACGGTTGAATTCGTCAGGACTTGGTAGGTCTTGATATACCTCAGCGTATGCAGGAAGTACATTGCCTGGCCAAAAAAAAAAAATGGCGCCACCAAAAACTCACTCTAATATTCTGTTGGACCTCCTTTAGCTTTGATTAAGGCACACATTGGCTGTGGCATTGTAGGATAACCTTCTGCAATGTCACAAGATTTATTTCCATCCAGTGTTGCTTAAAGTTTCTCTAAGATCTTCCATTGATGGTAGAGTCTGACTTCTGTCAGCCAGCAATCAGTGAGGCTAACCAGAAATAAAGGCTTTTATTTGCTAGGGAGCATAAAGATTGGACTCTGGAGCAATGGAAGAAGGTCATATGGTCTGATGAGTCCAGATTGACCCTGTTCCAGAGTGATGGGCCATCAGGGTAAGAAGAGAGGCAGATGAAGTGATCACCCATCATGCCTAGTGCCTACTGTCCAAGCCTGTGGGGGCAGTCTATGATCTGGGGTTGCTTCAGTTGGTCAGGTCTAGTCAGGTCTAGGTTCAGCAACAGTCTGTGCTCAAAGAATGAGGTCAGCTGACTACCTGATTATACTGAATGACCAGGTTAGTCCATCAATGGAGTTTTTCTTCCCTGATGACACGGCCATATTCCAAGATGACAATACCAGGATTCATCAAGCTCGAACTGTGAAAGAGTGGTTCAGGGAGCATGAGACATCATCTTCACACATGGATAGACCTCCACAGAGTCCAGATCTTAGGCCCAATGAGAATCTTTGGGATGTGCTTAGCGGCCAGACTGTGACCTTTTGACGGGTGATCACTTCATCTGCCTCTCTTCTTACCCTGATGGCCCATCACTCTGGAACAGGGTCAATCTGGACTCATCAGACCATATGACCTTCTTCCATTGCTCTCGAGTCCAATCTTTATGCTCCCTAGCAAACTGAAACTTTTTTTCCAGTTAGCCTCAGTGATTGCTGACTGACAGCAGTCAGGCTCTACCATCATCAATGAAGATCTTGGTAAAAAATTAATCCAACACTGGATGGAAATTAATCTTGTGACATTGCAGAAGCTTATGGAAACAATGCCACAGCGAATGCTTGCCATTATCAAAGCTAAAGGATGTACCAAAATATTGGAGCGTGTGACTTTTTTTTTGGGTGGTGACTTTTTTTTTGGGCCAGGCAGTGTACTTCCTCTTCCTGCTAAACGCTGAGGCGTACTAAGACCTACTAAGTCCTGATGAATTCAACCATAGTTCTACAGCAATGGCATTATCCACATGTCAATCGAGCCATACTTAGTTTGATCTCGATCCAACTAAGCTCATAGTCTGATTTCTGAAGCTGCATGTAAACATACTGACTGTGACAAGCCAATGTGATATCTTATTATTTCAAAGCCAAACCACTGTGTTAAGTACATACCCCAAAACAAAGAGCTACAGCTGCATCCATCTTGGCCATTATTGTCAAAATATTGTTTCCTCAGAACCGAAACTGTTTTGTCAAGCTCTTATCAAAAAGGTCACAGGATGCCGATGGAAGCTGAGTGAGATGATATCAACCAGAATTTTGATTTTCTTTTCTGAATGTATGTGCAGACAAGACTAGATCCCGCGATAATTTGCAATCGAACTATGACCTTAATCAAGCCAAGCCTTAGCTAATTAGAAAGCAAGGATGAGGCCAGGAGCACAACAAACAAGAAGAGGATGTCAACAGAAACTGCAATGGATATCCTGAGTGGCTAGGTTGCTGCCAACATTAAGCTCTCAATTCAAGTTTGTGCATGACTGTATGAGAGTGTATGTTCTGGTTGTTGGGGAATGGAAATTCTCAGTGGGTAATAAGCTGCTTTGGTCATCTCGTTGCACTTGACACACTATAAGAACACAACCTAAATCTGTCATTGCCTGTCTTCGTGTGTGCAGTTTCTCTCATCTTCAACACGTTAAGATTATCAAAAAAAAACCTTTTAGTGTGGAACAAGTTCAACTAATTATGATACTTGTAAATGCCAGTAAAGTCCAAAAACACTTAACACAGCTGACTCTAAGAGCAGAGGATCCTGCTGTTGCATGACTCCCATTATGAAGAACTTTTCTTAGAGCTGTCTCTCATTCTGGCTGCTTGAGCTGCTTTTCTGTGACTACTTTTTCTTCAAGATGACCCTGACTGGATGAGCAATTGAACTTATTGTAAAGAGCTCTTAGTTAAAGTGCTTTCCTCTAAAGTCTTATCTGTGCGTTTGGCGTTGGGTCGGCCTCAGCAGCTGTGTTTTTCTGAGAAATTACCTGTGTCACTTCATTGTGAAAGACAGCTCAGATAAACTCAGGTATCGAGAGATGTGATCCTCTGTATGAGCCGTCTACCTGATGCTAACAAAGTAAGTAGCTCACCTCTTTTCTGTTATGCTAATTGCAGCTGTCAGGGAATGTCTCATTGTGATTAGAAAGATAAAAACCCTTGCTTTCAGCATGCTACCACTCTTCATACAGCTCCACACTCATTAATTCAGAGTTCTTGGAGCGGTGTGTGTTTAGGGGTGAAGAGGAACACTCTTCAGATTCTGCTGGTTGGTGACTTGAAGGCCTGAGGTCCCCCCCCCTGTTGTTTTTATGTCCTCTCTTCCTGTGAGCCCTGGCAGATAAAAGTACAGCGAGCGGCCGCTGAGCTAATCAGCTGCTGAGGGTACCAGCAGCTCTCCCTGGGGGTGGACGATAGCTATTGGCTTCCAATGGATCATGGGGTGGCAGAAGTGAGGGAGCATGACACAACCCTGCAGCATGCTGGGTTAAAGCTAAGGGGTGTTCATAAGTGAGCAGGGAAAGTTAAGCTCAGATACAAGAGAGTGAAGAGGTTTGGGAATGTGCTGGAGTCAAGAGCTCAGTCCATCACATCCAGATCTTGTGCTTTGTTTCTCAGTAAATCCAAGGTTTTAATGCACATGATAATGGGAGCTAAGGTGGTGGTTGTAAAAGAATTACACGCCCGGAGGGTGATCCAGTAAATGGCAAAAATGAGGGACAGGGGCCGGACACGGTTCTTTTAAAGGTCGTAGCAACTGACAGTTCACTTTCTCTCAACTTTGTTTCAACAATTTGTGTCAGTTTTTTTTTTTTGTGTGTAGGATTCTTCTTGTAGCTGACTCCCCCATGGAGTCAGCTACAAGAAATAAAGCCACAACTAGGTTGTTTTATTCATGGTAAATGCCTGCATTGTAAGAGATAATGTATAGTTGGTGGGTATTGTATTGTTTGTACAATCAAAGATGATGGGTATAGAATAGAATAGAATAGAATAGAATAGAATAGAATAGAATAGAATAGAATAGAAAATACTTTATTTATCCCCAAAGGGAAATTCAGGAGTCACTGCAGTAATCAAGAAAACAAAAGTGAGAAAGTGTATAGAAAGTGCAGAAAGGTCCATAAGAAAATAGATGATGACAGCTTGTCCATCATTCTCCAGTTCAGCCAGCCTCCACCTCCACAGGGTCCAGGACTGAGCTTCTTCAGCAGTCTGTTCAGTCTCTGTCTCCTAGATCCTGTCTGCTCACAGCAGGTGAAGTTCTTCCAATGTGGCGTTGGTGTCTGATGTTAGCTCCGTTAGCCATGTCTGTGAATAGCACAATGCTACTCTGCCCTCTGATATTCCCTCTGTTGCTGGGTTAGCATGGCCTACATTCCCAATAATAATGGATGGAAGGACAGGTCCATGTAGTCACTTCTTAGCTCACACATGAGAACCAGCACGTCGTCCTCACCTCAACAGGCTGCTAACAGTTGATTTCACATGTAAACAATGCAGCCATGGTTACATGTAGGATCTCCAGACAAACACAGGAGCAAAAACAGCAAAAATATCACTTGAGACGAAACCAGTTAGGTGTCCATGACCAACAAATGAGCCATGAAACGTTATGATCCACTCCAAATGTAAAAATGACGGAAAAGAGACCAAATATTACAAGAAACGGACAAGGGACAGAGAGCTGCTGTAACAGGTGGTGCCTTGCAACGATGTATCATACATATCTCTATATATCATAACATGACAGGTATGCATTGATGTATCTATAACTGTGAATTTTGAGGGTCTGGGTGACAGGAAACAGCTAGGCAGAGAGTTTTATTTTTGTGTAGAGGTCATTTTCTTCTAGTGTAGTATTTTGTTGTCATTTTTTTGCCTTGTTCTGGTATATTCTGTTAAGTTTGTAATTTTGTTGTAATGTATGGTTTTGTTTCTCTATGTATGTTAAGGACTCCCTGAAAAACAAAATGATTCATTGTTTAAAGGTTAGTCTTCAAGGGACTAACTTTTAAATAATTAAATGAAAAGTTATCAGATACAGAACCCTGACAGATGTGACAAGACACTTGTGAAGCAAAGGATTACCAAACTTTGAGTCTGAGTTGAACCTCATGCCCTCTTTGTTTGAGTCCAAGTCTAAAAGATGGGGTCACACTGGCCATCCATACAGTCCCCAAGTATGCTTTGGCCCCAAGGTCCTTTGCCTTGGCACACTTTGGAAAGGCATTCTTCAGCGCAGTACACTTCATGCACAAATACAAGTACAAAGACATGAAGTATAATCGCTGCGGCCGCTCCTCTCAATAACCACTTTAAAGTTTGCAGGGGTGTTAAAGGGCTATGTTGGACCAAAACGACTCAAGATAAGCCCTAAAGTAACTGAAGTTGTAGCCATGTTCTATGTGTTCTTCATTGTGTGGACTCTGATGAGACCATTCTTCTTGTAAACACATGCCTCATGATGATGTAGGCTTGGGGAACGTGCTTGATTATGGCACAGAAAGGAAGTTTCAGTGTGACCCTGCACTCAGCCATCACGGAAAAATCAGTTGAGTCCAAGTCAAAAGTCAGCTTTAATAATATTATGGGCCAATGTTGTCATCATTAAACTGTTTTTTTTTTTTTTTTTTTTTTTTTTTTAATCTCTCATCTATTCTCATCTTTCTATTGCTGTTGAAGTCTTAGATATTTCTTATTTTCAATACACTGATCATGCACATTTTTTATGGTTAAAGTATATTACAGTCAGTATTATGTACTTATGGTTTTTGGAACCAGGGGAAGGGGTTGCAAATCAGCCACCTGTATGTTTGGCATTGATTTTGTACATGGATTAAACAATGGTTCATGCATCCATCCCTGTCAAATAAACCATAAATAAGTAACTGAATCTTTACCTGTCACTTTTTTTCAGCTTTACTTCCCCTTTTTCAAAGCTGAAACAAGCAAAGCATGCAAACAGATCCTATTTGACAGTCGTACTGTATTCAAAAACAGTGTGGTAGGCGGTTTGAAAAACAGCCTGAGGCTGAATCACATTGTCCTCCCTAAACCCTGAGCCCTTAGGAACCTCATTAACATCACCTGGAAAGTGATTAAGTGCTTGAGGCTAAAAGGGTTTGAAATGCTATAAATAGGAATGGGACAGCATTTAACAACTTCTTCCGATACTTTTACAGCATCATAATGCTCTAATGCTGCCCCAGGAACTTTCATTTGACATATTTGTACTTCCTCTAAGGCGCTCGTAGGACCGACCACCTGACCTTTATGTAAATCAGATTTATAGACTAGAAGAGAAGTACTTCCCAATATATCTGTACTTTTTTTTTTCATCAGAACAGCTAACCCACAGTAATTAAAAGAAAAACAATGTTAAAAGAATACACACTTTCATGCGCATATATGTTCTGAAATCCATTCTAATGTAGATATTCTGTAATGGTCATACCAGTGCAGCTCATATGTGCACTGCAAAAAATGAAATCTTATCAAGTGTTTTTGTCTTACTTTCAGTAGAAAATTCCTTTTTAGACTCAATATGAGCCACATTCACATGACCAATCCAGAAAAATGTCTTGTTTAAAGTTATTTAATGACAAAAATGAGGTCTGAATTGCTCGTAACCTGTAAAAAAACCTGCCAATGGAACAAGAGAAAAGGTAATTGTATTAAGACATTGTTCTAGTCTCAAGGAAATTTTCAAGCAATTTTTTCTTGTTCCATTGGCAGATTTTTTTTACTGGTTACAAGCGATTCAAACCTCATTTTTGTACTCTGATAACTTGAAACAAGACATTTTTCTGGATTGATAAGTTGAAAGTGGCTCATATCGAGCATAATAAGACAATTTTTACTTAAAAAAAGACAAAAACACTTGATAAAGTTTCAGTTTTTTGCAGTGTGAGGCTCAACAGCTGTGTGCCAGTCATTTGAATTTACATGGATGCTTAGTGAGACATGAGAGCTGACGTCAGGATCACACAGCATGCCTTTAATGGCTTCCTAACTGTTTTAGATGAGATGAGGGATCATGGCTGCGGACATTATTTAGAAGTTTTGATTCTTGTGTTTTGGCTGGTCCACAGGGTGTCATACTGGGTGACTGCCTGGGCATTTGATGTACCAAATCTAAGGTTATGTATTTTCCAAGTCCAACTGCTTTGGAAGATGTTGGCCGAGCGTTTGGAGATACAGCACAGCATGAGGCCTTCAACAACACTGCAGGGGAAATAGATAGATGCCAGATAAGAATGAAACCACACAGGCAATATCAATAAGGTTATTTTAGTTTCAAGCAGTTCCATTTCATGCAATGTAAGCTATCTGGGACTCCTCTGGGACTGTTCTGGACAACTTTATTGGATTCAATTCATGGGCACCCAGGGCCCAAACTCTCTAAACTTGACATCTTACAAAATCTCCTGTGGTGAAACATGATTTTAGAGTAACTCAACATGACAGACCAAATAACTAGCTGCTTAGCTAAAGGATGCATCTATTCAAACAGGTTCCGCTCAACTTCTTAGCTTATCTGTTCAACTATGGTTTCTTAGACAAGACATGCTGTATAAACACTCTTGATATTGTTATAAATCAACAAATTGATCAGTCTTACTTCCATCAAACCTTATGCTTTGAGTGACTCCCCTTCAACTGACATCATAGACACAAGCTGTCTGTTTTTTGTTTTTTTTGCTTTCAAGCATGAGAATGGCAAAGGTTATACAGAAATTATAAAGTGAGCTTAGTAAAACAAAATTAGAAAAAACACTGAATACACCAACCTTACACACATTTGTGCACTTCACAGAAAGTTGCTATGCTGCGTTCCATTTGTACTCGGGAGTCAGAATTTCTGAGTTCTGAGTGGGAACGCCCCCCCAAGGTTGGAATTTCAGACTTAAGTTCCCAGTGGGATTTCTGAGTTCAGGGGTTAACAGTTATCAAGCTCCTGTTATATTATTTTTATTTCAGGACTTCTGACTAGTGTTTGTTGCATAAATCAGCTGTATACATGGTATTATTCAATGTTCAGATACAGAAGTGCTGCTGTTATGGCAAGTTTTTCTGATTTGGCAACTGGAACACTGAACTCGGGAAGACTCCCGACTTCCCAGTTCTGAGCACAAATGGAATGCAGCATTAACCTTGAAGACATCTTAAATAAAATCGAAAGGGGCTGTGTGGAGTTTCTCAGTGATCCTGAAAAAGCCCCCCTTCTAAATATATATATATATGCCTGATCAAAAATGATATTTTCAGCATCGATACAGGTTATTCCTTAATGCTTCTTCTTAGCTTCCCGATCAGGTCAAGCAGGGCTAGATTGATTTACAGCAGGACAAAGTCTTTATGACAACACCACGCCAGCTTAGTAGTGAAAGTTTAGTAGTGAAAAGAGAGATCTGTGTTTTTCTCTGATAAAAATGATTTCTGTGATTAATTTTGTAGTGATGGTGGACACTGGAGCCTAACTGTCAGACAGAAAAAGAACAGAAGAGCAAAAGAAAGATAAACAGGAGAGTGATACAGCCCAAGCTAAAGGCTAACACAGGAGCTAAACTGTTTGTGCTAATGTTCATTCCAACCCACAGTCAGCAGTTATTCTGCAGTGGTCTGTTAAAACTTGAGAGTCTATCTATAAAATGAAGAGTGAGGTTACGTTAGCTCTGATTGGTAGATGACAGGGCATAACCAGGATTCACTAACATTACACATTACAGACACGTTTTGCAGCATCAGGTTGTCAGCGCTACATATGGGTGGCTACTCAACTACTCTACAAACAGACAGTTTGCTTGTTTTCACGTTAGCCTACAGATACGTCCTAGCACCTGGCTGCTAGTAGCACTACATATAGATCGTTACTGATGTATGGTACAAACTTGCATGTTTGCTTGTTATCATATTTCAAACAACATCACTACATAAGTGGTGATAAATACATTATTGTTTTGCATTCTTCCCGCTCAAAAATGGTCTGGAATAATGAAAACGTGTTCAAAAACACACACCTGGTTAAAAGTCACATCTTTACGACAGGGTGCTTGAGACTATGGGCCAGGAGGTGGCGCTGCAGTCTGATTAAAACAGATCCTCCTCATAGCATCTTTAACAAAACTACAAAAAAAATGCTTAAAAAATGTCAATAAACACACTGAAACTATGCTAGCTGGGTCAGTTTTACACATTTCAAACATGCTTTAATGCTTGAAACCAACTGATTTTAGCTATAAACTGATATTGTTTTAGCTTAGAACATTTCATAAACTTGAATATAGATGATACATGATACATGTTACATTTAATGCTTTGACCATGGCTGTGTGCTGATTGGCTGTTTCCATAGGACACTTCAAAGAGCGCGCTCTCGTCTGTCTTCAGTGTTCCTCAGCACAACAGGATATCTGATGTAAATGCTGAGCCTGATAATGATCTCCTGAGCAGATCAGCAGAAGTCTTTCTTTAGCAAACCTCACTTCACAGGAAAAATCAGACTCCACCATCTTCAAAACCATCAAAAAAATTCCTGATTATGCAGACTGATAAAAAAGGAAAAGTCAGGCCCAGAATTGTCCTGATGATCTCGTTTTATGAATCTTGTAATTTAAACTGCACCGTTGATTTTTAAAGTCCTGTTGTGTTAGGGAAACAGTGCAGAGAATTGCAGGAGCTAATGAGAGTGAGCTGCAGAGAAAACATCCCAGAAATCTTCTTTTCTTTTTTCTGCATATCTTTGGCTTGTGCTGAGCAATCCTCTCCTCTTTTTCTTGCATTGTTTGTGTGCAATAGATAGCAGGCACAAGAGGGAGCATCTGAAGACACTTCACATCTCCTGACAGTTGTTTTTTTATAAAGTAAGCAACAATTGATTTCAACACCCTATGGAAAAAATCCTGAAAAGTGCATTTGGCTTATTTCACTGAAACATACTCACTGTTTTCAGTGAAAATCTCCTCTCCCACCCATCATTAGTGTCAGTCTAATGGGGTTTTTTATTTTTATTTTTCAAAAGTTACTGAAGTTTCATGCCCCATTCCTCTTTTTGTCCAATATTTCTTTCTCTCCCTCTCTTTGTTCTAACATTTGTTCTTTTAATCTCCTTTGCTTCTCTGTTAATTCTTAGTCACCTTACCATTATGCCACTTTAGCTGTGCCCAGCAGAGTTTGACGTCAATCAGGACAGTATCCATGCTGAGTTAATGTGCCACTGCATTCAGTCACTCAGTCACAGTTCAGCATTTTGACATTTGAGATACACAAAAAAGAAAAGGGAAAACACATAAGAAAGTAGACCCTTTTTGCCTTAGTAAGTTGGACACACATCTTGCTAAAGGAACTACCAGTCTTTAACTGTATATTTCTTAAGATTTTTTTTTTTAAGAACTCTTAACAGTCAGCAGGAGCCTGTGGTTCATGATGAAAGGCAAATATTACATGTTCTCATGCTTACAGTTAGTTAACACTTGTTCAAACTTTGGAGAGTTTGACAATTCTGGTTATGGGAACCATAATTTTGTTTTAGGAACTTTATAACAAAGGTTAAAAGGAGACAATGGGCTTGGTCTCTTTGGAAAATGAGAACTGTTAATCATATGGCTATCATGAAGTTATCTTCACTAGGTACAGTTAGTATAAAAATATTAGTAGAAACCAAAATGTATTTTTTTTTTTTTTTTAGAAATTTGGGTGAAACCGAGAAGCAAATAGACCTAAGGACGCAGTCAAACTGGTCATCTGGACCAGCAACCAGTAACCTTCATGAATAAAGCCAATGCAGCACAGCTAGAAATTGCAGATCTTTGAGATTCTGCCTGAGTCTAGTTACACCTGAACCACAAACACACCAAGTCCAGAGAAATGAGTTTTACAGCAATGTGTACAGTCTGGTCAAGACAAAAAAAATAAAATAAAAAAAAAAAAAAACAGAAGGAAAAAAAAAACTAACAAAAGTGCTCATTTCATTTTTTGTTGTACACTGTGCAGGGGTGAACTTTTGCACCTTCTGACTTTATCAAACACAAGACTTTTGCCCATATAAAGGCTTGTCTGACTTTGACTGACAGGTGGGGCTCTTTAACTATCTCTTGGCTTCATCCTAACTTGAATGAAGCTAGATTGAGTTAAGCATTTTTAACATGGCCTCCATTCACAACAGTCTTTAAAACCCAGAGTCAGAAACAAATGGATGACGTCACAGAGGCTGCTTCCATATATATTGCACAGACCGAGACAGGACTGCAGTGTTCCTGACTGAGGGAATGAGACCCGTGTCAGAGTGGGCAGAAAGCTGAGAGTTTTGTGAGCATCAGGACAAAGAAGATGAATTCTTTACTTTCTTATCCTTTTTTTTATCATTGTACGTAACATATGGATGTATAGTAGTGGGGACAATCTTAGTTCAAATAAAAAGGATAAAGGACCCACAGTCATGTCCCAGTCGTATTACAATGACCAAAACAAAACAAACATTTTTCCTGCTCACAATGGCCCTCATTTATTAAATTTGTGTTTAATAAAAGACTAAAAACTGTTTGTACAGTCAGTTCCAGGCAAAGATCTGTTTTTATCAATCTGGACGTGGGCAGAGGGAGCACTGAAATCCCACACCAGTTCTCAGCTTGTCTGTGTCTGTCTTGTCTCAAATCTCTGTGGTGGAGAATTATTAGATCATATCAGAGTAGTCATTTTCAGACAGACATACAGAGGAAAAATATCCAACTTTTTTAATACACTCTAAATAAGAGAATAAATCCAGACTGTGTGTTTATGCGATGTACTGTAAGTGAGTTTGTCAGTTGACGATCAGAGAGCAAAGAACAATCCTTTACATAAGATAACCAAGGTCAGCTCTTCTGTTGATGTAAAGGATCAGTTTAACACTCATACAGGTGTATAAAAACTGTCAGTATAAAAAGTTAGAATAGTTAAAACAGACACCATTCATGTATTGATGTGTTGCAAGTCATTCAGGGGACGAGTTATTGTTTCAATAATCGAAAGTTTAAGCCCAGAAATGTCAATGAACAGTGCAGCACAGTTTCCAGCTCTCAGCAGACAGTAAATATTTCACTGCAACTGCATGGAGCAGTTAGCTTTTGTGTTAATGATGCTAATTTGAATAGAAAAGGGTCTCTTTGCTTGAAATGACTCCATAATTGCTTGTTTAAATGTATGGAGACAATGGCACACAGAGAGACCTGTTAGTCTGCAGCAGACTTTGTAAAGCAATAAAATCCTTCGCTCTCTGTGGATTAGGCGATGTCTTTCTGGCTCATTTGCACAAGTTTTGTGGGTGCGTGAGCCGCTGTAATGAACCTGGCCTTGAATATTCACCATCACCTCCAGAGAACATGGGTGCAGGTTCTTCTGTGTCCCCCACACTTATGGC
This sequence comes from Halichoeres trimaculatus, assembly GCF_033239565.1. Lineage (NCBI taxonomy): Eukaryota > Metazoa > Chordata > Actinopteri > Labriformes > Labridae > Halichoeres > Halichoeres trimaculatus. The sequence continues at coordinate 9,749,108 of NW_027437180.1, forward strand.
TGATATTGAAAAAAAAACAAAAAACAAACAAACAAAAAAAAAACGATAAGTGGTTTATTTGGACTTTAAAGCATTTTGTAGAAGTAACACAGTGAAAAGCACAGTGAACTCCTCTTTTACAACTTGAAGTCTTCCAAAGTTTCTTAAGGACTTCGCAAGAACAGCAGCTGTCAACCATCTTAAAATGTTGTGTAAAACCCTGCTTTTAACCTCTAATAACTACAAAAAAAAAAAAAAAAACCTCTTTGGAAAAAGAGGACTTCAACACAACACAGCCCAATAACATCTACATAGCACCACAGCATCGGATGTGAGAAACATTTTTATGTGGTGTATTTATCTTTTAAAGTTTAAACACAGCCTGTTTAGAATATTTAAGGTTAGTTTTTGACCTACGCTGCAGCCAGCCACCAGGGGGAGTAGTTTGAGTGGCGATTTCACACTAAGTTGGATTATGTCGATTGCTTTTTACAGCTCATGGTCATAATTTTGTAGATGGTCTTCTGACTCATTCCAGTGGTTGACAGCAATACACCTAAACCTGAGTTCACCTGCACTGAAAAAGAAGACAAACAGCATTGGCGCTGTGCATTGTGGGACACAGTATGTGAGGTAGACTGGGCTGTTGCAAATAAAAACACCTGGAACAGTAGGATATTCAGGAATTTTTGGCGTACTGCAGATTTAGCTCTTTTTTACATACCACATACTACGTTTTACTGAGGCCTAGACCACACGAATATGGATATATTTCCAAACGAACATTTTTCTGTCCAATTGGGCCTCTCAGCCACATGAACACAGCAATTTCACCCACATAAACAGAAATTTTTTAGACAGATAAAAAAGTGAAGAAATAAAAAAATATGTGGTTGAGTGGACCCGTGTAGTGGTGTTAAATGGAGCTGGTGTTGGCGCGATGACAAGAAGTGCCAAGCAACAAGTCACTGTAGCAACGGTTGCCAACAACAAGATCAATGGTTCACATTTATTGTAATTTCTGTGTTCTTGGCACTTTTTGCCCCCATTACAGCTCTACAAATGAATGTAATGTTGTTGATGATGATGTTGTTGTTGATGTTCTTGAAGTAGCGAGTCCACCTCCTCGTCCATCCACACAAACTACTCAATTTGATTTTTTTTTTCGCCATCTCCTTACTCCATTGACCGCTTCTTCTTCCTGTTTTTGACTGCGCATGCTCATAACGTTCTTCTTCTATGGTTTTCACATTTTAGTAACCTGCCACTTATCAGCCAAGCATGGCATTGCAGGCTTCAGAGGCGATCGTTTTCACTTTTGTCTCTTTGTATGGACAGAGATATTTCTGTGGTGTGGGCAGTTTTTTTTTTTTTAAAGAGGACAAAAATATCTGGTCCAAAAGATATCCATATATGTGTGGTCCAGGCCTTAACCAGTGGGCACTGCTAGTGTAGTTGGGGATTTGGAAAGCAGACAATGGCTTGAGTAGAAACCTATCTGATCTGGTGCCATGACAAAGTGGAGCCGGAACTGAGACACATCTGGTGATTTTCTGGTGTAAGACGCGTCAGTGATGTTAAAATACACCAGATGCATCTGCAGTGCAGCTCCACTCCATTGTGTTAACTGTGTTAGCTTACAGTGGCTGTGCGGTCAGTCCGACAAGCAGCATGGTTGACAGACAGTTGGAGTCGCGGGAGAGGAGCTCCTGCACTTCCCACTTGATGAGCCTCTCTTTGTTCACGTTGAGCTGTGAAACCTCAAACCTCCTGACTCCTGGGCCCTGTTCTACGAAGCAAGTTCAGCCTAGCGAGATAGCCTTGGAGCTAACTCGCTGAACTGAGCGCGGTAGCCGGCGGTCACGCTACACGGTTTTACGACGCTGGTTATCAACCTCATAAGTGGATCCAGCTAGGCAATGAGCGCGTGCACGCATATAAGGCGGAGCCCACTGCATCTGACCAATCACGAACATGGAGTAGTCTGGAGCGTCAGAGCAGGCCGGAGAGAGAAGGACATCATACTTCACACAGGAGGAGCAGGAGGTGATCATGAGGAAGTATGACGAGGTGAAACATGTAATTAACGTTGAAAGCAACACCGTCGCCGCTGCTAAAGCACGGAAGGAGTGCTGGCAGAAAAGTACTGACAGTCTAAATGCGTAAGTGTAGTGCAAAAAAAAATCTCTTGTGCCATTATCATCCTGAAATAGCACTGTTCACCATGCACTTTTACTGTAACATGCACCATACCTAATTTATTTCTTACATGAATTTATTCATTTGTTCATTCCTATCGTGTTTACATTTGTTGTGTGATATGTAGCCCACATGAGCCCTACATGAATTCCTGTCACAATTTTAAGACAGGCAATAAAATATTATCATGGAACAGAACTGTTGGCATTGAAGATCTTATTACGGCAATGAGAGTTCTTCATTCCCTTTAACTACCTGTAGAAAGTGTCATGTACTACCAAACCCTCCCTGGAAAACCGGTAACTTTCATAAAGGTGGTCATCCGAAAAAGAGAGTGGGTTGGGCTTTGATGTCCACGGGATCCTCTAAGAACGGACAAGCCATTTTTTCATGAGGGCTCATTGGTCAGTGGGCGGGGTTTTTATAGTCCGCGAGTTAAATCTGGAACCTAACCTGCCCTGGAGCAGGTTAGCCGTTCAGCGTACGTTGCCATGGAGACTCGCCTCGCTGAGGAGTGATCCCGTGTCGTAGAACAGGGAATCCGAAACCTATCCTCAAAGCTACCTCGCTGGGCAGTAATCCTGCTTCGTAGAACAGGGCCCTGGTGTGGCTCATAATGTCTGTTTGTTGTTGTACAATCTGGTTTTGATACTGTTTGTTAAATTTTGAAAGTCCATGTTTTTTTTTGGAGCACAACTTCCTGTCCCGCTCAATCTTCCTACAGTGAACTGATGTGCGTTACCTGCTAACTGCTGAATCAGGCATGCAGCAGAGCAGATCCAGTGTAAGTCGACACACTAACCTGATGTTTGTGTTTTGCTGAAATATGTCTTCCCTTCATGTCCTACCTTCTATGGGCGATGCCAGCTAAACCCTGAATATTTAGACGCTTCATATTTAAATGGAGATCCTTTAACACCAGCTTGCCAGCCGCCTGAGCTAGTGTTGCTCTGTAATGTAAAAGGTCAATGGCTGAGTCTGATAAGATTGAAGACTTTGAGCTCAGGATGCAGAAAGAACAGAGCAAAACCTCAGTCAACCAGATCACAACTTCAAAATCAGGTCATCGACCGCTTCATTTGACCTTTGTTTCTAATCCAGGTTTTTGTGGGTCAGTGCATTCAGATCTTTGATGTTAACATAGACACACATTAGCCAGGTTGAAGCTAACTGACTCTCTTTCAGCAGATGATGTGTTTCTCAGCAGAGGCAGGACTTTGAACTTTTTTTAACCTCCCATACATCACAGGTAGCTGATGGAGAAAGTTTTTGTAATAAAGAAAAAGAAAAAGAAAAGTATTAAATCTTTCAGGGTGTAAGAAATTTAACTCTCACTTTTTTATCTCTTTTTATCTCTGTTTTCACTTCCACTGTCTCCTGACAGTTTTATCTGCGTTTAAGCTGCAAAATGTGCTCCTTCTCCTTGGAATAGCTTGCTCTGTGCTTTGTACAGTGAACACTGTTTTAATCCCTGAAACTTAAAGCTTTCATGGCTAAAAGTCTTGTGTCAAAGGCCAATAAAAGAACAGTCAAATTGGCTTCATGTGAGAACAGCAGAATTAGCTCATAACATTCACTACAGGTGATCCCTCCACAATAAAAGGCAAACAGTCATTTCACTGTTAATAAGGAATATGTTCTTTCAGTTCCTTAAAGTAGATTTAAAACCATTTTGTAAAAAATGTATACAACAAGCTGTGTGGTGGTGTAAATTTGAGAGGACGGCTGTTACTCACTTGAATTTCATGAATCACACTCCAGCAGTGATTCCCTCAAGAAGCAATTACTGACAGACAGATCCACGGGTAACCCTGATCCATTTTTTCGCTTTGTTTCTCTCTTCAATTTGAAGCCATCCTGTGTCTTTTTCCTTCTCTCCAGCTGAGATTGGTGGGGATGAGGTTGGCTGACTTAGTTTCAGGGAGGGAAGGAGGAAAATGAGAAGGAGAGGGGGGTTGTAGAGTAAAAGAAAAGTCATGTCACAGAACATATCAGCGCGGAAGAGTTTTGGTGCACGACTGAGTTTTTCTTTAAAGTGTTCTTGTTGAAGACAAATGCAACTGTAACTGTGTCCCAATTCAGGGTCTGCAGCCCACGAAGGCCATACTGAATTGAGATGGTCTGGTCTACAGAGCATTTCTTATTTTTCACCCTCAACGTCACACAGCCCTGCCCTCACCTGTCACGGCTAAGTTACACCAGATGCCTCTTCAGTGCAACTCAATTCCGTTAAGGCAAACAAATCAAATAGGTTTTCATCCAAATCAATGTGTCAGCTTACACTGATCCATTCTGTTGCAGTACGTCTGTGTGGCTGCTCCATTGTGTTGCATGTAATACGCAGCCATTCTATTTTTTTTTTTTTTTTTGTCGGAAGAAAGATCAAGCGGGACAGGAAGCTATGACCAAAAACTACCTAAAACCACCCAGTGACTGTCAAAATCAGTTTGTATTTAGCTTGACCACAACGAGAAACTGACATAATGAGTGGAGCCAGACCAGGGGCCTGTACTACGAAGCTGGATAAGCTCTTAGAGAGATAACTTCCTGGATAAGTTTCAGGTTTTCCGTACTACGAATGTGGATCTCTTTTTATCCAGACACGTTGCCACGGTAACTGATGCTGAACGCCAAACCTGGTCCGGAGCAGGTTAAGTTCCAGGATAAGAGCTCAAGGGGTGTGACAGACCGCCCGCTGACCAATCGGTTCTCTCAGGCAGGCATAAAAGACCGCACAGTCACCAATTCGCTCAGCTGGAGTGAAGTCCTCCGGCGCGGGACCACCCCCTGTCTTTTTGGCCCAACATTTTTTTTTTATGGGCTGTGAACAAACAATATCTTACTGATCATCATAACTGAGACATTGTCAGGGAAAAGTAGAAATGTGTGCAAATGGAAGCTGTCATACTGACCACTTTGAAGGATGTTTTTATATAATTACTTTTTATTTGCTCCCACGACCTTTTTTCCCCACTACTGCATCCGCAATACAAACTGCCTATAATGAGCATTTTCCTTGGGATTTGTAGGAAAGTGGACTCTTTCTAATTATGAGGTTGGATATGATGCTGATCACACACACACTGACTGACAACATGAATGAATAAGGACCTAACTGCCCGTGTCGTCACATGATGAGATAGGTCTATAAATATCAGCATTTTGGAAATGTACGCATCCACAGAGTCTGCGATTTTTTTTCAGCAATCCCTCCAGCTTCTCACGGCCGCAGTCGTGTTGCTCCTGGCCTGGATAACACTGCGGTACTCCTCGTACTTTTGCAGTATTATTTACTGCTCCTCCGCCGTATAGGCTGCTCTCTTCTCCATTGTGGAAAATGCTCCGGGGCCGCTAACCACGCCCATTTTATGTGTGCACTCACAGATCCCAGCCGGATTCACTTATCGAGTTGATAACGAGCTTTGCAGTACAGCAGATCTGGATGACGGTGATCCGGTAAAGTTCAGCAAGTTGTCGCAGAGTTACCCTGGATGACTTAATCCAGCTTCGTAGTACAGACCCCAGGAGTCAACAGGTTTGAGGTTTTACAGCCTGAACACGCAGCCACTATGAGTTGACAAACGCATTCAAGATGCAGCGCAATGGAGTCGCACTGCAGACATATCTGGTGTAATTAAGGCGTCAGGCTTACATTACTTTTCAATCATGCAAATCAAAACCTTGGATTTTAAAACAGGATGTTTTTACCATTATTTTTCAAATACTTTATTTTATTTTCTTTATTGATATAACATTGAACCACAATGTAAGAGTAAGTACATGTAAGAGTTAAGCAACAATGTACATTTTTAACATTTGAACAAGCACCAGGGGGTTGTTAAAAAAAAAGAAGTAATAAATGCAAGCTATTTTAGATTTTTTTTTTTTTAAGAGTACCAAATTGATTGAATGTGTTGTTTGAATTTCTGTAAAAAAAAAAAAAAAACATTTGAAAATAAAAAAAGACACTAAGTAAAAGTTTTTTTTTTTCATTCCCCAGAGTGTTTACATTTATGAACATTGAATTGTTTCATAGTGAGAAGATTTATAAGGAACTTTTTTTTCTCCTTTAACTACTTTAAAATAGTTCAAAAACACATATTTATACAATTAAACAAAACCTTCTTCAATGTTTTAGAAATACAAACACATAGTTGTTGCCAGAAATCCTTCACAACTAGATCAAACTCAACTCCTTCAGGAGTTTGGTCGTGTCCATCATCTTCGGCGTTCACAGGCATTGAATCTTAGGATACGTGAGGCTACGAAGGATTCACAGAATCCTTCCTTTGTGGCACCCAAGATGGAAACTGGACTCATCGGCTGCATTTAGACGTAGCCTTTGAAATGGGACAGCCTTCCACAGGCCGCTGTGACGTAATCAGCCTTCAGATTAAGCATTCGTAGGCTGAGGTGTGAGGTGCCACTTTGCAAATCGAAGCAACACTGAGTTAAAAGCCTTACAGATGTGTTACGATTCAAACTGCACGACGCTTTACATTTTTAATGCCTGACCCTGTTAAAGGATATCGACGTCCTGGCTCACCATTAAAGAAAGATTATTCCTGTCTTCTCAAATCCTCTCGACCAATTTGTCAGGTGTCGGCCCTGCTCCTGTCAGCCTCTCACATTTCACTCTTCATCTTACAGTCGCCCTGTGACAGGATGTCAATAGGTCTTCCTGGAGATGCTAACAAATGCTGCCTGAGCCGCACACCCGCAAACAAAATAGAAAAAAAAGATATCAAGTCATATTATTCTCTCCCCCACTTTGCCTCCTTGCTTTTTAACCACTGCTGTTGTATTTGTAGTCTGCTCCGTCTGTGCCGTCCTGTCAGGAAGCATCACCGTCAGCGGGATGTCTTTAGAAGTGCATGAAAGCTGTCGTCCTCTCTGAACACACTTACTCTAACAGGAAGTGTCTCTCCGTACAGGTGTCATGTGTGTCCTCCCAGCACACTTGTACCATCCCGTCACCTGGATGCTTTTTTTTTTTTCTTGTTGTTGTTTGTCTGTGTCATTTCCCTCTGCTCTCAGTCTGTCTCTGCGCTCTAATTTATGCAGCTGAAATAGATCTTAAACGCTCGCCTTTATGCCCTCTCTCGTCTGAGTCTTTTTGTAGTCACAGACTGTCTCCTTACTTTGATTCCTTCGTATAAAGACTTGGAAAATAAAGATTTCAAAAGGATTTGGCTCCTTTTTGAACTGGTTATGCAATGAAGAAAAACATCACACAAAACCTCCAAAAGTCTCATTAAAGCCTCGCTGCGATGCATTTTATGCTTGTGGAGTTGAAACTCTGCTAGGCTTTGTGCGATGTCAGGTGCGTAGGCCTAATTAAATTTCACACCTACTTGCTTTATTTAATGCGGCGGAATAACTATCTTTTATCTTCCAGTGTTGTAACATCTGCCCTTCTGCTATTATTTCAAGGCATGTGTAAAATAAATGATGTTAATTTGTGTTAAATGAGATGTTTGTATCTCTTAATGGCCACCTGCTTTTCATTTGGGGGAGCACGCTGTGTCGTGAAGCAGCACACAATAATACACTGCACACACTTGGCTCCACAGAAGTCGGGTCTGTCTCTGTGTTGAGGCTCTTTGAAGCGTTAGCCTGCTCTTCGCCAAAACTTTGAGTTAAGAGAGAAAAGCTTTTCGCCCTCTTCTCCTTTTCTTCTCTAATAGCCTGCAGATCTGGTGTCCTGTCACTGCAGTCTTGTAGCAGCGCATGTTGCAGTATGATGTCCTGATCACAGATCCTCTGCCAACTGTTTGGAGAGAACAGAGCATGTTCTTCAACCAAAGGGACCTTTCCCAGCCTCACTTTTTAACACTGCTTTAAGTGGGCCAGTTGGCTCCTTCTTAATCCAACCCCCCTCGGCTCACTTGGACTTTTTTCAGCACACCAGCACTCCTTACCAGCTGCCAGTACCCTTTCCTGTCCTCTCCTTATAACAGTTTCTCTTGGCTTTCATCATCCTTATTGTAAGATAAGTGCTGCAAAAATGATGTACTGAGTAGTAAAGTATGAATTGAATGGTTTATGAAACAGATCCAAACTGTTTGGTTTTCTCCACTCGGCTCGTGGTGCGTGTGCTTTGTTCAGTCCTTTTTTCTTTTCTTCATTTTACTACTCAGTTTGGAACAAGTTTGTAGCTCCTCCACCAATCATGTTTGACAGACCAAGCCGCAGGAGCTCCACGCCCCTGGTAGGCGGACGTGGGAAAAACTCGTGCTCTGGTGTCCCGGGGTTCCGAACCTGCAGCACGGAGAAGAAGGCTGCAGGGCTCGGGTCTCTGGCTCCCTCGGCAGGCACCCACACTTGCACCCCCTGGATTCTTTCTCTGCGCAGCTAAGCCTCCCCGCTCCCCCCTACACCGGGCCTTGCTCTCCGGTGGGTCCTGGGGCCCCCAAACTTAAGCACCCCTCCACGGACTACGCCCCTCAGCCCAGGCCGGGGGGACCCGCGCCCCTGGTAGGAAGACCCCCATTTCGGCAAAGACCAAAGGCCAAGGGATCCAGCTTAGGTGAACAGCCCAGCTCAGGTGACTGTACGCTGGGCTATCGTTCGTCAGTGTCCCACTAACTCTCGGTTCACTCGTTCACGTGTGTGGCCTGAGTTAGAGGCTGACCGAGGGATCCAGCAGCATAGAAAAGCCCAGCTCAGAAAGGCTCCACCACCACCACTCTCCACCCCTCGCGCCCCTGGTAGGCGGAGACGCCGGCGGAGGGGAGGGAGGAATCGGTGGGGCCCGCGCCCGCAGCCGACAAAAACTTGGATCGAGGGCTGACTTTCAATCGATCACAGCGAAGGAGCTGCTCTGCTACGTACAAAACCCTGACCCAGAATCAGGTTGTCTGCAAGTCATTTAGCACAGCGATCATACACATGCACATTGTGAGGCGAAGAAATACGGCGGAACAGTGGAGGCATATGTGTTGTGTACATGTCGAGTGTAGAAGACAGTTAGAGGGTGTACCTGGGAGCTCTTAAGATTCAGTGTGAGCTCTGATGACGGCGATAAGGAAGTGGAGGATAAAACCATGACTGCTTGTTGCCAATTCAGAGACTTTATCACAAGATTTAATGACTTTTCAGACCCCTCTCATGAGTTTTTTAAAGACGACGATTCTTGCGACTTTTCTGGAGTTTGGAAATTCTGAGCGTGTATTTATCTCCTCAATGGTCAGCGCGTGTGAGTCCCTCCCCTATCCAAAACACAGACAGACAGTCCTCACTCACAGCAGATGAAATCATGCAAGTGTGTGTGTCATTGTGATCACTTCTGCCGGTCCCCAGCCCATATAAAGGAGGAGAGTTGATATTTAGACATTAAAAAAACAAGAATGGACAGAAGAAAGTTAATTTGTAGTTGTAAACATTTTATTGATGTTGCTTTTTACCTGCTCCCTGTCTCTTCCATATCATTTCTCTATCCTACAGAGTCCATGACAATTACATGAAAATGGATTATTATACAAATTTGACTTCAGGATCATTTAGTGGCTTTAGGCCTTGTTTACACAACAATGTTTCATCTGAAAACGCTAAAACTCAGTGAAAAAATCTGCATGTACATGGAAAACGGCGGGACTGGAAATGCTGTAGTAAGCATGCCAGGCCTGTAGTTTGCGCTTTAACTGTCTTGTCCAGAAGCTGCTTTTGGTAGATCTCCATTGAAGTAGAGTTGGGCCGATCATTTGGTGTATTGGGGAATGCTAGGTGCAAAAGTGGAGCAACAGATGCTCATTTTGTTGAAAGACAGTCAGCACATTGAGCAGCACAAGCACAACAAGGTAGTTTGCGATGATTGTAACAACAGTATTGCTGTATGCGCTTGCACGAAGCAGAGTGTGATGTCAGCGTTTCAACTGGCAACACCAGCTTACTGTTTACACGGGAATGGTGTCAGCAGGGTTTCAAAAAAATTTCACTCTAGAGGCCGTTTTCAAAAGTTTGTGTTTAAGGTTGGCTACAAAGCTGTTTCCGTGTAAACGTGAGGCTGAAATGCAACAATACTTTTGCGTTTCACCATAAAACCGTTGTTGTGTAATCGGCCACTTAGTGAGTTCTGGGACAGCCAATAGTGACTTTCCTTTCTGAGGTGTTTGCATGTTGAAACTAGCAATGTTTCACTCGGCTTTAATGATGTTTGAAATGGTAAACAGCACCAATGGCTGGAATGAATCGGCCTTACAGTACAACACAAAAACACAAACGTTAGATGGTCTTTGAGATAGAAGAGAAGTGATGCAAATAAATACCTGTAAATCTTGTTACTGCTAGTCGTAAAAGAGGTGTTTACTTCTACAAAATCATTAAAGCCCATATAAATCACTAATTCACTTTTTAAACCATACATGGATTATATAAATGTGTTTTTTCCGCCAGCTGTAAAAACTAAAAATCCCTTCAGATTTATTTCCAGTCAATGATATAACTCCTGGTGTAAGATTAGAAATCAAGTATGATGATTCTGTGTGATATGATTAACAAAATAACCAAAAGACCAAGATCTGCCCATAGACTGTTTTTTTTATATATTTAAAAGCAAAAAATAAAAATAAAAAATAACCCAATAAAATAATAATAAAAAAAATATCATCAACGACTCCACTTCTGAAACCGTTTTGTAGTATACTACAGAAAAGGCCCAAAAGAACAGTCATACTACATACTACGAGCAAAAGCAGTAGGTAGTATATAGTGCCTACTACATACTACATTCACATGTAGTGTTAGGTTTTTCATAACTATACATGACAGATTTGATTAAAAGCAATCTCTAAATAGTGGATTATTAGGCTATATCGTAATCTGGGGTGTCAAAAACATCAACCATGTACACCAAACTGAACCGCAAACCATGACCACAAAACACTGGTAAGAACTGAACTGTGTTTTTGTGAACCATTCCATCCCTTGTAGTGATGCATGTGGTTGCATTGATCTCACTTGAATAAAAGAAAATGTACGTCTTTAAAGCCTTCATCTCTGACCAGAAGACGTTCCTCTGAGACCTTGTTTCCTGCACAACTTGTTTGTCAAAGATCTTTGTGTGAGAAAGAGAGAGCTGCCAGTTCTCTAACATGAGGATCTGGGGTCCTTTTACTGACGTTAGTTCAAGGCCTAATGATGTCTGTGCAACGCATAGCAATCTACCATATAATACTGTGTAGTATAATGCAGCCTGATGACAATTGAAGAGGAGCATGGTGACTCAGGGATGCTGCAGTACTGTTTCTGACACAGAGTACTTCAATAAATGGGGAAAAAATAAAAATAAAAACTTGTACATTAGTGAGATGAACACAATAACAGCCCTACACGCTGCTGATGCTCCATGAATTTTTTTTCTTCCGGAAAAAAGCAGATAGGAACCTTGATGGATGAGTGAATAAGGATCAGGAAACCCCCCATCTTCCGAGTAAGATTTGACCAGTGAGAGGAAAATGTGATCATATGTGGCATTTGTTTACACTTTGGACCCCAAGAGACTTTTGCCATGTGAACACAAACTAAACCAAGTGACAACTGCAACAACTCTTTCATTTCCCTCCCTGAACCAGAGCAAAGCTAACAAGCCACAGGTGTGAATAGACCTTTAGAGAGTTTTCAGACGCCTCTAGCCACTGTTTTCCAGAGAAAAAAAAAAGAGGGACAAATCTCTGCAGCCAGAGATGGTGATTGCATGCAAATGAATGTGGCACGTGCTTGTCTCTTTTGGGTCACTTTTAGCCAGTCCCAAGCCTGGAAAAAGAGGGTCATTTTCAAAAACTCAAGAACCGCATTTGTAGTTCTAAACATATGTAAAGTGCCCCATGCTGTGTGTTCAGCTTGGCATGTAGCAGGACTGAACCTCTTGACTCCTGGCCTGGCTCTGCTCATTGTGTCGGTTTTTGGTTGTTATTTATTCATTTTAAAGGTCAATTTGATATTTTGATGTGGTGACAGTTCACAGCTTCCTTCCCACTCAGTCTGCTCTGAGCAAATTGATGTGTCAGTCGATGTTAACTTTGACAGCAAATTCTGATTTAGAGTTAGTCTTCTGAATAACACAGTTTTTAGTTTAAGTCATATTATAGCCATCTAAAACCTTTTAGTCTCTGTCTAGTTTTAGCCAACCAAGTAACATAAGAGTTTTAGACTTAAGTCTTTTAGTCTTAGTCTAGACAGAGAGGTTTACCTGTTCAGTTATACGGTGTCACATCACACTGTAACAGCTCTGCTATTTGTTATGTGTTAGTATGGATGTTCATTGTTCTCACAGTGTTGAGCCAGGGAAGGCAACAGGAAAGGCTAAGGAGGGAGAGGTGGAGGTGTGTGTGTGAAAGCTGAGACTCCACAGGTTAGACTGTTATGAGATAATCATAACAGTGTTTCTCAATCCTGGTCCTGGAGGACCCCCTGCCCTGCATGTTTTGGATGTTACCCCACTCCAGCACACCTGATTCAAATGAATGGCTCGTTATCAGGCTCGAGCAGAGCTTGATGACGAGCTGATCATTTGATTCAGGTGTTTTTGAGTCGGGAACATAAAAAACATGCAGGGCAGGGGGTCCCCAGGACCAGGGTTGAGAAACACTGCTGTTGAGGAGAGCGGTAGCTGATGAGCTAGTGACTGACAGGTGTGTATATGACACAGGTGAGGTGATTGGAGGAGCCCACACTGAGGCCATGTCCACACATCACCAGGTATTTGGAAAATCACATATTTTTTTTATACATTTTCGCCAGTCGTCCTCATGCAACTGCAGTTTTACGTCACTGAAACTAATATTTTTTGAAAACTCCAGCCAAAGTGAAGATTTTGGAAAACTCTAGTTTCATGGTTTTGTGTAGATGCCGGTTCGGAAATGTCACAGCTGAATGACGGGGGCTCATTCTGATTGGCTGGCACGGGTTGTTCGTCTGGAAAAAACTGCCTATTTTTGCCAACTGGGTTTGGCATGCTTGGAGCCACATTTATTGGCGGATTTACCCACTAAGGGGCCGATCACACGACAACATTTTAGGGTGAAACGCAAAAGTTTTGTTTTGTTTCAGCCTTGTGTTTACACGGAAATAGCATTTCAGCTGACCTCAAATGCAAACTTTTGAAAACAGTCCCCAGAGTGGGATTTTTCCTGAAACGCTGCCGACACCATTGCTGTGTAAACAGTAAGTCAGCATTTTTAGTGGAAACGCTAGTGTCACACTCAGCTTTGCGCAAGTGCATACAACCGGACAACAGTACCGACTGTCGCAAACTACTGTGATGTGTGTGTGCTTATGCTGCTAAATCTGCTGCCTGTCTTATGACAAAATGAGCATCTGTTGCTCCACTCCTGCTCTTAGTATTCCTCAATACCCCATATGATCAGCTTAACTCTACTTCAGTGGAGATCTCCCAAAAGCGGCCTCTGGACAAGACAGTTATAGCACCACCTACAGGCTTGGCATGCTTACTACAGCGTTTTCAGTCCATCAGCATTTCCATGTAAACACAGATTTTTTTCACTGCGTTTTAGTGTTTTTAAATGAAATGTTTTAGTGTAAACGGGGCCTAAGTGTGGACAAAAATATTTTCGGAGACAAGCAAGGGGGGTTTATTCATTTTTTAAAAGACCTGGCCATGTGTGGACAGACAGGGGAAAACAGACAACAAAACCACAGAGAAGAGGGAAGAGAGGGGCAGACACTACAGTTCCTAACACAAAAAGTTGCAGTTCCCAGAGTGACCACTTGGGGATAGCTCAAAAAGTCAAGGCATCTTCTCATCAAGACTCATACTGAAATGTCCACTAAACAGGAGCATAGATTTGGCTACAGGTAAGAATATGGATTCTTTGCACCTAAACACCTTTGTTTTTATTTTTTATTTTTTAAATAAATCATTCATTTTTGAGACAATAAAGTTAAAAGTAAGGCATAATTAGCAGTGTGGCCCACCATGGCTTCAACTTTTTATTTCTAGGATGACTTGAACTTATGTTGAGGGCTTGAAAACCCTTAAAAACAAACGGGTGACATAATCTGATACTATCTGTGATTTACATGATGTGTAAGACACAAAGGAAACCAGTATCAGTCTGTCATCCTGCCCTCTAATCTCCTCAACCTGCTGTTGTGATTTTGCCTGCAGGTGTTGCTTCACCCCAACAAGATCACAAGTTTTTACTAAATCCTTAGACACTTGGCAAACGCAGAGGTCAAGTGAAACAAAGGCAGCCTCTTCCTTTCATATGAAATAGCAAATTTAACTTGGCAAAAAATATATCAGTGACAAGAGCAGTGTCCCCGGATCAGACCGTGACTTGCCCTGGGATCACAGCCAGCCTGAGGGACGTAACGAAGATCTTTAGCCCTTTAAAAGCACATCAGTGTGACAGCCTCTCACCAGCAGCCTGCCCCTGTCAGCTCCTTAAAATGAATAAAAGTAAAGAGGTTGATGCGTATTAGACGGAAGAAAATTACCTCACTTTTCTCAGCTGCTCTTTGATCCCTCGCTTTCCGTCAGATAGGCTTTTTTTTGCTCCTTTCTCGCTTTACTTCATGGAAAAGTTGAACACCTGTCATGTGCAGAAACTTATCTGAAGTCAAAAAGAAAAAAAAATCATATTAAATAAAAAAAGCTTCTGCTCAGCTTGGCTGCACTGTAAGGAGTAACACACACACTCACACAGCCTTTAAGAACTTCCACAGCCGCTGGCATCTGTGCAGCTAATGAATTTCCACCGGCAATTAAGTGTTTCGGTCAAGGGCTTGTCAATGCGAAGGAAAGAAAGAGTAATTACCTTTCCCAAATAGATCATCCGGTCTACTGGCGCTAACCCACAACACCTTCAGAGGCAGTACTCAACATTTTCCGCCACAGGGTCCCTGATGTTTCACATATGACATACTTTAAAGACAAATTTGGTGTGTGCGTGGAGTGTCCATCTCCCTGTGTCCCGATACAGAGAGAAGCACAGCTAATGAAGCAGACGGGGAGGAAACAAGGCAGTGCTTTGACAGCCAGAAGGCAAGGGAGCTAAAGCGCACACAATCATCTCGGATGCTAACGCTGAGTGGATTGGACAGAAGAAACAACCGAACCAGGTAAAGGAACAGACAGAGCGAGGTACAGAGACAGGGAGACAGTGAAAGAGGAGATGTGAAGGAAAGGAGGACAGCATGTGTGTGTATGTGTGTGTGTCTGAGCAGTTGTTAAAGGGGTCTTTCCGTGCTTCACTGAGCTAACTGGCTGCACTGACTGCTACAGGGATGAAAGAGACCAAAGTCTGGGTCTGCTCCAAGCTCATTAAACACAGAGCCAGCCTCTCCCACTGAAGCCTAAAGGCCTGCGCGACCCCGCTAACCCTGCACCAAGTAAAACACAGCTGTCTGACTGCAAATCTCAAGTTGTGACACACTGGGAGAAGCATTCGTTACACAAAGAACTGGTGTCAACAGGTGACTCTGACAAAGCAGAATGCTGATATTGATGTTATATGTCACCAGCGCGGGCCTCCGTCGGGGATCGTGTCTGAGCGCGGTTGCTTGGAGAGCTCCAACATTTTGATGCTACATCAACACGCACAGCTGTCATGGTGAGACCTTTCAGAACAGGGACAATAATAATCGTGCTGATGGGGTCATTCATTTATATTCTTCCTAAGGGTTGAATCAGTCTTAAGAAGGGTAATGACTCATGACTTGAAACACTGAAGACAGCATCTGAGCCACTGGGGGTAGTTATTAAAGAGAGGAGCTGAGCTGCAGTTGCTCTTCATATTCTGAATCTGGTTGACAGAACGAAGCAATTACATGATGTAAAAACACTGGATCTAATCTTTATCTAGTGATTTTTCTTATAACCACAGCTCTTAAAAGGGTGAGGGAAGTGACATAAAACCAGATGTCAAAAGAAAATTAGGAGTGTTTCACGAAATGAATGATAGAATGAAGAGTACAACAAAGGATCTTGTACCAAGTTAAGTTTAAATGACGGAGGATCTTTCATCAAATTAGTTTCTACTTACAAATGATCTTTTATAAAATTAAGCACACTAGCTAACAATCAGGGCCGTAACCAGGGTTTCAAAATTGGTGAGGTCCAGACCTTGACCTCCCAACCCACACCCTAACCCACGCACACAAACTGAAACGATTCCTCGAATTATTCGAGGTACTTGATTACAAAATTACTAGAGTATTTTTTCTCTGCCTCGAGGAATCGTTTAATTTAAAAAAAAAAGATCAAAGAGTGGTATTTCAAATAGAGCTGAGGCCATATTACGAGAGTTTTCAGACCCCTCAAGCCACCTCTTTTACAAAATAGCAACTAGCAACAAATCTAGCTTCTTTTCTGGAGTTTGGAGACGAATGGGTCATTCTTCAAAACGGGTGCCATTTGGGTCCGCAATATTTGATGAGGTGTACAAGGCACAAAAAATGTGTCAAAGTTTGTTTACAAATTTTGGAGCTACCAAAGCAAGTGCTCTTATTGACATGCTGTATCAGAAAATTCTATTTCTTAAAGAGAAAAATTTTCATTTGAAAAAATAACTGCTCTTTAACTAAACAAAAATGTATTTTATCCGATTACTCGATTAATCGATGGGATTTTCAGTAGAATACTCGAGTACTAAAATATTCGATAGCTGCAGCCCTACTTGTGTTATAAAATCAGTTTTGATCACTAGTAGCTAAAAGTTCCTTTATATTAGACTGCATATAATCATACAGTGTGAAATGATGGAAGTTTACTTTGGGTTGTCAGCTTAAAAACAGTCATGGACATTTGAGCAAATGAGGAAGAGAGAGATTTTCTGTTATTAAGACTTTATAATATTCTCATTAAGACATTGAGATGAGAGGGGAAAAATCCCTTTTTATCAGTTTTGCACAATTCACACCAAAATGTCACCTAAAATAACAGATACACTGCCAAGTGGAGGGGGTTCAAGGAGGTTGATTAGACCCTATAGCTTATGCTTTATCATTTAGAAAGAAGGATTCAATTTTTTATTTGCAACTTACATCTCGATCTATCTATCTCATCTATCTTTCTATCTATCTATCTATCTATCTATCTATCTATCTATCTATCTATCTATCTATCTATCTATCTTTCTATCTATCTATCTATCTATCTATCTATCTATCTATCTATCTATCTATCTATCTATCTATCTATCTATCATCTTTTTGCAGATACATATACATACTTAAGATAAAACAAAACAAAACAAAACAATCTGTTTTAAAAAACTGAGACAGGCAGTTCTTGTCATAAAAGCAGCACAGAAAATTCCACATTTGATAGAAAAAATGGAAATGCAAACTAAATCAGTATTGTCAACATATCAATAAAAAAATAACTGTGTTTTAACTAGTGAGCTTTAACTTTTTGAACTGTATGCTTTGAGTATGTTGCCATGGTTACCTAACGGTTATGCCAGTCCAGCACTTTAAACTGGCATCAGCGGGAACTGTCATCAGGCAATTTAAAGGGCAACTCCGGTGTTTTGACACCTGGACCTTATTTATAGGTGTGTGCATGTTTACCGGTACCAGTTCGCATTGAGTCGTGGACGTGCTCCTGTTTGCTGTTCTCGAGCCAGCTCTTCGTCTCTCTCCCTCTGCATCCGTCTTTCATGGAGCTCCTTGTCCGTGTGCTCAGGCTCAAACCGGTAATGACAACCGTCAAACTTGAAGTCGTAGTCTGAAGACGCTAGACGAGCTGACTTTATAACACTGGCGATGGATGAGAAAATATAGCCGAAATGAGCGATTTTGCAGAGATTATGTCCCGCGCTGAAGCTCCCTTGCCGTGGCCCCCGCTGAGTGCGGCTAAAATCGGTTGGATCTAAATAACTTCTGAAGGACTCCGAGCTGCACAATGTTTGTCTGAGTGAGTATATGAGTATGCACACACCTATAAATAAGGTCCAGGTGTCAAAAAAACGGAGTTGCCCTATAACTGGAATGTCTTTTACCCGTTTAAAGTAGGTTTGAACCCAGTCTAAATCAGTATTCACACAGACCATGGGATAAAATAAAACAAATTAAATCCTGCTGAAATATTCCGTGGGTTTGGACCTCGGATCAAAACCCCGGCTTCCTCCTCCTCTTTCTAAGTGATATAGAGTTTTTAGAATTTCTAGAGTGATATACTGCTGTATCAGCACAGAAGACTGAAAATAACGGACCTGTCTGCATGAAGATTCACAAGACACTGTCAGATCGTGTTGGTCAAAAACACCCGAAGGTCTGGCTTCATTAACAGCGGGCTGCTTGTTCGTAAAATAATAAAGAGTCTGTCACTCACCTCACGGTGTCGTTCTCTGCTTCCTGTCAAGGGCGTTCAAAGTCACTGCGATTACAGGCTTCGTCAGATAACTCCCTGCATGCCGTGGTTTCAAAATAAAAGCTCCCCTGTGTTTACATGTTTGATGCGCCGATTGGGGCTCGTTTTGTTTTTTTTTCTCAGAAATTTTTACCGAGGTCCGGACCTCGGTAACCTCATAGCTGGTTACGGCCATGCTAACAATGTACGAACTATCTCTACCAAAGAGCCTAGCCCAGGCAAGGGTTTAAGACTGAAGCTCAAACCAGCCTTGTCAGAACTCCCCACCCTCAGCTCCGCTCCTGATTGGTGGACACACATAGACACACACTCAAAAATGCCACCAGGGCCATAACATGTTTCTGTCTACCTCAAACTTCATGGCAGCATAGATTGGCTTCACAGATTTCAAACCCTCATGTTCATTGTAGATACTGGGTCAATGTATCCTGTGTTTCTCCAAATAAACTTTTGCATCTTGATTTTGTTGATGTTTTTTTTTTATCAAACCTGTTGTAAAGGGGCTGTGAGGGCTGCCTGTTTGGTGTTGATTGCAGAGACACCTTTGGTCACCACTGGAGGTTTTCTCAAGTTTGACATGGCGGACATTACTTCTTTACGTTGCTCAAACACTTAAGGAAAAAAGAGAAAAAAAAAACTTTTGCACAATTTATCATAAATCTGGTGGGGGGGAAAGTAATATTTCCCAAAGTATAAACCTTGCCCAAGTCAAACAGACACTACCAGCTAGTGTTTGCATGCCAACTTGAGGCAAATTGTCTGATTTAGCTGTGTGTTAAAATAATCAAAAAGGTCGCCAAGAGCATCACCAGAGAATCTCCAGTATCCTCAGGGTCATTGCTCCTCGTCACGAGATGAAACTGAAAGTCAAAGTATGGGAGAAGGGATTCAATTGCATGCTCCCTGTACAGTAGAAACAAGGCTTAGTGCATTGATCTACAAAGGATATCACACAGTGCAAGCCTCAAACCATGCCCCAACAGTAAAAAGAAGACTTGGTTGACTGTTGGTTGACTGTTGGTTGATTGTTGGTGCTTACAGATGTGAGAGCAGCCAGAGGAGCTACCTGGCCCCAACTACTTACAACAAAAAAAATTGAGTCCATCCTGTCCTGCAATCCAGACAAAGAGCCTGATCTACTAAGATCTCAAATAATAAGCGCTAAATTGCGTGTTCAAATTAAAAAAAAAAAATGCTCATGCTGTTAGTGGGCATGTTGCAGGTGATCTACTCAGACTGTGTATGCAGTTGACAACAGGTGCAGGCTTGGTGCATTTATTTACTGTACACACATGATATCATACAGGACAAGCCCCAAACCATGCCCCAACAGTAAAAAGAAGACTTGGTTCACTGTTCTAACATTGCACAATGAACACATGAGCTATTTTCCAGCTGTGCGACACACACTTACACATATACAGTACAAACATAGGTTGTTACTCATTCTCATTCTAGTTTATTACACACCGTCAATGATGAATTTTGCTCTTATTTTACAAATTAAATCTGGTACACTGTTCTAAAAAAGTCACCTCACATTACAAGCCTCAATCAATATCGTTCATCCCATCTTACGTTACCTTTTTTACATGGAGCTGCTCCTTCAGATGCTCCTTCAGTCCCAGAATCATGCAGAAACCTCAGTGGAGGTCTTATAACCAGGGAGGGTCTTCTTTTTTCAACATTTTTAGGAGACTTAAACTCTGTTCTCTCTGTGCGCTCCTTTCATGCATCTGCTCTGCAGTCTTGGGTGTATTCACAGGCTTCCTTAAACTCCTGAACAAAATTACCTTAAAAACCACATATTGTCTGAAGGAGCATGGTCTCAGCTTTCACAATCTGTTTGAATTTTTCTGATTGTGCAAATTGTTTAGGAATAATGTTCATTCACAGTGGGATCTGGTGTGAAAGGGTTGCAACAGATCCTTCTCATAGCATCTTCAAGCCTCTGTCTAAAACACTTTTAGCGTCACGTTTTAGCTGCTGTTTCTTTAACGGGAATGGGATGTCGTCATCTATTTTCTTGTGGACCTTTCTGCACTTTCTATACACTTTCTTACTTTTGTTTTCTTGATTGCTGCTGTGACGCCTGGAATTCCCCTCGGGGATAAATAAAGTATTTTCCCTATCTATTCTATTCTATTCTATTCTATTCTATTCTATTCTATTCTATTCTATTCTATTCTATTCTATTTAAAGCTCCCTGCTCCAAACCTCCTTTTCCTCTGATTGGCCAGCCCTCTGAAGACCTGATGGAGGTAGAGCTATGAGCAGACCTTGGTATTTGAGACCCACCCCTTCAGCCTGTCATTAGCCAGTAAGATTAGGTTACTTATGCAATGAGGTTTTGTGAAGATCTCATGCTATATTTTTAGAAAGGAGACAGATTCAGGGATTTTTACAACATATGAGTATGTAACAGTTTGAGCATTTGCACACTGAGTATGAACAGCATTGTTACTTAAACCCAGGTGTAAAATATGGGAAAGCAGAATTCCTTCTTGTCAAGGAAAAAACACCTCACAGCTCATATTTTTATGACTCTGACTCTCTTCTGTTCTTGAGTTGTTAAAAAAGTATAAAAATGTGTGAAAGCAGCAGACAGCAAAAATGTTTAAAATAAGTGTTTGAAAAAGTCTAGTTTGCACGCTAAAATGTCATATTGCACACACTGAATTTTCATATTTCTACATTGTTGAACTGGATTTACTCAAGCTCAGTTGCATCAGGAGGAAAAGTGTTACGTCCTTGGTACACGCATGTTGTATCTGGTCTCTGGATGTGCAATCTTCCTCTACCGTTTCAGTTTTTACAATAACAATGTATTGTGCCTTGTAGAAAGACACTTCAGGGACAAATATGATCAAAAAGAGTGTGGGGACAAAAGAGGCTGAAGGCTGTTTGGGGTTTTATGGGACGGAGGAGACTGAAGGCTCTTTTGGGTTTGAAAAATGTGCCTTTATTGGATCCTGGAGCCAGCTGTGTCAGTGCACGGCCACTGATCCCTGATTTGAATCCCTGTGCTGTAATGGACAAGTTTTATATGGCAGAGGTTTTAATTAGATTCAACAGATATTTGAGCTTAAAGAGAGAGGCTTGATACGTTAGCCGACAGGATCCAACCCTTAAAGAATCAGGTTTAAAACCAACTTCATACAATAGAATATAGATAAAAATAGAATATAGAATATTCTCTTATTGATCCCCCATTGGGGATTTTTTTTTTTGTCACAGTAGCTGCAGTTAATACAATAACAATAAGAAAAAGAATGAAAATTAAAAATATGAAAGTACAAATTTGTAGGAAAAAATAGAAAAGTAAAAAACAGAGAAAAAATAGAGAAAGAAAAAGTTTCTATTTTCATATTTACATTTAGACAACTCAGTACAAGATCAAAACTGAAAAATAAACAATGAGTGCTGGGATAATGTGCAAAAGGCCTGTTTTTTCATGCTGGATGGTGTTGGAAAAGAGGTGAGTTGTATGACATACATCTAAGTGTCACTCCTACTCTGCTTTCCCACACTGCCTTGCAGGGTACCTCTAACTGGGTGCTCAGTATCTTCCCACGCTGCTATCCTGACAGAGCTACTTTTTCCACGCTGCCTTACAGGGTACCTTTAACCGTGCACTAAGTCATCTTCCCACACTGTTATCCTGACAGGGTACATTTTCGCACTGCCTTACAGGGTACTTTTTACTGTTCACCTCAGTTAGTTTCCCATACTGCGATCCTGACAGGGTACCTCACAGATAGTTTGTCACTCTCAAATGATGTCTTTGTTCTAAATTCCTCAAATACTTAAACTACTTCTTGTTGGAAATGTGATGCTATCAATCTGACCAAAATACACTAAAATTATTAATCTGACTCCATTCTCCTCTCACCTCTTTCCGCGCAGTTCGTTGATGGGGAAGGATCAGGAGGCGTCCTGGTTCTCAGTTGAACACAAATTTATTAACAATATGTCAAGAATATGCATTTACAGAGATCTCTGGTGCAGCCTCATTTCCCTGTTCCCTACATGTTGCAGAGACAGTTCATGAGACTGACCCTGACTCTCTCTCTCTCAGCACCAATATATAGTCACTAACAGAGTTTCTCTAAAGAATGTAGGTTGAGTCATCTTCTTATTGGCTCTTCAGGTGTTGTCCCCCTCTGATTGGCTGCTGGCCGTCTTCTGGCTCTGTCTGTGACTGGCATTCATCAAGTGGGTGATTCGCCCCCCTTCACTTATCTGTGGAGAAACTGTTAGACACACAAATCTCGCTTCCTTCCTTCCTTTAATTGTTTACCTTCCTCACTTTGACTGAAACACCTCAACTCTAATAAAGTAATTGCTGACTTGCGTTATTCGTGTTACACAGTTACTTCTTTTTATTATTGGGTATAAACATTAACTTCACTTGTGGTCACTCTCTACTCTGGGTGCTCCATAAAATCCCAGGAATCCCCAGCCCCCCTCAAGTGTCCTGCAATTCATACCAACAACAATGAGCACATGTGTACAACCAAGTTAGTAAAAGCACATCTGTTTAGTATTGTTAATAAAAACATGTCTACATGGGCTATATATTCTTTCAATGGCATGAGGTGAGAGTTCAGGTGTGTATGTTATGAAGCCTTATTGCAGCTGGGAGGAATGACCTGAGGTAGCGCTCCGTCTTGCAAGGTGGGGGTCTGAGTCTGCTGCTGAAGGAGCTGCTCAAGTCCACCACAGTCTCATGCAATGGGTGCAATGGGTGCAGTGAGTGATGATACTTGTCCATAATGGATGCAAGCTTTGCCAGCATCCTCCTCTCACCCACCTTCTCCAGGGAGTCTGGGGAGCAGTCCAGGACAGAACTGGCCCTCCTGACCAGTCTGTTCAGTCTTCTCCTGTCCCTCTCAGTGCCCAGCAGACAACAGCATAGAAAAGTGCAGAAGCCACCACAGAGTCATTAAAGGTCCTAAGCAGAGTCCTGCACACTCCAAAGGACCTCAGTCTCCTCAGCAAGTGGAGACAACTTTGGCCCTTCTTATACAGGTGCCATCTGGGGTGTCCTGCTGAAATCCACGACCATCTCGTTTGTCCTACTGGCGTTGAGCTGAGGGTGGTTCACATCACACCAGTCAACAAAATTAGAGATGACAGTCCTGTATTCCCGCTAGTCCCCCTGTGATACACATCCAACAATGGCTGTATCATTGGAGAACTTCTGGAGGTGACAGCTCCTAGAGTTGTAAGAAAAGTCTGAAGTGTACAGGGAGAAGAGGAAAGGGGAGAGCACTGTCCCCTGTGGTGCTCCAGTGCTGCAGACCACCATGTCAGACACACAGTGCTGGAGCCTCACAAACTGAGGTCTGTTGGTGAGGTAGTCCACAGTGCATGCAGCCAGGTGACGGTCAACCACCGCTAGTTCAAGCTTCCCCCTGAGCAGTGAAGGCTGGATCGTGATGAAAGCACTGGAGAAGTAAAGAAACATGACCCTCACTGTGCTGCTGCTGCTGTTCTCCAGGTGAGACAAGGATCTCTGCAGGAGGTAGATGACTGCGCTCACCCCAATGTTCTGTGTTACAGTGTCTGACTGTCATTTTACAGTATTCTTTCGGAAACTTAAAAAAATAAAATAGAATAATAGTAAGTATTACTATTTTTTTATTTTTATTTTTTTTATACAGTGTATGCATGGGTGGAGACCAGGGCAGCTGGCAAAAACACAAAGCTCCAGTTAAAGTATCAAATCTCAAAAATGGCAATGCTGGATAGAAGACATGGCTCCACTATTTTTATTTCTGTCAGTCCAAATATGTTCATACACCCGTCTGTCATTGCACCTCTGCTATTTGTGTGTAACACACTTTCAGATTGCACCTGCCTTCCAACCATGCAGAATTTAGATACAAAAAGAGCAGCCGTTAACACTTTCAGGTTTGAAAAATCACGCTGCGGGTGCTAAATGATTACATTTGCATCTTATTTTCTTAGAATTGGGGCGTTCAGATGATCTGCATATTCTGCATATATGGATTGTTTGTGCTATTTTATTTATTTGACTGACACAGCCCTCAGTGCGCCCATAAAGCGATCGGCTTTGCACACGCTAACAAGTTTGCTGTGGTAGATCAGGCCCAGAGACAGCAACAGGGCTAGTATGCAAAGCCGTGGGTCACTACCAAGGGGCAACCTCTGGTCTGAAAATATGAGGAAATGGAGAAGTGCTAAAAACTGCAGTTAATTAAAAATGGAAGTCCTTCATTCAGTCTTGCAGGGAGAAGGGGATAATTGATAGTGAGCAGGTGGTTGTGCAAATAACAGACAGGAGAATGAGGTGAGCACTGCAGGACCCAAATCTCCAGTTTTACTTCTAAGTATCAAGAAAGCATTGGGAAAAATTATATGTTAAAAAAAAATGCAAAAAGAATTTAAATAATTATCTTATATGCTAAGGCTTTTGTTTCTACTTTAACAATATATTAAATAACGAACATCAAAAAACAACCAAATCTTTCATTTTTGTGAGTCCTGATGCTGTCCTGCTGCTCAAACTGTCTGAAACAAAGACATAATGTGTTTGGGAGTTCTGTAAAAAAGGTTTCAAAAGAAGTCTGAGAAACCTGCAGCTCAGACAGACGAGTCTGGCTCAGGAGAAAGTTTTATAGATGATGTTTGGTCTGCACTCAGTTGAGATAAGGACTTAAATAAGACAAAGAGTGAGTCATCATGACATTACATGGTATAAGGACAGAGTCCATCCAGCTCCAACATACAGACACTTCTTTGAAATCTGAGTTGGTCCTTCCTACATCTGGGTTATTTCTGTTGCAGGGATATTGCTTTATAACCTTTCAGACTGTAGTCGGCTCCCAGCTGCTTCGATAAATAATCAATGAGCCTGAATTATGCACTAATAAAAAGGCTTCTCATTTTGGATTATTTTATTATTAAAGTCCAAATATTTCACAGTTCTGCTGGGAGCTTGAGGGAGACGTTATGGCCGCTCTTTAAACATGCAGAATCCGACTAAAGCCCAGGCTTTGTGATACATGATGAATACTTTTGATTCTTTTATTTACCCAAAGAAAAATGAGGGCTGAGAATAATGTATGACTAAAGACTGCCTTTTTATTCTGCTCCGTCTTTTTGATTTAGTCAGAAATGGATTGAGGAAAGTGGGCCCATGGGCCCTATGGACTCAGACTGTTTGGTTGGCAGTTTGAGTGCAGTAATTTAATTGTAGAAATTCTGTAGATTAATAGGAACAATTAATAAGTATAACATAAAGGATCCCTTTGTGCTTAGCGGAAAGGCCCACAGCCAAAATCATACTTTGATGCCTTTAATTTTTCAGCATTAGTGCTGCTTATACAGCTCTTTGAGCTGAAAGCTGCTTCTGATGTGAACACTGTATCTGTTACTGAACCAAACAAAGGACTCACATGCAAGACTCAAACACTGAAGCTAACTCAAAGTCTGTTTTATCAAGAAAAGGCCGGCACACAGAGATCCAAAGCAGCGGGCAAAAAAAACGTGGTCAAAAACGCAAAAGTGGGTCAAGATCTACTGGGAAACGTGAAGGACGTAGTAAGCTATCACGTATAAGAAAGGACTGGGGAGCACTAAGGCCAGGTATCTGGTATGTCGCATATATCCGCCTACATTTTTGTAAGTTTATGCCTATCATCCACACGAAACTCCAGTTTTACATCACTAAAGACAATGTCTTCTTAAAACTCCAGCTAAAGTGAAGATTCCGGGAAAGTCCAGTTTCACTGTTTTGTGAAGACGCCATGAAACAGAGCTTTTGGTTCCCAAGCGATTAGGCTGTATGAGGGGGGTTAATTCTGACTGGATGGCACAGGGTTAAAATACTGTTCAAAATGGGTTTAGCATGCTTTTCATGCCTTTAACTGAAGATAGGATAGGACAGTGGATAGAGATGGACACAGTGTGAGAGTGGGGAATGACATGCTAGGAACAGGCCGGAATGGAACCCAGGTGCGACCTAGACTTCTAGGCCCTGGGAATTTCAAGGCCTGAATACTCGAGGAAGAGACAATTGCACACAGGTGGAACATGTTAGGTAATCCCATAGTCGAGAGACAGGTAGGGACAGAGGATGTGAGCGGAATGGAGTGGCGAGAATTTCCACTCCTTGCTACCTGAGCTGCCTGCCTCCATTGCTCCCTGCTTAAAGTCCCGGCATACCCCTCGGCCCATTGCTGCTCAGTACTCAACCAAGATTGCATATCTGTTCATAACTCGTTCTGCATTTACTCCAAAAATGTGTGCATGCATATTTAACAAATCCTTAATTGAAGCCTTACCCCTAACTGACACATAAAGCATGAGTGCCGTACTTAGAAACCACTCCAGTCAACCACTGCATTCACACAGCACCCGCTGCCGCCTGCCGGTGCTATGATCACTAACAGCTACGCACAGGTTTTTTGCTGTGAGTCTATTTTGCCAGAGTACTGCAGAGGAGATTGTACCAAACAGGAAATCAGACATAAAAGTGTATAGAGTAACTGATCATTTTAAAATAAAGCACCATGTTCAGGCTCCTGATCAAAAATCTCATTCTTTTTTCAAAACTACGTCACTGGCACATGGTCAGAGGTCATCAGCAGGCCAGATCCACAGGGGAAGCTGAGGTTTTGGACAAGGAAAGTTAATCTTGGAGGTGAAAAACTTCATAGTTTTATACGACACAACACATCATTTCTATGAGGACACCAACAGAAATTAGGTTTAGGGAGGACCAGGTGAGTTTAGAATAGAATAGAATAGAATAGAATGGAATAGAATAGAATAGAATAGAATAGAATAGAAAATGCTTTATGTATCCTCGAGGGGAAATTCAGGAGGAGACACAGCAGCAATCAAGAAAATAATAAAAGTTAGAAAGTGTATAGAAAGTCCAAAAGGGTCGGTAAGAAAATAGATGCTGACAGCTTGTCCATCATTGTCCAGTTCAGCCAGCCTCCACCTCCACAGGGTCCAGGACTGAGCTTCTTCAGCAGTCTGTTCAGTCTCTGTCTCCTGGATCCTGTCTGCTCACAGCAGGTGAAGTTCTTCCAATGTGACGTTGGTGACTGGTGTTAGCTCTGTTAGCCATGTCTGTGAATAGCATGATGCTACTCTGCCTTCTGGCCTTCCGACCCTCTGTTGCTTGGTTAGCACGGCTAGCTCGTCCATCTCATTGGAGATTGATCTTACGTTCCCAACAACGATGGATGGACGAACAGGTCCATGTCGTCACTTCTTAGCTCACACCTGAAAAACAGCACGTCGTCCTCACCTCCTTCTCTTCCACTTGTGGGGAAACATCAGACCCTGCACCAGTTAGCAGTGACATGCTAATGGGCCACTAACAGCTGATTTTAAACAATGCAGCTATGGTGACATGTAGGATCTCTAGACAAATGCAGGAGCAAAAATAGTAAAAATATTGCTGAAGACACAACCAGTTTGGTGTCCATGACCGACAAATTAATCATACAAAGTGATGATCCACTCCAAATGCGTAGATGACGAAAAAGAGATGAAAAAATTGCAGGAAGACAGAGCTACTGCAACTGGCAGCCACAACCAACGGGGCGGCACCTAGCAGTTAGTTTAACATGCTAATTAATTAACATGCAGGTACGTTGTCATGGGTGGGATTCCTGCAGGAACATGCAGTTCTCCTGTGATCTTGTGATCTCAGGTATCCAGAGACACATCTGTGAGACACACAAATGAATTGGCGTGCACCAAAAGTGCACTCAGCGCGGCGCTCACGCTTCATGTGTGAATTAGGGGTTAGACCCAAAATAAGTGAGAGGTTAAGAAATATTTTTGGTGATTTGGATAAATCACCTCCATCTTGGTTTTTCTGGTTCATTCTCAGCGTGAGATGATCAGATTTTAAAGAAAATGAATTGAATACGACTCGTGGCTCAAAAAGGACAAAGGAAAGGAGTAAGTGAGCAGAAGACTCTCTGGGGTTCAAACCAGGTTACGTCTTTTTTTATATTTACTACTCTGTCCACTGTTATGCAATGACACCCAGGGGAAAGTTCCTGGTTTATGCAAAGCTACATGGCAACAACTCTGATTTTGGCTCTGATTGGCTCCCACCCCATCCTCGTCCTCCTCTACCCAGGGCGGTGACACAGCTTGAGGTGGTGTTGGTCTGGCTGGTCTAGCAGAGTGGTTGGAAGATGCTGTGGGCAGAGATCCTCTCAGGGTCTGCTGCACTTAATCCATTCCCTGTGCTTCCTTTTGTGACGTTGATGAGTGTATTTCTGTTGTAGGCTGCTGGGCTGTCTGAGTCGTGGACCAGTTTATCCTTCAGTGCTCCAGTCTGTGTCCTGAAAAGAGCTGTGGTTCTTCATGCTTTATGTTAAACCTGTTACAAATATCCTGCAGATTAGATTCAAGAAAGGTTTTTAGATTATCTGTATATTCCAACAACCTTTTCAGTTTTTTTTAGAATAGTACAATATGATCCTCATGTAACATTTATAGTTGGTTAAGTTAAACATATGTCCTAGATTAACATATATTTTTGTGAAAATATATCCAAGTGGCCCAAAGCTACCTATGAACTGTGAAGTAAGGTCAATTAGGTGTTGAAAACAGTGACACCTGTGGCTGGAAATGATCATATTTTCCTGGACAAAGACTCTGATTTCCCATGAGTATCATAAACAGCAGTCGCAAAGGTGTGCATTTGTTTTGTAGCAAATGAAAGGAGGGCAGATCTGCTTTTTAAAACAACTTTTCTTCAAGACAGCTTTACCAACGATGCAAACAACAAGGCAAGCTTTTTATTTTTTTATTTTATTTTATTTATTTATTTTAATTTGTAATTACAGAGCGCTTTTGTTTGAAACATGACACCTAGTGATGTCCCTATCAGATCACGTGATTGGAAATGTAGGCTGATCATAAGGTTACAAACTCAATTTTAATATATATATATATATATATATATATATATATATATATATATATATATATATATATATTATATCCCATCTCTTTTCTGCTCTGAATGAAGGCAGATGCTTTTCTTCTAGCTCCCTCCCTATCTGCATTGCTTTCACTTGGTCTGTCTCTGTCTGAACTATCAGAGCCTCTCTTTCTATACCATCCAAAACATAAAATCATTTATTTGATCGACTGGTCTCTCAACGCAATTGATTACATTTTCTCAATGAGGAAACTGGGCAAAGGAAGCCCGCCTGTCCCGGCGGAATTGTTGTAGCCGGGTATACGATCGACTCCTGGGATACTTGGAGGATCCTTTTCATTGAGGTTGTTGAAGATTTCTACATATTTGGAATTATGATAGCTGGCTATCTGCTGTTTGGAGCTGGCGGTTTCCTGATTTATTGCAAACTTCAGAAGACACAGGCAGCACTTTTGGGTTCTCTATCGTCTCGAGACTATCTCTCCACTCCGTTACATATTCCATATGTACGGGATATGACCCCCGCTGCTTGTCAGGGTACTTGGATAATTCTTTAAGACACACCGGCTAGCCCGGCCACGCCCCATCGCGTAGCTATAAAGCGCCAGCGCAGGCGTGTGATCATTGATTGTTTGATCTCCACGTGTGCGTCAGGGTGCAGAATCTCTCAATCTACGTACAGAAAGAGCCAGGGTGCAGTTATCAAATCCGCTTACCTGTTGTAAGTAAGCCTCCCTGGATTACTGTGTCTTGGGCTCTTCTTGTCTGTCTTTCGTGAACGAAGCCATCCTGTCTGGTTAAGCCGGAGGTCCTCCGGCTCCCGGCGGGGGTGGCTGTGTTCCTCTGAGTGTATTGCTCGCGGTTCGTGAGCTAACGCGCTCGGTGGATACACGCTTGGTGCTGACTGTTCGATACGGTGCTCTCTCCCCAACGTATTGCTCACGGCTCGTGAGCTGACGCGTTCGGTGGTGAGGTACTGACTGTGACAGCTGCGCTGATCGTCTGAGGGTCGGCCCAGAGCTACGCTCCAGCTCCCGGCTCTGGTGGTGTCCTCTCGCCGGCGTATTGCTTGCGGCTCGCGGGCTAACGCACCTGGCGACGGATGCCGGTCTTTCTTCCTCCGATAGTTTAAGCACTCCTTTGTCCACCCCACCGTAGCGTACGGCTCTCACGAGTGGCCGGCACGCACAGCCATTACAAGAACAAACACACACACACATACAAAAAAAAAAAAAAAAAGAGAAATAAGTGAGCTAGCTTCGGTGCTAGGGCTAACAGGAAGTGACGTAGTACCTCTGGGTCAGCATGGCGGCTCAGGAGGGACATTGTTGTGTGGGCTGTGGGGTGGCGATGCCCCTAGAAAGACAGTGGCGGCCGCTTACATCAACAGGCAGGGGGGGCTGGGCTCTCCGGTCCTGTGCAGGCTGGTGACAGTTCTCTGGCAGTGGGCCCACCCCATCTTCCTCTCGCTCAGAGCCGTGCATGTGCCGGGAGTTCTGAACTCCGCGGCAGACATCATGTCGAGGGGGGGCCCTCAGCCGGGGGAATGGAGGCTTCATCCGGAAGTGGTGTCCAAGATATGGCGTCGCTTCGGCAAGGCAGAAGTCGACCTGTTCGCATCAAGGGAGTCGTCCCACTGCCAGCTTTTCTTCTCACTGAGGAACGACGATCCCCTCTTGGGCTGGGATGCTCTGGCTCATCCATGGCCCAGGGTTCTGCTCTACGCTTTCCCCCCCTTTGCTCTTCTCCAGCCTCTTCTGCGAAGAGTCCAGGTGGAGCATGTGCGGGTGATACTGGTGGCGCCTCTGTGGCCCCACATGGCATGGTTCTCGGGCATTCCTCCTCTGCTGGACGGACCACCATGGGAGCTCCCGTGCCGGAGGGACCTTCTCTCCCAGGCGGACGGAGCCCTGTTCCACCCCTTTCCAGCGGGGCTCAGGTTGGTGGCTTGGCCCCTGAGAGGGACAGGCTTCTGGCCTTAGGGTTACCAGAGCCAGTCGTGGCAACGATTCAGCAGGCCCGGGCTCCATCCACAAGGGCGGCGTATTCCTACCGTTGGCAACTGTTTGCTGCCTGGTGTGGGTCTAACCAGGTAGACCCCTACTTAGCCTCAGCCCAGCACATCCTGCAGTTTTTGCAGTCTCAGCTGGAGGCCCGGAAGGCTGCGAGGATTGGTGGCAGCAATCAAAGCAGTGCGAATCGGTAATGTTGCGCTTGGCACTGAGGACTGTGCCCTCATCTCTAGGTTTCTCCGGGGGGCCCACAGGCTTACGGTGCAAACTACTGGTCCTGCAGTTCCCTCATGGGACTTGTATATCGTCCTTGAGGCTCTTCAGAGTCCCCCTTTTGAACCCCTAGGGGGTGCTGGTCTGAAGTGGCTTTCCATTAAGACCGCCTTCCTGCTTGCCATTACATCGGCCAGGAGGGTGAGTGAACTTCATGCATTGTCAGTGCATGGAGACTGCTGCCGGTTCTCCTCAGACGGTTCCAGTGTCGTTCTGAGGCCCAACCCAGCCTTTCTCCCTAAGGTCCTCACTGAGTTCCACCTGTCTCAATCGATTGAGCTTAGGTCTCTCTCTTCTCCGGATGGTGGTGGGGATGCCGAGCAGGATCAGTCCGCTCTGTGCCCGGTGAGGACTTTGACGGAGTACATTCGGCGGACTCAGGCTATCCGGAGGTCGGATCAGCTCTTTGTCTGCTACAACCCTGGACGTCTGGGAAGGCCTTTGTCTAAGTCCAGACTGTCACATTGGGTGGTGGACGCTATCCGTCAGGCTTACCTTCTATCAGGCGTGCCCGTCCCATCAGGGGTCCGGGTGCACTCCACTCGGGGTGTGGCTGCCTCCTGGGCCTTGTGGCGAGGAGCCTCACTTGCCTCCATTTGCTCTGCCGCCACATGGTCATCCCTGTCGACCTTTACCAGGTTCTACCGCCTTAACGTCCCTGCCAGCCCCTCCCTTGGGGAGCGGGTGCTGGGCTCAGCACGACGGTAGACACGTCGTCTCCCCTCGGCCTTGCGTCTTGCGGGCCGGGTGAGCGGCTTCCCTCCGGCCAACTGGCCCTTGCGTCTTGCGGGGCCTCTGGCTGGTACCCTCTGGTTGCCTCGCGTCTTGCAGGCTTCCATAGCGCCCCTTTCCCTCTCAGGATGGGCCCTAGCGTCTGGCGGGGCCTACTCCGGGGTCTTGTATATATTGTATATTTGTACATAGTTCATTCGTTGCACATTGTGGTGTGGGATTGTGGGCTGCACTGTCTCCTCACGGGGTGTCTTAAAGGTCTACCCCGTACATATGGAATATGTAACGGAGTGGAGAGATAGTCTCGAGACGATAGAGAACGTGTGGTTACTGTGTAACCTTGGTTCTCTGAGTGAAGAGACTATCTCTCCAGTCCTTAGGCCGCTCGGAGACACGTTTCAATCAAACTATCAATGATCACACGCCTGCGCTGGCGCTTTATAGCTACGCGATGGGGCGTGGCCGGGCTAGCCGGTGTGTCTTAAGGAATTATCCAAGTACCCTGACAAGCAGCGGGGGTCATATCCCGTACATATGGAATATGTAACGGAGTGGAGAGATAGTCTCTTCACTCAGAGAACCAAGGTTACACAGTAACCACACGTTATAAGCTGCCCGTCAATGAAGGTTTGTGCAGGCTGTCAACACTCAGGCTCAAGCGATATGGGAACTTAATCGCAGGCAGTATGTGATTCCTGGACTTCTTCACAGGATGGATAACAACTTTGAGAAGTTGCGAGCTTGGCTCAGCTGTAATGGGCCACCAATTAGATCATTTGGCATGCCACAGAGTTGACCAGTTGGGACTTTAAGGCAGGCGGAAAAATTTTCAATGTGTCTGCCTGACCCAAACAATCTTTATCCCTCTTTCAGCTCCTCTGTGTCAGCCTTGGTAGGCTGATAAGCACCCTACTCTCCTGGATAGTATGCAGACAGATGCTCTAGCCCCCCCTCTCATCCTGCACCTTTCTCCTGATCAGAACTTTTCGAGGCCATCTCAACGGCAGTAGCCGTGACCTTGTCATCATCAGACAGCAGTGACATTGTTGAGTCTGGGCGGGGATAAGGTCCATGGGCTTACACACACACACACACACACACGCACACACACACACACACACACACACACACACACACACACACACACACACACACACACACACACACACACACACATGAAGTCACATGGCACACACAATACCTTTAACTAAGCACCTTCTTTGGCTCTGTTACCATTCAGCTGCAGAGGGCTGATGCGCACTTGCCTGAGTAAGGCTGGGTGTGCGCCCCTCTGTGGCTAAACAGTGACATTTGTGCAAGTCTTCAAGTTTATGTCTGTGGGGATCATGTGCTAATATGCTGAGGTGTTTTTCTGCTCGATCTCAAACTATGCCCCCTGTTGGGAATAGTCTGGTATTGACCTTTTCTCTCTCTTTCTTCCAATGTTGTTTTTGCATATCTATTGCAACGGGGCGCTGGGTAGCTGGCAGCTCCAAGGTTAATCCCAATCCTGTATTTTCCCATGTTTGTTTTCTCATATGTCTTGGAAGGGATGCAACTGAAATGAAATTTCCCCTCGGTGATCAATAAAGTATTCTGATTCTGATATCTTTATGTGTTGTTACAGAGTGAGACTGTCTCAACTCCACACAGAAACAACACAGGGCATGACATGGCTTCAGTGACACTATTGGTTTACTGCTGTAAAGCAGAGCAGAACATGTCAGGAGCTTAAAGCTGGGAGCACGATGTATGTGTGATAGTACCCTGTTTGAAAAATTAAGATCTCTGTCCTTTGATAGCCTGGTGGCACTAATTGAACAATATGCATTGCTCCATGAAAACATGCAGTAAGTAATTCGCCTACCTGGTCTCAACACAACACTGCTAACGGTGATTTTTCATTTCAAAGACCAAGGTCTGAAACATCGTGTCTGTTAACGACAAACAGCTTAACGATATATTTTTATTCCTTACATTCTGTCTTGAATGGCCGTCTCTGAACAGCTAAGAGCTCTCCCTCATTAATTAAAAAAGCTTCATTGGACACAGGGGCATGTTTTGCCCTTGTGTAAAGTGCATGTTATTTGTTAAGAATACGGTATAGGCAACAAAGCATCCATACAGGTCAAGGATTTGCATCCTGTTTTTGTACATTCCATCTCCATTAGATTTTCAACATCTTTGTGTTTTGTCATATGCTTATATCTTTGCGTTCTGTCCCCAGGCTGACCCACCCACTCTCCATGTCTCTCCCTGCTCTCATCAGTGCTAATGGTGGAGCCAAGAGACTGTACCGAACTTCTTCGGTACAGTCTCGGCTCATTAGGTGCCAGCCTACTTACTCTCTGCCTGAATGGAAATGTGAAATATCATCGGTGGCCAGATGCATCCTGCTCACTTACACGTGCACAGAATGTGTGTTAAAAAGTTTGAAACAATCAATATTAAGGAAAAATACGGATGTGTGTTGACAGGATTCAAGATCAGCCCAGTCTCACAGTAAATTATTACAATATCACCAGTAACAGTTTATGATTTGAGGCAGTGTTGCCAATTTCCCAGTAAGAAGAGTAGCTATTGGCTGCCCTATAAGTCTCTAAATGATGCAGTTGCCTAATTTACATTGTTGGAAATTTGTATGTATTTGTCATGGACACTGTAGAAGAGAGGGAAAAAAAACCCCTCAACTTTATCCAGGCTTGGGACTGACAAAAGAGACACCTAAATTTGTTTGGGGATCACCACAGCATACACTGCTTGTTGAGAAGAATAAGACTGATGAGTGCTTTCTCATCCAAGTTTCCAAACTCCAGAAAGAAGAGCTACATTTATCGCTAGTCTCTTTTTTAAAGAAAAAGTTGCCGGAGGAGTCTGAAAACTCAAAACACTTGCAAGACTATCAAAGTCTCACAACTGTCCCCAAACGTCTGACCCTAAAAACGCCACTCCTACATGCTTATGAAGTAGGCAGATTTAAAATCAGCACAATGGAGTTCCCAAACGTTTGCCAGTCAGCTGACCTGAGGCTTCTCTCTCATTGGATGCTTCAGTTTTGCTATGTACATTAGCAAACACCACAAAACAAAACAGTCCTGTGTGCAACTTTTCATTCCGCCCTCGGTGGGCCCCAGTTCTCATGACATAATTAGTTCTTTCTGTAGCTTTGTTAGACAGCTGACTGCCAGCATGGCGACTTTATGCACGCCCACAGATAGTTCTTTCATGAGGCCTACGCCAGACGACAAAAAGAGGATAAAGGAGCTGCAGCCATCTTGACAACATGGTTTCTCTCTTTATGCCTCACTATCAACAACGGACAGATCCCAAAGCCAGCTGCCTCTGAGTGCATCAGTGTCTCTGTCATTTACATCACCCCGTTGTTGAGCGTCTTTGAATTTACTCCTTTATCTAGTTTCCTGTATGCATTCTTATTTCTCATTGACTTAGTCTCAGATTGCTGTTTCATTGCTTGTTTTATCTATTACTTTTATTTTTGTTTGATATTGTTGTACATTTGTTCCTTGAAATGCTCAGTTAGAATCCTCCCCATGTGCACTTTGAACTCTGTCTTCAGCTGGACAGAAACTGCTTCAGGAATGTTGCTCATGAGAAAACACTGGTCATCATTTTACTTTATCAAAAACATACCAGTGGAATTAAGAGATCCAGGCAAACAAAACTGGTTGTGTTGTTGTGTTCAATTTGATATTCAACTTTTTGTAATAAGTTTGTTTTTTCTGTACATCTGCAGTGCTTCTAAAGAGAAAACTTGCCAAAAACTCAATTCTGTTACTTAATTTGTGTATTTATTTTCAATTTCATTCCTGAAAGCATCTAATCCATTGACAATGACCAAGTCATTTTCTGACATACTGATGTATCTTAAAATAAAATAAAAATAATTGTTAGTATTATAGTTTTTAAGGACAGGTTTACACTAAACTTTGTTCCAAACTATCATGAAAGTGATCTTATTTAAAAAAAAAAAAAAAAAAAAAAAAAATATATATATATATATATATATATATATATATATATATATATATATATATATATATATATATATATATATATATATATAGAGAGAGAGAGAGAGAGAGAGAGAGAGAGAGAGAGTTTTGGTAGCATACCTTAATGTACTTCAGGCCGTGTGCTTCAACAAAACCCCTTTAATTTAAATCTACAAAGCTTTCTAATATCCTTTGTCACAAACCACACGTTGATAAGTGTTCCACATTATTAAAAAAGTCCTATTTGTTTCTCACACCAGCTGCCATTGATGAGTCTCTCTTCATTCCTGTTGGGCTGTAAAACCTTAACCCTGGTCTGGCTCCGCTCATTATGTCAATTTTTTGTTGTTATAAAGATAAATATGAACTGATTTTGACACAATTTGTTTTACTTTGAAAGTCACTGGGTGTTTTAGCTAGTTTCCAGCCATGACTCCCCGTCCTGCTCAATCTTGCCTACGCTGAATTCAGAAAAAGGTTGGCTGCATATTACCTGTGATGTGATGGACCAGAATGGATACAGAAACAGAATTGATCCAGTGTAAATTGACACATTGAATTGAATGGAAAACTATTTTATCCATTGCCACGACTGAGCAGGAATGGACTG
Organism: Halichoeres trimaculatus; assembly: GCF_033239565.1. Classification (NCBI taxonomy): domain Eukaryota; kingdom Metazoa; phylum Chordata; class Actinopteri; order Labriformes; family Labridae; genus Halichoeres; species Halichoeres trimaculatus. The sequence continues at coordinate 9,786,210 of NW_027437180.1, forward strand.
CAGATCTGGTGTATTTCAGCTGTGACACCATTTTTGAGGATGTGGGACTCAGGTCTTCTCAATGTTAGACACTAAGATGAGGTGGAAAGGTCCAGAAAGGAAAGTCAAGACATCTGCTGAAGAAAGCAAAACCACTCAAATGGGCTTCTTAATACATGGAAGCTGACATTTCTAAAGTTGGATTAACTGATGAGAATGATAAAGAGGAACCCTTGGAGGATGCCAGTGTTTGTGCATGACAGTGCACCATCTCATGGCTCATGTCATTCCCTGGACTGGTTAGCGTCTCAGGGCTTTGAAGATGACTGCCTCATAGCCTTGCGTGTTTGCTCATCTCATCTCAACCTGACTGAGAACTTGTGGTCAAAATTAAGATAACGATTTGGAATGATAGAAAATAATACAGCTTTAAAAAAGAAAAAAGAAAAAGAAAAAAAAAAGCTTAAAAAAGCTCAGACCAGTGACTTCTGATCCTCAGTGAAAGGAATGGAGGTTGTATTGGACATAAAAAAAAAAAACACTGTTTATTTGACTGTTCCACAGATATTTAACTTTTTATTTTGTAATAAAAAATGTTTTTGTTGAAGCTGAAACACGGAGAGAAAAAACTATTATTTTGTAATCGGTCAAACATTTAGAAAGGCGCTCATTTTTGCAGTTACAGCCACACTAATTTGAAAAGCATAATATTAACCACATATTTGACAAAATATACTCACTATCTGACTTCTTAAATTTGAAAATGGCTGTTAACATAGTTTCTCAAATATTCAATAAAAAGCGTCCTGCATTATTATTTGGAACAGATTGTAAAGTCATTGGGAACATTAGGAGCAGGCCGTTGTCTGAAATTGCATGAGGCAGAGCAGCTGATAAAAATGCTGTGCGGTGCTGTATTAAACTGGACACCTGTGTGAAAAGGACCACAGCCCTGTTAGATAAGGGTGGAGATGATCATCCTTTAGTGTGTCTCTGTGCAGACTCTGTGTTCACTCAGAGGAATCTGTGTTTTGTACTTTGGATGATATTGAATAACAGCGATGAATATATGAAGATATTTTCCTTCAGATTTAGGCAACTCTACACTCTTGCTGTGTTCAAAACATACATTCCTCTGAACCATATTTCATTAAAAAGTTTTTCCCCTCTGTTTATTTCTTCCTTACTAGATGAAAGGACCAGATCAGGGGGCAGATCTGCACTGCGCAGCAGGCTGCCGCTATGGTTCCATGCAAGTTTGCACAAGTAAGCCAGAATATATAAATGATGAAGTTGAACAAAACAGTTGAAACTCTTTCTTCTAAAGCAAGGTGATTAAGCTCTGAGGCAGGAGGCTCACACTCAGACATAGAGTGTCGGTATAGTGCATTCTCAGGCAACACAAACACGTCTGGGACAATTTTTCAGCTCTTTTATTCTGCAGAGTACAGTGGCCGGCCAATTTGCAAAAGCTACAACTCGATGGAAGTACATTCTCAAAAAGATTAGAAGAGGTTTGTTATCCCAATGGACACAGAGAACTTGAAGAAAAAAGGAAATGGTTTTCTTTTTTAACTTCATCTGTGATAAATAAAGCTTCGTAGGGGTCTCACCTTGTAATATCCGTGTTAATTTGTGTTATCTTGAATATCTTGTGTTTTTTCATTTACCGGAAAACATCGTCATCTTAGTCATGCATCTTACGCCTTTAACGCCCGAAATACACCAGATGCATCTGCAGTGCAACTTTGTTGCGCCGCGTCTTGACTGTGTTTGTCATCACACACCGACTGTGTGTTCAGTCCAACAAGCTATATGACTGACAGACAGCTGGAGTCACAAACCGAGGAGTTCCCGCAGTTCCCGCTCCATTGATAAGTCTCTCTTTGTTCATGTTGGGCTATAAAAACTCAAACCTGTTGACTCCTGGTCTGGCTCCGCTCATTATGTCCGTTTGTCATCATAGTCAAACTTAATACAAATTGATTTTGACACAGTCTGTTTTATTTTGAAAGTCACTGGGTGTTTTTAGGTAGTTACCATTCACCACGCCCTGTCCCGCTTGATCTTTTCTACACTGAATTTATGCGTCACAGCTCCACATCCGTCAAAAATAGGATGGCTGAATCTTGCCTACAACACGACAAATGCAGAAACTACAGAAGAAGTCCTGCATGTCCTTAATGGATCCAGTGTAAGTTGACACATTGATTTGAATGAAACCTATTTGATCCGTTTGCCATTACGGAAAGGAGACGCAATGCAGACACATCCATAAATTTTAGCCTTAAGTCTAAGTCAAAGTCTTTTATTTAGCTTGAGTAATTCATAATGTTAGCATTAAAGCTAATTAACCATAGCTGAAGGTAAAATAATAATAATAAAAAAAATAATAATAATAATAATAATTTATTCACTTTCACAATTTTTTTGAGTCCGTTAGAATAACTGTCCTCCTAAATTCTGTTGTGGCTGCACTTCCATTCCATTGTTGCGGTTGCATTCGTGTTGGTGCTTCCGCAAAACCAGCTGACACCTACCAGCCACCATAGAGGAGGGACAAGGAAATTTCAAACATATCTTTCAGACTCATATTTCTTGAAGTCCTGTCTTTATTCTACATTCTAAATGGGATCTGGATCTGATTTGGTGTGACAAAGTCAAAGTACGGGTCTTTATGTAAGGCCGTGTATAATTTGATGTCTGTCTGCTAATTGTCTGATAAATGTCTTAGAGTAATAGCTTTATTCTCTGTCTGTAGTTGCTTAATGGGCTGTCCATTACCACCATTTGTTCTCCTCATGATCACATTGTAAATTCTTTGGTGCATTTGACTTTAAGTGCAGAATTACACGTCTTTGGTTTGCCTCTCAATTGGTTGGCATATGGCTGCTTTGACACCCTCAATGCATCATGTGAAAGAGGCAAGAGGCTCGGCGGAAGCATTTCGCATTCACGTTATAAAAAAAAAAAAGGACAAAGGAAGAACAGAGGACCTGACAAGTGTTTAAGATGCCGGGGCGGTACTGCAAGCATCGGAAAAGCAATTGATTGGGCCACCACTGCCGTCTGAATTGCAATTTCATCCATTTACCTCTGTTTCAGCCCCTGAGCGTGACGATAAAGAAAGAGAGCAGTTACAGAGTGGTGAGGTCTCAAACACATTACCCTGCCTCACCTCCTTCACTTCAAACAGTCACACTTACATCTCTCTCCCTCTCGTCCTTCCATGAACTTAGAGCTTTAGTCTGATTTTCCTCCGTCTGGGGGTTATTGAAATTCCCTCTCTGTAGTAAAGGTAAATTTCGATGTAAATCTCAAATGAACCATTCACTGTTGAGTCCCGCTCCAGAGGTTGAGGTTTTCCTGATGATACACCCGCTCAGTGCACACTGTGGTGAATCAGACTCTTTAAAATCCATGCTACACAAGATTCTAGCATTAAAACAGCTGTTCTCTGGCTTTCTGTAATAATTTCTTTTATTTCACATGAAGCCAAGGTGAACAAACGCACTGTACCCGCTGTGTTAACCTTGGAACTGTCTCAAAGAGGACTTCTCTCTTTAATGTTTGGCATTACAAAGAAATGGTCCTCCCACACCAACAATGTCTTGCCCTCGTATTTCCAGACATCAGCTGGTTGTCAGTGTCCTTCATGCCTTGTGTAATGCTGTCATTATGAACACACATTTCGATAACTCTAGAGACCAGAACAGAGGCTTTCCTTTGAGAAAACACAGAGAGATTTAGCTTTTATGGTTTTTAATTGACATCCATTTGTGATGCATTATGCAAACAACAACCTCCCTTGATACCTGCAGCATCATCTGTGTCTGTTCACTCAACGGAAAATATTGTTGATGAACGTGTCTGCTTAACAACTTTATACATCCGTTTGATGGGGCTGTGAATCTTTTTCCAAAATAAGGTATGATTTAATACTCGACCAACACCCTTGATCGGACCCAGAGACTATTGTACCATGTCCATGACCAGGATGTTGTGGAACACTGAACCAGCTCCTTACCCTTGCAAGGGTGCGAGAGGGCGTGGAAGTTTGCTGAACCAGACAACATGTGCTTTTTTGGACCTGGAAAAGGCTCTTGACCATGTTCTCCGATGTATCTTGTGGGAGGCGTTCCAGGAACATGGACTTGCTGGCCTGTTGTTACTGGTTATTTGATCTCTGTGTTTCCAGAGTGGTCAATTTTTGCAAACAGTAAGCCGAACTTGTTCCCAGGCAGGGTTGGAGTGAACCAGGACTGCCTGCCTGGTCATTAGTTTAATGGACAGAGTGGCAAACGAGCGCGGGGTGGGGGTTGGGGGGCTCGGGATCCTGCCTGTGCTTTTTGTGGATGATGTGGTCTTATTGGCTTATCAGCCAATCACATAGCAGCAACTCAATGCATTTAGGCATGTAGACATGGTCAAGACGATCTGCTGCAGTTCAAACCGAGCATCAGAATGGGGAAGAAAGGTGATTTAAGTGACTTTGAATGTGGCATGGTTGTTGGTGCCAGACAGGCTGGTCTGAGTATTTCAGAAACTGCTGATCTACTGTGATTTTCACACGCAACCATCTCTAGGGTTTACAGAGAATGGTCCCAAAAAGAGAAAATATCCAGTGAGCAGCAGTTCTGTGGGACAAAATGCCTTGTTGATGCCAGAGGTCAGAGGAGAATGGACAGACTGGTTGGAGCTGATAGAAAGGCAACAGTTACTCAAATAACCACTGGTTACAATCGAGGTCTGCAGAAGAGCATCTCTTAACACAACCACACCGGGTGACCCTCCTGTCAGCTAAGAACAGGAAACTGAGGCTACAATTCACACAGGCTCACCAAAACTGGACAATAGAAGATTGGAGAAACATTGCCTGGTCTGATGAGTCTGGATTTCTGCTCCACATTCAGATGGTAGGGTCAGAATTTGGCGTCAACAACATGAAATCCTGCCTTGTATCAACGGTTCAGGCTGCTGGTGGTGTAATGATGAGGGGGACATTTTCTTGGCTCACTTTGGGCCCCTTAGTACCAACTGAGCATGGTTTAAAGTCCACAGCCTACCTGAGTATTGTTGCTGACCATGTCCATCCCTTTATGAGCACAGTGTACCCATCTTCTAATGGCTACTTCCAGCAGGATAACCCTCCATGTCATAAAGCTGGAATCATCTCAGACTGGTTTCTTCAACATGACAATGAGTTCCCTGTACTCAAATGTCCTCCACAGTCCCCAGATCTCAATCCAATAGAGCACCTTTGGGATGTGGTGGAACGGGAGATTCTCATCATGGATGTTCAGCTGACAAATCTGCAGCAACTGTGTGATGTTATCATGTCAATATGGACCAAACTCTCTGAGGAATGTTTCAAGTACCATGTTGAATCTATGCCACCAAGGATTAAGGCAGTTCTGAAGGCAAAAGGGGGTCAAACCCGGAACTAGCAAGGTATACCTGATAAAGGGGCCAGCCAGTGTATATGTCTTTTGGCTGGCCAGACCTAGATGAGCAGTGGAATACAGATGGATGAATTATTCTGGGAAAAACAAGAAACTCAAATGTGGCATTTCAAAGGGTAAAACAGCCAACAGTACATCACAATCTTTTAACACTTCAATAAATTCTGAAAATTGTCTTAAAATGACTCTGGTGAGGTTCATGTGTTCACTGAAACTGACAAATTTTTCATCTTGACCTGGCCCACAATTTGACCTTCTGGCCCTCAGGGGTAACTTCTATGTAAAGTCAGGGTGAGCCTGTGTGAATGAGGACAATCTTCAGGAAAATTAACCCAAGCTGAGTGAGTAGAGGTGTGGCAGGTGTTCAGCAGAGTTTTGTTCCTTGGTCAAAAAATGCTTCTGCAGCGTGAAGTGAAAGCCCAGGCTTTCAGTTTTCACAGGCTGTTGTTACCAGGGGTAAGTGTGTGGTAAGAGTAAGCCAGTTTGTTTTAGTGCTGTCATATAAAACTTTTATTCAAGTTTTAGTCAACGTGTCTCAATGAAGCCTTATCCTTGAACTAATAGAGCTCCTAACGCAGAATTTCTGTAGTTCATATCAAGTGACCTTTCCCTTGGTTGTCAGAGGAAGGGGAAAGAATTTTGAAACTATTTTACAAAATACTTCATTAAGGTTTCAGGAGGAGACTTTTTTGTTACATTTTACAAAGGGGACACCCCTTGCTTGACACAGAGTCGCTCGGTGGCACATCTTGGTAGGAAGCATTGTTTGATAAAACACTAGTGTCTACCTGGAAAAGCAACAGAATGAAAAAGGAAGCAAAACTGCCTCAGTCTTATTTGTGCTGTTGAACTTGAATATTTGCCTCTCATTTGTTAATACTGTCAATATGTTCAAACTGCTTAACATGAAAACAACCTTTGTCATAGCAAATAACAGTTTCTTTGTTTGCCCAAATTTTTTAAAGGCCCTTTGTGGACACTTTAAGTGATCTTGAAGTAGAAATTTGAAATGTACTTTCCTGTTCATGAGTCAAGTAAATGGGATTATCAGCATCAAAACTGGTTACTTCTAAATATTATTTCTCTGTATCAGGGGTTGGGTAGGATTTGCTGAAAGAACATAAATCCATTGATGACACTACGCCGTAATGAAACAACCCTTAGACTGAGAGCCAAAAACTTCCCTGAGTCATTTTTCAGGTTGGGACCAGAGTGTTTCACACTGATTGAGCGTTTGTGTGAGTTTCTTCTTTTTGTTTAAGATCTCAGACTGGCTTGGCGGCACTTGCCCCTAATATGTGTGTCTCCACAGCATAAGGTTTTTTTTTAAAGCCTTCCAAATCCATACTCAAAGCCTCTACTTTCATTGTTCACAAGGTGATGCAAGGAAACGAAGAGAAAAGAGAGGGAACATGTTTTAAGAGACGATGAGAAGCCCTTTCTTCTTGTTGTCACCAGAAGCAGCTTCTACTTGTCAACTCAGTCAGTTAGCTTTAACAGCATTTTTCATCTGTATACCTGCACATTTTATAACTCTCGACAAGTGTATTAGCAGTTTAATGTACAGACCTGATCAAAATCTTAAGACCAGTTGAAAAATTGCTAGAATATGCATTTTGCACATTCGGACCTTAATGAGGTTTTAAGTAGAGCTACAATATGCAAAAGCAAGAAGGGAGAGTGCGACAAAAAGATTTCAAACTTACAATAAAAAAATAAAAATAAAAAAAAAGATTGAAATAGGTTGATATCACCTGATAAAAAGTTTAAGACCACAGGCTATTAAAGCCAAAATCTGCTCCAAATGTTCATTTTCTGTCAGGCATTCACAGTCATGTCCTCCTAATGGCTAAAGCTAAAAAGCTGTCTCTTCTTGAACTAGTCGGATCGTCGAGCTGCATAAGCAAGGCCTCCTGCAGCGTGCCGTTGCTGCTGAGGTTGGACACAGTGAGACATTCTCAATTTTTTGAAAGATCCTGAGCCTCATGGAACAAAAAACTCAAGTGGTAGACCCACAAAATTACACCTGCGCTGAAGCGGAGGATCTGATTGGCTGTCTGTCAAGACACAGGGCGGTCCTTGACCCAAATTAAGGCCCTCACTAGAGCCAACTGCACCGCAATATCCATCAGACGGCATCTGCAGAGAAAGGGTTTCAAAAACAAAATAAAAATTCAAAGACCTCGTCTCTTTCAACACCACAAAACTGCCTGTTTAGACTTGGCCGGGGAGCATCAAACATGGGTCATTGAGAGGTGAAAACAGTTTTATTCTCTGATAAGAAAAAACTGAACCTTGACGGTCCAGATGGCTTCAACGTTACTGACATGATGAGGAGATCCCACCTGAGATGTTTTCTACCCGGCAGAGTGGAGGGGTCCATCGTGATCTGGGGCTTTTTCATTCAGTGAATACCGGAGCTTCAGGTGGTGCAGGGTGGCCAAACTGCGGCTGGCTGTGTGGAGATGTTACAGCAGACATCCTTCATGACTGAGGGCCCTGGTCTGTGTGGTAACAGCTGGTTTTTCAACAGGACAACGCTGCAGGTCACAATGCTGGCTTGATGAAGGACTTCTTCAGGGAGAATACCATCACTCTTTTGGACCATCCCGCATGTTCCCCTGATTTAAATCCAACAGAGAACATTTGGGGATGGATGGGAAGTTTATAAAAATGGCCATCAGTTCCAGACAGTTAATGCCCTTTGTGAAGCCATCTTCACCCCTTGGAGCAATGTTCCCAAAAGCTTCCTGGAAACACTCACATCAAGCATGCACAAACCAGTATTTGAAGTGATTAATAAGAACTGTGAAGCTACCCATTACTGAGTCCTACTGAGAAAAACTTTTGCTCTGATTTGGAGAGTTTCTTTGTAACTTTTTGAGTGATGGTCTTAAACTTTTGATCAGCTGATAAACAGCCTATTTCAGTTTACTTTTTTTTAGTAAATTACTTATTCAAAGTGCTTTTGTCACTCCCCCCTTCTTGCTTTTGCTTATTGTAGCTCTAATTGAAATCTCATTAAAGTCCAAATGTGCAAGAGGTAAATTCTAGCAATTTTTCAACTGGTCTTAAGATTTTGATCAGGTTTGTATCTGTGTGTCATCTGTTAAAAAACTTCACATGAAGAAAATCTGACCTTCATTTATTCTGCATCCTTGAAGCATATGGCAAATTTTCAGCCAACGTTCACAAAAATCAATTATATGTTTATTTGCATTTACATTCAGTGTCTTGGCATGCAGACGCTGACCTTTGAGCTTGGCATGGTTGTTGGTTTGAGTATTTCAGAAACTGCTGGTCTACTGGGATTTTCACACACAACTATCTCCAGGGTTTAAAGAGAATGGTCCCAAAAAGAGAAAATATCCAGCGAGCAGCAATTCACTGAGACAAAACACCTTGTTGATGCCAGGGGAGAATGAACAGAGTGGTTGGAGATGAAGAGCATCTCTGAACACGCAACACGTCCAATCTTGAGGCAGATGGGCTACAGCAGTAGAAGACCACACCGGGTGACCCTCCTGTCAGCTAAGAACAGGAAACTGAGGCTACAATTCACACAGCAACACCAAAATTGGACAATAGAAGATTGAAAAAACGTTGCCTGGTCTGAGGAGTCTGGATTTCTGCTCCACATTCAGATGGTAGGGTCAGAATTTGGCGTCAACAACATGAAAGCATGGATCCATCCTGCCTTGTATGAATGATATCCACTGACGCTCCATGTCACAGAGCTTAAATCATTTTCAATAGGTGACATATATATTTACAATATTTACACACATACATTTACACTTACTAGTATCTAAAGCTGTCCAAGATTATCCTTGATCTGCAGCCCTGCAGTGCTGGTAAAAGATGTTAAAAGCTGCCTCTGACACACACCTAACCTTTCTCCTTTCACACAGCTCCTGTTTGTCCTGCATGCTTCTGTTCGGGTCATCGTGCTTTACAGAGAAGATTCTTTGAACTCAGATGAACAAATCCGATGCTGCCAATACTTGGCTTCAAATAGATTTTCTTTTTTCTTTTTTTTTCAGCACACTGCAGTTCAGTAGTGAAGGAAAAAAAAAATCTTGTGGTTTCAGAATAAAGGTGGAGGATTTTTATAAATGGTTAATCTAAAATAATTGTCATGATTTGACTTAAACAGACATGGAAAACCTTATTTAACACTTGTTATAAAAGAATTATAGAATAGAATTTGGAAATAATTAAAGTTGTGCTGACTCTCTCTTTGTAATTCATATGTCATATGTTTAAAAAAAAATGTGTTTTTCATACCAGAAATTTTGAATGCTTCTGCAAAGAAGAGTTGTTAGTCCCAGAGTCTGGGATGATGCAAAGCCCTGCAGCATGCTCCAGGCCAAGTGACTATTGGGCATGCAACTCTCTTTTTCTTTACTTTGTTCTATATTGTCTCAGCCATTTTTTCTATATTTTTACTGGTGAATAAATCCTGATCATATGTATTCCTGAGTCTATTGACAGTCAACCACACAGCCCTAAGATGGGTCAAAATGAGGCTCTGTTAAACATTTATCCCATAACAGCAGGTGATGAAGATAAGCAGAAAGCAGAGGATGATCTGATGAAGAAGTAAAGAAAAGGCTCTCTTCCTTTGGTATTACTGTTGGTTGAATAGTATCCTCTCAGCCAGCTTTACCTGTCAGTAAAAGCATTTCGGGGTAATCCATGAGTGGCTACTTGAAGAACCTCAGTATCTATAGTCAAGAAGCTTTTTATTATGAAGAGATACTCTGCGTGACAAAGACTGGATCTTGGTAAATATTAAAGTTAAACTCGAAGCATTTCTGCCCTCAAGAGAGCTCATAAGGTGAATCGCTGTGAGCAGTAGGAAGGACTTTAAAGAGGCTGAAGAGTCTCTCAAGCTGAGGAGAAAATACTGAAGCATAAAGATGGTGAGACAGGGGAAATGCACTCCAAACAATCTATGCCTGTGAGGTAATGAAACGCAACAGATTGGATCATGCAAGGATCGTGATTGTACTCGCATTTTAAAGCAACACAACAACCCGATATCGATAGAAGTAGAAACAACCGCATCATTAAGATGTTTAACAGCTGGAAATAAGAAGTTTGATCTGTGAGCTCGCTGACTGACAAAGCAAAACTAGGACAGTGCATATTAACACTGGCAGCAACAAATCAATCAAGATGATGGCTTCAGAAAGTTCATACTTAAAGGGATAGTTCAGTTTTTTTGAAGTGGGGTTGTATGAGCTCCATGTGACATTAGATACAGTAGAAAGTTGTCTCCTCTCCCTCAGTAAGACACAAACTTTAATCGATGGTGACGAGGAAATAGGCGCTAACAGGGAAAGACTGTACCAAATTCAAAGGCTATTTTCTCTGCCTACAAGAACTAAAATCAAAAAGTAATACCACAGTTTAAGAGTACGATACATAAAATATTTTTTAAGTGCATTAAGTCTTCGGAAATATAAACATTTATCTGGACCTAACTAACTCATGTGTCCTTACGCACAGCGCTAGTGCGCTCCGTCCCCCCTCCTCCTTTCAGCTGTAGGGAATGTAAACAAGCTATGCTTCGGGCACTGGTTTTAGCCTCGTGTAAGTTTGATCAAGTATCGTAATTCTTTTGTTTGTACTCTAAGGATTGTGAGGCAGTGTAGGAAATTCAAAATGAGCGACTATGACAGCGACGATGAAGTTTTATTCACTTTGGAACCAAAAGGATACCTGTATGAACCGGAGTACACAGAAGAGGAGCTGCTACAGATGGTGACTGAAAGGAATACAGAGGAAACATCCACGGACACTGGACATCAAGACAGAGTCGGAAATACTCAATGGTGTAAATGTCTGAGCTGTGACTCAATGCCCACGGATGCTGAGTGTTACTGCTGTCACGAGTGGAACTTGGTTACAGACACTTCAGGATTTGTCTGAGTTAGAGGACACTGCTGACTCTCCAGCCATTTGTATAACTCATCACACAGATTTCCCTGCTCTTATGAATTCTGGAGTGTCCTGTAACAGCAACAACAACAACAGTCATGGCTACAGTAACACTCAGCATCTCAATGTCCAGTGTCCGTGGATGTTTCCTCTGTATTCCTTTCAGTCTCCATCTATAGCAGCTCTTCTTCTGTGTACTCCAGTTCATACAGGTATCCTTTTGGTTCCAAAGTGAATGAAACTTCATCGTCGCTGTCATAGTCACTCATTTTGAATTTCCTACGCTGCCTCACAATCCTTAGAGTACAAACAAAAGAATTACGATACTTGATCAAACTTACACGAGGCTAAAACCAGTGCCCGAAGCATAGCTTGTTTACATTCCCTACAGCTGAAAGGAGGAGGGGGGACGGAGAGAACTAGCACTGCACGTAAGGACACATGAGTTACTTAGGTCCAGATAAATGTTTATATTTCCGAAGACTTAATGCACTTAAAAAATATTTTATGTAGCGTACTCTTAAACTGTGGTATTACTTTTTTGATTTTAGTTCTTATAGGCAGAGAAAATAGCCTTTGGATTTGGTACCGTCTGTCCCTGTTAGCGTCTATTTCCTCATCACCATCGATTACAGTCTGAGTCTTACTGAGGGAGAGGAGACAACTTTCTACTGTATCTAATGTCCTTAGTGGTCACATAGAGCTCATACAACCACACTTAAAAAAAAACGAACTATCCCTTTAACATGACATCATTCTCTGACCAATGCTTTTTACAGTCCTTGCTGAAAGTTTCTGTGCCAAGTAAGGAGATCTATGAGAGGATTCTCTGAGAGGTTTAAGCAACAGTATACCAGTGTTTTTTACACAATTAAATGGTATAGTTGCTCAAATTAAACCCATTTGATTGTGCTTGGTTTGTAGAGGTTTGTCTAAAGGCTGGTACACATTACAGGATTCTCCAAAACTTCACACATTTAGATTTACACTTGATGACAACAAAAGACAGATCACACAGCTTTCTCTCTCCCTATCTTACTGTGTGTGGTCTGCACTCTGAGGACACCACACACTAACAGATTCTTCAGCAGAGCTTCAGCTTCTTCACGATCAATATACCAAATCTTGCATAGCAAAACGTGACCTTGGTGTAAACAAACATGATGGACGAATGGGAAAAAAGCAAAGATGTTTGTTTTCAGACTCTGGAATTTTTAAAAAACAAACAAACAAAAAAACAGTAAAGTTGTTTGAAGTTTTACAGATAGATTTCTTACTTCCTCTTTGGTCAGTCAGCTGTACCTGCTCGGCTCCTCTCAGGGCGCCCCACACACTACAGGATTTTTGTCGCAAATATTAAACATGGTCATTAACTACGATCACTGAATCGGCAGCCTTCCCAGGGGCTACAACCAGAAGAAATCACTCTTAACACACCCCACACCACAGGAAAATCACACACAATGTCATTTGCAGACATCAATCGGGCCTTTGCTAGTTTTGGCTGTAAGGGGGGAGATCAGGACAAAAATCAGCCCAATTATCCTGTATTGTGTACGCGCCTTTAGTCCACTAATTTTACTCTCTTCTTCCGGTCAGTTTCCTCTTTGTTGGTTTCTTTCCCTTCACGTTTGGTTTGCTCCCTTCTCTCTTCCCTTTAGTACATTAACTGTAGGGGAGAGGTAGGTGACTGTTGTTTGAAGTTGTATCGGGATCCATCAATTCCCTCATTTCTTTATTTTTTAAATATGTGTACTTTTATCCCTTATTAGCATTTTAAAGTAGTTTTTAAGTGTTTATTGAATAGACTGTATATTTGTTTCATTTGTACGTCACATCTGAACCAGTATTTTGTTTCTGCTTGGATAACCTGGTTAAATGTGTACATACTTTATGCTAACGTACACACACTTCAAGTTAATCTGTCTAAAATGTTGTACCTTTGTCTTTATCATCTTCATAGAGGCAAGACCGAGCTGAATGTCAAACACTGAGTCCTGTATCTGACAGAATAAGTGGAGGTAGGTTTTGTAAACACTGTTTCTCATAGTCTTGTAAAAAAAAAATAAAGTCACTATAAATATGAATTAAGTAGTCATACTGCTAAAACTACTTTAATACACTGTTAAATGGAATTTAAAATGATTTTAAAACCAAATGAACCCCAAATAGAGAGAAATCATTGATGTCTATGGCATACTGACTTGTTCTCTTAAAAAAAAGAAAAAAAACACATTACCAAGTTCAGAAAAAAAATATTTTTAGTATCGTACGTGGGTCAATTGGTACATAACAAAATACTCAACTTACATTGTTTCAGTATTATTATCTGGTTCTGAATGATGTTTTATTTTGAAAATTGACCAAATTCCATCTGTCATACCCGTCTATGACTTATTCTTGAATCATTGCCAAACCCCTCAAGCTAGCAAAATGAACTAAAAACAAGCCACTTTGGAAAGTTTCTTTTGGCAGGGTAAAACAGCCAGTGAGGAGACAGAAGAAGAGCTGGTCCGTGAAAATATTGTCTGACATTAAACTGGTCCGTGGCGCAAAAAAGGTTGGGGCCTGCTGATATAGAATACTATGACACCAATAAAAAATGTAAAGTATACTGTAAAACAAACACGTAAGATGTTGTTTAGAGCATATTTTTGATTTCAAAAATAACTAATTGACGTGCTGGTTCTCGGATGTGAGCTGGGAGGTGACGACGTGGACCTGTCCTTCCATCCATCGTTGTTGGGAACGTGGGATCTGGCTCCGGGGGATGGACGAGCTAGCCGTGCTAACCCAGCGGCATCGTGCTGTTCACGGACGTGGCTGATGGAGCTGACATCGGACGCTGGTGCCACATTGGAGGAGCTTCGCCTGCTGTGAGCAGACAGGATCCAGGAGACAGAGGACGCGGTCACACTGGCCAATCGTGCCGTGCCTAAGCACGCTTCAGCCGTAAAGCACGTTTGGAATGGCCAGTGTGACCGCAACTGTGCTGTGCTCAAGCAGGATTCCCTTTCGTGCTTCGGCACGCTTCGAAGGGGTGTGCTTCAGCACGGTTTACTTCATGCAGGAGCACAAGCACGCGGACAGCGCGTGCGATCCATTACGTATAATCACCGCGAGCGCATCTCTCGACAATCATTTTAAACAAAGCGGGGGTGTTAGAGGGCTGTGTCAGTCGAAAACGACTTAATATAAGTCCAAAAGTCTCTAAAGTTGTAGCAGTGCTCTCTGTGTCCCATTGTGCTGACGCTGATGAGATTGCGCTTCATGTAAACAAATGCTTCACGATGATGTAGGCAGGCTGTATCATATTGGGGTAGTGTGACCGCCGGCCGTACTCTCCAGCTGGGGATCAGCGCTGCAGGGGGGCAATTGTGCTCAAGCATGGCACGTTTTGGATGGCCAGTGTGACCGCGTCCAGAGACTGAACAGACTGCTGGGGAGGCTCAGTCGTGGACCCTGTGGAGGTGGAGACTGGCTGGGCTGGAGAGTGGTGGACGGGATGTCGTCATCTAATTTCTTATGGACATTTTTGCACTTTCTATACACATTCTTACTTTTGTTTTCTTAAATACTGCGGTGACTCCTGAATTTCCCCTCGGGGATAAATAAAGTATTTTCTATCTATTTATCTATCTATCTTCAACATCATACCAGCCCTTGTCTGTCACTGTAGCCAATACAGAGCTTGATCCTGGAGTCATCTTGGGTCATGTTTGTTAATATAAAAATAATTAAAACACAACTCAAAGTGGCACTGGTTTCATTCTTATTTTAGACCTTTCAGGCTGCCTTTGTGACGGAGATGACTGTTTTGCTTTAGCTTGGTTTTAAATCATGCGACTGCAATAAAACTTTATTGAGTACAAAATGGTTGGTGCTGTCTTTGTAGCATCAGTCAGAGTTCTGGCCTTTAAAAACTACAATAAAATGTAAGATATAGAACCGATGAGCTTTTGTTTATCAGACCCTATACACGCTGGTGTTAACAGCTTTTCTACCTACACATGAGCACATCATTTGTTTGACATCCTTCATGTGTTTTTCTCTGTAAAACCTTCTGGCACATCAAACACGAGAGCAGCCATTGTTAGTTTTCTTTAGCCATTATAGACATTCATATTTATTCATAGCGTACATGTTTGGGTAATGTAAGTGTGTGGAAAAAAAACATGTCCCTAGCTGGCTTTGAGACACTGTTAATGAGACAGTTGAGGCTGCACTGAACAGAAAGTGTGTGGGTGATAAAATAAATAAAAGGATAGAATAATCAATGAACTCCTAACTGAGGCACTGAGGTGAGAACAGGGGTTGCTCCCTGGCATGTTTCTGCTTTAAAGGGTCACAGTGGGTCAGAGAAGTTTTCTGCAGTACTAAAGTGTAACTTCACTTTTGGCATTTCTCTGCGGGGATCCAGGAGTTGCAGGAACAGCAAACTGAGGCTCAGAAACAAAACTGTGTGCCTTCCTTTTGGAACTTTGTAAAAGAAAATGAAATGTCTTGTATGATAACAGAGCAGTTTTTCGTCTGAATGAGTTTCTCCCACATCATGGTTTAGATCATAAAAACTTTACCCTGTCACTTCACATGCAGAGCTCGCTGTGGCCCATGAAGCATTGCTGCGGTTGTGGCTTTTGCTCGTCCTGTGGCCACAGTTGCAGGAGATTGCATCAATGCGAACACATCCACCTCTGCCACAATCATTGTTCTGTTTGTCGGTTATTATTTTGCTCACACCGATCTTGACACATTTTGTCTGCTAATGCTGTTCTGCAGAGATGGATGGACCTGCTTGAAATCACATGCTGCCTTTCTCTCTACAAGGCCGCGCGACACGCTCGCATCCCCTCCCTGAGTGTTTTGCCCATATCCGATTTGCCTCAGTAATTTAATCACACAAGTATTCAGTGCTTGGATTGGAAAACACGAGCCGCAACATCCCTGACATAAGCCCAGGCAAGATTAGGCTGTGAGATTTGTTACCACAATACCTTTGGCTCCGTAGAGAGGATTGCTGCGCTGATACAGTCTGTGAGGATCATGAAACAGGGAGGTGAGAGCGCGTGTGTGAGAGAAAAAGACACTCTGATAGTGAATGTGGATGAGTGTAGGGATGGTCTTATATGAGATCTCTGTGTTGCTGCATGAACCCATTGGCAGGTTGCGCTGCACTGTGGGGATTGGAGAGGAGCCTTATTTTGATTATGACTGGAGAAATAATGAAAAGGGAAAGATAGCAAAAATGGAGCCTGATGCCCTATCATCCTCTTGTATGTGAACACACACACACACACACACACACACACACACACACACACACACACACACACACACACACACACACACACACACACACACACACACACAACTCCTGACATCTGCTCCCACATACACCAGTGCTGCCCTTCAGCATGTTTCCATTATTGAGACTGTATTAAGGAAAGGATGCAAAAGGACACAGACTCCATTTAGCTTGATCCTCTTTGAGCACAGTGGATTATAGTTGGCTACGAATGCAAAGAATAGATGGAAGTGCTCTTTGAGTGATTTTACACAGCCCCAAGTGAGAAATCAACACAATAAACTGTACTTAAGGTTATGTAACTAGCTCTGAACTGTACTGTATTGCTATGCTCTGCAGCCTTTTGCCTGATTTCTCAGTAGTCGCTTATTTTCAGTTCAGGGGTGAATTTTCTGTCATCTTACATTTGTGGTATGAATCCAAAGCAGACATACTCATTTCCTCTGCTTCCCACAGCCTCAGCTCGTATTCAAAGTATTCAACACAACGCTGTGCAGAGTAGCTGAGTGAAGTGGGGAAACGTGCATGAAATGGGAAGCATCTGGGCCTTTGAGGAAAGTTCACAGCAGTCACATCAATGTTTGGGGTTTGTTTCACTTGTTCTGTTATCTCATAATGAAGCAATGTGAAAAATAAACATGCACATCTCAATAGATTAGACCAAGGGTTTTCAAATTGTAAGACAGTGAGCCTCCCTTCAGAGAACATGAAGTCATTGGGGCCTCCCTTATTTCAATAAAACAAATACTACTTCTAATAAATGAATAGTCCAGTCTGGTTTTAACCACAATGCATAATAATATTTATTTCAAACATTCTGTCCTGATACAGTCTCCCAAATTTTTGTTAAAATGGGTAAGAATTAGATGACTTTAGGTCAATGCCTATTTGTACATTTATTATAATGGTAACATGAACTCAAACATTAAAATACAAGAAAAAGAGAAAGCATGGCCACTGTGGCCAAAAGATCAATCAAAATGCAGTAATTTAAAAAAAATGTTCAATTACATATCAATCATACACTGAGCTGCTCTTAGCATCTGCAAAATTCTTGTTTAAGGAGACAGTTTCGAACAGCTTTTCAAACGCAAATAGATTACAAATTCACTGAGGTCAAAGAGGAGTCAGATTAAAGGCCTAAGTGTTTCCTGAAAAGTTGAGTCTTCAGACATCTCTTTAAGTAGAAACAGACTCTGCCTATGGTATGGAGTTGGGTAATTCATTCCACCATTTGGGAACAACAGGGAAGGAGTCTGGCGCGAGATAAAGAGCCATGCTGGGCTAGGAGCACTAAGCTTTTATCTATAACTGGATAAAAGACAGTTATGTGACCTTTTGGAAATCTACAATATAAAAATGCACAAATTTCATATGGTCCTTACAACCCTAACCCATTTTTTTAATCTGTTTATTTATTATTACATTTATTTATTTACATAATATATTAATTATATAATAAGTATAATTATTAATTATAAATTGATTTAAATATATATATATATATATAAATATATCTATCTATCTATCTATCTATCTATATATATATATATATATATATATATATATATATATATATATATATATATATATATATATATATATTAGGGCTGTCATTTTAACGCGTTAATTAGATTAATTAATTACAACGCAAATTAACGTGTCATAAAAATTAATGCAGATTAATCTGGATCCCAAACCCGTGAGGCGTTCAAAGACGCACTTATTTTCAAATGTCTAGCATTTACAAACCGTTTGTCCTACATGAAAAAAGTGGCGTTCTCGTCAGATTTTCAAATTTCCGACGGTCCCTGAATGTATCACATCTAGCAACATGCTTTGAACGGGGGGAAGAGAGAGCGCTATTAGAGGGTAAGTTTGGTTTATACAGCTTTTACATGGTTTATAGAATGAAATAGAACAAAATATTCACCCAGAAGGCTTTCCTGATCCAAGCAGTGCTTCGGGAGATATTTAGATCCAAAATCGTGCAGTGGACGTCCGTATAATGGGATCCATCGGGGCATAGACAGCGCCGCTCCTAAAACTGCGCAGTACTCTCTGGAGCACTGACTCCTTTCTTTGAGGGGCAAGCGTAAACAAAGCCTTCGTCAGTTCAGAGGTCAGTACAGCCGCACAGCGCTGTCTGGAGTGACACAGACTGCAGCAGAGGACTATCTTGGAGCAGACCATGATGAAATATTGGTGAAAAACACAAGTTTTTGGACGATTAAAGCAGTTTTAAGGATGTCTATGCTGTCTATGCCCAGATGGATCCCATCATACGGACGTCCGCTGCACGATTTTGGATCGTGAAGCTGGGTGTAGTAAGTGAGGTTTCTGGTGCTACACAGAGGGTAGAGGCTCATAGTGGTGAGTACGGTACAGCCCGAGCATACAGGATGCGCACTTATCGCTATGAGCAACTGGTACCTCTTTTTACAGCGAGTGTTTGATGTAGAAGAAAAACGGATAAACTTGTCATTGGAGCAAAACATGAGGTCGAGGTGCCCCATGTACAGAGACTGTACCATGTTGTGGTTTCTTGCTCTGCTCACTGCCACAGCTGAGGACTCTTTTCTCCTGACATGCCACGTCTCTCCTCAGCTGTCCTATCTGATCAGCGCAGAAAAAAAAGAAAAACCTCTGAAATGAAGCACACAGTGACCACATGATGTGAGTTTCTTCACATGAGTTTCCAGTTTTGAAAACTGTGTCTCTTGAAAAGTAATGCCAGTGCAGGGCTTCATGTTTCCGATAGTTATCATCAAAGATATAGTCATATTTCCCTTGAATAAAATGAAATATTTAAAAAACAAATGTATAAACATTTCCATTCCTCATTCTGTGTGAACTCAAACTCTAAAAGCAAAAGTTGTTTCAGACAGTCTTTTACTTCATACGGGGTTTTTCAGAGCTCTAAGTGTTCTGTGTCCTCTTTGATCACCCAATGATATGTTTAGGTTTATCATTTATTCACCAGATGGAGGGTATGAAAGCACACATGTGGAAAATAAATCAGCGGAAATTAAATCATCCTTCAGTGCTCGAGAACGAAGCGGAGGGTTCTGAGAGTTAAAGCTCCATTGACTTATCTTCCAAAGGTTTGTCTGTATCTAGTGAGTTACAGAGAAGCGGGAAAGCTGGGAAGTTTATCAAGAATTCTCTTCATCCTCCTTTACATATGAAGACGTATCCTTGACTCTGAATACACGCATGTTGGTTTCTGACACACCAGGGGAAATTAAGTATGTGCGCCAGTGTAAACAAGATGTAAGTGAATAAACATGTAAAGCTTTTCATATTTGTTATTTTAAATATCATGCCTTATTAAGTAGCATGTGCCCTTGTGTGATGATGTTTTTTCAATAACATCACGTAGGAGCCTCCAACGCTCCACCGTGAGCCTCTAGCGTGGGGATTTTCCTTGGTTTTCCAAGGTCTGTTGAATGTGAAAGTGGCATGACTTGTTTACCAGCTGAATGTTATGGAATTCTCTGAAAGTCCATGAGTCAGATGGGTTTTTATAAGTATCAAAATTAGGCAGGGAGAGCAGCAGCAGCACAGACCTTCAGGGTCCAAAACAGAACAGAACAGACCTGAGTCCCAACCATAGACTGTATAAAACATGGACGTAGTCTCGCCGGCGTCACCAGTCTGTGTCTGAAACAAAAAATGAAGCTCATCGACTATAGCAGCCATATTGGTAGTGGCAAGGGCTTCGCGTACCGCTATAGGGCGCCTGTAAGTCACGTGACCCTCAGCTGTGCCTCTTATTGGGGGAGCTCACGGTCCTCATATCCTCTGAACTGCCAATAAGAAAAAAATTCACCCCCCGTACAGTGGGTGCCGATAGTAAAATTAGCGACTCAGACAGGAGACGTTTTTTGAACCAGGCAGTAAATAAGTTAATTTCTGCTTTGAAAATGGCTATTTTGGGCTTGGTGTGTTTGTGACTTCCGCTACTTCTGGAGCCAGCCTCAAGCGAACACTCAAGAAACAGCAGATTTTAGCACTTCTGCATTGTTTTATATTTCCAGACCGGAGGTTGCCGCTTGGTCAGAACATACACAGCATGGAGTTTGTTTTGTCACTGTATGTTCAACAAGTGGCATTTTCACTGGTTTAATGTGGCTGGCTATCCAAGTTTTATCGCTTCAGGGGAGCTGTCAGGGTAGCTGGGATACGTCTACATTAAATAACTCATTCTCTATCTGCCCAGGTGAATGTGTGTGCACCACACGTCCGACAGAAAGTAAATATGGTTTCCACACATGTGTGATTGAAGCTTTTGAAGCGGTAGCCCCATGGGGCATGTGTCACTCATGCTCCCTGTATCCTGGTTGTGCCGCAGGCTTCACGTCCCAGCTGGATGTCACCTGGTGGGGGACACCAGCCTTCCAGGCTCCCCGCTATACATGCAAAACCTCAGGACAGGGTTTCTCACAAAATAAATTGATGGATGGAAACAGATTCTTTATTTATCCATTTTTTTGTGAATAAAAAACAGAATTTTCTACCTGGACTTTCTGCATCAGCCCTCAATACCCTTCTTAACAAGTTTAAAAAGAAATGTTATTGGATAATTTTATAATCGTTTCATTATTTATACCCTATCCCAGAACACAGCAAAACCAGAAGAGTTCAAAAGAGAAATGAGTTGTTTGTGTGTTTTTCAAACTACAAGATAGTTGTTGTTTTGAAGTTGAGTCTGAGCGTTAAAGTTCACCAACTCTGGATCAACTCTATAGTGTTGATTTCACACCGCACTACTGTTGGAATCAGTTTTTCCTTCTGTAACTTCTATTGAGAAGTTCATGTTCTGCAAACTGTTTAAGATACAGCTTTTTTTCTTTTTGATGTCATATTGTGTAATTGTGAAGGTTCCTGGTTTGATTACCCAGCTAGGCAGGAGCCTGTCTGTGTGGAGTTAGCACATTGAGTTTTATACAATGGCCTGTGTAAGCTTAATGTTAAATTTCAACTACTTAAAGAGTCACTGCAGCTCTTTCATAGCATCAATATTTAACAATTTCAAATGTGCAGTTAAACTTCATACAATGTGGACCCACAGAAACACTTTTTTAAAATTTTGGTCTTAGGTTAACTCCCTAGGTGTTTAATTAATACTGGACATTCATGCCCAAGGTTACGCACTTCAAAAAACTGATATCAAGTTTTTTTTTTTTCTCGTTTTGAGTAAAAGTGGTCTTGATATACTTAGTATGATCCACATTCAACTCATCAGTCCAGGATTTTTTCCTTTGAGGTTTTTTTGTTGTTGTTGTTGTTGTTGTTGTTGTTTTAAACTTGTTACCAGCAATTCAGACCTCATTTTTGTCTTTCAATAACTTGAAATAAGATATTTTTCCGGACTGATAATTTGAACATGGCTCCTATTGAGTATTGGACAGTTTTTACTTTAAATATGACTAAAACACTTGATAACATTTCAGTTTTTTGGCTGTGCAAGACACAAATCTTGGAGTAACTTCAAGTGTTTTGAAACCTAATAAGAAGTAAAACATTGGATATACTTCTTTAAGCCTGATAGGCAATTGGAGCAGTAAAACAAAGGTGTAAAGATAGTCCTGTTCAATTAATGATCCTACACTGACAATCAAAAGTGCCAAAAAACTGCATGTATTTGCTAATGTGTGATGACATAAAGGCCTATATTTTTAGGATGTGTGTTTGTTGAAATTTAATCAACTAACCTATTATTAAAAGAAATAAAAATACTTTATGAGTCCACAACATGGAAATATGTCTTTGGCTTCACAAAAAAAGTCACACACTGACCTGAATTAAAAAGAGACACCATTCAAATGTAGAGGAATGGGTTGTTAATTTTGACACATATTTACAGAGTGACTTTAAACTGAACAGGGATTAGTGCCTACCCTTACGAAAGAAAAATATATGTACCAATACATTTTTTGAAATGTACTGTAATATATTATTGATATATTATGATATACATGGAATAATACATTGAGGGCACATATACAATATAATATATATTCATGAAATATATTGCAATATATTGCAAAATATACAAATGATTGCCGCTTTCCAGATATTGCAATATATTGGAAAATATAAATACTAAATCTCATATATGGGAATATATTACCTAATATATGACGTGATATTTTCCAATATGCTGCAATATATTTTTCTTTTGTAAGGGTAAAATTGTACATTTGTACTAGCATACAAATGTAGTACAGTAGAAGTGACCACCTTCAATAGATAATGAATAAATTAAAAAAAAATACACATTTTACTTAAGTTTATGATGAAGTACAGTAACTTTTCATCAAAAACTGTCTTTAACTTTGCTAATGCTATCTTATTAAGCAAATGTTTCGTATTGGGAAGTTCTTTGGAGAATCTTTTGTGAAATTTAGGATGTCTTCCTCTCACTCAGTTGTGACCTTCTGAAGTCTCAGGCTGCAGATCATCAAAACCTGAAATGCAGAAACTGAACATGAGCTACTCCAACAGGAGCTAAGCGAACAAAGGCCAGAGTCCACCACTAATATTAAACAACACAAATACAAGCTTTGCACGCGAAACAACCTCTGCTACATAACTCGTCCACACAGCGAAACATTCATTTTTGTCTCAAAAAATTACTTTGGAGAACAAGCTTTTGCTGAATTCATTCAAAGAAATCTATTTTCTAGTTTCCTACCTTTGCTTCCTTACTCTGAGCAGGAAACAGTGCTGTCACTGAAGCTAACACATGTAAAGGCGCTGCGTGTAAGCTACAGTCCCAGGTGTAATGCACCACTACCCCCTTTCTGTGGAGGGAGCCAACAAGCCCTGCTGAGCAAGAGAAAAAAAAAAGATCAACATTCTTTGATGATCTCCCTTCTGCTGACCCTTCATTAAGGTTTCTGTCATCAAACGAGGAGGTAACACGCAGGAAACTCCTCATCCAAGCTTCATGAATTAACTGCTCTTCCTCCAAGACTGTACGAGCAACAGTAATAAAAACAGTAACAGAGTGATCAAACTGCACATCTCATCCTGTTTTGTTGCTCTCAGGCAGTGAGACCGTTCTTTTATGTAACTGTGTGTGAGCTGGTTCTGCTGACTACAGCTAGCTTCAGAAGTGGACTCGTTGATTGGCTTTCCCTTTAATGATAAGGTATCAGCCCTAAAAAAAAAAAAAAAAAAACACACTTGCTGTGTGTAACGAAACCAGCCTTTGCATGAGATCTGGTCACATGAGAGGCTGCTAGCTCAAAACCAACATGGTGGAATGAGGAGCTGTGACAAACCTCAAAGCACAATCTCATTGGGGGGGAAGGTTCAGAGAAAACCAAGGTGGAAACCAAGATGTGTGACTATTTATCGCTGTGACACAGATTAACACAAAGTGATCACTAAAAGAAGAAATGTGGACTGCAAGAATTTGAGTATTTCCACTTTAATTTAGATGACTTTAATTTTTCTAGCCCACATTTACTTTCACACTTCCCTCTCATTGGAACGCACAGTAATATTAAGGCCAGTTGAAAAACTGTAAGAACATATATTTTATACTGCTGGATCTTAAAAAGGTTTTATGTTAAGCTTGAGATTGCAAAAAAGAAAAAAAAAAAGAAAAAAAAAGTAATTTATTGAAAACAATGAAACTGAAAAAGGCTGATCATCATAAATAATAAATAAATCTGCAGATCAAAAAAACTGAAAAGCCCTTATATTAAATAAAAGTTTGGAAAAAGAACTCAGTATTGAGGAGCTCTACTTTTCTTGTTTATCGCTTCAAGTGGTGAAGATGTCTTCATGGAGGATCATCCTCTGTCTGGACCTGTTGTCCATTTCTGTAAACGTCCCTCTCCATCCATCCCCAAATGTTCTCAGAGTGATTTAGATCAGGGGAACATCAGGATGGTCCAAAGAGTGAGCTGATTCCTCTGGAAGAAGTCCTTTGTCAGGCGCCCATTGTGACCTGCAGTGTTGTCCTGTTGAAAAACCCAGTCATTACCACACAGACCAGGGCCCTCAGTCATGAAGGAGGCCCCCTGCAACATCTCCACAGAGCCAGCCGCTGTTTGACGCCCCTGACCAACCTGAAGCTCCATTGGTCCATTGAAGGAAAAATCATGATGATCATGATCATGATGGACCCCCTCCACTGTGCTGCCATGAAAACATCTCCAGTGGGATCTCCTGGTCATATCAGTAACGTTGAAGCCATCAGGACGTCAAGGTTCAGTTTTTTTCTCCTCAGAGAATCTGATGGTTATCGGGCAGCAGTCGGTACCAGTAACAACTTTACCTTGGGTCAAGGATCATCCTGTGTCTTGACAGACAGCCAATTGGATCCTCCAACTCAGCACCAGTAAACATTTTGGATCTACCTCTGGACTATTTTAGTCCGTAACCCTGAGGATCTTTGAAGAAATTCAAAATGACTAGCTTATTCAGCAGGGATTGCGTGTTGTGAGAAGCCTTGCTTATGCAGCTCAACAATTGGCCACGTTCAAAGAAAGAAAGATTTTAGCCCTTGAAATCAGGATGTTAATGACAGAGAGAATACCTGACAGGAAATGACATTGAATACACATTTTTGAGCAGATTTTGGCTTGAAGGTTGTGGTCTTAACATTGTGATTGATAATGCTGATGAACAGCCAATGCCACTTTAATTGTTTGCAATAACTCATTTTTGTCTCACTCCCATTCCTTCTTTCCGCATTTGGAAGCTCTAATGAAAACCTTATTGGGATCCAACTGTGTAAAATGTAAATTTGAACATTTTTCCAACAGGTCTTCAGATTCTGGTCAGAGTGTACCTCCTGTAGTGGTATTTCCAGCAGCTCTTGCTCCTCTCCCACACATGCTGGTGCCTGGCCAAGCCTGCGTTCCAGTTGTACAGCAGCTACAGCTGCGGTTGAAATCTTTATGTTGTGAGCAGGAAAAACATAATGGATCTGTGGCGGGGAGTACAGGAGTCAGCTACTGTTTCCATGATCCTCTAAGGCTGAGCGCTGTTGTGGAATTGAGATGATTTCAGCCTGCAGTAATGGTCCTCACTCTGTCTGCCTGTGCTTCTCCCGCGCTCCACTTCTGTCTCTGTCCTCTCTGGCTGCGATGATTGGGCCGCTCATTAGCTCACCATTAAAGGACACAGGCGGACCTGAGCGTCATGCGTGATGCGCAGCTGTTGCCACGGTTACTCAGAGCACAACCTTGTTAGTATCGATCGAAACGGGAACCTGTAGATGTCGCTAGGCCCCTGCTGGGAGCGCGGATGCTTTCAGATGCATAATGCTGATTATAAACAGTCATAATTGTGATTGCTTTGCGTGGCCTTGTGGTCCTTTGGGGTCCTGTGCCTCGCCCGTTGTATTTACCCTCACATATTGAGATTGCATCTGTTTGTGTCTCCCTAATTTACAATGCAGCAATAAAAATTGTGTCTTGTTTCTTTCATTTGGTCTCCTTCTCCTGCTAAGTGGCAGTCAATATTCTGGCAGTAGTTTAATTTTCTCTGTTGCTCTCTTTTTTTTTTTTTTTTACCCCCCTCCTCTGTGTGTTGCGGCAGAACTGCAGTCAGTCAGTTTTGAAATGTATTAGTGAAAGCTGGCTCACTTTTGACAGTTTGACGGCAGAGATTTTCATGAGCCAATAAAGAGCGAGTCATTGTGCCTGGAATAACTGCTGTGAGAATATTGTTTTTCCACAGCAGATAACTACACCATTCATCTGGTGGATCCTTGACTAGATAACGTACATATTGATCACTGTCACTTAACTGGCAATTGTCTCAGCACCCCCATGAAGACAAATCACCCAATGCACAGTGCGCTTCTCTGTATGTTCATGCTCACGCTGTCTTACAGTTGTGGTGAAGTGTTCTCAGTGTTTATAGTCTCCTGGCTACGTCCTGGCTCCTCTCCCACGTTTTTTGTTGTTTCTTTCCACTCATAAAACATTCTTGTAAAGGAGCAGACATGTGCGCTGAGTTAAATGAGATTTCTGGAAAGATTTCCCTGCATGTGCTCTGGATGCAGCCGCTGAGTCTGTGTCATCTTTCTCTATGCACCGAGTGGACTCCACACAGACAGGGGAGAGCAGAAAGAGATAATGATGGCAGGGTTCAGTCACTTCTCTGCTTCCTCCTGCATATCTCAATTATCTGTTCAGTCCATCCTCCTGCCCATGACCTGGAAATAGGTCTCAGCGCCTCTTTTTGGAGCTTCAACATGTTATCCTGAGGGAAGGGGAAGCTTAAAGTGAAGGTGTGCTTTGGAAACAGAAATTTGGTCATGAAATCTAAAATGCCAAATAGTCTAGAACACCATGATGCGTTAGAATATATAGCTTATGTGCGTGTGCTTTGCTAACAATATTATACAAATGTGCTCCTTGAGGTAATATACATTGTTGGACACTTTTTTTTTTTCTTTTCCTTTTTGGACACTTGATGGAAGGTTAAAAGCTTGTACCGCTCTTGTGGGAAGTTATAGAGCTCCCAGGATAAGGATGAGAGGTGACCACAGTGAAAGGTAATGCTCAAAATGCCAAATAACATCAAGAATTGATTGTGTGTAATTTTTAAAAACTCAATTGAGGAATTGACTTTTGTAGAGTTTATGATTATGTTTCATATAAAGTAGTTAAGATAAATGAATAGAGGACAGGGAGATGTGTGGTGTTAAAAGATTGTGTGGAGAGGGCTGAACAAACAGTTAAAGGGGACACATTATGCTTGTTTCTCCTTTTCACTATGCCAGACTAGGATGCCTGTAAAGCATTTCTGCCCTCAGTACAAGTCATTTAGTTCCTTCATTGCCCCACAATAGCGTTCTCAATATCCTCATTTTAGGCCATTCTGAAGATCTCGTTGAAACGCTCCATTTCGAGAATGACCTCCAGTAACCTCGCAACGTCACAGCCCTTTGTGCTCTGATTGGTCAGTTCTATCAGAGGGGTGGAGGGGGTAGAGCCAGGGGGCGGTTTTTGCAGCATGGCAGTATTTACAAAATTGCCATATTGAATGGAGCAGACCGAGCGAGTTTGCTGTTTGCCAAAACTTCACCGTAAGGCATTGATAGCACTAATAAAATGGCAGAGTGTAGGATACGTCCTTTTGTATTGGACCCCGAGTCAGACCCGGATGGTTCTGCAGCTCAGGAGGAAGAAAATCCACCTCGACACAGATCATCTCAGGACGCTCCAGTGTGGTGAGTCAAACCGGTACTGTAACATGTATAGTTTATACGTTTATATTCGGCTCTTGGTGGGTGTATCCCTCGGTGGCGGTTGTGTGACTAACTGACATCACAGAGGAGGAGCTGCTTTATCAGATTACTCCAATAAAAAGAAAGGATCCTTGTGTCGTCATGAAGGTCGAAATCTCGTGGCCAAATGTCAATGACCTATTTTCAGAGGCATCAAATCTCGTTCTAGGATATCAGAAAAAATACAATATCTCATTTTTTTAAAATTCAGGGGATGAAAGGTCTTGTTTTCAAATTTATTATATTATATGTAGGTATTAAATCAGGGATCAGCATGATATGTCCCCTTAAAGGAATGACATTTTTTTAAGTTTGACCACAGCCCATCTGGAATGACTGTGGAGCTAGATTTTTTGACCTATGCTGCAGCCAGCCACCAGGGGAAGCAGTTTTTGTGACAACTTCACTTAAAGCTGAGCAAGATGACGTCCATTTCTTTTTTACAGTCTATGGTGCAAATGCACTGTTACAAAATGAGGCCCAACATGTTCACTCAAACTGACTCTTCTCTTTTGTCTCACCTCAGTCAGGTCAGGGCCATAAGGGTCAAATAATGCTGCGCTATACTAGAAAACAACCCAGCACAGATATTTCGATTGTGTTGAACTTACTTACTTTAACTTAACAGCAACAAACTGACACGATGAACAGAGCCAGGTCAGTGGCCAAAAGGTTTGAGGTTTTGCAGTCCAACCTGAATAAGGAACTGCTCATCATTGGCGTGGGAAGCTCAGGAACTCCTCAGTGTCAAGGTGTTAGGTGGTCCTGCTACGTGTCAGACTGAACACACAGCCAGTGTGAGTTGACGGATGTGGAGCAGCGATGGGATAGACACAGATCTGGTGTGACACCTGCGTCAGGCAATGGCAGAAGTACCTTGTTAATCTGCATAAGATGCTGAGAGGCATGACAACGAGCCAGTAGCTGTGACACAATGCCAGATACCTGTTCCTTTTAAAGACAGAGTGTGAGTCCTGCATTAAGTTGCCAAAGTTGTATAATTAAGGTGTTGTGAAAAAACGAAGGCAGCATGTTCAAAAGGAAGAATTTGGATGATGGTTAGTGACCTGTCTACATGACTGTGTCAATTGAGGTGAACAAAAATGTAACAAGTCAGATTTAAACTTCTGAAAGACTTCACAGGATGTGAGGTTTGATGGTCTCCATGCCTCCGTTTGCCATAATGCAGACTGTTCGGATTATGCTACAGCCTAAAGTAAAGACATCTGACTGATTGACCACATGGACAAAACATTGGGATCAGACTCAGGACAATCAAATCAAAGCAAAGACTCAGAATAAGTCGTAAGAAACACACACACACACAAAAAATGTAAAAATATACTAAAAGCAAAAAGGTCTCGGTTTAAAATTCTTCGGGTCAGATTGAGAAACAAAAAGATTAAACCAAAAGAGGCTAAAGTGGCAAAAGAGAGATGATTCAGCTGCACCAGATCTGGTACATTCCATGGTCACGCTCCCTGGACAGACTATTGTCTCCTTTTGCTTTCTTTCCCTCTCAGCTCACATCCAAGGTGTGAGGAAGTAAGAAGGAGAGACAAGGAGAGGGGGCGACAAAGGGAGTAAAGGATGTACATACTGAGAAATGAGAAGAGGCTTCGCTCTGTTCCCTCCTCCCTATTGGAAGCACACGTTCAGAAAACTGACGTTAAATCAACAGGAACCATATGTTTTTGGGTTTTTTTCTCTCGCTTTTTGAGGTGTAAAGTACACTGACTGTTTTCATGTGCGCAGCAAAGGGAAAAAAGCTGCAGCAACACCAGGGCTTTGATTGCTGCATTCATGGCTCGCTGTGACAATTAACATCTGGACACAGCAGAGGGAAAAACCTGCGCACACAGGCACAGATTTATGCTTTTATGGCACATTCAAAGAGCGCCTGGGCCCTCTCATCCCCAACGCCAAGCTGCTATCTAACATGCTGGGGCCATCTCCTGCTTGTTGTTTTAAAAATGCTTTCATTTTCTCGCTGTAACATGCAGAAAAAGCTTCATGCCTCTGAAAGTAAAGTCAGACTTTGTCCCATCTTGATCATTTTAATTCCCTCTGCTCTGCCCATTTTAACCCATATGTATCTATTTTTCACGGTTTCAGGAACATACAGGTGATGTCCCGGAGGCTACGTTCATGAATTATACAGTTTATGGTTCACAGGGCAAAAGTCTCTTGCGGTCCAAGGTTGTAAACAAATGCACAGGCAAGAACAGCCAGGGAGCATCAATGTTTGTGGCTAGTTAGCATTAAAGCGCTTTTCTGGCTCATTTACCAGTGTGGGCTACATGATCACTGTATGTAGTTTTTAAGAGTCACAACTGCATTAAGGGACTTCAAAAAGGCACTTCAATTTTTCATAGAGCCCATTTTCATGAGCCCATGACTCATTTTCCTCAGTTCTTCAGCCTTTTCTTCTTCTGCTGCAGTGGTTGATTCTTCTACTCCTTCTTCTTCTACTGCTTTGACTGTACAATTGTCAACCGAGCTCATTCCTGCCCACAGACTGAAAAAAAAAAAAAAGTGGATGTCATCTTGCTCGGCTTGAAGTGAGGTTACCACAAAAACTGCTCCCCCTGGTGGCTGGCTGCAGTATAGGTCAAAAAATCCATCTCTCCAGTCATTCCAGATGGGCTGTGGTCAATCTTTAGAAATGAATACACCTCGTAGAAATGTTTCTCACGTCCGATTGTTGCGGTGATTTGAAGATACCGTTTGGCTGCCTTGTATTCAGGTCCTCTTTTTGTCTGAAGAGTTTTGTTTACATTGGTTATACGAGGTTAAAAATGAGGTTTTTACGTCACATTTAACCGATGATTGACAGATGCCATTCTTGTGTAATTTTTCTCAGGGATTGTAAAATATGTCAGGAGGTAGAGTCAAGAAGTGATTAGACTCTCGAAATATATATATAATTTTTGTCACCCGGCTCCACTTAGATTCTCCCAGAATCCTTCACAGTCTCTACTACGCAGACTCTGGCTGCACAACTGCTGCCAATGGCTGCGCGTGTTGACGGGGGTATGCAATGGTAAATGGTGGAGTCACGCTGTCCACTCTATATACAGTCTATGTTACTGCCCCCATCACTACAGTGTGAGCCCCAGTTATGAGTCAGTTGTGCCAGTTCCTGGGGCGTTTGTGTTCTCACTGCAAAGGATCCGCTACATGGCTCGAATAGAAGCAAGCTAAGTCCACCTATTTTTGGCAATCTCAACATGCTTGTTTTGTCCCACATCTAAGAGCGATTAGTGTGTTTACATATGACCAAATAAACCAGGGTTTCGAGGAGACTGCTCACTGTTTCAGAACAACTGCCCCATACGATCCAGGTGTGAATAGACCCTAAGGTAACAACAAACTACACATATAACAAACTCAAAACATACCATAAAATTATCCAAACTAATTCCAGCAAAAATTCAACTGTCTTCAATAACTAATAAACATATGAAAAAAAAATTCTGATGAATAAAAGTCCAAGCTTCTCCTTCCTTACCCTTAATGGTCTCTCCCACTCCCCACGGGTAGGGCCAAAGAGGCTTCCCTGAGCCATCAGACAGCCCTTTGCCAGGAGAGCTCAGACAAAGAAAATATTACTTTAATGAAGGAAATTAAACTATGTGACAGTTTGTTAACTTAATTGTGTGCACCCAAATTAAAGAACTGCCAAGGCAATTAAAGTGATTTTATTTCAACAAAAAAGTGTGTATTGTGATTCTTCTTCGGTGACACAAACTGCTGTGTTGACCCCATTGACTGGGTGGCAGTTGTGGCCACCACAGTTCCCATCAGTATAAATTGATCCCATCCAACATGGCTGACACAGACACCAGAGGCAGTTTGGAGTTTAGGATCAGGACCTAGAATAGAACTGCACTCCTAAAAGATAACCCATTCTACCACTGGGCCACAGCTGCCCCAAGGTAAACTAAGCAATAGTAAAAAGATCTGGGGTCATTTATAAAGAGTGCGTGGAATCCTCCCTGAAAATGTACATGTGCTGATAACCCAGACACGGCATGCGCCCTGAATGATTTCTGATTTATAAACCGTACGCGGTCACACCTCCATACAACGTTCCCTTTGTAAATCAGGATCTACGTGGGGAAGTGAGCACATGAAGAAACTGCATATTCCACCCCTGGCCAGCCTATAATCAACCTTAAATGGTCAATGCAAAGCAACTCTTGAATGAAAATGTGTACAAGAAGGGTTCTTTTTCCTTTTTTTTTCTTTTCTTGTAGGACAAAAAGGTGCATTTTTTAGACCATATAAATTGTTTTTTTCCCAAAGCTATCCAGTTATTTTTTAGGGCAATGGTTCTCAAACTTTTTTCAGTCATGTACCCCCTATGATATGTTTTGTTTTTTGTTTTCCGCCAAGTACCCCCTAACAAACACAAAGCAGTTTTGGATGGAAAAAAAAAAATAGAACATAACACTGTACTCTTAGTGTCTATTGACTATGACATTAAATTTATGAACTTAAAAGTATATTGGATTCAAACATTGATTAAATAAATGGTGATAAAGGAATTTTGCTTGTTTGCTATTTTTTGAATATACATCTTTGAATCTTGCGTACCCCCTGGAGTGCCCTTACGTACTCCCAGGGGTACATGTACCCCCATTTGCGAACCACTGCTTCAGAGGATGTAGAGTTATGCGAAGTAATACAAGTTTCATGTCACTGGAAAAAACAAAGCTGTAACCATCTTTAGTCTCCAACGTTTTCAATTTCCTGACAGAACAAGTTTATGGAGTTTTTTTTTTTTTTAGGTTAATTTGTTTTTAGATTTTAATGTTATTCTGTGGACTTCTTGCCATTTTATTGCTGCTAGAAGTGCATTTTATGAACTAGTTTTTCAAAGGCCCAAAAATGGACAAGAAAGTAGCACTTGCTTTAAACTCTTTGTTTAGCACATCAGATTCATGCTTAGTGTGAAACTACGTTAAACAGCATTGTCCTGATCAAATAATTAATTTTAAAGTCAAGGACAGGATCAAAAACAATCTATCTTAACAGTTAAGACTATCTGTGAAGTGACAATGACCTGTATTCCTTAAACCAGATATAAAGACAAACTCTTTAGCAAAGAATGCACTGTTTTAATTAGTCCTTCAGTCAAATCCAGGTGAACTGAGCAACACACCTGGCCCAATGTCTGATTTATCTTTTTGTCCTACGTGCTTGCTGCACCAAACCTTCTTTTTTAATTTACTGTTTCAGTATCTGTGTATTTGAGTGTGTGTTTCATTGATTCCATACATTGAATTGATTTTGAGAAATAACCGGATATACTTTGTGATGAGTGTCCACTATCTGCTGCTTGGCTGTTCCACCTTGGAGCATGTATGTGATTAATCATGCAATCACTTGAGATCTGCGTGTAAAGGTTACCTCTATCCATACTTCAAATTAACTACGAATGAACAAAAAGGAATCTGACTTTGATTTATTCTTTTGGACTTTCCTACGTGCTGCTGCTTCTCAAACCTCAAAGCTCTGATTTAGCAGATTTGCAACCTGTGAAAAAAACATTTGCTTACGGTAGCTGTTCACACATGCATCCGTCACTCACAACATGAAAAGAGGCCTCACATAAAAGGATCAAGCCTTTGCTTGGGACAGGCTTTTGGGATATTGGTGCTGCCCTCTCTCCCTCTGTGCAGGGCTTCACCCCCCTGTGAACCTCCTGAGCTCCAGCTGATCGAAGCGGCGTTACTCACTCACTCACCTCTGTGCTGTGAAGACAGAAAACGTCTGCATCCAGCACACAAGCCCAGAGACTGGCTATTTTCACTGCTGCTAGCACAGATATGTCTGAAAAGACTCTGCATACCAATGGGCTTACTGCTGTTTGCCCCCCAGTCATGATGCATATGAGTTTTCACCAAGCGAACTCCACTCGCCTCATGGTCGCCATCTGTCTGTGCAACTCTGTGACAAATGCAGTCAACACATTGAATACATCCTCAAAGACTAACTGAGTATGTTTCACCACTTTTCAATAAAACACTCCAGTCCTCTGTTGTAAAACCATTTCCCCTAATGCACATCAATGTTCTTTTTGTTTGTATGTGCGAGTTTGACAAAGTGTACATTTCCAGCGGCTACATCAATACAATCAAAGAGTCGTCTGTTCCTCTTCTCAGTTTCACTTTTCAAAGCCAGAATACAGCTCAATCATTTGAGTTTGCAGCTGGTTTTCTTTTTATTTTTCAGCTTTGTAAAAGCTCAAAGCTACCCGCAAAGAAGCTTCACACCACTCAGCAGCGTGAGGTGTCTGAATGGAGGTCCGACAAAGAGAGGTATAATAGGACGAGGCTTTCATGAAAACGTGGAAAGAAAACACACCTTAGAGCACTAAAAGCACAGTCTGAAGATATGAGAACATGCCAAACCAACCAGAACACAATGAAGAACAGAAAAATCTAGACATGATTCTAGTGAGGTGCTTACAGGGCAGGATTAAAGCCACTGAAAAAATACAATAACATAAACATCCAAAAATATATATTTTTAATTACTTTTTTTTTCTGAGAAAGAAAAGTTAGAATTCTGAGATTTAAGTCAGAATTCTGACTTTTTTTTCTCAGAAAAACAAACAAACAGTGATTAAAGCAAAAAACTTTTTTTTTTTTTTCTTTTTCAATGGCCCTAATCCTCATCCGAAGGTGTAAGTACAATAAACTGCTGATTCTGACCAATCTGCACGACTGTTTTTTAACCAGCCCAAAACAGCAATGTCACCCTGTCGTTAGTCTCTCTTCACTGGCTTCCAGGGGCAGCTCCAATCAAATTCAAAGCTCTTCTTCTGACTCACAAAACAGGGACAAGAACGGCTCCTGCCTAACTGGGGTCCCTCTTCCAGGTCTACACTCCTTCTGGCCCACTACACTCTGCTTGTGAAAAATGCCCGGTGCTCCCAGCCCAATGCGGCTCTAAATCTCCAGCCAGACTCTTCTCCTCTGTTGTTCCCAAATGGTAGAATGAATTACCAAACTCTGTACAGTCCACAGGGTCTCTTTCACCTTTAAGAGATGTCTGAAGACTCATCTGTTCAGGGAACACTGAAGTACTTCTTCTAACCCTTCTACTTTTTGTCCTCAGGGGTAGAATGAGACAGAAGGTCTCAGAGCTGGCTCATAGGCCCCGTTTACATGATAACGATTCATCCAAAAATGCTAAAACTCAGTGAAGTTGAGCCGACCATCTAGTGTAGTGGTGAATGATAAGTGCAGGAATGGATCAACAGATACACATTTTTTTGGAAAGACAGTCAGCAGATTCAACAGATTAAGCAGCACAAGCACAGCAACGATTGTAACAACAATTGATTGTAACTGCTGTATGCGCTTGCGCAAAGCAGAGCGTGTCATCAGCGTTTCCTCTGAAAACACTGACTCACTGTTACTACGGCAATGGTGGTGGCAGCATTTCAGAAAAATTCCACTCTGAATGCTGTTTTCTGATAAGTTTTTTGGATCAGCTTAACTGCTGTTTCCATGTAAAAAACATGGTGGTTTAACAATATTGTTGGCATTGCTATAGCTATGTCTACATTATCTGACATAAAAAAAAATAAAAACAGCACTTCTTCTTGCACTTGATGGCAGCACAGGCACCAAATAACTTGAAGCACTTTGGCACATGACATAAATTTTCCCCTTCTGTCAAAATTCTTGCTTGTGACGAACGTTGTGGACAAAAGCATCCACTAAAAAAAAACTGTGAAATTGTTGCTCTGCTTCTGGTCCCAAAAACTCAAACATGGCACCTTTTGAAATGAAAATAAAATGGCTTTTTAACACTTTAAGGTTCTTTACAGTAAAGCTTTGTTACAACAAAGATGTATCTTATAATCATATAATCCACCAAACACATTTCCTCACTTTTTGCTAGAATCCTTCTGTGTAAACCTTACATTATCCTAAAGTTAAATTATTTAAATAACCGTCCCTATTTTATGAGACTTTTTTTTTTTCAATCAGAATCAATCTAAAGAAAGTGGGATGGCCCTGTATTTATGTTTAGTGATTGATGGCTAATTTTTTCATCACCACAGTAGATAGCTTTTGTCAAACAAGTCAGTCCATCATCACTCACAGCTTCAGTGTCAGGGAGGATTAAAGATGAAGAGATATGAAAGAGACATATTAAAATGTGCAGTGTAGCACAAAGGGAGAGCTAATTACCCTAAAACCAAGACAGAGCTCCGATGATGAACAGCTTCAAATTCAGCAGACACACAGCAAATGAGTATGTAACAACAACAACAACAAAAAAGAGTGAAACTTCACCCAGGTTTTCTTAGTAATCATGATATTTAAATACTGATTTAGCATGATAACTTAACTTAGATATAGGTGAAAGACTTAAATAACCTCCTCAATTTCCCCCTTCCTTTCATTCCCCAAATTCTCGACATACTGTTGCTTCTCAACTCCACTCCAACCTCACCAGTAACAGTCTTTACCAGTCTGGTTTCTGCCCCCGTTACAGCACAGAGACAGCCCTCTTAAAGATCACCAATGACCTCCTCTTAGCAGCTTATTCTGGTCTCATCTCCATCCTCATCCTCCTTGATCTGAGACTCTCCTCCATGGGTGTCACTGACACGCCCCTGCACTGTTTTCACTCCTACCTCACAGGCCGCACTCAGTTCATCCAGCTAAAATCCCCTAATGCCCAGTCTTACCGTTACTTCAGGTGTGCCCCAAGGCTCTGTCCTGGGCCCCTGCTTTTCATCATTTACCTCCTTACACTTGGCAATATCTTCTGTAAATTCGGAATCCACTGCTTTGTGGATGACACCCAGCTCTATCCGTCCAGTAAACCTGACTCCACTCTCCCACCTTCCTCCCTCACCCTCTGCCTCGCTGAGATCAAAGCCTGGCTCACCTCAAACTTCCTAAACTCAATAGTGATAAAACAGAACTCCTTCTGGTTGGCACCGAATCCACCTTATCCAAAGCTAACAGTCAATCTCTATAGACTGTAAAAAAAAAAAAAAAAAAAAAAAATGGACGTCATCTTGCTCTGTTCGAAGTGAGGTCGCCACAAAAACTGCTCCCCTGGTGGCTGGCTGCAGTATAGGTAAAAAAAAATCCAGCTCTCCAGTCATTTCAGATGGGCTATGGTCAAACTTTAAAAATAAATAAACCTCATAGAAATGTTTCTCACGTCCAATTGTTGTGGTGCTTTGAAGATATCATCTGGCTGTCTTGAATTTAACTCCTCTTTCTTTCTGAAAAGTTTCATTTTCATTAGTTATAAGAGGCTAAAAAACAGGTTTTATGTCATGTTTAACAATGATTGACAGCTGCTGTTCTTGTGTTTTTTTTTTTTTTTGTTGTTTTTTTTTGGTGATTGTAAAAAATGTTGAGAGGTAGAGTCAAGAAATGATTAGACGCTTGAAAGAAAAACAATTATTATTTTTGCCACTCGACTCAGATTCTCCCAAAATCCCTCACAGCTTCTAATGCGCAGACTCTGGCTGCACAACAGGTGTCAATGGCTGCCACTCCACTCTATATACAGTCTATAGGTAGAACTCAACAAGAATCAGTCCAAGTTTAAGTTGTCTGTGCATCAAACTACTAATCATTCACTAAGAATAGTTGAACAAAAGTTTTAGGAATTTCTGACATACCTGCTTGCTTGGAGACACTGTTTAGGTGCCAGGAAATGGGATCAGTTTGTTTATATCTGTTCTGTACTATTTGACTCAATGGAAGCTCTATATCATCATCATTATACTGCAGAGAGAAAGCAAATATACCCATAATGCACTCCATAGTCCGTAAAAGAACACAGTGTACAATTACTGTTCACCACCATCCCTGGCATGTGAAGTCATCTTCAGAGTTTCTGCATCAGCTGTGGGCACAGAAATAAAAAAAAAAAAAAAAAAAAAAAGGAAGAAAAAAAACCTGTCCAGCAACAACAAGGTACTTTTTAGAAAACAGAGCAAAAAAGAGAAAAGAATAGCGTGTGGGTATGTTTTGTATGTGAATACAGCCTTAAATTCAGCTCAAAGCAGAGCATAAAACTCAGCAAAGGTCAACGTAACACTGATCTAAGTCAGCCTGACCCACTAACAGGGGAATGAGATGACTCGGGTTTATTCCATCAGAAGCTGGATTACTGATCAAATTGAGTTTCTGTTTGGTGTTTTGTAAAACCAACATCCATATGGTACTGGGTCATGATAACCCAGTAATCAGTGCTGTAATACCCCGTTTCAGGATGTTTTAACCAAATGGGGATTTCGAATCAACAGAGTTTAATGAGAGGAAACTTCAGGAAGTGTTCGACTTTGACAAAATTTCCATTCAGAAGATACAGATACACCAAATACTAACTTTTCTTCACATAAATTTAGACTGCTTTTATTGCTCTTGAAGGGAAATTGGCACAGATTTGGGTGTAGAAACAAGTTTACGCCAATGTTCTTGTGTGATTTATGAAACGTGCGTACCATGGCCAATCATTGCGTATGCCTGTTCAGGTATTTATAAATCTTTCTGCTGAAAAAAGGATCACAATTTAAATAACATGCCCTTTACTGATTATTGTTCAGCTGGCTTAATCCACAGAACTAATGACATGGCTGAAAAAAGGAGACATTTCTGTGCTGGAGATGAACAAAAAAATCACTCACAGTACAGAGTGTGCCTACAGTGGAATCAGTATTTCAAACCCAAGCTGTTTTTTTTTTTTTGTAATGATGTGTCGGTCGTGAATGAAGAGCTGGCTCTTCAAAGTGAATGACAGGGGCCAGCTCCTGATTGGGAGCAAATTTAGGGGGGGTTTTTTTGGCTCCCAGATTTTTTTTTCCTTTTTTTTTTTTCCCAGAAAGAATGATATGAAATGAAATACTTAACTTCCCAATAAGCCATGTGACAGTTCCTCTAAAGGAGCTGTGAGGAGTTTGAAAGTGATCTCGAAAAATTTTCCCTTCTAGATATATGCCTGATTGTAATCCACACTTAAAGATGAGATTATCAGCACTAATATTACATGTTACAGGTTGTTTTAAAATGCTACTTCTTCCTGATCCAAAACCATAGCGCTGCGTAACTGCACTGATAAATACCTTTCTTTAGCGCATTGTATCCAGTAAAAAGTTGTCTTGAATATAGAATTTTTTTTTTTATCAGATCTCCATTTGATTCCAAAACAAGCACACGCATCACTAATAGTAATTCATGACAGTGTGCGTGAGAATATGGGCCAATCAGTGGTGAAGGGGTGCAATTCAAACAGATCCTCCTCATCCCAACTCTAAGAAAAAAATGATAAAGTGCTTGAGTTATTATTTTTAATGCTTGCAGAATACACGTGCGTTTTCCTGTGTTTTCCCAACATGCTTCCCCATCGAGCTCCCTCAGCCTTGCACTTCCTTTGCACTAAACTCTACCTGCATGCTAGCTCAACGTGACACAGCATTATGATGTGCCACAAAGTTTGAAGGTTGTGGCTTGAGACAATTGTCTAATGTTTCCTTGCTAACACTGGAAGCACAGCAATTGCTGTTTACAGACTGCTAAAGTTTAAGCCTACAAATTTGACCAGACTCTAATCCAGGAGGTGAAGCGCATGCAGAAGTTTGGACTCTGTTATTGCAGCAAGATGTTTCTGAATGGTTAGTTTCTTTGTTTATCTTTATATTTTATTTTCAGTTTGTCTGTGTTTATGTTGGCACAGCTTTAATAACATGTAGCTTTGTAGCTAACTGCTGCTATCTCTGCTTGCCCATTATTACCAAGTACAGTTATCAAAAACTATATTGTGAATGTTGGAACAGTTATCTCTGCGATGTTTTCAGCGGATATTGTTGTCAAAACAACTTCTGTAGTGTCGTCATTTATTCTTTGTATCACAGTAGAATAAATACTGTAATTTAGCCCAAACAGCCTGTAGATCCCATCAAGCTTGAGTCAATATTCACAGGTTGAGGCTGTGTGAATTATTTAGTTACCTACAATGTTTTCTATCTCCACCTTGTATGCAAAAAGTTACATGTTAAACATGTTCTACATATTACAGCAGCATTTGTCACCCACTTGACTTATTCATTATGAGTTTGTGAAATACAGAAGCCTTATATTCATGTGAAATTTCTTTCTTTCTTTCTTTCTTTCTTTCTTTCTTTCTTTCTTTCTTTCTTTCTTTCTTTCTTTCTTTTT
Organism: Halichoeres trimaculatus; assembly: GCF_033239565.1. Taxonomy (NCBI): domain Eukaryota; kingdom Metazoa; phylum Chordata; class Actinopteri; order Labriformes; family Labridae; genus Halichoeres; species Halichoeres trimaculatus. The sequence continues at coordinate 9,826,374 of NW_027437180.1, forward strand.
CTGCTAAACCAGGTTTAAGTATTCACTTAAGGCACCAGCACACCATCCTCTGGTTATAATGGAAGAGTTTATGGTCTCACAGTCACCTCTGTGGTAATAGCTCCAGCAATTACTGAATGCTAACTGTCAGTTAGCCTGCTACACTACAGCAATTAATGAGGGCAAGTTTAAGCTGCTAGAAAAACAAAAATCAACGGCAAAAAATAAATGAATAAAAAAAATAAATAAATAAAAAAAAATCAACACAGCAAATTGAAATTTCTCCAAAACCAAGCAATAATATCACAAAGGGTTTAATGTCTGGATTGAGATTCATGCAAACTTGGCCCATAGAAAAAAAACAAACAAACCGTGGTTTGAGTTGTTTTAGCATAGCTCATTACTGGCCAGCCTACGATAGAGACAGGAGAAAGCAGACAAGGAACACTATGAGGCACAAAAAATAAATAAATAAATAACAATGACAAAAAATGACAAAAACCGACCCACAAACGCCGCTCCATAGTTAATGTGTGGAAGAGGCTCTTCCTAGTTCTCAACGTGAGATTGTGGCATAAAATGAAACACTTCTCATGAAATGATTATTTGATTTTTCAATAACTAGAGCATTTCTCAGTTCCTTTGGTACATTTCTCCAATCATCCTTGCCATTTGCATTACAGTCAGTGCATTTACCAAAACAGTTTGTACAAATAGCAAAACACCCAGGATGACATGCAAGAGCCAGTCTCTTTCACAAAATCCTTAGTTCATCTCTCAGAGTGAATTTCTGTGTCAGTGAACGTGGCAGTGCATCAGAATGTTGAGTCCTGGTGTCAGTGTGTTTGGATTGGACAGTCAGAGTGCTGCGTAATGTTATCAGCGTAACAGTGAACCCTGGAAGGACATTCTGATGTAAACTATGGCTAAAGTTTTGATGAAAGTTATTTTAAATTGTAAGTTACATCTTAGTGTGTGTGGGACATCCATTACAAGAGACTGGACAATATTCACATTTTCACTTTCGCTGTTAGTGCTGTAATTTGTTGACTGACCACATCATTGTGATAAAGAAAGGAAAGGAAGGCGCTGCTTGGCACCAAAAAAAAAAAAAAAAGTATAAATGTGAACAGTCTCTTCAGGGAAAACTGTTCATGCAGTGGTGTGGGAATTACAGTGATGCTTCTGATGCTTCACACATTTCCATTTGTTAGTGTTACGGCCGCAGCCGCATTATGAGTGGGTACGCAGGGTTGCCATGTCTGTGAGCTAGTGTGTGTGTGTGTGTGTGTGTGTCTCTGAGTGTGCTTGCGTGAGAGGGTGCTGCCCACAGGTATGCTGCGATTGGCGGGCAGCTCGGCGGGACCAATCGAGGTGGAGAAGTGGGCTCAAGAGGCTGCAGACGCGGGCGCTCAGGGGCAGACACTTTGTTAGGTTTTGTGTTATGATGTTTGTTTTGTGTGACGAGGGGAGGAAAACTATCTGAACTGTGTGTAACTTGTACGGTGCTGGGGGAGCTGATTCGGAGTTTCGGTTGTGTTAGTTATTTTGTGTTTATCTCGCTCTAGGTTAGAGTTGATTTAAGTTGTAAATTTGTGTCTTTTTAGTAGCCACCTCCTCCCCATTCATTTGTACACCTCCCCTCTGATTAATTGCACAGTTTTTTTTCGTTGAAGCAAATAAATAACTTTATTATTTACAGCAGAACCGGGGTTTTATGTTGCTTCCCTTTCCCCTCACGAGTCGGGTTGTAACAGTTAGAGAAAGTCAGGGAAGCCAGGGAGCAATTTACCAATCCAGATAGATTCAGAAAATGAGGTCTAATGAAATTGTGTGGAAAGATGTTAGACATTTTATGATGACTTGTTCAATCTTTTTGGATGTAAAGACTTATAAGATGAACCCATGACTAAATGTTGTGGGGGTGGGACTATTCAATGGAGACCCATGATAAACCATTTTGATCAACATGACATGAGCAGCTAGTAATGTAGGAGACAGCAGATAATTGTACGCAATCATTTGAATGGATGTCCCAAACCATTTGCAACTAGTTGAAAGAAATGAGAAACTGCTTTTCTGATGAGCACAAGTGACACAATGATGTGAAGATTGAATGAGTAGTTTTGAAAATTTCAATCCTGATCCAAGAAATGAACTAAAGCAACCCAGAAAAACTATAATTGTAATACTACATGATAGTTTCTTGCTTGAATATTCAACTTTTGTGATTTTAAATATTTACTCCAAATCAGCACTGTGTGAAGAAGGGTCAAGTGCAGGAGTGACTGATAAATTTATAAACAGTAAAATAAACACATGAAGAGCAATATATGATCAGTAAACTGCTTATTCTCAAGGAAAATTTTCTCTTTTAGAAGGGGATATAGAGGAAAAATATATAAGGATTTTTTTTTTTTTTTTTATGGCAGGATCTGGATTTTATCATTACTGTTTTCCAAGATGTTTTAAAGACTATTTGAACAGCAAACAACATTTTTATCCCCAAATGTTTCTCATCCTACAATTTCTGTGCACCATTTTTTTTTTTTTTTTTTTTGCCTTTTGTCATCATTTCGTAACTTCCATCTAGTCTTGTTTCCTCTAATGCATTTTTTGAACTCTAGATGTTCATGAAGCATGTCGTGACTAAAACAGTCATCTTGACAGAAAATGCAAAATGCTTCGCAATTCATTTCAGGGTCACAATAAACACATTGAGCAAGATGAAAACTGAAAGTCTTCACTAACTCATATTTTTTTTCTACTTTTATCAGTTTTTACATTATTTTTTATCCTTCTTACATTATCACATTATGATTTGAATAAAATCACCTCTCTTTCTCTCGTAATAAAATCAGTTGAATTAAGGAGATTACTCTGGATGATGACAGTGTGTGATAAAGAGATATTCTGTTAACATTATTTCTTTATGGCCACAGACTCAATGGGTTTCCATCTGATCCAACATTTGCATAAAGGCTTTTAATTGGAAATTTTACTGAATTACTCCTCCTTCCCATTCTCCAATGAGCTCATGCTCAAAGACTCACACAATCATGCCAACACACTCTGAAGTCTCACTATCAGTCATAATTTCTCCTATTCTCTCCTCCCTGCCACTCTCTGTTTCTCCAGTCTACTGTATATGTAATTGCTTGGAGTCATTAATAACCTATTAATATTGATGCATGTTATTTAAATGTGTGTGTTAACGACTCTGAAGACCTCATTAACACTTGATGGGGTCAAAGCAGGCCTGCAGTCCCACCACAGCGTTCCTGATTACACTTTTAATAGCCTGTGGCTTTGATATAGGAAGCTGTCTTCTTCATGCATGTTTTAAAACGATACCTGGGCTTGCAAGCGATACTTTAAAGGAGGCTGTGGCTCTGTGAACTGCAGGTGATGCTGGTTAATTGACTATTCTGTATTGTCTTCCTTCAAACAGCTCCCGTCTATTCAAAACTGGGAAGCTCTTACTGGGTATGACGTGGATGTCAAGCTTTGTATTTGACACAACCTAGAACAAGTGTGTCATTGGTATGGAGGACAAAATAAACCCTGCCAAAATTAATAATAATAATAATAATAATAATAATAATAATTATTATTATTATTATTATTATTATTATTATTATTATTATTATTATTATTATTATTCACTTTTATTAGTCCATATATATATATATATATATATATATATATATATATATATATATATATATATATATATATATATATATATATATATATATTTTATTTCATTTTTTAACACCAACTATTTAAAGAAGAAATTTTAAAACAGACCACATATTAGAGAGTGTTTTATGAAAAAAAAAAACAAAAAAAAAAAACAAAAGCTGATAACGACACTCCTCGGGTGTGTGGTGAGAGAAGCTGCTGTAGAGCTGACATTAAAATTCTACTTTATGTGAACTTTTTTTTTTTCATTTTTTTTTTTTTAAGACTTAAAAAATGCACATCTACTTTGGATTCAGTTCATGTTTTTAGCTCACATTTACTCTCTGTTTAACATGAAAGCCTCCTTCATGCACCTCTCCACCTTCAACAGGCACTCAAAGGTAGGAACTGATGTAAGTTTTCAAACATTGTTTGTGTCATTGAACTTAAAAGCCAGCTCAGACAAAACATACAGTTGATCACTGCAACATCTTTGACTGTGGAGATCTGATATGATTTTGAACTCATTCAAACCTGTGACTCAATTAGACTAGGTATCAAGGACTCCCTTTCTGTAGTTTAGCTGCCTGTCTAAAATCATTTTTCCTCGTAACTTGATGAAATTTATAGATGATTACACCCTGAATGGGGACATCGTCAGTCTCTCTTGGTATCTACTAATTTCATTTTACTGGAGAACGACTCTCAGGAACAGATATGTTTTCTGAATTAGCAGCATATTTAAAGAAATTGTTCACTTTTTAAAGAAGGGTTATATTGAATAATGTGACCTGAATATAAGACAACCCCTTTCTTTCCAAGCCCAATCTTCAGAAAGAGACTCCAATAACCAAAATAAACTTTGTTTAATAAATGTATTTCATAAAAATTCTGAGAAAATCATTAAAACAATAATAAAAGACCGCTTTCATTTTGGCTCCAATTACAATCACTAATATCTGTGTTTCAAATGTAATTCTGATGACAGCTCTGGTGATGGTCAAGCCTTCGTTATGTTTTTCTCTCTTTTTTTTTTTTTCTTTTTTTTTTCTTTTCTTCTTTTTCTTTTTTTTTTTTCATTTTTTCGCTTCTTTTTTTTGTTTGCTTGCTTCGTTATGTTTCTCAATAACAAATTCACACAACCTCCTGTCAGTCTCCAGGAAACAGTCCCTTTGAGGACCATGATAAGCTTTTCTTTTACATTTTTGGATGGTCTTTTTGGACACACAACCTCCGGGCATTACAATTAGTCACTCCATTTATTTAGTTATATATTTATTTATTTATTTATTTATGTATTTATGTATTTATTCTATTATTTATTTTTTATTTTATTATTTATTTATGGGGGGGGGGGGGGGGGGGGGGGGGGTGTTCCCTGACAGTTTAATGTCTCTCCTGCCTTGAGCGTTGTTGCCTTCAAGTTAGCATCATATTTTTTACAGTGGACAGTTAAAGTTAAATGAGGTTAATTTTCCCAAATTTGCAAAAGTAAGTATATGATTATCTTTTCTTAACTTCATCTATGACAAATATAGCTTTGTAGGGGTCTCACCTTCTAATATCCTCTATAGTACCTACATTTTTTTTTATTTACCAGACAAATGTCATCTTAAATTTAGCTTTGTGAATCAATAACATTAGCAATAAAGCTTTATTTATCATGGCTGAAAGTTTAAAAAAAAAAAGAAATAATTTACTTATGTTCACAACTTTTCTGTTTTCTTTATGATAATTGTCCTCTTAACTTCTGTTGTGGCTGTACTTCAGTTGTGTTGTGGCTTTTGCATTTGTGTTTTTGCTCTTGCATTTGTTGCATTTGTGGGTTACTTGTTACTAATGCAAATCGGCTGACACTTACCAGCCACTGTATATTCCCTCCTCAATTGTTTTTAAATGCAGAGTGCCCCTACAACATCTCTCATGTAGACTGGATAGGCAAATTCCCATGCTCTCTAGGGAAGCCTTGCAAAGTTTATTGGCTAGTCCACTGTTCTTGCAGCTAGGATAAAATCCACATTGTTCCTATAGTGTGTCTGAAGTTCAACATTGGCTACAGACTCCTTTCCAGCAAATATAAAGTCTTTCCAGTCTCAAAATGCCACTAATTGTTTACTTATGAAGTGCTGACAGAAAATAAGTAGACTATTAGCAGTGTATTGAAAATGACACATTGGTTACAAAAAAAAACAAAGAGTACTGAAATGACTGGGTAGTTTTTCTTGTACTCAAGAGAGAATTTTGTGAGTCCACCTCATGGAAACTGCTTTTTATTTGTGTGATGAGTTACTGTGGCTCCAGACAGTCCCTGTTTTATAGGAGTGAAAGGAGTTTGTCCCAAAGGTCCAGGCTGTATCTAATCTCCCACCTTGATAGGGGGTGTGTTATTCAGCTGTGGGTGTGACTTCAACAGGAGGTCAGCTGGAATGTAAAGGGAAAGAGATTTGTTTTAGTAAGCCCCTTTGAATGTTACGACCTGATCTTTAACTGCTACAGGCTGAGGGAAGAAGAAAAGACAAATATTTAACTTGCTTAACAAAGAGTCAAAGTCATTGTGTACAAGCAGCTTTTCTGTCAACAATAAAGCATTTCAGCTAAAAAGCCCCTGATTTCCATTCAGCCATGTGCACAGAAAAATAAAATAGGTCCATTTACCTTTTTCATAGCCCACTTTGTACGCTTTCCAAAAAGATATGAGTGGAATATCTATCAGAGCAACATATTTCAACATAGACTGCTATGAGCTGGGTCATGATGATTTACAATGCTTTATTCTGAGAAGCTGCATAAAATATACCCTTTTATAGCAACACAAAGTCACATAAAATACAATTATGGGTTAGGAAGGTGAATTACACTATCACTAAAACATATAGGACTCTGCACAGTATGTCGAAGGCATGACAAATGTCCAGTAACCCTGTTCCACCTGCTACCTCCAGGGAATATCTGAGGAAAGCATTAGTCTGTGAGTCGCTGTGTCAAAACTAGTTTTATGGTAATTTTTTTGGGCACAGTTTTTCACTTTAAGGTCATTTTGTTCCCGAGCAGACATTAAAATTCAGCCCAAAACAAAAACTGCAATCTAACTGAAGTCAACCCCTCCATACCCCTTACTCATTCCAACCAACCTCCCTTTCTCCAATCTGTCAGGGTTGGATTATTTCCAAGGTGATCCACAGAAAACTGCCGTCCACTGCTACACATGGTTTGCTCCCAGCTTCAGGTCAGCATGAGGACAGAAAGTATGGTCAACGTGTGCTTTCAGTCGCAGGATTGGAGAGAATATGTTTACATTTGTTGCCAGAAAAGGCAAAAGGACATCATTATGTACAAAGTGTGTTTATCAGGTGAAATTAGGTCTGCTTTTCTCAGTACATTCACTCAACACAGAACATTCAGTCCAGGCTGTTATAGGAAGGAACACTTTGCAGTTTTGTCGGGAGATTTTCTGGGCATACAGTACTTTAGACGCCTCAGTATCAGTATCAGTCTTTATTATTAAGTTCACTGTAATATGAAGCTGAAGAGTGGCATCTGTCATCAGTATTTTTTTTAAGGGCATTAATTTATTTTTGCTTGAAATAAATATGACCGAACTCAGCTTCACAGTGCAAAACCAAGGCAATATGTGATGATGGGCCCACATGCAGCAGAATGCCACATGGTCAGAATCAGAATCAGAATACTTCATTGATCCCCGAGGGCAGATTTAATTTCAGTTACATCCCTTTTAAGACATATAAGAAAAAAAACTCAGATACAGGAAAACGGAACGTCTGTGAGAAATAAAGATGACGTAAAAGAGCTAAAATGTGCAGTTCAATGGGCGTCTATTTGAGGCTGGCTGTGGAAGTACCACATACACACCAATTCAAGAGAGCTGATTTTACCGGAAAAATACACACATTACAGCCTGGTTAAGAAAAAAAAAATCGACTCCAGTCTGAGTATTTCAAATCTCTAACAGCGCACACTGCTCGAGGGGATTTCAAGATTACATGTTTACACAACCAGAGGCTGAGCAGACCTGACTGACATTTTCAACATGCTATTAGCAAATTCCTCCTCTTCTTCTCCTTCTTCCCTTGCATTTCCACCAAGGTGCCAGATAACAAAAGACTTCACAACTCCATCTAAGATACAACACAAAGATTTAGTCTGTGTATTATATAGTCTATGGGAGACACCTTGTTTTTGCATTCATACAATGATTTGTTTCACTGCCAGAGTCTAATAAACTCAAAAATACACTCAACCCACCCAGCATCCATCAGATATTTGCCACAGACATGAGCTGGAGCTGGATGGTCCAGCCTTGAACAGTTAGCTGTCAACAGGGGTGGTCTCTGGCACCCTTATTTTGGAGGACATGAGCTATGAAATTGGGAAGCCCTGATCTAGACCCAGAAAAAGAAACTAGACTAATAGAAATCTGTATTTTTTTTGCCTATCAAACCAGTCTGCATGAAACACCCCAAAAAAATTCAAGTCAGTAATTTAACCTGCAATTGACCAATGGCAAAGTCACGGCCACAACCGGGAGGAGCCAATCACAGTGTGTAAAGCCTTCCACTACCCCCCAACATTCTCTGCTTGTAAATCCATTAACCTTGGCTCGTCATTATCAAATCGTAAGGATCGTACCACAAATCTGGGGGTCAAATTTGATCCCGATTTTAAATTTGAAAAGCAGATCAGCAGTGTGGTGCAAAAAAGCTTTTATCAGCTACGCCAAATAGCTACGGTGAAGCCTATTCTTTCTAAACCAGACTTGGAGAAACTAATCCACGCTGTCATTACATCACGCCTTGAGTATTGCAATTCCTTGTACATAGGAATTAGCCAGGCTTCCTTTGCCCGCCTCCAACTTGTGCAGAATGCCGCTGCACGTCTGCTAACCCAGACCCGTAGGCGTGAGCACATCACCCCCATCTTGGTGTCCCTACACTGGCTCCCTGTGCGATACAGAATTAACTTTAAAATTCTTTTACTTGTTTATAAATGCCTGAACAACCTTGCCCCTCCTTATCTCTCTGACTTGCTTCAGCCTTACTGTCTGCCTCGATCCCTAAGATCAGCTGATCACTTGCTCCTGGCGGTCCCGAAGACATGGCTAAAACTCAGAGATGGCAGAGCTTTTGCTGCCCCCAAGCTCTGGAACGAGCTGCCTTTAAAGGTCAGACAGGCCTCCCCACTTCTTGTTTTTAAATCCCTCTTAAAAAAACACTTTTACTCCGTGGCTTTTGATTTCTTATAATTTATCATGTAGGTGGTCTTGTTTTAATGGCACTTGCCATGAGCTTGTCTGCTTCTTAATTTGTATGTTTGACTGCTTGCTTTGCTTTGTTTGCAGAGGTTTATATATATATATATATATATATATATATATATATATATATATATATATATATATATATATATATATATATATATATATATTATTTATTTATACTGTGCAGCACTTTGGCTACCCCCGTTGGTTTTTTAAATGTGCTATATATAAAAAGCTGTATTGTATTGTATTGTATCCGTTGGAATACATTGTAGAAGGATGGTTTTCATTCAGTGTTAAAGGATTTTCTGAGATTTTGAGTTTAAAAATGGTCAAACTGTGTTTATGAGGCACATGCAGCACTCACACAAAGTATCCTGAGAGGCTGGGCGACGGGATGCACTTTTTATCCTTTCATAAGTTATATCTGAACTGACAAAAGTGTCTTCGGATAAAGTTGTGCAGTAGACCACAACATCAACTTAACGTGAATGAAATTAACTAGGATGTCTCCATCTATCCTAAAGTAATCTGACATCAAATTTGAGGCAGCAGATTGTGACTTTGCTGTAAGGAAATATAAAGTTGTTTTTAACAGTAGAACCACCACTGCAGTCTGACAGACTGTTTGATAATTTCTCTGACGTAAGCTAAAGTTAGCCTAATGTAAGGTCCTAGCTGTGTTGTTCATCCTGTCTCTTTTTTTACTGGGGATTCATTGGCCTGTTTGGTTCCAGTTTTTGTTCTTCGGTGATCAAACATCATTGTTAGCTGTTGTCCAAAAGGCTCCAGCTAAGAAACGTTAGCTTCTGGAGCTTAGCTTCATTAGATTTGCTCTTCATTAGCTCCTCATTAGCTTTTCATGACCAATGCTGATCATCCGTCTTTATCTAAGGTGGCAACAAGATGCGGTTCGTCACATTTGACAACATTGGGATCTGTAAATTTTGGCTTGTAACTGAAGCTTTTTATTGATCCCCTACATAATAAATGAATAATATCTCCCTCCATTGTCTGGTTTAGAACCTCTTAGTGACTTCTAGATTATATGTGATCTTCCTGTCTCCAAAAATCATCAAAAGCATCTTTCAAATGTCTCCTACTGTGTCACCTGCCATGGCACCTATCACTGAATGTTCATTGTTTGTCCGAGTGAATAGAGGGGGCGTGGCTTATCTATAGGTCAGGTGTAGATCTAATATCACGATAAACATGCTACAGCATTCAGAGTCTACTGAGACACAAAACATTGAGATGGCTGTAGGTCTGAGGCAGCAACTTCAGTTGGACATTACGTTGTTGTCCATGTATCATGAGCTGAGACTGTGCTCTGTTGACAAAAAAAGCTGCTAGTTTTAGTCGGCCTCAGCAGAAAAGTCTGCTTTAACATATTTCTATTCAAAGAGTTGGTGAACAGGCCGAAACCAGCCAACAGGACTTGTGGCACATTCTGAAAAGACTACTCCATATGATCCCATACTTCATGTATATTTCTCTTGCTCACGCAGCCCTCCCACTCCAAGCACTTTTTGGTACACAGAGATCCAGAGGAAGCCGAGCCGCTTCAGCAGTGCCAGAATACCAAATGGGGGAGGAGGGGTGGGGGTGGGGGCACAAAAAAGCTCAAGGTCTTCGCTGACTTTCATCTCTGTCTGTGTCTCACGTCTCTTTTATTCCCACCTCTCTTCTACTCGCTCCAGTCAAAGCAGCTCTCACAGTCTGTCACACCAACACACAAACTTTTTTTGGGTCTTCTTGTTCTCTGTCTTTTCACGACCTTTATCTTTATACCTCTGGTAGCACTGCATGTTTTGCACTTGCGTCACTCTGTCTCTTTCTCTCTGTCCCACCTTTCTCTACCTGTCCCTGTCCCTGCCTGGCTTTCTGCCTCAATTTCTCTCACTTTGTCTTTTTTTTTTTTCATCCTAACATGCTTGACCATCAGCACAGGAAATGCTACTTTAAAGGTAAGCAAACCCAGTGTGGCTTCAGCACTGTGGTGTATGTTTCCCATCAGCCTTGGAGTTCCTATTTTTTCTTTCCTGACTCTGTGTCCTCGCCTTCATACCACTGCCACTGTGTCCAGCAGCACTGCTTTCCCGACAAGCCTCCATCGCCCATCCCACAGAGGGCTTTTTCCAGGGCTTCCATAAATCATTTCTCACGCAGCATTCGTGAGTTCGAGCCAGTTCACTTAAATGAATAATTAGGCCCCCATGCCTCCGCCTCCACCACTATCACCTAATTAAGTGCTCACCCACAAAGAATTACTGTGACTACATTTGCCACCCACATTTGGTATTTTTAAAATGCCCCCTGCAGTCTCCTGTAGTTTTTGGATTTTAGCATAGAGACTTTATGAAAACAGTCAGAGGATTCTGAGGAAATAATAAAAGAAAAATCCTTTCTGAAGATCTCAGGGAGGTCATTAGAGAGCGTTGATTTAATCTTAGAAAAATCCGCCTTGCTACATTAAAAGTGCTGCCCAGAATAGTGCAGGTGTGCAGGAGACGTTGTGCAGTGTCTGTGGTTAAAGCAGCAAACAACTTCATAGGTATGCTGAATAAAAAGCCTGCCCATGCCCAGAGGTGAAGGTATTCTGAGCTGAGTTCTTGGATAATTTATTACCAAGCTTAATTAAATGTGGACCCCAGGCACTGTTGGCAGTGGTTTAGCTAAACAAGCTTGCATGCAGGCAATTGCAATGCTAATATGGAGTAAGCACCGTTTAGGCCTCCAGTAAGCCAAAAATGAAGAATCAGTTTTTCTAAAATTAAAAAAAAAGCTGGCTTCATTTGTGGTGCAGCTCTTTCTTTTTTTTTTTTTCCCCACTATTTGCTTTGTGAGCTCTGTGATGAGGCTATATTAATAATACAATGGCAAATACAAAACTCTTCTTTTCATGTCTGCCTACAATAAATTGCAGAGTTAAAGTGACGGACTCAGAGTCGAGCCTTTATCTCCGAACGGAGCCAAACAGAATTTGGATTCTGACACTAAATGACACATAGTGGTAAATAAATAACTGCCTGTCATGGTCAAAGAAAGGAGCAGATTAAAAAGCACTTTCAAACCCACAAAGACGTTCTCCCTTTCTGCTTTCAGGCCTATTCTTCTATTTCGTTGCAGCGAACAGCTGCAGCAGTCATGACATTAATTTTCAATTTAATTGAATAAACAAGAAAACAATAATATGCTGAAAAACCAATTTGTTAAGTAAGTGATTTTGATGAACAGGTTGTACAACAGATTGAATTAACTTCAGGTTGTTTTGTGTTGCAGCTTTTTTTTCTGTATTGAAAATATATTTGTCACAGTTGGAGTGGGGATATCTTTTACACATGATCAAGACTGAATTTGATTTTTTTTTTTTGTATCCTTCTCTGGCATATCTGATACGTTTAGCTCACAGCACCAAAGGAACACAGATGCAGAGAGATGGCTGGAGGGGGTTTTTATGCACTTTTATGCATGTTTAGGTTTAACTTATGTAAGATATGACCCTAAAGGTGTTTACTCTCTGAGATACATTCATGCAGGCTCTTTTAATTTCACAAGAGGACTGTGAAGAGGATCAGAGCAACGGATTTTAGAGATAATACTCATATAAAGAATGGAGGTCATGATTAACTCAACCAACAGTGCATCCAGAAAGCATTCTCAGTGCTTCACTTTTTCACATATTGTTATTTTACAGCCTCATTCCAAACAGAATAAATTTGTTTGTGCCTTAAAATTCTACACACAACGTCCCATAATGACGATGTGAAAAAAAAAACTATTCGATTAATGTATTCTTCTTTTCTTTTTTTTTTCTTTTTTTGAAAAAAAAAAACAAAAAACAAAAAAAACAGCAACATCACATGGACATAAGTATACACAGCCCTTGTGCGGAGCATCCTTCAGATGTTCCTCAATCTTCACTGGAGTCCACTTGTTGTAAACTCAGCTGATTGGACCTGATTTGGAAAGGCACACACCTGTCTCTATAAGGTCCCACAGGTGACAGAGCATATCAGAGGAGCACAAACCAAGCATGAAGTCAGAGGAACTGTCTGTCGACCTCAGAGACAGGATTGTCTCCAGGCACAAATCTGGGGAGAAGGGCCTTAGTCAGGGAGGAGACCAGGAACCTGATGGTCCCTCTGTCAGAGCTCCAGTGGTCCTCTGTGGAGAGAGGAGAACCTTCCAGAAGAAAAACTGTCTCTGCAGATATCCAACAATCAGGCCTGTTTGGTAGAGTGGGCAGACAGAAACCACTTCTTAGTAAAAGGCTCATGGCAGCCCACCTGGAGTTAACCAAATGGCCGCTGAAGGACTCTAAGAGCATAAAAGAGAAAATTCTCAGCCCTGATGAGACAAAGATTGAACTCTTTGGTGTGAACACCAGGTGTCATGTTTAGAGGAAACCAGGCACCTCTCATCACCTGGACGACACCATCTCTACAGTGAAGCATGGTGGTGTCAGCATCATGCTATAGGGTTGTTTTTCAGCAGCAGGAACTGGGGGACAAATGGATTGAGGGAAAGATGAATACAGCAATGAAAAAAGACATCCAGGGTGAAAACTTGCTCCAGAGCACTTTGGACCTCAGACTGGGCTGACAATTCATCTTTAAGCAGGACCCTAAGCACACAGCCAAGATATCAAAGCAGTGACTTCAGGACGACTCTGTGAACTCTTCTAAGTTGCCCAGCCAGAGCCCAGACTTGAATCTGATCAAACATCTCTCGAGAGATCTGAAAATGGCTGTGTAGCAATGCTCCTCATCCAACCTGATGGAGCCTGAGAGGTGCTGCAAAGAGGAATGGGCAAAACTGCCCAAAGATAGGTGAGCCAAGCTTCATTCAAAAACATTCGTTCAAAAAGATTTGTAGTGTTGCATCCACAAAGTACCACACAAAGCCTGTGAATGCCCTTTAGTCATCAACTTTCTCTTTTGGTCTGAGGAAATAACCTGTGACATGGTGTTTCTTGGCTCAAATGCAGTCATTGCAACATCGAATGAAGAGAATGTGCTTTTTGTTTCCACAACTTTTTCAAGAACCATAACACAAGTACCAAAAAACTATTGATTATTAAAACAATGTCAACATTTTTCCTTACTTCCTGTTAGTTTTTTCCAGTGAAAGGCCTTATTTACCCATAATATTTACATAACTGGACTTAGTGCCAAACACGCAGATGCATAAACATCATATACTGTGAATGGATTGGAACAGTTAAAAAAAACTGAACAGTTAAAAACGAATATGCTGAATTCTTCCTGCAGGCAGACAAAAAGGCAGAGCTGAACATGTTGGGGTCTAAGATGAAGGATAAAAATGGAGCTGAAGTTGGCCAATGAGCTGCTGAAGAGGAAATAAGAGTGAAGAGGTGCAGGAAAAGTGAGATTGCTCCAGAAGGTAAGTGGTGCAGCCTCCTAGGAGAGGACTCGAACTTGAACTGTGCAGGAGGCTGAGACGACTGAGTGGGCAGGACCATGCAGAACATGCAGTGCTCTGTCGTATTCCTTCACCGCTGTGCTTATAGATTGTTTTTCCTGTGTTCCAGCTTTGTGAGTATGCATCTGCTCCTCTTCGAGGTTATAGCTGGAGTTGACCTTCATGATCAGCAGCTGCCAGGATGGGCCAGTGACATGTGGCAAACGGCACTTCAGATCATGAAAAGCGGACAAGGGAACACAGGAGCAACTTAGGTACAAAATCAGACAATCAATGAGGCAGAGAATCGGCTGACCTTTCCTTTTCCTCACCCCGCAATCATTTGTCTGGCTTCAAATAGAAACTGCAGCATGGGAGATTAAACAGTGATATATGGCTGCTGATCATTACGGGCTCTTACACGGGCTAATGTGCTGCTGAAGATGTCGTGGTTTGGGATGTGTGTGTTTGTGTGTATAGACCAGAGCTTCTCCCATGGGAATGTCCTCTCTTATCAGGTTCTAACTCGTGAAATTGGAGGCTAACCTGCACAGCTCTGTTTTCTGGCTTTTTCCTGACATGAGGGAGTTTGCTGTTGCGTGTGTACCCAAAAACAGATTTATATCTCCTGCCAGAATACCCTTTTTTTTTTTTTTTTTCATTTTTGGCCTGTGGAAATTCATTGAAAATGTTTTCTGTTATTTGCCTCCAACTTAATCACAGGTTTTACATGGAGATCTGCACAAAGGCATAATAATGAAGGTGATTCACAGCACAGAGATGGATGGCATGGCAAAATTGCTCATTTAATTTGGTCACCACTCAAAGACAGAAATGGGAATATTTCACCAGAATCTGTCCTTTTCAGCGCTCTGAATCGTTTGGAGGATCAGGTTACATTACTTTTTTTTTTCTTTGTTCGCAAGTTCAAATTCAACTTCTAAAATCGTGACCAAAACTCTCAAGACAAATATTTCTCCCCCACTGCAGAGCCATTCATATTACAGCTGATGCACACAGGAGACATTAGTTTTGGAGAGCAGGCGCATGATGAAAGAGACAACCTGCTGGCAGGAGGAAGTTGGCCCACCTTGGATAATAGCAGCAGATTGAATCGCCATACTTGGTCAGCCTCTCAGCCATCTGCTGGTACCAGGGGAGTCTGGTGTGTAGACCCCCCTGTAGACTGGCCCCAGCTCAGGCCTGGCCTGGACTCTGTTCAGGTGGCTACTACATATGCTGTCATCTCTCAACCGGTGCCCAATTACGCCTCATCTGATGTGTTTACTGCCTGCAACAAAGCACAGTTTGATTCACAGTTGTAGAGCAGAGCAGTTTGATCTAAACTGAAAACATTTAGGGAAACAGGGCGACGGATGGTGTTCAGTTTGCTCATCTGTGCTGCATGAAATTGGAGGGTCAGCAAGGTGGCACATATGAGGTAATAAAAATGAAGCCTGTGAGGGGTCACGTGACTGGAGATGGCGTCATGTTTGGCTTGAAAATCAAACACTAAGCACCTCTCACTGTGGCTTCAAACAGGAGTACGCGTTGTAAATAAATGGTATTCCTGAGCTTCATTTAATGAGCTTTCAATTTTTAGATCGCCCTTGTCTTTGTTAGGAAAACCCTTCAGAATACTGAAGCATACAATATTTACAGAGATCATCTCTTGGGACATAAAAACATATGAGTTGAAGGGTATTTATTTAAACTTGTTTGCAAAGGGTTACCACATCTAGCTGCAAAGCAAATATCATTGATGTGGGCCTTTTCTTTTTTGCACACATTTAAATGAGCCATGATAATTAAATTGGGGCCAAATGTGCCGACTTTGCAAATGAGCCTAGTTTTAATAATTAATGTCTTATTTACAACACAGTGCAAAAAGCCAAGTGCAGTTAGATGAAATTTGAGTCTGCTGAATTTCTTTTAATGTTCCTCTAACTGCTTTGATCCGAAATTGAGCCGTTGATTCTTTCCTGAAGCACCAAAGCAAAGACAAAACTCTGTTAGGCAACAAGGAGCAAGATGCATCACTCTCAAAGCTGGAAAAAAAGAGCTATTTTTTTGTGAATCAACGTTGTCAACACTTAATCAGAACTTCAAAAAGCTCGCACCAAAGAAAATTAAGCAAAAAAAAAAAAAAAAAAGAGCAAAACCTAAGGCGAGAAAAAAACTTTAACTCCTCAGCAAACAGAAAATCTCACCTAAGCTGGAAAACAAAGGGCTCTAATTTCGAGAGGCGCACTCAAGGCGCATAGAGGCGCAGAGGAGCGCAGAGGAGCACGTCCACGCCTCCCTACAAGCAAATGGCAGAGAGGGAGGAGAAAAGCCGCGAGTGGGTTTAACACAGCTGAGCGCTGTTTTCACCAATCAAATGAGCGCCTCTCCTCGCCTTTAAATGCGCTGCGCCCGAGGCGCAGTGTCTGATTGGTCTGACTGATCCCCAGCACCGTGGAAAGTGTGCTTGAAAGACCTGGTAGCGGAGACAGTCAGAGCTGCTGCCCCTGCTGTAGGAGAATGGACAGCGGGGCGTATCGGAGGACACGAAGCGCGTCACCTTTTGGGCCAGTTCCTGGAACAGATTTAATCTGTTCCTTTGTCATTAATAGGGGTACAAAATGAAGAGACAGTTACACAGCTGGCTTATCCATTCAGAATACTTTTGATCCACCTGCACTCCTGGTTTATCATCACCAAATAGCTGAACCTTTGGTGATATACTGTATACTCTCCCAGTGTCTCCGCATCTTCCTCCTTACAACAATGTACACCATCTTTTTAGATCACGTTAAAAATAAAGACTAAAACAGAGAAATATTGGAATTCACAGGTAAATCTTGAGTGACATACATTTATTTTATCTCTTTTTTTCTTTGTCTTTCTCTCCCTCTTTTCTTTGAATTAAATGAAATGAGAGAAGCCAGATATATACTCAGTATCAGATGTTAAGGCTGTTTATTGTTTAATTGTAAGATGTGCATCAAACTTCCAGCTGCCGTCAGGTTAACTTTCCATTATGACAAACGGCTTTAATCTGACATCAGATGTGACGGACAGTTAATATAGATATACATGTATATGCTGGTTCATACAGTTACATTAAATAGTGATTGCTGTGATTGTTTATTGCATTAAAATGTGCCTGACACTCTGGAAACCTGCCTCTGAGGCTTTGTTGACGTGTGTGCACATGTGCACCTATCAGCAAATTATAGCTGCGCAGGGTGCGCTCCGCTTTGCGCCGAGGATAGACCAGGTTGGAGGTGGCGAGCTTTCAGCGCACTTTCTTCACTGTTTTTGGCACGAAATTGTCAATGCGCCAACATGCATATGCCGACACCTCTCCCTGGTGCGCCGTCAACTCCCCCTGGTGCGCAGTCACACCCATCTCTGCACAGACGGTCTACCAAATTGTCAAATTGACAGCTCATGGCGGCGAACTTAACTATAAACAGGATCTTGAGATGCTTATAGAAACAAATTTGAGGACAGATTCCAGGGTCCTGTTAATATTTTTAAAATAATTTTAAAGGTACAGAAATTTCTGACAGCAAAATAAATCATATTGGATTTTTAATCTTGAGTAATAAAAATAATGATTGACTTTTTATTTTTTCAGCTGATAGAAAAAAAAATATGTACATATGGTTTAAAAATGTTAATAAGTAGTATATATGGATGTTAATACATTTTATATTAGTAGTCAGTTATGATGCATCAAAAAATGTTTGAGCATTTGAGAAAAACAGTCACAGTGTGATGTGCTCAGAAAGAATATTGAAAAAATACCAGCACTCAGTGAAAATGGTTTTGGTTTGTTTTAAATTGTTTTTAATCAGTGTTTTGTTTAAATGTTCAATTAAACCATCTTTGTAAACATCATGCAATAGAGTTGAGCACTATTGTAATTCGATCACTTCTGGTTCAGCTTTTTCAATTCCTGTTTCTGCCCCGTTATTTCTGTAGAATTTCAATCAAATAAATTTAAGTAATAAATAAACTAATATTGGTTGCCTTTTTTGACTGAACATTTTTGTTTTCCGACATCAACTGTCAGATGTGACATTGTTTTTACTTCTTACTTCATTTAACAGTAGTCTTTCCTATCAAAATAGATAAAGGAATTTTAGCAAGGAAAAAATAATGAAGAAACATTGAATACAATAAATAAAACAGTATCAGTATAAAGAACACATTTTGCATATCTTAACTCGCTCTTCATCTCTAGAGTTTCTGCACCAAAGGAGTTCCTGGAAGGAACCAGAGGCCGGAAAGGAAAGCTTTCTGAACGCATATCAAACATGAATCTATATCAAATATGTGTTTGTGTAATTGGTTTACCTCTAAATAAATTATAACATGAACTCAGCTGTGTTTTGTACCTGAGACAAGACATTACTTCAGCTGAAGCGGGGGTGTTTTTATGAGCAGGAGGCTGTAGCATATTAAACACAGAGCATTCCCCTGAACTCACGCTGTGTTGAAGGATATGTCATAACAGGAGTGCTTCCAGGATTTTTTTGTTTGATCATTTTGAGAGAAGCTTAGTAAAACCAGAGATTAGTTGTTGTGGTCTGACATCATCCTCTTCTCATGGCTTTGCTGACACGCTGAGTCACGTGTGACGTAATGCTGCTCTGACACAGCAGGCCCTGGCACGTACAGACTTTACAGGGACTGCAGGATTCTCCCTGAGGTTGAATCCTGAAAGATTTATGTTGCTGTAAGGAACCAAAAAGTGGAACAAAATGCATGTGTCATATCAAATCCTGGATCTGTGCCGTGGACGTACGTCTATAAACTGGTTTCATTCCAGCTGAATATATAAAACCAAGCTGTTTGTAGTCATTCAGTTGCTTGTTTATTCTCTGGTTGGTTGTTTCTTTAGCTATTCATATTATTTTGGAGCCGCAAGTCTAGAAATCTGTGGGTTTAGAGATGTCTTAAACTTTGTCTTAATTACCAAAATGTACACCAGTGTATTCCTGACTGCGCTTATAAATTGTGAAAATATATAAATGTTTTCAGATTTCTTGAAATGTGTTCAATACTATAGAATTTGTGAAAACAAGTACTCCATCACTTCAACCCAACTCATACTGAGCTACTTTCACTTGCACTGTAGTAACAGCAAACCAGGAGAAACAGCATATAGTTTGGCATACATTGGATATATAAAGTCACTCTTGTTAAAGTATCAGGTTTTTGTGATGGAAAAATTTTAAACCCAAGATGGTTTATTTCAGTTTTTTTTTTTTTTTCACCATAAATGTGACCATAATCTCTACAACTCAGCTGAAAAACAAACTGAAATCTTTTGGGGGGTTAGGGAGTCAGTCAATCATGATCAAAACTCATGTTATACAGGAGTCAGTCTACACCTGTTGTCATGTAAAGAGCCTCTTATTTACACCAAATAAAGCTCTTCAGTTTTTTTAGCTAGTGTTTCCTGACATTTTCTCAGTCACATACAGAGTTGAGGTCCGTCACTCAAATAAGTAAAGACTTATCCGTTACTCCTTACTATTGAAAAAAGTAGTGCCTTACACTACTTGATTACTCCATGGAAATAGTAACGAAGTTACACTACTTGTTACACTACTTTATCCCCCTGATACATCTTTATATGCTTCAAGAGATTTGCGGTTGTGTTCCACGCAGTATTCAGCCTCTTATTTCCTGGGCATAACTTGCATTTTACGGTCACGCTCTTCTCCTTCTGCTCTACAAAATCCAAATAATGTGCATACGAACTGTCACAGTAAAATTGGTTGCCTTATATAAATCTGTACCCCACTGACAACACTGCACTCCCTCCCACTGTAAATGCCCCTTTTAAAGGATAAGTTTGGTTTATACAGCTTTTACATTGTTTATAGAATGAAGTAGCACAAAATACTCACCCAAAAGGCTTTCCTGATCCAAGCAGTGCTTCGGGAGATATTTAGATCCAAAATCGTGCAGCGGACGTCTGTATAATGGGATCTATCGGGGCATAGACAGCGCCGCTCCTAAAACTGCATTAATCGTCAAAAAACTTGTGTTTTTCACCAATATTAGATCATGGTCCGCTCCAAGTTAGTGCTCTGCTGCCGTCTGTGTCACTCCAGACAGCGCTGTGTGGCTGTAATGACCTCTGAACTGACGAAGACTTTGTTTGCGTTTGTCCCTCAAAGAAAGGAGTCAGCTCTCCAGGAAGTGTTGTGCATGCGCAGTCGGCTCTCCAGAGAGTACTGCGCATGCGCAGTATTCTCTGGAGAGCCGACTCCTTTCTTTGAGGGACAAACGTAAACAAAGTCTCTGTCAGTTCTTTAAAAGGGGCATTTACAGTGGCAGGGAGTGCAGTGTTGTCAGTGGGGCACAGATTTATATAAGGCAACCAATTTTACTGTGACAGTTCCATCAGCCCTGACCCGGAAGAGAAAGCGAGTAGTTGTTTGGATGGCCACCGTTCAATCTACTGGTGGTAATAAAGAGAACTCCACTTCAATAGTAATATTTTGGTTGCTCTATTTGCAGTCATTGTAAAAGTAATGATCGTGGCGTTTCATTTGTAACTCTAGTTTAACTACTGATCTAGGAGGAGTAGTGCCGTTACACTACTTGTTCCTATCAAAAGTAATTTAACTACTTGTAACGTTCGTTACCTGTAGTTATACACCTAACTCTGGTTACATACAGCAAAAGCCATTGTCCCATGGTCTGCAGAGAGTGTCTGAAGCACCAGGGGGGGTCCCGTCGTTCTAAGGTATCAGTCAGAGGAAGGCCACAAAAGAATTTCCAAGGCATTAGATATACCATGAGCACAGTGATGACTGTCACTGTCAAGAAGAGGAAATATGGCGAGGCAACAGTGAGAACATAACCAAGAAGTGGACATTCCTTCAAAACTGATAAAAAGACAAGAAGCAAACTGGTCAGAGAGGCTGCCAAGAGGCCGACAGCAACGTTAAAGGAGCTGCAGGGATTTCTGAAGTGTACTGGCTTTGTAAGACTTGTGACAACAAGCTCCTATGTCTGTCCTATATGTCTAGGCTGTGGGGTAAGGTGGCAAGACAGAAGGAAGCTTTTTCTTACCAAGAAAAATATCCAAACCTGGCTATGTTTGGCAAAAACACATTTTAAGTCCCCCAAAGGCATGATGGGAAAATGTGTTCTGGTCTGATGGAACTTAGGTTGAACTTTCTGCCCACAATTACAAAAAACAAAACATTAGCAAAAGAAACGCATACTGACAGTGAAGCATGGTGGCGTACAACATCATGCTTTGGGGCTGTTTTTCTTCAGCTGGAACTTTGGCCTTAGGGCGGTCACACTAGCTATCCAACTGCGGCATACTCATACTCAAGCATGACCCTCACTGTACATCCAGCCACACTACTCCAATATGAACCAGACTTAAGGAACATGCATGGCCTTCCTATGTCATTGTGAAGCATGATCTCACCAGAGTCAGCACAGTGAGACACAGAGAGCACTGCTATAACTTCAGTGACACTCTGGCTTATATTCAGTCGTTATGGACCAACACAGCCCTCTAACATTCAACTACTGTTAAATATGATTCTTGAGCGGAGCAATCATACCTCATGTCAGCGTGCTTGTGCTTTAGTATGGAGTTGCGCAGAGGCATACCTTTCTGAAGTGTGCCACAGCAGAGAAGTGAGTCATACCCAAGCACAGCACACTTGCGGTCACACTGGCCAGACAAAAAGGACTTAAGAGCTAAAGTGTTCTTAGAACATGGTACGGTGCACCAGTGTGACCCCGCTCTTTGTCAAGGTGGAGGGAGGTTATGAGTAGTTCCATTTGGCTGGCAGTGCTGGTACAAAACCTTCAGGTTTCTGCTGGAAAGATGAAGATGAAAATCATCTTTCAGCATGACAAAAACCCCAAACATACCTCCAAAACAACAAAAGAACGACCTCACCAGAAGAAGATTTAAGTTTTGGAATGCCACACCCAGAGCCACAACCTGAATACTAAGGGGGCTACATACAGCAGATGTTTGTTACTTTTATTTTAAGGGCCTGAGCACGCCAACCAACGGTTGGACATTGTTCCTATTGTAACCGTAAGGATTATTCTCTTTAATTCTTTCTTTTTTCGTTTTTTGTCAAACTGTTTTCTGGTAAGTATCCTTTTTTAGCTCATGTATTGGCTGACAACAAAGATGTCACACACAACTTTGCCTGTTTCTTATTTAACATTTCTTTATTACGAGGAATAGTCCCTTGAGATAAGTTATCTCGTTTTCGAGGGGATCCTCAGATTCAAAACAACATACAGAGCAGAGTAGCATAATACAAGATAGAAAATTATATATACACATGAAAAAGTATATGTAAACATAAACAGCAATAAAAAAAATAATTAAAAAAAAAACAACTAACAAATCCAAATAAACACAACAAGCAAGAAAATAACAGCACACACACACACAAATATACACACAAACCAGCTCTGCGTGTTCACCTCCCCCACCCAACACCTCCATCACCGTCACACTACATCAAATGAAAAACATTACAGTAATAATGCCATTACAATCATTTATTGTTTCTTGTTTTTTTTTGCATGGTGCTGTGTTAGCTTCCTGTCCTCACAGGTGCTCTTGCATAAAGGCCCTTATTTTATTTTACCCTAAATCCGAGCAGTATTCAGAGATTAATCAAGTTTTATCATAAACAGCTTGAAACTGGCAGTTACTCCAGGAAGAGTCGACTCGTCTTCAGACAGACTCATGGTGTATTTGATCAGACTTAATTTTGGTCTCTGGTAAAGTATCCCTCTGCTGTTCCCTAAAAAGGCACATCTGTTACTACGTTACACTGACGCAGTAAAGTAAAAAGTAATTGTCTCATAATTAGCTTACAGGATTGTAATAAAAAGCTGAAGTCTTTGATAAAAACTTAGAAATGAAATACAGCCGCACATATCTCTGAGTGTTTTTAAACTTTTATGATAACCACTTTTCCCCTGGTTAATAACTAAGACATCTTTCTGACATCAGCCTCTGGCTAAACTTCAACATTAACTCTAAAGCAGAGGAGGATCAAACACAATCTCTGGCACACACCAGAGCCAAAACCAATATAGAAGCTCTATTTCTTGATTGCAATGAAGGTTCAACATATTCTCAGTGACATCATTCTTTAGCGCTGAAGGACGGCGAGCCGGTGATCATTAAACCCTTGATGCACAGACACTATTCATTGTTCTGATGCTCTTCTTCTATTACCGTCCCATACACCTACAGCTGTCCTTGAAATGCACTCGGCTCAGACTCGATCGTTTTGCAGTTAAAAACCACACCGAAGCAATTGAGAGCCTATTTAACTTTAAATCACAGAGCTGCTGGGTAGCCTCGCACTCTGCTGGACTCGCTTTTGAATTAATAAGCCCCCCCAGAAACATTTCCAATGGCTCATGACGTTAAATGTTAAACACTGAATGTTGAGACAGCCGCTCTGGCAAGGCCGTGTTAATGATGTCTGTATTGATTACTTGCTCTCACTCAGGCACTTCTGCAGCTCTTTAATAAGGACAACCAAAAAGGGATCTAAGTGGCCAATTGTGATTTCTGAATAATATCACAGGTTGAATAAAGTTTCCATTAAAAAATGCTCCCTCACAGTCTGAGGGAGAAAGTCTTGTGAAATCAGCGATGAAGCTTTTTTTTTCAGGGGTTGATGGGATTAAAATTTATTAGCTGCTACTGCGGAGGTAAACCACAGCCTTATTAGTGTATAAATCATCCACTGAAGAGGAGCGTCTGAGGGATCCGGGTTGTAAAATCCCCATCCACTCCCATCAGGCACTGCCTCAGCTGCTGACCACCAGGTGAAATACTACTTTGGCTAGCGAGTTTTACAGCTCCTTGATTAGCGTATGTTCTCTGCACACCCTTGCAGCCGAGCCTACATCCTTAATCACCAGGCAGAAAATCTTTGTGGGCTTAAAGCAGCAATTACAGTAAAGTCAATCGATAATGACAGGTTTTAGAGGAGACCAAATGACTTTTAATGGATTTTAAAAGGTGGCATAAATAATGCACGGGCTTTGGTGTATAATTACAGCCGACTGCCAGCTGCTGTTTAACCAAATGTATGGAAAACGAGACAGTTCCCTCCTCTCTTTTCTTCAAGCACATAAAAAAAGCGTCTAAGCGCAGCATTAAGGTCGACCTCTCTTATGCAGCACTGTGGTCAACGAAAGCCAAACTGTCACTGCAGATTAACGGCACCCAAAAAGCCAGCGCTTTCATTGCAGAGCGCTTCCTCCTCCGAATGCCGCACACAGACCAGGGCGCTGTCTCCACCGCTGTGCCACAGAGGTTTGATGCACGGATCCAGCCGGGCTTATGTCAGGCCGTTCTCCCCAGCTGGCCTCAGTGACGTCCCTTCTGCTGAGCGCTCCCTCAGCACGGCTCCGGGAGCTTCCAGCGGACAATACTTAAAGATTCTCCTACATCTGACGTTAAGGTGTGCGATGTACCGGATACTAATCCCACTCATGCTTGGACAGCTTTATCAGGGCAGTGGGGTCTATTAGAGATGAGAGGTGTGAAACAGCAAAGAGATTGCATACGAGCATTCATTTGTTTTCACACCTCCAGTGTGGCTTTGTCTGAAATTAGAAAGATAAGATGGATTTCATTTATACCTCTCATGGTGACTCACTGTTTTTCCTTACTTCACTGCCTCTCCATCGGCCGTGGTCATGAGGTGTAGCGCTGCTTTATAAAGGAAACAAAGAAGTCCCTCGCTCTTTCTATTCTCTCCCATCTCTGCTGGTGTTTCAGAAGCTGGCACCCTCCACGTTCGCCGCGTCATGTGATTAACAGCATTTCAGAGCAGCGCGATTGGAAAGTGAATAAAATAAAGATGAATACTGCTGACTTGCTACCCCTGGCTCAGATCTGAGGTCAAGGGTTTCCTGCTAAATTATGTGTGAGGCTTTTTACAAGAGGGACTTCATCTTTGGCTTCCCATTCCTAATTAGGTCGGACGATAGTGAGCAGCATGGTTTTAATTTAGGGATCTTTGCTTTAAAATTTGCCATTTTCGCTTATGCTTTTGTAATATCCATAAGTTAAGCAAGTGGAACTAATAGATGAAACTTTGCTGTCAGAATGACTCTTCCAAGCTTCAAGGGAGACTTTATTTGCAAATATTTCAACCATGACTGTATAATTGCAGGCTGTCCCTTCAATGATATCCAGGTTCCACCATCAACCATAAAAACTGATTCTGTTACCAAATAATAAAATGAGCAGGTGGCCCACGCAAGCCCCTGCCAATGCTTTAGTACAGTTACACAATCATCCTGATTCCTCTTGTTGTTTCATGCGTGTTTCCTCTGACTGCTTCAGCAGCAAAAAGGTAAACCGAGCAGGTAGACAGTAAACACACCAGTGCAGAAACTCCAGAATACAGTTTCTAATGAGTGGTTGCATTTTTGGCTGCTTTTACACATTAGGAAGTGAACAAATTCAGCACCTTTTCTGTCATTTACAGTGGGGAAAATAGGTATTGAACGCATCAACTTTTTTCTCATCACATTTATTTCCATAGCTGCAATTCAAACTAAATTTCTACCAGACATTGGTATTAACTAAAATAATCCACACATGAAAAGAAATCACAACGTTCAGGTCCATAAATAATGATTATGTGGAATTAAGTGCAATAACACAGGAAAAAAGTATTGAACACGCTAACCCCAGGCTCACACTGAATCCGGTGCGGGTCCGTTGCAGCTTCCGCATGTAATCCGTATCGTTAAAATCAATGCTCTAGGCTCACATTAGCCCCGTGCGGTGCGAGTCCGGTTGCGGGAGCCGTATGGCACAACGGAAAGAATCCGCAAGAAGGCTATCTTTTCCAGACGCCGGACAGGGTCTGTGTCAAGCTGAATGAAATATGACGAGCTATACAGGAAGTGAATTGCCGGGGGCATGAAGATCCGTTGTTTTTGAAAATAAAATCAGTGTACAAACAAATGTAACTTGACTATTCTTTGACAGCACAGTCGCGCTAGTAGTAAACGTAAACATCACATCAAGCCCGGTGACAGGAGGTCGCATTTTGAGAACAAGGGACGACGAGAGACTCATCCTTGAAGTGGAAAGTCATCCCATTTTATATGACACATCCCATATTATTATAAGAATAATTCAAGAAAAGAAAAAAGGAACGTTATTAAGAATAATAAACATTACAGGAATAAAGCTCTCGTGAAAGTCCAGACAAGAACGTGAACCCACGTGAGCTCCTCCTCTCGAGAGTGCCCTTTCTGTACCCGGCACCAGAGCCAGTCGCAGCCTTGATCTGGAGCTGATGTGAGTGGCAGCTTGCGGAAAATCTGCACCGTATCCGGACTGCAACCGTACCGGAGCCAATGTGAGCAAGGCGTAACTGGGATTCATCTAATACTTAGTGGAGAAGCAGACAGCCAGGGCGGCTTCTTTAGCTAATAGATGTATCAGAGCCCGTTTATAAAGCTAACTACTGACACACGCAGAGGAAACACTATGAACGTGACGAAGCGCCTGACCATTTGGCATCCTCTCCTTCTTAAGGAGCAAGTGTTACAAATTCAAACGACGTGCCCATTTCATTTACTTTGTGACTAGCTCACTAGTTCACCACTGCTTGTAGTTGATACGACAAATAATCAGCGTCATAAAGACATGAGCTACGTGGAACACATGCAGCCCCGAGTCACCGAGCTGTTATGGTGCGGCCACACCAACCGCGAATTTGCTGCGATTACATACAAAGTCAATGCAAAGACGCGTTTAGCCGCAGATTTGCCTCGGGCGGCGCGATTCGCGCGTTTGGCGCTGCAAGTTTGGAGCGTTCACGCGTTTGGGCGGTAGACGCGAATCCGCTCGAGTTCAAAATATTCCCCCACGACGTCATTGTTTTGACGATGTTGGGGGGCAACTGCCGCCTACTCCAGCTCCAACCCCGCCGGAGGATGGAGGAGAAAACAATCTGTGCGGTGTGTCATCTTCCAGAGTTATACGATACGACGTGTGTACTCTACAGAGACCGGAAAAAAAGGAGCAGGCTTGGGTGAAAGTCTCTGAGGAGACAGGTTTTGAATGTAAGTTCTGAAAACATTCGTTCCCAGCTGGATCTGCCTGCACGGGCTATCACTGAGTCCGACTGTGTTTTCCTCAGCGGAGTTTTGAGCCTGATAGAGAGGAGGAAAGAGTGGAGCAGGGGCAGAGCCAGGGAAAAGATGGAAGTTCTCTGTGCTCCTCTCTTTCCTCCACCCCTTCATTATCCCCAGGGACACCTCCGGGAACATGGGTCGGGGGTTCGGGTGGTCGGGGGTACGGGGGGTCGGAGGTTCGGGGGATCGGGGATGAGATCGCAGGGAACAGCCAAGCAGGGCTGGTGGATTACCAGGGAGAGGCAGCAGGCATTGATTGTGATCTCCAAAGCTTTCACACACTCCCCTGTCATGCTTTGGAAACCACAGCTCATTGTTTTTCAGCTGCTCTTTTGGACTTTCGGTCTTTAAATGAACGAGCTCTCTACTCCCCATGCGCATTCGCGTGTTCGCGCCTCAGCTTGTCAAAAAAGTCCAGCGGCGAGACTCGGGCGTTCACGTGGCGCGTGACAGGCCATTCGCGCGAGTAAATTTGCGTGTTGGCGTTTGGTGTGGCCGCGGCATAAGATTCAGAAAACTGCATAGACACAGGCCTTGTACACACTTAGGTGGGTAATTTTAAAAAATAATCTCCCTCCTCATTCCGTTCCTGTGCCTGTGGACAAAAAAACTTGACAAGTGCAACTGAAAGCCTGCAGAATCCATATTGTGAAACAGTGTTTTTCAGATGTGAAACCATGCCAGCCAATCATAATGAACTTGTCATTCAGGTGGGACATTTGAGAACCAAAAATTCCTTTTCCCAGCGTATACATGAAACCATGAAACCAGTTTTCCAAAATCTCCACTTTTGCCAAAGTTTTCAGAACACTGCAGTTGCATGTGGATGACAAGCCTAAACGCATAAATTACATGCACTTTCCCAAATACCTGGCTACCAACTAGATGCAGAATAGATGCAGAGACCAGAGAACAGTGTTTAGTTTAAGGTGCCTGTCCTTGGTCTGAAGTATTTCTTGCACTCTGGTACGGTATTGGCACTTGGATTAAAAAGCAAAACACTAAATAATGAGCCAAAAAACCACAAAAGATATCCGTCCTAAGAGCAATTAAATTTCACATGGTTCACTTAACAAACCATTGCCCTAACTCCCCAGAATGACAGTCCAGGTTTCATTAGGGACTGCACAGCAGTTCCCTTCATCTATGGAAACCAAATTGTCTGATGAGAGGCCGGTGACCCTGAGTTCTTTTTCTTTCTCCTTCCTGCTGTTTATGAAATAGTTTTGCAAACTAATTTAACTTTAAAAAAAGTAAAATAAAAATAAATAAATAATATTAGTATCTTGGGTTATGGACCATATTGATGTCATGTCTTGTTAAATTCAAGATTATTTTCTTTAATTAGACTCACACCCTTGTCCTGCAGAGTACTGAAAGCATTTGCTCTCAATCTTTTGGCTTTTGATTGCCTGCTTTTTATTGCCCTGTTTTTTTTTCTTTGTTTTGTTTTGGTTTATTTTCCAACTCAGGTCACTGTGTGCTCTTTCTGTGAAGCCACAACTGTTTTCCACAGACTGGACAAAGAAAAAGAAGAAGAAGAAAAATCCCACAAAGTGCTTTCATTTTGTGAATTGTTATTATTCCAAGGACTTTAGACAGTTTAATGCAGGAAATGCCCATGATGATGTCTATTGAGTAGATTTTTTTTTAAATCCTATCTTAACTCTGACAACCAACAAAGTTCTTTGACCCTGATTGACGCCAATATGCTTGTTCTTTATGCTTCTGCGTACATTTTAATGTGAAAACAACAGGTCAACAAACTGTACTGAGAAACCTTTGTGAATAGTTCCTGCCGATCACCATCACATTGAATCTCAGCAGATAAGTGTTTAATGACAATCTGAAGCCATTTGAGAAGAATGCGTCACGCTAAATGTTTTTTATAAGCCCAAACACAGGTCGATCTCTACCGTCTCAATGCTTTAGAAAGCAGAGTGGTCCACTGTTTTACTCATTGAAGCTGTTTTAGGCTTTTTTTCTGCTTCCCTCCTTTCAAGTGTCAACAAATCCATCAAGAGAGCAATGTAAAACGATCAACACTCACAACACAGGCTGGATGTCCTCTATGCCAGGGGTGGGCAATTAATTCTTACCAGGGGCCACATGAGGAACCTGAATTGTGTCAGAGGGCCACCAACTTTCTTCCATCGTAAAATACTCTAAATTAAATATTTTCAGTAGCTGGAACTGATTATCAGAATAATAAAGCACTCTGTAAATGTTTATATTAGGTTATGTATAATTGTGGTGTATAGGTCAAGTAGAAAAAAAAAACAATTATTGAATCCTAAAATGAAAGAGAAAATGTCTTAAGTTTTGGTCTTTGTCAATATCTGTCATACATGAACTCACTTTTACCGATCGAGAGTGCTGGCAGACTGCCAACACTCCTGAATATGGAGGGAAGCTCCCATTTTTTAAACCCTTTCTCCAGCTGTTCTCCTGGCTTGTGATTTCTCCTGATAGTCCCCCAAATTTAAGTATGCTTCTGTGAGCTCTAATATTTTACTAAGTCAAATCAAGTCCTGTACTTGGGCGTTATATCGAAAACTCAGAAACCATCCACCCCCTCTCTCTTAGTTGGTTTGATCCAGAGACGCAGCAGGAGACCTCAGAGACGGAGACAGATAACGGTGCAGCACTTATTGATGAAGAGTTTATCAGAGCCTTAGCTGTTTCCTTTCTGTCTTTTTTGGTGTTGACATGACATGTCGTGAGTTAAACTAACGTAGCTCTGCTCTAACGCAGCATCCTCTCCAATCAGGAAAGTTTAGAGCAGCGTGAGTTGTATAGTGAGAAGGCTGACTCTGAAATAGTGAAACGCGTATCGTTGTAAAGTTCTGTCCGTCTCTGGTGTGTGATGCGCATACGCGCTGCGCTTGTACGCGACGGCGCTCTCTCTTCAGAACAGCAGAGTTCAGGTGGAGGAGACAGACTGTGCCAGTTAAGGAGAGGGGGAATTCAATCCACAGTGTCTTGTTCAGTGCCTGTGATAGATGGAGTATTAAGACATATGCACCCACACAAGTTTTATGTTTATGATTGGCCTCACGCGGGCCGGACAGGGACGGACAAAGGGCCGGATGTGGCCCGTGGGCTGTAGTTTGCCCAGGTCTGCTCTATGCTAACAGGCTTGCTGAGGCGCTACTCATGCCTATCTTTGCCTTCTATGTTGTCATTTCTGCTCAATGGTGTTTTTGGCACAGTTTGACTGCCCTCTAGTGGTCTGACAGTGAAGTGCAATTTCTTTTATTTTTTTTCTCGATATGTCACTTCCCTGATTTGCATCATCTGCCTGATCACTGACGGTTCGAGTGAACAGCATTGGTTTATACCGTTACAGTGTCATTTACCAATGGATGTGGCTTGATGAGCAGATGAAGAAGGTTTGGACCTCAGGGTCAGAGCGTTTTCTGGGTTTCCCCAGTCAACAGTGGTCAGTACCCACTGCATGTTTTAAGACGGAGAAAAAACGGTGAAACAGAACCAAAGTCATAGTTGGCCGTGGCTCACTGGTGCCTGTGGGGGGCAAAGGTTGACCTATGTGGTTCAGTTCAACAGAAGAGATAGTAGATTCTGGAGGCCCTTCTTGTCAATGTAAAGGAGTCATCTTTAACAGCCCTCACTATTTTAGGGGAGGGGTGCAGATTATTTGGTCATAATGTCCCAGTCCCAAGCTGGAAGAATAGAGCTCAGTTAGATAAACAACAGTTATCCCAATGACTGTTATATGGGTGACCAAACACAGTAGACTGGTTGAAACTCGTTGGGTATGTGTCCAATAAAAGCTGATGAGAGCAGAAGCCCAGGTAGCAGCTCCTGAGAGCTGTTGCTCAGAGAGACGAGGCGCTAACTCAGATTTTGAATCACACTTGGCAGGCTCTGTAGGGGCCAAACTGATGCTGTTGTGTAGGCTTGCTCTCGCATGCACTATAGCAAGTTTACTGATGCAACAGCAATGCAGAGGCCTTCAAGCTGACGGATGTTTCTAGTGCTCTTGAGTGCTTGAAGTGCCTGAGATTTACAACCAGCTCATTCTCCTCATTTGACTTTTAGTAGTCTTTGTAACTCTCATGGTTTCCTGGGTCTGCCTCCTTAGCTTGCAGAAGAGGGGGGGAAACGGGAGAGCTATTTCTTTAAGTCTCCGCTTATTTTTCCTTCCCTTCCCTGACTGACAGTGTTCTCCCTCATCCTCCTTTTTCATCTGCTTTCTGCCCTCTACTCTCCCCTCTCATCAATCCCTCCATTAGCCTCCTTGTCTCATCTCTTGTCCCTGACGCATCAACTTTCATGGTGGTGGCAATGGCAAAGAGTACCAGCAACTCAAGGAAGCTTGTATGTGTGCAGGCAATGGTGTGTGCGTGTGTGAGTGTGTGTTTCATCAAGTGGCATCTCAAGGGCTAAAACTTGAAGTCAGTGCAAAAGTGCCAAAACATGGTGGTTCCCTATCTGGCCACTTAAAGGTTTCTTTCAAAGTTGAGTCAATCCCTGTTCAAATGAAGGGACAGAGAAAATTAGTAAAATGATAATGTGGAGTTCACTCCACATGGAACTTCCATCACTGATGTGCAACCAGTTTTTCAACAGAGAGGTCAAGTGGACAAGGAAAAACACTGATTCAACCTCACCATCTCTCAAAATGCCAAACTGCTCATTTTGAGAGGAACTTTTTAAAACAAAATTTAACCTTTTTTTTTTTTTTTCCTTGGTTGTGTTTTATCAGGTTGGGTTGCACTGTCCTGTATTGGTTTATTTGTTGAGGTGTTTTTGTGTGAGCTGATGCAAATCAAATTTCCCTTCAAGGGACAATAAAGACCTGAACTGAACCCAACGGAACTGAACTGAACAGCAGCATTAACAATGTTGACAGCATACAACAGAGGCACCATTATAGCAGTGTCTGAAATATACTAGATACAGTCTGTCCCTGCCCCTACAAAGCAACTGATCAGATAGGTTTACATTCATGTTGGTGTTTAATCTTACACTGGATCTGTTCCATTGCAGTCCGTCATGTTGCAGGCAATAATGGGAAGATCGAGCGAGACAGGTTGTCATGGCTGGAAACTACATAAAAACACCCAGTGAGTTTCAAAATAAAACAAACTGTGCCCAAACTAGTTCGTGTTTGGCTTGACAAACAGACATTATGGAGCCAGTCGGAGCCAGACCAGGAGTCAACAGGTTTCAGGTTTTACAGCCCAACATGACTGAAGAGAGACTTATCAATGGAGTGGGAAGCGTTAGAACCCCTCAGTCTGTAATTCCAGCTGTCACCACTTGACGGACTGAACATACAGCCTGTGTGGGTTGACAAATATGGTGTATTTGAGGTGTTATGCTGCGGCCACATCGGACGTGAATCGCCCGAGGCTGGACGCTGGACAATTTTGACAAGCTGAGGGGTGGCGCGCTGATGCTGTATGTGTGTTGATATTCATCTCTCAACAAACCTCCGCACTCAATCCCTGAGGGGCCTGCAGCCTCTCCCTGGTAATCCACCTCCACTGGCCCTGCCTGGCTGTTCCCTGCGACCTCATCCTCGATACCACCGACCCATGTTCCCAAAGGTCTCCGTGGGAATAATGAAGGGATCGAGGAAAGAAAGGACCGCAGAGAACCTCCATCTTTTCCCTGGCTCTGCCCTGCCCTGCTCCTTTTTTCCTGCTCCTTCCTTCTCTCTATCAGGTAGGTTTCCCTGAGGCTGTTCCATCTTTTATGACAAAACTCCACTGGGGAAAACACAGTCCGCCTCAGTGATGACCCGTGCTGGAAACAAATATTTACTGAACTTACCTTCAAAACCTGCTTCCTCAGCTACTTTCACCCAAGCCTGCTCTTTTTTTTTCCCTTTCTGCGTAGAGTACACACATCATATCCTGTAACTCTGGATGATGACACACCACGGCACAGCCTCACGCAAATTTGCGTCTTAAGTTCAATATTTTCAACTCGAGCAAACGCACCGGATGCTCCATACGCGCCATGCCAAACGCCCCGTCCAGGGCGAATCTGCATCCAAACACGTCTTTGTATTGACTTTGTATGTAATCTGGACGTGTGTCTTTTGCAAATTTTCGTCTGGTGTGGTTGTGGCATTAGAAGTTGGTATCTGATTGGCTTTTATCTGTTTTGGGTTATGTTTCACTTTGGTTGTTCGATTGTTTCTCCGTGCTATGTCGACTACCTCAGTGGCTTGAGGTAGCTTCTTCAACTCACTAATGAGCATGCAATCACTTGGGCACTGGGTGCGCCGTGATTGGCCAAGGTAACCCCGCTTTCTCACCGCTAAGAAATGTATTGACACAACCAGAACATCAACATACAGGCTGGGGAGAGGGTTTGAGGCAGACACAGACACATGTATAGAGGCCCATGGGAGACGTTTGACTAGGATTATTCTTGTAAAAGCTGACTTTTTTTTCTTTTTCTTTTTTTTTTTTTATCAGAAAATCCTGCAGACCGTGCCTTTGATGGATATAGACGATTACATTTACATTTGCAATTTAAAAGCAAATTAATTCAGTTTTATACCATTAAATTACATCTTTGATAACGCTTGTTGAAAGTCAATATGATAATCAAAATCAGTTTCTAGTGGCACAGATCTTAGCCCATACCACAGCCTCAGTCTAAATAGGTATGTTGACGTGGGCTTTGGATGCCACCTGCTTTTGAGACGCAGAAAGTAGCCAACATGGCGATAGCCACAGCAGTAACTTTCAAAGCATCAAAAAGGCCGCTCTACAGAAGCAGCTTTCAGCTTTCAGGGCGCTCTGATCGCCCTGTGGGACATTTATTTTTGTCTTGAAGTTTCCCTTTCTTCCAAAAGCCTGGGGAAGAAGGGCTCAGTGCTGAAGCCAGATGCTTGCTAATGGAGTCCACGGTCTCTGACAAAAATCGTGGAAGGTGACAGAGGAATCAAGTCCTTGGGGCCACCAGCAGTGTAGATCAAGTGTAGATCAATGTCCCTTTTGAGCAAATTACCTGGAAGCTGTTATAACACATCCATCTCTTTTAGTGAATTCACACCTCTGATAAATTAGTCATGCACTTCAGACTAAGACCTTTGACATTATCACACCTCCAGCACCTGAATACTAATGCTCACATCAAAGACTCAACCTGACACTGGGGAG
Source organism: Halichoeres trimaculatus (assembly GCF_033239565.1). NCBI lineage: Eukaryota > Metazoa > Chordata > Actinopteri > Labriformes > Labridae > Halichoeres > Halichoeres trimaculatus. The sequence goes on from NW_027437180.1 coordinate 9,861,072, forward strand.
ATTTGAGAATCATCCTTAAGATTAAATTTCTTGAGGATCTGTCAAATTTATCAGTAAAAAAGCAATCACAGATATACGTTTGGATTATCTCTGCTTTCTTTTCCACTTTTAAACCCTGGTTGGTGATAAACCTCCATCTCTTTTTGCATCTATTGATTGCTGGCAAGGGGAGATAATCAGCCTTCGCTTTCCTCTGTTCAAACATTTTCTTCCTTCTAAAAAGAGAGTCATCCGATCAAAACATCAATAAAATCCATTAATAACACTGACACACTGTTTGATCCAAACAGGTTCCCTGTGACGAGATGTGTTCAGATATGGATCTGCTGTGGTCCATGAAATCTTCACTGGTTAGACCATGAAATTAAATCATTTAATGACACTGTGAGCTCTCCGTGCTTATCTTGATAGCAGGTGCTAATTGACATTTCAGACTGCATCAGCTGAGAAAATCTTGGATCAAGATTGCATCTTACTCTTGATGGAGCATGTCTTTGCAGAACAGAATGCATTTGCATGCTTCTTTTCTGGAAGACTTGGATTGAAAACAGAATAAACAGGAAAAATAAATCATCTGAACTATTGAGACAAATTCTGAAACATGTAGTTATGAAACGCAGATTTGTTTATATTTCTCCTCTTGTGAGGAGTTGATGTGTTCCCCTGCCTCGTTTTCCCTCGTGTTTCGTGTTTACAAATGCGTGTCAGTTTGTTGTGGTACTTCCTGTGATTCTGATGATGCGCAATGAGTGATCACAGCTTGAAGCCAATTCTCGTGTAAGAAGGCGAAGCAGGAGGTGTCGGCCAGGAGGCTGACAAGTCTGCGGTTAAATATATGCAAACGAGTCCACAGGTTATTACATCTGCTAGAGTGTGTGTGTGTGTGTGTGTGTGTGTGTGTGTGTGTGTGTGTGTGTGTGTGTGTGGGATCCTGCCTCTGCGGTCATGTTTATGAGCCTGCTGTGCAAGCGCAGCTGTAATGAGAGTTGATCAAGCGTGTCATACACAGTGTGGCGCCGCAGCGTGGTTGCTATGTCTGCCTGTCTAACCTTCCAGAACCTCCAGACTCACCCTGTGTGTCCCTTCTGAAGTCCACCCTCACACACAAACACACAACCACACAAATAAAGGAAAAAAAAAAAAAAAAAACTATGTGGGGTTTAAATCAGGCCGCTTCATGTGCACTTTCATTTGTGAACTAAGCTGTCAATAAGTTCAAACCAGGTTAAGACACTGGGTGGTTAGTGAGAAGCTCCATCACCACTTTGTAACAATCATAGTTAGGGGTCGTTAGCAAACATAACTAACTTTTTACTGGTACCAAAACTCAGTCTTCAGTTTGGTTAATTTAGGGCCGAGGATCTCTTCACCTCCCCAGATTACTCCAGTTTTTGGTTTGTCATTATGTTTAAGACTCCAATAAAAGGTTTCTGCAAACCAATAAACAAACAATGCAGCGTCGTCTCCTGTCCCAGTCATATCTTGAACATTATCAAAAACTTTAATTCCTTTACATAGGGAGAAAAAGACTTCCTGTAAAACTGGTCATGCCACGCTAAGACAAATTTTAAATAATTATTAAACTGAAGTTAAATTGTGCAAACTGAAATTGAATTTTGTGTCACTGAATTTATGGAATCTAGAGAGTAAATTCACTTTGGTGAAATTAGAAAAAGCTTTCCAAATCCTATCAAAATGTATTATCCGACACAAATGTAAGTCTCCTTATGTAAGTATAAAAGCTTGTTCTAAGTTGATGTCAGCCAAAAGGAAACTGAGGCTACAATTCACACAGGCTCACCAAAACTGGACAACAGAAGATTGGAAAAACATTTCCTGGTCTGATGAGTCTGGATTTCTGCTCCACATTCAGATGGTAGGGTCAGAATTTGGCGTCAACAACATGAAAGCATGGATCCATCCTGCCTTGTATCAACGGTTCAGGCTGCTGCTGCTGGTGTAATGGTGTGGGGGATATTTTCTTGGCTCACTTTGGACCCCTTAGTACCAACTGAGCATGGTTTAAAGTCCACAGCCTACCTGAGTATTGTTGCTGACCATGTCCATCCCTTTATGAGCACAGTGTACCCATCTTCTACTTCCAGCAGGATAACGCTCCATGTCATAAAGCTGGAATCATCGCAGACTGGTTTCTTCAAAACGCAAGTTAAGGCACACTGTGTCATTGTTGAAATTATTGAATTACTGAAACAAAACTGGATACACAGACTCAGTGAAACATCAACAGAACTAAGTATGGAAAACATCCACGATCCCATTCATCAATTTGTGCATGGCACAATAAATTAACAGAGATAGCATTGGATAAAGGGAGGAGTGGGTGACCAAGCATCAGAAGAAGACACTGATCGTGTAAGACAAGCCTTTCAGCATTCTCCAACAAAATGAATCCTCCTTTATTTAAAAACCTTCAAAATCTACTCCTCATTACAGAACAATTTCCGCATATTTGCCTGTTCATTTGCTTTTGTAATGAATTGTGAATTGTAAAGACACTTTGTGGACAACCTGTATTATATTCCATTTCCACCAATACAGCCTGACCAGCATTTAGGTCCTTCTGTCTCTCTGTGGTCAGAATAACATTTTCAAAATTAAACTAGACCACATGAAGGAGTTTAGACATTCATTTATGTTCCTTTTATTCTTCATCTTTGATTTTTTCACACAAATATTTATGAAAAGTGGCGTAGCTGTGCAAAGAAAGAAGAAAACAAATTTGTCAGACAACATGATTTTCACCCTGGTAAAGGCACAATTACAGGAGATGTCACTTTGTCCACAGGTAAAGGACGAGGCCATAATGAACAGGAGCAGAAAGTGCCCTACAGGAGCTTTAGGATAGAGCCATCTTACTAATGAGTGGGTAAATAGTGTTTGAACCCCATCCTGAGGAATTAAATTTAAACTTAGTCTGTACTTGCAAAAAGCCAAGGCAGTAATGGGGTGGTCCTCCAGATTTTAAACTTGGGGCACATTTCTTCACTTGAAATGATAAACTCATTGTGATCTTGCAGAAAATGAAGAAAATGGTGATTTGAGAAAAAAATAATTTGTCTTGACTCAGAGTGTGCGGTTCCTGGGCGGATAATTTCCACCTAAAGGCCTGAAAATGTGTGAAAGAAAGTATTTACTGGTGCATCATGATAAATATTTTTTTCATATGAAATATGACCGGTATTCAAAATTCTCATCATCTTTAAATTTTGAGTCTTTGTTATCTTTGATACTGTCCACAAAGAAACTTTTGAAAAGTGCCAAGAGAAGTTTTCAGTCTGAAATAAAATAGAACCATTTCCAAGAAGGGAAGGAGTGAGCTGGGTGAAATGGAGCGTATAAGGGTATAAGGGTGAGAAGAGTCTCAACAGAACCAAGACAGAACACTGACACACACACACACACACACACACACACACACACACACACACACACACACACTAGAGGGCTCTCAGATAGGATGTGGCCAGCAGATATATCATGCTTCACTCAACCGTTTGGAGCTGGTTTATGTCTCACATTTGCACTCGCCTTTTCTCTTCCTGCTGATATATTACAGTACGGCCGTATTTCATCTCCTGCTTTCGAACACACTGTGTAATTAGAGCTTAGCAGGGTTTTAATGTGACATTGGTTGCCCAGATAGCCTGCAGATGAGCCCGCTGATCCTCTTCTGAGGTGCATGTATTTGGATAAGGAGGTGTGAGGGGGTAAGAAAGGCGGGGATCATTGCACAGACAGGATTACAGAGGAAGATAGGGAGTCCTTTTCACCAGGAAAATGAGAGTTATTGGATTCTCCGCTTTGTGTGAGAGCTCTCGAGGGGTTTGAATGTTTCTTAGATCCACACAATCAGCCTCTGCTTTTGTCCAAGCGGCTTCACCGATTTCAGCACTATGTGCCGCCTGATACAGAGCCTCAGGGCTGCTGGTAGGTTTGTCACGTGGTAATGTTCAAATGACAGTTTTTGTTCTTCTCTAAGCGCTAAATCTATTGTTGCAGTTATCTGAAGAAAACCAGTAACACTGGATAATGAAGTATCTCAGGAGTATGATAACTTAAGAAGTCAGCGTGCACTGGGAAACCTCTCGTCTGTCAGATATCCGAGTTGATTTGGGGCAATGGAAAATAAAATTCTACATTCATAACACATCAGTGTCCTCTGTAGATCCCGAGTTTCTGGTATGTCAGAGATTACAGAGCTTATCAGTGCCCTGCAGGCAGAGGAACATGTACATATTGCCTACATTCATACTAACATTGTTTTTCTTCACTTTCCTGAATTATGAGTTTAGGAAAGACCCTGTGTGCTGTGGTTGAAAGCCCTGTCTGTGTTCCAGGCCACCAACCCATTTCTCAAGAAAGGGGATTAGCTGAAAGTGATCCATTGTGAATACTTAACTTGTAATTACAATCTAACCTCTTACAAAACTTTCCTCAAGTATGGATAAAAATGGGTTAATATATATTTATCTTTATATATATATATATATATATATATATATATATATATATATATATATATATATATATATATATATATATATATATACTTTTTTTTTTTTTTTCCCCCGTTGCTAGGCGCTGCCCAAGTAGCTGCCTGTTGCAGCAGCTCTCTCTTCTTTGTCCGTTTCTTGTAATTTTTTTCGTCTCTTTTTCGTAATATTTGTATTTGGAGTGGATCATCACTTTGTATGGTTCATTTGTTGGTCACGGACACCAAACTTTTTGTGGCTTCGGGGATATTTTTTACTACTTTTCTCCTGTGTTTGTCTGGAGATCCTACATGTAAGCATGGCTGCATTGTTTACATGCGAAATTAGCTATTAGCAGCCTGTAGCATGTCAATGCTAACTGGTGTAAGGCCTGATGATTTCCCTCCAGCTGAGGAGGAGGTGAGGACGACGTGCTGGTTCTCGGATGTGAGCTGGGAGGTGACGACGTGGACCTGTCCCTCCATCCATCGTTGTTGGGAACGTGGGATCTAGCCCTGGGGGATGGACGAGCTAGCCGTGCTAACCCAGCGGCATCGTGCTGTTCACGGACGTGGCTGATGGAGCTGACATCAGACGCCAGCCCCACATTGGAAAGGCTTCGCTTGCTGTGAGCAGACAGGATCCAGGAGACAGAGACTGAACAGACTGCTGGGGAGGCTCAGTCCTGGACCCTGTGGAGGTGGAGATTGGCTGGGCTGGAGAGTGGTGGACGAGTGGTGGATGGGATGTCGTCATCTAATTTCTTATGGACCTTTTTGCACTTTCTATACTCTTTCTTATTTTTGTTTTCTTAAATGCTGCGATGACTCCTGAATTTCCCCTCAGGGATAAATAAAGTATTTGTTCTCTTCTCTCTCTCTCTCTCTCTCTCTCTCTCTCTCTCTCTCTCTCTCTCTCTCTCTCTCTATATATATATATATATATATATATATATATATATATATATATATATATATATATATATATATATATATTCAGTTGTGTGTGTGTGTGTATATTTAGTCATTTAATATTTTAATTACATGGTTGCAGCAGCTCTCTTTTAATTGTAATTTTTCCCTCTTTTTTTTCTTTTCTTTTTCTTTTATATTTAAAATTTTTGTCTTTTTTTGGAGTCAGTTATAACTTTTATGGCTTATATGGTCGCAAAAAAAAAAAAAAAAAAAAAAAAACTTTTCAATGTACCTGTGTGTGACCAGGGTTGCATGGTTTACACACAAGATTAGCTATTAGCAGCCTGTAGACTTTTGATGCTAACTGGTGCTAGGTCCAATGTTCCCTGCAGGCTGTGGTGAAGGAGGTGAGGATGACGTACACACCTGAAAGTTTGATTCCAAAATCATCCTTGATAGAAACTGATTTTTTTTTGGAGGCCCCATTTTCCTTATTTGTAACATTACAACCACCACACTTTCAGGAACATGGTCCAAATCCCTATCAAATATGTGTGTTCACGTAACACAAGGTCAGGGGTCTCAAATTACTCAAATTACCCAAGAGCCCCCTGAGCATCTGATCTTGTCATAAGGGGGCCACTTTAGGTGTTCCACTATATAAAAAAAAGAAAGAAAGAAGAAAAGACAACATTTAACTGTTGGAACAACTGTAATTCTTTACATGAATTACTGTATTTTACAGTCATATTTTCCTTTTCCTGTTGAATGCTCGCTGCCAGACACCTGAGAGCATTTCTTCTCAGACAGCTGGGCCGTGTTTGCTCTGAAGGAGGTGGCAGCTTTGTATAGCTTGAAGATGGACATCATTAGGTCTGGACCTGTTCTTTGATTAGAGTTGACAGCTCTTTCTTTAGCTGTGCAGCTCATTATATGTGTTCATCTCCCCAGAACTTCACTGCTGAGAAGATGGTGTAAGAATGATATCTAAATTTTTACTCTTAAAAAAAAAAAAAAGGAAGTGGTAGTGGTGGTGGTGGTGGTGGTGGTGGTGGTGGTATGTGTGTGTGTGTGTGTGTGTGTGTGTGTGTGTGTGTGTGTGTGTGTGTGTGTGTGTGTGTGGTTGGGGGGGGGGGTGTATTTATGAAAAAAAAAAAAAAAATATATATATATATATATATATATATATATATATATATATATATATATATATATATATATATATATATATATATATATATATATATTAATTTAAGAAACATCTTAGTTACATAAATAAATAAATAAATAAATACAATTTATTCGCTGCATGGTGGCACAACAGTTAGTGCTGTAGCCTCACAGCTAGAAGGTCACTGCTTCGATTCCTCTTTTGGCTGGTGGGCCTTTCTGTGTGGAATTTGCTCATCAGGTTAATTGGTCACTCCAAATTGTCTGTAGGTGTGAGTGTGTGAGTGAATGGTTGTCTGTCTCTGTGTAAGCCCTATGATTGACTGGGGACCAGTCCAGGGTGTACCCCTCTTCTCCCCCAATGACAGCTGGGATAGGCTCCAGCCTCTTGTTTTGCCTTGAAAGAAATGTCTTGATTAAATATTGTTTAAGGACATTGGCAGTATGCCAAATGTTAGTTGGTTTTTCCTGCTTTGTGATCACATGGTGATAATGTTCCTTTCAGAGTCTGACATTTCTTTCTCAGTCTCAACAGCAGCCATGAGCATGGTCGAATTTCACTATAAATTGATTGCAAGTGGCCGGCTGCGTGAAATGGTTTAGCATCTTCAACACCTCCACTGACCCAGACTATAAAGTGTAGCATGGCCCTGATATTTTGGCTTCACTTTGTGAAATACAGGGAGGGAGGAAGGTGTTAGCCTGTACTGTTTGTCAGAAGCTGTCGACTGTGTTCATAAGAGGATTTGAACAAACGTCTCTACCCTCTGGGGCCTATGGAGTGTGACGGGATTCACTCCTATCTATCAAGGAGGTAATTAATTAGGAGGGATCAATATAGAGCCTCTTCGATAATGATCTCTCTTGGACATCTCACTTATTTATCTGGAGGTTGTATGAGTGTGTGTGTGTGGGTGTGGGGGAAGGGGAGGCAACGTGTGGAAACTGTTAGCGGTATCTTGTTTTAACAATGAGAATCATTGTTGATTATGCTAATACACGCAATTGAGCAGGCAGATAAGCACGCTTACACACACTTACACACACACACACACAAAATCGAGACACACATCATGCAAAGGTAGAGCCAGGCCAAATCCAATTAAGAAAACGTCTGCAGGAGAACAAACACACTTCTCTTCCTTCCCTGTGGAGCTTTTTTACAGAACAAAGTACTTCTGCAAGCGTCCCTGGTTACAGTCATGAGACACATTTGTCATGTAAACTTTGTGCATGGTGGAATTAACTGCTTCAGCAACAAGCCTTCTTTTATTAATTGCTTGGAAAAAAATGCTGCACTTTTCTCATGTAAAGCGATAGCTGAAATGTGAAAGTTAAGCACTGATATTCTGCACTTTTTAAAAGCCTACGACTCCTTCAAACAATGTACTCTAATTCCCTCCTCTTGAAACAAACATGTTCCTTTTATTTGCGTCTTGAGACAAAAGCAGGTGCTTTTAACGCCTGTCAGTGGGAGCAGTGGCTGCTCTTATATAGGTGACTTGAGTGGCAGCCAGAATTCTCCTCTACCGCTGGATTGGATTGGATATGGGCCCTGTGTTTGACAAGCTTTGGCACCTAACTCCATGCGCAGTGGCACTGCTGCCACTTGGCAGGCCAGCACAGAGTGCGACTAGTCTCTCAGCGTCTTTGTTTCTCCTCCCTCTTTGCTGCTCTGTCTGCTTCTCCAAGTTTGTTGGAAGATTCGGAAGCAGTGGAGCCGTGAAAAGCTTGGAGAGGTGGAACAGGGGTCACAAATGGCTCCAGCTTTGGTGTGTGGAAGCATTTTCAAAATAAACACATGTACAGAGGGTTAAGAGTGGAAAGTACACATCCTGTTTTAGCTGCAAACATGGACACAGAACTTTTCTGAATCCTAAATCTCACTTTCTCTCATGTTACTTTTACCTTAAAGATGCTATGAGGAGGATCTGTTTTAATTGGACTGCCTTGCCACCTTCTGATCCAGAGTATCACACACACTGTCGTAATGACTTTTAGCGAGGTGTGTGTTTGTTGAAAGTAGATCAGTATGAAACAAATTTTCTTTGTTTACAACAACATTTTACTGAATACAACATGCAGAGGTAAGGTATTTATCAGTACAGTCACGTAGCAAATGTTGTAGTAGCCAGTGTTATGCCCCATCTAGGGGTGGCCAAGACACAACATGAGAAGTCCCTGTTTCCACCAAGTCCTGAGCAGCCACAGGAGTCTTTCAGAAAGTTTAGACCCTCAAGCGGTACAATTTATTTTCAAACCAAGGTTACAACAACAATTTAAACAACTTAAATCCACCAAAGACCAAAGACGGCATGATACTACCTGTATTCTAACAAATTAACCCTACTACTCACTAACAAATTAACACACTACTTTACTGCTGACGTGGCCAGAGCCAGGGGTTCCCTCCTCTGTCGCAGTGATGTCACTTGGCTGCTTAAATGGGTGGCTTAAATGGCTCACGCTGAGGGTGCAGGGAACTCTCACAATCAAACATAAAGAAAACAAAACAATACACTGCAAAATATGACCAGGGTCGTAATGCCAGCTAAATGTAGTGCTATCGGCAGCCTGGCACTCCAACGTATCTGTAGGCTAACATGACAACAAGTAAACACTGTCAGTTTGTAAGTAGTTCAGTAGCTGTTTATGATTAACGCACCTGGCTGCCCGGTGCTCTCAGACATGTCTGTAATGTGTAAAGTTAATGAATCCTGGTTATGTCCTGCCAGTCATCTACCAAGCAGAGCTAACGTAACCTCACTCTTCATTTTATTGATAGACTCTCAAGTTTGAACAGACCACTGCAGAATAACTGCTGACTGTGGGTTGGAATCAACATTAGCACAAAAAGAGAAGCCTCTGTGTTATAGAGTGATACAGCCAGTGCTGTATCACTCTCCTGTTTATCTTTCTTCTGCTCTTCTGTCCTTTTTCTGTCTGACAGTTAGGCTCCTGTGTCCACCATCACAACAAAATTAATCACAGAAATCATTTTTAGCAGGGAAAAACTCAGGTCTCTCTTCTTACAGCTAAATTTTGTGAGTTGTGATGGTGTTGTCATAGAGACATAGACATGCTGTAAATCAATCCCGTCATGCTCGACCCGATTGAGAAGCTAACAAGTAGCATTTTGAAATAACCTGCAACCAGTAATATTGGCGCTGATAATCTCATTTTAAAGTGTGGGTTACAATCCAGCATACATATCGAGAAGGGAGACTTTTTCAAGATCACTCTCAAACTCCTCACAGCCCCTTAAAGGGAGCTCAGTTACTGAAACACAAATTCAAACTAAAGGACTTTTTTTTTTTTCCATCCAAAAAATACTAAAATACTTTTTGAGGGACTGTCAAAGTCTGTGAGGGCCGTTTGTTTGCTGTTAATAAAAGTGACACCTTTGGTGGATGTATGAAGTGTTTTTCCAGGAAAAAACTCAGTTTCCCATGAGCACTATCACCCACTGTTGTAAAGACACGGCTCTTGCAAAGGCATGCATTTGTTTTGGAATCAAATAAATGGAGAGAAGATAAAGACTCCTTTACTTTGTCTATATCCTACACTGTACTTATGAATAAACCTTCAATGGTTTCAATATAATAAATGGGAAAATATCAAATCAGAAGTACAGCGGGAGAGGGGGCTAGAAAGCAGGAGACTCCTGCAGAAATCAGGACCATGGTTTAGTGTTTCTCACAGCCTGGTGCTCTAAGATGTGTCCGTAACGTGCAACCTTTGTGGATCCTGGTTAAGTCCTAACATTGCTGCTAAACTTTGCCGGCCAGCGCAGTGTCATCAAAGGCACTTTTAGTCTAATTGCTGTAATTTGATTCGATGTCTGACCTGACCTCAAATACTGAGAAACGACATGTAGCAACCTCCAACTCTGGGGCTAATGATCTCATTCTAAATCATGGATTATGAACAGGCAAATACACAAGGTGAGACTATTTCATAATGACCTATAAAGTCCTCTTGCAGCCTCTGAGTGTCTGAGACATGCTTAACAGAAATTGGTGTGAATTAAACTAAAACACATCTTCAGTTAGTTTCATTTTTTTTGTTCAGTCAACACATGGTAATGTTCCTTTTTTAATGAGAAGAAGAAAACTGTTCTCAGTTTTAACACAGTACATTTCCAGGAAAGATCATGGAATACAAAAGTTTTTTTGTCTCTGCCTCTTCACCAAAAACACAAGTGAACAAAATGAGACAGATGGTCCGTCAAATTACAATTATCTGGCAAACAACAGGACAGTAATGTAAAAATAAAACAAAAAAAAGTTAGTTTTTGACAAAACTTCTGAAAAGTATTAAAAACACTATCTGGTATTTTTTCATGTTATTTCATGAGAACAAAGATGTACTCACAGCTTTCGTGTGTTCACCGTCGTGGAGAGAGGCTCTTCCTTCTCAGGCAAGAACAGAGACATAGACAATACTCTTTCATGCAGTTTTTGCACTTTGATACTTTCTTGCACACTATTATTTACATTGATGATAGCCTTTATAATTGGAATGCTTCACTTGATACAAACTGATTAACAAACGTGTGCCCAGCTCTGGTGATGGGTTTGGATGGGTCATTTCTTTAAGGGTCTGTCGAGACTTTCTAAGTGATCTTGAAAAAGTCTCTCTTCTAGACTGATTGCAGTTCACAACCTAAAATGAGATTATCACCACTAATATAGGTTATTCTTAAATGCTATTTCTTAGCCCCCTGATTGGACTGAGCAGTACTGGATTGATTTACGGCAAGTCTGGGTCTCTATGACACTGGTTTACAAAGTGTAGTCGTGAGAAAAGAGATTCATGATTTTTCTGTGATTCATTTTGTAGTGGTGGTGGACACAGGAGCCTAACTGTCAGAAAAAGGACAGAAGAGCAGAGGAAAGCTGAACAGGGGGATGATACAGCCCTAGCTAAAGGCTAACACAGGAGCTAATCTGTTTGTGATAATGTTCATTCCAACCCACAGTCAGCAGTTATTCTGCAGTGGTCTGTTCAAACTTGAGAGTCTATCAATAAAATGAAGAGTGAGGGTACGTTAGCTCTGCTTGGTAGATGACTGGCAGGACTTAACCAGAATTTACTAACCATTCACATTACGGACACATCTAAGAGCACTGTACAGCTAACTGTGCTAAAAATAAACAGCTATTAAACTACGGTACAAAGTAATAACGTTTGCTTGTTGTCACATTTCAAACAACGGCACTGCATAACTGTTGATGATTACCTCACCTGGTTGTGTTGTAAATGGTGAAAAGTTGTCTTGAACACAGAAAAGTAGTGTTTAAAAGAAGATCCAAACTCGATTTATTTCCAAAAAGAACGTGCCTTCTTTAGAGTCAGGTCTTCACGACAGTGCGTCTGAGATTCTGGACCAAAGGTGTTGCTTCAATCTGAATCACACAGAAAGTCCTCAGCCTCTTTAATAATACTCATTCTGCTTAGATTCACCACAACATCCAAACTTCTCAAAGTGCCTTCAAAAGGAGATGCAATTCTTTGAATTAATAAATGATAAAAGACTGTCAATAAATTCTTTATTGGGAAGTAAAAATATCTGAAAGCATGTGACACTTTCATGTGTTTCTTGTCTTTGTCCTTCCTCATTAATGTATGATCTGTATGACATTATCACATATTTAGATATTCTTTCAGATTGTGTATCTACCGCAGCCTATATGCTTTTTTTCTTTTAAACCTGCCATACAGATATGTCTTCTTCTCCCCTCCTTGCTTTAGCTCTCAGCTTGTTTGTCCTCTTTGCTCATCATCTGTGTAGCGTTGCAGCCCCTCCACCGCGGGATCATCTGTCAGTCAGCCAGTTAGTCAGTGTGTGAGTCAGTCAAGTCAGCTGGTTGTCAGACGTGCTCTCCTGGGATGAAAGGCGAAGGAGAAGGCCTTTGCCTGTCATGTGTCAGGTGCTGTCATGACAAACCAATGCTAATGACTCAGGGAAGCGCTGGAAGTGTGTGACATCCAGGTATCCTCCCGCGCTGTCGTGTGTCTCCATTCCTCCCCTGACAAACGCTGACTGACAGAACATTTGATCTGTTTTTTTCAGCACCACCACCGAACGCTGACTACATTTTTGGATCTTAATGAATGGTTGTAAATGGCCAGCATTTTCCCCCTGCTGTCAGAATATAAGTCATTATCACAGCACCCAGCAGAACAGCTGCAGCATGACATAGTGATTTATGAGCCGTGACTTTATTGTCAGTTGTAAAGCCTGTGACTTATACTGTATGTCACTGCTAAACTGTGATTTTTAAAGGCGGTTCAGAAGGTTCCTGTGTAAACAAAGCGAGTGTTGCCAGCAGATTGTCACACGCCATTTATCATGTGTTTAATTGGAATATAGCAATGGAACTCTTGTTTGCTAATCAAAGACATGATCTTTGTCGATTAGGTTAGCGTTTTTATTAAGATAATTAACCTTGTGTGTAATGTTATTCGTATAAACCCGGAGGAATAAACAATTAGCTTGATCTCATTTGCGACGTCTGTTTCCCTGTTTGCATCTATGATTCTTTCCAAGCAGAGCGGCTTCAAATAAATCTCTGAATAGCTGCAACAGAAGAAAACCAGAGAACCCCACTCAAGAGAATTCAATACCACAGAATCCATTTCATCAAATCAATGAGCAAATCAATTTTTATTGCATTGCTTGACTACATTTTTCAGATTAAATCGCAAGGGTGGTCAACAAAGCAGGAGATGTTAAGCCTCAGCCTCACTAATTTGTTCGCTGTATGTAGACCTGCATCTACTCATTGTTTGTATTTCCTCACCAACACCAGATGTCTTTATCACATGAATGAACCGCCTCGTATCATCAGGGCCATTTCCTCTGTGATGCCACGACTGGCAACGGCATTTTCAGACACTCTTTAGAGGAGCTTCAATTTAAAACCTGACTCAGATGTGGTGATGACTCTGAAAACTGCTCACTTCAATTTTCTCTGTCTGCTAAGGAAAAGGCTCTTCATCTCACAAAGCTGTGTGAAGTGACTAGTTGTACAGTATGTGTTATGAGTGTGTTGAGCTGTCAATGTCAGTGACTGAAACTTTATCAGAATTTGCTTTGATGTTCCTCTCAAAGAGGTTTTTTTTTCTGTTCCCATACGAGGATAAGAGGTAGATCAGGAAAACAGCATAAGAGGGAGATAAAGGAGAACAGGTAGAGGATGAAACACAGCCAATAGGCTAAAACTGATTGAATAGGTAAACTCATCCAGACTTGTTCAGGGCCTTGTCATGTGGTGTTCTGTCTTTACCCTTCTTATTGTAATCTGTTTCCTTTGTCTTGGTAGATCCACCCTGTGTGTCTTTTTTTT